>NC_092371.1:168552696-169769363 GCF_030028105.1 Mobula birostris
ATTGCACTCCCTCTAGTTGGATCCTTTATGCACTGATTAAGAAAACTTTCCTGAACACCCATGACAAACTCTATCTCATCCAGCCATTTTACAGAAACCCTAGTCAATATGAAAAAAGTTAAAATCACTTACTATCACAACCTTATGTTTCTTGCAACAGTCTGTGATCTCTCTACAGATTTGTTTCTGTAAATCCAGTGAACTGTTGAGTGGTTTACAATATAATACCATTAATGTGGTCATCCCTCTCGCTTTAATCCCTCCCATTCCGTTACAAAAAAAACAACCCTGGAATACTGAGGGGCAACCAAGTCTCACTAATGGCTACAATGTCATAACTCAATGTGCTGATCCATGCCCTAAGCTATATTCACCTTTCCTACAATACTCCTTGCATTGAAATATACACAAATTAGAAAATTACTCCCACCATGTTCAATCTTTCGATTCCTGACTTTGTATGTATGCTAAACAAGATCTTTCCCCACAGCCACTTCACTATTTGCTCAGGCGATCTGGTTCCCATCTCCTTGCAACTCTGGTTTAACCCCCCCCATGCAGCATTAGCAAATCTTCCAGAAAGGATATTAGTTCCCCTCTATTCAGGTGCAAATTGTCCCTTCTGTACTGTTCCACCTTCCCTGGAAGACAGCCTAATGATCCAGAAATCTGAAGCCAGCTCTTGCTCCTGCACCATTTCCTTTGCCATATCTCAACTGTATTATCTTCCTAATTCTAGCTTTGCTAGCACGTAGCATGGGTATCCATCCGGAGAACATAACCAACCCTTGAGCTCCTGTATTTTAACTTGCACATAACCTGGATGGCACAATAGCGTAATGGTTAGCACAACACTTTACAGTACCAGCAACCTGGGATCAATTGCCACCACTGCCTGTAAGGAGTTTGTACATTCTCCCCAAGACTGTGTGGGTTTCTTCTGGGTGCACAGTCCAAAGTCTAAAGATGTACCAGTTAATAGGTTAATTGGTCATTGTAAATTGTCCTGATTAGGCTAGCGTTATAGTGGGAGTTGTCGGCAGTGTGGCTAGGACCAGAAGGGCCTATTCTGCACTGTATCTCAATAGAAATAAAATTAAAAATAACCCTTTGAACTCACTTCTCAGGACCTCGTTACCCATCCTACCCATGTCATAGGTACCAATGTGGACCACAACCTCTGGCTGCTCACCCTCCCACCCAGGAATGCCAAGAACTTGGCCTGAGGTGTCCCTGATCCTGGAATCAGGGAGGCAACATACCATTTGGGAATCTTGCTCTCGTGCATAGAACTTCCTCTCTGTTCCCCTAACCAATGAATCCCCTGTCACTACAGCTTGCCTCTTCTTTCCACCTTTCCTTCTGAGCAACAGAGCCAGACTCAGTGCCAGAGACCTGACTGCTGAGGTTTTCTTCTGCTTGGTCATCGCCCCCTCCAACAACCCCAAAGCAGAATGCCTGTTGTTGAGTGAAACGGCCACAAGGGTATTCTGTAGTGGCTGTCTATCCACTTTCCCCTCCTGATAGTCACTCAGTTATCTGTGTCTGCACCTTGAGTATAACAACCTCCCTCTATGTGCTGTCTCCTGAATGATCGGGAGTATATCCAATTCCAGCTCCAGTTCCTTAACATGGAAAATTTCTGAAAGAAGCTGCAGCTGGATGTACTTCTTTTGCAGGTGTAGTTGTCAGGGACACTGGAGGTCTCCCTGCCTTCCTACATCCTTCAAGAGGAGCAGGACATTATCCTGTCTGGCAACCCCACTGCCCAAACTGTGCAATAAGAAAGGTAAAACAAACAAAGAAAAAAAAGATCTACCTACAGCCTATGCTGCTTGTTGCCGAAACCTCTATGAGCCAAAGCCTGAACTCACCACTCTAACATTTACCCACTCCCACAATAGCCACTCTGCTTAAAGCTAACTTTTTTTTATTGACCCTTACTAAGAGCCTAATTGTGCATCTATTCAGGAACTGTGGTGTGCAGAATGTCCCAGCTGCCCCAGCTTACTTCTCTTCAACTCCTTCATGCTTTGCAATCCAAACTCTCCTCATGAACTGTGGCACACAAAATGCTGATGAATTTCCTGAAGTGTGGCAATCAAAACTGCACATGATACTCTGGGTAAAGACATACCGAAAGCTTTTCGGAAGTTCGCTTTATGCCACTTCGCTTTTACGAAAGACCTACATTAGTACCTGTTTTCGCTAACTGAAAGAGATCAGAAGAGGATTTCCGCTTCTACGAGAAAAGGCGAAAAGCGAAAATAGCGTTCAACGTTTGTCTTGTCTTAAGTCAGTTATCTTATTTGTCATTTAGCACCCTTTGCTGGTAGTTTTATATAGCAGTCATTTTGGTCATGTGATCTGTGTCTCTAGTTGATGACATCATCAGTAGGCGTCGAGACAGTTCTCCATGTAGAGTTGAGGGAGAGCTTGTGCCTTTTCATTCAACATCATCCTGATGTTCAGGTTTTTGAAAGCATCATCGGTATGTAAAAGTAATCTTTGGATTTATTATTTATTGATGCATATTTCTACAAATCAGAGATATTTGAATGGTTTGTGTGCAGATAAAATACAGATGGAATATTCATGCGGGCCACATGTTCTGGCTAACCTGTAGTGAGAAAATGTGCATAAGATACATTATATGTAGCAACATTTTGCTTACCAGTAGCCTATCTTCATGATATATTTGGAACACAGTATCTTGTGTATTATTTTGCCATAGTTGGATGCATCAGCAAGGGAGATGAGGTTGAGTACAGGGCTACGGTAGGAAACTTTGTCACATGGTGTGAGCAGAATTATCTGCAGCTTAATGTGAAAAAGACTAAGGAGCTGGTGGTAGACCTGAGGAGAGCTAAGGTACCGGTGACCCCTGTTTCCATCCAGGGGGTCAGTGTGGACATGGTGGAGGATTACAAGTACCTGGGGATACGAATTGACAATAAACTGGACTGGTCTAAGAACACTGAGGCTGTCTACAAGAAGGGTCAGAGCCGTCTCTATTTCCTGAGGAGACTGAGGTCCTTTAACATCTGCCGGACAATGCTGAGGATGTTCTACGAGTCTGTTGTGGTCACTGCTATCATGTTTGCTGTTGTGTGCTGGGGCAGCAGGCTGAAGGTGGCAGACACCAACAGAATCAACAAACTCATTCGAAAGGCCAGTGATGTTGTGGGGATGGAACTGGACTCTCTCACGGTGGTGTCTGAAAAGAGGATGCTGTCCAAGTTGCATGCCATCTTGGACAGTGTTTCCCATCCACTACATAATGTACTGGTTGGGCACAGGAGTGTATTCAGCCAGAGACTCATTCCACCAAGATGCAACACAGAGCGTCATAGGAAGTCATTCCTGCCTGTGGCCATCAAACTTTACAACTCCTCCCTTGGAGGATCAGACACCCTGAGCCAATAGGCTGGTCCTGGACTTATTTCATAATTTCCTGGCATAATTTACATATTACTATTTAACTATTTATGGTTTTATTACTATTTATTATTTATGGTGCAACTGTAACGAAAACCAATTTCCCCCGGGATCAATAAAGTATGACTATGACTATGACTATTTTGTATCATTTGTGGTATATTTAATGCTTGCCTTTTACTTAACCATAATGGGAATTTGGACACCTTTTGATTGTATGTTTTTCTTTCTGTCAGTTTTACCCTACCGCCAGTTGCTACATAAAAGAAAGTCAACTTGGAACATCATTGTCAGCGTGGTAATTAGGGATGGAATTTATCTGCCTGTCAATTCATGCAAGGCGTGTGAAGAGGACAGGACAGCGTTTGCTTTGCAGCGAGCCATTATAGAGGCAGCGCGCACCTCGAGCAACGTGAGTGGTGCCGCGAAGCTCCTTCCCTGGGAACTACACTCAGCATCAAGCCGCCATAGCTTTGAACTGTGTCTGTGAGCATCTGTGCTTTATCTTGATTTATTTTGTGCATCTGTTAGCAGATGTGTCCTAAGGTATCAGAAAATCCTAAGAGAGCTTGTAAGGGTGTTATGCTTAGTGTAAAACTGGACGTAATTAAGTGTTTCGATCGTGGTGAATGACATAAAGACATTGTGCATGCGTTGAACTTGCCTGCATCCACCATTCGTACTATTTACACACTGATGCAATTGCAAGAGGAAAGGATACGAATCGAAACCGAACACAATAGTGAACGGCCCAAAGGTGAAGTCGTCCAGGAACTGAACGTGAAACACTTTCGCTATGATCGCTACGTGAGATTTTCGCTATGATTGACAGTGCTCACTGTCTTCCTGATTCTGGTAAGTGAAACTACACTGTACATACATTATTTCTACTTTATATAGGCTGTGTATTTATCATATCATTCCTGCTTTTACTATATGTTAGTGTTATTTGGTATGATTTGGTAGGTTATTTTTTTGGGTCTGGGAATGCTCAAAAATTTTTCCCAATAAATTAATGGTAATTGCTTCTTCACTTTACGCCAGTAAGCGTAAAGGAGGGGGGCTGGCGGTTCTGGTAAATAACAGATAGTACAATCCTGGGCATATTACAATCAAAGAACGGGTCTGTAGCCCGGATATTGAACTTTTTGCTGTTGGACTCCGGCCATATTATTTGCCAAGGGAAATCTTGCATGCAATTGTGGTTGTTGTGTACATCCCTCCCTCGGCCAACCCGTCGTCGGCGTGTAAAATCATTTACACCGTCATAGCCAGACTACAAACCCAGCACCTGAGTGCCCTCATTACCATCTCGGGTGACTTCAACCAGGTTATCATGGCTAGAACACTGCCCAACTTAACACAGTATGTGAGCTGTACAACTGGAGGGGAGAGGACTCTGGATTTGATGTATGCTAACGTTAAGGATGCATACAGCTCCTCTCCCCTCGCCCCACTGGGAAGGTCAGATCACAACCTGGTACATCTAAAACCCTGCTACGTGCCTCTGGTGAAAAGTAAACCTGCAACCTCGAGGACAGTAAGAAAATGGTCAGAGGAGGCTTATGAGGCGCTCCAGGGTTGTTTTGAGGTGACAGACTGGCAAGCACTCTGTGAGCCACATGGAGAGGATATTGATGGGCTCACAGAGTGCAACACTGATTACATCAACTTCTGTGTGGACTGCAATGTTCCAACAAGAACTGTCTTTTGTTATTCAAATAACAAGCCATGGGTAACAAAGGACATTAAGGACATCCTGAACGCTAAAAAGAGGGCGTTTAGAGATGGATACAGGGAGGAGCTGAGGGCAATACAGAGGGACCTGAAAGCCAGGATCAGGGAGGCTAAAGACAGGTACAGGAGGAAGCTTGAGTGGAAACTCCAGCAGAACAACATGAGAGAAGTCTGGAGGGTGATGAGGACCATCACTGGGTTCTGGCAAACTAGCAACAGAGGAACGGAAGGCAGTGTGGACAGGGCCAATGAACTTAACCTGTTCTTTAACAGATTTGACAGTGCGGCCCCTGTCCATCCCACACATGAGCCATCTGTTGTCGGCCCCCAACCAACACATATTCCACTCTCCCCTCCTACTCCTCCTCACAGTCCCCCACCCTGCTCTCATGACTATACTCCCTCCCCACACGAAACCACCACGGTGGGCTTCACAGCTGAACAGGTGAGAAGACAGCTGAAACGCCTCAACCCAAACAAGGCTGCAGGACCGGATGGTGTCAGTACCAGGGTGCTCAAAGCCTGTGCCCCTCAGCTATGTGGAGTACTTCGCCATGTCTTCAACCTGAGCCTGAGGCTCCGGAGGGTTCCTGTACTGTGGAAAACGTCCTGCCTCGTCCCTGTGCCGAAGACACCGCGCCCCAGCAGCCTCAATGACTACAGACCGGTGGCATTGACCTCCCACATCATGAAGACCCTGGAGAGACTTGTTCTGGAGCTGCTCCGGCCTATAGTCAGGCCACACTTAGATCCCCTCCAGTTCGCCTACCAGCCCCAACTAGGAGTTGAGGATGCCATCGTCTACCTGCTGAACCGTGTCTACGCCCACCTGGACAAGCCAGCGAGCACTGTGAGGGTCATGGTTTTTGACTTCTCCAGTGCGTTCAACACCATCTGCCCTGCTCTGCTGGGGGAGAAGCTGACAGCGATGCAGGTGGATGCTTCCCTGGTATCATGGATTCTTGATTACCTGACTGGCAGACCACAGTACGTGTGCTTGCAACACTGTGTGTCCGACAGAGTGATCAGCAGCACTGGGGCTCCACAGGGGACTGTCTTGTCTCCCTTTCTCTTCACCATTTACACCTCGGACTTCAACTACTGCACAGAGTCTTGTCATCTTCAGAAGTTTTCGGATGACTCTGCCATAGTTGGATACATCAGCAAGGGAGATGAGGCTGAGTACAGGGCTACGGTAGGAAACTTTGTCACATGGTGTGAGCAGAATTATCTGCAGCTTAATGTGAAAAAGACTAAGGAACTGGTGGTAGACCTGAGGAGAGCTAAGGTACCGGTGACCCCTGTTTCCATCCAGGGGGTCAGTGTGGACATGGTGGAGGATTACAAATACCTGGGGATACGAATTGACAATAAACTGGACTGGTCAAAGAACACTGAGGCTGTCTACAAGAAGGGTCAGAGCCGTCTCTATTTCCTGAGGAGATTGAGGTCCTTTAACATCTGCCGGACGATGCTGAGGATGTTCTACGAGTCTGTGGTGGCCAGTGCTATCATGTTTGCTGTTGTGTGCTGGGGCAGCAGGCTGAGGGTGGCAGACACCAACAGAATCAACAAACTCATTCGTAAGGCCAGTGATGTTGTGGGGATAGAACTGGACTCTCTGACAGTGGTGTCTGAAAAGAGGATGCGGTCTAAGTTGCATGCCATCTTGGTCAACGTCTCCCATCCACTACGTAATGTACTGGTTGGGCACAAGAGTACGTTCAGCCAGAGGCTCATTCCACCAAGATGCAACACAGAGCATCATAGGAGGTCATTCCTGCCTGTGGCCATCAAACTTTACAACTCCTCCCTTGGAGGGTCTGACACCCTGCGCCGATAGACTGGTCCTGGACTTATTTCATAATTTCCTGGCATAATTTACATTTTACTATTTAACTATTTATGGTTCTATTACTATTTATTATTTATGGTGCAACTGTAACGAAAACCAATTTCCCCCAGGATCAATAAAGTATGACTATGACGATGACTATTTTGGCTTAGGGAAGGTTTCATAGGAGCGCTGTACTTTCGAATAGTGGGGGAAATTTGTATCATTGTTTTGTACAAATGCAACATAATGTCCCAAATTTTATATTCTATAAAGGAGAATTTTTTTTTTTTTTTAAAAAAAGAGGTGCAAAAGGACTTGGGAGTCCTTGTGTAGGATTCCCCAAATGTTAATTTGCAGCCTGAGCCTATGGTGAGGAGAGCACATGTGATATTAGAATTTATTTGAAGAGAACTGGAACATAAAAGCAAGGATGTAATTTTAAGACTTTATAAAGCACTGGTGAGGCCTCACTTGGAGTATTGTGAGCAGTTTCGGGCCCCTCATGTTAGAAAGGTTGTGCTGAAACCGGAGACGGCTCAAAAGAGGTTCATGAAAATGACTTCAGGATTGAATGGCTTGCCATATGAAGAGCTTTGGATGGCTCTGAGCCTTTATTCACTGGAATTCAGAAGAATGAGGGGGGACCTCATTGAAACCTATCGAATGGTGAAAGGCATTGATAGAGTGGATGCGGAGAGGATGTTTCCTGTGATGGGAGACTCTAAGACCAGAGGATACAGCCTCAAAATCAAGGGCATCCTTTTAAATCAGAGATGAGGAGGAATTTCCTTGGCTGGAGAGTGGTGAGTCTGTGGAATTCGTTGCCAAAGGTAGCTGTGGACACCAAGTTTTTATGTATATTTAAGGCAGAGGTTGATAGATTCTTAGTTGGTTAGGGTACCAAGAGATACAGGGCCAAGGCTGAAAGGAAAAAATGGATCAACCATGATGAAATGACAGAACAGACTTGATGGGCCAAATGGCCTAACTCTGCTCTTATGTCTTATGGTCTTATAAAGGCAAGCATGCCATATGCCTTCTTCATCCTCTATTTACCTGTGTTGCTACCATCAGGGAACTATAATCTTGAACCCCAAGATCCCTCTGGAAATCAACATTCCTAAGCAGTTTACCATTTACTGTATGTGTGCTGCCCAGTTCACTTCCAAAAGCAGTACCTTGCACTTGTCAGAATTAAATTCCATACATCAACGCTCCATCCAACCTTCCATCTCATTTATGTCCTGTTCGATCCATAAACAACCTTCCTTATAAAAACACAAAAAGCTTGTATAAGACTGGAATTTACATAACAAACACAGAGATATGATTACTAATTTTGTTGTACAATTCTGATATTCCTCCAAATGGTTATGCAAATTCAAGTCTCACACAAGCCAGCATCAGTAAAAAAACTGAAGAGTTCCTAAAAAAAACACTGAGCAGATACCAGCTTAATTAAGCATTGTCCTTCTGATAGAGGCATCATATTGCATACAATCCTGAAATCAAATGTAAACAAGGGTTAAAAATGTGATCAGACTTCAGCTGCCAGTAAAGACACTTCATAGAACTTACCTTGTGGCATAAGCTGACTGTACTTCATGTGGATTGCGTCGATCAGACCAAAAAAACAGGAGCCTGTCAAACTTTGGTTCAATATCAGCAAACTGTGATTTGCCTTCTGGAAAAATTCGAAGAATACCTCCATTCACCTGTAAGGTAAAGGAAATATTCTATTAGTTGCATTAATTTGTGCATTTCCTCTAAAACTGCAGGAGCTGGATACAAAGCATGGCATCAATAAATAGGAAACATCTGTAATACTTAAGCTATATGCAATGTTTAATTAATAACTACAAGTGACAATAGTGATCCCAAGTATCATCAGTGCAACATATTAGACACAGGATGGCATTCTGAAAACTGAATCCTTACATTTGTGATTGGGAATTTATCAGAACTTTCCTCACTTGCTGGTGTGATGGGGAAAAATAACTGAGTCACCTGTTTGGTAGTCAGAATTTGTAGTTGTTTGCTATTTCAGAATTAAAATTGTATCCTTCCTTTGAGCATTTGTTCACATACAAATGTGAAAGGACAAAAATTTGTTACAGTTTTAGTAGTTTTGTATATTAAGTTACTTTTCTGCCTCTATTACTCCAGCCAGTAATCATACAAAAAGATTGTCCTGGATATATTCAAAGAATAGATCAACAAAAAAAGTATACTTTTAAATTCAAATATTACAATTTGAATAAATGAAACTCCATACTAATTGTAATAATTTTCAGTGCCTGTTGAATGAAAGTAATTCATACATTGTTGTATTAAGAATGCATTTTGCTGAAATGACAATCCACCTACTATGTGACTATGTGAAAGTATAGAAATATCATATCAATGAACTTGAAAGAACTAGATGAACCTGATGATGAAGCAGCACACTTCAACCAATAATTTCTGAGTTTAATCACATTAGCTGACTTAGAATATAAGACAATAAGAAATAGCAGAACTAGGCCATCCAGCCCATTGAGTCTGCTTCACTATTTCATCATGGCTGATCCACTTTCCCTCTCAACTCGATGTTCTTGCGTTCTCCTTATCACCTTTCACACTCTGACCAATCAAGAAACTATTAATGTCTGCGTTAAATACACCCAAGACCTGGCTTCCATGGCCACCTGCGGCAATGAATTCCACAGATTTACTACCCTCTGGCTGAAGAAATTCTTCCTCATCTCCATTCTAAATGGACATTTTTCTATTGACGCTGCACCCTCTGGTCCTAGACTCCCCCACTATAGGAAACATCTTCTCCACATCCACTCTATCTAGGCCTTTCAACATTCAATAGGTTTCAATGAGATCCCCCCCTCATTCTTCTAAATTCTAGTGAGTAAAGCCCCAGAGCCATCAAACACTCCTTATACGATAACCCTTTCATTCCTGGAATTATTCTTGTGAACCTCCTCTGAACCCTCTCCAATGTCAGTATATCCTTTCTTAGGATAAAGGGCCCAAAACTGCTCACAATACTCCAAGTGAGGCCTCACCAGTGCCTAATAAAACCTCAGCAGTACAACTTTGCTTTTATATTCTAGTCCTCTTGAAATGAAGGCCAACATTGCATTTGCTTTCCTCACAACTGACTCAACCTGCAGGTTAACATTTCAGGAATCCTGCACGAGGACTCCCAAGACTCTTTACATCTCAGATTATTAAATTTTCCCCCCCATTTAGAAAATAGTCTATACTTTTGTTCCTTCTACCAAAGTCCATGACCATACACTTCCTGACAGTGTATTCCATTTGCCACTTCTTTGTCCATTCTCCCAATCTAAGCCCTTCTGCAGGAGGAATGGAGATGGGCTAACCCCCATTGTCATCAATGGATCTGGGGTTGAGAGGGTAAACAGCTTTAAGTTCCTTGGCATACACATCACCCAGGACCTCACGTGGTTAAAACACACCAGCTGTGTGGTGAAAAAAGCACAATAGCACCACTTTCACCTCAGACAGATGAAGGAGTTTGATATGGGCTCCCAAATCCTAGGAACTGTCTACAGGGGCACAACTGAGAGCATCCTGACTGGCTGCATCACTGCCTGGTATGAGAACTGTATCTCCCTTTTACTTCTGATGTATGTGAAAGGTGTAAGAAATAAAGTCAATTCAATTCAAGTATTTTTCATAGCTACACATTTCTGACCTCAAGAACTTTTCGTGTAGCAGTTTCTACTGCTTCATTAAGCCATTCTGCTTTAAATGAACTAGCAGTTATTTTGTGCTTCATGACCTTTGCTTCTTTGGAATTTGACATAGTGAACCAATAATTTCTTCAGTAAAAACATTATAAATAAGCCAGTTCTGAAATCTGCAGGCAAATCGTTGTAAACTCTACGTGGCCAACACCGTCTCCATCAGAAACCGGAAAAGGCAATGTGATTGTGTATGATCAGGAAATATACATGCTAATGAGATAGAGGATGACAATCTTTTGTGCGCAACCTAAAATTGCTTTGTGCGCTAGTAGCAAAAGATGTGTGTGCATGCACGTGCACACACCGGCTGTGGAGGCCAAGCTGCTTGGTGTATTTAAGGCAGAGATTGATAGATTCCTGATTGTTAATGGAGTTAAGGGTTATGAGGAGAAGGTGGGAGAATGGGGTTGAGAAAAATAATGATCAGCCATGATTGAATGGCATAGCAGATTCAGTGGGCCAAATGGCTCAATTCTACTCCTAAATCTCTTGGTCTTAGAGATGAAAGGTTATTATGAGTAAATGAAAATGGGAGTAGGCAGTTCAAATGGTTCTGCGCAGACTAGATGGGCCAAAGGGCCTGTTTTTCTGCTGTACTTCTCTATGACTCTATGACAAGTAAGATTACTATCAGATCAGCAGTGATTTTACGATATAGGGGACTAGGCTGAAGGAGCCAAGATGTGTCCTCCTGTTTCTGATTCTATCATTGAGGAACCTCACTATTCAGGACATGCCCTTTAACATGAAACCCAATAGCATGCATGGCAGCGATGCTTCATTACCAGACGAACTCAACGCCTTCTATGCACGCTTTGAAAGGGAGAACACAATTACAGCCGTGAAGATCCTTGCTGCACCAGATGACCCTGTGATCTTTGTCTCAGAGGCCGATATTAGGCTGACTTTAAAGAGGGTGAACACTCACAAGGAGGAAAGTCCCGATGGAGTACCTGGTAAGGCTCTGAAAACCTGTGCCAACCAACTGGCAGGAGTATTCAAGGACTTCTTCGACCTCTCACTGCTACAGCGGAAGTTCCACTTGCTTCAAAAAGGCAACAATACCAGTCCCAAGAAGAATACAGGTTTCCCCCGCCATCCGAAGGTACAGCGTTCCTATGAAATGGTTCGTAAGCCAAAATGTTGTAAAGCGAAGAAGCAATTACCACTTATTTATATGGGAAAATTTTGTGAGCGTTCGCAGACCCAAAAATGACCTACCAAATCATGCCAAATAACACATAAAACCTAAAAAAAACAGTAACATATAGTAAAAGCAGGAATGATATGATAAATACACAGCCTATATAAAGTAGAAATACTTTTCCACAATCATTACTGCACTGTTCTTCGTAGCAAAATTCTCACACAAGCGCCATCGGCAGAAAATCTCACGCAAGCGCTGTTGGCAAAATCATGGCGCAAGCACTCTCCAGTAATCTTTAAGCTATGAAGCTGCCAAATCATACCAAATAACATGTAAAAATACACAGCCTATATAAAGTAGAAATAATGTATGTACAGTGTAGTATCACTTACCGGAATTGGTTCATCGCCAAGCATACTGATGATGGTGTGTTAGACTGAGTCGTCACAGGTTGGGTGGTGCAGTGGCCCCCACCCTCCAGGCCACCGACCAATACCAAACCGTGAAGCATGCAGGGGTGCGGCGGTAGCCGGGAGATACACAGCACATCTTTAAGAAAAAAGCCAAAATAAACATGCTAATTAATTAGGTGCCACCGACACGTAATTGTCGGCCCAGATCAAAGACAACGCAATTGGAAATCAGCACTGATCTGGGCCAACAATTACGTGCCGGGCGGCACCTAATTAATTAGCATGTTTATTTCCGCTTTTTTCTTAAAGATGCACCGTGTGCCTCCTGGCTACCGCTGTATTCTCCGCAAATTGGTATCTGTCCACGGCCTGGGTGTTGGGGTGGTGGGACACTGGGGTGTCATCTCGTCGTTTGTTTCCATTACAGCAGGTAGCTCATCTTCTCCTATGACTGCCTGCCTCGATGACGAAGGTCGAGGTTCGTCATCTGCTGTGGCTGTTGTGGAAGGCTTGCTTGACTGCTGAACCTCGCGCATTTTTCATTGTACTTTATCATTGCAGCGCAAATCTCATGCAGTTGTTTCACGTTCAGTTCGCTACTGCATTCGGTTTCGATTGTTATCCTTTCTTCTTCCAATTGCATCAGTTCTTGGTCATGGGATGCCAAAACCTCTTCAACATCATCTTCGTCAGCTTCCACAAGCCAAACTCACTTTGTCCTTACTTCGTTCTCCACGATCAAAATGCTTAATTATGTCTAGTTTTATGCTAAGTGTAACACCCTTACGAGCTCTTTCAGGCTTTTCTGATACCATAGAACTCATCTTGCTAACAGCTGCTCACAGGCATGCGTTTAAGCAATGCCGGTGAGAATGCCGTTCGAAATCCGAGGGACAGCGGCTGCTCGGGGTGCGCGCTGTTTATTTTTCGCGCGCTGCCTTTCTTCATAACAGTGAAAACATGTTCTGAAAGTGAAAACTGGGAACTAATGTAGGTCCTTCATAACAGTGAAGTTTTGTAAAACAAACGTTCGAAAAGCGGGGGACACCTGTAATGTGAGCTGCCTTAATGACTATTGCCCAGTAGCACTCACATCTACAGTGATGAAATGCTTTGAGAGGTTGGTCATGACTAGACTGAACTCCTGCCTCAGCAAGGAACTGGACCCATTGCAATTTGCCTATCGCCACAATAGATCAACGGCAGATGCAATCTCAATGGCTCTCTACAAGGCTTTAGACTACCTGGACAACATGTCAGGATGCTGTTCATCGACTATAGCTCGGCATTTAATACCATTATTCCCACAATCCTGATTGAGAAGTTGCAGAATCTGGGCCTCTGTATCTCCCTCTGCAATTGGATCCTCCACTTCCTAACCAGAAGACGACAATCTGTGTGGATTGGTGATAACATCTCCACTTTGCTGATGATCAACATTGGTGCACCTCAGAGGTGTGTGCTTAGCCCACTATTCTACTCTCTCTATACCCATGATTGTGTGGCTCGGCATAGATCAAATTTGATGATGATACATCCATTGTTGGTAATCTCAGATGGTGACAAGAGGGCGTACAGGAGTGAGACATGCCAACTAGTGGAATGGTGTCGCAGCAACCAATTTTTTCCCTTCTTTATTATGTATTGCATTGAACAGCTGCAGCTGCTGCTAAGTTAACATATTTAACATGCTGGTGATAATAAACCCGATTCCGATTCTGATTCTCATTACTACCATCTGGGAAGTGGTACATGAGCTTGAAGACCCACACACAACATTTTAGGAACAGCTTCTTCCTCTCTGCCATCAGATTTCTGAATGGTCCATAAACACCACTTCACTATCCCTCTTTTGAACTATTTGTTTATTTTATTTCTTTTTGTAACTTATAGTAATTTTTATGTCTTGCCCTGAACCGCTGCCACAAAACAACAAATTCCATGGCACTATCACACTACTTTATCATTTATTGTTCGAGTCATCTTATGTACAGACACTCCTGCACTTAGCGTCACTTTATGGAAAGACAATCAACCTATGTATATGAACTATTTTACTGTGTTTTTTATTACTGTGTTCTTTGTCTTATTGTGTTTTTTTTCTGTGCTGCATCTGAATCAGAGTAACAATTACAGTGGCCTCAGGTTAATTGAGCCATCGATTAGTCAGGGCTGCTGCTTATTTGGGACAAATCTTAAAGAACCAAAACTACTTGCGAAAATAGCCGGGATTCCCTCTGTTTATTTGGAACACTATGCACTTGTGCAGTTGTTATAGACACTATACTGTGCTTAGAAAGAAGAAATTTTAAATTGGGGGGTGTGTGTGTGTGTGTGTGTGTGTGTGTGTGTGTGTGTGTGTGTGTGTGTGTGTGTGTGTGTGTGTGTGTAAAAAAAAAAGATTTTTGTCACTGATAGTTGGGAAGAAATAAGCAGTAAGACAATTCAGAACTGTTTACTCACTGTGGTTTCAAGCATTCAGGCTTGGAGCTGCCAAAACGGCCAGGAATGAAAAACTGAAATAATTTCACTACTTCAGCAAGTTATTCACTACAAATAATTTGAAGTTATAGACAATCATCTTGAATGTTACAATTAAAATAATAATTTGGAGGATGCAATCACGGAAAGCACTGTAGTCCACTATTTGCACAGATTTTGTTCATTTTGAGTCAATCAAAAGAACATGTCAGCATACACTGAATGAATTCCTCTATTGCATGAAGGCAGTCCATCATCTGCTCCTGTTGCCTGCACTGAATTTGTTAATCTACAATCGATCAAAAGATCAATCGATTAAAGGGATAAATTCTTCCCTTTATAATTATTAGGAACTAATACGGTTTTATAGTTTTATTAGCATTCTGAGTTATTATGTATTTCCTTAAATTCATCATTTTATTCAGTTAAATAGTAGTTTGTCTTTTTTATTCCTTTTAAACTATTTCCAGCTGATTTGGGACAGCCACTTAAATGGGCCAAGATGTACAGGTGCTGATGTGCACAAATTAACTAGAATCTCCTTTATATTTGTGCACTGGCAAGGACATTAAACAATCTTGGATCTTGAATACATCAGAGATAACAAACCAGATTCTGATGTAAATCTAACATAAAAGAAATAAAACAAAATTTTAAAATGAATAAAGTAAAATATAAAATAGTTATTTAATATAAATAATAACTGCAAAGTATTCAAATAAATTGTATTATCTGTAAAAAAAAATCAGTATCAGTCTGTACCAACAATGCACAACAGGTGGTGCTGAAAGTTAATTCTGGAGAACCTTCAACCCTCACTGGAATTTCAGTAGCTTGGCTATGCATATCTGAAATTTTTAAACTGTCTGGATATAGGACTGTCCTGGTGTAGCACAGTAAACAAAGGTAGCAGCATAAAGTGTTATTGATGATCAGAAATTCATTACTCATGTTACAGGAATTCATTGTAATGAATTCTGCAACTTAATTCTCAACTTCCTCACTGGAAGACCAGAGTCAGTAAGGATCAGTGATAACATCTACTCCTTGCCGATATTCAACACAGGTGCACCTCAAGGGTATGTTCTTAATCCACTGCTCTACCCTCTCTACATTCGTGACGGTGTGGCTAAATACACAACAGCCATTTATAAATTTTCAGATGACACCACTGTTGTAGTAAATTCCCAGATGGCAATCAGGAGGCACCATCAAGGTGAGAGAGATCAACTGGTTGAGGAGTGACACAACAACAACAACCTTGCACTCAGTGTCAGCAAGAACACAGAATTAATTGTTGGCTTCAGTGTGGATAAGGAGAACATGCACCAGTCCTCATTGAGGGGTCAGTGGTGGAAGGAGTGAGCAGCTTCAAGCTCCTGGGCTTCAATATCTCAGAAGATCTATCCTGGGTCCAACATATTGATGCAATCATGAAGGTATGCCAGCTTGTCTACTTCATGAGGAGTCTGAGGAGATTTGGCATATTACCAAAGACTTGCAAATTTCTATTGAAGACACCCTGGACATGACCTCTTCTCATTGCTACCTTCATGGAGGAGGTATAGGAGCCTGAAGACCCACAGTCAATGATTCAGAAACAGCTTCTTTCACTCTGCCATCATATTTTTGAGGGGTCCATTTATTTTTGCCCCATTTATCTCTTTTATAGTTTATATTAATTTTATATCTTTACACTGTACTGCTACTGCAAACCAAATTTCATGTCATATAACACAGTGATAATAAATCTGATTCTGAACTAATGCATATATATATAACAAAAAGATATTCAAACAGATTTGAGTGAGTGCCACTGGGTTTTACCATCATGGCTTAAACATAATGTAAAAAGCTTGCTGCATAAAATTCCCTCTTATTGTTGTAACAAAAACATTTGTTTAAAATAACAAAAAGTAAATGTAGTTAAAATTATATCCATTGTTTCAGAATCCTTACCATTTTTTAAGGTGTGATGTTATGAAAGCAGGTGTACTTGGAGGACCTAGAAGTACACTGTATAAACAGTGGATTCCAGTTAATTGGGACAGCCACTTATTTGGGACACTATGCAACTTAATTGCGACACGAGACCGTTGCCGAAAAGTTTCTAACTAGCATCAGCTATGTGCACTTGCATGGCCGTGAGACACAATTCCATGTTAGAGCAAACAAAAGGAATTCTGCAGATGCTGGAAATTCAAGCAACACACATAAAAGTTGCTGGTGAACGCAGCAGGCCAGGCAGCATCTCTAGGAAGAGGTGCAGTCGACGTTTCAGGCCGAGACTCTTCGTCAGGACTGGTGAACGCAGCAGGCCAGGCAGCATCTCTAGGAAGAGGTGCAGTCGACGTTTCAGGCCGAGACCCTTCGTCCTGGCCTGCTGCGTTCACCAGCAACTTTTATGTGTGTTCCATGTTAGAGCAAACGGTTTTTAAATCGCGTCAGTTCTGTGTGTTTCAAAAAGCAGGCAATTTTTGTCACTGATAGTTGGTGAGAAATAAGCAGTTATCCAGAACTGTTTTTGTCATTGCAGTTTTAAGCATTTAGGCTTGAAGATGTCAGTAAATGGCCATAAGTGAAAATAAAATGATTTCACTACTTCAACAGATTAGGAACTATGAAAAATTTGAAGGCTTCAATAATCACCTTGAATGTTACAATGTTAAAATGAAAATAAAGATTTGGAGGATGCAATCATCGAAGGCATTATATAAGAGCAGTTACTAGCTTCATGGTGTCTGCGCTGATTTTGTTCACTGACAGCAGGGCTTCCCAATTTTGGGCCCAGGATCCCTCAGTTAATGGCAAGGATCCATGACATTAAAAAAAAGTCTGGGAACCCCTGATTTACTATTGTAATGCCCTGGTTAAGAACATGTTTTATTGTGCTTCTACTGCTATCCTGTGAGGTATTTTTATTTTAACAGTTTTCTGCAAACATAGTGTGTTCTGTTAGTTAAGCTTCATAGGCTAGTGTTTTGGCTTCGGCTGAGATAAGGAGCATTTGCTTAACCTCGGAATGTTGCATCAGCCAACTGGGTTTGTTTGATATTGTGCTGTAACATTCTGTCCAATGGGATGCCATAGAATATTCGAGAGAGCTGGGGAGGATCAGATTTCTGAAGAACAGTCTGGTTTTAGGTTTTTTTTGTTCGGAGGTACAGAGAAGAGCACAAGGGAAGATGCTCGGAGGATCCCATCTGAAGGGGAGACTCTATTGTAAGAAGGACTTCGTGCAGACGAGTAGTTTAAAGGAGGAAGTACCAATAGTCCTGAGTTTGCCAGTTCGTTCAAAATGGTCTTCAAGGGAAGTTCTAACTGTGGGTACAGCGCATGAATAATCAAAGCAAAGCATCCCAACTATGCCAGAAATTAGCTCCAAAGTTTACGTGCATATTTAGACTGGTTTAACGGTACAAGGCCCTTTTCTTCCCCCCACCCCACCCAAATAACAGTTTACACTTAAGTTTATGCCAGTGTAAGGTCTGTTATTTCCTGGCGAACGATAACTTTGCATGGGACAGTACTTACAATTTTCGTTCCATCATTGGATTACGGACTGGTTGAACCTGATTCATACCAATCCTAGAAGGGTGTTGCTAATTGAAGGTGGCCTCCTCACTGTTACCCATGCAATGCTGATTCACATGCCTGTTAGCCAGAGTTAGCTAACGAGCCAAGTTTGTTACGAGCCACAGTGAGAGGGTTGTACAGTCAATCAAAAGAACAGCCACATACACTGGATGAATTCCTTGGTCAATAACTATTAGGAAGTAATACATAGTTTTAGTGTACTGTAGTACTACTAATAGTGTTCTAATTTGTTCTGTATTTCATTTAAATGTAGAATTTGTTGCTCAGTTAAATGGCAGTTTGTTTTTTTATACCTTTTAAACTATTCCCATGGTGGGAGAGTCTAGGACAAGAGGGCACAGCCTCAGGATAGAGGGGCACCCTTTCAGAACAGAGATGCGGAGAAATTTCTTTAGCCAAAGGGTGGTGAATCTGTGGAACACACATAAAAGTTGCTGGTGAATGCAGCAGGCCAGGCAGCATCTCTAGGAAGAGGTACAGTTGACGTTTCAGGCCGAGACCCTTCGTCAGGACTAACTGAAGGAAGAGTGAGTAAGGGATTTGAAAGTTGGAGGGGGAGGGGGAGGGGGAGATCCAAAATGATAGGAGAAGACAGGAGCGGGAGGGATGGAGCCAAGAGCTGGACAGGTGATAGGCAAAAGGGATATGAGAGGATCATGGGACAGGAGGTCCGGGAAGAAAGACGGGGTGGGGTGGGGGGACCCAGAGGATGGGCAACGGGTATATTCAGAGGGACAGAGGGAGAAAAAGGAGAGTAAGAGAAAGAATGTGTGTATAAAAATAAGTAACAGATGGGGTACGAGGGGGAGGTGGGGCCTTAGCAGAAGTTAGAGAAGTCGATGTTCATGCCATCAGGTTGGAGGCTACCCAGACGGAACATAAGGTGTTGTTCCTCCAACCTGAGTGTGGCTTCATCTTTACAGTAGAGGAGGCCGTGGATAGACATGTCAGAATGGGAATGGGATGTGGAATTAAAATGTGTGGCCACTGGGAGATCCTGCTTTCTCTGGCGGACAGAGCGTAGATGTTCAGCAAAGCAGTCTCCCAGTCTGCGTCGGGTCTCGCCAATATATAAAAGGCCACATCGGGAGCACCGGACGCAGTATATCACCCCAGTCGACTCACAGGTGAAGTGTTGCCTCACCTGGAAGGACTGTTTGGGGCCCTGAATGGTGGTAAGGGAGGAAGTGTAAGGGCATGTGTAGCACTTGTTCCGCTTACACGGATAAGTGCCAGGAGGGAGATCAGTGGGGAGGGATGGGGAATGGACAAGGGAGTTGCGTAGGGAGTGATCCCTGCGGAATGCAGAAAGAGGGGGGGAGGGAAAGATGTGCTTAGTGGTGGGATCCCGTTGGAGGTGGCGGAAGTTACGGAGAATAATATGTTGGACCCGGGGCTGGTGGGGTGGTAGGTGAGGACCAGGGGAACCCTATTCCTAGTGGGGTGGCGGGAGGATGGAGTGAGAGCAGATGTACGTGAAATGGGGGAGATGCGTTTAAGAGCAGAGTTGATAGTGGAGGAAGGGAAGCCCCTTTCTTTAAAAAAGGAAGACATCTCCCTCGTCCTAGAATGAAAAGCCTCATCCTGAGAGCAGATGCGGTGGAGACGGAGGAATTGCGAGAAGGGGATGGCGTTTTTGCAAGAGACAGGATGAGAAGAGGAATAGTCCAGATAGCTGTGAGAGTCAGTAGGCTTATAGTAGACATCAGTGGATAAGCTGTCTCCAGAGACAGAGACAGAAAGATCTAGAAAGAGGAGGGAAGTGTCGGAAATGGACCAGGTAAACTTGAGGGCAGGGTGAAAATTGGAGGCAAAGTTAATAAAGTCAACGAATTCTGCATGCGTGTAGGAAGCAGCGCCAATGCAGTCGTTGATGTAGCGAAGGAAAAGTGGGGGACAGCTACCAGAATAGGCACGGAACATAGATTGTTCCACAAAGCCAACAAAAAGGCAGGCATAGCTAGGACCCATACGGGTGCCCATAGCTACACCTTTAGTTTGGAGGAAGTGGGAGGAGCCAAAGGAGAAATTATTAAGAGTAAGGACTAATTCCGCTAGACGGAGCAGAGTGGTGGTAGAGGGGAAATGATTAGGTCTGGAATCCAAAAAGCGTAGAGCTTTGAGACCTTCCTGATGGGGGATGGAAGTATATAGGGACTGGACATCCATGGTGAAAATAAAGCGGTGGGGGCCAGGGAACTTAAAATCATCGAAAAGTTTAAGAGCGTGAGAAGTGTCACGAACATAGGTCGGAAGGGATTGAACAAGGGGGAAAAAGACAGTGTTGAGGTATGCAGAAAAGAGTTCAGTTGGGCAGGAGCAATAGGACGATAGGACAAAAGGACGGCCAGGACAGGCAGGTTTGTGGATCTTGGGTAGGAGGTAGATACGGGAAGTGCGGGGTGTGGGAACTATAAGGTTGGTAGCAGTGGATGGGAGATCCCCTGAGCAGATAAAGTCGGTGATGGCGTGGGAGACAATGGCCTGCTGCTCCTTAGTGGGGTCACGATCGAGGGGTAAATAAGAGGAGGTATCCGTGAGTTGTCGCTGTGCCTCGGCAAGGTAGAGGTCAGTACGCCAGACTACAACAGCACCCCACTTATCGGCGGGTTTAATAATAAGGTTAGGATTAGTGCGGAGGGAGTGGAGAGCAGAGCGTTCGGAAGGAGTGAGGTTGGAATGGGGACAAGGTGTGGTGAAGTCCTGTCGGCAGTTAGCGATAAAGAGATCCAGAGCAGGCAGAAGACCAGAGCGGGGTGTCCATGAAGAAGAGGAGGGTTGAAGATGGGAGAAGGGGTCATCGGTGGGGGTGGAAGAGTCCTTGCCGAAGAAGTAGGCTTGGAGACGGCAGAAGAAAAGTTCTGCATCATGGCGAACACGGAACTCGCTGAGGTGTGGGCGAAGGGAGACAAAGGTGAGGCCCTTACTGAGGACAGAGCATTCTGCCTCAGACAGTTGAAGGTCAGAGGGGATGGTAAAGACCCGGCACGGATGAGAGCTGGGATCAGAGGGGGGAGGGGGGAGGCTGGGGGTGTCAATGGAGAGGGGAGGGTTGGGGTGAGAGGAAGATAGAGCCTCTGAGGGCCCAGGAGCTGACGGTGGGATCTGAGGGAGACGGGGTTGCAGAGTATTGGTGGAGGAAGGGGAGACGGGAGTCACAATAGCAGCACATAAAGACCCGGCCTGGAGTTCAAGGCTGGAGTCGCAGTTGGTGGTTGCGCAATCACTTTGAATGCGAGGCACAGCGACAACTCGCGGATACCTCCTCTTATTTACCCCTCGATCGTGACCCCACTAAGGAGCACCAGGCCATTGTCTCCCACACCATCACCAACTTTATCCGCTCAGGGGATCTCCCATCCACTGCTACCAACCTTATAGTTCCCACACCTCGCACTTCCCGTTTCTACCTCCTACCCAAGATCCACAAACCTGCCTGTCCTGGTCGTCCTATTGTCTCAGCTTGCTCCTGCCCCACCGAACTCGTTTCTGCATACCTCGACACGGTTTTATCCCCCCTTGTTCAATCCCTTCCGACCTATGTTCGTGACACTTCTCACGCTCTTAAACTTTTTGATGATTTTAAGTTCCCTGGCCCCCACCGCTTTATTTTCACCATGGATGTCCAGTCCCTATATACTTCCATCCCCCATCAGGAAGGTCTCAAAGCTCTACGCTTCTTTTTGGATTCCAGACCTAATCAGTTCCCCTCCACCACCACTCTGCTCCGTCTAGCAGAATTAGTCCTTACTCTTAATCATTTCTCCTTTGGCTCCTCCCACTTCCTCCAAACTAAAGGTGTAGCTATGGGCACCCGTATGGGTCCTAGCTATGCCTGCCTTTTTGTTGGCTTTGTGGAACAATCTATGTTCCGTGCCTATTCTGGTATCTGTCCCCCACTTTATCTTCGCTACATCGACGACTGCATTGGTGCTGCTTCCTGCACACATGCAGAACTCGTTGACTTTATTAACTTTGCCTCCAAATTTCACCCTGCCCTCAAGTTTACCTGGTCCATTTCCGACACTTCCCTCCCCTTTCTAGATCTTTCTGTCTCTGTCTCTGGAGACAGCTTATCCACTGATGTCTACTATAAGCCTATTGACTCTCACAGCTATCTGGACTATTCCTCTTCTCACCCTGTCTCTTGCAAAAACGCCATCCCCTTCTTGCGATTCCTCCGTCTCCGCCGCATCTGCTCTCAGGATGAGGCTTTTCATTCTAGGACGAGGGAGATATCTTCCTTTTTTAAAGAAAGGGGCTTCCCTTCCTCCACTATCAACTCTGCTCTTAAACGCACCTCCCCCATTTCACGTACATCTGCTCTCACTCCATCCTCCCGCCACCCCACTAGGAATAGGGTTCCCCTGGTCCTCACCTACCACCCCACCAACCTCCGGGTCCAATATATTATTCTCCGTAGCTTCCGCCACCTCCAACGGGATCCCACCACTAAGCACATCTTTCCCTCCCCCCACCCCCCCCCCCGCATTCCGCAGGGATCGCTCCCTACGCAACTCTCTTGTCCATTCGTCCCTCCCATCCCTCCCCACTGATCTCCCTCCTGGCACTTATCCGTGTAAGCGGAACAAGTGCTACACATGCCCTGACACTTTCCCCCTTACCACCATTCAGGGCCCCAAACAGTCCTTCCAGGTGAGGCAACACTTCACCTGTGAGTCGACTGGGGTGATATACTGCGTCCGGTGCTCCCGATGTGGCCTTTTATATATTGGCGAGACCCGACGCAGACTGGGAGACCGCTTTGCTGAATATCTACGCTCTGTCCGCCAGAGAAAGCAGGATCTCCCAGTGGCCACACATTTTAATTCCACATCCCATTCCCATTCTGACATGTCTATCCACGGCCTCCTCTACTGTAAAGATGAAGCCACACTCAGGTTGGAGGAACAACACCTTATATTCCGTCTGGGTAGCCTCCAACCTGATGGCATGAACATCGACTTCTCTAACTTCCGCTAATGCCCCACCTCCCCCTCGTACCCCATCTGTTACTTATTTTTATACACACATTCTTTCTCTCACTCTCCTTTTTCTCCCTCTGACCCTCTGAATATACCCATTGCCCGTCCTCTGGGTCCCCCCCACCTTGTCTTTCTTCCCGGACCTCCTGTCCCATGATCCTCTCGTATCCCTTTTGCCAATCACCTGTCCAGCTCTTGGCTCCATCCCTCCCCCTCTTGTCTTCTCCTATCATTTTGGATCTCCCCTCCCCCTCCAACTTTCAAATCCCTTACTCACTCTTCCTTCAGTTAGTCCTGACGAAGGGTCTCGGCCTGAAACGTCGACTGTACCTCTTCCTAGAGATGCTGCCTGGCCTGCTGCGTTCACCAGCAACTTTTATGTGTGTTGCTTGAATTTCCAGCATCTGCAGAATTCCTGTTGTTTGTGAATCTGTGGAATTTGTTGCCACGTGCAGCTGTGGAGGCCAGGTTATTGGGTGTATTTAAGGCAGAGATTGATAGGTTCTTGATTGGACATGACATCAAAGGTTACGAGGAGAAGGCCGGGAACTGGGGCTGAGGAGGAGATAGAGAAAAGGATCAGCCATGATTGAATGGCAGAGCAGACCCGATGGGCTAGATGGCCTAATTCTGCTATGTCTTATGGTCTTATTTCCATGAAACTTTGGGTAATTGGGATAGCCACTTAATTGGGACAAAATGTACTGGTCACAATGTGTCCCAATTCACCAGAATTCACTGTGTTACAGTTGTGGAAAGCCTAATGTATTTATAAGAATTTTCATGCAACTTGATGCCATGATTATTTATACAGCAAGAATTTCATGAATCAACTCAGTGAAACTGAGAATTTTTATAATTGGAGATCAATTAAAACAGCACGCTGATTTTTTGAAATAATCTCACAAACACAAGTTCAAAACAGGAATATGAAATATAGCGAGCATTACTTAGCCTAATAGGTTAGATTTACCACAGTACATAATTATCTATTTAAATGTTTATTTTCCTTTTATATCATCTCAATGTGTACTTAAGAATGTATAAATAATTGTAGTTTTATACATATAAAAAAATGGAAAAGGTTATATGTGTGAAAAAAGTACATGATATTTGTGAATTCCTTATCCAAATAAAAATAAAATTTAAAAAAAAAGAAATATAGCAAGCATAATCTAAGAATGTACCTTCTTGCACCAAATTTCCTTACTCCATATTAAAATAACTCAACAATCACTAAACTGTGATGTTAAGAGCTCAAATCTGCCAATTCACTACATTAAAGCAGTGAACTGTCACATTATTTAGCACTGGAAGCTTTCCATTTTGATGATATTCCTTCATACTCAATATTTTTCCATAGCTCAACAGTGATAACAAGGAATTTGCCCATAGTTTATTACAACTTTCGCAGGTTTTAAAACAAAAGTACTTATTAAGCAGCTTCTTAATATTAGATTGGGCATTCTCCAAACACCATCCACATAGTTTGTCTACACTTCTCAATGCATCAGTAAAGTAGCCAATAGAATCAATGATTTCAGCCAGCCCAGACATTCCTTCTTCTCCGCACACCCCCACGTCACCATTGAGTAGAAGATAAAAAAGCCTGAAAGCACCTTACCAACAGGCTCAAAGGCAGCTTCTATCCTGCGGCTATAAGACTATTAAAATGTTTCCTAATACAAAAAGCTGGATTCTTGACATCACAATCTCTCTAATTATGGCCTTGATCCTTACTAAAATTGTTAAATTGGAGAAAGTGCAAAACTGATTTATGAGGATGTTACCTAAAATGGAGGTTGTGGGTTATAAGAGAGGCTGGATAGGTTAGGACTTTTATCCTTGGTGCAAAGGACACTGAGGGATGAGCCTATATTGGCAGAACTTGAATTTGCTGATCAATCTTAACATAGTTGTATAGTATGTTACTTCTTATTTAGTGGTAGTTGTTCTTGTTCCATTCAATAGAGTTACACAAAATATAGATAAGATGAGGGACATAGATAAGATGAATAGCTAAAGTCTTTCCCTGGGTAGGGGAGACAGAGTCGTGGGTATATGGAAGAGCTGCAGAAGAAGTGATAGAAGTACAGTTACAACATTTATATGACATTTGGACAGTATAGGGATAGGGAAGGTTCAGAGGGACACAAGCCAAACACTGACTACCTCAGTAACGTAACTTCGTTGGCATAGATGAGTCAGGCTGAAGAGCCTATTTCTATTCTGAACAGTTGTATTCAGCGCCACGGTAACATAACATCTAGCACAATGCTACCACAACTCAGGGCATTAAGAAGACATATTCATTAGGACCCTAACACTTTCTCCAAATTTATCCTTCAGAATGTCACTTTAAGTTTACTCCCAAGTTTTAGAGATGAAATGCTTCAGTCACAACAATTAGAAGTTTCTACAACCGTAATCTAGTTCAAAAGCTCCCAGTGTTGCAGAGAATTGGCATTGGACAAATGAAGAAACAGTTTAACAGAAGCAATGTCATCCAAGAATGAAGAATAGAAAATTGCAAAAAAATTGTTCGAACTGCTGCAAGCACAGTCATCAACAGTGGAACAATTAAAAATCCACGATTGTCTAAAGGCCAGAACTTAATTTCACTGATCTTCGATACATTGTACTGAAAGAGATTAGGTAGATAGTGGTGGGTGAGGCCATGGAGGAATTTCAAATAAGAATATAAATTTCACATTTGAAACAAAGGCAGAATGCATGCCAGTGTGGGTCAATAAGCAAAGGGACGATGAGAGTGATTAGAGGGTGCATATTAAGAGGAAGGCATGAGTATACAATGGATGTATATTGGAGAGGTAACAAATCAGATCTCATCCAGATGGACCTCCAACACTATAAAAGATTTAATAATTGTGAATGGTTGCACTGCTATGGCCAAGATTTCCTTGAAACAAATCAGAAGATTGAATGGACAAACGTAGCTCTGACATTGAAGAAAAGCAACAGGAATATGCATTTTGGTTGTAACCGAACTTCTACTTTGAACTACAGCAAATCAACACCACTTCAAAAACTTACTCCGAAGTCATATAGTCTGAACTGAAGAAAGGTTTCACATCAGGGTTTTTATTTCACTATTCCTAGTATATACTGAGTAAAGCTGTAAGCAATGTCTTTCTTAATGCAAAGCATCGACTTCTAAAGTGACTTCTACAGATTGCTTGTTTTTCTCTAGTTTAAATTCTGCGATATACACTTTGGAGAATTAGTGTAATAATAAGATTTTAAAAAACTGCAGATGCTGGAAAACTGGAAAAGTAATAGAAAGAAAGTGCTGAAGATACTCAGTAGGGCAGGAAGTACCTGTAGAGAGAGAGACAGAAATAGGACAACATTTCATTTGGTAAAATCTTATGGACGTGGTGTTGCTTGACTTGTTGAGCATCTCCAACATTTTCTGCTTTTACTTCAAATTTATAAAGATACTAGGTTGGGAATAATTTAGCTATTGGGATTGGATAGGATAGACTTGGCACAGAAGTGGTTGAAGTGACATTTAACATTGAGGTGAATGAAGTTAAAGGTCGAGAGGGTTTTAAAGAATGATTATTAATTTCAAATAATCAGCAAAGGGATGACAAATATTTTCTTCCAGAAGTTGCGAGAAATCTGTAACTCTGGCCAAAATGGTTCAAGTATCTTATCTACCACTATCTACCAAAACTTTAGACACATTTGAATACTATCTACATGTGCACTTGAATAATTGTGACTACAAGACTCCAAATGTTGGGCTGAAAAATGGAATTAGGCTGGATTGTTCTTCACTGTTTGGCATGGACACAATGGACTGACCTCCTGCATAATACATTTTTTCTGATTTTACACTCCATTCCTTTAAGGTTTTATACTCTTCCATTTTCACTCCAATCACCTGAACCCATTCAAAGTTTAATTAGTGTTGTAAGTTTGAAAAGTGCAATTAACTATCCTCCCATAGAGACATCTTCAGCCCACAATGTTGTGCCGACCATGTAACCTACTCTAGAAGCTGCCTAGAATTTCCCTACTGCATAGCCCTCTTATTTTCTGAGCTCCATGTACTTATCCAAGTCTCTTCAAAGACCCTATTGTATCCGCCTCTACCACTGCAGTACATTCCACGCACCCACCACTCTCTGTGTGAAAAACCTACCCCCGACATCTGCCTTGTACCTGCTTCCAATCACCTTAAAACTATGCCCCCTTATGTTAGCCATTTCAGCCCTGGGAAAAGGCCTCTGGCTATCCACACGATCAATGCCTCTCATCATCTTATCAGGTCACCTCTCATCTTCTGTCGCTTCAAGGAGAAAAGGCCAAGTTCACTCAACCTATTCTCATAAGGTATGCCCACCAATCCAGGCAACATCCTTGCAAATCTCCTTTGCTTTCTCTATAGTATCCACATCCTTCCTGTAATGAGGTGACCAGAACTGAACACAGCACTCCAGGTGGGGTCTAACTAAGGTCTTATATAGCTGTAAGATTACCTCACGGCTCTTGAACTCAATCACATGGTTGATGAATGCAAAGTATTCATTAAGTACCTCCGCTACCTCCTCTGGCTCCATGCTCATGTTTCCTCTCTCACTCCTGATACATCCTATTCTCACACGATTCATCCTCTTGCTCTTCATATACTTGTAGAATGCCTTGGGGTTTCCCTTAATCCTGTTTGTTAAGGCCTTTTCATGGCCCCTTCTAGCTCTCCTAATTTCATTCTTGAGCCCCTTCCTGGCACCCTTGGAATTTTCTAGCGCTCTAGCAGTACCTAGTTTCTTGAACCTTTCGCAAACTTTTTTTTTTGTTTTATTTATGATTTTCTACAAACTACAGCGTAGAAGAAAAAAAATCAATAGTGTAAATAGGAGGATCATTGCAATACAGACAAAAATAGCAAAAATACATATCTTAACAAATGAACAAGCCATCCATATTAAAAATGAAAAATTAGAAAGGGAAGCACCCAACCCACCCACTATCCAACTCCAAGCCAACCATTACAAGTATAAATATTTGAAAGAACATTTGAGATAAACTTTTATCACCCCAGAACTATATATTGTATTAAAAAGAGAAATGAATAATAATGAAAAAAAGCAGCCTGCTACCTAATCAAAGAATCAAAGAAAGCTGGAAATGCAGGATCTGACTATCAAGGGAAGAAAAAAAAAAATACACCTGTCAATCTAGGTGAGAATTATGAAAATATTCAAGAAAAGGTCCCCACACCTTATGGAACTTTATGTCCAAATTAGAAAGTGAATAGTAAATCTTTTCAAGATCTAATCAAGACATAATATCCCTAAGCCATTGAACATGGGTAGGGGGAACTACATCTCTCCACTTAGGGAGTACTGCATGTCTAGCTAAAAGAGAGGCAAAAGACAATGTTTGTCGTTTTGCCAGGATCAAATGCTTGTCAGAGTCTCGAGAAGTAGCGAAAAGAGCGATCAAAGGATCAGGTTCCAAATGACAATTTAATATAGAAGTTAAAAAAAACATCTTTCCAAAATTTTTCCAATGTAGGACAGGCCCAATACATATGAATAAGGGAAGCCTCACCTCCTTTGCATTTGTCACACCAGGGACTAATATCAGGATAGAACTTCGCCAATTTGGTTTTAGACATATGAGCCCTGTGGACAACTTTAAACTGCAAAAGACAATGACAAGTACATAAAGAAATTGCATTGACTGATTTAAGAATTGAATTCCAAACCTCATCGGACAAAGAAAAACCTAAGTCATGCTCCCAAGCAGTTTTAATTTAATCACAAGGGGCTCATCTGAGATTCATAAATTTGACACAAATAGTAGAAATTAAAACTTTACCCAAGGGGTTCATTTGAAGAAACAAGTCTACACCATTTTTATCAGGTTGTTCAGGAAAATGTGGTATTAAAGAGCTAATGAAATGTCTCATTTGAAGATATCTAAAAAAAAATGAGTATTCAGTAAATTAAACTTTGTAGACAACTGTTCAAAAGTCACAAACCGATTGTCTATAAAAATATCTTCAAAACGCCTGATACCTCTCCTACACCAGTCCTGGAATGTTGAATCCTGCATAGAAGGTTGAAATAAATGATTGTATAGAATAGGACTAGAAAGGGAACAACTATAAAGGCCATGATATTTTCTAAATTGAGCCCATACTCTCAGAGTATGCCTGATTACAGGATTATTAATAAATTTTGGCAAGTGGCAAGGAAGTTTAAATCCAAGTAAAGCTGGAATAAATAATTCCTTATAAGCGTTCAAATCCACTGCCACCCATCTTGGACAAATAGAATGATTATAAAAGTAGAACCAAAAGTATTGGCTGCCCAATAATATGAACGAAAATTAGGCAACGCCAAGCCACCTTCTCTTTTAGGCTTTTGAAGATGAGCTTTATTAAGTCTAGGCTGTTTACCTTTCCATAGGTATGATGAGATAATAGAATCCAAAGAATCAAAAATAAACTTTAGGATTAAATATAGGTAAAGATTGAAATAAGTGTAAAAATTTAGGAATATACATTTTAATTACATTAATTCGCCCAATTAGAGACATAGACAGAGGAGACCACTGTGCTAGATTCTGTTTTGTAAAATTTAAAAGATTATTGAAATTCTAATCAAAAAGGCGATTATAATTCCTTGTTACTATAATACCAAGGTAAGTAAAACAATTGTTTACTACTTTAAAAAGGAGATTTTGAAATTCTAATGCTTGTGCTTCCTTATTTATCGAGAAAAGTTCACTCTTATGGATAACTGACTAAATTTATTAAGAAGTGAAAACATCAAAGGTAAGGAGGTGGTCAGGTTTGATATAAAAAGTAACAAATCATCGGCGTATAAAGAGACTTTATGCTCAAGACCGCTCCTCCAGATCCCAGTCAATTCAGTACAACTGCGAAACACAATTGCCAATGGCTCAATAGCCAGATCAAATAGCAAAGGACTTAAAGGGCATCCTTGCCGGGTGCCACGTTTAAGGTCAAACGGTTGGAATTGCTGAGAATTAGTCAAGACTGATGCAATTAGATGAGAATATAGTATCTTAATCCACTTAATAAAATTATATCCAAAATCAAATTTTTCTAAAACCGCAAATAATTAGTGCCACTCCACCCAGTCAAACGCCTTTTCAGCATCAAGAGAAATAACACATTCAGATGAATGTGCATAACACCCGATGAAGATGAATATAGGATATTAAAAAGACACCTAATATTAAAAAAGGGAAGGCGATTTTTAATAAAACCAGATTGATCTTCAGAGATAATTAAGGGTAAAGTAGTCTTCAGCCTATGGGCCAAAACTTCAGTTAAAATTTTAACATCTACATTTAATAGAAAGATGGGCCTGTGTGAAGCACATTCTAATGGATCCTTGCCTTTTTTCGCTAAAAGAATAATACAAGCCTCATCAAATGATGCAGGCAATTTATTTTGTTTATAAGAATCAGAAAAAACTAAACTAAGTTGGGATAAAAACAATGAGGAAAATGATTTATAAAATTCTGCAGAGAACCCATCAGGACCAGGAGATTTACTGGACTGCAAAGCAGAAATAGCAGAGGATATTTCCTCTAAGGATAATGGCTCATTCAATTTGAGATCAGAAGAAAGTTTAGGAATATTTAAACTATTTAAAAATTGCATAACAGTAGCATTACCATTAAAGGATTCAGAGGTATAAAGCTGAGAATAAAAATTCCTGAAGGTATCATTAATTTCAGAATGGTCCATAGTAATATTCCCATTACTCATTCAAATTTTAGTGATGCATTATTTTGCTTTAGAACTTCTAAGCTGGTTAACTAAGGACTTAACAGGTTTATCCCCGTGAATATAGAAATTACTCTTACTGCCCAAAATTTTTACTTATCCAGTTGAACTTTTCGCAAACTTTTCTTTTCTTAACTAGATCTTCTACATCCTTTGTACACCATGGTTCTTTTATCCTACCATCCTTTCCCTGCCTCAATGGAACATACCTACGCAGAACACCATGCAAATCTTCCCTGAACACTTGCCACATTTCTGCTGTGCATTTCCCTGAGAACATCTGCTTCCAATTTATGTTCCCCCATTTCTGCCTAATAGCATCATATTTCCCCCTACCCCAATTAAATGTTTTCCCAAATTGTCTGCTCCCATCCCTCTTCAGTGATATGGTAACGGAAATAGAGTTGTGATCACTACCTCCAAAATGCTCTTCCACCAAGAGATCTGATACCTGACCAGGTTCATTTGCCAATACCAGATTAGTACAGCCTCTCCTCTAGTTGGCTTATCGACATACTGTGTCAGAAAACCTTCTTGAATATACCTAACAAACTCCACCCCATCCAAACCACTTGCTCTAAGGAGATGCCAGTCAATAGTAGAAAAGTTAAAATCACCCAACACATCCACCCTACTATTATTGCAGCATTCCTATCTGCCTCCCTATCTGCTCCTCGATGTCTCCTTACTATTGGCGTTAAAAAACACCGAGTTATTGCCCCCTTCCTGTTTCTGACTTCACTCACAATGACTCAGTGGACAATCCCTCCATGACTTCCTCCTTTTCTGCAGCCATGACCCTATCTCTGATCAGCCGTCCCACAATTCCTGCCCGAGTCATCCAAGTCTCTGTAATGGCCACAACATCCCATGTTTTACAAAACGTCTAAACTGAGAGTGATCTTTCCACAGTACAATCTTTTTCAATGATCTTGATTATCTCTCCTGGATATACTTCCTCCCCAATATCTCATTCCCCTTATCTAATTTCTATTTAAAATTTTTGTCATGCTGCATAGTTCGAACACTTGATTCACACAACTTAAAGTTCAATAGGTTTCCATTTACATCCTTCCTATATTATTGTGCTATAACTGAGCCTCATATAGATCTACACAAAGGTGCCCAGCAGTTGTTTGAATAATTAATCAGCCATTATGGAATGGTGGAGCAGACTTGATGGGCCAAATGGCCTAATTCTGCTCCTATGCCTTATGATCTTTGAAACTAACCCTGGTTCATTCAAGACATTGTTTCACTGGCAGATTTTGAGCATTGCTTGACAGGAAACTGGAAAATTTAGTATCTTGTTTACTTTATCAACCTTCTTCATTATTACTTCCTGCTATCTAATGATAGAAATATTTTGACAATCCATGTGCTTTTTCCTGTATTTTTTCACTGAAATCTTCACGTATGTATATATTTTATGAACAATCTGCAGAAGCACTAATATTGATACGTCAGAGTCCGACAGAACATGAACAGGCCCTTGGGTTCACCGAGTCTGTGCCGACCAGTCAAGCTCCATTTACATTAATTCTGAACCACAGCAGCCAATTAATCCTACTAACTGCATATCTTTGATACATGGGTGAAAACCCATATGGTCACAGAGAGAACACGCAAACTTCACAAAGTCAGTATGGGAGTCATCGGAGCTGTGAGACAGCAGATCTACTAGCTGTACCTTTCTTAGTACGTCTCATCCAGTACTTTCAAGTATATAAAAATATCTAAGGTATGTAAAATGTGCTTAACAAATTTGCATTTATCTACACATATACTTGTCAACCTCTCATATTTCATACTTTTCTACTTTGCCCAGAGATCTATTCTCACTGAATTCAGTCAGAGCCTGTACACTTTTACAACATTAAGTTCTGCGCCATTTGAAAACACTTAAGTGGATTAATTTGCTTCCCAAAAATTCGAAGTACATTTATTATCAAAGTATGTTTACATATTTTCAGTGTATTCAAAACATTTACAAGTTTGTTCGTTCTATCTGCAACTGCTGCTGAAATGATAGTAGTACATTCTTAATACAGCAACAGGGACACCTACATTTCTCTTTTAATCTGTCCATGTCCATCCAGATTCTCAGACCCTTGTGGGTCAGCATGAAATCCTTCCATAGTTCCTACCTTATATCAAAAGTTTCTTGACTTGAATAATAATTTAAAAATACACAATTTCAAAATTAACTGGATGCAAAATTCTAACACAGAGACAAATGTTTTGGTTTTGCATACAGTCATTGAAATTCCCAATGGACTAACAGAGTAGCAAATTTGTTAACAGACAACAAATATTTTTGGAAGTTTCAGTTTTCCATATAGTTAACCAATTTTATCAACAGCAAACTTATCAAAGTACATGCTCCCTAATTAAGAATTACTACTGTTCTTAATGTGGCAAGTGGCAAGCATCATTAGTCTGTTTATAAAATTAATCATGGAAGTTAACACCACCGTGACATTTTTCACCTCAATTAAAATAGTGTTCTTTATTCCCTGTTGCTGTAAACTTCCTTTAAGAGCACTATTTTGAAAATAGTGAATATTACATACCTGTGCATCCCAATTTTTATTCAGGTAATAGATACACGTTACACATCGTCCATCTCCATTTGGATTATCAACATGCCGTACATATCCTGTTCCATTGCCTGGGTAACATGCAACCATTGCCTGTAAATGGGTGAACAAAAAGAAATAAAGAAAATCATTACAGTGTGAACTGCCAATGAGGCTTTTTCAGTTTCCATTCTTTCTTAATGTTGTAGTTTATGAGATGATAGTCTGGTCTATTGAACTTTCTGTCAATCATTATCCTCTGGTATTTATGCCTAACCTTTTATATTTGCTTTAGTTAAGCCACTTTGCTGCGAAAATGAAATAACTAGACTTGCTGCAAAAATATGTATTCAAATTACTTGATAATATATTGGGGTACACTTTGAAAAGTTGATTGACATTTGGCCAGATAAATTTTAACACCAGCATATACGAGAGGTATTACTGCAGACTTGCTGAAAAATATTTCCAATATAATCAATTGATTCTGAAGCATTTTTAGAATCCCAATAACCTCTGAATGTACCTTACAAAGAAAAGTTTCTAAAACACATAAAAAAAATTCTAGGCCCATCAGTTATTAAGTATTCTAGAAATCATAAACAAAAAATGGATGTTGTGACTAAAAAACAAACTTCTATTTTACATTGTTATAAAGATAAAGCTCCTCCAAGAGGACCACAACTTTGTAATGGTTTGCAGGCTTGCATGCCTCAAAGACCCAGACAGCTATGTTGGTTGGAATCAGGGCTTTATGGCTTGGCTCTTGGTAGGACCACCTATGCCAGAAAGGTCAAAGGGTAGAGGCTAAACTAAGAGTAGTCCACTGATCCTCTAGGTTCAGGGATTCAGGTCGGGGCTAACAACCCTGAATGGTAAAGCAAAACTGTTATAGAAACAGCAATGAAGAATGCTTCTACATCTGAGTGCAATGGTATTCCTGAGTCTTCACCGGGGACTTGCACAACTGACAGTCGCTGAAAAACAAGAGGAAGCTACTGACACAATGAAGGAAGCCCTGAACACAATCAGAGATGGAGGGCCTTCATTGCTGTCCTAAATGCCAGGGGTGTAACAGGCAGAAATAAAAGATAAAGCTAAAGATTAGCGTTACCTGACATGTACATTGAAACATACAGTGAAATACATCATTTGCATCAAATCAAATCAGCAAGGATTGTGCTGTGTAGCCCACAAGAGCCCACAGCTCACTAATTCTAACTGTAAGTCTTTGGAATATGGGAGGAAGCTCATGTAGTCATGGGGAGAACAGACAAGAATTGAACCCTGATCACTGGTGCTATAAAGTGTTACGCTAACTGCTACACTACTTTGGCAGAGTTACCACTAATGGTAATAAGACTTTGGTTCAAAATAAATCTTTTAATATACATGTCTGAGTTTTTTCCCTGCTTATAGAACATAGAACATTATAGCACAGGCTCCAAACTCAAATTTCTTTCCTCCCACATAGCCCTCAATTTCTGTATCACCCATGTGCCTATCTACGAGTTTCTTGAATGTCCCTAATGAATCTGCCTCTGCCACTACCTCCAGCAGTGCATTCCATGGATTTATCACTCTGTAAAAAACCTACCTCTAACCCCACCCCCGTACTTTTCTCCAGTCACTCTAAAAATGAGATCTTTTGCAACCCTGGGAAAAAGGTGCTGGCTGTTCACTCTATCTATGCCTCTTATCATTTTATACACCTCTATGATTTTTTTTCATTCTCATTTGCTCCAACGAGAAAAGCTCTAGCTCACTCAGCCTTTCCTCATAAGACATGTTTTCTCATGCAAACAGAATCCTGATGCTTCTCCTCTGCACACCCTATTAAAGCTTTCAAATCCTTCCTATAATGAGGTGACCAGAAAAGAAAAACAATAGTCTGAACTCAGACAACAGGAGTTCTGCAGATGCTGGAAATTCAAGCAACACACATCAAAGTTGCTGGTGAACGCAGCAGGCCAGGCAGCATCTCTAGGAAGAGGTACAGCCGACGTTTCAGGCCGAGACCCTGTGTAGTCTGAACTCAGTGTAACCAGAGTTTTATACAGCTGCAACATTACTTTGTGGCCTGAACTCAATCCCGCAACTAATGAAAGCCAACATGCCATACGCCTTCTTGACCACCCTATCAACTTGTATGGCAATCCTGAGGGATCTATGGATCTTTGTTCCTCCAAACCGCTAAGAAATCTGCCATTAACTTTGTACTCCGCTGTCAAGTTCAACCAACCAAAAAGTGTCTTATTTCACACTTTTCCAGACTGAACTCCATCTGCCACCTCTCTGCCCTATTCTGCATCCTGTCAATATCCTGTTGTAACATATGATAATCTTTATGTCATCTGTAAACTTACTAACCCACTCTTCCATTTCATCTGTGAAAAAAAACATAAAACACTAAGACCAGGGATCCCAGAACAGATCTCTGCAGAACACTACTCGTCACTGACCTCCTGACAAAATACACTCCCAACTACTACCAATCTCTGCCTTCTGTAGGCAAGCTAATTCTGAAACCACACAGCCAAGTTTCCCTGGATCCCATGACTCCTGACTTTCTTTATGAGCTTATCATGGAGAATCTCGTCAGATCCCTTACTCAAATCGATATACGCCACATCCACTGCTCTATCGTCATTAATTTGTTCTGTCACTTCCTTAGTGATCTGTTTTTGGCATTCTTTCTGTATTAGAAACCAAAAGAATTCCCCATTGGTCATGGTTTTATGCTCAGCTTTTAAAGTAAGCATCTGTAGCTGAAGATGCAAGGAGGCAATTTGAATGGCTATTACCATTTCCCAGTAAACATGACACCATGAACTACTGCAGTTGAGTTTTCTAACAATGCTACACAATGTAATGAACTCACTTGCGACTTCTGTGGCTTTTTGTTATATAAAAATGTTTTTTTTTTGGAATCTGTGCATCCGAGCATTTGTTGCCCATCCTCAATTGCCCTTGACAAAATGGTGTTGAGCCTTGAGGTGAGGGTATTACAGTCGGGAAATGGAATCCAGGACTCAGACCCAGCAATGAAAGGACTCACTATTTTTTGATGTCTAAATAGTATGTGAGTCAGATGAATTTGTAGCTGATGGTTTTCCTATGCACCTGCTGGCCATGCTCTTATTGGCAGTAGAAGTTGTGTGACCCAATGAATATTGAAATGTATTTTTTAAATGGTATTCACATTACAAAACAGAGCACTGGTGGTGGAGGGAATGAAACTTACACAAAGTGATGGACACTACCCAGTCTATCACAGAAAAAGCCCTCCCACCACTGAGTGCATCTACAAGGAGCAATTCCATAGGAAAGCAGCATCCAAAATCAAGGATCCCTACCATCTAGGCCATGCTCTCTTCTCCCTGCTGCCATTGGGAAGGAAGTACAGAAGCCTTGGGTCCCACAGCACCAGATTTAGGAATAGTTATTGCTCTTTAGGCTCCTGAATGAGCATAGATAACTTCATTCATCTCAATACTGAACTGATCACTGAACACAACCTATGAACTCACTTTCAAGAACTCTACAAGTAATGTTTCCAGTCTTATTTATTAATTTTTTTGTATTTGCACAGTTTGTCTTCTTTTGCACATTGTTTGTCAGTCTTTGTGTGTAGTTTTCCATTGCTTCCAACGTATTTCATTGTTTTACTGTGAATGTCCATATTAAAATGAATCACAGGGATGATATGGTGACATATACATACGTTGAACTTGGAATGTTTAGAATGGTTGATATGGTGCCAATAGTTGATCTATCATGGTTTACTCCTTCAGTTCCCACCATCACCCAAGCATATTGTCAGCAAATTCAATTCAATTCATCAGGAAATGAGTCAACGCACAGGATGCAGCTTCATTACTTCCCTGATGACTGAACACAAATTAGCCAATTGAGTTTTCTCATTTTTTGTGAATAGGAGAAACCTGCACAATTTTCCGCAACATCAGATGAATGGCAGTGTTGTAACTACACTGCACCAGCTTGGTTTGGAGCAGAGTTGGTTCCAGAAGGCCTGTCTTCAGTATTACAGGTGGGATGACTCTACTGCATCCTGTGTGCTCAGGCATCACATGGATTGAATTGAATTTGCTAACAATGTGATTTGTCTGATGGTGGGAGCCCAAGGAAGAAGCCAGGACAGATCAACTATTGGCATTTCTGGCCATTATTGACTGGACAGCAGGTGTTATTAAGGATGGGACATTGTTGGAGCATCCTCTCTTCCCAGTAGCTGTTTAATGTTTCAGAAAAGCACCAACCATCATTGAGGATAGAGTTGTTCTTGGAGCCTCCCCTTCCCATTAGCTGTTTGATTGACTTTATTATTGAATTGACTTTATTATTATTACTTACATCCTTCAAATACATGAGGAGTAAAAATCTTTACGTTACGCTGTTCAAATGTGCAATTATAGTAATTTAATAAATATTATGTACAACAGGATAGTCAATAAAACAAAGATAGTCAATATAACATAGAAATACAGTTGCGTCAGCATGAATTATTCCGTCTGATGGCCTGGTGGAAGAAGCTGTCCTGGAAAGCCTGTTGGTCCTGGCTTTAATGCTGTGGTACTGTTTCCCCAATGGCAGCAGCTGGAACAGTTTGTGGTTGGGATTACTCGGGACTCCAATGATCCTTCAAGCCCTTTTTTACAGACCTGTCTTTGTAGATGTCCTGAATAGTGGGATAGTGGGATTAGTGCGATTGAGAGAGGTACAGTTCTCAACCAGGCAGTGATGCAACCAGTCAGGACGCTCTCAATTGTGCCCCTGTAGAAAGTTCTTAGGGTTTTGGGAGGGGGGTAGCATACCAAACTTCTTCAACCGTCTGAAGTGAAAGAGGCACTGTTGTACAGACCACGTGAGATCCTCGGTGATGTTTATGCCAATGAACTTAAAGCTGTTCACCCTCTTATCCCCAGATCCATTGATGCCAATAGGAGCTAGCCTGTCTCCATTCCTCCTGTAATCCACAACCAGCTCCTTTGTTTTTGCAACATTGAAGGAGAGGTTGTTTTCTTGACACCACTGTGTCAGGGTGATGACTTCCTCTCTGTTGGCTGCCTCATTATTATTTGAGATTAGGCCAATCAGTGTAGTGTCATCAGCAAATTTAATTAGCAGATTCGAGCTGTGGGTGGCGACAGAGTCAAGGGTATACAGAGGGTAAAGGAAGGGGCTTAGAACATATCCCTGAGGGGCACCTGTGTTGAGGGACTGAGGGGCAGAGGTGAGGGAGCCCACTCTTACCACCTACCTGATCTGAAAGGAAGTCCAGGATCCAGCAACACAAGGCAGGGTGAAGTCAGAGGTCTCTGAGCTTCTTGTCGAGCCTGGAGGAAATTACGGTGTTGAACGCTGAACTGTAGTCCAAGAACAGCATTCTCACATTCAGCATCCCTCGTCTCCAGATGTGTAAAGACAGTATGTAGAGCTGTAGCTATTGCGTCGTCTGTCAGTCGGCTGTGTCGGTAGGTGAATTGTAAGCCGTCCAGTGGGATGGCAGCATGCTGCCGATGTAATCCTTGACCAACCTCTCAAAGCATTTGCTTATTGTTGAGTTGAGTGCAACAGGACGCCTAGCACAATTCATGACTGCTCTGCTACAATAGAGCTAACACTAAAATACTTTAAATAATTAAAATAACAAAACCAATTGCAGTAAAAGCATTATTTCTGCAGAATCTTTAATCCAGAGAATAAAGAACTATTTCATGGTGCTTGAAAAGGTTGAGAACACAAGAAAGTAGTACATTCCTTGAACCTGCGCATTTTGGTTTCAAAATATCCTAACCAACTCCCCATAACCACAATCTTCCGAAATTCTAAAAATGTATCTTCCTCAATTTTCAGTGATGATTTGACTCAACCTCTACATTTCAAAGTTCTATAACCTTTTGAAATAAGAAATTTATCCTTTCCACGGTGTTAACTGAGTGACACTTTATCTAGTGACCAGATCCCTTCATCTCAATTCACCCACCACAACAAATCACCTCATAGCCTCTTCAAAACCTTCTGTTTCAATGTGAATTTTATTCCTCAGAGAATACCAGACCCAATCTGGAGATGCTTTGGATTTTCTTGGATTAATTAAAAATGGAGATAAGCAAGGAGATATCAATCTAATAGAAAATGGCGGATGCACTGGCCAGCCAAGTAAAGGTGACTGAAAAGTTGAGATGTATGAGGATTAAATTGTTCCCAACAAGTTGCAGTCAGATATTATGCTGTTTCGGTGCTGACAATGAAAAATCTGATGACCATATTAAAAAATTTAACCCAGGAAAATCCTTCCAGCAAATATAGACTTGCAATGTAAGTATCTGTTTAAATTACTTCAGACAAGAAGGAAGGAGAAAGATGGCTTGCAATGATGGCTGGTGTTTTTATTTAATTTCTCCTTGAAGAGATTAAATAAGGTTTTAAATACAGATGATATCTGAACAGAGAAAATAATGTACAGCACTAACCCTCGTACAAGCAAAGTTAGTTAGCTGGGTAGTGCAAACAGAGAGCAGGTGGAGTCTCGAGGACAAAAAAATCTTGGAATCAGCCAGACGTTTGAATTGTATTGGACAGTTTTTCCTCGATAACAAAATAACTTTGCAGATGGACCATTAAGTTTGATCAGGAAATAAAATCAGGCAAGAGAGAGTTACTGAGTGCAATCAATATTACTAGCAATAACAGAAGCCTTACCAGTTGCTACTGGTTTAAAATCTCATTTAAATATTCGCTCTGAAGGGTGAAGTCATTCCCACAACTGAACTAAATGCATAATTAAAATAAAGAAAGACCCATAGTTGGTGGCAATATGAATGATGGACTGTACTGCAGTCAGTGCAATAAAATGTGCAGAAGCAAGAATAGATAGGATTTGATACTGAGGACTAATACAGGAAAAAGGTATATTATAAATGTCAAAAATGCAAACATCAGGAAATCTGCAGATGCTGGAAATTCAAGCAACACACCCAAAATGCTGGTGGAATGCAGCAGGCCTGGCAGCATCTATTGGAAGAGGTACAGTCGACATTTTGGCCGACACCCTTCGTCAGGACTAACTGAAAGGAGAGATAGTAAGAGATTTGAAAGTGGGAGGGGTAGGGGGATCCCCCTCCCACTTTTAAATCTCTTACTATCTCTACTTTCAGTTAGTCCTGACGAAGGGTCTCGACCCGAAACGTCGACTATACCTCTTCCAGTAGATGCTGCCTGGCCTGCTGCTTACAAATGACAAAGTGTAGTTGAGGAGGAAGTTATTAATGTCTTGAGAAACACACTTGTTTAAAAATAAAATGAGAAGTTGATAAGTCTTTACAAAATAAATGATTTGCATTACTTATGTTTATAAATAGTTGAATGGAATTCTAAAAGCAAAGCTATAACAATAAAACATAAATCTCTGATGAAACATCAGTTAAAACTAAATTATATTGTTGACAGTTCCGAGCATCACACTTCAGGAAATGTACAAAGGCATTAGAAACGGCACAGAGGAGTTTTATGACAATGTGCCCAGAGATGAGGGACATTACAAGGGTTGGATAAGGTAGGCGTGTTCTAAGAATAATAAAAGCTCAACAGGTTGACTTACTTTATATTATAAAGTTGAGAAATTTTGAGATCAGAAACATAGAACATAGAATAGTACAGCACAGTACAAGCCCTTCGGCCCACAATGTTCTGCCGACCCTCAAACCCTGCCTCCCATATAAGCCCCCACCTTAGATTCCTCCATATACCTGTCTAGTAGTCTCTTAAACTTCACTAGTGTATCTGCCTTCACCACTGACTCAGGCAGTGCATTCCACGCACCAACCACTCTCTGAGTAAAAACCTTCCTCTAATATCCCCCTTGAACTTCCCACCCCTTACTTTAAAGCCATGTCCTCTTGTATTGAGCAGTGGTGCCCTGGGGAAGAGGTGGCGGCTATCCACTCTATCTATTCCTCTTATTATCTTGTACACCTCTATCATATCTCCACTTATCCTCCTCCTCTCCAAAGAATAAAGCCCTAACTCCCTTAATCTCTGATCATAATGCATACTTTCTAAACCAGGCAGCATCCTGGTAAATCTCCTCTGTACCCTTTCCAATGCTTCCACATCCTTCCTATAGTGAGGTGACCAGAACTGGACACAATACTCCAAGTGTGGCCTAACCAGAGTTTTATAGAGCTGCATCATTACATCGCGACTCTTAAACTCTATCCCTCGACTTATGAAAGTTAACACCCCATAAGCTTTCTTAACTACCCTATCCACCTGTGAGGCAACCTTCAGGGATCTGTGGACATGTACCCCGAGATCCCTCTGCTCCTCCACACTACCAGGTATCCTGCCATTTACTTTGTACTCTGCCTTGGAGTTTGTCCTTCCAAAGTGTACCACCTCACACTTCTCCGGGTTGAATTCCATCTGCTACTTCTCAGCCCACTTCTGCATCCTATCAATGTCTCTCTGCAATCTTTGACAATCCTCTACACTATCTACAACACCACCAACCTTCGTGTCGTCTGCAAACTTGCCAACCCACCCTTCTACCCCCACATCCAGGTCGTTAATAAAAATCACGAAAAGTAGAGGTCCCAGAACAGATCCTTGTGGGATATACCACTAGTCACAATCCTTCAATCTTAATGTACTCTCTCCACCACCACACTCCGCCTTCTGCAGGCAAGCCAATTCTGAATCCACCTGGCCAAACTTCCCTGGATCCCATGCCGTCTAACTTTCTGAATAAGCCTACTGTCAAATGCCTTACTAAAATCCATATAGATCACATCCACTGCACTACCCTCATCTATATGCCTGGTCACCTCCTCAAAGAACTCTGTCAGGCTTGTTAGACACGATCTGCCCTTCACAAAGCCATGCTGACTGTCCCTGATCAGACCATGATTCTCTAAATGCCTATAGATCCTATCTCTAAGAATCTTTTCCAACAGCTTTCCCACCACAGACGTAAGGCTCACTGGTCTATAATTACCCGGACTATCCCTACTACCTTTTTTGAACAAGGGAACAACATTCGCCTCCCTCCAATCCTCCGGTACCATTCCCATGGGCAACGAGGACATAAAGATCCTAGCCAGAGGCTCAGCAATCTCTTCTCTCGCCTTGTGGAGCAGCCGGGGGAATATTCCATCAGGCCCCGGGGACTTATCTGTCCTAATGTATTTTAACAACTCCAACACCTCCTCTCCCTTAATATCAGCATGCTCCAGAACATCAATCTCACTCATATTGTCCTCACCATCATCAAGTTCCCTCTCATTGGTGAATACCATTCACTCTGTTTGGTGAATCAGTAACTGGCAGTCACCAACTTAAATTAACAGGCAGAAGAGTTCAAAGGAACATGAACAAAATATCTTTAGCTCCAGCATTACCAGAATCTGGAATGTCTTACATGAAAAAAATGGTCAAAATTGATTCATCAACTGCTTTAGGAGAGGGGACAGGTACTGGAGGCTGGATAGCTTGCGAAGTAATGCACAAAAGGCAGATTGGGAATAAACACAACTGCTCCAAGTGCTTCTTTCTATTCTGTTAATTTCTGTGATTTTTAAAAAATATATTGCACCTTTTACAAACTCATTTAATCTCAAATCGTTTTATAACCAAAGTAGGTTTGAAATGTCAGAGTAGGCAGCATGGAAGAATTTATATTCAACACATACTGACAAAATAGTAATGTTACAAATCAGAAGATAATCTAATTTTTACATTACAATTCCCATGTCCTTCTTTGAAATAGTTATAGGATCTTTTCCATAAATTTCAGAGAGTAGTGCCTCTATTTTAAAGAGAGCATGTGAAAATTAGAATATTTGATGTTATTAAATCTCACTTTAACTCAACCATTGAGTGAACACTGACAAGAGTTATTCAAACCCTTGACTTATTCTCACTAGTCTTTCGGACTGCAAGACTACCACTCGTAGACTAGAGTTTACATGCACACACTGCAGATTAATTTACTGCTATTATTTCCCTTTACAGTAAAACTTCAAGATATGGAAACAAAATATTATAATGCATGATGTGGAACTAAGCCTCTCTTCTGTAATCCAAAATACAAAATGTATGAGATTCAAAAGGCCGAATGCCAACTAACAGGATGAAAAGGTCCACTGTTGTGGAAATACCTTATAAAACTTTACATTCCTATCGCTAGACAAAGAGTAATACATGATGGTCATATAGTGATTTCACCAAGAATACACAAACTATAAGCTCCAATAGGAAACCACTATGTGTTATTAACGATGACCTATTCAATGTTCACAGTTACTATAAGCCTATTGACTCTCACAGCTATCTGGACTATTCCTCTTCTCACCCTGTCTCTTGCAAAAATGCCGTCCCCTTCTCGCAATTCCTCCGTTTCCGTCGCATATGCTCTCAGGATGAGGCTTTTCATTTCACCACGAGGGAGATGTCCTCCTTTTTTAAAGAAAGGGGCTTCCCTTCCTCCACCATCAACTCTACTCTCAAACGCATCTCCCCCATTTCACGCACATCTGCTATCACTCCATCCTCCCGCCACCCCACTAGGAATAGGAATAGGATTCCCCTGGTCCTCACCTAGCATCCCACCAGCCTCCGGGTCCAACATATTATTCTCCGTAGCTTCCGCCACCTCCAACGAGATCCCACCACTAAGCACATCTTTCCCTCCCCCCCTCTCTCTGCTTTCCGCAGAGATCGCTCCCTACGTGACTCCCTTGTCCATTCGTCCCCCCCATCCCTCCCCACTGATCTCCCTCCTGGCACTTACCCTTGTAAGCGGAACAAGTGCTACACATGCCCTTACACTTCCTCCCTTACCACCATTCAGGGCCCCAGACAGTCCTTCCAGGTGAGGCGACACTTCACCTGTGAGTCGGCTGGGATGATATACTGCGTCCGGTGCTCCCGATGTGGCCTTCTATATATTGGCGAGACCCGACGCAGACTGGGAGACCGCTTTGCTGAACACCTATGCTCTGTCCGCCAGAGAAAGCAGGATCTCCCAGTGGGCACATATTTCAATTCGACATCCCATTCCCATTCTGACATGTTTATCCATGGCCTCCTCTACTGTAAAGATGAAGCCACACTCAGGTTGGAGGAACAACACCTTATATTCCGTCTGGGTAGCCTCCAACCTGACGGCATGAACATCGACTTCTCTAATTTCCACTAATGCCCCACCTCCCCTTCGTACCCCATCCGTTATTTATTTTTATACACACATTCTTTCTCTCACTCTCCTTTTTCTCCCTCTGTCCCTCTGACTATACCCCTTGCTCATCCTCTGGCCCCCCCCCCCCCTTGTCTTTCTTCCCGGACCTCCTGTCCCATGATCCTCTCATATCCCTTTTGCCAATCACCTGTCCAGCTCTTGTCTCCATCCCTCCCCCTCCTGTCTTCCCCTATCATTTTGGATCTCCCCCTCCCCCTCCCACTTTCAAATCTCTTACTAACTCTTCCTTCAGTTAGTCCTGACGAAGGGCCTCGGCCTGAAACGTCGACTGTACCTCTTCCTAGAGATGCTGCCTGGCCTGCTGCGTTCACCAGCAACTTTGATGAGTGTTGTTTGAATTTCCAGCATCTGCAGAATTCCTGTTGTTTACCTATTCAATGTGCTTTGTTTTGTAAAAAGGCTTAGCACGCTATGTACAAATAGAACCCCAGGCTCATCACCTAATCAGAACTGATTTAAGTAGTAGGTTCTTTATTTAATTACTTGCCCGTCCTTTAGAATGACTTGGGTGTGTAATTTAAAGCCCTTTTTTATTATGCACTACGGATCATATCTCTTTTGTCAATGCACTAATATTTTTTTTGCCATAATCCTTCTGAAGGTAGATTTTTTTTCCCCCAGTGTTATCTCCAACAGAACTTGCAGGTTAGCTTTACATTCTTAGCCCCACTGGGGTGTATGGGGTGTCCAGGAAGGGGTAGCACCTTTGGTGAAGGAGCTGTCGAGTCCATTCTGGGGCAGCTCACTCACTTTTGGTCCCCAGCAGACACTCAGCTCTCACCTGTGGCTTCAAGTAGCTGTTTGCACGTGACAGTGGCCATACCCCAGAACACCGTTTCAACAAAGGTAGCCGACGGGCCTCATTCCCTGCTGAGATAGGGACATGCCTGTTCTAGCATGTGAAGTCAGCTCTGGTGGACTGCGCGGGTTGAGACCAACAGTGAGATCCAAAGGCCAGGAAGGCAGTTCTGCAATGCTTTATGGAGAGCAAAGGCATGACAAGACACAGAAGTAGTCATGGTCATTCACTGCAACAAAGGAAGACCCCAGTTTGTGATGACTACTTGTACCACCGGACTCAGACTTCTGAGGTCGAGAGAGTGTAACTGCCACAGTGCAATGACTTTTCCACTTTTAAAACGCTGCCACACAAGTCTCCTGTCATTGTTAGATACGATGGACAACCAACTTAGCCCCACTATCATTGAAGATAGGGATTTCAAACAATTTCCTATTCTTAATAGTCTTTTAATTATCCATCACCATGAACAAATAGATTGCAAAATTCTGTTGTAATCTGTGGTTGTCAGATTGTTAAGCTTATGCTTTTATCATGAATATAATACTTTTTACAGCTTCAGCAGTTTGGCAGGTAATTTTCAGGTAATTGGTTCTGTTCTTGATATTCCCTCTATACACTTAATAACATAGTGGATATTTGCATCTATAACGAGGAAGATGACAAGGATGGTCAAGTAGGTTTAAACAAGATTTTGATATTTCACTAAAGCAAACTCAATCTGTCAACAACTCTTTTTTGTATTTGATGTTCAGAAATGAGCACAGGTACTTGCACATTGTGCCCTTGCTATTCACACTGGTATTTAACATGCAGGATGGGTGATTTATTTGCTTCGATGGGACATAAAGTGACATTCAGTATGCCTTTCACAGATTGGCTGGGTGACACAAGACTGCATGCAGGTCCAAAGTGAATGGAGAGGACTCCAGATCTGCTCATTTACAGGTGAAGAAATTCCTTACAGATGTGGTATGCACCTATAGAACGATCTGTCCTGAAGTCTATCAAGACCATTATTAGTTAACAATTGTAAGAGCTGCAGGTAGACAAAAAAATTGCAGGGATGCAAGTGAAAAACAAGCGTTTCCAAAGCAATTATCATCTGTCCCAAATGGCACACAAACTTGCAAAGCTAACATCACAAAATCTCAGAACTATCAAATAAAAACATATTTTGTTAAATAATGCTATTTTTGCAACAGATGTTCCGTTTTCCTCTTCTTGCACAATATTGTATATGAATTTAGCCACCACCCCAGATCAAAATGAACTCATGTGAACTTCCTAGTATTGGATTTGTGCCAGACAGGCACTGTTGTTAATGATCTTGCTACGTGCAGTACGTGAGGCAGCTTGCTGCTGATCTACAACTAAGCTGGGTACTGAGAGGAAAACTCAAGGATGAGTAAACATATCAATCAATGTCAAAACAGTCTAGGTGGATGAACTTAACAAACTGCATTCAAATTGGCTCTGTTGAGAATAACGTATGCCCCATACTAACATATAGCATTAAGCTGCATGATTCTGAAATTACTTTAAACATTTAACTATGTAAAGAAAACCCTCATTCCCTCAAAAGAAATCACTGAATTACAAATATTCAACTCATTCAGAGATGGATTCAAAGAGACAGAGATATCACACTGCGTCAAAACAAATACAGTGGAATGCCATTCAGTACAACAAATGTAGATTTGGAAAATGTTAGCACAACCTACCAAATCATTGGAAGTAAATTTATCACCATCTACATAAATGTTTTGCAGAAAAAGATAGCAATGCTTCAATAAAACAGCAAGTTACAACACTGTAGCCCAAGAAAACGCATGGCTAAAGTTTCTACTTGTATAATCAATTGGTACACTGAAATAAAATTTGCAATTATTGACCATTTTAAATCAAAGTAAAATTGAATTAACACAGTCAAAACATTATAGAGAAACTTAATTTTGTAGTCAAGATTTTTTTATTTCTGTCAGCTTCTTCAATTACTAATAATGTAAAATAACTGAGGATTATATTTAAGGCTGACTACAACCCATGTACGATTAATATTTGAGGGATCACTGGTAAGTTATTAATTCTGCAGATGCTGGAAATTCAAGCAACACACATCAAAGTTGCTGGTGAACGCAGCAGGCCAGGCAGCATCTCTAGGAAGAGGTACAGTCGATGTTTCGGGCCGAGACCCTTCAGCATCTCTAGGAAGAGGTTCAGTCGACATCGACTGTAACTCTTCTTAGAGATGTTGCCATTTCCAGTTTTGTCTGGTTTGACAAGGAAAGGGCAGTGGCAGAAAGATAGCATGAGGTTCTTTCTGAACCACTCAGCCAGGCTGATAAAGATTAGATTTAACGTTGAGAAACAAACAGTGTATCATGAGTAAATTGGGCCTTACACCGCAGGACTGCACTAAGTTGTGCAAAAGAAACATGAGAAACATGAAGAAGCCATCAAGAAACAGCAAGCTTTAAGAAGGGAAAACACTCAGAATGACTTGTAGTCTCTTTGGAGCTCAGTCATGAAGTTTCAGAGAAACAATATCTGTAATTAGCCACTGAAACTCAACCACTATAAAATTAAAACACCGATGCTAGAAATTCAAGCAACACACACCGATGTTGGAAATTCAAGCAACACACACAAAATGCTGGTGGAACACAGCAGGTCAGACAGCATCCATAGGAAGAAACACAGTCGACGTTTCGGGCCGAGACCCTTCATCAGGACTAACTGAAAGAAGAGATAGTAAGACTTTTGAAAGTGGGAGGGGGAGGGGGAGATCCGAAATGGTAGGAGAAGACAGAAGGGGGAGAGATGGGGCCAAGAGCCGGACAATTGATTGGCAAAAGGGATACAACGCTGGAGGAAGGAGAGGAACATGGGACGGGAGAAAGAAAGGGGGAGGGGAGCACCAAAGGAAGATGGAGAGCAGGCAAGGAGAGAGAGAGAAAAAGGATAGATAGATAGATAGATAGATAGATAAATAAATAAATAAATAAATAAGGGACGGGGTAAGAACGCTCTATAAGGCACTCATGAGACCACACTTAAGAGTATCGTGTGCAGTTTTGGGCTCCTTATTTTAGAAAGGATATACTGACATTGGAGAGAAGATTCATGAGAATGATTCCAGGAATAGAAGGGTTACCATATGAGGAATGCCTGGCAGCTCTTGGGCTGTAGTCCCTGGAGTTCAGGAGAATGAGGGGGGATCTCATAGAAACAGACTGAATGTTAAAAGGCCTGAACAGATTAGATATGGGAAAGTTATTTCCCATGGTAGGGGAGTCCAGGACAAAGAGGGCACGAATTCAAGATTAAAGGACATCCATTTAGAACTGTGATGCGGAGAAATTACTTCAGTCAGAGAGTGGTAAATCTGTGGAATTTGTTGCCACGAATGGCTGTGGAGGCCAAGTCATTGGGTGCATTTAAGGCAGAGATAGGTAGGTTCTTGATTAGCCAGGGCATCAAAGGGTATGGGGAGAAGGCAGGGGAATGAGGATGACTGGAAGAATTGGATCAGCCCATAATTGAATGGCAGAGCAGACTTGACGGGGCGAATAGCCTACTTCTACTGCTATTTCTTATGGTCTTATCTGATGCAGGTAACAGGATATCAGTCATGTCTAGGTTGAGGAAGGAGAAAAAGATACAAAAAAAAAAATTCTATCAGTTTGCAGACTCTGGGTATGTCTCAGGTATTAATGACTCGCATCCTTGCAGCCTGTACACTATTTAAAGCATTGTATAAATTTAAGGTGGTACTAAATTAGCCTCATATGATCTTTATTTCAAGGAAATGAACCATGCCTACCATTTTGCAAACTGCTCATTAGGTTGTGAGCATGGTTGCAGACTAAATATGTGGTTTACTATCTCTTTATTATGGGAGGAGAGGCTGCTGGTGTCTCAGCAAAGGTACAACAGTTGATATTCTGGATAAGACAAAAGACTGAAAGTGAGATGGTACTAAATCACCTGAGATGCAGTCGAGTTTGCCAGGCCATACCCTTACAAACAAATTCAAGAGCGATGCCCAAGAACTGGAAAACTGAAAACTGAAAGTATTGCACCCTTGTTCAAACAAGGTGCAAGGATAAACAAAGCAATAGATCAGCTTAAGCTCTAGTTTGGGTAAGAACAGAAACAATAATCAGAGACAGAATATAGCGCCATATGGACAAGTGTGAATCGACTAGAAAAAGCCACCAAGGATCTGTTAAAGGCAAATCACATCTAACTTACCTGGTAGACTTAATAAGGAAATCACGACTGATGTGATACACGCAAATTTCAGAATGGCATGTGATAAAGTGCCACATTAATAGATTGCAATCAAAATAAAATGGGACCGCAGTTGTTTGAAATAGAAAATTGATGATGTAACAGAAAAAGGAGAACTGTTTATTTATTTATTATTAATTTAGAGATACAGCACAGAACAGGCCCTTCTGGCCCATTGAGCCAAACCACCCAGCAACCCACCCGCTGATTTAACCCTAACTTAATCACAGGACGATTTAGAATGACCAATTAACTTACTAACTGCTATATCTTTGGACTGTAGGAGTAAACTGGAGTAACATAGAAACATAGAAAACATACAGCACAATACAGGCCCTTCGGCCCACAAAGCTGTGCTGAACATGTCCCTACCTTAGTACTACCTAGGCTTTACCCATAGCCCTCTATTTTTCTAAGCTCCATGTAGCCATCCAGGACTCTCTTAAAAGACCCTATTATTTCTGCCTCCACCACCGCCGCCGGCAGCACTCACCATTCTCTGCGTAAAAAACTTACCCCTGACATCTCCTCTGTATCTACTTCCAAGCACCTTAAAACTATGCCCTCTCGTGCTAGCCATTTCAGCCCTGGGAAAAAGTCTCTGACTATCCACACTATCAATGCCTCTCATTATCTTGTATACCTCTATCAGGTCGCCTCTCATCCTCCGCCACTCCAAGCAGAAAAGGCCGAGTTCACTCAACCTGTTCTCATAAAGCATGCTCCCCAATCCAGGCAACATCCTTGTAAATCTCCTCTGCACCCTTTCTATGGTTTCCACGTCCTTCCTATAGTGAGGCGACCAGAATTGAGCACAGTACTCCAAGTAGGGTCCTATATAGCTGCAATGTTACCTCTCGGCTCTTAAACTCAATCCCACGATTGATGAAGGCCAATGCACCGTATGTCTTCTTAACCACAGAGTCAACCTGCGTAGCAGCTTTGAGTGTCCTATGGACTCGAATCCCAAGATCCCTCTGATCCTCCACACTGCCAACAGTCTTACCATTAATACTATATTCTGCCATCATATCTGACCTACCAAAATGAACCACCTCACCCTTATCTGGGTTGAACTCCATCTACCACTTCCCTGCCCAGTTTTGCATCCTATCAATGTCCCATTGTAACCTCTGACAGCTCTCCACACTATCCACAACACACCCAACCATTGTTTCATTAGCAAATTTACTAACCCAACCCTCTGCTTCCTCATCCAGGTCATTTATAAAAATCACAAAGAGTAGGGGTCCCAGAACAGATCCCTGAGGCACACCACTGGTCACCGGCCTCCATGCAGAATATGACCCATCTGCAACCACTTTTTGCCTTCTGTGGGCAAGCCAGTTCTGGATCCGCAAAGCAATGTCCCCTTGGATCCCATGCCTCTTTACTTTCTCAATAAGCCTTACATGGGGTACCTTATCAAATGCCTTGATAACATCCATAAACACTATACCTACGGCTCTACCTTCATCAATGTGCTTAGTCACATCCTCAAAAAAAACCAATCAGGCTTGTAAGGAGGAAATCCACATGCACATGGGAAGAATGTACAATTTTTTTCTCTAGAGGATGCCAGAATTATACACCGAACTCAGAGGCCCCAAGCTGTAACTAACCACTACACTACCATGGCGTTGTGAAAAGCCCTTTTCCAAACTAGAGGTCAGTAAAAGTCCCACTGCTATTAAATGAATGATATAGACTTTGGAGAAAAGGCCACAATTGCCAAATTTCGAGATGATGAAATTTAAAGACATGGTGAATGATCATGAGATAGTTATAGATCTAATGGAGATAAAGAAAGGCTAATGGGTTGAGAGTCACTGGATGAGAGTTACTGAGAAATGTGAAGTGTTTCATTTTAAGAAGAAGAACGAGAAGAGGCAATATAGCTAGGGTGTACATTTAAAAAAGTAACAGCACAGAGATATCAGATATTTCTTTGAAAGTGATAGGGCAGGTTGAAAATGTAATATTTAAACAAATATTGGACCCTGGCCTTTATAAAAAAAAAGGCACCAAATATGAGAGCAAGAGAATCATCTTGAAATCATATCAGAATACTGGGTTGGTTATAACTGGAGTGATAAACCAGAGCAACACACACAAAAGCTGGAGGAACTCAGCAAGTCCAGGGAAAGGAATAAACAGTCAATGTTTTGGGCTGAGACCCTTCATCAGGACTCCAGTTATGCACACATAACTAGAGTACCGTTCACATTTCTACGTGCCTTGTTAGCAAAGTTTTGACACAGGATACTATAGACATTTATTGAAATTATCTGAAGATAATAGATTTTCATTATGTGAACGAACTGGAGAAGCTGGAATTGTTCTCCTTGGAACCACAGAGGTTCAAGGGAATCTGATGAAGGTATTTTAACTCATGGAGAGTAGGGACAGATAAATAGAAAGAAACCATTCCCATTATGGAAGAAGTCAAGAACTAAGAGACTTATATTGAAGATGTTTGGCAAAAGATATACAGGTGTCGCCCGCTTTTCGAACGTTTGCTTTACGAAACCTCACTGTTACGAAAGACCTACATTAGTACCCTGTTTTTGCTAAGAGAAGGTGTTTTCACTGTTATGAAAAAAATCAGCATGCGCCCCAAGCAGCCGCTCTCCCCCGGATTCGGAACGGCATTGCTTAAACATGTTGCATTGAGCAGCTGTTAGCAAGATGAGTTCTAAGGTATCGAAAAAGCCTAAAAGAGCTCGTAAGGGTGTTATACTTAGCATAAAACTAGACATAATTAAGCGTTTTGATCCTGGTGAACGAAGTAAGGACAACGTGAGTTTGGCTTGTGGAAGCTGATGAAGATGATGTTGAAGAGGTTTTGGCATCCTATGACCAAGAACTGATAGATGAAGAGCTGATGCAATTGGAAGAGGAAAGGACAACAATCGAAACCAAATTCATTAGCGAAATGAACATGAAGCAACTGCGTGAGATTTTCGCTGCAATGATAAAGTACGACTTTAATTTTGAAAGGGTACGTAGGTTTATGGGATATTTGCAGGATGGTTTGAGTGCTTACAAAGAACTGTACGATAGAAAAATGCGTGAGGCTCAGCAGTCAAGCAAGACTTCCACATCAGCCACAGCAGACGATGAACCTCGACCTTCAACATCGAGGCGGGCAGTCATAGGAGAAGGTGAGCCGCCTGCTCTAATGGAAACAGACGACGATAAGATGACACCCCAATGTCCCACCACCCCAACCCCCAGGCCACGGATAGATACCGATTCGCTGAGAATGCAGCAGTAGCCGGGAGGCACACAGCACATCTTTAAGAAAAAAGCCAAAATAAACATGCTAATTAATTAGGTGCAATCGGCAATCACCTCTGATCTGGGCCGACAATTAAGTGTCGGGCAGCACCTAATTAATTAGCTTATTTCGGCTTTTTTCTTGAAGATGTGCTGGGTGTGTCCCGGCAACCGCTGGACCCCTGGGTGCTTCGCGGCAATGTATCAGTCACTGCCCAGAGGGTGGGGGCCACTGCACCACCCCAACCTGCGACAACTCAGTGTAATACACCATCATCAGTGTGCTCGGCGCTGTCCCAATTCTGGTAAGTGATACTAAACTGTACATACATTATTTCTATTTTATATAGGCTGTGTATTTTTACGTGTTATTTGGTATGATTTGGCAGCTTCATAGCTTAAAGGTTACTGGAGAGACTGTTTCTGCCAACAGCGCTTGCGTGAGATTTTCTGCCGACGGCGCTTGCGTGAGATTTTTGCTACGGAGAACAGTGCCGGCAATGATTGTGGAAAAGTATTTCTACTTTATATAGGCTGTGTATTTATCATATCATTCCTGCTTTTACTGTATGTTACTGTTATTTTAAGTTTTATGTGTTATTTGGCATGATTTTGTAGGTTATTTTTTGGGTCTGCGAACGGTCACAAAATTTTCCCATATAAATAAATGGTAATTACTTCTTCGCTTTACGACATTTCGGCTTACGAACCGTTTCATAGGAACACTCTACCTTCAGATGGCAGGGGAAACCTGTAACATGAGTCAAAACCCTTAAATCGGCACAGAAACCGGCATAAGCACCGGCCTGTCGGGAAAGACTTTAACTTAACTTTAAAACCTTTGAAGTGAACAATTTTATTGGTTAAAATATTCCTGTTTATAGTCATACCTCCTGCTATTTGCCTTCATAATTGCCTGTTATAGTTGCAGATTGACCTTCAGTAGTTTGTGTAGAGACCTAGATCCCTTCTGAACACCAACATCATTCAATCTCTTCACATTTATAAAACACTCTGCTTTTCTATTTTTCTTCAACCAAAGTGAATCACGTTACATTCTGGGCATTGTTGCATACAGTCAGACTCTAACTATATGCAGGAGTTGCAAATGGAATTAAATAATCACTTAAAAACTTCTAATTTCATGATGGAAGGACAAATCAAAGAGATCTTAAGTTAGTCAAGGACACCGTCCCTAGAACACTCCCAGTAAGATCCTGGGGCTAAAATTATTAGCTTCCAATTACATAAACCAACTTCTAAAAGAGGAATATTACAGGCACTGATAATCTTAAATAAAAATATGCTGGAAATGCTTAGTGGATCAGGCAGATGCATGGAAAAAAATAATGTTTGAGATCAAATCACCTTCTCCTGTACTTGGTGTGACTCCAGTCACTGAAATATTTAAATCCAACCCCCACCTCAACTTTTAATTTCCCCCAGAGATTTTAATTTTACTTTGATTTCTGGATACCACAATAGCCAAATGCTGCTTTGGCATTAAGGACAATTACACATACTGAAATTCAACTGCTGCTCTCAAAGATCAGATCAAAAGCATTTTGGATGCTTTCTCCTTTATAATAATTGGACATTAATTTATCGGGATACTGTATAGAGAACAGGAGATAAAAATAATCATGTCAGATAATCCAAGAACATAAAAAACAGGAGCAGGAATAGATCAGTGAACCCTCAATTCTTCTATGTCATTCAATAAAACGGTAGCCAATTTGATCCTAGCTACTTTCCGCTCTCCTGTCTGTTACCCGTAATTGTTTACTCTCCTATAGATCAAACATCTTGAACAAACATATAGGAGAGTAAATATATTCAATTATTTAAACCCCACAGCCTTCTGGGCTAAAGGTTTCAAAAGCCTCACAAACCTCAGATTAGTTGGAAAATTAGGCAAAGTGGTGGCAGATGGAATTTAATCTGGACAAACATGACATAGTGCATTTTCGGATGTCAATTATTAATAGAACATAAACAGAAAACGGTAGGGACTTTGAGTGTTGATGTATGAAGGAACCTTGGGGTGCAAGTTTATAGCTTACTGAAAACAGAGACCCGAGTGGTAAGGGTAGTGAAGAAGGCATACAATATACTTACCCTCATAGTCCAAGGCACTGAGTTACAAGAGTTGTGACATCACATTGTAGATGTACAAAATATTAGTCAGGCTACACAGGAGTATTGTGTACAACTATGATTGTCAACACTACACCAAGGATATGGTAACATTAGAAAGACCGTACAAGACCACACGACATAGGAACAGAATTAGCCATTCAGCCCATCGGATCTGCTCCGCCATTCCATCATGGCTAATCCCGGATCCCACATAACCCCATACACTTGCCATATCCTTTGATGCTCTCCTTTGTTCCTTCTCTGGACTTTCTCCAATGACAACACATCCTTTTGGAGATACAAAGCCCAAAAACTGTTGACAATACCCCAAGTGCAGCCTGACTAGTGTCAGCATTATTCCCTTGCCTTTACATTCTTTTCCCCTTGAAATAAATGTCTACATTGCATTTGCCTTCTTTACCACAGACTCAACCTGCAAATTAACTTTTTGGGAATCTTCCATGAGGACTCCGCACTCTGTAAAAGAACAAGGTTCTGTTTGGATCTTCTCCCCATTTAGATAATAGTCTGCACTAATGTTCCTTTTACAAAAATACATGATCATACATTTCCCAACTCATTGTTCCATCTGCTAGTTTTTTTGCCCATTCTTCCAATTTGTCCATGTCCTGCTGCAATGGTATTGCTTCCTCAGCACTACCTATCCCTTCACCTATCTTCGTATCATCAGCAAACTTCTTCCACAAAGCCATCAATTCCATTACCTAAATCACTGACAAAAACAATGTGAAAAGTAGTGGTCCCCAAACTGATTCCTGAGGAACACCACTAGTCACTGGCAGCCAACCAGAAAAGAAAGGACCCCTTTATTCCGACTCGCTGCCTCCTGCCTGTCAGCCATTCCCCTATCCATGCCAGTATTTTTCATGTAACACCATAGGAATTTATCCTGTTAAACAGCCTCATGTGTGGCATCTTATCAAATGCCTTCTGAAAATCCAAGTAATGATATCCACTGCCTCTCCTTTGTCCACACTGCTTGTTACTTCCTCAAAGAACAGATTTGTAAGGCAAGATATTCCTTTACCGAAACCATGCTGATTTTGACTTATTTTATCATTAGTCTCCAAGTACCCCAAAACTTCATCCTTAATAATACACACCAATATCTTCCCAACCACTGAGGTTAGGCTAACTGGCCTGTAATTTCCTTTCTTCTGCCTTCCTCCCTTCCTAAAGTGTAGAGTGACATCTGCAATCTTCCAGTCCTCTGGGACCATGCCAGACTCAAAGGATTATTGAAAGATCATGACCAATGCATCCATTATCATTTTAGCAACCTCTTTCAGGACTCCAGCACTTTTCCTTTGTAAAAGCAACGGCACTCACTTCTGCTCCCTGACACTCATAGAACTCTGGCACATTGCTAGTGTCTTCCACAGTGAAGACAGATGAAAAGTACTCAAGTTCATCTGCCATTTCTTTGTCCCCTATTACTACCTCACCAGCATCACTTTCCAGTGGTCTAATATTAACCTCTCACCTCCCTTTCACGTTTTTATATAATTGAAGAAACTTTTGGTATCCTGCATTACATTATTGGCTAGTTTGCCCTCATGTTTCAACTTAGCCCTTCATATAGTTTTTTTTAAGATGTCTTTTGTTGGATTTTAAAAGTTTCCAATCATCCAATTTCCTACTCACTTTTGCTACTTTATATATGACCTTTCCTAGGCTTTTATGCAGTCCTTAACTACCATTGTCAGCCACGGTTGCCTACCCCTGCCATTCGAGAACAACTTCCTCCGTGGGACGTATCTGTCCTGCGCTTTGTCATCTATTCCCAGAAACTTCAGCCATCTTCTGCTCTGCCATCATCCCTGCCAGTATCCTCCTCCAATCCACCTGGGCAAGCTCCTCTCTCATGCCTCTGTAATTCCCTTTATTCCATTGTGATACTGATATATGTGATTTATGCTTCGCCCTCTCAAATTACAGTATGAATTCAATCATATTATGATCACTGCCTCCTGAAGGTTCCTTTACGTTAGCTCCCTAATAAGATCTGATTATATAACACCCAATCTAAGATAGACTTTCATAGAACATAGAACATTGAATAGTACAGCACAGTACAGGCCCTTCGGCCCACAATGTTGTGCCGACCCTCAAACCCTGCCTCCCATATAAGACCCCACCTTAAATTCCTCCATATACCTGTCTAGTAGTCTCTTAACCTTCACTAGTGTATCTGCCTCCACCACTGCCTCAGGCAGTGCATTCCACGCACTAACCACTCTCTGAGTAAAAAACCTTCCTCTAATATCCCCCTTGAACTTCTCACCCCTTACCTTAAAGCCATGTCCCCTTGTACTAAGCAGTGGTGCCCTGGGGAAGAGGTGCTGGCTATCCACTCTATCTATTCCTCTTATTATCTTGTACACCTCTATCATGTCTCCACTCATCCTCCTTCTCTCCAAAGAGTAAAGCCCCAGCTCCCTTAATCTCTTATCATAATCCATACTTTCTATACCAGGCAGCATACTGGTAAATCTCCTCTGTACCCTTTTCAATGCTTCCACATCCTTCCTAAAGTGAGGCGACCAGAACTGGACACAGTACTCCAAGCAACACACATAAAAGTTGCTGGTGAATGCAGCAGGCCAGGCAGCATTCCTAGAGATGCTGCCTGGCCTGCTGCGTTCACCAGCAACTTTTATGTGTGTTGCTTGAATTTCCAGCATCTGCAGAATTCCTGTTGTTTACAGTACTCCAAGTGTGGCCTAACCAGAATTTTATAGAGCTGCATCATTACATCGCGACTCTTAAACTCTATCCCTCGACTTACGAAAGCTAACACCCCATAAGCTTTCTTAACTACCCTATCCACCTGTGAGGCAACTTTAAGGGATCTGTGGACATGTACCCCGAGATCCCTCTGCTCCTCCACACTACCAGGTATCCTGCCATTTACTTTGTACTCTGCCTTGGAGTTTGTCCTTCCAAAGTGTACCACCTCACACTTCTCCGGGTTGAACTCCATCTGCCACTTCTCAGCCCACTTCTGCATCCTATTAATGTCTCTCTGCAATCTTTGACAATCCTCTACACTATCTACAACACCACCAACCTTTGTGTTGTCCACAAACTTGCCAACCCACCCTTCTACCCCTACATCCAGGTCGTTAATAAAAATCACGAAAAGTAGAGGTCCCAGAACAGATCCTTGTGGGACACCACTAGTCACAATCCTCCAATCTGAATGTACTCCCTCCACCACCACCCTCTGCCTTCTGCAGGCAAGCCAATTCTGAATCCACCTGGCCAAACTTCCCTGGATCTCATGCCTTCTAACTTTCTGAATAAGCCTACCATGTGGAACCTTGTCAAATGCCTTACTAAAATCCATATAGATTATATCCACTGCACTACTCTCATCTATATGCCTGGTCACCTCCTCAAGAACTCTATCAGGCTTGTTGGACACGATCTGCCCTTCACAAAGCCATGCTGACTGTCCCTGATCAGACCATGATTCTCTAAATGCCTATAGATCCTATCTCTAAGAATCTTTTCCAATAGATTTCCCACCACAGACGTAAGGCTCACTGGTTTATAGTTACCCGGACTATCCCTACTACATTTTTGAAAAAGGGGACAACATTCGCCTCCCGCCAATCCTCCGATACCATTCCCATGGACAACAAGGACATAAAGATCCTAGCCAGAGGCTCAGCAATCTCTTCTCTTGCCTCGTGGAGCAGCCTGGGGAATATTCCGTCAGGCCCCGGGGACTTATCTGTCCTAATGTATTTTAACAACTCCAACACCTCCTCTCCTTTAATATCAACATGCTCCAGAACATCAACCTCACTCATATTGTCCTCACCATCATCAAGTTCCCTCTCATTGGTGAATACCGAAGAGAAAGTATTCATTGAGGACCTCGCTCACTTTCACAGCCTCCAGACACATCTTCCCACCTTTATCTCTAATCAGTCCTACCTTCACTCCTGTCATCCTTTTTTCTTCACATAATTGAAGAATGCCTTGGGGTTTTCCTTTACCCTACTCGCCAAAGCCTTCTCATGCCCCCTTCTTAAGCTCCTTTCTTGCTTCCCTATATTCCTCAATAGACCCATCTGATCCTTGCTTCCTAAACCTCATGTATGCTGCCTTCTTCCACCTGACTAGATTTTCCACCTCACTTGTCATCCATGGTTCCTTCACCCTACCATTCTCTATCTTCCTCACCGGGATAAATTTATCCCTAACATCCCGCAAGAGATCTCTAAACATCGACCACATGTCCATAGTACATTTCCCCGCAAAAACGTCATCCCAATTCACACCCGCAAGTTCTAGCCTTATAGCTTCATAATTTGCCCTTGCCCAATTAAAAATTTTCCTGTCCTCTCTGATTCTGTCCTTTTCCATGATAATGCTAAAGGCCAGGAAGCGGTGGTCACTGTCTCCCAGATGCTCACCCACTGAGAGATCTGTGACCTGACCCGGTTCTTTACCTAGTACTAGATCTAGTATGGCATTTTCCCTGGTCGGCCTGTCCACATACTGTGACAGGAATCCGTCCTGGACACACTTAAACTCTGTCCTGTCTAAACCCTTGGAACTAATCAGGTGCCAATCAATATTAGGGAAGTTAAAGTCACCCATGATAACAACCCTGTTATTTTTGCACTTTTCCAAAATCTGCCTCCCAATCTGCTCCTCTGTATCTCTGCTGCTACCAGGGGGCCTATAGAATACCCCCAATAGAGTAACTGCTCCCTTCCTGTTCCTGACTTCCACCCATATTGACTCAAAGGAGGATCTGCTACATTACCCACCCTTTCTGTTGCTGTAATAGTATCTCTGACCAGTAATGCCACCCCTCCTCCTCTTTTCCCGCCCTCTCTATCCCTTTTAAAGCACTGAAATCCAGGAATATTGAGAATCCATTCCTGCCCTGGTGCCAGCCAAGTGTCTGTAATGGCCACTACATCATAATTTCATGTATGTATCCAAGCTCTCATCCAGATGTTGCCTGGAATGAAACTCTTTACTCATGAGAGATTTCATTGGCTGGATTTATTCACACTTGAAGGGTGCCCTTACTATGATTTGAGTACCACAGAAAGGGTAGATGGCAAGTTTTTTGACTGGGATGGTGGGGGGGAGGGTAGAGAAGCATAATACTGGAGAGCATAGTTTTAGGTTGAGGGGGAATACGTAAGGGGTAAGTTTTTGAAATCAGAGGGTGGTGATTATATATGGAATTAATTGCCAGAGTAAGTGATGGAGGTAGATACAAGTACAACGATGGTGACAGGTCTCCTGGATACAAATTATCCTTCTGGTAAAGTATTTTCAGATGTGATATAGGAATTTTGGCTCCAGATTCATGGAGAGAGTTTGTAAACCATTTTCCAATATGTGTGTTGCTCCCCATTATTAATATCAAAGTGACATTAGAGTTGAGGAAAATTAACTTTTCAAAAAAGAAATATTCCTATGATTATTTTCACATGGCTTTGCACATTCTCCTTATGATCATGCAGGTTTTCCTGGGTGCTCTAGTTTTCTCCCCACAATCAAAGACATGCTGCTTGATGGTTAAATTAATTACTTAACTTTGCCTGCATTGAAGATAGATGGTATGAGAATCAGGCTGAACTTGAAGTGCACGAGAGACAAAAGAGCAAAGGGAAATAGGATTGGTGGTATTGCCACGAGAATCTGCATAGATTCCATGGATCAAAGGTTTCTGTCTAAGGCATAAAAAAAAGGATCACGTATCACTGCAGCATGATCACAGAAGCTGAATCCCTTGGTTCCAGAGAAGATGCAACATAAACTGGACAGTTTCTCCATTCATTCTGTACATCACTATAGGTAAGCTGTGATTTGAATGTGAGGAAAAACTGAAAAAACCTGCTGTTGAAGTAATGGGATTGGGTCTCTAATGGACCTGCTAATTAGAATGATATCAAAAAAAAAAAAAAAAAAAAAAAAATATCTTGCCATCACTGTAGAATGATATACAGTGTAGCAGATATAGAATGGAGACAACTTCCTAAGAGCAGCCAAATTTGAGAAAGGTTTTCCCTGTTCCTTCTTACTGACTCCCTGCTTTTTTCTTGGAGCTAATCTCATCCATGATGCCTTCCAAAGAAATGAATACACAGTATGATATCAACCACTGACAGGCAGCCTGTGGTAACTTGCACGACGGCAAACAACAGAGGGAGATCACTCTGTAGTTTCTGCAATTACACCTGTCTCCTTGGTCTCCAAAGTCCTTAGCTTTACCTTCCTGCTGTGGAAGACAAAGTTGTACGGATCTTCAACAGGGAAAACAAAGCTGTGGAGTCCTTGTCTTCCAATTGATATGTTTGCTTCTTCAGCATGTTGGAATAGGGTTCAGCTGGTATACTGTGGAAAAGAACAATATTATCTGAGGTTTAACAGTAGGGTCCCTCTTTTCCAGTTTTATCAACTGACATGTGAAACCAGTAAATGAACGCAACTAACAGTTGAACTTAAGTTATTAACTTAAGGAGTCTCTAACAATCATGCCGAGAAAAGAATAAATAATTGTATGATATTGTGGTTAATTTGTGAAATAACTGTTTTGCATGGTCCATTTGGAAGGTGAAGCTGAAAAAAAGCTTATGTTGGGCCTGAATGTCTCCAAAGATAAACAGGCTTAAGTCTTTATCGGCTCCCAACAAAAGTTATTAACTACCCGAAAATGAGCCTTTCCCCGTTCCTTCTCTGTATTAACAGTACAGAAGTATCAGACAGATTGGGCTGTGTTGTGGTTAATAATGATAAAGTAATAACATTAGTTGCTGACCTCGCAGAATACTGCCCACCAAGATCAAGCCACTTATGTGACACTGAGTTTGCCCTTTTCTCAAGTTGGTTGCTGTTGGGCATCTTTAAATGGGATCACTGGTGGACTACAACTGTTACAAGAAACAGGAATGGGCCACCATATCTGCTCTACTATTCAAAAGATGTTTGAATTCAGCACCACCCTTTTGCACAAATATCAAATGCTAAAAAAATCATCAGAAAGCTAGTGTAGAATCAATAAAATTTGTAACCATTTATAGAGCACAAAATTAAAATTGGAACAGCTGAAGCATCATAAATATGAATGATTCAGTTTAATTTATCCAAATTATTAACATAATTTAAAAGTTTGATTTTTTTAAAACAGTAAAACTACTAAACAGTACTGAAACTTAGAATGCCATTGAATTTTTTTTGCATTAAGAGTACTTTCTAAATACTGCAAAATCAATTCACTATCCTTCCTCGATTTCATGCTGCAAATAGGATTTCCTGCAGAGAAGCACTGAATCATTGAAAAGAACTTTGGGATTTCGACATCAAAACAAAAATAAGTGAAAATTCCCAAGTCTGATCAGTTTCACTTTATGAAAGCCAACCTTGACTTAGATTTGCTGACCAACCCTTGGACAGTCACATGGTTAATTCACTCTGCTCTGAGTGTATTTCTATGTTACAGTGACTGTTCTATTTATTATAAATTACAATCATTGCACATTTAGATGGAGTCGTAACGTAAAGATTTTTACTCATGTATATGAAGGATGCAAGAAATAAAGTCAATTCAATTCAGATATTTTAAATAGTAACTAATTCAAATTGAGTTGATTGCTGTCGTGGGGGGGTGTTATAAGACATAGGAGCAGAAGTAGGCCATTCAGCCATCTAGTCTGCTCTGCCATTTCATCATGGCTGATCCATTTCCCTCTCAACCCATTCTCCTGCCTTCTCCCCATAACCCTTTACACCCTGACTAATCAACAACCAAGCAGCCTCCACCTTAAAGACACCCAATGACTTAGCCTGTGGCAACAAACTCAACAGATTCACCTCTCACTGGCTAAAGAAATTGCTCCTCATCTCTGTTCTGAGGTATGCCTTCTGATCCTAAACTCCCCCTCCAGAGGGAGCATCCTCTCCGAGTCCACTCTATCTTGGCCTTTCAAAATTCAATAGATTTCAATGAGATCCTCCTCATTCTTCTAAATTACAGCAAGTACAGGCCCAGAGCCATCAATTGTTATAGGAAAGAAAATCTATATTCTGTCTGTTGACAACATTTGGATTTTTAAGAGTCTAAATAAATTTCAAGTTAGCTATGGTATTGTTCTAATGTTATAGAACGAACCTCTTATACAATCAAATGGACTCTTGCCCTCACAACCTACCTTGCACTTTATTGTGTACCAACACTGTGCTATCTCTGTATTTGTTGCACTTTATTCTGCACTGTTATTTTTTCATGTTGTTCTACCTCAATGCAATGATCGATATCAACAATATGCAAGACAAGCTCTTCAGTGCATCTTTGTACATGCGATCATAATAGAAAAAACAGTACCAAGACTTCAAAATCAACATATATTCAGTTCCTGATGGTGTTATTTAAATTAGCATTTGAATTTTAAGTGCTGATGATTAGAACTGATCAGAGAAATCTCAAGACTGGAGAATGAATTGATAACTATCCTAAACAAATACAAACAGTTCTGTTCTGTTCAATAGCTCTAGGATTGAACCCCAAACTTCAGTTCTTGAACAATAACAGTGGGTGAAAATGTTGTCAAAATCCAAAAATTACAATAACCATCTGCAAAACTGACAAAAAAGGGGGCAGAACACTTTAAATAATCTAATACTGGCAAACACAAATCAACCACTCCAAATACATTAGGAATTAATAAGGAAAAATGGCTAGCATATCTGGATGTGGACATGTATTGCAAATATGCAAAATAGTCTTAATAAAAGTAATGAATGAATTTTAAGGCAACTGCAAACCTTGTTTAAGTCCATCCTACTTGTACATTCAGAAGACAGAAGCAAACAATTGAAAATCTTCACAGCCCTTTGCTCAAATGGGGGAAAAAGTAATGGTGGGGTAAGAGAGAACATGTTGATTTGGGAGACTTGATTTGGATCGTACAGACTAATCTGCCATTCCATCATGCTGATCCCAGATAACACTCTATGCCATACACCTGTCTTCTCGCCAGCCTTTGATGCCTTGACCAATCAAGAAACTATCAACTTCCACTTTAAGTATATACCCACGACTTGGTCTACACCGCTGCCTGTGGCAGAGCATTCCACAGATTTGCTACTTCCTGGCTAAAAAAGTTCCCCCTTATCTCTGTTCTAAAAGGTTGCCCCTCAATTTTGAGGCTGTGCCCTCTAGATCTGGAAACCTCCACCATAGGAAACATCCTCTCCACATCCATCTTACAACATTCAGTAAGTTTCAATGAGATCCCCACGCATTCTTCTGAATTCCACTGAGTACAGGCCCAAAGCTGCCAAACACTCCTCATATGTTAACCTCTTCATTCCAGGAATCATCCTCGTGAACTTCCTCTGGACTCTCTCCAATGACAACACATCCTTGCTGAGATATGGGGTCAAAAACTGTTGACAATACTCCAAGTGTGGCCTATCAAAGGCTCAGCATTATCTCCCTGCTTTTATATTCTACTCCCCTTGAAATAAATGCCAACATTGCATTTGCCTTCTTTACCACAGACTCAACCTGTAATTAACCTTCTGGGAGTCTTGCATGAGGACTCCCAAGTCCCTCAGCACCTCTGATGTTTGAATTTTCTCTGCATTTAGATAACTGTTTGCACTATGTTACTTTAACCAAAATACATCACACATTTGCCAACACTGTATTCCATCTGCCACTTTTTCCTCATTCTTCCGATTTGTTTAAGTCCTGCTGCAATCGCATTGCTTCCTCAGCATTACCTACCCCTCCACCTATCTTCGTATCATCCACAAACTTTGCCACAAAGCTATCAATTCCATTTAAATCATTGTTTGTCAATGTGAACAATAACCGTTCCAATACTAACTCCTGAGGAACACCACTAGTCACTGGCAACCAACCAGAAAACACCCCCTTTATTTCCCGTTGCTGCCTTCTGCCTGCCAGCTACTCCTCTATACTTGCCAGTATCTTTTCCTGTAACACTATAAGGATTTTATCTTGTTAAACAGCCTCCTGTGTGGCACCTTATCAAATGCCTTCTGAAAATCCAAGTAAATGACATCCACTGTCTCTTTTTTGTTCACCCTGCTTGTTATTTCTTTGAAGAACTCCAACAGATTTGTCAAGCAAGTTTTCCCTTTACAGAAACCATGCTGACTATGACTTATTTTATCATTAGTCTCCAGGAACCCCAAAACCTCATCCTTAATACGAGAGTCCCAACACTTTTCCAATCACTGAAGTGAGGCCACCTGGCCTATAATTTCCTTTCTTTTGCCTTCCTCCCTTCTTAAAGAGTGGAGTGACATTTACAATCTCCCAGTCCTCCAGGACTATGCCAGGATCATGTGATCCTTGAAAGGTCATGACCAATGTATCCGTTATCTCTTCAGCAAACTCTCTCAGTAAATATTCATAAGTAATTCACACAATTAAAACAGAAGGCAGCAAGAGTCAAGTGTTGTCAAGCTCAGACTCAGGGGATTATAAGAATACAAGGCACAGCCTCATGGTAACATGATAACATGGATGCAAGAGAATGGGAAGACATAATGAAAAGTAGGAGTCCATAAAGACAACAGTGGCAAAATAAAACACTGGGATTCTCCCTACCCTGCTAAACCATGACAACTATATAGTCTGCTCTAGATAATTTGGACAGGTTTGAATACCAGATAAACTGGAATTCTCAAATAGTCTAAATTAAATGATAAATTGCTAAAACAAAAAACAATTAGTTGCTTAATTTGAATTCTTTACAGGAAAGAAAATTATGATACATACATCAGGAGCAGGGCCTGGCTCTGGAGTAAACTGTAAGAAGCACTTATGACAGATTTCAGTACATTTGAAGAATATTTACAGTCACTGCTAAAAGAAAGCAGAGCACAGCCATACACAAATGCGAGCGCATCTGTTGATTTATATTCACCAGTAACAATGAAGCGTATGAGCAACCACTGCCATTTATATTATCAGCAATGCTATTATCAGGTGGAATGTGTGACTGCCTCTGACTCTAATGAAAGTACAATTTGGCTTTAAATCCATGCAAAAAAGGACACTACTGTAGATAGAGAAATCTACATGGAGGGGAGACTGCAAGAAAAATGCACCATTCTGTATTCCCTAGTACTCAAGGTTTGAATATGTAGATACATGAATTAATTTAATTTTAGGTAAGTTATTTGCAGAGAGGTTTCAAAAGTGATAATGACATGAACACATGCAATACCTTGAATCGGTCGAGATGGCGCCAGCATACAACACTCGTTCAGTCAACGTCTTCCAGATAGCTCATAAAATATATTTTTTTATCTCTTTGACATCTGTTTTGCACTTTATAAGTGTGTTTCTGAGATTATTAGAGCCTGCGATTTTTCAGTTTGGAGATTGATTGAGTGATCCAGCACTTTGCTGTCTCCAAGAAGTGAGCGGGTACACAACGCAAAGAAGCTTTGATACAGGGTGAGAGCTGATGTTAGACTCCATTTTGTCAATTAAAACGTCAAGGAAGATTGAGACATTGAGGCAAATGCAGAGGCGAGTGAGAATCCAGCACAGACTGCCTTCCTTTTGGTTACTGCTGAGAGGGAGTCTTTGACCAGCCCATCAATGTGTGGCTCAATGTGGTAAGCAGGTAGGCCTCTATGCCACGTGTGGTGGCCCTCTCTTTTGATGAATGTCGGTGATATCGTGGGATGGTGGTGTCATGGTTCTGCGTTGATGGATTGGACTACTGAATTTATGGACTGTGGACTTCTTCCAGACTTACAGTTTTTATATTCTGTGTTTTTTTTAATTGCCTGTTCCTTTTCCGTTTTGTTGAGTGAGGCAAGGGTGTTTGGGGGTTGATGTTCTATTGTACTCTCAATGTTGTTTATGCAGGGGAGGGGTTGTATTTTGGGGGGGGGGTCAATGTTCTGTTCCATTTTGTGCAGGGGGAGGGGAGTTTTGGTAGGTTAATGATCAGGATGCCATTCTTTTTAGTGCAGTGAGGGTGTGTTTGATTTTTCTCTCTGAACAACTTTAATATTTTTTGTTTCGTGACTATCTGGAGAAGATGGATTTCAGAGTTGTATATGGATACATGTTTTGATAATAAATGAACCTTTGAACATAATTCCCACTATATACAATCAAACACAAAACTGCTCATTTAAAATATATTGTGATCTATCATCCTTTGACAGGAAAATTAAAACAAATTGAAAACATTCAATATTTATCAAAAGCAGATAATTCTGCTAGATGTTGTGTTATGTATCCATGTTATGGAGGTGAAAACCTCCTGTAATGATTCTCATAAGCAAATAAAAAGTTTGATTTCTGTGTTTAACAGTAGTCCCGACAGAGTTCAAGCAGATTTTTTTTAAAGAGGTGGAATCCAGTAACATTACTGGGCCAAAAGGGAGTTTTTCTGTGCATGAACTTTTCAAAATAAACCAATTTATTTTCAAATTAACCAGAATTGTATAGAGAAAGGAATGTGAATATTTCTTGGCACATGCTAATGTGGTTCAACGTCAAGAAAAAGACACGAGAAAACATTTGTCATTACTTACAAATTTGTAATACCAGTGAATGGTTGTGGAAGCATTCATATAAGTTATGTAAACATTCAAAATGAAAACATGTTGTTAAAGAATTGTTTTAAAGGATTATCAATAAGAATATTTTTATTGATATGCTAAACTACTAATCTGCAACTTATTTAAATGCATTATAGGTCTTTCCATAATACATTTATCTGTGCTCTGGAAAAATAGATCTGAAAGTACAGTATATAAAATTGCATGAATAAAAATACAGCAGTTTGTCTTTCAGTTCAAGCCACCAACTTAGGTATTTAATTTCTACTCAATTCTCTTACTACCTATTCCCTGGTTCCCCACTCCCTATTCATTGGTGAATATATTAATGGATGAGCAAAGAATACTTGCATTTGGTCCATATTTTAAAATACTTTTTCCTCCCAATTTAATGGCTATCTAATAAATAGAATTGGACTTCTAAACCTAAAGCTAAAGGAGAAACTCCAAAAATGTCTAAAATAAACAATATATTTTTTTCCAATGCACAATGAATATTGTGGACCTGATGGAAAGCACCCTTGGATTCTAAGGAAGTAGCTGGAGAGATTGTGGAGGCAAAAACAATGATCTTTCAAGAACTGATAGATTCTGGCATTGTACCGGATGACTGGAAAATTGCAAATGTTACTCCACTATTTAAGAAGGATGGGAGGAAGCACAAAAGGAAACTATAGACCTGTTAGCATGACATCAGTGGTTGGAATTGATTGTTAGGGATGAGATTACAGAGTACCTGGAAGCACATGACAAGCTCGGCCAAAGCCAGCATGGTTTCCTGAAAGGAAAATCCTGCCTGACAAACCTACTACAATTTTTTGAGGAAATTAAGAGCAGGGTAGACAAAAGAGATGTAGTAGATGTGGTGTACTTGGATTTTCAGAAGGTATTTGACAAGGTGCAACACATGAGGCTGCTTAGCAAGATAGGAGCCCATGGAATTACAGGGAAGTTACTAGCATGGGTGGAACATCAGGTGATCGGCAGAAAACAGAGAGTGGGAATAAAGGGATCCTATTCAAGCTGGCTGCCAATTACCAGCGGAGTTCCACAGGGGTCAGTGTTGGGACTGTTGCTTTTTACGAAGTATGTCAATGATTTGGAATATGGGATTAATGGAATTGTGGGTAAATTTGCCAATGATACAAAGATAGGTGGAGGAGCAGGTGGTGTTGAGGAAACAGAGAGCCTGCAGGGAGACTTAGTTTAGGGGAATGGGGAAACTAGCAAACGAAATACAATGTTGGAAAATGTATGGTCATACACTTTGGTGGAAGAAATAAACAGGCAGACTATTATTGAGATGGGGAGAGAATTCAAAATGCAGAGATGCAAAGGGACTTGGGAGTCCTTGTGCAGGTTACCCAAAAGGTTAACTTCCAGGTTGAGTTGGTGGTACAGAAGGCGAATGCAATGTTGGCATTCATTTCTAGAGGTATGGAATGTAAGCACAGGGATGTGATATTGAGGCTCCATAAGGGACTTGTGAGACCACGGTTGGAGTATTGTGTGCAGTTTTGTGCTCCTTATTATAGAAAGGGAGCAGCAGTCAATAAAGTTCCTCCAGCGTTTTGTGCGTGTTATTTTAGAAAGGATACACTGACATTGGAGAGGGTTCAGAGAAGGTTCAGGAGAATGATTCCAGGAATGAGAGGGTTACTGTATGAAGAATGTCTGCTAGCTCTTGGGCTGTATTCCCTAGAATTCAGGAGAATGGGGGGGGGGGGGATCTCATAAAAACATTCCGATGTTAAAAGGTTGAACAGATTAGATATAGCCAAGTTCTTTCCCATGATAGGGGAGTTTAGGACAAGAGGGCACAACTTCAGGATTGAAGGACGTCCATTTAGAACAGAGATGCGGAGAAATTACTTTAGTCAGAAGGTGGTAAATAAGTGGAATTTGTTGCCACGAGTGGCTGTAGAGGCCAAGTCACTGTGTGCATTTAAGGCAGCGATAGATAGGTTCATGATTAGCCAGGGCATCAAAGGGTATGGGGAGAAGGCAGGGGAGTGGGGGTGACTGGAAGAATTGGAACAGCCCATGACTGAATGGCACAGCAAACTCAATAGAACGAATGGCCTGTTTCTGCTCCTATACCTTATGATCTTATGGAATATACAGTGCCTATAAAAATGATTAACCCCCTTGGAAGTTCCCATGTTTTATTGCTTTACAACATTGAATCACAGTGGATTTAATTTGGTTTTTTTGTCACTGATCATTAGAAAAAGATTCTTTTGTGTCAAAGTGAAAATAGATCTCTACAAAGTGATCAAAATTAATTACAAAATAATTGATTGCATAAGTATTTACCCCCTTCAAGTCTGTATTTAGTAGATGCACCTTTCACAACCGTACATGTGTCCCCCGCTTTTTGAACGTTCGCTTTACGAAACCTCACTGTTACGAAAGACCTACATTAGTACCGTTTTCGCTTTCAGGTGTTTTCACTGTTACGAAGAAAGGCAGGGCGCGATAAAAAATCGGCAGTCACTCTCCCCGGATTCGGAACGGCATTGCTTTAACACATTGCATTGAGCAGCCGTTAGCAAGATGAGTTCTAAGGTGTCGGAAAAGCCTGAAAGAGTAAGGGTGTTACATTGCAATCGGCAATCACCTCTGATCTGCGCCGACATTTTATGTGCCGGGCAGCACCTAATTAATTAGCATGTTTATTTCGGCTTTTTTCTTAAAAATGTGCTGTGTGCCTCCCGGCAACCGCTGCGTTCTTCGCGGCAATGTATCGGGTCGGCGGCCCAGAGGGTGGGGGCCACTGCACCACCCAGCCTGCGACGACTCAGTCTAACACACCATCATCAGTGTGCTCGGCCCTGTTTTCCCAATTCCGGTAAGTGATACTACACTGTACGTACATTATTTCTACTTCATATAGGCTGTGTATTTTTACGTTATTTGGTAGATTTGGCAGCTTCATAGTTTAAAGGTTACTGGAGAGCACGTTTATGCCGAGAGCGCTAGCATGAGATTTGCTGCGGAGAGCACTTGCATGAGATTTTCACTACGTTGATCTGTGCAGGCAATCGTTGTAGAGAAGTATTTCTACTTTATATAGGCTGTGTATTTATCATATCATTCCTGCTTTTACTATATGTTACTGTTATTTTAGGTTTTATGTGGTATTTGGCATGATTTGGTAGGTTATTTTTGGGTCTGCGAACGCTCAGAAAATTTTCCCATATAAGTAAATGGTAATTGCTTCTTCACTTTACGACATTTTGGCTTACGAACCGTTTCATAGGAACACTCTACCTTCGGATGGTGGGGGAAACCTGTATTTGGCTAGGCATAGCTCAAATACCACCTATAAATTTGCTGACGATACAACCATTGCTGGTAGAATCACAGGCCGTGACAAAAGGGAGTACAGGAGTGAGATACGCCAACTAGTGGAGTGGTGCCGCAGCAACAACCTGGTACTCAACGGTCAGTGAGACTAAAGAGCTGATTATGGACTTCCGGAAGGGTAAGACAAAGGAACACATACCGATTCTCATAGAGGGATCAGAAGTGGAGAGAGTGAACCATTTCAAGTTCCTGGGTTTTAAAATGCAAACAACAGGAATTCTGCAGATGCTGGAAATTCAAGCAACACACATCAAAGTTGCTGGTGAACGCAGCAGGCCAGGCAGCATCTCTAGGAAGAGGTACAGTCGACATGTCAGGCCGAGACCCTTCGTCAGGACTAACTGAAGGAAGAGTGAGTAAGAGATTTGAAAGTGGGAGGGGGAGGGGGAGATCCAAAATGATAGGAGAAGACAGGAGGGGGAGGGATGGAGCCAAGAGCTGGGCAGGTGATTGGCAAAGGGAATATAAGAGGATCATGGGACAGGAGGCCCGGGGAGAAAGACAAGGGGGGGGGGAACCCAGAGGATGGGCAAGGGGTATAGTCAGAGGGACAGAGGGAGAAAAAGGAGAGTGAGAGAAAGGAAGTGTGTATAAAAATAAATAACGGATGGGGTACGAGGGGGAGGTGGGGCATTAGCGGAAGTTAGAGAAGTCAATGTTCATGCCATCAGGTTGGAGGCTACCCAGATGCAGCCTCCTCTACTGTAAAGATGAAGCCACACTCAGGTTGGAGGAACAACACCTTATATTCCGTCTGGGTAGCCTCCAACCTGTTGGCATGAACATCGACTTCTCTAACTTCCGCTAATGCCCCACCTCCCCCTCGTACCCCATCCGTTATTTATTTTTATTCACACATTCTTTCTCTCTCTCTCCTTTTTCTCCCTCTGTCCCTCTGACTATACCCCTTACCCATCCTCTGGGTTCCCCCCCCCACCTCCGTCTTTCTCCCCGGACCTCCTGTCCCATGATCCTCTCATATCCCCTTTGCCAATCACCTGTCCAGCTCTTGGCTCCATCCCTCCCCCTCCTGTCTTCTCCTATCATTTTGGATCTCCCCCTCCCCCTCCCACTTTCAAATCTCTTACTAACTCTTCCTTCAGTCAGTCCTGACGAAGGGTCTCGGCCTGAAACGTCGACTGTACCTCTTCCTAGAGATGCTGCCTGGCCTGCTGCGTTCACCAGCAACTTTGATGTGTGTTGCTTCAAGTTCCTGGGTGTTAAGATTTCTGAGGATCTAACCTGGTCCCAACATATTGATGCAGTTATAAAGAAAGCAAAACAGTGGCTATACTTTATTAGGAGTTTGAAGAGATTTGATTTGTGAACAAATACATTCAAAAACTTCTATTGATGTACCATGGAGAGCATTTTGACAGGCTGCATCACTGTCTGGCATGGGGTCGGGGGTGGCTAATGCACAGGATCGAAAGAAACTATAGGAAGGTTGTAAATCTAGTCAGCTCCATTTTGGGTACCAGCCTACAAAGTACCCAGAACATCTTCAGGGAGTGGTGTCTCAGAAAGGCAGCATCCATCATTAAGGACCTCCAGCACCCAGGACATGCCCTTTTCTCACTGTTACCATCAGGTAGGAGGTACAGAAGCCTGAAGGCACACACTCAGTGATTCAGGAACAACTTCTTCCCCTCTGCCATCCAATTCCTAAATGGACATTAAACCCCTGGACACTATCTCACTCTTTAAATATATTTCTGTTTCTTGTATAATTTTTAATCTAGTCAATATATGTATACTGTAATTGCTTTATTATTTTATTTTGTTTATTTCTTCTACATTATGTATTGCATTGAACTGCTGCTACTAAGTTAACAAATTTCATGACACATGCCAGTGATAATAAACTTGATTCTGATTCTAATACTAATTGGCTGCACCAGTTATGATTTAGGGTGTCATATTAAAGTAGGTAAATACACATGCAATCAATTATTTTGTGTTTTATATTTGTAATTAATTTAGATCACTAAATTGTCTTAAAGCTATGGTAATTGTCTTACTTTGTGTCCAATCTATTTCCTTAAAGAAGCTCAAGAACAAGCACAACACAGTCAGGTTTATTGTGAAATCTTTTGGTACGAAGCAAAGAAATGCAAAATGAAAGTTCTTCCAGTGCATTTCTATTCCTTAAGAAAACAATGGACTGGAGGTACCATAACCTTGTTTCCAGCAGATCAAAGCCTAACACACACCAGCAAAGGGAATTTCCTATAAAATATGTATATTCATGAGAGTTACACACACAGACCTTTTTTTCCAGGGAAGAAGCAAAAACAAAGAGCGTAGGCTTAAAGTTGGATTCAAAAGGGACCCAAGGGCAACAATTTAATGAAGAGTGGTGCAAATATGAAATGAGCTGCCAGGCTACAATAACAACACTTAAAAACATTTGAATTAGTACACGGATAGGAGAGGCTTAGAGGGATATAGGTCAAATGCAAGCAAGTGGGACTACTTTAGGACTAGCAGCATAGTTTGCATGGATGAGGTTGGCATGGTTGGCTCTCACTCAATGTCAATAAGACCAAGGAACTGATTGCAGACTTCAGGAGAGGGAAACCAAAGCTCCATGAGCCAGTAACCATCGGAAGATCAGAGGCGGAGAGGGTCAGTAACTTTAATTTCCCGGGTGTCACTATATCAGAGAATGTGTCCTGGACTAATAAGTCACATAAATATTATTGCAAAGAAGGCACAACAGTGCCTCTACTTCCACAGGAGTCTGCAGAGATTCGGAAGGTCGTTGAAAATTTTAGCAAACTTCCATAGATATGTAGTGGCAAGTGTGCTGACTGGCTGCATCACAGCCTGGTATGGAAATACCTTTGAGCAGAAAATCCTACAAAAGGTAGTGGATTTGGCCCAGTACATTACAGGTAAAGCTCTCCCAGCCATTGAGCACATCAACGTGAAATGTTGCCATAGAAAAGCAGCATCCATCAAAGATCCTTATCATCCAGGCCGCGCTTTTTTCTCACCGGTCAGGTAGAAGGTACAGATGCCTCGTGACTCACACCACCAGTTTCAAGAACAGTTACTATTCCTCAACCATCAGGCTCTTGAACAAAAGGGGATAGCTACACTCAATTAAGGACTGTTATAGTGTTAGTTCATGCTTGACATTTATTGCTATTTATTTATATCTGCTACAGTAACTTCTATAGATTTGCTAAGTATGCCCGCAGAAAAGGCATCCTAGGTTGTATGTGGTGATGTATGTACTCTGATAATAAATTTTATTTTGAACTTTTGAGTTGGGTCAAAGAGCCTGTTTCCATGCTAATGATCTATAGCATGCTTTTAAAACAGGATTTCTTTGAAAGCTGATTAAGAACATTGATAAAGCAATTATCAGCTAAAGTGTGAGTAGATCAGTACTTTGTAACCTGAGAGCTGTTTAGAGCGCAACAGCATTGGAAGTTTTTGCAAAAGGTATATGAATAATTTCAGATGAGTTGAAATTAATGACTGAAATTATTGAAACTATTGAAACTGGGCCAGGGCCCCAGCAGAGATAATTAAAACATCTTAGTGACAGGAGAGGTACCACAGAATTGAAGGATCGCAAATATTGTTCCATTGTTTAAAAAAGAGGCTCTGAATAGAAACCAGAAATTTACAGACTGGTGAGTCTGACATCAGTTGTGGAAAAGTTATTGGAAGGTATTATAAGGGACCAGATATATAAGTACTTGGATAGACATGGACTGATTAAGGATAGCCAACATGGCTTCATGCATGGTAGGTCATGTCTAACCAATCTTATAGAGTTTTTTGAGAAAGTTACCAGGAAAGTAGATGAAGGCAAGGCAGTGGATGTTGTCTACATGGACCTCTGCAAGGCATTTGACAAGGACTTGCATGGGGCTGGTCAATAAGGTTCAGTTGCTTGGCAGACAAGATGAGGTAGTAAATTGGATAGAACATTGGCTTTGTGGGAAGAGCCAGTAAGTATATAGTTGCCTCTCTGACTGCAGTCCTGTGACTAGTGGTGTGCCATAGGAATCAGTGCTGGGTCTGTTGTTGTTTGTCATCTATATCAATGATCTGGATGATAATGTGGTTAACTGGATCAGCAAGTTTGTGGATGACACCAAGAATGGGGGTGTAGTTAACAGTGAGGAAGGCTATCATGGCTTACAGAGGAATCTGCATCAGCTGGAAAAATGGATTGAAAAATGGCAGATGGAATTTAATGCAGACCAGTGCAAGATTTTATACTTCTGTAGGACCAACTAAGGTAGGTTTTGTACAGTGATTGTTAGGGCACTGAGAAGTGTAGTAGAACAAAGGGATATGGGAATAAAGGTACATAATTTTTGAAAATTGTGTCACAGGTAGATAGGGCTGTAAAGAAAGCTTTTGGTACATAGGCCTTCATAAATCAATGTACTAAGTACAGAAGATAGGACGTATATTGAAGTTGTTTAAGATGTTGATGAGGCCTAATTTGGAGTAATACGGCAACACACACAAAATGCTGGAGGAACTCAGCAAGCCAGGCAGCATCTATGGAAAACAGTACAGTCAACGTTTTGGGCCAAGACCCTTTGGCAGGACTGGGTCTCACCCAAACATGGTAGTAGTAATAATAGTAGTAGTAACATAGTAGTCATACTTTATTGATCCAGGGGGAAATTGGTTTTCATTACAGTTGCACCATAAATAGTAATAGAACCATAAATAGTTATGGACTTATTTCATAATTTACTGGCATAACTTACATATTACTATTTAAGTCCAGGACCAGCCTATCGGCACAGGGTGTCTGACCCTCCAAGGGAGGAGTTGTAAAGTTTGATGGCCACAGGCAGGAATGACTTCCTATGACGCTCTGTGCTGCATCTCGGTGGAATGAGACTCTGGCTGAATGTACTCTTGTGCCCATCCAGTACATTATGTAGTGGATGGGAGACATTGACCAAGATGGCATGCAACTTAGACAGCATCCTCTTTTCAGACACCACCGTGTGAGAGCCCAGTTCCATCCCCACAACATCACTGGCCTTACGAATTAGTTTGTTGATTCTGTTGGTGTCTGCCACCCTCAGCCTGCTGCCCCAGCACACAACAGCAAACATGATAGCACTGGCCACCACAGACTCGTAGAACATAAAGACGGCTCTGACCCTTCTTGTAGACAGCCTCAATGTTCTTTGACCAGTCCAGTTTATTGTCAATTTGTATCCCCAGGTATTTGTAATCCTCCACCATGTCCACGCTGACCCCCTGGATGGAAACAGGGGTCACCGGTACCTTAGCTCTCCTCAGGTCTACCACCAGCTACTTAGTCTTTTTCACATTAAGCTGCAGATAATTCTGCTCACACCATGTGACAAAGTTTCCTACCGTAGCCCTGTATTCAGCCTCATCTCCCCTGCTGATGCATCCAACTATGGCAGAGTCATCCGAAAACTTCCGAAGATGACAAGTAGTAGTTGTGCAGTAGTTGAAGTCCGAGGTGTAAATGGTGAAGAGGAAGGGAGACAAGACAGTCCCCTGTGGAGCCCCAGTGCTGCTGATCACTCTGTCGGACACACAGTGTTGCAAGCACACATACTGTGGTCTGCCAGTCAGGTAATCAAGAATCCATGACACCAGGAAAGCATCCACCTGCATCGCTGTCAGCTTCTCCCCCAGCACAGCAGGGCGGATGGTGTTGAACGCACTGGAGAAGTCAAAAAATATGACCCTCACAGTGCCCTCTGGCTTGTCCAGGTGGGCATAGACACGGTTCAGCAGGTAGACGATGGCATCCTCAACTCCTAGTCGGGGCTGGTAGGCAAACTGGAGGGGATCTAAGTGTGGCCTGACCATAGGCCGGAGCAGCTCCAGAACAAGTCTCTCCAGGGTCTTCATAATGGGGGAGGTCAATGCCACCAGTCTGTAGTCATTGAGATGGCAGGACGTCTTCCACAGTACAGAACATCGACTGTACTTTTCCCTCCCATAAATGCTGCCTGGCCTGCTGAGTTCCTCCAGCATTTTGTGTGTGTTGCTTGGATTTCCAACATCTGCAGATTTTCTCTTGTTTGTGATTGGGATATTATGTGCAATTTTGATCACCTGACTCCAGGAAAGATGTAAACAAGGTTGAGAGTGCAGAGATTATTTACAGGGATGTTGGTTGGTCTGGAGGACTTAAGATATAAGAAATAGGTTAGGACTATAGTCTTTAGAATGTAGAAGATTGAGAGGAGATTTCATAGAGGTATACAAAATTATGAGGGGTACAGATACGGTAAATGCAAGCAGGCTTCTTACATTGAGGTTGGGTGGGACTACAACCAGAGGTCATGGGTTAAGGATGAAAGGTGAGAAGTTTAAGGGGAACACAAGCGAAAACTTCTTCACTCAGAGGATCATGAGAGTGTCAAACGAGTTGCCAGCTCAAGTGGTCCACGCGAGCTTAATTTTAATGTTTAAGAGAAGTTTGGATAGGTACATGGATAGTAGGGATATGGAGGGCTATGGTCCAGATGCAAGTCATTGGGAGCAGACAGTTTAAATGGTTTTGGCATGGACTAGATGGGCCAAGGGGCCTGTTTCTGTGCTGTACTTCTCTATAACTCTAATTATAAAGTTAAAATTCCTAGCTTTATCTCTTGTAATACATCACAAACTTGAAATGAAAGATAGAAGGGTTTGGGAAAAATATGCACTAAATACTGACAGGGCATCTAGCAGTTTGTGTTTCGATATAAATAATGGGAACTAGAAGCACTGCAGAGCACGCACTGGATATTGAAAGAGTAATGTAGCTATTGAAACTGCAACAGCAGGCAACAGTTGACAAGTAATAGATTTACAGAGCTGGAACAGAGGACTGAGGAAAAGAACACAGCAATTAATGAAATTCAAAGGATTTTGGAAAGAGATGCCAGAGAGAAAAAAAAACAAGTACCACTGAACTGAAAAAACATGACCAGCATTTTAAGGGACTATTATGTTTATTGATATCATCTGGGAACACCATGGGTCAGGACAGTCAATAATTCATCAGATGGACTGATCGTCAACTGATAACGTAACACAGCATAGGTATATTCACATGCCAATTTACCAACCATGTAGGCTCCAGTAAAGAGAATGAGGTGGGGAAGCCTAGCTGACCTAAAAAGGTACACAATAGTGCGGGGTTGTTGAAAATTCCACTCTTCACCTACTTGAGAAGTAGATAATGAGCTCAATGCTATTCACAGGTGTGGCAAAAGTACTACTATTCTCAAAGCTAAAAACCAGTAATCCTTTTATCTTGTCTTTATTGCTTATTTCAGTAGATGCACATTTAAAACAATCTTTATAAGTTTGCTGTATGAAAAAACTACCAACTTCAGTAGTCTAATTGCTTCATGGACTAGTGACCTTAGATATTCCTGAAAAGTTGAAAAACTTTTGTCCTCCTAACCCCTTACACCAACTGATGTTTCCAAGACAACTTGACGAAGATGTACCTTCCCCCCCCCCCCAAGTGTGTATATCAATAACTAAAAAGAATCTTGAACCAAAGACTGGAATTTCAATTGTTCACACTGACATCTTTTGAAGTGCTCCAATTCTCTAGCTGAAGGTACTCTCACAATCTTGTTAGGGAATTGCAGGAATTAGACCCAATGACTATAGGAAAAAAACAGGGATATGCTTCTAAATCAAGTCAGTGTACAACTTAAAAGTGGCAGCATATAGAAGCATGGCCACTTGGCCTCAGGCCTAGTCCACATGATGGCTGATCTGTCTGCAACTCAACTCTGAATTTCTGTCTACCAGCAGAAACAGAGTGCCAGCAACACAACCCCCACCATACCTCATCCTCTTATTTACCAAGTGTTTATCTACCTCACGAGTCTAATAAACTCCAAACTGCTTCCAAAGCATTGGTCTTGTTATTTAAGGATGTTAATCTTGTATATTGTACTCCAGATAAGGGTCCATCAATGTCTTTCATTCATGAAGCCTAATTTTGTGTTCAATTCCCCTAGCAATAAACAATTACACCTATAAACTTTCCTAATTACTATTGATCAATCAGTCGTCCATTTTATCTGATGATGTCAGTTCTTTGATGATGTAAACTGTACAATGAAATCTGTTCAGGAGAGTTTTAAAGTAGAAAAGCCATTGCACTGGGGTAGTTCTATTTTCTTGACTTCAGAAGTCTGGGTCCAGTAGTACAAGCAGTCATCAAAACTGGGGCCTACCCTGGTTGCAGTGAATGATCATAACTTTCTGTGCCCTGGCATGTCTTTGGCTCTTCACAAAGTGTTGCAGAACTGCCTTCCTGGTTGTTGAATGTCACCGTTGATCTCACCCACCCAGTCCACCAGAGCTTACTTTGCATGCTGCAAAAGACATTCCAGCTACCCTCACCTGGTTTAGCCTACCAGTCAAAGCAGTGTACTAAGGTGTTGCTGCTCTCACATACAAATAGCTACTTGGAACCACAGGGAGAGCTGTTTAGCCAGTGGGGTCCAAAGGTGCGCGACCCTCCCCAGAATGGACACGACAAGCCCATTCACCAGAGGTACCAGCCCTCCCCGTCAATACTTACATGTTAGTATTTTCTAAATCATGCACCAAGACACCTTGATCCACATCTCAGACCATTTACAGTAAAACTCCAATGATCCAGCACCCAATGGTTCAGAAATTCTGATGACCTGGCATCAGGCTCACAGATTAGTCCAGAATGTCAGAAGGGATCCAGCATGCAAGCAGACTGTACAGTAAGACATTGTGCAGGTGCAGAATGAAGCCGTGAATGAGGTCTGGATTGAACTCACTCAGTTCACGAGAAAATACTGCAACACTACATGTAAAATCGAGAAAATAAGAGTATGATTGATAGGAGTAACATGCAATTGTGTGGAAAAACCTGCTACTCAGGCACTATGAAAGGTCTATCAGGAATCCACCTGGTAAACTATTGTTGCATTTCTTTCACAGTAAGAACATTCTTCATGCTGCATGGCATGTCCATCAGGCAAGCTACCTTACCCTAGAGTGTTAGTTATTGGAACTGTGCACATCCACTGATGACTTCTGAATGGTGAAAGGATTTGAGAGGTCAGTTAAAAAAAATAACTCACCATAGTATACTGGTACTCAACTTCTCACCTTCCCTTGGATTTATCTTGTTGATACAGTTGAGTAACTAGTCAATGATGAGTCCCAGGATATTGGTTTGGGAGTGGAGGTTGTGAAGAGATTCAGCATTGGTCATGCTATTGAACGTGCAAGGTTTTGTGTACTGTGCTGGATCCAAAACTCTTGGTTATTTCTTGATATCACATGGTACCAATCAAAATGGCTGAAGACTGGTTTCTGTAATGGCAAGAGCTTCAAGAGGAAGCCATTATCTGGTTGAACATGGTTGTCAATGTTTTGCCTGGTCTTCAAAATCACATACTGGCCCCAATATTAGAAAAGGTATATTCTTGGAGTAACTTTCTCCTGTTAACTGTTAATTTTCAACACCAGAACTACAGAGGTTTAGTAGGGACAATTCTCTAGTTTGGACACTAGTCCACAGGTGTTTGAGGAAGATGTTACAATGGGGAGAGTAGCAGAAAAGGAAATAGCAGAACAGAGCCTCAAATTTCATTCTTCGTTTTATCTTTCCTGTAGATAAATGGTGAAGGTATTGTTAGCCTGAAATATCTTCAGTTTCATTTTTTTCTTTCGCTACCTGAAGAAAATCAAGGCACTTGAGGAAAAAAATTGCAACAAGATCTAATTTATTATGTGTTTCTTTTTACAGTACGTGCTTTGTCACCCTGTGCTTTTTGTTCTTCATATCGTTTTCTCAGCTAACTGATAACGATCTGAATTAACACTGGATTAAATAAAGTCTCCAGTCACATAACAGGCATGCATAATTCAGGTTAATACTGTAAGTATTCCAAATTATGGGTACAAGATTTCCACATATTAAAAATTGGCAAAGGTGAATTTTGAAAAGATATTTTGGAAAATCGCTTGTGAATAATTAATGTATAATTTCAACCATTATCTTCCCTGAAAAGAAATCTTTTCTTTGCTTAGCACTACAATTAGTTAGTTACTAAGAATAGCTTCTTATGTTTAATTTGAATTTTAGATACTTAAGGTGTTCTTAATGATAAAGCAGTTTAAAAAAAAGATCTTATTGTAATGGCATGATGTTATTTCATGCCCATTAATATAGGTTAGATGCTGCCAGTGTGGAGATGTCTGCAGAAAAGTTGACGCCTCTCACTGATAACTCAATTCTTCAAGTTGATTAATGTTAGATGTGTTCCATTTCCTTAAGACACTTAGACCTACAAGCTGATCACGTTTTAATCAAATTCTGGCCTGGTGCAGTAAGAAATTCAGGGGCTTTACTAACCTAAGAACGCATCTAAACATCAGATGTAGCTTAGCAAAATGTAAAACTTGAAATTCGGCTTGTCATTGGCTTGGAATTAACATATTCAGACTAAATACTGTTTTCTAGAATAATATCAAAGAGGATTTTCACTAAAGATGAGGAACTTGTCAAATTTTGATTGCAGCTAAAACAAGTGGATTTAAGGTTTTGCCACACTTTTTAACAAAAGGGGTTTTAAATGGTGCAAAACAAAACTTTGACAAAATAGTATTGTTTATTTATTTAGAGATACAGCCAATGAGCCATGCCACCAGCAAGCCACCTACTGAATTAACCCTAGCCCAATCCTAAAACAATTTACATGACCAATTAACCTACTAAAAGGTAGGTTTTTGGACATGAGAAGAAACTGGAGTACCCAGAGGAGACCCATGCGGTCATGGGGAGAATGTACAGACTCCTTACAGACACTGCCAGATCTGAACTCCAAAACATGAGCTGTAATAGTATTGTGCTAACTACTATGCTTCCTTTTTCTTATTGAAACAGAACAATATACAAGGATAGATCAGGACATTTCTGGGATTTAAATGATTGAAGACATGGCTACTAAATGAATATTTTCATGCAAGTCTGAAAATATTAACTTAGATAGCACCAAGAAAAATAAAGAGCTGACTAAATCATTAAGGCACTGACAGGTATTCCATGAAAAAAGTGATTTTGATACAATCAAATTGGAGTTATAGGTATCACTGAGACAAACTACAACTGAGAATATAGTACAGGTGCACATTCCTTTATCTTAAATTCTGAAATCCAAAAAGCTCCGAAAACCAAAGTTTTTTTTCCCCAACAGCTGATGTCACTCAGGTGTGACGTGGCAGTACTAGCAGAGGCCGCCAGACGTCAGTTGTGGCTCAGCGCTCATACTGGTTACACGTGCATTTGCTGTTTGCTGATATTTTGTGTTCACTGTTGACTTTGTGTTTAATTTCACTGTGAAAGTGTCAAAAAGAGCTGCAGATACCCCTATGGGTAAAACTGAGAAAAAGAGAAGGAATCTTCTCTATCAATAACACAGAAAGTAGAGTTATTACTGAAGAAAATAGTATCAGAACTATCACTGTATATGATTTAAATAAACAGAAAGACAAGTTACTGAAGTTTTATACTGAAAGTGACAGTGACATTCTACATTTAATTCCAATAAATCATTTACCATGTGTTTGATATGGTTCGTTTGAAGCTGTATATTTTATGTTTTATTGAATGTTTTTGTTGGAAATAAAATTTCTTCTTGTCATTATTCCCTAAACAATTATTTACATAGCATTTACATTGTATTAGGTATTATAAGTAATCTAGAGATGATTTAAAGTATACGGGAGGATATGCATAGTTTTGGTACGCTGCTGGGTCCTAAAATCCACCACACTGAGACAGGTTAAATAAGAGACTTGAGCATACGTGTTTTTTGGTATGGGGGGGTGGGATCTGAAATCCGAAAAGTTCTGAATTCCAAAGTGCAACTGGCCCCGAGGATTTCGGATAAGGGATTGTGGACCTGTACATAAATTTTAGACAGAATACTTGGAAGGCCAAGGACAGGTAATATGTGTTCGTTTGTTAACCAGATAGATATACAGTGGATTAAATGGGCCTGCAGTTAATCAGTGCAGACGCTTAGTTGGGACAACTGTTAAAGGAAAAAAAACTAAATGAAAAAATATCTGGATTCCCTTCATTTATTTGGGACACTATGCCATTTAACTGGGGGAAGAGACTGTTGCCGAACAGTTTTTAACTAGCGTAAGATTCATGCACTTATGTGGCCGTCAAGACACTACACGGTACTTAGAGCAGTTTTTAAATAGCGTCAGTTGTCTGTTCAAAAAGCACCCATTTTTGTTACTGATAGTTGGCAATAAATAAGCAGCAAGACAATTCAGAAATGTTTTACAGTTTTACAGTTTCAAGTAGTCAGGGTTGGGGATGCCAGAAATGACCAGGTGTGAAAATGAAACTATTTCACTACTTCAACAAGTTAGAAATTACAAAGAATTTGAAGGTATCAGCAATCATCTTGAATGTTACAGTGAAAATGAAGATATGGAGGATGCAATAGACAATAGTATCATATGAAGGCAGTCCATCACCTACATCAGATGTCTGTGCTGTATGCTGAATAACGTCCTCTGTCGATAACTATTAGGAACTAATACACTTTTATAGTACTGTAGTAGTACTGATAGTTTTCTAGTCTGTTCTGTATTCATTTAAATACATAAACGGTAGTTTGTCTTTTTATACCTTTTTAATTATTTCCATGAAACTTCAGCCTTTTGTAACAAGCCACTTAATTGGGCCAAAATGTACTTACCCCACCCGGTGTGCCCCAATTAACTGGAATCCACTGGATTCAAGAACAACCTCTCCCTCAATGTTGCAAAAACAAAGGAGTTGGTTGTGGACTACAGGAGGAATGGAGACAGGCTAACCTCTATTGACATCAATGGATCTGGGGTTGAAAGGGTGAACAGCTTTAAGTTTCTCAGCATGCACATCACTGAGGATCTTACGTGGTCTGTACATACTGGCTGTGCGGTGAAAAGTTGCACAACAGCGCCTCTTTCACTTCATACGGTTGAAGAAGTTTGGAATGTGCCCCCAAATCCTAAGAAGTTTCTACAGGGGCACAACTGAGAGCATCCTGACTGGCTGCATCACTGCCTGGTATGGGAACTGTACTTCTCTCAACCGTGGACAGCCAGTGCATCTGTAGATGTGAACTCCCCACTATTCAGGGCATTTACAGAGACAGCTGAGTAAAGAAGGCCTGAAGGATCAATAGGGACCCAAGTCACCCTAGCCACAAACTGTTCTAGCTGCTACCATCCGGGAAATGGTACCACAGCATAAAAACCAGGACCAAGAGGATCTGGAACAACTTCTTCCTCCAGGCCATCAAACTGATTAATTCTTGCTGATACAATTGTATTTCTATACTATATTGATTGTCCTGTTGTACATACTATTTACTATAAATTACTATAAATTGCACATTTAGACAGAGACGTAACGTGGAGATTTTTACTCACTTATGTGAAGGATGTAAGTAATAAAGTCAATTCAATATTTAAAAGATTTTAAGTGCTCCTTTTCACATCTGTGTTTGCAACAGGGCATTATGGGCTGAAACAAACTTGGAAAGTCAAGATTCAAGAACAAAATCTGACTATCTGAATGCTGCCCTGATCTTGGAGAAGCTTTTTTTGTTGTGATATGAAGAATTCAAACTCCATATGATATAGGATGATATAATATTGTAGAAGCCCAGTGCTTAGATAATGAAACAAGAGATAGCTCATTCATGACACACTTTCTGCTTTAAGCACATTAAAATAACAATGAAGGGAAATTACATGCAGTTTCCCATCCTGACTTACAATAGCACTAATTTAAGATCAATTGTTTTATTCCAAGATGAAATTATCAAAGACATTGCACAATCTGTTCACTTTATTTCCCCGCCCTTCTCTCTATCATATTGATTCTAGAAGGAACAAGCACCTTTGCAAACACAATAGAGATAAGCCAACCAAACAATGAGGCAGGATAAGTAATTCAACAGTAAGCAGGACAGTGACATGAGATTGCTGTATTACAACAGTATCATAAGAACTGAAACCAAATATATCATGTTATGTTACAAACAAGAGGAAATCTGCAGATGCTGGAAATCCGAGCAACACACACAAAATGCTGGAGGAACTCAGCTGGCCAGGCAGCATCGAAGGAAAAAAGTACAGTCGATGTTTTGGGCTGAGATTCTGTTCGCCATCTAATACTTAAAACCATGTTGGAAGACTTGAAAGCTTATGAAGGGTTATTATTTTAAATATTGTTTTAATATACTATTTTCATATTTTATATAATAATAAAACATTTGTAATTTGATTTGCTGCAAATCTGTACGAGTGACTAATTTATGTTATAGAATATTTAGAATTAAGTGGACTTACACAAATCCACCCTTAACCAGTCCTGAAAAGGGTCTCGGCCCGAAGCATCAACCATCTATTTATTTCACAGATGATGTCTGACCTGCTGAATTCCTCCGCCATTTTGCGTATGTTGCTTGACTAGTAAAGGTGGTGTGCAAGATGAAATGTTTGTAATGTCTTAGGCTCTAAGCAATGACAATGAGAAAGGTCTTTGGAATTATCCTTCTAGATACAAATGGCTCAGTGGAGAAATTAAAGCAGACAATGAGGATAAAGAGTGGGAAGGTTGCAGATGGAGTAGTCAGTTACCTAGTCAGTGAATTTATAACCATATAACAATTACAGCACGGAAACAGGCCATTTCGGCCCTTCTAGTCCGTGCCGAACTCTTACTCTCACCTAGTCCCACCGACCTGCACTCAGCCCATAACCCTCCATTCCTTTCCTGTCCATATATCTATCCAATTTAACTTTAAACGACAACATCAAACCTGCCTCAACCACTTCTGCTGGAAGCTTGTTCCACACAGCTACCAGTCTCCGAGTAAAGAAGTTCCCCTTCATGTTACCCCTAAACTTTTGCCCTTTAACTCTCAACTCAGAGAGAATTTGAAAAAGAATATTTGTTCCAGATTGAATCCGAAGCACTTTCATCCAAATGCCAGTGGGGAACAGTGAGTTTATAGTATTTTAAGTGATCTGAGAATAGAACATTGATACATGTTCTTAAATTAGTTGAAGTGATTCCTAATCATTGCAAGAAAATTAATAGCTTCCGTATAAGGACAACAGAAAAACAGCATGCATCATTAAGGACACCCACCACCCAGGACATGCTCTCTTCTCACTGCTGACATCAGGAAGGAGGTACAGAACCCTCAGGACCCATACCACAAGGTTCAGGAGAAGTTATTATCCCTCAACCATCAAATTTTGAACCAGAGGGGATAACTTCACTCAAACCAACACTTAACTGTTTCCCACTTCTTAAGGATTCACTTTCAAGGACTCTTCGTCTCAAGTTCTCAATATTTATTGCTTATTTATTATTATTACTTTATTTGTATAATTTGGTGTCTTTTGCACATTGGTCATTTGTTTATCTTACGTGCAGTTTTTCATTGATTTGTTTTGTGTTTCTTTGTTTACTGTGAATGTCTGCAGGAAAATGAATCTAAGGGTTGTATACAGTGACATACATACACTTTGATTATTAAATATACCTTGAACTTTGGAATCCAAATAAAGTTATTTTGTTAAAACTGTTTGTCTGTCTTGTTCTAAAATAGAAACTCAAAAAACTTAAGAGCAACAAGTAAGGGAAAACTCATGCTAAACATCTCTGAATGAGTCCAATGGGGGAGCACAAAGAGGACAATTGCCAGATTCGTGTTTTGAAACTTTCCATTTGTGCAGAGAATCTTAACCTCAAACAGTCATGAAGATACTTGCTGGTAATCCTGCAAATTACTACTGGCATAACTATTGCTATTTCTATTGAAGATTCAGGCTAATAAGTACTCCAAGAGTTAAATTGCGAGGAGATAACAGAGTGGTATTTCTGGAATTTAGAAATTAAAGAATGACGACTGAAATTTGGCAGACATTAATGAGGTTGATGGAGCAAGGTGCCAAGGCATTTTATCTCAAAACAAAGCCAAAGAGTTCAGAAGCATATTTAGCTTCTTCGTACAAAGAGATAATAGAAATGTGGAGATTTGTTCCACAAAAGGCAGTTGATATGAATTGATATGAATTGCTAAATAACAAATGTGTAGGAGTTTGAATACTTGAAGAAACTATGAAGAAAAAGGTACTTGATCACAATCATTTCAAATGGCAGGACAGCCATGAAGCACCAACTGGTCAATACCTGCTGAGTATTCAAATATAAAAACATTTAACTGGAAATAAGTTAATTTTTGCAAGTTGAAAATGGATATGATCCTGATGAAACAGAATCAAATATTAGTAAGCAAAAGAATTGTACTTGGACGATGGGAGACTTTAGGAACTGAGGTTAAAAGGAGGCAAAATGACAATGTAGTAATAAAACAACCTGAATAACCAAGGACCAAAACAAAATGATATTCTCATGAAGGTGTCATTCATGGATGAGAGATTTAACATTATATCTCAAAGATGACACAGACTCTGCAGCACTTCCTCGATACTTTACTAATTGTGAATTTTGAACATTATTTATTTTCTCCTCAGACTCAGAGATATGGAATGTTAACAGCTTTGACTCAGTAATTTTTCCACTGTAAAGTCATGTGGTCAGTTTCATGTCTGAACTTTAAAGACTTGAAAATTCAATGTCAGTTGACACTTCAGTTCAATATTTATAGAACTTGATGTAGTATTAGTTGGGACATCTTTCCAATATGAAAAGTGAAGCTCTGTCTGCCTGCTCAAGAGAGTAGAAATGATCCAACACTACTGTCAAAGGATTTGTCCCAAACGGTCATGAAATAATCAAAAAAAAAAATAGATGACTTGGTCATATATTAAAAGGCTGATCCTGGCCAGTTTAACTAGCACATTTGTATCTATTACAACAGACAATATACTTCAAGATGCTAAAGGCAAAATGTGAGAGGAGGATGTAAATTGAAGAGTTAGAGGCAAACAAGGTGCCTCTTATTTTTCTGAACTGTCAAAAATTATTTCAAGTCTAGGCATCTAGTTTGCACATCTTTCACGAATTCATTCACTTGAGTACTTAATTCTTTTGATGTTGTCAAGTACAGATATAGAAATTTGACAACATACAGTATAGAAAAGATGTTTAATTTAGTTGTCGATTACAAATCAAATTTAAAACAACTGAGTTATCCACTTCACTAAATATTCAATTCAGCTTTCTGCTCCAGACATTTTACATTAGCCTCAACCTCAAATATATACTCCTAACCACCATTTCCTTCTTTATAAAACGCATCAATTTTCCTCATATGGATAAATGCCAAATGTTAGTCATTGTTAAAGTATGCAGCAGAGCCAATTGTAAACTGGACGAAGATTAGCAATCACACTGATTCTACACCTTAACAAATGCCAAAGGCAGGAAAATGATTTTATCAATATACAAAACAAATTTAGTTTTGTTCAATATTTTGTTTTGAACAAATTTACTATTTGTCCTGCAAATACTGTATAAAATTATTAATTTTTCAAATCTCAATTCCTCAGATTTTGGTTCCCCAGTACAAGTTGAACTGTCATGTTACTCACTCTGAGGTCCAACTGTAGGTTCCAGAATATGTAATTTGCATCGCATTTCAAGACTTATATTCCTGGAAATTAAGTATTTTTGAACAATAGCAATATTAATAGAATTATTGTTAATACCAGCACTTTTACAAGCATTGTGGAACTAATTTCTCCATAAAAATACAATTTTTAAAACCAACCTAACCAGCGATAAGTAGACTAACATTTTGGAAATCAAAGCCTTCAATTAGTCTCATTATTATCCTATATTTCCTCAAATGACTGCGCAAAATTATGTAATAATTTATTTTATACTACAATTAAATTGACTGGCTTGTATTGTTTCCAACCATAATCAGTGAAGGATCTACTTTATTTTTGTTTTCTCAGGAGGCTTCCCAAGTGCAAAATATTGTATACTCTCAAATCATTTCCTAACAACACATCAAGTGCCTAAAATCACCCCAGTCAGAAGCACTGAAATCGTACTCCAGTCTCACCATACAAAAGGTAAAGAAATCATAACAACATGAGATCAAGGATTTAAAACACTAGTTCAGGAATTTCAAAACTAAGGTTATTGGTCTATGGTATTGAGGTACAATTCTAAAATAAATAAAATTGTTCTTAGATAATTCAAGAAAACATCAATTTTTGTTATATATTAAGTTGAGGTGAATAAAAACCATGGAAATGAAATGAGGAATGGGAATAAAAGACATTCAGTTGCTAAATGCAGTCATTATTTATTAGTGTTTGATGAAGAGAAAAAGTCATGAATTTTAGTTTATGGTGCTTTAGTTCTCACATAAGTTTTTAATGCATATAGGCCTATGGCAAGTGGTACTTACTTCAAATGCTTTAGCACATTAAACTGGATGGAAAAGATTATCTCTTTAATTGAGAGAACAGCATCTAGAAGTCACCTTTATACCAGCACCATCAATGTTAGGCACAGCAATTTAGAAAACTTCCTCAGTGACAGTGTATTTCCATATGGAGATACCGAACTGAACATTAATAGCCAAATATCTGATCATTATGGTGCAGTAAAACTGATTTGGGAATAGACATGTGACAAAAATGAGATATTAATTTTTATGGTTTATTTTGCTTTTCTTTTTATCCTTCACCCTGGATTACATTTGATGAATTAGATGTTACATTGAAACTCTGTTCAGGCTCATTGCTGTATACTGTTAAGTTCACCCTGAATGAGTAGCTCCAAAAGGGTGAAAACTGCCAAAGCTGAATGGATTTTGATTTTGTCAACATGATGAGAACTCAAGAATATCAGTGATGAGTTTTTAGTAACAATCAGCAGATACTTAAAGTTGAGAAAAATACAGCAACTTTCCTTAATTAACCAACCATTCTAAAATTAGCATATTAACACAAACCTCAGCCATTCATCTGCAAAATAGAAGCTGAATAAGATAGTGAAGTACCATTTTTTAAAAAATGTTATAACATACAATGAAATAGATAAAATGATCTACACAGCTACATCAGGGTGTACCAGCTTGCTGACAAATTAAACGATTAAAATTAAAAGAAACAACTGCCATAGATACAGCTAAAAACCTTAAGATATTAACTGTTACAAATCTACCTCCATATAATCATTTTTCAAACACGCTCCAATGAATGCTTCTACCCTAAACCAGAAAAGAAATCCCTTCAGATTTACAACACCAATAATTTTTTTTTTCTAGTCAACTTTGTTAAGGAATATTTCTTAGCGTATAATTTCTTTCACAAAATCATTATTCATAGGCTAACAAATTGTGGGGGAGAACAGGGCAGAGACAAATTAGAGGCATCTCCTTTATGCATTTTTATGTCACCTGTAGATTTTTTTTAAAGAAACTATTTGCATTCCATGCCATTTTCTCCCTCTGCAACTCCCCCAGAATCATGATTTTTTTTTATATAAAAAGGGGGCAACAATATAATTGGCCAATTAGCTTCAAGGTATGGTTTCAGACACTGGTGTCAATTCCCTGGCTGTGTAGCATTCAAACTCTCAAAGGCAAGAGTAACCAGAAATTCACCAAGGTATTGTGGGGTAACAAGTATAATCTTCTCATGCACCACTTACTGTATCTACTGCAAAACTAAAACAATTTATAATCTGCACAAAACCCATTGTTCCAAACAAAAACAAATGCTAATCCACCCGATAAAATCTTTCTTCACCCCTCTGCCATTGGCAGAAAATCCTAAAGCCTTAAGTATGTACCACCAGCCTCTGTCCTATTGTTATAAGACAATTAAATGGTCCCCTAATATAAGATAGCCCTTTGGCCTCAATCTCTCTCGTTATGGACTTGCACCCTACTGTCTGGCTGCATTACACTCTATAACACTATTCTGCATTTTGTTATGGTTTTTCTTTGTACCACCCCAATGCAACGATGCAAAGAAATGATCTATATGGATGGCAAACAAACGGTTTTTCCCCCGTAGCTTAGTAGACATGACAACAATAAACTAATTTAATTTTCCAATTTAGGTGCTGGAAATATAAAATAGAAAAACTGAAATCGTTGGAAAGATTTAACAGCTTAAGTATTACAAAAGAAAACATTTGAGATGGGTGACCTTTCAACAGAATAAAGAAAAGTTAGAAATCAAAAACATTCTAGGTGAACAAGTCTTTTTAGCACTTCCCACTTTCATCATTTACGAAGAAAGAGAAAACCTGCAGCACACTACAGGCCCTTTGGCCTACAATGCTGTGCTGAACATGTACTTACTTTCAAAATTACCTCAGGTTATCTATAGTCCTCTATTTTTCTAAGCTCCATGTACCTATCCAGGAGTCTCTTAAAATAACCTATTGTATCTGACTCCACCACCGTCACCGGCAGCCCATTCCATGCACTCATCACTCTCTGCGTAAAAAAACTTACCACTGACATCTCCTCTGTACCTACTTCCAAGCACCTTAAAATTGTGCCCTCTCGTGTTAGCCATCTCAGCCCTGGGAAAAAGCCTCTGACTATCAACACGATCAATGCCTCTCATCATCTTATACACCTCTATCAGGTCACCTCTCATCCTCTGTCACTGCGAGGAGAAAAGGCCAAGTTCACTCAACCTATTCTCATAAATGCTCCCCAATCCAGGCAACATCCTTGTAAATCTCCACTGCACTCCTTCCTGGAGTAAGGTGATCAGAACTGAGCACAGTACTCCAAATGGGGTCTGATCAGGGTTCAAAGGAGCTGTAACATTATCTCTCGGCTCAATCCCATGGTTGTTGAAGGCCAATACACCGTATACCTTCTTAACCACACAGTCAACCTGAGCAACAGCTTTGAGTATCCTATGGACACAGACCCCAAGATCCCCCTGATTCTCCACACTGCCAAGAGTCTTACCATTAATACTATATTCTACCATCACCTTTGGCCTACCAAAATGTACCACCGCACATTTATCTGGGTTGAAATCCGTCTGCCACTTCTCAGCCCAGTTTTGCATCCAATTGATGTCCTGCTGTAACCTCTGACAGCCCTCCACACTATCCACAACACCCCCAACCTTTGTGTCATCTAATAAAACAGGTATTGGAAGGAGGAGTCTCTAAGACCATCCCCATTGATGGCGGGGCTCTGCATGTAAATGCTAAAGACAAAAGCATCTAGTTCAAGACTCTTTCAAAAAACTTTCTGCAGCATACACTGGGAATCATTGAGCCTATCATTCATTTCAAAATTAGACAGCATATAATAAATTAAGGGGAATGGTGTTAAGCCACCTTCAAAACCACACTTACTTATATGCAAGAACCTTTATGGTATCTCCCATTTCTCCAATCAAAATAATATAAGTTCCGTTAGACTTATACTATAACACAAGAGATTCTGAAGATGCTGGAAAACCCCTGCAATGTACATTATATGCTGGAGGATTTCAGCAAGTTATGTAACAACTACAGAAGCTCAAAGGCAGTTGATGTTTCAGGCTGAGACCCTTCAACAAAACAAATACCATCACAAACAAGGAAAAAGTCTGCAAATGCTGGAGGAACTCAACAGGCCAGACAGCATCTATGGAAAAAAGTACAGTTGACATTTTGGGCCAAGACCCTTCCACAGGACATACTTGATTTTTAAAGAAACAGAAAAAAAGATACAAGATATTACAGATTAAATATTAGCAGAATATTAACATTATTGACGTAGATTGGGAACAAGCAGGATCTCCCAGTGACCACCCATTTTAATTCCACTTCCCATTCCAATATGTCCATCCATGGCCTCCTCCACTGTTGAGATGAGGCCACACTTAGGTTGGAGGAACAACACCTTATATTCCGTTTGAGTAGCCTCCAACCTGATGGCATGAACATCAATTTCTCAAACTTCCGGTGATGTCCCCCCCCCAGCCCCTTCACCGTTTCCCAACCCCTTTTTCCCTCTCTCACCTATCTCCTTGCTCGGCCATTACCTCCCTCTGGTGCTCCTTCCCCCTTTTTCTTACTTCCATGGCCTCCTGTCTCTTTCACCAATCAACTTCCCAGCTCTTTACTTCATCCCTCCCCCTCCAGGTTTCACCTATCACCTGGTGGTTCTCTCTCCTCTCCCCACACCTTTTAAATCTACTCCTTGGCTTTTTTCCTCCAGTCCAGGCCCGAAACGGCAACTGTAATTTTTTTTCATGGATGCAGCCTGGCCTGCCAAGTTCCTCCAGCACTTTGTGTGTGTTGCTCAGAAGATTATACATTGTCCAATGTTCACTGGACTGAAATATAAATGACTATGTTTCCATTAGTGTACAATATTCCCCTTTAATGTTGAATTACATCCTCAACACTTTCCAGGCACATAAGTATTGGAAGAAAGAAATAAAGAATGAGGTGTAATCAAAGTGGAAGAGGACTTTAAACAAGGAGAATGAAATATGGAGGTTGGGATGGGACAGAAGAATTAAAAGCTTAAATATAAAGATGAAAGTTGTATCCAAGACATCTTCAAGGAGAGGTGCCTCAGAAAGGCAACGTCCATTATTAAGGACCCCCATTACCCAGGACTTGCTCTCTTCTCACTGTTACCATCAGGAAGGAGTTACTGGAGCCTGAAGGCACACATTCAGCTATTCAGGAACAGCTTCCTCCTCTTCCATTCCATTCCTGAATCAACATTGAACCCATGAACACTACCTCACTTTATTTTTTATTATTTCTGTTTCTGCACTATTTTTAATTTAATTCAATATACATATATACTTACTGTAACTGACTTTTTTCTATATTATCATGTACCTGTATTGCATTGTACTGCTGCAGCTGAGTTAACAAATTTCACAACACGTGGTGATATTGAACCCGATTCTGAGAAATGTAAAATGAAAATATTGGGAGACCATAAAACAATGCAAATGATGTAAAGCAAGCAAAACTTCTACAAGTTGAAACATGAGCAAAATTTCAGAGGTTTCCAAAATACCCAGGACATGCCCTCTTCTTACTACTGATGGTACAGTGTAATACATAAAATGTACTATGAAATACAATAAGAAATACAAGTAGTGCAAAAAGAAAGCAAAATAGTGAGCTAGTGTACACGGAGCGTCTGGAAATCTTATGGCGGAGGGGGAGAAGAGAAGCTGTTCTGAATCATTTACTATTCATTGATTATCATTGACATATGTAGTGAAATTTGTTGTTCTGCAGCGGTAAGAGGTACAGGAGCCTGAAGACACACAATGTTTCAGAACAGCTTCTCTTCTCCCCCTCTGCCATGAAGATTTCCAGACGCTCCGTGTACACTAGCTCACTATTTTGCTTTCTTTTTGCACTACTTGTATTTCTTACTGTATTTTATAGTACATTTTCGGTATTGCACTGTACTGCTGCAGAACAACAAATTTCACTACATATATCAATGATAATAAACCCGACTCCGAGTGAGGAGAATGGGAAGCTTAACAAGAGCGCGTCAAAATTGACAATACTGGCATTCATGAGGAGATTGACAGGAGAAAAAGGAGCAACAAGAAAGCTTAGTTCATCGTTAATTAAGGTGACATCTGCAGCGAAAGTGGAAAAGTGGCTAAGGACCAGCCTTTAGGACGACAGCTGAAAAAAAGGGTCTTCTCAATCACATTTCTCCACATAGAGTATACACAAAATTGTTCCCCAATCTTCTGTTGCAATTCCTTCCATTTTCACTGCTTTAGATCAGATATTACTGAGTAGTTGGAAATAAACATAGAATAAAAAAGAAATGTTAATAACTTTTTGAACCCTTATTGCTCCGTTATTTAGATCCTGAAGACCTACATATAAAGTAGATATGAAACAGCTTCTGAATTCTTAGTATACTAAAAGATGTAATCAGTATTTGCAAGAATTTAAAGACCAACATTTAAAAATACACTTCGAAGTCGATCCAGCCACAAACCACTTGTGATGTTGCAGCTACTCTAAAAGTAATCAATTTGGCTGAATCGCATTTCCCTATAGAAACGAAAAGAAAGGAATTGAGGACAAGTCAAAAAACTTACTTGAAGATAACGTTAGTTAATGCTTCGTTGCACTAAAAATATTAAACTTTACGAACCATGTACATCCGAACAGTGCCGGTGTACTCACTTTCGTCCTGCCATTAATATTATAGCTGCCCAGTTTTCCGTTGCAATGTCGGATTAGATCGTCCATGCTATTCATTAGGTATCCGATCTGCATACAGCCCGGCTCCTTGCCATCTATCCAGGTGATCTGGTCACCGCGAATATCCTTGGAGGAGTCGCCTTTCTGGTTGACCACCTGGCCATCAGTGAAACGGCCGCTGCGGTGCAATTCCCTCACCTCCCGCAGCACACAGTCGCCCGTCTCCTCGCCCAGGAAGTTGTCCACCACGCAGATGCCATGCTTGTTCATGCAGGGCACGATATAGTCCTGAACCAGAATCTGGGAGCTGCCGCTTAGTCCATGTGGCCCCCTGTGACTCCGACTATTGATGCCAGGTCCGGTTAGCAGGTGGCCCGCTGTCCCCGGGGAGTCTTGGCTCCTCTCCGACTGCTGCCCGTTGACGGGATCCGGTGTGATGGGCGGCCGCGGCAGCTGGTAGTTGCTATTCACCGTAGCGTTACGCGTGCCCTCGCCAGCCGCTCTTCCCAGGCGGCTCGCCGCCTCCTTGCAGACCTGTTTGTGTTTCTTCCAGTCCTGCTTCTGATGTTCTTTACTGCAATAGAAGGATCTTTTGCAGCGCCCGCACAGTAGCAGCTTCTCCATTTTGCCGCACAGTTCGCAGCTCTGGTCCTGGTCGGCGGCCGGCGGCCGAGTTTCGGGCGTCAGACTATTTTCGCTGGCCATACCGGGGAGGGGAAGGAGGGAGGGAGAAAGGAGGGAACGGAGGGGGGAAGGAAAGGAGGGTAGCCTCGACCAGGGTGGATCGGGGTGGGAAAGGGGCGAGAGAGAGGGAAGGAGGGGGAGGGAAGAGAAGGAACCCTTCTTGACAGCGATATGCTCAGCTCAGCCCTCACTCCCACGCGGGCTCGTGCACACGCGCGTGCACGTTGACCGGCTCTTGGGCCAGCGAATCACGGTCCGCCCTGCCGTGCCGTGCCTGCCGCTCCGGCTCTGGCTCCGTCAATCCTTGCCCCGGCCGTTCGTAGTGAATGTCGTTCAAATTCTAGCCGCCATTGCCCCGCGCGAATACGCGTGGCGCTGAGTTTGGGGCGGCGGGCTGAACGGACAACCCGTTTATTTTCGCCACCCTCTCTCAGCGTGTGAAGTGGCCGCTAACTGCCTCCATCGCGGAGTGTTCTTTTTCGGGCGACCTCGCTCGTCGGACAGAAGCAGGAGGATATGGTGCGTTTTCGTCTTTATCTCGGGTGCCTCCCCTCAGATAGCTGGCGGGCGGAGCTAGACTTCCAGTAACTCATGTAACCACAGTAAACACCTCCTGCTTGGGTAAACGCTGTGAACATACCGTTCCTGGGGATCAACTTACATTGTAGGAGTATGTGCAACAAATTCCCCGACGGGGTTGTTCATTCACGCCTCTCCTATTCTTAAACTATCTGCAGTGGGTTTAGTTTCTCCTCGCCCCCTACATAAATGCACCTATATAACCCGTCTTCCTACATAAATGCAAGGTTTTAATTTGTTCCTGCTTTATTTCATTATTTTTGCGATTTAATCGCGAGAGGCAAAATACTGCGGGTGCTGGAAGTCTGAAATTAAAAAGAAATGTTGGAAATGCTCGCACATCGGGAAAATCCTGTGAAAGAGGAACTGTTTCGGCCCGATTAACTTTCATCTTATCCCTTAAGGTCATGGACAAGAAATTTAACACTCTTACTGCACAAATCGCAGTATGAGTTTTCCAGCATTTCCTGTGTTTGTCGCAATTTAAGTGTTCCTGCCGTTTGCCCTTTGTATAGGACCTTGGGGAGAGCACACCTGGAGAATATATACAATATTGATCTTGCGATGATACGCTTCCTATAGGGGGGCTGGTTTCTGGGATGAAGGGATTGAGAAATTACCACCTTGGTGAAATAAAAGATGACAACATTGAAGTATTCCAAGTGTGTTTAGTGGGCTAAACGTGCATATGCGTGAACAATGTTTTCTTTCGCTGAGGAATATGGAACCAGGGGCTATAGCTTCAAAATGAAAAGTAAGCCAAATAGAGCTGAGTTGAGGAGAAAGTCAATCATAGTGGTGATTCTTTGAAATTATTTCGCCCAAAGGACTGTTGGAAGCTCATTGGCTAGGACAGATAATTCATTATTTCAACCGTAGAACCCCCCCCCCCTTTTAGGTCCAATGGGCACTGTAACTAGCCAGTTCTGTTCAGCCTCTCTTCACCTTTATTCCATTACTCTGAATTTCAAAGTTCTAAGGCAATTGGCATTTTGATGCTAATAATCAACAAACCTATTTCCTTTTGGACAAATATCCCATTGCACCTTGTAACACATCTGCAGCCTCACAACAGCATACAACTAATGTTAAACCTTACACATTTTTGCTCTTACATACTGAAACCATTCTAAATTGGTAACCAATAATTATTTGTAATGCTGCTTACAAATTGTTTTCGCATAATATTGAGTGGAGGATGGTTTTGTACTTATCTTCTTGTGTGGTACTCTTAAATTTAAACAATACTTAACAATTTTAATTTCTATGTCAGTACATTCTGTGTGATATTTTGAAAGCTATTTTATATTCTATAATTATAAACTATGAAAATATGTATGCTGTTGATCCTATGCAGAGGTGTTGTACTTTTATTTAAGTTAATTGCATAAAGTGTCATGCTAGGAACTGTGCAGTTCCCTTTGAGCACATGATGACTTTTCGAGTTCAATTTATTGTCATTCAACCACACACATGTACACAGCTAAATGAAATATCGCACCTCTTTTGCCTCTTATACTACAGTAGCATGATAAAAGAAAAATAATTTTATACAGTGACCTACATCAGTATTCAAGTTTCTTTTAATTCATTACTATTGTGTTTCCAACATTTCTGGAAGTTTTCAAAGCATACAGCATTCTTGGTATCAGCTTTCATGGTGATCACATCAATCACATTCCATATTAATTGGTATTTTGATGAATTATTTCATTTATCAGATCTAAGAAGCCATTTTGTAAAGTCCCTAGCTACCAAATAAATAAAATCTTCAATTCTTGGTAGTTAATTTTCTTATTCAAGTATAAGATAAAATGAAGTTGATTCATTTTATTATGCCAATATGTTGAATATATACAAGATATGTTGGTATCTAAACAGATTGTCATAAATCGTTAATTAATCAATTACAATAATTTTTAAAATCTTATTTATGACCTGTTTTCCTGGTTTCAAAAACAACAAACTTGTATAAGCATTGCATTCTCTTGTTGCTTACTTAAATATTCAGAACCAGAATTCAAGTATTATTTTTTAAGTGTCATCTTGTCAACCAGTGGTTACAAGTTACAGTCATCTGCAGTCACCTTATAGTTGTGAGAATCCCTTGTTCTGTGAGTTTTCTTTCTAGAAAATTTAATATTATTTTGTTAGGATTTCTCAGAATATAACTTTAATACCACATCCTTTTCCTGATCCTTTTTTGAAAACAAAGTGGTTAGTTTAATAACTGACAATCAGGTTTGTCAACAAATTCCATGATACATGCCGGTTAATGATTCTGATTCTGCTTCTGACTAACCTCTATAAAGTCTCCAGAGCTTCTTTCTCTTGATACTCTGCCAAATTATAATCCAGCAGATGGGCTGACTTATATTTTGTTACTCAATAAAACATTTTTAAAAAATTAAAGGGAAACACAGAGCTGGGATAACTCGTGTACATTCATAATTTTACCCTTAGGGAGACCCATGCATCTGACATTCATGTACTTCTTACATATAACCCACAATACATTATTTAAACAAAGGATATTTAAACAATGTTTACAATACTACTCAACTATTACTGAAATATTACATACACACCTCTCTGCTTAGCTATAAACTCCAACTCAATACAGAATGCATCTCAACTTATATATAGAATATTATATAGTACAACTACTATATAGACATCCACAGCACAGTACATTTTAAATTGCCAATTTCAGGTCTAAAGATTTGATTTCTAACTCTTGTGGGATAGCACCTTTCCTGACAAGGGGGATCACTCTGCTTGGCAGGAGAGAATTGTGGGTGTGAACCAATCTTAGGATCTGGAGCTGCCTCCGTGGTGGTTGAAGGAGTTGACTCTAGGAATGCAGGAAGTGGTTTTGACAGCAATGGATATCTTTCTTCTGGATGTGTTGGCATCCTGGACAGTGCTTGGCAAGCTTCACTGGACAACGTGGATCATAATATGTAAATACTGTGTCTGATGTTATCATTTCCTCTACCTTTTTGAAAGCCACCTCGCACTGCTTTGTCCATTGCAATTTCTTCCCGATCTGTAGTACTGAGTTCAGGGGGTGGAGCACAGTAGCCAAGTTTGTCAGGAATCTGTTGTAGTAATTGGCAAATCCTAAAAAGGACCCCAACTGTGACTTGTCTTTTGGCCCTGGAGCATCCAGCACTGCTTGAATTTTCTCAGCACATTTGTAAATCCTTGTGTGTCAATAGTGTGACCATAGTAAGTGATGCTTGGTTTAAAGAGTATGCACTTGTTTTGTTCTGCTCTGAGCCCAAAATTTTCTTATCTTTTTAACAGTCGTGAGATCTTGGAGATGTTCCTTACCAATAACAATAATGTCATCCAGGTAACACTGACCCTGGTCCATAGCAGGTGCAGATGCTATTCTAAAGATAAGCACGTTATGGTGATAAAGCCCTTTGTGAGTGTTCACAGTGAGAAGCACTTTGGCTCTTCTTCCATCTCCATCTGTATGTTGGCCTCAGGTAGGTTCACTTTACTGAAGGATTTTCCTCCAGAAAGGTTTGCAAAGATATCCTATATCCTGGGCAGAAGGTATTGATCTACTTCTGGTACTGGGTTGACGGTGACCTTGAAATCACCACAGATCCTGAAAGTCTGATTCTCCTTGGCTTCTGGGACAACTAGCATTGCCCATAGTCTCCACTCAACCTTGGAAATAATTTCTTCAGCTTCCATGCGATCTAGCTTTCTGGTTACTTTATCACAGATAAGGAACCAAATAGGCTTTACGAAACTTGGGGTGTGGCATTATCATATAGCACTATTTTACCCTTGATATGTTTAAGTTTTCCCGTGCTATCCTTGAACAGTGCAGCAACACCATCTCGCACCTTTCTTAATTTACTTTCAGTTAACTCTAGCAGGGTATATGGCATGCGAATAGTGGATGGATCTCCAATCACATAATAATTATCGCAGCCACTCATGTCCCCAATGCTGGCCACAGATTTTACCACATGCAAGCTCAATGCGGTATCTCGTTGTTAGAAATGTCATTCCCACAAAGGTTACATTTTCTCCTAAATAAGTTCTTAATTGGTTACCTGCAGTCTTCAGTTCAGCATCTTTGAAATGCCATTCAAGCTCATTTTGTGGAATGACTGAAACAGCCAAGCCAGTGGTCAATTCCATTTTAATTAATTTCTTGTTTGTCTATTAGACTATAAGACATAGGAGCAGAATTAGGCCATTCAGGCCCTCCAGTCTGTTCTGCCATTCCATCATGGCTGATCCTGGATCCCACTCAACCCTATACACCTGCCTTCTGGCCATAACCTTTGATGCCCTGACCAATCGGGAAGCTATCAATTTTTGCTTTAAATATACCCACAGTCTTGGCCTCCACAGCTGTCTGTGGCAGAGCATTCCACAGATTCACTACCCTATGGCTAAAAAATTCTTCCTTACCTCTGTTCTGAAGGGTCGCCCCTCAATTTTGAGGCTGCGCCCTCTAGTTCTGGACACCCCACCATAGGAAACATCCTCTCCACATCCACCACATTTAGTCCTTTCAACATTCGGCATGTTTCAATGAGATCCCTCCACATTCTTCTATATTCCAGTGATTACAAACCCAAAGCTGCCAAATGCTTCAAGTATGTTAACCCCTTCATTCCCAGAATCATCCTCGTGAGCTGCCTCTGGCTTCTTTCCAGTGACAGCCTTTCTGGGATATGGGGCCCAAAACTGTTGACAGTACTCCAAGTGCAGCCTGACCAGTGTCTTATAAAATCTCAGCATTATATCCTTGTTTTTATACTCTATTGCCCTTGAAATGAATGCCAACATTGCATTTGCCTTTATTACCACAGACTCAACCTGTAAATTAATTTACTGGAGACTTCCATGAGATCTCCTAAGTCCCTTTACACCTCTAAAGTTTGAATTTTCTCCCAATTTAGATAACAGTCTGCACTTTTGTTTCTTATACCAAAATGCATTATCATACATTTCCCAACATTGTCTTCCGTTTGCTACTTTTTTGCCCATTCTTCCAATCCTTCTGTAATTGCATTGCTTTCACAGAACTACCTACCCCTACGTATCATAGAACATAGAAATCTACAGCACGTTACAGGCCCTTCGGCCCACAATGTTGTGCCAACCATGTAACCTACTCTAGAAACTGCCTGCAATTTCCCTAGCGTATAGCCCTCTATTTTTCTGAGCTCGATATACCAATCTGAGAGGCTTTTAAAAGACCCTATGCATTCCATGCACCCACCACTCTTTGTGTGAAAAACTTACCCCTGACATCCCCTTGGTACCTATTTCCAAGCACCTTAAAACTATGCCCCCTCATGTTAGCCATTTCAGCCCAGGAAAAAAGCCTCTGGCTATTAACATGATAAATCCTCAAACTTTGTCACAAAGCCATCAATTCCATTTCCTAAATCATTGACAAACCATATGAAAAGTATTGTGGTCCCAGTACTGACCACTGAGGAACTCTTAGTCATTGGCAGCCACCCAGAAAAAGCCCCCCTTATTCCCACTCATTGCCTCCCGCCTGTCAGCCATATCTCTATCCATGCCAGTATTTTTCCTGCAATGCCATGGGATTTTATCTTATTAAGCAGCCTCATGTGTGGCACCTTATCAGATGCCTTCTGAAAATCCAAGTAAATGACATCCACTGCCTCGCCTTTGTCCACCCTGCTTGTTACTTTCTTGAAGAACTCTTTTAACAGATTTGTCAGGCAAGATTTCCCTTTACAGAAACCATGCTGACTTTGACTTTTTTTTTAATCATTATTGTCCAAGTACCCCGAGACCTCATTCTTAATAATGAACTCCAACACATTCCCAACCACTGAGGTTAACCTAACGGGCCTATAATTTCTGGTGAACGCAGCAGGCCAGGCAGCATCTCTAGGAAGAGGTGCAGTCGACGTTTCAGGCCGAGACCCTTCGTAAGGACTAACTGAAGGAAGAGTGAGTAAGGGATTTGAAAGTGGGAGGGGGAGATCCAAAATGAAAGAAGACAGGAGGGGGAGGGATGGAGCCAAGAGCTGGACAGGTGATAGGCAAAAGGGACACGAGAGGACCATGGGACAGGAGTCCCGGGAAGAAAGACAAGGGGGGGGGGGACCCAGAGGACGGGCAGGGGGCACATTCAGAGGGACAGATGGAGAAAAAGGAGAGTGAGAGAAAGAATGCGTGCATAAGAATAAGTAACAGATGGGGTACGAGGAGGAGGTGGGGCACCAGCGGAAGTCAGAGAAGTCGATGTTCATGCCATCAGGTTGGAGGCTACCCAGATGGAACACAAGGCGTTGTTCCTCCAACCTGAGCGCGGCTCCACCTTTACAGTAGAGGAGGCCGTGGACAGACACGTCAGAATGGGAATGGGACGCAGAACCAAAATGTGTGGCCACTGGGAGATCCTGCTTTCTCTGGCGGACAGAGCAAAGCGGCCTACCAGTCTGCGTCGGGTCTCGCCAACATATAAAAGGCCACATCAGGAGCACCGGACGCAGTACACCACCCCAGCCGCCGGAGAAAGCAGGATCTCCCAGTGGCCACACATTTTGGTTCCGCGTCCCATTCCCATTCTGACGTGTCTGTCCACGGCCTCCTCTACTGTAAAGGTGGAGCCGCGCTCAGGTTGGAGGAACAACGCCTTGTGTTCCGTCTGGGTAGCCTCCAACCTGATGGCATGAACATCGACTTCTCTGACTTCCACTGGTGCCCCACCTCCCCCTCGTACCCCATCTGTTACTTATTTTTATGCACGCATTCTTTCTCTCACTCTCCTTTTTCTCCCTCTGTCCCTCTGAAGGTGCCCCTTGCCCGTCCTCTGGGTCCCCCCCCACCTTGTCTTTCTTCCCGGACCTCCTGTCCCATGGTCCTCTCGTGTCCCTTTTGCCTATCACATGTCCAGCTCTTGGCTCCATCCCTCCCCCTCCTGTCTTCTCCTATCATTTTGGATCTCCCCCTCCCCCTCCAACTTTCAAATCCCTTACTCACTCTTCCTTCAGTTAGTCCTGATGAAGGGTCTCGGCCTGAAACATCGACTGCACCTCTTCCTAGAGATGCTGCCTGGCCTGCTGCTTTCACCAGCAACTTTTATGTGTGTTGCTTGAATTTCCAGCATCTGCAGAATTCCTGTTGTTTGGGCCTATAATTTCCATTCCTTTGCCTTCCTCCCCTCTTAAAGAATGGAGTGATATTTGCAATTTTACAGTCCTTCAGGACCATGCCAGAATCAAGTGTTTCTTGAAAGATCATGACCAATGCACCTGCTATCACTTCAGAAACCTCTTTCAGAACTCTAGGATGTAGTCCATCTGATTCAGGTGACTTATCCACTTAAGACCTTTCAGTGTGCTTAGCACTTTTTCCTTTGCAATAGCAATGGCACTCACTCCTGCTTCCTGACATTCACGGACCTCTGGTACACTGCTTGTGTCTTCCACAGTGAAGACTGATGCAAAGTACTTAGTAAGTTCATCCGCCATTTCATTGTCCCCCATTACTATCGCACCAGCATCATTTTCCAGTGGTCCAATATCAACTCTCACCTCTCTTTTACTCTTTATATATCTGAAAAAGCTTTTCGTATCCTGTTCTATATTATTAGCTAGTTTGCCCTCACGTTTTATCTTTTCCCTCCTTATGGCTTTTTTAGTTGCCTTTTGTTGGATTTTAAGTTTCCTAATCGTCCAACTTGCCACTCACTTTTGCTACCTTATATGGCCTTTCTTTGGCTTTTATGCAGTCCCGAACTTTCATTGTCAGCCACGGTTACTTACCCTTTCCATTTGAGAACTACTTCTGTGAACTATTCACAGAAACTTCAGCCACCTCTGCTCTCTTTTAAATCCACCTAAGCTCCTCTCTCATGTCTCTGTAATTCCCTTTATTCTATTGCAATACTGATACAACTGCCTTGTGCTTCTCCATGTCAAATTGCAGCATGAATTCAATCATATTATGATCACTCAATCCCCTTCCATATTGAAGTCCCCCATTACAAGTGTGATATTATCCTTATTACATCCCCTTTCCACCCCGGGTACTACATTTAAGGCACCCGTTAGTCTTGCGAGACCATGGATCTGTGCCTGGAAAGTCTTCACTTTCCAGGGCGCAGGCAGACCTGGGCAAGGTTGTATGGAAGACCAGCAGTTGCCCATGCTGCAAGTCTCTCCTCTCCACGACACTAATGTTGTCTGAGGGAAGGGCATTAGGGCCTACAGCTTGGCACCAGTGTCGTCGCAGAGCAATGTGTGATTAAGTGCCTTGCTCAAGGACACAACACGTTGCTTCAGCAGGGGCTCGAATTCACGACCTTCAGGTCGCTAGTCCAATGCCTTAACCACTTGGCCACGTCCCCGGGTACTACATATGATTCCCATAATGGTTTTTTTAACCCTTGCAGTTCTTAACACCACCCCACAAAGATTCAACATTCTCTGACCCTATGTCACCTCTTTCTGAAGAAGTAATTCCATCCCTTATCAACAGAGCTTCACCACCACCTATGCCTTCATGTCTGTCCTTTCAATATAAAGTATATCCTTTGATATTAAGCTCCCAATTTTGACCTCCTTTCAGCCACAACTCAGTGATTCCCACAATGTCATACAGACAAATCTCTAATTGTGCCACCCAAATTTATCCACCTTATTTTGAATACAATGTGTATTTAAATACAGCACCTTCAGTCCTGCACTCTTCACCCTTTTGAATTTTGCCTCTGTGGTACATGTCGACTATTTGCACTGTCTGCATTTGTACCCAAATGCATACTGCTTATCCTGCCTTACATTCATATTACACCCATCATCTACTGGTAAGCCTACTGGCTCATACTCAGCTCTATCATACTTGTTCTCACCCCCCTCCCATATTAATTTAAACTACTTCCAACAGCTCTAGCAAACCTGCCCACATGGATGTTGGTTTCAAACAACAGGAATTCTGCAGATGCTGGAAAATCAAGCAACACACATCAAAGTTGCTGGTGAACACAGCAGGCCAGCCTTCCTAGTGATGCTGCCTGGCCTGCTGCATTCACTAGCAACTTTGATGGATGTTGGTTTCCCTTGGATTCAAGTGCAACCTGTCACTTTTGTACAGGTCACACCTACCCCAGAGGAGGCCCCAATTATCCAGAAATCTGAATCCCTGCCCCCTTCTCCAATCCTTCAGCCATGCATTTATCTGCCACCTCATTCTATTCCTATCCTCACTATCACATGGCATATGCAACAATCCCGAGATTACTATCCTTGAGATCCTGTTTCTCAACTTCCTTCCTAACTCCCTGTATTCTGTTTTCAGGACCTTCTTGCATTTTCTGATCATGTCATTGGTAACAATCTGTACCATGACTTCTGGCTACTTACCCTCCCATTTCAGGATATTGTGGACACGTTCAAAAACATTGCGGACTTTGCCACCTGGGAGGCAAACTAGTATCTGTGTTTTTTTGCGTCCACAGAATCACCTATCTGTCTCCCTAACTATAGAGTCCCTGTTACTCTGCCATCCTCTTCAGTTCTCTACCCTTATGAGTCACAGGGCCAGACAAAGTTGCTTCTCCCTGGTAGGTCATTTCCTACCCACCAGCAGTACTCAAAATGGAGTACTTGTTATTGAAGGGGATAGCCATAGGGGTGCTCTCCACTATCTGATGTTTTCCCTTCCCTCTCTTGTCTCCTGTAGCCTTGGGGTGACTACCTCCCTGTAGCTCCTGTCTATCACTTCCTCACTTTCCCTAACAAGCCGAAGGTCATTGAGCCGTGGCTCCAGTCTCTAACACAGTCTCTAAGGAGCTGCATCTCAAAGCACCCAGTGCAGATGTGGCCTTCAGGGAAGCTGGAAGTCTCCTGGAAATCCCACATCTGGCACCCAGAACAGAACATTGGCCCTGCAGATGTACCACCTATTCTTTTAAGAGTTAAATGAGAAATAAGCTCACCTACTTACCTCTCCTCTGCCTGTTTTCACTGAAACTTGTTGGTTCAAGTCTTTCCACTCTGACTCAGACCACTCCAACAATGACCACTCCTCTAGACAGTACCTCTCTTTTCTGGAGCCTGGGGTTTTCAAGCTCCGCTCTGGATCTGTGCGGGAACACTTCTGCTACGTCTACGCCACGGTCCAATCAAGGGCTCCCTCTGAAAACTGATTTCTTTTTCAAGCTCCGCTCTGAACCTGTGTGGAAATGCTTCTACTATTGTTAGTTTTCACATTATAAATCTCAAGCTACACAGTCCCATGTCATTCTCATCAATATCAGACTTTTCATCAACAGCATGCAGTTTAGTACTCTTTTTGAAACTGCAACTTGACTTTTTATTAGATGATTAGATTCAACTTTATTGTCATTGTGCCGAGTAACAGATACAAAGCCAATGAAATGCAGTTAGCATCTGACCAGAAATGCAAAGAATAGTGTTACTTACAAAATAACTGCAAATAAAAAGTAAGTGCTACAGCACACAAATATAAAAGTACTGAGACAGTACAATATGGGTGCAATACTGCTTAGCGCTGTGATGTGAGGTTGATCAGGGTCACAGCCTCAGGGAAGAAGCTCTTCCTGTGCCTGCTGGTGCGGGAGCGGAGGCTCCTGTAGTGCCTACCGGATGGCAGGAGAGTAAAAAGTCCATGGTTAGGGTGAGATGCATCCTTGATAATGCTTTTCGCCCTTCCCAAGCAGCGTTTATAGCAGATGTTCTCAATGGTGGGCAATTGAGTGCCGATAATCCACTGGGCAGTTTTCACCATTCGCTGGAGTGCTTTGTGGTCCGATATGGGACAATTGCCATACCACACTGAGATACAGTTGGTGAGAATGCTCTCAATGGTACAGTGGTAAAAGTCCGTCAGTATCCTGGGACAGAGGTGAGCTTTCTTCATGCTCTGCAGGAAATAAAGGCGCTGTTGCACCTTTTTGATCAGGATGGAGGGGTTCAGGGACCAGGTGAGATCCTCAGAAATGTGGACCCCAAAGAATTTGATGCCTGATACACGCTCCACTACAGCTCCGTTGATGTAGGTGGGGACGTGAGTGTGGCTCCTAGCATAGCTGAAGTCCACAATGATCTCCTGGGTGTTAAGGACCAGATTGTTGTCGGCACACCATGTGGCCAGGTGTTGGACCTTGTCCCTGTAGGCCGTCTCACCATCCCCTCTGATCAGGCCAACCACTGTGGTGTCGTCTGTGAACTTGATTATGGAGTTAGATCTATGTACAGAAACGCAGTCATGGGTGAAAAGTGAGTGCAGAAGAGGGCTCAGCACACAGCCTTGGGACACGCCGGTGTTCAGGGTGAGAATGGAGGAGAAGAGTTTGTCTAACTTAACTGATTGGGGTCTGTTAGTCAGAAAGTCCAAGGTCCAATTGCAGAGGGATGAGCTGATACCAAGCTGGTGAAGTTTGGCGATCAGCTTGGAGGGGATCACAGTATTGAATGCCGAACTAAAGTCAATGAACAGCATTCTGATGTAAGAGTTGGGGCTGTCCAGGTGGGTCAGGGCAGAGTGAAGTGCCGTGGAGATGGCATCCTCTGTTGACCTGTTGGTGCGATAGGCAAATTGATGGGGGTCCAGGGTAGTGGGCAGACAGGATTTCAGATGTGATAGAACCAGTCTCTCAAAGCACTTTGCAATGATGGGGGTAAGTGCAACTGGACGGAAGTCATTCAGGCCCGTGGCAATGGAATGCTTCAGCAGTGGCACGATGGTGGCGATCTTGAAGCTTGTGGGGACAACTGCCTGGGCCAGGGACAGATTAAAAACGTCCATGAAGACCCCGACCAACTGCCCTGCACAGACTCTGAGCACACGGCCAGGTATTCCATCCGGACCAGCTGCCTTCTGTACATTCACCCTGCTCAGGGTGGCGCAAACATCAGAGGTGGAAAGTGAGAGAGGCAGTTCGCCAGGTGGGAGATCAGCTTTGAGGGTGACCTCCTTGTTCTCTTGGTCAAAGAGAGCGTAGAAGTAATTGAGCTCATCAGGGAGGGAAGCAGAGCTGGAAGGGGGCACAGTACCGGGTGGTTTGAAGTCTGTAATGACCTGTATGCCATGCCACATGAGCTGGGGGTCCGAGGAGTTGAAATACTAGTTGATTCTCTGTTTGTTTATGTGTTTAGCCTTAGAAATTCTATCTTTTTCTTTTTATAAAAGATTTTATCTTTTCTCTTCCCTGTGCAGACCATTTATTTTTGTCCACCCAACATGCTTTTTGTGTGCTCTACTTCGTGGCATTATCTGTAAGTTCCACTTTTTAAACCTACATTGGTCTGGTGTATGTGGGCCCCTGTCAGAACAGTAACACAATTTGTTCAACAGGCCGGTTTCTGTTTAGACACTATAAATTTGTTCTCAGAAATTTTCTTTCCTGGCTGCAATTCAATTGTGTCTCTGTCTGTTGTTTCCATTGATATAGCTGTTTCAACTGTTCTTTTCAATGTAAGCTGTGCTTCAGTTAGGAGCCACCTTTAAGATTCCACAAACTAAACAATTTCTCAGTGTATCATTGTTCCTATCACTGAATTGACACTGCTTAGTTAATCTCTTCACCTCAGCCATGTATGCTGAAATAGACTCCCCTTCCTTTTGATTCTGCTTATGAAACGTAAAGAATTCTGCAATCAACAATGGCATCAGTTATAAATGTTCCTGCATTACTTTCATGATATCAGCTGGTTTTCTTGAAGCTGTTGAACTTCTATGTAAACTGTGTACCTTTAAATCCAATGCACTCAGCAAAACTGGCACTTACTTCTCATCGGCTATTTCATTTGCTTCAAAGTACAGCTCAATTTGCTCAGTATACATATTCCATTTATCTCTTGTGCAATCAAACATGTCTATTTTTCTGATGTAGCCAGCTATTTCTCTTTTTTTCATATATGAATATTTATCACCCAGTTTTCACTGTTTATGAACCAGTGAATTAGTCCAATTCTGCCTTTTTTCTAATTTGAACGTCTCACTATACTTCGTCAGGTAGGTAGTATTCTCGAGTTTGTTTAAAACTTCCTTGTCGCCATTGTTATATATAGTAACTCCAAAATATAAGAACATAAAAATGATTTGAAAGGAAACACAGAGCTGGGACAACTTGTATCCGTTCATGGTTTAGCATTAAGCGAGACACGCATGTATGATGTGGCGTAATAACATATGCCATTCACGTGCTTCTTACATATAACCTGCAATGCATTATGTAAACAACAAAGAATGCTTATCAAACAATATATTTACAATATTATTGAAATATTAAATATACAACTCTGACCTCGCAGTTTTAACTTTAATGGAAGAAGTTCATTGCATTGGCTAAACTGGCAATTTAAGGAAATGTGGTTAGTTTAAATTTGAATATATACTATAATAATTTAAAGAAATTAGTATTAATTTAAATGATAAAGAAGAAACTTATGCAACACACAAAAAGTGCAGGAGGAACTTAGCACACCAGGCAGAATCTATGAAGAAAAGTACAGTCGATGTTTTGAGCCGAGAACCTTCATCAGGACTAGAGAAAGGAAGGTGAGAAGTCAGAGTAAGCTGGGGGGGAGGGGAGGAAGAAACACAAGGTAATAGGTGAAACTGGAAAGTTGGTGGTGTGGGTGTGAAGTAAAGGGCTAGGAAATTGATAGGTAAAAGAGATATAGGGCTGGAGAAGGGAGAATCTGATTGGAGAGGACCAAAGGCCATGGAAGGAAGAAAAGGGTGAGGAGCACCAGAGGGAGGTGATGGACAGGTAAGGAGATAAGGTGAGAATGGAAAAATGCGAATAAGGAATGGTGAAGGGACATTACTGGAAGAAATTGATGAAATTGAAATCGAGAAATTGATGTTCATGCCATCAGGTTGGAGGCTACCATTAGGAATATAAGGTGTTGCTCCTTCAATCTGAGTGTGGCCTCATTGCTACAGTAGAGGAGGCCATGGACTGGCACATTGGAATGGTAATACGAAGTGAAATTAAAATAGGTGGCCACTGGGAGATCTGTCTTTTCTTGGCAAATGGAGAGTAGGTGCTCAGCAAAGCGGTCTCCCAATCTATATCAGGTCTCAATGATATCAGGTCTCAAGGAGGCCACACAGAGAGCACCGGCTACAATAGGAGATCCCAACAGACTCTCAGATGAAGTATCGCCTCAGCTGGAAAGACTGGGGCCCTGAATGGTAGTGAGGGAAGAAGTGTAGAGGCAGGTGTAGCACTTGTTCCACTTGCAAGATTAAGTGCCAGGAGGGAGATCAGTGGGGAGGGTTGAATGGACAAAGGAGTCATGTAGGGAGCAATCTCTGTGGAAAGCAGAAAGTGGGTGAGGGGGGAGGGAGAGATGTTTTTGGTGGTGGGATCCTGTTGGAGATGGTGGAAATTATGGAAGATTATGTGCTGGACGTGGAGGCTGTTGGGGTGGTAGGTGAGCACTATCCCTCATGGGGTGGTGGGAGGATGGGACATCACTTCACCTGTGAGTCTGCTGGGGTCATCTACTGTGGTTTGTCTTTTTTTTTGTATACCTTTTTAACTATTTCCATGAAAATTTAGCTAATTTGTGTATCTGCTTAGTCGGGCCGAAATATATTGGAGCTGGTGTCTCAATTAACTGGATTCCAATGTACATGCTTGTAGTTTGTTATAGAATTCTTTGTGAAGTTACAATATCACCAATTTTGATAGATTTTTGATAGATTTTGAAATACACAGATGCTGTAGAGGTTCTGCAAAATTTTATACATAAAAATTTTAAATGACATTATTGATACATGTACAGCTGAGGCATCTGGTAATTGTTTTATTATTGTCACGTACCGAAATACATTGTAAAGCCTTTGTTTACATGTTATTTGGACAGATCATTTCATACATTGAGGTATCAGAATCAGATTTATCATCACTGATATATGTTGTGAAATTCATTGTTTTACAACAAATTTAACAACATATGTCAGTGATAGTTTTAGTAGTATAAAAGGAAAATAATAATACAATACAGAATATAGAGCTACAGAAAAAGTGCAATGCAGGTAGACAAATAAGATGAAAGTGACACAACAGGTCGACTGAGCAATCAAGTATTCACCTTCATTTGATAAGAGATTCATTCAAGAGTCTAATTGCAGTAGTATAGAAGCTATCCATGAACATTTGACCAGGAACCATTATGATTAGATTCACGGATCAGCCTACTGGCAGAAGAACCATGCAAGGCATACCATTTGTTGTTAGTATTTGCTGAAGCTCAGACAGCAGGTGGGAGGTCTTCGCAAATGTGCCTAAAACACCACAAAAGCCTGCTTTTGAAAGAGTGACGCATTTTCTTTCTGATTTAGTTCTTGGACTTGCATCTTGTGGAGCAATATCATAGATTTTGAACAGCTACATTTCTATTTGATTTGCTTTTTGCCATAATTTTATCCTATAACACCATGTAAGGAGGGTGATAGATTAGATTAAGAGGACACGCAGTACTCTTTTATTGTCATTTAGTAATGCATGCATTAAGAAATGATACAATGTTTCTCCAGACTGATATCACAGAAACACATGACAAACCAACTGGAAAAACTGACAAAAACCACATAATTATAACATATAGTTACAACAGTGTAAAGCAATACCATAATTTGGTAAAGAACAGACCATGGGCACTGTAAAAAAATCTCAAAGTCTCTCGGAAGTCCCATCATGTCACACAGACGGTGAACCTCCAGCGCCGCAAACTCACCGATGCAGCATCCTGGAAGCATCAGACCACAGTCCGACTCCGAGTCCGTCTGAAAACTCCGAGCCTCCAACCAGCTCTCCGACACCGAGCACCGTTTCCAACCTTAACAGCATTTCTCACAAATTTCAAACATAGAAAATGCTAACAGAAACAAACAAGTGTTACCATCTGAAACCCTTCTTATCTATTTATCCACCTGCTTCCACCATCTTTTGAGAAAGATTCATATCGTCATCTGATTTCATCTCACCTATCCTAAATGGGTGACTACTTTTTTAAAAACAGTTTTAAAACACTTTCCTGAAGTTCCTTGGGATACTTTACTGTATTATAGATGTTATGTTTTTTAACTTCAAAACATTAAGCTAATTCAAAAGAAGCCATGGGAGCCTAAAATGTGAATCTAACTTAATGTTTTGAAGGCATGCAGATATCACATGGTAATGCGATGTATATAATTCACGCGTTTTTGTATATATATAACCTGTAATTAATTATTGAAAGAATAAGAATGCTTAATCAACTAACACACACACACACACACACACACACACACACACATATATATATAAAACTCAAATATTACTGAAATATTAAGTACACAACATTTCTCCAAGCTTAGCTATAAATTCCCTAAATAGATAATGCATCTCAACTATATACACCCTATACTTTAGAATACAACTACTGTATACAGACATCCACAACTTAGGCCCATTCAGGACTAAAGATTTAATCGCTGTGAAGGATTTCATACTCTTGTGGGATAACGTCTTTTCTGACAAGGGGAATCACTGCTTGGCAGATGAGACTTGTGGCTATGAAAACAACCTTAGGTTCTAGGGCCTCCACAGTGGTGGTTGTAGGAGGTGACTCTGACACTACAAAAGTGGTTCTGACAGCTCTGGTTGCCTTTCTTCTTCCTTTTTCTTCTACCAGTTCATGCATCTTGATCTTCGGAAGGTGCACTTAGCTCACTGAAGTAGTCTCTTATTAATCTTTCTATTGCTCCCTTTATGATCTGATCTTTCCTCATCCACTACATCATCTGGTATATAGAAATCCTCTAATTTAATTTCTCCATTGACTCGTTTCTTTTTGCCCTTCCATTCGTCCTGCTGGGCTCTGATCTTTGCATCTAGTTTTATAAGCAGCTTTTTTGTCTCCCACCTGAAGTTCATGGAATAACCTTAATGCTTGCAGAGTAGATTCTGGTTCTTTACACTCACAAAAGCCAAATACTTGCAACTTTCCTGATGCTCCTTGAACTCTCTTCCAGCCTAAAACTAAGCCACCTTTCACAAATAATGAAATTATTACTCTGGAAGTGGAGCGGAGTAATGATGGCGCAAAACAGCAACTCCTTTGCTTGCATCTTTGGAAACTATTCTATTTCCATCTTTAATATCTTTATTTCTCCCTTTCAGGGTTCTTTTGAAGACCTGACCTGGAGTTACACGCTGAATTCGGTTCTTTGCAGGAATAGGACCCGCTGTTAGGGTTTCAAACTGGCCATTGTTTGGCATGCCAAGGGCTCGGCCTAAGAGTCCAGCTCGGATTTGTAATCCTAGCATCTCGGGGCTCTGGAGATAGGCGGATCGAGGGTCGGTGTCATGGCAGCAGACCCGTGTGTCGTCGGGGAAGTCGAAATACCTATGGCTGCATGCCTGGAGACCCGGGGTCTTTGAGATCTTCAGGCACAGAGCTTGAAAAAGGCAACATAACAGACTTTTAACATTGTAAACCAGCGAGTTGCTTGTTATGTCTCCCCGCTCGATGGGAAAACAGAGACACCTCCTTTTCCCTTATTAGGGAGAGAGAGCCTGTGGTATGTCGTATACCGGGTGAAACGCGAAGTCTTTGGGTATATTGCAAGTCTGTGTCTTTGCTATTGCTTTGCTCATGCTTGAGCGCCTGGTGGCAGGTGCTGATGCTTTTTTTTCCCGATGGGGGAGGGATTGTTGCTTACGCACAGGAGGGAGGGGAACTGGGGGGGGGCACTTGAGGGTTCTAACATTTTGGGGCACTCCTCTGTTTTTCGTGGATGTTTGTGAAGAAAAAGCATTTCAAGATGTATGTTGAAAAACATTTCTCTGACATTAAATTGGACCTTTTAACCTTTGAAATAATTACCTGATTAACATATCAGGAGCTTTCTCAGACATGTTGCCTGCAAAACCTGTTGTAGTTGGACCACTGCTTTTGTCACTTTTACAATTCCTCTGAGCAGCGTGGTGTTTCCTTGGTCCAATATGCTTTCCAACCAGAGGCACAGAGTTTGGCACCAACATCTGTTTGCCCTCTGTTGGGTAACGGTTCATGGTGTACAGCATACAGACAGTTATAGCATCATCCAATACCTTTCTTAATTTGCTTTCAGACTGTATTGCAAGGGATGCGGCATGCAAAATGATGGATGGATCTCCAAACAAGTTGTAATTGTCTCAGCCACTCATGTCCCCACAATGCATGTCCTTCTGATTTTTACCACATACAATCTCAATGTAGCTTGTTGGTTGTTGTATTTCATTGTCAACAATATCATTCCCACAGGAGTATGCTTTTCTCCACTGTAAGTTCTTTGTTGGAGAGTTAGGTCTGGACATTTTCAATTCAAAAGTTGCAATTTTGTTTATGCTCACTTTAATTCCTGACTGCAACTCAATTCAATTTAAGTTTAATTGTCATTCAACCATACATGAACACCCATGAATACCCAGAGAAACAGTGTTACTCCGGGGTCGAAGTGCTAAACACGGTACAGTACCAACAGTCATACACAACACAAAGCACACACAAGATAGCAAACACAAATGGTATCACAGTCACATAATAAAAGAGTCCAAAACTCGTGCCATCAATCTACAGTCGACCACAATAGAGATAGAGTTTGTCTCCTACCGAGCCAGCACTAGTGGTGGTGGGGTCAGCACTGACTCCAACTTGGATGGCACGCAACACTGCTCCTGGGGATTGCAACCGCTCTGATGCCTCTCTCAGACAACACCATGGCTTGGGTCCTAGTCCTCGCACATACAAGTTAGCAAGCACATATAGAATATCAGTAAAATACAACCATGCAAAATACATATGTGTATGGTCCAGACCCTTCAGTCCATTGAAATCTTAAGTCGACCACAATAGAGCTCATCTTTTGCTAAGCGAACAAGATGGGGCAGCATCCGTTCTGGCCGAGACACCGTGCTACACCGCTCCCGGTGGAGTGCAATGGATCCATTGCATCTTTTGGGTGACACCACAGCTTGTGGCCTAGTCCTCACATATACAAGATAACAAGCAATGATATTGAACATCAGTAAAATATAGCCAGACAAAATATATATGTGTATAGTCCAGACCCTTCAGTCCAGTGAAATCTTCAGTCAACCACAATTGAGCTTGTATTTTGAGTGAACACTGGGGTGGGGTGGGGTGGGGGGGGTGGAAGGCAGCACCAACTCCAGTACAGGTTACGCACCATGCTGCCCCATGTGGAACGCATCAGCTCAGGTGCTTCTCTCTTGACAGCTGTAAATAGGCAACCCACTGGCTTGAGGCCCTACCTCCACTGAGTGGAACTAAAGTCTGCAGAAGACCACAACAGAGCTTGTCTCCATCCGAGTGAACACTGCAATTACGTCTCTGGTTCCATTGAAACACATTTTCAACTGCTGTTTTAAATGTAAGCCATTTTTAAATGCTGTCTTGTAAGATTCCACAAGCTAAATGATCTCTCAGTGCACCAAAATGACAATGTTTAGACAACCTCTTCAGTTCAGCCACATATGCTGAAATGGACTCCCCTTCTTTTTGATTCCATTTCTGAAACATAAAGTATCCTGCAGTCAATAATGGCTTTGGTTCTACATGTTCTTGCATTACTTTGACACTACATTGATTGGCCTAATCTCAAACAATAACGAGGTGGCCTACAGGAAAGAAGTCATCTCTCTGACACAGTGGTGTCAAGAAAACAACCTCTCCCTCAATGTCGCAAAAACAAAGGAGCTGGTTGTGGATTACAGGAGTTAATGGAGATGGGCTAACCCCTATTGACATCAATAGATCTGGGGCTGAGAGGGTAAACAGCTTTAAGTTCCTTGGCATCCACATCACCGAGGACCTCACGTGGTCTGTACACACCAGCTGTGTGATGAAAAAGGCACAACAGCGCCTCTTTCACTTCAGACGGTTGAGGAAGTTTGGTATGGGGCCCCAAATCCTAAGAACTTTCTACAGGGGCACAATTGAGAGCATCCTGACTGGCTGCATCACTACCTGGTATGGGAACTGTACCTCCCTTAATCGCAGGATTCTGCAGAGAGTGGTGTGGACAGCCCAGCACATCTGTAGTTGTGAACTTCCCATGATTCAGGACATTTGCAAAGACAAGTGTGAGAAAAAGGACTGAAGGATCATTGGGGACCTGAGTCACCCAAACCACAATCTATTCCATCTGCTACCATCCAGGAAACAGTACCGCAGCATAAAAGCCAGGACCATCCAGGAAACAGTACCGCAGCATAAAAGCCAGGCTCCAGGACAGCTTCTTTCACCAGGCCATCAGACTGATTAACTCGCGCTGATTTGAGTGTATTTCTATGTTACATTGACTGTTCTATTTATTATAACTTATTATAAATTACTCTGATTGCACTTTCAATGGAGAAGTAACAAAGTTTTTTACACCTCATGTTTGTCAATTCAATTCAATCAGTATTGCTCATTTCTGCAATGCATTTGGTTTAAAAGCATATAGTTTGCTTCAAAATTTGACTGCTCCAAACTTAAAAGCAAACTGTTATGCCTTTAAACCCAAAGCACTCAGCAAAATTGGCACATGCTTCTCATTGGCTATTTCATTTGCTTCAAAATACTTTTCAATTAACTCAGTATACATGAGCCTGTTTTCTCTTGTGGACGCTTATCATTCCGACGTAGCTAGACATTTTTGAATTTTTTAATGATTATTGTCATCTAGTACTCACTCCTTATACACTTCAATGGGTTAGTAGCTGTCTTGGGAGTCCAAAATGTGAGCCTACTTTTGTGTTTCCTTTTAACTGAGCGCACACGTATTACAAAGGTAGCATGGTGATGAATGCAATTCACATATTTATACATATAACCTGTATTCCATGCAGAAATATCCCAAAAATGGAACAAGGTTATTTTGTTCCTGACAGAATTTTTATGGATTTTACTTTGAATTTTATAATGTGCTGATAATTGAAACGTATGAGAATGTTGTAAAATTCCAAGAAAAACACCTAGGTGTTAGTTATGCCTGTTCCTAGTTGCTCCAGGGACTCAATGCTTTAACTGCCACTATCCTTGTACTGAGCTGCATTAGATAGGGAATTCTACAGTTCTGACCAAAGGCAATGAAAAAAACAGCTAATTCCTGTTGATGTTGATGCTATTACAAAGGGAAAAAATGCAAGGCAAACTCAAAGGTCTTAAGGTGGATAAGTCACCTGGACCAGATGGACTACATCCTAGAGTCCTGAGAGAGGTTGCTGAAGAAATAATGGATGCATTGGTCATGATCTTTCAAGAATCACAATCCTGGCATGGTTCTAGAGGACTAAGAGGTTGCAAATGTCACTCCACTCTTCAAGAAGGGAGGAAGACAAAAGAAAGGAAATTATAGGCCACTTAGCCTAACCTCGGTGGTTAGGAAAGTGTTGGAGCCTATTATTAAGGATGAGATTTTGAGATACTTGGAGACTAATAATAAAATAAGTCAAAGTCAGCATTGTTTCTGTAAAGGGAAGTCTTGTCTGACAAATCTGTTGTAGAGCTCTTCGAGGAAGTAACAAGCAGGGTGGACAAAGGAGAATCACCGGATGTCATTTACTTGGATTTCTAAAGGCATTTGATAAGATGCCACACATGAGCCTGCTTAACATGATTTTTTTTTAGCGTGTCGCACCAGACAGTCAGCCATTCTTGTCTGGCGCGTGGTGTCAGGATTGGTCTGCTTTCGGATTAACCGGGTCACGATATGAATGTTCCTGACTCGACCCTTTTTTTTTACGAGTCTGAGTGGCTAGCTCGATGCTCAACCCGGCCCGACTTGGATTCAAACTCGGGAGCCTTCACTCCGGAGTCCGGCGCTGATCCCATTGTGCCACCAGCTGGCCATTTAACAAGATAAAATCTTATGACATTACAGGAAAGATAATGGCATGGATAGTGGAATGACTGACAGGCAGGAGGCAGCAAGTGGGAATAAAGGGGGCTTTTTCTGGATGGCTGCAAGTGACTAGTAGTTATCATCAGGGGTCAGTATTGGGACTGCTACTTTTCACATCGTCAATGATTTAGATAATGGAATTGATGACTTTGTGGCAAAATTTGCAGACGATATGAAGATAGGTGGAGAGGTAGGCAGTGCTGAGAAAGCGATGTGATAGTAGCAGGAGTTAGACAAATTGGAAGAGTAGGCAAAAAGAAGTGGCAGATGGAATACAGTGTTGGGAAATGTATGATAATGCATTTTCGTGGAAGGAACAATAGTGCGGACTATTAACTAGATGGGGAGAAGGTTCAAACATCAGAGGTGCAGATGGACTTAGGAGTCCTTGTGCAAGACTCCCAGAAGGTTGATTTACAGGTTGAGTCTGTGGTAAAGAAGGCAAATGCAATGTTGGCATTTATTTCAAGGGGAATAGAATATAAAAGCAAGGAGATAATGTTGAGCCTTTATAAGTCACTAGTCAGGCTGCACTTGGAATATTGTCAACAGTTTTTGACCCCATATCTCAGAAAGGATGTGTTGTCATTGGAAAGAGTCCAGAGGAAGTTCACGAGGATGATTCCAGGGATGAAGGGGTTAACATATGAGATGCGTTTGGTAGCTTTGGGCCTGTACTCATTGGAATTTAGAAGAATGCGGGGAGATCTCATTGAAACCTACCGAATGTTGAAAGGTCTAGACAAGGTGGATGTGGAGAGGATGTTTCCTATGGTTGGAGTATCCAGAACTAGAGGGAACAGTCTCAAAATTGAGGGTCAACCCTTCAGAACAGAGGTCAGGAGGAATTGTTCTAGCCAGAGAGTAATAAATCTGTCAAATGCTTTGCCACTGACGGCAGTGGAGGCCATGGCCATGCATATATTTAAAGCCGAAGTGGATCGTTGTTTGATCGGTCAGGGCATCAAAGGATATAGCGATAAGGCAGGTGTATGGGGTTGGGTGGGATCCAGGATCAGCCATGATGGAATGGTGCAGCAGACTCGATAGGCTGAATAGCCTAATTCTGCTCCTATATTATATGGTTTTATGTATTGATGAACTATAATGATGTAAATTCACCTATATTTAACTCTTTTTCTCTTCACAGATGCTGCCTGATATGTTGATTATTTCCTAAATTTTTTGATTTTTATTGTGGAATGGATATTGTTCCATCAACATTGACAGTGTTGTTTTATGGAAATTATAGGATGAGATTATTAAATAAATTGTATGAATGAGTGATGGATTTCAGCAGTGATAGAGTAGATAGATTTTGAGCCTGGTATGGAATTTGTAGCCAGCATTCTGGAGTTTTTGAGCTTAAATATTATTGTGAAAGCAGACAGGATTGAATTTCTTATTTGCTCACATGCTGGCTGAAATAATGTATTGACTTATAGAAGAGTGAAAAGGTGACACTGACTATAGAGTACCTTGCTTCTCACCTGCTCACATGGCTACTATTTTGGGATGGTCAGTGATTCTCTCTAATATAGTGACAACGATGATGATATAATTGTAGGTCAGGAGATGGTAAGATATCCTTAGGATGATTCTTATGTGGATTTGTGCAAAGCAAGTCTTCCTTTATGGAAGACATATGAGTCAGACTTAACTAAATCAATGAACAATTCAAGGGTTGGCCATAGAGCAATACAGCTTGGATATAAACTCTTTGCCCCAATAAATCCATGCTGACATGATGCCCACCCACCTGGTCATAATTTATTGTGTTTGTCCCATATCCTTCTAAGTCCCACCCCTCTATGTACCTATCCAAATGCTTCTTAAATGATACTATTGTATCTGCCTCGGCCACTTCCTGTGGCAGCTGATTCTTTATACTCACCACCTTTGCATGAAGAGGTTCCCCCTCAGTTAGTTCTCTGATATATCTTTCCCCCTTACCCTAAAACTATACCCCTTAGCTTTTGTCTCCCCTACCCTGGGAAAAGGACTTTATCTATGCCTCTTATAATTTTAAACATTTATATAAAATTGTTCTTCATTCTCCTACTCGCCAAGGAATAAAGATATCTGAATCAGGTATCTTATTTCTGACATAGTTTGTGAAATTTGTTGTTTTGTGACAGCAGAACTGTGCAATACATAAAATATACTATACATATATTCTTAGGGTTCATGGACTGTTCAGAAATCTGATGGTAAAGGGGAAGAAGCTGTTCCTAAAATGTTCAGTATGTGTCTTCAGGATCCTGTACCACTTCCCTAATGTCCTGACACTGGTGCTCAGTCCTCTGACTGATGAAGGCCTTTACACCTTTTTCACCACCAGTCTACTGTTAAGACATTTTCAATTGCTGGACATAATATCTGCCGGATGATGCTGAGGATGTTCTACGAGTCTGTGGTGGCCAGTGCGATCATGTTTGCTGTTGTGTGCTGGGGCAGCAGGCTGAGGGTAGCAGACACCAACAGAATCAACAAACTCATTCGTAAGGCCAGTGATGTTGTGGGGATGGAACTGGACTCTCTGACGGTGGTGTCTGAAAAGAGGACGCATGCCATCTTGGACAATGTCTCCCATCCACTACATAATGGACTGGTTGGGCACAGGAGTACATTCAGCCAGAGACTCATTCCACCGAGATGCAACACAGAGCGTCATAGGAGGTCATTCCTGCCTGTAGCCATCAAACTTTACAACTCCTCTCTTGGAGGGTCAGACACCCTGAGCCAATAGGCAGGTCCTGGACTTATTTCCTGGCATAATTTACATATTACTATTTAACTACTTATGGTTTTATTACTATTTAATTATTTATGGTGCAACTGTAACGAAAACCAATTTCCCCCGGGATCAATAAAGTATGACTATGACTACTATGACTATGACTAATTATGCACTTGTACTTCTAAGTCATTTTACACTCTCTTATACCCTTCCATTCATTGTATAAATCCTCCGCTGGTTTGACTTTTCAAAATGCATTGTTTCATGCTTTTCCGTATTAAAATCCATTTGCCACTCTTCAGCTCACTTCACTAACTGATCAAAATCCCCTGAAAATCTACAACAATCCTTCCTAATTTAGGTTATTGATACACTGTGTAACAAACCAATGCAAAATGCAATATATGCTGACATGTATGTAAATAGAAGGGATCGACAGGTGAGATGTCACAAGGCAAGTGTAGTACTCAAATTGTGATACAATTCAATTAATTTATGCACAGTGGAAAACAAATATAACTAAAATAAGTTGTGCTTAGCTCCTCATTTTTTTGCCTTTGTTGTTATCTTTACTAGCTGATTACTGTTGCCTTATCTCAGAGATTCTGTGATATGTGGTCTGGTAGAGTTCATTATTCTATTTTTCATCATTCACGGCCATTGCAATTCTTCGTAGAGGAAAATATCAATATTTTCATTTAGAGGAAAATATTCAGGGATTTGGGGAAACAGCAAGTTGTTAGGACCAACAAGCTCTCTGAAAAAGCTAGAAGAATTCCAATGGAGCAAATTGCATCCACTTGTGTTAGATTCAGATTTATTTATCACACCTACATCAAAACATATAGTGAAATACATAATTTGCATGAACAACCAACACACCCAAGAATACTGGGGCAGTCTGCAAGTGTCACCACATATTCCGGCGCCAATGTGAGGTGCCCATCATGCTCAGCAAAGCAAAACAGAGCATACCAATCGACAAAGCAACAACAGCAAATGAAGCCCTGTTTCCCTCTGCCATCCACCCGTGCACATACATAGTCCTCTAACCCTCAGGGCAGGTTTTCTTTTGTCTCCAGCCTCCACTCAATTTGCACATATTGGGACTTCAACTTCCTCAGCAAACTTGCAGAGATTTACAGTCTTTGAACTTTGGCCATTGGGCCTAAACTTCTGGACTTCCAATCATCACTCACAACACGCTGGAGGAACTCAGCAGGTCGGGCAGTATCCGTGGAAAAGATCAGTCGACGTCGCGGGCCGGAACCCTTCATCAAGACCCCAGAGGAGGATGTTATTCTATTATTTGAATGCTTTCACTTCATATGCTTAATGTAACTGTTGCCACTTTCAACAAATACCTTTTAATGTTTAATTAGGTTCCATGACCAGTTGGATTTTCCATTGAGTTTAGGACTCCATGGATTTTGCTTGGTAGAGTACGACCAAGATGATGATAGAGGAAGTCAAGATACAGGAAGTAACTCGTCAAGCAATTCTGTTTTGTGTCACTAACTGCATTGAGGCAGAAGCCTGAAATTAAGCATTTTTCCTTGTATAAATGGGTCTTGTTAACTGCAAAAACTGTGCATTGTTTGGATGACTTGGTAATTTTTCCTTCCAGGTATTTAATTATGTGTTTGTGCCATTTTGGACAGATCTCATAGATTCAGGACAGAGTGGAGAGTCCTTTGGAAATAATAATTGGTAAATGTTGACAATTGGTATCACCAGCAAAGCTGTGGATGTTTCCTGAGGTGGTGGAGTTAAGTTCTCTTCTTGAATCATTGCAGGTTTTCTTGTAAAAGTACCCCTAAGGTCTTGTGGGTAGGATGTTCTAGGATGTACCATAGATATGGAATTCAAAATATTCCCTAATCTGGAGTATGTGTGGTTTGAAAGGAAAGGGACCTACAAATAGTGGGTTTCCATTACACTTTCTAGTTTTATCCTTCTTGGTGGTTGTACACTTGCTAGACTGAGTATATTGTACAACGTGATTCTGTCCCAAAGCACAAAAAATTGCTGATCCCTGCATTACATTGTGCTTTGTACTGGACATTTTGCAGCAGGTTGGAGACTGTGTATTGCACAGCAAATTCTTCATTTCCTTGTACTCTAGAATCTTGCCAATATATACAGGGCACAAGACAGGATTATCATGTAACCCTCTTCATGAAACTAGAATTCCTGGCATTGATCTAGATACTAAAATCTAACATTCTCAAATCACTTTGATTCCAAACCTGGCTAGGTCCTCCTCACAAACATTTGGAACTAGTAAGCTGGCTCACAGACCAGTAACACCTTTTAAACTTTACCTTCTCCATTACAATCCCTGGGTACATCTTTTCCATCCGACAAGTCAGATCTACTGAAGGTGGTGAAACATAGGGAGATGAGCAGAAAGGAGTAGCCTTTGAATTTCACTGGGCATGATTGCCTCCTATAGTCCCTTCTCAACAGATGAGAAAATTCCATGTTTAGAAGATAGATACTTTATCGATCCCAAAGGAATTACAGTGTTACAGTAGCATTACAAGTGCACAGATATAGGAATATTAGAAGAGGAGAAGGGTCATCACTTCCCTTTCATTTTTTCAGATATTTACAGATTAGAAATTTTTTGAATGTTATTTTACCTTTTTTTCTGATACCACATCAAACTGGTATTACAGAAAAAAATTCTAAGGTTAAACCCCTATCAGAAACATTTGATAGCAATTGTTTATGACTTAATTATGAAAATACGTCCAGGTACATCTGATAAAATTAAGAATGAATGGGAAAGAGAACTTCAGGTATCCTTACCTATAGAGAAATGGGAGAAAGTTCTCCAACTAGTTAAAACTTTTTCAATGTGTGCTAGACACGCTTTGATACAATCTAAAATAGTTCATAGGGCCCATATGTCCAAGGATAAATTAGCTCGTTTTTATGGCCATATAAATTCTGCTTGTGACAGATGTAATTCTGAGGTAGCCTCTTTGACACATAGGTTTTGGCCTTGCCCTCTTTTAGATAAATACTGGAAAGACATCTTTGATATTATTTCAGAGGTTTTGCATATTAATTTAAAACAATTTTTGGATTACCAGTGATAGATGCAAGTCATTCATCCCATTCAGCTTGCCGTTTGATTGCATTTGTTACATTAATAGCCAGAAGATTCATTTTATTTAAATGGAAAGATTCTGATCTCCCTACTACATTTCAATGGTTTTCCCAAACTATAACATGTTTAAACTTGAAAAAAATCAGGAGTGGGACTATTGACCCTTCAGTTAAGTTTGAAGAAACTTGGAGGCTATTTGTTCAACATTTTCATATGATGTAATCTGGCCCTTTCCAAATCCTTTTCAACAACCTTTTTTTTATGTATAGGGGTGTGGATTAATGACAAACAATGATTTTAACCGATGGAACATGACAGTACAGTCTTTGTTTTGTTTTGTTCTGTTTTTGGTTTTTTTTTGTTTAGGGTTTTTTTTGCTTAAAAATTATTTTTCATGTTCAATTATTAAGAGATTGGGAGGCTTAAATTACACATCTCACTTGGAATTTGTGTCTGTATACATTAACCGTTATTAATGTGATCCTGATCTCTTTGTATCATTATTATTGTTATGTTTATTAATTCAAAACTTAATAAAAAGATTGAAAAAGAAAGAAAGGAATATTAGAAGAGAAGTAAGAAAGAATAAAAAATAAGTTGCCTCAAACAGTCTAACAGGAGAGGGGTCATCGCTTCCCTGGCTACAGGTTAACTTATTATAGAGCCTATTGGCCAAGGGTAAGAATAACCTCATATCACACTCTTTGGAGCAGTGTAGATGTCTTAATCTATTACTAACAGTGCTCCTCTGTTCAGCCAGGGTGACATGCACAGATGAGAAACATTGTCCAGAATTGCCAGGATTTTCTGGAGGGTCCTTCATTCTATCATTGCCTCCAGTGTGTCCAGTTTGACTCCTACAACAGAGCCAGCCTTTCTGATCAGTTTGTTGAGCCTGTTGCCATCATCTATGTTGATGCCATTGCCCCAGTACACTACCACATAGAAGATTGTACTGGTGACAACAGACTGATAGAACATGTGAAGTGGAGGCCTGCAGACTCCAAAGAACCTCAGTCTCCTCCGGAAGTAGAGGCAGCTCTGGCCCTTCTTGTACACAGCCTCTGTGTTGCTGCTACACTCAAGCCTGTCAGCAAGCTGCACCCCCGGGTGATGTTCAGAAGAAGTACTGGAAGAAATAAGCATATAGAATATACTCTGAGTTCAAACTTTAAAAGTTCAAAGTACATTTATATTAAAGTATGCACATATTATACAATCTTGAGATTCATCTCCTATCAGGCAGCAGCAAAACAAAGAAACCCAAAAGAAACTTTTTTTTAAAAAAAAGACGGTCAAACACCCAACGTGCAGAGAGAAAAAAAAAACAAATTATGCAAACAATAACCGCAAACAAATAGCATTCTGAACTAAAGTCCCCAAAAAGAGTCCGAGACTCATAGTTCAGCGCAGAGCTGAGGAAGTGTTGCAGAGCAGCAAGCTGAACTGCCCTGTCCTTTGCCTTGGGCCCCGACACCCTGGCCTTTACAATCTGGCCCACCGACTAAATCAACAATCATGGTTCAGTCACCTTGATGTGCTCTGGGACCTGGGCCCCACCACCTCAATTTGGCCTGTACCTGATTTTTTCAATTTGGCCGGTGCTTAAATCTTCATTGAAACATTTGATTCAGTTGCTTCGAATATCCTCACTGCCTCGAATCAGCCTGTACCCAATCTTTCCAATTTGGCCCAACACTTAAATCAATCAAACCTATTGTCTTTCTTACTCATGGCAATGGATCAATTGCCTTGCCTCAGTTCTGCCACATCAGATTGCTTCCAAGTCCAAAGGGAAGTGACAGAGTGAATGAAGTTTAACATCCATTGCCAAGAGTGACTTAGTAGCACAATTACAAACTAAGGATACAGCAGGTAGAATGTGAACTGGAGTAACAGATAAACCTACATGACTTCCTCCACAATCTACCTGTTGCATATGTAAGTATCTAATGATAGCATGAGTAGAAATTATTACCACACAAGTCCTTATGAAGATAAAATACAATTTCCTGTATTGTGGCCACTATAAATGTGCTGGATGGAAAAACCATAGAATAGATACAGCAGATCAAAATTGGATGAAGTACTGTGAAACATCAGCAATGGCAGAAAGTATACCACTAAAATCTATATCCTTATGATTTGGCCCTTGACAATTATCAAAAAAAAACATAAGGTATAAGCCTGCTGAAATTGCAACATATGCATACTGCACACTAAAACTATTCAAAAGACACAACTTACCTATTTAGTCTATCACCCCTACTGGGCAAAGGCTGCTGACCAAAGATCACCAGCGTCCTCTGCCCTGAGCTAATCTTTCAGGTTTTTCCCAGGTGTAGCCCATCTTCAAAGATCCTTCCCCTTCCAGGGATGAGATCACTGGAGCTTTTGTGGGCATTTTTTTGTAGCTCTGGGTTTTTAAAGGGTGACGTTGCTAGTCCCATGCCCAGTCATCCTTCTATTGCAGTTGTGCTTGGGATCATCCATGGCGGAGTTAGAAACAACTAAGCAATTTCTTAATTTATGGATTAGGTTGAAGAATTGCTACCCTATTGCATGTAAACACGAACAATGTTGGATAGCTAAACAGAGAATGGTCCAGGAATAGCCCCATCTTCAACAATGGAAGGAACGCACATGTGAGTGATGAAAAAGAGTGAAACATTTGCAGGCATATTCAGTAAAAAAAAATGCTAAATACTGTAAATGACCCAACTCAGCTTCTTTTAAGATCCCCATTTTCAACCAATTTGGGTATTCCACATGATATCAACAATCGGTGCTCAGAACAGGGCAGTATTATACTTTTGTAGAACCAATGTATTACAAAAGTTTTATCATGCCTTCTATGCTCATTTATAAATAAAAGCTCCTTTATGTTTTCCTAACTATTTTCATAACTTGCAGTGCCAATTTCAATTATTTATGCATCTATAACCACAAATCTTGTGGTTCTTATAACATTTTTAAATTGAACTCTAAAAGGGATGTTGTCTCTTTCTATATTTTATATCAAAAGTATAATTTCTCAATACTAACTTTAATCTGCCGATTATCTTTCTTCTCCACTTGCCTGCCCATATTTCTTTTGCACATTTTGCCCCCAGGTTTTCTGTCATCTGCAGATTTTAAAAATGTGCCCTGTGGATCAATGTTCAAGTTGTTATTATTATTTGTTAAGAAAAGTAGTGGTCCCATTACTGACTCCTGGAGAATATTCTTAAAAACTTTAGCATGACACTTAGAAGAACTCAATAAAATCATTAAAGGCAACATGGTTTTGTGAAAGAGCTTACTTAACTCATACCTAAAATGGGCAAGTTATTTTATGAGGAAATGTTGTACTATCAGGCTTGAGGTTCAAAAGTCAAAGAGCACTGTATTGAAGCACTTATGGTCCTAAGGGCTCTTGATGGGGTGGATGGAGAAAAAGTTCTCCTTTTGTAGGGGAAATTTAAAACTAGAGAGTCGCTATTTAAAAATAAGGAGTTATAGTCATAGAGTCATATAGCATGGTAGAAAGACCTTTGCAATTTTGCAGATGCTGATAATCTAACACAACAAATATAAAATGCTGAAGGAACACGGCAAGTTAGACAGCATCTGTGGAGGGAAATAAACAGTCGATATTTTGGGCAGAGGCCTTCATCTGGACTGGAAAGGAAGGGGAAAGAAGCTAGAATAACAAAGTGGGAGGAGGGGGAGAAGTACAAGCTGACAGATGATAAGATATATATTGAAATTAATCCAATTTCCTAGTACCTCAATCATACACTGTATCCATAAATAACTTGCCCTTTTGGTTTCTGATCAGTCCCATTTCTCTTACAACTTTTTTTTTACTGATGTGTGCAAACTTTTTGGTTTCCCTTTTATGTCCACTGCCAGTTTTTACTCATTCATTCTCTCTCTCTCTCTCTCTCTCTCTCTCTCTCTGTCTCTGTCTCTCTCTCTCTGTCTCACTCTCTCTGTCTCACATTACCTTTTTTAACTTTCTATCTGAACTTTCTGTAATCAGCCTGGTTCCCATTTTGTTAAGAAACTATACTTTCTTTTACTGCCCTATTACAGTCTCCATCTTCCTAATCATCCGTAGTGCACTGGCTCTAATTTTACCGCCTTCTCTCTCATGGTAATATAACAAAGACTCTGCTAAAATATCTACTTTTTTCAAGTTCAATTACGGTTTGGCCTGCCAGATTTGTTACCGATTCACCCTGCCCAGAGAAAAGATCTGTGCACATCCCACTGAAACTGGTCCTTTACCAAGTGACTATTTTTATTTTTGTAATGATCTATACCTTTCTATAGATTATTACAAATTTTATTAACTCTGATCCTCCTTTGTCCCTTATGATTTAATAAGAGCAGGAACAAAGGCCCAGTGATTTTAAAAACAGTGGGAACAGAAGCTTGAAAATATACAGCAAGAATAGAGGTTAAAAACTGCAGGCTCATGGGGCCCAGCAAGAAACAGGCAGGGGCAGGTGGGTGTGGAATCAGAGGCCTTGTGTATAAAAACAAGGAATCAGAAGTCCCATGAAGTTAAAAACAGTGCAAGCCTGGCATTATATCATATTTGGATACTTCTAGTTTCCTAGACCATGGGTCGCCAACCTTTTTTACACTGCGGACCGGTTTATTATTGACAATGTTCTTGCGGACCGGCCGACCTGGGAGGTGGTGGGGTGTAGGGCTGCCAATGGATAAGAGTAGCAGTCAAATACGTTGTGTTTATCCCGAGAAAGACTACAATGACCATGAAACCTTGCGCGGGCACCAGTGTGTATGTGTGTACGTGCCAATTTTTTTCCTACAAATTGTTTTTGATGATTATGTTTGGGGGGGGGGTGTTAATCACGACCGGAATATAGGTGATAAGTGGCTAATACACTCAATTTTGTTTCTAAAAGTGTTTATTTAACGAATTTAATATTAAACACACAGTGCACATTTTCCTCGCATGAAAATAGTGATAAGTCAATTATCAGGGAGGACAGGGGAGCTTGAAGCAAGTGTTCAACGAACTTCCAGTAGAAGTGGTAGAGGCAGGTTCGATATTATCATTTAAAGAAAAATTGGATAGCTATATGGACAGGAAAGGAATGGAGGGTTATGGGCTGAGTGCAGGTCGGTGGGACTAGGTGAGAGTAGCATTCGGCACAGACTAGAAGGGCAGAGATGGCCCGTTTCTGTGCTGAAATTGTTATGTGGTTATATAAGTCACTTATAAGTCAATAACATCATAACATTTTAAGTAACGTTTGGATATTAAACACACAGCACATATTTTCCCCATATGAACATATAAAATTATTGCAACACACCAATATCGCTGAATCAGTGGGAGCCCTGGGCTGAATACTTGTTTCCCTGCAACAAGACGGTGCATCGAAGGGTGACGGAAGACAGCGGTACTCGAAGGGGGTTCCTTATATCCAGTCTATTCCACAATTTAGTTTTCGTTGCATTCATTGCAGAGATCTGTTGGAAATGGAAGCAACATTTTCAGTGCTTTCATCGCTATCTCAGGATATCTTTGGTATTCACTAAGGAGAAGGATATTGAATTGTGTAAGATAAGGGAAACGGGTAGGGATGATTAAAGAAGAAGTAGTCCTGGAGCTTTTAAGGAACATAAAAGTGGATAAGTCTCCGGGTCCTGACAGGATATTCCCTAGGACATTGTGGGAAGTTAGTGTGGAAATAGCAGGGGCTCTGACAGAAATATTTCAAATGTCATTAGAAATGGGGATGGTGCCGGAGGATTTGCGTATTGCTCATGTTGTTCCATTGTTTAAAAAGGGTTCTAAGAGTAAACCTAGCAATTATCGGTCTGTGAGTTTGACGTCAGTGGTGGGTAAATTGATGGAAAGTATTCTTAGAGATGGTATATATAATTATCTGGGTAGACAGGGTCTGATTAGGAACAGTCAACATGTATTTGTGCGTGGATGGTCATGTTTGACAAATCTTACTGAATTTTTTGAAGAGGTTACTAGGAATGTTGACAAGGGTAAAGCCGTGGATGTTGTCTATATGGACTTCAGTAAGGCCTTTGACAAGGTTCCACACGGAAGGTTGGTTAGGAAGGTTCAATCATTAGCTATTAATATTGAAGTAGTAAAATGGATTCAGCAGTGGCCGGATGGGAGATGCCAGAGAGTGGTGGTGGAAAACTGTTTGTCAGATTGGAGGCCGGTGACTAGTGCTGTGCCTCAGGGATCTGTACTGGGTCCAATGTTATTTGTCATATACATTAATGATCTGGATGATGGGGTGGTGAATTGAAAGAGTAAGTATGCAGATGATACCAAGATAGGTGGAGTTGTGGATAATGAAGTAGGTTTTCAAAGCTTCGAACATAGAATAGTACAGCACATTACAGGCCCTTCGGCCCACAATGTTGTGCCGACCCTCAAACCCTGCCTCCCATATAAGCCCCCACCTTAAATTCCTCCATATACCTGTCTAGTAGTCTCTTAAACTTCACTAGTGTATCTGCCTCCACCACTGACTCAGGCAGTGCATTCCACGCACCAACCACCCTCTGAGTAAAAAACCTTCCTCTAATATCCCCCTTGAACTTCCCACCCCTTACCTTAAAGCCATGTCCTCTTGTATTGAGCAGTGGTGCCCTGGGGATGAGGCGCTGGCTATCCACTCTATCTATTCCTCTTATTATCTTGTACACCTCGATCATGTCTCCTCTCATCCTCCTTCTCTCCAAAGAGTAAAGCCCTAGCTCCCTTAATCTTTGATCATAATGCATACTCTCTAAACCAGGCAGCATCCTGGTAGATCTCCTCTGTACCCTTTCCAATGCTTCCACATTCTTCCTATAGTGAGGTGACCAGAACTGGACACAGTACTCCAAGTGTGGCCTAACCAGAGTTTTATAGAGCTGCATCATTACATTGCGACTCTTAAACTCTATCCCTTGACTTATGAAAGCTAACACCCCATAAGCTTTCTTAACCACGCTATCTACCTGTGAGGCAACTTTCAGGGATCTGTGGACATGTACCCCCAGATCCCTCTGCTCCTCCATATTACCAAGTATCCTGCCATTTACTTTGTACTCTGCCTTGGAGTTTGTCCTTCCAAAGTGTACCACCTCACACTTTGCCGGGTTGAACTCCATCTACCACTTCTCAGCCCACTTCTGCATCCTATCAATGTCTCTCTGCAATCTTCGACTATCCTCTACACTATCTACAACACCACCAACCTTTGTGTCGTCTGCAAACATGCCAACCCACCCTTCTACCCCTACATGCAGGTCATTAATAAAAATCATGAAAAGTAGAGGTCCCAGAACAGATCCTTGTGGGACACCACTAATCACAATCCTCCAATCTGAATGTACTCCCTCCACCACAACCCTCTGCCTTCTGCAGGCAAGCCAATTCTAAATCCACCTGGCCAAACTTCCCTGGATCCCATGCCTCCTGACCTTCTGAATAAGCCTACCATGTGGAACCTTGTCAAATGCCTTACTAAAATCCATATAGATCACATCCACTGCACTACCCTCATCTAGATGCCTGGTCACCTCCTCAAAGAACTCTATCAGGCTTGTTAGACACAATCTGCCCTTCACAAAGCCATGCTGACTGTCCCTGATTAGACGATGATTCTCTAGATGCCCATAGATCCTATCTCTAAGAACCTTTTCCAACAGCTTTCCCACCACAGACGTAAGGCTCACTGGTCTATAATTACCCGGACTATCCCTACTACCTTTTTTGAACAAGGTGATAACATTCGCCTCCCTCCAATCCTCCGGTACCATTCCCGTGGACAATGAGGACATAAAGATCCTAGCCAGAGGCTCAGCAATCTCTTCCCTCGCCTCGTAGAGCAGCCTGGGGAATACTCCATCAGGCCCCAGGGATTTATCTATCCTGATGTATTTTAACAACGCCAACACCTCCTCTCCCTTAATATCAGCATGCTCCAGAACATCAACCTCACTCATGTTGTCCTCGCCAGCATCGTTCCCTCTTATTGGTGAATACTGAAGAGAAGTATTCATTGAGGACCTCGCTCACTTCCACAGCCTCCAGGCACATCTTCCCACCTTTGTCTCTAATCAGTCCTACCTTCACTCCTGTCATCCTTTTGTTCTTTACATAATTGAAGAATGCCTTGGGGTTTTTCTTTACCCTACTCGCCAAGGCCTTCTCATGCCCCCTTCTTGCTCTTCTCAGCCCCTTCTTAAGCTCCTTTCTTGCTTCCCTATATTCCTCAGTAGACCCATCTGATCCTTGCTTCCTAAACCTCATGTTTGCTGCCTTCTTCCACCTGACGAGATTTTCCACCTCACTTCTCACCCATGGTTCCTTCACCCTATCATTCTTTATCTTCCTCACCGGGACAAATTTATCCCTAACATCCTGCAAGGGATCTCTAAACATCGACCACATGTCCATAGTACATTTCCCTGCAAAAACATCATCCCAATTCACACCCGCAAGTTCTAGCCTTATAGCCTCATAACTTGCCCTTCCCCAATTAAAAATTTTCCTGTCCTCTCTGCTTCTATCCTTTTCCATGATAATGCTAAATGCCAGGGAGCAGTGGTCACCCACTGAGAGATCTGTGACCTGACCCGGTTCATTACCTAGTACCAGATCTAGTAGGGCATTCCCCCTAGTCGGCCTGTCCACATACTGTGACAGGAAAGCTTGCAGAGAGATTTAGGCCAGTTAGAAGAGTGGGCTGAAAAATGGCAGATGGAGTTTAATGCTGATAAATGTGAGGTGCTACACTTTGGTAGGACTAATCAAAATAGGACAAACATGGTAAATGGTAGGGCATTGAAGAATGCAGTAGAACAGAGGGATCTAGGAATAATGGTGCATAGTTCCCTGAAGGTGGAATCTCATGTAGATAGGGTGGTGATGAAAGCTTTTGGTATGCTGACCTTTATTAATCAGAACACTGAGTATAGGAGTTGGGATGTAAAGTTGAAATTGTACAAGGCATTGGTGAGGCCAAATTTGGAGTATTGTGTACAGTTCTGGTCACCGGATTATAGGAAAGATGTCAACAAAATAGAGAGAGTACAGAGAAGATTTACTAGAATGTTACCAGGGTTTCATCACCTGAGTTACAGAGAAAGGTTGAACAAGTTGGGTCTTTATTCTTTGGAACGTAGAAGGTTGAGGGGGGACTTGATAGAGGTATTTAAAATTATGAGAGGGATAGATAGAGTTGACGTGGATAGGCTTTTTCCATTGAGAGTGGGGGAGATTCAAACAAGAGGACATGATTTGAGAGTTAAAGGGCAAAAGTTTAGGGGTAACATGAGGGGAAACTTCCTTACTCAGAGACTGGTGGCTGTGTGGAACAAGCTTCCAGCAGAAGTGGTTGAGGTTGGTTCAATGTTGTCATTTAAAGTTAAACTGGACAGCTATATGGACAGGAAGGGAGTGGAGGGTTATGGGCTGAGTGCAGGTCGGTGGGACTAGGTGAGAGTAAGAGTTTAGCACAGACTAGAAGGGCAGAGATGGCCTGTTTCCGTGCTGTAATTGTTATATGGTTATATGGAGTCCAAGTACAAGAAGGAGACAGAGAGCTTAGTAACATGGTGTCATGACAACAACTTTTTCTTCAATACTGTATCAGCAAAACAAAAGAGGTGATCATTGATTTGAGGAAGGGGTCAGTGAACCTGCTCCTGTCTACATGAACAGTGTTGGAGTTGAGAGCTACAATGTTCCTGAAAGTGAACATCACTAACAGCCTGTCCTGATCCAAACACGTAGACACCACACCCAAGAAAGCTCACCAATACCTGTACTCCTCAGGAGGCTAAAGAAGCTTGCATGTTCCCTTTAACCCTTACCAATTCTTATCAATGTATCATTGGAAGCATTCTGTCTAGATACACCACAACTTGGTATGTCAGTTTTTCTACAGGTGACCGCAAGAAACTGCAGAGAGTTGTGGATACAGCTCAGCATGTCATGGAAACCAGCCTCCCCTCCATGTACCTCTCACTGCCTCAATAAAGCAGCCAGTATAATCAGAGATCCTACCCTACGCCAGAATTCTCTTTCCCCCTCTTCCATTTGGTAGAAGGTACACAGGCCTGAAAGCATTTTAACACCTGAACTGTAGGGGAACTAATATCCCAGCAGAAAGGTTTGCTGGTGCTGCACAGAGGGGTTTAAACTAGAGTTGGGAACCAGAGTGCCAGAAAAGATAGCGGAGAGGTTGTGGTGACATGTTGCTAAGACCTCAGACAAAGTAAGGGATCAAAAGATTGAGCATGGTGGAATTAATGTCCAGAGCTGAGCATATTTCAATGCAAGAAGTATTGTTGGAAAGGCAGATGAGCTCAGAACATGGATCAACAAATAAGTTTATGATATTGTAGCCATAAGTTAGATTTAGTTGCAGGAGAGGCATGACTGACAGCTTCATATTCCAGGGTTCCACTGTTCTAGACACAACAAAGTGGGTAGGATTAAAGGGGGAGGGGTGGTGTTACTAATCAGGGAAATGTACTGGCATTGCTCAATGAGGACAGACTGGACAGCTTGCCTAGTGAGATTTTATGGGTGGAACTGAGGAATAAGAATGTTTGACCACGTTAATGGGGCCATATTATAGACCACTACACAGTCCGCGGGATTTAGAGCGACAAATTTGTAGCAAGGTCGCAGACTTGCAAGAAACATAAGTTGTTATAGTGATGTTAACTTTCTACATATTAACTGGGACTCCCATACTATAAAAGTTTGTCTAATATGTTCATGGAAGTTGCCTTAATCAATACATAGAGGTCCCAATGAAAGTGTGCGATACTTGATCTGCTATTAAGGAACGAGACAGGGTAGGTGACAGAAGTCTGTCTAGCTCAGGAATATGAGGAAATTAATAAGATTTTTCAAGACTTTTATGCTGAGCTATATAAATCTCAATGTCCATTAGATTCCTCTGAAATGAATGCTTTTTTACAAAAGATTGTTTTTCCTAAAATCTCGGCTGAGGATCGAAAGATTCTCGATGCTCAAATTACTGAAGCGGAAATTCATAAAACTATTTTTTCAATGCAATCTGGTAAATCCCCAGGACTTGATGGCTATCCCATAGAATTTTATAAAAAATTTGGAAAGTTGCTCTCTCCGTATATGTTGGAAATGTTTAAGGATTCTTTTATGAAAGGTGACTTACCCTCTACTTTTTATGAGGCCTCTATTTCTTTAATTCTTAAAAAAGATAGAGATCCTACTGATTGTGCTTCATATAGACCTATTTCATTCCTGAATGTTGACGCTAAGATTTTGTCATAGATAATAGCCAATCGATTGGAGAATATTTTGGGTAAAATTATTTTTAAAGATCAAACAGGCTTTATAAAGGGTCACTATTCCTTTTCAAATGTTCAGAGACTATTTAACATTATATAGTCATCCTCTTCTAAAATTCCACAATGTGTTGTGTCTTTGGATACTGAAAAAGCGTTCGACCGAGTCGAATGGAAATAGTTATTCAATGTTTTAGAGAAATTTGGCTTTGGTGTTAATTTTAAAAATTGGATTAAAATGATATATAAAGCCCCTATTGCTACTGTGTCACTAACAGTTGTAGGTCTCCTTTTTTTCAGCTTTCACGGGGGACAAGGCAAGGCTGTCCATTAAGTCCTTTGTTGTTTAATTTAATATTAGAACCCCTTGCTGTTGCTCTTCGTGAGGCTAAAAATATCCATGGGATCTTTGTGAATGAGACCATGCATAAGGTCTCTCTTTATGCTGATGATTTATTGGTTTATATATCTAACCCTGACGAATCCATTCCTGCCCTGCTAAAATTATTTAATGAATTCGGAGGTTTTTCAGGATATAAAATTAATTTTAGTAGAAGTGAATTGTTTCCTTTAAATGATTCTGTTTCTATATATGATAATACTCCTTTTAAAGTTTTAGACTCTTTTAGATATTTAGGTATTATAATTACTAAAAGGTATAAGGATCTTTATAAAGCTAATTTTGTTCCCTTAGTAGACTCTATGAAGTATTTATTTCGTAGATGGAGTCCACTTACATTTTCACTTGTTGGTCATATTCATATAGTTAAAATGATGATTCTACCGAAATTTTTATATTTATTTTAGAATATTCCTATTTTTTTGACTAGGAAGTTTTTTGTTCAGATTGATTCTACTATTTTATCTTTTATTTGGAATAATAAAAGACCAAGAATTAGTAAATGGCATTTACAAAAATTGAAAAAGGATGGAGGTCTTGCTTTGCCTAATTTTAGAATGTATTATTGGGCTGTTAATCTGCGATATATGTCTTTTTGGTTATACTGGGTTGATAAGAGTGATCGGCCAATTTGGGTAGACCTGGAACTAAAAGTTGTAAAACAGTTTTATTTAACCTCATTATTGGGGGCTCCTTTACCTATGCAATTAGGTAAAGTTGTTAATTTAAACCTATATCCTGTGATTAAGTATTCTTTACAAATTTGGCTCCAGTTCCGCAATTTTTTTAATCTTAAAAAATTTAAACTTTGTAATTTAATTTACCGAAATTACTTTTTTAAGCCTTCTTTGAGTGATCCAATTTTTCTACTTTGGAAAAATAAAGGTATTAATTCTTTTTTGGATTTATTTAAAGAAGATAGATTGATGTCCTTTGAACAATTAATTGATAAATATTCTCTTTCATACTCACACTTTCTGCAATACCTTCAAGTTAGACATTTTTTACAAAAATATTTAAGTAATTTCCCTTACATATTGGAGGCTGACCTGTTAGATACTATTATGAGTATGAATCCTTTGATTAAGGGTTCTATTAGAAGAATTTATAATTTACTACTACAATGGGATAAGCGTCCTTTGTCTAAGATTAAACAGGATTGGGAAAAGGAACTTAATTTGACTTTTATGACGGAGGATTGGATGCGGATATTGAAGTTGGTTAACTCTTCTTCAATTTGTGCTAGCCATTCATTGATTCAATTTAAAATTATACATCGTTATCATTTGACAAAGCAGAGACTTTCTCAAATCTTTCCTAATGTTGATAGTCATTGTGATAGATGTAAAACTGAGATAGCTACACTGACACATATGTTTTGGTCTTGTTCTATATTGGAACAGTTCTGGTAGTCGGTTTTCTCAACAATTTCTAAAGCACTTAAAATTAATTTACAACCTAATAAATTAACTGTGATTTTTGGAATAGTTCCTCAAAATATTCACAGTATTTCTGTGTCTAACCAACATGTTATTGCATTTGTTACATTGATAGCTAGGAGGGCCATTTTGTTGAAGTGGAAGGATACATCAGCTCTCACTTTGTCACAATGGTTCTCTCAAGTGATGCTATGTCTTAGTTTGGAGAAAATTAGAAGTCGAACCTTTGAACCTTTATTTGATTTTGAGAAAAGATGGGGCTCATTTGCTCGTTATTATCATTTGAGTTAATTGATATAATTTTTCCACGATCTAATTGTAAATTTTTTTTGAGTTAATTTGAGTTAATTTTTTTCTTGCTGGCGGTTTGATGTTTATTTTTAGAAGCTTTTTGTATGACGCATGGCTCCGGGGTTGTACACCCAATGGGTTCTCTTTTTTTTTTCTCACTTTTCTGCTCAGTAGGTTTTATTTTTGTTTTCACAAAATCTTGTTTTCAATCTTTAAGATGATGGGTTTTTTTGAGGCATTGTAAGTGTTGTTACTTCGATGTACTCATGTTATTTTTCCTATATATACAATAAAAAGATTTGAAAAGAAAGAAGTCTGTGTATGGGAACACTTTGCATCTAGTGATCATAATGCCATTAGTTTCAAACTAAATATGGAAAAAGATAAGTCTGGTCCATGGGTTGAAATTCTCAATAGGAGAAAGGCCAATTTCAATGGTATGTTTCTATGTATCAGAAATTATCCGGCAAGTGTGGATTGGGACTGGCTGTTTTCTGGAAAAGGTGTACTTGGTAAGTGGGAGGCCTTCAAAAGTGAAATTTTGAGAGTACAAAACTTGTATGCACCTTAGAATAAAAGATAAAGATAACAGGTTTAGGGAACCTTGGTTTTCAAGAGATATTGAGGTCCTAGTTAGGGAAAAAAAGGAGGTGCATGGCAGGTACAGGCAGGTAGGAACAAATGAGGTGTTTATAGAATATAACAACTGTAAAAGAACACAAGAAAGAAATCAAGAGGGCTAAAAGAAGGCATGAGGTTGCTCAAGCAGACAAGTTAAGTGAAAATCCTATAGGATTCTAAAGATAAGTTAAGAGCAAAAGGATCTCAAGGGACAAGATTGGTCTTCTGGCAGATTAGAATGGAAATCTATGCGTGGAGCTAAAAGAGATGGAGGAGACCTTAAATGGATTTTTTGCATCTGTATTAACTCTGGAGATGGACACAGTGACTTATAAAAATAAGGCAAAGCAGCAGTGAGGTATGCAGGTTACAGAGGAGGAGGTGTTTGATATCTTGAGGCAAGTTAGGGTGGATAAATCAGCAAGGCCTGACAAGGTGTCCCCTGGGATCCTGTGGGAGGGAAGTGCGGAAATTTCAGGGCTCTAGCAGAGATATTTAAATCATCCTTAGTGATAGGTGAGGGACTGGAAGATAGCTAATGTTGTTCTACTGTTTAAGGAAGGCTCTGAAAAAAACAGGAAGTTATGGGCTGTTGATCATGACATCAGTAGTGGGAAGTTATTGGAAGGTTTACTAAGGGACCAGATATATGAATATTTGGATAGACATGGACATGATTAGGGATAGTCAGCATGGCTTTATGTGTGATAGGTCGTTCTTATAGAGTTTTTTGAATAAGTTACCAGGAAAGTTGATGAAGTCAAGACAGTGGATGTTGTCCACATGGACATGTGGGAGTTTGGTCAAGAAGGTTCAGCAGCTTGGCATTCAAGATGAGGTAGTAAATTGGATTAGACATTGGCTTTGTGGGAAAAGCCAGAGAGCAGTAGTAGATGGTTGCCTCTTTGACTGGAGGCCAGTGACAAGTACCGCAGGGATCAGTGTTGGCTCCGTTGTTGTTTGTCACTTATATCAATGATCTGGATGATAATGTGATTAACTGGATCAGCAGATTTGTGGATGACACCAAGATTGTGGGTGTAGTTGACAGAAAGGAAGACTATCAAAACTTGCGGCAGGGTTTGGGCCAGCTGGGAAAGTGGGCTGAAAATTGGTAGGTGAAACTTAATGCAGTGAAGTGGAAAATGTTGCACTTTGGTAGGGTCAACCAGGGTAGATCATGCAGCGTATGATAGGGCACTGAGGAGTGAGGTAGAACAAAGGGATCTGGGAATACAGGTCTATAATTCGTTGAAAGTGGCGGCACAGGTAGTGTTTGGCATGAACTAGATGGACCTAAAGGCCTGTTTCTGTGGTGTATTTTTTTATGACCCTATGACTTGGCTGAGGGATAGCTTCTACTCTGTTGTTATAGGACTATTACACGTTTGCTTGGTATGATAAGCTGGACTCATGACCTTAAAATCTACCTTGTTATGATCTTGCACCTTATTGTTTACCTGCACTGCACTTTCTCTGTAGCTGTAACACTTTATTCTGCATTGTTAATTCACCTTGTTCTACCTCAATGTGCTGTGTAATGATTTGATCCAATTAATACACCAATTCCAGTTCCTTGGGGAATTACAGCCAAGGCCAGGAGCATGCTACCATGAATGGCTTTGCTGCGTAGAAGGGGAGGAAAAAGAGTAAGATCACTAATTATAGGTGATTCAATAGTTAGTGGGGCAGACAGTCATTTCAATGACATTGTACAGTTCTTGTGTCAGGATTATAGATATCACTGAACAGCACTGGAATAACCTGAAGTATAAGGATGAATAACTAAGTGGGTGTGATCAATATCAGTACCAAGGACTTGGTAAAAAGAGGGATGAATCCCTGCAGGCAAAATTTAGGGACCTTGGAAATAGGTTAAGAAGCAGGACCTCAAAGTTAGTGATCTCCAAATTGCTACCAGTATAATGTATTTGATAAAAAGGAAACCAGAGCAATTGAATATTGGCTTAGGAGATAGTATAGGAAGTAGTGCTATATATTCCAGAATTATTGAAGTAGTTTCTGGTAAGATGGAATTTCTACAAGCCAGAGGAATTGTACCACAATGACGATCAATATCCTCATGGGGCAGATGGGAACATTCACTTATGATTTTAGGGAGGAGTCTGCAAGAGACAGTTTGAATTGGAACCTAAGGGTAGAATAGGAAGGAAGGGAAGCTAAACTGGAAATAGAAGATATTGGTTAAGGAGTCCGGTGACATCATCGTTCAGAATGGCAGCTTAAATCAACAGCTCCTCCGGAAAAATGCATATATTGCCCCGTTAATCCATCAAGTATAAGATCTTTCGAAAATATTTGAATTGATAAGGGGAGAAAGAATGGAGATTAAAAAAGCACCACTGCGGAACCTATGGAAGAGAGAGGTCCAGCGCACGGCTCTCCTACACGTGCACGTGGCGGTGAAGCTGATGCTGGGCCTCGTGCAGACAAAGCAGCAAAGACGATAAGGATTCTGGAAGAGATAAGGGAAGACCAAAAAGATATAAAGCAGCAACTCAATGATATAAAGTCGGAGATCGCCAACGTCAATCAGAAAATAGCGGTGGCAGAGACTCAAATTGAGAAAGTGGAAGATCGTGTGCAAAGCATGGAACAGATACTAAGTAAGATGATTAAAATATTAAATCAACAGGAAAGTAAATTGCTTGACCAGGAGGGAAGATCGCGACGGAAAAATATCAGGATTTATAATGTTCCCGAAGGAGCGGAGGGATTGTCGATGATGGACTTTGTAGACAAGCTGCAGGAAGCGCTGGAGATTCCCCAGCTATGGAGGTTGAAATTGAGAGGGCAGATCGTTTGCTCGTCCTGAGGCCCTCCAGAGACAGAGAAAGTAAACAGTGCTTGATAGTTCTTAAATTCCTTCGATTCAAGAGCAAGGCGGAGATTCCCCACAGGGCCTGGGGTAAGAAGAGGGTTTTTTTGGAACGGGAAGTTAATATACTTCGATCATGATTATGCCCCCCCCCCCGCCCCGCCGGTGGTCCTACAGAAACGGAAGGAATATTCCGAAGCGAAACGAATATTAAAGCAAGAAAAGATTAAATTCCAAACCTTGTACCCTGCTAAACTGAGGGTATTTTACCAAGAAGGGATGCGACTGTACCAGACGGTGGAGGAGGCGACTACAGACATGAAGAACAGTGGTCAAACCAAGGGAAAGTCTGGCTGAGCAGTTGTCCCGAACTGCTTGGGAAATAGTAAGAGAACCTAAAAAGCAGGGAATGGGAACAGGACGAAAGAAGGATTTTAGGAAGAGACTGTCAGTTCTCCGAGGGCAGCCCTCACCTCCTCCAGAAGAACCATAAGGTTTGGCTAACTTTAAAAGTGCCAATAAACTAAACGGAAGCAAAAATAGACGGTGATATACCGATCTCGAGAAATATGTATTATAATGTGGATTTTATTTACTTAATTTTTAAAAATTCATTTATTCCTTCCTTTTTCCCCACCTAAAGGAGAATATATACATGAGAGGAATACACAGGGAAATCATTTCTGTGTAATGGACATAGATTTTTTTACTTACTTTTATAGGTACTGCAGCGGGGGCCCTCAACTCACAGGTAGGAGGGGCTATCCCCCACAGCTAGACTTTTCTTCTAGCCCAACCCAGGGTCATCTGGAGACCCCAGCCTTGGAATCACACCTTCCTTACCTTTTTTTTTATTATTCACATCTCTTGGCTCTTATTTGTTCAGAGAGTAGATCGATTAAGTTATATTCTGCAAATTTCAATGATATACCAACAGATAAATGCACATGGCTAAGGACAAAGTAAAAATTCATTTCTTTTAACGTCAATGGGCTGTTGAATCCAGTCAAGCGCAGTAAAATTCTATCAAAAATGAAAAAAGAACAAGCCCATGTAGTATATTTACAGGAAACTCACTTAAGTGATAATGAGCATGGAAAATTAAAGAGAATGGGCTTCACTAATATGTTTTTCTTCTCATATAAATCAGGACATAGAAGAGGAGTTGCTATTCTCATCTCAAGTAAGCTAAATTTTTGAAAAAGTATTTGAAATGGGAGATAAGGAGGGCAGATATATTCTGGTAGGGGGGAATATAGATGGAAATCCAATTACTTTCTTGAATATATACATACCCCCAGGAAGTGATATTAGTTTCTTCCAGAAAATTACGAATATTATAGTAACGGAAACAGAAGGTCTTTTGATATGTGGGGGAGACAAATTTACAATTACAACCAAAGTTAGACTCCTCCAATAGAAAAACTTATGAAACTTGTTTCAGTCGAAGCAAGCAGCTGAGAAGATGGGAGTGAAGAAATTGGGTGCAAAAAGTCTTTTTTTTTAAACACTGCTCGGGGAGAAGGGTCTGCACTGCACAAGCGCGTGACGTAGCGCGCCAAGGTTTAAAAAGAGACCACCATATACAGTGGGCAGCGGAGTGAGAGGGAGAAGAGTGGGACGGCTTTGGCTCAACAGGCTTCGGCAAGAACAGGCAGAGGCCAGGGTAGGTTCCGGTAAGTGTTTTTTTGTCCAGTTTGTTTAGAGTAGAGAGAATGCCAGGCAGGATGTTGGAATGCTCCTCTTGCAGGACGTGGGAAGTCAGGAAGCCCTCCGGTGTCCGACAACGACACCTGCAATAAGTGCATCCAGCTGTAGCTCCTGACAAACCGCGTTAGGGAACTGGAGCAGGAGCTGGATGACCTCCGGATCATTTGGGAGAATGAGGAGATTATAGATAGCAGCTACAGGGACGTGGTTACACCAAAGGAGCAGAGCACAGGAAATTGGGTCACTGTCAGGCGAGGGAAGAGGAAAGGGCAGGCAGAGCAGGGTTCCCCTGTGGCCATTCCCCTCAACAACAAGTATACCGCACTGGATACTGTTGGGAGGGATGACTTACCTGGGACAAGCTGCAGCAGCCAGATCTCTGGCACAGACTCTGGTTCTGCAGTGCAGAAGGGAGGGTGGAAAAAGAGGAGAGCGGTAGTGATACGGGACTCGATAGTTAGAGGTACAGATAGGAGGTTCTGTGGTCGTGGGGATGGAACTGGACTCTCTGACAGTGGTGTCTGAAAAGAGGATGTTGTCCAAGTTGCATGCCATCTTGGACAATGTCTCCCATCCACTACATAATGTACTGGTTGGGCAGAGACTCATTCCACCGAGATGCAACACAGAGCGTCATAGGAAGTCATTCCTGCCTGTGGCCATCAAATTTTACAACTCCTCCCTTGGAGCCAATAGGCTGGTCCTGGACTTATTTCCTGGCGTAATTTACATAATACTATTTAATTATTTATGGTTTTATTACTATTTAATTATTTATGGTGCAACTGTAAGGAAAACCAATTTCCCCCGGGATCAACAAAGTATGACTATGACTATGTGAAAGAGAATCCAGGATGGTTTGTTGCCTCCCGGGTGCCAGGGTCAAGGATGTCTCTAATCGCTTGCATGACCTTCTGAAGTGGGAGGGTGATCAGCCAGATGTTGTGGTGCACATCGGTACCAATGACATAGCAAGGGAGAGTGAGGAGGTCCTGGAGAGTGAGTATAGAGAGCTTGGTAGGAAGTTGAAAAGAAGGACCTCGAGGGTGGTAATCTCAGGATTGCTACCTGTGCTACGTGCCAGTGAGGGTAAGAATAGGATGCTCTGGAGGATGAACAAGTGGCTGAGGAACTGGTGTAGGGGGCAGGGTTTCAGATTTCAGGATCATTGGGACCTCTTCTGGGGTAGGTGGGATCTGTACAAGAAAGACGGGTTACACTTGAACTACAAGGGAACCAATATCTTTTCAGGGAGGTTTGTTAGTGCTATTGGGGAGGCTTTAAACTAGATTTCACAAGATCACAAGACAAAGGAGCAGAAGTAGGCCATTCGGCCCATCAAGTCTGCTCCGCAGCTCCCCCATGAGCTAAACTATTCACCCATCTGGTTCCAACTTCCAGCTTTTTCCCCATATCCCTAGATACCCTGACTAATTAGATACCTGTCAATCTCCTCCTTAAACACTGTCAATGATCGGGCCTCCACAGCTGTATGTGGCAACGAATTCTACAAATCCACGACCCTCTGGCTAAAAAAATTTCTCCTCATCTCTGTTTTAACTGGGTACCCTCTAATTCTAAGACTATGGCCTCTTGTCCTGGACTCACCCACCAAGGGAAACAACCTTTCCACATCTACTCTGTCCAACCCTTTCAACATTCGAAATGTTTCTATGAGATCCCCTCTCATTCTTCTATACTCTAATGAATACAATCCAAGAGCTGACAAACGCTCCTCCTATGTTAGCCTCTGCATTCCAGGAATCATCCTCGTAAGCCTTCTCTGAACTCTCTCCAACATCAGTACATCCTTTCGAAGATAGGGTGCCCAAAACTGCACACAGTATTCCAAATGAGGTCTCACTAATGCCCCATAGAGCCTCATCAACACCTCCTTACTCTTATACACTATACCTCTTGAAATGAATGCCAACATAGCATTCGCTTTCCTTACAGCTGATCCAACTTGGTGGTTAACCTTTAGGGTATCCTGCACGAGGACCCCCAAGTCCCTTTGCACTTCCGATTTTTGAATTTTCTCCCCATCTAAATAATAATCTGCCCAATTATTTCTTCTTCCAAAATGTACAACCGTATATTTGTCTACGTTGTATCTCATCTGCCATTTCTTTGCCCACTCTCCTAAACTGACTAAGTCTCTCTGCAACCTTTCCGTTTCTTCAATATTTCCTGTTCCTCCACCTATCTTGGTGTCATCTGCAAACTTAGCTACAAATCCATTTAATCCATAATCCAAATCATTGATACACATCGTAAAAAGAAGTGGCCCCAACACCGACCCCTGCGGAACACCACTAGTAACCGGCAACCAATCAGAATATGATCCCTTTATTCCCACCCTTTGCTTTCTGCCTATCAGCCAATGCTCCACCCATTTCAATATCTTTCCTATAACTCCATGGGCTCTCATCTTATTAAGCAGCCTCATATGCGGCCTATCTTATCGAAGGCCTTTTGAAAATCCAAATATACAACATCCACAGCCTCTCCCTTGTCAATTTTATTCGAGATTACCTCAAAAAATTCCAATAGGTTGGTGAGACAGGATCTTCCCTTCATGAAACCATGCTGGCTTCGGCCTATCTTGTCATGCACCTCGAGGTATTTCATAACCTCGTCCTTGAGGATTGACTCCAATATCTTTCCAAATACCGATGTCAGACTAATAGGTCTGTAATTTTCTTTTCGCTGCCTCCTTCCTTTCTTAAATAACGGAACTACGTTTGCGACCTTCCAGTCCTCCGGAACCATGCCAGAGTCTATTGATTCCTGGAAGATTATTTCCAATGCTTCCACAATCTCCAAAGCCACCTCCTTCAGAACCCTTGGGTGCACCTCATCCGGACCGGGAGACTTATATATTCTCCACTTAGCTTCCCAAACACTTTCTCTCTAGTAATCTTGACTGTACCTAATTCTATTCCCTGATACCTCTGGCTATCAGGTATATTGCTCATGTCTTCCACTGTGAAGACTGATGCAAAATACTCATTCAGTTCCTCCGCCATCTCTTTGTTATCCATTATAATTTTTCCAGCATCATTTTCAATCGGTCCCATATCTACCCTTGTCACTCTTTACTCGTCATATATTTAAAAAAACTCTTAGTATCCTTTTTTATGTTAATCGCCAACTTCCTTTCATAATTCATCTTTTCTTTCCTAATGACTTTCTTAGTTTCCTTCTGTAAGTTTTTAAAAGTCTTCCAGTCCTCATTTTTCCCACTAATTTTTGCTTCCTTGTACGCCGTTTCTTTTGCTTTTATTTTTGCCTTAACCTCTCTCATTAGCCACATTTGTGCCATTTTTCCATTCATGATTTTCTTTTTTCTTGGAATATATTTTTCCTGCATTTTCCTTATTTCTTGTAGGAATTTCATCCAATTCTGCTCTGCTGTCCCTCCATTTAGCTTACTTTTCCAACCGACTTGGGCCAGTTCCTCTCTCATACCACTGTAATTTCCCCTGTTCCACTGATATCGATACACCTGATACCAGCTTCTCCTTTTCAAATTTGAAACTGAACTCAATCATATTATGATCACTACTTCCAAGGAGTTACTTTACCTCCAGCTCCCTAATCGCCTCAGGTTCGTTACACAGCCCCCAATCCAAAACAGCAGGTCCCCTGGTGGGCTTCTGGAGAAGCTCCTCCAAAAAGCCATCCTGTAGGCATCCTACAAACTCCCCCTCCTGAGATCTATTACGTTTCTGACTTTCCCAATCCACTTTCATATTAAAATCCCCCATAATTATCTTGACATTTTCCTTCTGACACGCTTTTTCTATTTTCAGCTGCAACTTGTAGTCCACATCCCGGCTGCTGTTTGGAGGCCTGTATATAACTGCCATTAGTGTCTTTTTACCCTTGCCATTTCTTAATTCTACCCATAAGGAGTCTACCTCTTCTGATCCCATGTCCCTTCTTTCTATTGATTTGATATTGTTACTTACCATCAGGGCCACGCCGCCCCCATTAACTACCTTCCTATCTTTCCTATACACTGTGTATCCTTGGATATTCAGCTCCCAATCACATCCATCATTTAGCCATGACTCTGTGATGGCCACAATGTCATATCTTTTAACCTGCAGCTGTGCAGCAAGGTTATCCACTTTATTTCTAATGCTGCGTGTATTTAAGTACAGTACATTTAGATCAGTATCTGTTGCCGATTTTGCTATATTTCTATTTTGCAGCAAATTATCCTGTATATTCACCGGCCTGTCCTTCTTGCCATCTTTGCCGCACAGTATTTTTGACTTATTTCTATTTTCCTTTTCCTTGACCCTAAAACCTTGGTTTCCTTCCCCTTGCCAATTTAGTTTAAACCCTCCCTAACAGCTATATTAAACAATCCTGTGAGGATATTAGTACCTTTTGAGTTCAGGTGTAATCCATCCTTTTTTGTATAAGTCATACCTTCCCCAAAATAGATCCCAATGATTCAAGAATTTGAAGCCCTGCTCCCTGCATCAGTTACTTAGCCACACATTCATCTGCTTAATTCTGCTATTCTTACCATCATTAGCACGTGGCTCAGGCAGTAATCCTGAGATTATTACTCTGGAGGTCTGGCTTTTCAATTTTCCTCCTAGCTCCTGGTAATCTTTCTTCAGGACCTCCTCACTTTTTCTGTCTATGTCATTGGTACCAACATGTACCAAGACTTCCGGTTGCACGCCCTCTCTCCTCAGAATACCCTGGACTCGATCTGAGATATCCCGTACCTTGGCACCAGGGAGGCAACACACCATCCGGGTATCCTTGTCCGGCTCGCAGAATCTCTTGTCTGTCCCCCTACGATGGATTCCCCTATAACTACCGCATTTCCTTTTGCTCTCTTGATTTCGGCACTGTGCAGAATGCCAGAGCCTCGTTCACTGTGGTCCTCCTCTATCTTGTGGGGTTGTATTATAGACAACCCAATAGTCAGCGAGAATTGGAGGAGCAAATCTGCAGAGAGATAGCAGGCAACTGCAGGAAACATAAAGTTGTGGTGGTAGGGGATTTTAATTTCCCACATATTGATTGGGACTCCCATTCTGTTAGAAGTCTAGATGGTTTATAGTTTGTAAAATGTGTTCAGGAAAGTTTTCTGAATCAATATATAGAGGTACCAACTAGAGGGGATGCAATATTGGATCTCCTATTAGGAAACGAGTTAGGACATGTGACGGAAGTTTGGTTCCAGTGATCATAATACCATTAGTTTCAACTTGATCATGGACAAGGATAGATCTGGTCCTACGGCTGAGGTTCTGAACTGGAAGAAGGCCAAATTTGAAGAAATGAGAAAGGATCTAAAAAGTGTGGATTGGGACAGGTTGTTCTCTGACAAGGATGTGATCAGTAAGTGGGAAGCCTTCAAAGGAGAAATTTTGAGAGTGCAGAGCTTGTATGTTCCTGTCAGGATTAAAGGTAAAGTGAATAGGAATAAGGAACCTTGGTTCTCAAGGGATATTGCAACTCTGATAAAGAAGAACAGAGTTGTATGACATGTATAGGAAACAGGGAGTAAATAAGGTGCTTGAGGAGTATAAAAAGTGCAAGAAAATACTTAATAAGGAAATCAGGAGGGCTAAAAGAAGTCATGAGTTTGCCTTGGCAGTCAAAGTGAAGGATAATCCAAAGAGCTTTTACAGGTGTATTAGCAGCAAAAGGATTGTAAGGGATAAAATTGGTCCTCTTGAAGATCAGAGAGGTCGACTATGTGCGGAACCAAAAGAAATGGGGGAGATCTTAAATGGGTTTTTTTGCATCTGCATTGACTAGGGAAATTGGCATGAAGTCTATGGAATTAAGGGAAACAAGTAGTGAGATCATGGAAACTGTACAGATTAAAATGGAGGAGATGCTTGCTATCTTGAGGTAAATTAAAGTGGATAAATCCCCAGGACCTGACAGGGTATTCCCTCGGACCTTGAAGGAGACTAGTGTTGAAATTGCAGGGGCCCTGGCAGATATATTTAAAATGTCAGTGCCTACGGGTGAGGTGCTGGAGGATTGGAGAATGGCTCATGTTGTTCCGTTGTTTAAAAAAGGATCGAAAAGTAATCCAAGAAATTATAGGCCGGTAAGTTTGACATCGGTAGTGGGTAAGTTATTGGAGGGAGTACTAAGAGACAAAATCCACAAGCATTTGGATAGACAGAGACTTATTAGGGAGAGTCAACATGGCTTTGTGCATGGTAGGTCATGTTTGACCAATCTATTGAAGTTTTTCGAGGAGGTTACCAGGAAAGTGGATGAAGGGAAGGCAGTGGATGTTGTCTACATGGACTTCAGTAAGGCCTTTGACAAGGTCCCCGCATGGGAGGTTAGTTAGGAAAATTCAGTCGCTAGGTATACATGGAGAGGTGGTAAATTGGATTAGACATTGGCTCAATGGAAGAAGCCAAAGAGTGGTAGTGGAGAATTGCTTCTCAGAGTGGAGGCCTGTGACTAGTGGTGTGCCACAAGGATCAGAGCTGGGTCCAGTGTTATTTGTCATCTATATCAATGATCTGGATGATAATGTGGTATATTGCAAATTTGCTGATGATACAAAGACTGGAGGTGTAGTGGAAAGTGCGGAAGGTTTTCAAAGCTTGCAGAGGGACTTGGACCAGCTGGAACAATGGGCTGAGAAATGGTAGATGGAGTTTAATACAGACAAGTGTGAAGTATTGCACTTTGGAAGGACAAACCAAGGTAGAACATACAGAGTAAATGGTAAGGCACTGAGGAGTGCAGTAGAACAGAAGGATCTGGGAATACAGATACAAAATTCCCTAAAAGTGGCGTCACAGGTAGATAGGGTCGTGAAGAGAGCTTTTGGTACATTAGCCTTTATTAATTAAAGTATTGAGTATAAGAGCCGGAATGTTATGATGAGGTTGTATAAGGCATTGGTGAGGCCGAATCTGGAATATTGTGTTCAGTTTTGGTCACCAAATTACAAGAAGGAAATTAATAAGGTTGAAAGAGTGCAGAGAGGGTTTACAAGGATGTTGCTGGGACTTGAGAAACTCAGTTACAGAGAAAGGTTAGGACTTTATTCCCTGGAGCGTAGAAGAATGCGGGGAGATTTGATAGAGGTATATAAAATTATGATGTGTATAGATAGAGTGAATACAAGCAGGCTTTTTCCACTGAGGCAAGGGGAGAAAAAAACCAGAGGACATGGGTTAAGGGTGAGGGGGAAAAGTTTAAAGGAAACATCGGGGGGGCTTCTTCACACAGAGAGTGGTGGCAGTGTGGAATGAGCTGCCAGACGAGGTGGTAAATGCGGGTTCTTTTTTACACTTAAGAATAAATTGGACAGATACATGGATGGGAGGTGTATGGAGGGATATGGTCCATGTGCAGGTCAGTGGGACTAGGCAGAAAATGGTTCAGCACAGCCAAGAAGGGCCAAAAGGCCTGAATCTGTGCTGTAGTTTTTAAACAAAGTCCTTACATAAGAAAATTAACACTCCTTTTGAGGATGTTGGTCTAATTGATATATGAAGGGACCTTTTCCCTGACAGAAGGGATTACGGTCATTATTCTGCCCCCCATTCCGTATATACAAGAATAGACTATTTCATAACATTTGGAAAAGATAGAGACAAAGTAATCAACTGTGGAATTGGGACAATAGATAATGTAAGTGACTGTGTACCTATATATCTATTGGTTGATTTTGACCTACAACCAAAGAATATTATCTGGAAACTAAATTCAAGTCTACTCAATGATCCTTATTTTAAGGAACAAATTAAAAATGGAATTGGTCTTTACTTAGAATTTAATGATAATGGAGAGGTTTCACCTCCCATTCTATGGGATACTCTGAAGGCTGTCTTAAGAGGAAAAATTATAGCGATATCTTCACATAAGAAAAAAATAAGAAATAGAACATTAGAGGAATTACAAAATAAGCTGAAGGAACTAGAAAAAAAACACATATTGAGTTTGGCACAGGATACACTAGAGGAAATTTAAAAAATTAGGAATGAAATTAATAGTTTGGCTGCACAAGAAATTAGAAAAAATTTAGTGTTTCTGAAACAGAGACACTTTGAAAGTGGATCTAAATCTATGAAAATACTGGCGTGGAAACTGAAAAAAAAAGATAGCAGAAAATACAATTCACAGAAAAAGGGATCCAAGAACAAAAGTGATTAAAAAATAAGCTAAGTGAAATTCAAGAAGATTTTGAAATGTTTTACAAAACTCTATATTCCAAAGTTCCAGGGGGAAGCATAACCCAAACTGACACCTTCCTGAATTCTCTAGAGTTACCCACTTTAAGCAAAGAACAAAATAGAATGATGACTGCTAACATAACTGAAGCTGAACTAAAAACGGCAATTATTGGGCTTAAATTAAGCAAGTCACCAGGATCAGATGGATATACAGCAGAGTGGTATAAAGAGTTTCGAAGTGAGTTAATTCCTGTTTTACTCCCCACACTGAACTGGGCCCTAAGAAAGGCGCAAATGCCACCCAGCTGGAAGGAGGCGATAATCTCAGCTATACTGAAAGAAGGCAAGGATAAAATGGAATGTGGGTCATTTAGACCAGTATCTGTTCTTAATGTGGATTATAGAATATTTACCTCCATCGTGGCCAAACGATTAGAAAAGTTTCTGTCCACACTGATACATAATGATCAGACAAGTTTTATACAACAACAGCAAACACAAGACAATATACGAAGGACACTTCACATTATGGATCATATTTAAAAAAATGAAATTGAAGCAATAGTGATAAGTGTGGACGCTGAAAAGGCATTTGATTCAGTTAATTGGAATTTTCTTTACAGAGTTTTACATAGATTTGGTCTACATGACACAATTATTAAAACAATACAGGCACTATACGACAATCCTACTGCCAGGATTAAAATCAATGGATATTTATCTAATAGTTTTACCCTAGGAAGGGGCATGAGACATGGTTGTGCATGGTCACCACTACTCTTCGCATTATATCTGGAACCATTAGCTCAATACATCAGACAAAATGAAGGTATCAGGGGAATTACTATTAAAGGGACAGAGCATAAATTGGCCTGTTATGCAGATGATATTTTGATCTATCTCGGGCAACCAACATACTCTTTACCTAAATTGATGCAATCCTTTGAACAATATGGCCAATTATCAGGATACAGGATCAACATAGATAAAATCCAACTACTTTCATATAACTATAGCCCGCCAAGAGAAATTGAAAGTAGATATCCTTGGGTATGGCAAACAGAATCGTCAAATATTTGGGCATTATTATGCCAAAAGATTTGGCAAAATTATCAGAATGCAATTATCAGCCTATACTGTATATTAAAAAAAATTAAGGAAGATATAACAAGACGGAACCTAATTCCTTTTCTTGGTCTCAGTTCAAGGATTGAATCTATTAAAATGAATATACTGCCCAGACTACTAAAATCTCTTTCAGACCCTACCAATAGAGATTAACCAAAGTCAATTCAATGAATGGAACAAGATGCTATCAGGATATATATGGCAAGGTAAAAGGCCTAGGGTTCGTCTCAAAACTTTGCAATTAGCCAAGGAAAAGGGGGGATGGGGCCTACCTTCTCTTAGAGATTATTATTTTGCAGCACAGTTGAGAGCCGTGATATGCTGGTGCAATCCATCATATGACGTTCAATGGAAAAACATTGAGGAGAGGATACTTTCCATCCCCATACAGGCAATTTTGGCTGATAACAACCTATAAAGTTACATAAATAATATTGACAATCCATGGGTGAAATGGACTCTTAAGATATGGAAAACTATTATAAAAGAATATAAACCAGAGAGAGACATTCCAATTCTTAAATGGTGTGCATATGACTTGGATTTTACGCCGAATAAACTGGATGCTAGATTTAAGGACCGGACAGCTAAAGGAATAACAGCTATCTGCAATAGAATGAAAGAAGGAACACTGTTCAGTTTTGAAATGCTCAAAAACACTTATTAGAAAAACAGGACTTTTATCAGTATTTACAGATGCGACAGTATGTTAATAGGACGGTTAAAAATGTAACCAAGGCAAGTACATGTCTGATAGAGCTATTTAGAAAAGCATATAATTCAGACAATGGTAGTAGAATAATTTCAAGCATTTATAAGGGGTTGTCAAATCTTAAAACACATTCGACTTCATATATTAAATCAAAATGGGAGAAGGAAAGAGGGATAATAATATCTGAGGAAGAATGGACAATAATATGGAGGTATCAATGGAAGTGTACCAGTTCACAGAAATGGAGCGAGTTCAGGTGGAAAACCTTGATAAGATATTTTATTACACCCTCTCAGAAATCCCATTAATAGTAACCCCCCGTTTGTTGGAGAAATTGTGGAAATCAAAATGCAAACCATTATCATATTTTCTGGGAATGCCCTGTTATCAAAGACTATTGGAGTGGGATACACAATTGCCGATTGCGTCGTCTTTGATCTGGGCTGACATTTACGTGCCGGGCGGCACCTAATCAATCAGCTTGTTTATTTCAGCTTTTTTCTTAAAGGTGTGCTGGGTGTGTTCTGGCTACCGCTGTATTCTTCGCGGCCCGGAGGTTTGGGACCACTGTTATAATTGACTTATCACTACATTCATGCGAGGAAAATATGCGCTGTGTGTTTAATATTACATTCATTAGATAAACCTCTTTAGAAACAAAATTGAATGTATTAGCCACTTACAAGTGACTTATAGTTGATTTACCACCTATATTCTGGCCGCGTTTAACACGCCCCCCCCCCCCGCCGGGTCGGCCGATCCGCAAGAATATTGTTAATATTAAACCGGTCCGCGGTGCAAAAAAGGTTGGGGACCCCTGATTTAAACTAGCTGGCAGGCTGCCAAGGAGCTACGCTATTGATGCCCTACGTGATGAGGCCAAACTCCCTGTAGACGTGCTTAAAGTTGTAACAGAATAAACATGATGATAAAGTACATACTTTAATGTCACATTTGCTGCATATACCCAACTTGGTTTACAGATTAGACAAAATCACTAAACAAAGTATTACATACACCCTTGGAGGTCGACCGGGGGCGGGGGAGAATGGTGATACGGGGTTGCGGGGGGCGGGGGTGATACGTCCCTGAAATGAGTTTTTGCAGGGTGGGATGTCTGTGAGTGTATTGGAATGTTTTAGACTCTGGAGGTCGATTTAAATGTAATAGTAAATAGGATACTGCATTTAGTATCTAAGATATTTGTTAGATTATGAGGAGAGGGCCGGAGTGACCGTAACTAGTTCAATTGTTCTCATTTAAAGCCAGGATAGACCGGACGGGCCAAAAAGTCTGCTTCCGTTCTGTAATTAACATATGGATATGACTGAGAAAGTAAATGCAATCTTTTGTGCCCCCAGAGAAAGGAATATGTTTGCCCAATAAATTGAGGTGAAGCGAGCTGGGAGAAACGGATACTGCGAACCTGTATCCTCTGGGCCGAATTCCGTGGTGTTTACTGTAATTTTAACAGCGGCCAGACGCAGCAGGTTGACAGTGTTACATCGCCGCAGTCGAACTGCTGGAGGTGGCCCTCGCTCTGGCCTGATTTGTCGTCAATGAGTAAACCAATCCGACTACACGTTATCGCGTCGCAGCCTTGCAATAATTTAGTTTTAACTTCCGTACGTTAAAAATAAAATCAAAATGTGTTTTGGAATCGAAGGCGGTTCAGGATAATGGGTGGTTACACACCGGCGGGGTCCTGGTGCTGCAACAGTCCGACTTGTTTGGGTGCTCCAACAGTTCTACTACTTTATGGGTCTAGGATTATAAAATCAGTAGGTCTGGCCGGTATTGATCTAAACATAGACTGAGCTCGGTTCATAGTCAGGCTGAATCCGAACCGGTGCCAGGCAAAATCCAGGCGAGACCGAGCTTTATCCAGACCAAGCAAACGGGAGCTAGGCCTGCATCTCAGTCTGACTCTCGGGACGGGACCAGTGCAAGAGCCTCTCTGACTCTCGGACGCAGGCAAGATGAGCAAGGAAGGTACTTTAGCTGTTGCCTTTGGTCCAAGACTTCAGCGCGTAACTTACGCTGAACAGTCCAAGTTTGGCTCAGCGTGTTTGGTGATCGGTTAGATTTAATTTGAGATGATAGCTTTTTGGTTGGGTTGGTGGTTCTTGTGAGCGAACATCATAAAATTAGGTTGACGTTCGTTCGTGGAACAAGTATTAGAAACGAATTGGAAAATCTTTGCCGTTCTTCAGTATGCACTGTACACCATTCGCGTAGATAATACGTTTTTAGGTATTTGAATAATGCGCTGCAATTCAAGTAGTTTGCCATGTTCCAGATGATGTTGAGCCCAAGAGAGAGAATCTGGGATTTTGATGCCCAGAAACTAGAAACTGCTCATCCTTTCTACCACTTACTCCTCGATGAGGACTGCCCCTTCCCGAAGTCCTTGGTTTTGCTGATAATTGAGATTGTTGTTGCAACGCCAGTCAACCAGCAGTTCCACCTTGTATGCCTCCTTGTTATCATTGTTGAGATTTTACCAATGGTAGTGGTGTCAACCGGAAAGTTGTAATAGTGTTTGAGCTGTGTTTAGCCACACAGTCATGAAGAGAATGGCAATAGGCTTAACATGCATCCTTGAAGTGCACCTGTGTTTGATTGTTAGCAAAGAAACTTTACACTGTTCGGTACTCTGGTATCCCTTTGAGGAAGTCAGAGGTACGTGTTTAGAAGTTCGGTGATTTATAAAAGAGGATCATGCTATGTAGTGAGATTGTGTCCATTGTTGACCTGTTGTGGCATTCGACGAATTGCAGTGGTTCCAGGCTAGTTATTTTGAGCCATTGCAAACCTCTTGAAGCACTTCATTATGGTAGACTGCTGCTAGTTGATAGTCATTGAATTAGCTAACCTTGCTTATGGCCCAACTCTCCACATATTGGCCAATATTTTAAATGAGGAAACAATCTAATATTTCAAGCTTGCTGAGTATACAAAAATGGCTGTGAGTAGGATATGGAGAGGTTGCAAAGAGGATTTGAAGCAATTTAGAAAGTTGAGTGAGTGGGTCAGTACGTTGCAGTATATAAATGTGAAATTATCCAATTCATTTGGAAAAACAAAGGCATATAGTGATAGACTGTGAAATGTTAATGTATGTAGGAATATTGATGTCTTTCTGCACCGGTCACAGAAAGCAAACATGCAGGAGAAGCAACTAGTCAAGAAGCAAATGATACGTTGGTCTTCACTGCAAGATCTTTTGAGTACAAGAGTGCTTGTGGTGAACCACACCTGGAGTATTGTATGCAGTTCTCTTGTCCTCACTGAAGAAAATAGTTGCTGTAGAAGGTGTGTAGCAAAAGTTAAAAAGACTGATTTCTGCAATGGTGGGGTTGTCATACAATAGAAATTAGATCAACTTGGTTTGTATTTGCAAAGTTTAGAATAATGCGATGAGATCTTATTGAAACGTTAGCTAATTTTGGCTGGGCTCAACACATTGGATGACAAGGAGGTTGGTTCCCTTGGTTTGGAGGTGGGGTGGTACTCAGAACTTGTTAACAAGTTCTTATAATGTAATCCAGTATGGCAGAGCAACTGCTTATGGTAGTGTTTTAGGAGATAAATATTGGGCAGTCTTAAGATATGGGCTAAGACATTTTGGAGTTTGATTTAGAGAAATGTCTGCATTGTGGGAAATATGCAGAATTCTCTGCCAAAGAAAGTTGTGGATGCCAAATTGTTGAGAATAATTATTTTTTGAAAGAAGGTAGATCTCTGCCTCAGGACCATATTCCTATAAAACTTGATGCCTCTAGAGTTAAGAGCAGGGGCTCCCAAACTTTGTTATGCCATGGACCAATACCATTAAGCAAGAGGCCTGTGGACCCCAGGTTGGGAATCCATGGTTGAAAGGATAGGCCATGATTGTATTGAATCATGGAGCAGGCTTGAAGGTTCACATCCTCTACTCCTGTTTTGTGCTTCCAACAGAGTTTAAAACCTGTTAACAGCAAGTTCTTATGAATTATATTGTAACCCAGTATGACAGATCAATTGTTTATGGTACTACTTTGGGAGATAAATATTGGGCAAGTTAATCAGAATATGTATCATCTTTGATGTTTTTGGAGTAATGTTCTGACACCTCTTTGGCTGGCTGGGAGACTAGATTATCCTTTTGACGATATCAGTTCTGTGATATTGTGTGTTTTCAGTACTGTACTGATGGTATCAGCTGGATTTTTTGTGCTCATCTCTTCTACCTGTGCTTGTGCTATCTAGATTTGTTACAGCATTGATCTGGCTGACTTTACAGAATATTATTCCTGTTTACCACAAGCACAATCCATTAGTTATTGCTTTGTGTCCTGCTCTGAATCATCATTTACCATTAAGTCATAACTGAGAGTATTTAAATAAACTGAATGTTAACACTGGCAATTTATTTCCATCCATCGTCAGCCAGCAACTTTTATTTGTATTTATTATATAGACATCCGTTAGTCTCATGAGACCATGTATTTGCTCCTTGGAAGGTTTCCAGGTCGCAGGCCTGGTCAAGGTTGTATGGAAGACCAGCAGTTGCCCATGCTGCAAGTCTCCCCTCTCCACACCACCGATGTTGTCCAAGGGAAGGGCATTAGGACCCATACAGCTTGGCACCGGTGTCGTTGCAGAGCCATGTATGGTTAATTGCCTTGCTCAAGGACACACATGCTGCCTCTGCCGGCTCGAACTAGGGACCTTCAAGTCACTAGACGAACGCCTTAACCACTTGGCCACGCCAAATAATACAAATTATTTGTATATTATATTAAAGCACCATTTTCCAGTGTACTTTACTGCAGTATATCAAACAATATTTGATGCTGAACCATTGAAGGGGATAAACATGAGCTTAATCAAAGATGTAGATTTTGAGCATATCAGGAACTACCTTAGGAGTAGTAACAGGAGATTCTGCAGCTACTGTAAATCTGCAGCAACACAGACAGAGTGCTGGAGGAACTCAGCAAGTCAGTCATTGTCCATGGAGTGGAATAAACAGTTGCTATTTCGGGCCAAGACTTTCTAATTAGGACTTTGCTCCATATAGCCAACAAAAAAGGTAAGCATGGTTAGGGCCCATGCAAGTGCTCTTTGCTACAACTTTGATTTGTTGAAAGTGTGAGGAATCAGAAGAGAACTTCAGTGTCCAGGGTCTTGATGAAGGGTCTCAGCCCGAAATGTCAATGTTTATTCATTTCTATAGGTGCTGCCTGACCTGAGTTCATCTAACATTTTGTGTGTTGCCCTGGATTTTCAGCATCTGCAGAATCTCTTGTAATTGCATTTTGCTGCCCCAGAATGCCTATGGCCTTCCTGCTTAGGGAGTGGTGGTATTTAGTGCCTGGATGTCAATAGTAAACATGAGGTGATGGGGGCCCAAGGAATTGGAAGTGGTTAAAATGGTGGCGAGTGTGCAATATATTCCAGATGGATTTTGGACAAGGTGGAATGAGATGGTCAAGTTATGAAGAGATGAGTTTAGTTGGATGAGAGCAGTAAGAAACAATGGGACTACCAAGGTAATCCTGTTTGTGAATCCTCAGTAGGAGATAGAAATGGGGAGTATGGATTTGTGGAATTATCAGGTTGGAGGTTGTGGAGGGGAGATTTCCTGAAGTGGTCAGATCTATGATGGTACAGGAGATAGCAGCCTGAAGTCCTTTGGTGGGGTTTTGGTCCAGTAATAGGTATGAAGAGATATCGGAGAGCTGCAGTCTACAGAGATCAGTTGACCAGAAAACAATAGCATTGCCCTTGTCTGTGGGTTTGATGATGAGTTTGGGTTGGAAAGGAGGGAACAGAGCTCTGCATGTTTGGAGATGTTGTGGTTGGAGTGGGTGGGGGGGAGTAAAGGCAATTAGAAATAAAAAATCCTATACAGGTCGACCTTCACTAATCTGACTACCTGTAATCCAGTTCCTTCGATAATCCAGCACTGATTATGCTTCTGTATGTGATCCTTCTGTAATTTGGCATTTTCACTAATCTGGCACTCCTCAGGTCCCAATGGTGCCGGATTAGTGAAGGTCGACCTGTAGTAGCTAGCTGTACAATAAATACTGCTTCCCATCCAATAAACATCCACCCAAAGAATCTAGAAAACTCAGACAACTTTATAAATTTTGGGAGCCACTTCTGAGTGAAAGCAAATATTACCTTTGACTTTCAGTGCACAAACAGAGTTTTTGTCTTTCTGAGGAAATGAGTGTTCGTAGCTGAAACTCAGTGTTTGTAGCTGAAGCTGACTCAAAGCTCATAGATGCAAAGATAGTCATCTTTACCTTGCCATCCTGAGCTTCTGAGATATGGACTGCCCTACAATAGCCTTCTCAAAGTACTATAATACTGCTACTAATGTTGTCACGATGTTCCAAATTTAGTGGCAGGATAAGCAGGTGAACAAAAGTGTGCTTTTCCAGCTAATGTCCTCAGTGCTGAAGCCCCAGTTCTGCTCAGTGGGTCAGCCAAGTAGTTAGAATGTCGACCATACTTTTTAAAACTTTTTGTTCTGGCAAGTAATCAATAGAAGAAAAAATGGAATAATTATTTCAAATCCTTTTTGAATAGGCGTTACAGCTCATTGACCTATGGTACCCTTAGCCCATAAACCCTGTATCAAGAGAAGAAGCATTTGGGATTTCATGGAGAGCCTGGACTCCATAAATAGAGAACACACAGAATCCCAGTGTAAAAAAAAAATGGAAGGCCTGCACCACCTCTCAAATTACATGCCTGACCTGTGCAAGTTCCTAATTATTAAACTGTGTTCTAAAACTGTTCTTCATGTTAGGTACTAGATAGCTTTTAACCACTTTGAAGTCATTTTTACTATTCAAGAATGCACATAGCTCTTCATGTTACATTAGTCAGGAACATATGAAAGAAATTCGATCAGTCTTAAAAGCACATTTGTTTCAAATTTTCAGGGAGTAGGAACGTTGATTAAGTGTGCATCAACTATAACCCTGACTGATTTTAGATAAATGCCAATTATACCAATCAAAGTAACTTTACTGTTTGTCATTGTGCACCTTTAAATGATTTCTAAAGCTATTCTTGCTGTAAAATCAAAGATTTCTAATTTGAATAAATTTTATGTTGAAATACCTACCATCTATATGATTCAAATCAATAATATGACACTATAATCTTAATGCTTCATCAGGGCAGTACATAGTCTGATTTTTTTTGCTGGTTAGAACACTTATGAAACATTGCAAAATTTGTTTAGAATATTGATAATGATGTATAGAAATAGAATAATTTTTGTATCTGTAAAAGACACAATGTAATTTTTATATTTTCCTTTGAGCTCAGGTAGATTTCGAAAGAGAAAGCATGACAACCTGCAGCCTCGAAATCAAAAAGAGGAAGGACAGAGTAAAGTAAACCCATTGTCACCTGTGCTGTTATCTTTTGAGTGTAAGTGTGTTTTATTGATCCTCAATTTTTATTGTTACTTGCATCAAATTCTTCGTGCTCAGCACCAATCAAGATCAATTTTGTGCTAACATTGGACTAACACGTTGGGGTCAACACTGGAGAAAACGACAGAGAGCTTGATAAATAGGATTGCTAAGAAGGATGCAAGGAAACAATATGATAATGAAAATTCAAAAATAGCATTTAAGCAAAAATAATGTTCAAAGATCAATAAAATCCAAGCCAAATAAGCATTGTTATATTATCAATCTTATTTCACTGCCATTATTCTCTGAGATAATTTCTTCCAAAAAAATTTTACCTCAATCTTATTGAAGGTATGAGTTGTTGAGATTTTTATGTGCTCCTCCACCAATTAATACTTCACTCAAGTGACAGGTTTGACAGTGAGTATCAGAAGCTGTACAACCACAGCAACATTAGAACGGAGTCCAGTCCTATCTTGACTTAAATCCACATTCTATGTAAAAATTCTGGATGTCTGATTCTGAGTAAGAATGCTGATTTATTCTGCGTCAAGTCAGCTAAATTCAAAAATGTTCCTTTATAGTTTTATTCATTTAGAGATACAATGTGGATTGGGCCCTTCTGGCCCTATGAGCCTCAACACCCAGCAGCCCAGTGTTGATTATTTTCAAAAGCACATACCTGCTATGGGAATATTGACAGTTGATGCAATGACACTTTATAATATGAGTGTGCTGTCAATAATTTCCCTTCTTGACAGAGCCAAAGGCACTCCACAAATGTAGCTCTTGTCTTTCCCTGCTATGCATGGTCTCTGATTTTGACTTGTTATTCCACATTTTCAAAGTTCAAAGTACATACACAGTTGCAAGAAAAAGTCTGTGAACCCTTTGCATTTACTTGGTTTTCTGATCTTCATGTAAGTCGCGATAATATACAAACACAATCTGCCTAAACTAATAACACACAAAGAGTTGTACTACTTCTTGTCAATACTGAGTTCACCATTAAAACAAGCACAGTCTAGGTTCATAAAAGTACATGAATCTCTGGGGGAATGCCCTCTTCAAAAGCTATTTGGAGTTGGGTGTTCCCATCAATGAGATGAGATTGGAAGTATGGGTTGTAGAGTTGTCCTACCCTATAAAACACACACACAAAGTTAGGCTACTGACAGCCCGTGCTTCTCAAGAAAGTTCTTTTTATGGGCATCATGCACCGTACCTTGATCAAAACTACTTTCAGAGGACCTTAGAAGAAGAATTGTAGAGATACATGAAACTGGAGAAGGCTACAAAAGCATTTCTAAAGACCTGAGAGTTCATCAGTTTACAGTAAGAGAAATTGGCTACAAATGGAGGAAATTCAGTACTGTTGCTACTTTTCCTAGGAGTGGGCATTGTTCAAAGATCACCTCAAGAGCACAACATGCAATACTGAAGGAGGTGAAAAAAGAACCCAGCAAAAGACCTGCAGAATCGCTAGAACTTTCTAAAGTTTCTGTTTATGTATCCACTATAAGAAAAACACTGAACAAGGATGGTGTTCATGGAAGGACACCAGCGCTGTCCAAAAAAAATTGCTACACATATCAAGTTCGCAAAAGGCCACCTGGATGTTCCACAACGTTCTGTGAATAGATGAGACAAAATTTGGACTTTTTGACAGAAATACGCACTGATATATTTGGAAGAAAAAGGGCATGGCACAACAACACCAAGACCTTATCTCAACTGTGAAGCATGGTGGAAGAAACATCATGGTTTGGGCCTGCTTTGCTGCCTCAGGGCCTGGACAGCTTGTAATCATTAAGGAAACATTGAATTCAAAATTGTTTAACACATTTTACAGGAGAATGTCAGGGTAGCAGTCCATCACCTGAAGCTTAATAGCAGTTGGATGATGCAACAAGACAATGATCCAAAACAGAAGAGTGAATAAACAGTAGAATAGTTTAAAAATAAAAGAAAATTCATATTTTGCAATGGTCTAGTTAGAGTCCAGACCATAACCCAATTGATATGCTGTGGCATGACCTGAAGAGGGCTGTTCCTGTAAGGTATCCCAGAAATATTGATGAACTGAAACAGCTTTGTATAGAGAAATGGTCTAAAATTGTCTGAGCTACAGGAAACATTTGATAGAGGTTATTGCTGCTAAAGGATGTTTTATCAGTTATTAAATACAAGGGTTCACACACTTTTTCCAGCCCAGACTGTGAATTAAACAATATGTTCAATAAAGACATGGTAAGTACAATTGTTTCCGAGTTATTAATTTAGGCAGATTATGTTTGTCTATTATTATGACTTAGATGAAGATCAGACCACATTTTATGAGTAATTAATGCTGAAAGCAGGGTGATTAAGAAGGGTTCACAAGCTTTTTATTGCAACTGTATATATCACTTGCATATTCACAGTTGTCCTTTTACCTGTTTCACTGCTCAGCTAGTAACATGCTAGCCTGTGATTCAGAATGACGTGGGTTCAAATGAGAACAAATAATTCAAATTGACCTTCAATGAAGTACTAAGGGGGTGACAAACTTTGGATATCATTTTAGCTGAATCGTGAAAAGTCCTTGGTGCTATTTACGGAAAAGAAAGAAATTCATTTTGGCCAATCTTCCTCTTTCAGAAAAAAATAGTAAATCATTTGAAATGATTTGCTTATGGAAGTATTTTGTATGTGTTAATTGTTTGCTGCATTCACCCACATAAGTATAATTATTTCACAAGTAATTAATTAACAATGAAATAATTTAATTAAGTAATTCTTATTAAAGAATGAGAAAGCGTTAATTATTTACATTTATCCTTTCATTGTATTTTCTCGTATATTTGCAATTGTTCATTCGTTTTCATAGGTAAAGGCAATTAGACTGTAGCACCAATTACATCATCTAATAATAATTCCTCACTCTTTGAAATTTCAGTTTTTTAAAAATAGATATACAGTATATTTATGCAACATTTGGAATTAAAATCTGAATGACCTCTCTCAGAAACTGAGTGTTTAATGTTGTAAAGCTTTTTCTAGGTTAACTGTTGTTTTATAAATAGCTTAAGTAAATCACTGCTGTGGAGGTTACCTTGGGTTTCAGTCTCTCCCTCAGGGATTTCTCAGGAAGTGCTCTTCAACGTTAACAGAAGTGAAATATGCATCAGTTTCTATTGTTCGCTAAGAATGACATATTATTTGCAGTGAATGAGCCATGGGATTCTCACTAAATTGTGTTTATTAATATTAACTATTGCCCTCATTTTGATCAGCTTTTCAAAAAGAACTTGATGCAAAGCATGATAAACACGAGAGGCTGGTTAAACTCAGTCGGGATGTTACCATTGACAGCAAACGCACTATTTTTCTTCTTCACAGGGTAATCAGGTATGAGATCTTCATTGAACTTATTTGATTTTTTAATATTTAATACATTGAAATTGCTGTTATATTTCCAAAGCAGATATGTCTCAATGTTGCTGACATGAATTTTGATGACTGTTTAATAAAGACCTGAGTACATACACTCAGTGGCCACTTTATTAGGTACACCTGTACACTTGCGCGTTATGCATAATCCAATCATTCAACCATGTGTCAGCAACTCAATGTGTAAAAGCATGCAGACATAGATAAGAGGTTCAGTTGTTGTTCAGACCAAATATCAGAAAAGGGGAAGAAATGTTATCTACAATGCCTTGAAAAAGTATTCAGCTCCCACAAGTAATTTCATACTTTACTGTGTCATTTTCTAAACGTAAAATATATTGAAGTTGGATTTTTTGAGCTGATCTACAAAACATTGTGCATTATGTCAAATCAAACAAAAACTTCCAAAACCTGTCAACAATTTACTAAAAATTAAAAACCAGAATTTTGAGGCTGAAAAATTATTCATCTTCTTTGTAATTACGGCGCTAACTTTCCTCAGGTGCAATATAAAATTACCTTACTAATTCACCCAATTTGTTGATGTAGAAAGTTGGAGGATCACCTGAATAAATACCCTCTTTCTCTAAAAGGTCCAACAGTATGGTAGATTTTCAACAGACCAGGGCAAAAGGAAGACAAAAGAACATTTGAAACTTAACAGGGAAATGATAATAGAGAAGTACAAATCTGGATAAGGGTACAAGACCATATCAAAGGCACTGAACTCAGTCCATCATGAAAAAGTGAAAAAAACTGAAACAATGGCCACACTGCCTAGGTCAGGCTGCCCTTCTGAACTCAGATGCTGAAGAAGAATGGCACTTGATGCCACCAGTCAGTCTCGAATGAGCTGCAGAGGTCAGTTGGTGCAACTGGAGATTAAGTTTATGGCTCCACAATCTCTAAGGCTTTGCACTGAAAGGGGATTTATGGAAAAGTGGCAAGGGAGAAGCCCTGACTGATAGAAAAAGCATATCCTTGCCTGCAAAGAGTCACTTAGAAGATACTGTAAAGATGTGGAAGAAGGTCTTGTGGTTGGGCGAGATTGAAATGGAACTTTCTGGCCTCAACACTGAGTGGTATGTGTGACATAAATCTAATACTGCGCATCAGCCAGGTGGAGGTAGCATCATTCTCTGGGGATGCTTTTCAGCAGCAGAGACTGGAAATCAGGTTTGGATTCATGGGAAGATGAATGCTGCTAAATATAGAGAGATCTTGGATAAAAACCTGCTTGCTTCTGCCAGAAAACTTAAACTAGGAAGGAAGTTAATTTTTCACCAGGATAATGGCCCAAAGCACACTGCCAGAGCAACCATGGAGTGGCTTTAAATGAAGCAAATTAATGTCCTTGATTGGCCCAGTCAGAGTCTTGGCCTTAACACCAGTATCCAGGATATTTATATATAGGATAGGTGCATAAAAAGGGCCTGAAGGATCATTGGGAACCTGAGTCACCCCAATCACAAACTGTTCCAGCTGCGACCATCCAGGAAACGGTACCACAGCATTAAAGCCAGGACCAACAGGCTCCGGGGCAGCTTCTTCCACCAGGCCATCAGACTGATTAATTCACACTGACACAATTGTATTTCTAAGCTATATTGACTGTTTTGTTGTATATCTTGCTGTACATACTATTTATTACAAGCTACTAAAATTTGCACATTTTGATGGAGATGTAACATAAAGATTTTTGCTCCTCACTTATGTGATAGATGTAAGAAATAAAGTCAATTCAATTAAGCCAATTGATTATCTCTGGCAAGACCTCAAAGGTTGTTGTCCACTGCTGCTCCCCAACTAACCTTGCACAGTTTGAACAATTTTGCAAGGAGGGACGGGCAAATCTTGCTCCATCATGTTGTGCAAACCTAAAAAGGCTATTGGCTGTAGGTGGTTCAACTAAGTTCTGAGCAAACAGGATGAATACTATTGAACTGTTGACATTTCAGTTTTTACATTTGTAGTTTTTCATGTTTTACTATTTTCCCTGTATTTTTTGTGCTCTACTGTGAAAAAGGGAGCTTGTGATTCACAAATAAAAATTCTCAGTTAAATTGATCAAAATCCCTGGTTGTAATACTCATTCATGTGAACAAAGAGTTGGGGGCTGAATACTGCTTCAAGATACTGTAAGTCTCCATGGAATGATTGTTGGTGCCAGACAGGGTGGTTTGGGCATCTCAAAACTGCAGATCTCCTGGGATTTCGATGCATAACAGTCTCTAGAGTTTACAGAGAATGGTGCGAAAAATAAAAGAAAATCCTGTGACCAGCATTTCTATGGGTAAAAACGCCTTGTTAATGACAGAGGTCAGAGGAGAATGGCCAGACTGCTTCAAGCTGACAGGAAGGTGACTGTAACACAAATAACCATGCGTTACAACAGCGATGTGCAGAAGAGCATCTCTCAATGCACAAACCATCGAACCTTGAAGAGGGGCTCGGCTGCAGAGGGCCACACTGGGTTGCACTTCTTTATCTAATAAAATGGCCACTGATTGTACTTCTTGTTGAGTTTGCCCTGTGCTTTAAAAGATCAAAGCATTAATGTTAAATAAACAGAAGCACAGTTATTGGATTAAGCAACACACACAAAATGCTGATGGAACGCAGCAGGCCAGGCAGCATCCATAGGAAGAAGCACAGTCAACGTTTCAGGCCGAGACCCTTCATCAGGACAGAGCCAAAGGAATGAGCACAAGGTGCTCGCAGTCTGGGGCCTTGGCCATGTGGTCACCACCTCTACCTTAGATAGATCCGTAACTACTCCATCCCATGAGACAATGTGCCCAACATAACTGACAGATGGCTTGCAGAACTGGAGTTGTCCAGGGAAAGTTTTAACCCTTCAGCTTTCAGGTGGCCCATCACCTTCGGTAGCCGCGTTTCATGTTCCTGTATGGTGGACCCAAACACTGAGGTCATCTAGGTACACCAATACTTCAAGCAAGTTCATATCCCCCACCATTTTCTCCATGACATGCTGGAAGATTGCAGGGGTGCCCAATATGCCCTGAGGTTATCCACTCCTCAGATCCAGCACTCTGAACCACTTCGCATCACTCAGACAGGACAGCGCATCTTCGATCCTTGGAACTGTATACTGGTTGGGGACAGTATGCCTGTTTAGAGTCCTATAGTCCACACACATCTGTATTTTACCGTTCTTCTTCCTGGCCACTACTACTGGGAACGCATAGGGGCTTCTGGACTCAGTGATGATCCCCGCTTCCTTCAACTTGAACGCTGCCAAACGTCTTCCACCTCTGCAGGGGCCAGTGGCCAGGATCTTTATCTAAACGGGGTGTCCTTGGTCACCTGGATAGTGTGACAAGTGCTCTTGGAACAACCCACATCAAACTTGTCAGTGGAAAAGACACCTTCCAGTTTCAACATCTTCTCTATCAACCTCCTCTTCCAATCTGCAGGTACTGGGGTGTAACCAAAGTTGAATGATTCAGTGGTCAACTTTCACCCCTTTGCAGATAGTTTCTCCCCGGCTTGTCTCACAGGGATAGTAGACGTTAACGTCACTGGGAAGAGAATGCGCTGGGGCATCCCCCACTTGAAGGTGACCTCCCTCTTTGTTGTGTTCCTGACTATCACTGCCATCCTGTTTGCCTGTACAACCGAGGGCTTCTGCAGTTCGGGCCTCACCAGTACTGCAGCAGATAATCCCGACTCCTCTTAGTGGTCTTCTGGAGCATCCGCTAAGAGGGCCTCTCCCTCAGGCATTCCAGGAAATTTGGTGTTTCCTGTTACTCTCACTTACCTGGGCCGTAACACGATTGGCTTTGACTGGGTAAACCATACAGTCCCTCGTCTGAACTTGTTATCTGGCACAGTGCAGCCACGCACTTCCTCAGAAGCAGCTCAAAACACTGGGTGAAGGGAGGATGTTCTCAGAAAGCTCTCTCCAGCTTTCTCCTTGCAGGCTCCCATGAATCTCCTCACTATAGGGGTGTTGATCCCCACAAGAATTGAAACACCGCCCTTCTCAACGGGTTCTGGACAAACCATCACTAATGTATCAAGAACCCCAGACACTCCCACTTCGGCCTCCAAAAGCTCCAGCTTCACTGACAAATAAGCATCGTATGGATAATCACCCACACTAAGACCCCAGATCTCTAGTGCACTGAGTGGCCTCAATGGTAAATGCATCAGATACTGGTTGTAAAACAAATGGTGCAGCAAGGTGACCTATGACCCTGTGTTGAGTATGGCTCTAGCATAAATATCCTCTATCCGTAGTGATACGTAGGAGCTTGGCCCCACGAAGCCTTCAGGAACAGGATTTTTTGCTTTCGAGTGTTCTTTGATATGTTGCTGGGAACATGTCCCCCCCCCCCCCCCCCCGAGACACCAAGCCATTCCCTCATTGGGTCTCCTAAGTTTCCTGACGTCTCTCTCTGATTGGGTACCCGGGGGGCTCACTCTCTGAGGGGTTTCCCGTCATTCACACTTCCGCCTGCAGTGTCACTCTTCACCACAGCACCGACCGCTCCCCTTCTCGTGAGACCCCGGCCACCAGCAGCCCTCTGCGTTGTCCGTCCCCTTAGGGGGTCGGCCTCCCTATCGGTTCCATTGTATGGGGGGGGGGGGGGCGCAACAGGCAACTGCTGCTGATAACAACCAGGACATCTCAGTTCTCAACTCTGCGATGATCTCCTTTACCACTCCCCAGGTTGGGCTATCTGTGGTCACTACACCACAAGGGGCTACTACCGAGGACTGTACCCTGCTGACAGAGCCCTCACCACCCCCCCCCGCCCGCATCTCTGACATGTTCTCCTCCTCCGGTACTTCTCTGATGAGCTCAATAAACGAGGGGGACGCGTCTTATGAGACAGTTGTACACCCCAAGCGATAGGTCCTGGGACTGGGCACCTTTCACTATTTGGCCCAATCTTAACTGATCCATCTCAGCTGCCTGAATGGCCCCTCTGCTCCACAAGAAACTTAGCTGCCTCTCTAGCCGAAAGCTGTAGGCAGAAAGCTTCTCCCCCTTCTGACACAAATTCTGAAACCCCGTCATAAGCTATGTTGGATTTCTTGTCATGCCAAATGCCTTTTCCAGTGTCTGCATATAAGCCGCAGAGGTGGCAAGGAGGTACTGTGATTTTAAGGCTTTCACAACGTCAGCAGCCTGCCCCCTCAAACTCTCAGCCAATCTCTGTCTCTTTACGTCATCAGAGCATTGTCACTCATCTGATAACTGAGAGGTCTGCTCCGCCCAAGTCTCATACTCCTCTTCCCCCTTGGGAGTGGGCTTCATCTCAGAGAACATTCTCAGCTTTCGATAGCAACACCCTCTGCCTGTACACTGGGCCATTTATTCGCTAGAGAGGTAAGGGCTGATACTAACTCAGAATTCTCACTCTTCACTGCGGGATGGGGATTCATTAGATATTCCAAATCAGACCACTCCTTCCCTTCGCTCTGCAGAAATGAACGAACCCTGTCTTTGAAGTCTCTGCCCCCAGTGCGGAAGACTTGACTTGCAATTTGGCCTGCTCCCCTACATTGTCCTTTTCCTGGAAAGTACGGACTGCCCCTCTGCTGGGGCCCCAATAGTACCAGGCAGTTCCACCATTCCACCAAAAACTATGTCTTTGCCTACCATTTTATCGAACCTCTGCCCCACAATCATAACTTTGCTGACAGCTTTAACAGTGCTTAAAAGTCGAGTTAACAATTCGTCAGGAATACAAATATCTATCCCACTGAACACATGCGCATTCGTTACCAGTCACCCCGTGGATTTGCACCACCACTCCACCCCTGCAGTATCCATAACCACATACCGTAATCACTTTACGGGACAATAGTTTAGCACAGACTTAGATACACAACCCACTGGTTCAGTGCTCAGGGCAATCACACAGCATCCAACGAAATCGATTCTGGACGAGCCCCCACGATTGTAACACTCGGGTTCTGTAGGCTGCATAAGTCTAGGGAAGGCATTCTCTGGCCCCGCCAAATGTGTGAGATTGAGGTTCAAAACCCCGAAACTCCTTGTTTGTGTGGATGCTGCATGATTTGTTACCCTGTTACAAATCAGTACCACAAAACAACAGACAGACGTACATCATATACGATTAAACAATTCAGCTTTATAATTCTTAATTTGACTAAAGAGTTAGTAAAGAAAAAACAAAACAAAAGGGCCCATATTGATGAAACAGTCTAATGTACACAAGTTGGAGCTCACGGTTTCCCTTTCCCCAATCCTCCATCGATTTCCCAGGGCTTCATCAACTCCCGGCCGCACTCCAAGTCCACTCCTTCCTAGCGTCTTCTCTCTCCATTTCCTGCCAAGCAAAAGACCCAGATCACCTCGGTGTCCGGCACACAGCACGAAAACACACTACCTTCATTGGACAGCTCACATTCCAAAGCACCCGTTATCACTAACCATAACCCAAATGCTGCTTCTACAGAAAGACCATTACATTAAAAGTGAAACCTTTCCCAGGGTGTTACAATGGTATAGATAGATACTGATTCACTTTGTGCTGGAGAGAGTGGATGTTGAGGGTGGTTAATGGAGTGCCATTTGGGTGGCAAACTTTGTCCCAGAATGTGGTTAATAAAACATAGAACACTTCACAGCACAGGCTCTTCAGCTCATGATGTTGTGCCAACCTTTTACCCTACTCTAAGGTCAATTTAACTTTCCTTCTTACATCGCCTTACAGTTTACTATCATCCATGTGCCTATCTAATAGTTTATTAAATGTCTCTAATGTTTCAAGGTTTCAAAGGTACATTTAATGTCAGAGAAATATATACGATATACATCCTGAAATTCTTTTTCTTTGCAGCAGAGGAGTGCCCCAAAGAATGAATGCCAGTTAAATGTTAGAACCCCAAAGCCCCCCAGCTCCCCCCTTCTCCACATAAGTAGCAGCAAAGCAACAACCACCCCTCCCCCACCAGCAAAAAACGCATCGGCACCCCCACCGAGTACTCAAACGTGCAGCAAAGCATCGATAAAGACACAGACTTGCAGTACCCCAAAGACTACTCGTTCACCTGGTAATTCGATATACCACAGGCTCTCTCTCTCTCTAATAGGGGAAAAAGAGGTGTCCCCGTTTCACAGTAACCGGGGAGACATAACGAACGACTGGCTGATTTACGATGTTAAAAGTCTGTTGCATCGCTTTTTCCGAGTCCAAGGAACTCGGGTCTCTGGACACACACCCAGCAGCCAGCTTGCTACTTTCAATCTTCCATCTCCCACGACACACCAATTTCCTGTGGAGGCACTGACCTGGAGTCCGCCCGCCTCCAGGGCATGAAATCCCAGAACCCTGAAGGTGCACTAGGCCGCATCCTTGTTATATCGAATAGCGGCCAATCGTGAGACCCCAAGAGCGGGTCCCATTCCTGCAAAGAACTGAAGTCAGTGTGTAACTCCGGGTCAGGGTCTTCAATAAAACCCTGAAAGGGAAAAATAGAGATATTAATGGTAGATATAGAGCTGTTTCCGAAGATGCAAGCAAACGACTTGCCATCATCCTCCTAAACTCCTCCTACTTTTTAATATCTGCTTCTATCACCACCCTTAGCAGAGTGTTCCATGCATACACCCCTCTGTACAAAACACACCTCTGACATCCCCCATACTTTCCTCCAATCATCTTAAAATTGTGCCCCCTCGTGTTAGTCATTTATGCCCTGTGAAAAAGTCTCTAGCTATCCACTTGATCCATGCCTCTTATCACCTTGTACACCTCTGTTAAGTCACCTGTCATTATTCTTCACTCCAAAGAGGAAAACTAGCTCACTCAACCAATGTTGTTGAGCTTCTTTAGAGTAAAGTAGTACTGACCCATTCAAATAGATATGAATATCCCAACTTATTACTGACTGTGCCATTTAGATGGTGGAAACCCTCTGGAGTGTCAAGCAGTAAGTGACTTGCAGAAAACCCAGCTTCCAAACTGCTCCTGTCACAGAGGTAGTTATGTGGCTGGTCCAGTTGAGAATTTGGCCATTGATGACCCTATGGATGTTGATGGTGGTGTACTGTGTGATGGTAATGCCATTCAATATCATGAATGCCAGGCAATGACCATCTTCCTTATTGAGCCTTTACCTAGCATGCTTGTTACTTGTTATTTATATTCATGTGCATTATTTACATCTTTCTAAATGCATGTGTGGATTGCTTCATTTGCTCAGGATTTGTGAATTGAATCAGGTCAACAACACTGTGGCAACGTGTAGGATTTAAGTTGATATAAGGATAAAAGTTGTATAAGGATATAAGTCAAACCATTCTTGGTATTGTATTTAACAGAGTACTTAGTCTGTGTTTATCATGCTCAGGCAGCGTATTACTACCTCTGTTCTCCAAGTCTACTTCTATCTCATTCATAATCCTACCTCCATACTTCCCCAACATTTCAAACTATTTTGGCGTTCCACTCATTTTCCATATCAACATAACTGTCCTCCTCCAAAATTCTGCTGGTTTTATTTTGGGTTTGTCATATACATTAATGATCTAGATGATGGGGTGGTAAATTGGATTAGTAAGTATGCAGATGATACTAAGGTAGGTGGCATTGTGGATAATGAAGCAGGTTTTCAAAGCTTGCAGAGGGATTTAGGCCAGTTAGAAGAGTGGGCTGAAAGATGGCAGATGGAGTTTAATGCTGATAAGTGTGAGATGCTACGTTTTGGTAGGACTAATCAAAATAGGACATACATGGTAAATGGTAGGACATTGAAGAATGCTGTAGAACAGAGGGATCTAGGAATAATGGTGCATAGTTCCCTGAAGGTGGAATCTCATGTGGATAGCATGGTGAAGAAAGCTTTTGGTATGCTGGCCTTTATAAATCAGAGCATTGAGTATAGGAGTTGGGATGTAATGTTAAAATTGGACAAGGCATTGGTAAGGCCAAATTTGGAGTATTGTGTACAGTTCTGGTCACCGAATTATAGGAAAGATGTCAACAAAATAGAGAGAGTACAGAGAAGATTTACTAGAATGTTACCTGGGTTTCAGCACCTGAGTTACAGAGAAAGGTTGAACAAGTTAGGTCTTTATCCTTTGGAGCGTAGAAGATTGAGGGGGGACTTGATAGAGGTATTTAAAATTATGAGAGGGATAGATAGAGTTGATGTGGATAGGCTTTTTCCATTGAGAGTGGGGGAGATTCAAACAAGAGCACATGAGTTGAGAGTTAGGGGGTAAAAGTTTAGGGGTAACATGAGGGAGAACTTCTTTACTGAGAGAGTGGTGGCTATGTGGAACGAGCTTCCAGTAGAAGTGGTAGAGGCAGTTTCGATATTGTCATTTAAAGAAAAATTGGATAGGTATATGGACAGGAAAGGAATGGAGGGTTATGGGCTGAGTGCAGGTCGGTGGGACTAGGTGAGAGTAAGCGTTCGGCATGGACTAGAAGGGCCGAGATGGCCTGTTTCCGTGCTGTAATTGTTATATGGTTACATGGTTATCTTAACTTGCCACTCATCTCATTTGCTCATTGCACATAAACTTTCTGATGCACGTTAACTCCTTTGGAGTTTTAAGATCCTCATCTTAGCCTTCAAATTATTCTGCTGCTATCATCATTATCAAGCCACCACCAGCTTTGATCCTTGCTTCCAGTGGTTTCTTGATTTTAATCGCACTGCTGTTGCTGGTGATGGTTTCAGCCGTTTTGTCCCAAAGGGCTGAGACTCAGTATAAAATCTCCCAGACTTTCTTTCATTAACATATTCTTTAACAACTAACTTGGATCAAGATTTTGTTTATTTGTCCTGATATTTTTTTGTGGCTAAGAGTTATGTTTTAGTTTGATAGTGTTGCAGTTCAGTTGGAAATTTTAATATGTTTAGTGTTGCAATGTAAATGTCATATATTAAAAGCTTATATCTTCTACCAAGAATAACAAATAATTGAATAAAACAGAAATGAAAATGAAACGACATATTTGTGATTGAAATTCAGATAGAATTTTTGAATTAAATGTTTCCCTTAAAATTGTATAAAGTTATACAAACTTATATAAATGTTTCCCTTCATAGTGTTGGTGATGTTGGTGAATTACTGAGTGAATCTGAGATAAAGTTCGCTGATATTAGATTAAAGATCCAGCAGATTGCTCAAGAACTGATTGGTGAAGATGTGTGCCAATTTCATCGAGCATTTTCTCCAGGTAGGAAACTAATTTAAATATATTTTAAACTTTTAGAGCTTAAACCTAATGCCCGTATTTCATTTATATGTTTCTAAGTAACTTGAATCTGTCTTGTAGTAGACTACACTCTATCTCTGCCTTACTTTTTTTTCTTCTCCTCACCTGCTTAGCGCCTCCCTCTGGAGTCCTTCCTCCTTCCCCTTTCTCCCATAGTCCACTCTCCTCTCCTATTAGATTCCTTCTCCTTCAGCCCTTTACCTTTTCCACCTATCTTTTCCCAGCTTCTTACTTCATTTGACCTTCCCACCATCTTTAGGCTTCTTCCTGCCCCCCCCCAAAAAAAAACTTCTTTGCACCCTCCCTAAAGCTCCCATATTCCTAAAATGAGGCTTCCACAAATAAGCACAGTACTCTTAAGTGTGAGCTGCAATATTATGCTGTGGCTCTTGAATTCACTCCCCCAGCTAATGAAGGCCAACACACCACCACCCTATTAACTTGCAACTTTGTTGTATCTATGGACATGAACTCCAAGATCCCTCTGTTCCTTCACATTTCTAAGAATCCTGCCATTAACCTTGTATTTTACCTTTAAGTTGGACCTTCCAAAGTATATCATTTAACACTTTTCTGGATTGAATTCCATCTGTCAATGTCCTGTTGTAACCTACAACAACCTTCTATGCCATCCGTAATCTTTGTGTTATCTGCAAACTTACTAACCCACACTACCACTTTCTCAACCTTATCCAAGTCATTTATAAAAATCACAATGAGCAGGGGTCCCATAACAGATCTCTTGGGAACACTGGTCACAGACCTCCAGGTAGAATGTGCTCTACCTTGTTCCACCCTTCTGTGGGCAAGACAATTCTGAATCCATGTAGCCAAATTTCCTTATATTCCATGCATCCTGACTTTCTGAATGATCCTACCATGGGAAACCTTTTTGAACACTTTAATAAATTCCATAATGTCTCCCTAATGTATATGCTTTTCCAGATGTGAGTAGGTACCTTCCTTTAGAATATTCTTCAATTAAATCCTTATCAATGATGTAAGGGTCATCTGCCTATAGTTTCTTGGTTTGTCTCTATTGCTTTTCTTAAACAATGGAACCACATTGTCTATTCTTCAGTTCCTTGGGAACTTGCGTTTGGCTAAAGAGGATGCGGAGATCTCTGTCAAGGCTCCAGCAATCTCTTCACTTGCCTCTCTTATCTAATGGAATAATTAAAGAAGATTAAAATTTGACACTCAAAATGTTAATGTTTTTGTGTTTGATCAAACCCATGCTACAAATGTCTTTAAGCTACAAACGTGTAGCAAAGTAAACACAAACACTCCATTGGTCCCTGATTATAATTATAACTTCCAATGATCTTTTCATTCTGAATTTCCTGTACATGTTGTGGAAATTTCAAGGTCTTTTAAGGTAGTTCCTGCTGTACTAAATGATTTATTACCATGTAATGTGTTACTTTAAAAAAGACATTCAGAAATAAGATTGTTTCACTTTACAACAGATAGTAAACAACTTGTTTACCATCCTGGCCTATTGTTAGATTTCCTATCTGAAGATGGTCATTGCCATTCCATTTCCCAATGTGACAGCAAAATATAGTCAACAATCATGTTGTATACTCAAACCTAAATAGTGCTGCACCAAACTTTTACTTTCACATTCATTCTTTGTGTTACTGAATCAGGAGAGCTGTTCCATAAATTAGTCCAGACTTATTGATGCTCCAGGCTGATGAGGTCATAAAGTCCAAATTCCAACTGAAAATCAAAGTGTCCAGAAAAGACAGTATCTTTGCTTATCTTCTAAAACTTGGCAGAATGGAATTTTGGAATTACAGTTGCAACCTAATTTCCCCAATCTAGCACAATGATATACCGCAGGGCCCCAGAGATGCCATAATCATGACCATCCAGAAAAGAAACAACGAAACTGCAGTAAGTAAAGAGAGGTATCCACAGGGAATGTCCTTGCCAAAGCCTTCCTCAGCCATTAACTCCCAGTGGCTACACAGTTGCTCTGAAAAGTGCAGAGCAAATTCTGTCATCAAGCGGCACATTTGCAATAATCTTCTAAAAGAAATGGACTACCTATGGTCCTTTGAGTTTGCAGAAGTCTAAATACAACTATCAAGGAAGATATCTGAGCATTTTTCAAATCTCGTTACTGCAGAAATTTGTTTATCAATAACATAAAGACATACACTACGATCTTAACTAATGGGTCTGGCACAAAGCAAATCCTTGCGCAGATTAATGTCAACCAGGAACAGGTCATTTGTCTGTGGAGCTAATATAGACCATAAGAGAGAGGAATAGAATTAGGCCATTCAGCCTGTAAAGTTAGCTTCGTCATTTCATCATGGCTCATCCATTTTCCCTATCAACTCCATTCTTCCTGTACCCTTTCACATCCTGACTAATCAAGAACCTATCAATTTTTGCCTTGAATACACTCAATGACCTGGTCTCCACGGCTCCTGTAGTGACGAATTGCACAGATTCACCACCCTCTGGTTAACAAAATCCCTCCTCCACCCCGTTCTAGATGGATGTTTCTCTATTCCTCCTCCTCCCCTTTCTAACTGGCTGTGCCCTCTGGGCCTTTCAACGTTCGATAAGTTTCAATGCGATCCTCCTTCACACCCCCCGCCCCCAACAATTCTTATAAGTTTCAGAGAGTACAGGCCCAGAGCCATCAAACATTCCTCATGTAATAACCTTTCCATTCCCAGAATCATTCTCCCGAACCCTCTCCAATGTCAGCACATCCTTTCTTACATAAGGGACCCAAAGCTACTCTCACTATTCTAAGTGAGGCCTCAGCAGTGCCTTATAAAGCCTCAGCATTATGTCTTTGTTTTTATATTTAGTTCACTTGAGATGAACGGTAACAGTGCATTTGCCTTCTTCATCACTGACTCAAGCTGCAGGTTTACCTTTAGGAAACCCTGCAGGAGGACTCCCAAGTCACTTTGCACTTTGGAATTTCGAACTTGCTGCCCTTTAGAAAATAGTCTGTGCTTTTGTTCCTTTTAGCAAAGTGTATGACACTACACTTCCTGACAATGTATTCCATCTGCCATTTAATTGCCCATTCTCCTAATCTGTTTCAGTCCTTCTGCAGCTTCTCTGCTTGCTTAAACACTACCTGCTCCTGTACCTAACTTCGTGTCATTCACTAACATAGCTACAAAGCCGTCAGTTTCATAATCTAAATCATTGACGTGTAACATAAGCCCCTGTGGAATACCACTGTTCACCGGCAGCCAACCAGAAAAAGTTTATTCCTTCTTTGCTTCCTGCCAATCAGCCAATGCTCTGTTCTTGCTAGTATCTTTCCTATACTACCATGGGCTCTTGTTAAGCAGCCTCATGTGCAGCACCTTGTCAAAGGCAATCTGAAAATCCAAATGCACAACATCCATTGATTCTCCTTTCTCCATCCTGCTTGTTACTTCCTCAAAGAAATCCAATAGATTTGTCAGGCAAGATTTTCCCTTGAGGAAACCATGCTATATCCTTTTTATCATGTGCTTCTAAGTACCCCAAGCCCTCATCCTTAACAATAGACTCCAATATCTTCACAACCACTGAGGTCAGACTAACTGGTCTATACTTTCCTTTCTTCTGCCTCCCTCCCTTCTTGAGGAGTACAGTGACATTTGCAATTCTGCAGTCCTTCGGAATCATACCAGCAATGATTCTTGAAAGATCAGGATCTATTTAAAGTTAACTTTTTACCCTTAATTGATCATGTTAAACAACTGCTTACTAAGTGGTCCCCATTGTCCTTATCATTGACTGGTTGAATTAATACTATTAAGATGATTATTTTACCTAAATTTCTGTATCTATTTCAGGTGGTACCAATCTTCATCTCTAAATTGTTTTTTTGATATTATTGATTTTAAAATTTCTTCATATGTATGGCAGAATAAAAATCCTAGGTTAAGTAAGAAATATTTACAGAAATCAAAAAAGGATGGTGGTTTGGCATTGCTGAACTTTAGATATTAGGTGTTAGGGGTCTAGATGGTTTAGAGTTTGTAAAATGTGTTCAGGAAAGTTTTCTAAATCAGTATATAGAGGGACCAACTAGAGGGGATGCAATATTGGATCTCCTGTTAGGAAACGAATTAGGGCAAGTGACAGAAGTCTGTGTAGGGGAGCACTTTGGTTCCAGTGATCATAACACCATTAGTTTCAATTTGATCATGGACAAGGATAGATCTGGTCCTAGGGTTGAGGTTCTGAACTGGAAGAAGGTCAAATTTGAAGAAATGAGAAAGGATCTAAAAAGCGTGGATTGGGACAGGTTGTTCTCTGGCAAAGATGTGATTGGTAGGTGGGAAGCCTTCAAAGGGGAAATTTTGAGAGTGCAGAGTTTGTATGTTCCTGTCAGAATTAAAGGCAAATTGAATAGGAATAAGGAACCTTGGTTCTCAAGGGATATTGCAACTCTGATAAAGAAGAAGAGGGAGTTGTATGAAATGTATAGGAAACGGGGTAAATCAGGTGCTTGAGGAGTATAAGAAGTGCAAGAAAATACTTAAGAAAGAAATCAGGAGGGCTAAAAGAAGACATGAGGTTGCCTTGGCAGTCAAAGTGAAGGATAATCCAAAGAGCTTTTACAAGTATATTAAGAGCAAAAGGATTGTAAGGAATAAAATTGATCCTCTTGAAGATCAGAGTGGTTGGCTTTATGCGGAACCAAAGGAAATGGGGGAGATCTTAAATAGGTTTTTTGCGTCTGTATTTACTAAGAAAGCTGGCATGAAATCCATGGAATTGAGGGAATCAAGTAGTGAGACCATGGAAACTGTACAGATTGAAAAGGAGGAGGTGCTTGCTGTCTTGAGGAAAATTAAAGTGGATAAATCCCTGGGACCTGACAGAGTGTTCCCTCGGACCTTGAAGGAGACTAGTGTTGAAATTGCGGGGGCTCTGGCAGAAATATTTAAAGTGTCGCTGTCTACGGGTGAAGTGCCGGAGGATTGGAGAGTGGCTCATGTTGTTCCGTTGTTTAAAAAAGGATCGAAAAGTAATCCGGGAAATTATAGGCTGGTGAGTTTAATGTCAGTAGTAGGTAAGTTATTGGAGGGAGTACTAAGAGATAGAATCTACAAGCATTTGGATAGACAGGGGCTTATTAGGGAGAGTCAACGTGGCTTTGTGCGTGGTAGGACATGTTTGACCAATCTGCTGGAGTTTTTCGAGGAGGTTACCAGGAAAGTGGATGAAGGAAAGGCAGTGGATATTGTCTACATGGACTTCAGTAAGGCCTTTGACAAAGTCTCGCATGGGAGGTTAGTTAGGAAAATTCAGTCGCTAGGTATACATGGAGAGGTGATAAATTGGATTAGACATTGGCTCAATGGAAGAAGCCAGAGAGTGGTGGTAGAGAATTGCTTCTCTGAGTGGAGGCCTGTGACTAGTGGTGTGCCACAGGGATCAGTGCTGGGTCCATTGTTATTTGTCATCTATATCAATGATCTGGATGATAATGTGGTAAATTGGATCAGCACGTTTGCTGATGATACAAAGATTGGAGGTGTAGTAGACAGTGAGGAAGGTTTTCAGAGCCTGCAGAGGGACTTGGACCAGCTGGAAAAATGGGCTGAAAAATGGCAGATGGAGTTTAATACTGACAAGTGTGAGGTATTGCACGTTGGAAGGACAAACCAACGTAGAACATGCAGGGTTAATAGTAAGGCACTGAGGAGTGCAGTGGAACAGAGGGATCTGGGAATACAGATACAAAATTCCCTAAAAGTGTCGTCACAGGTAGATAGGGTCGTAAAGAGAGCTTTTGGTACATTGGCCTTTATTAATCGAAGTATTGAGTATAAGAGCTGGAATGTTATGATGAGGTTGTATAAGGCATTGGTGAGGCCGAATCTGGAGTATTGTGTTCAGTTTTGGTCACCAAATTACAGGAAGGATATAAATAAGGTTGAAAGAGTGCAGGGAAGGTTTACAAGGATGTTGCCGGGACTTGAGAAACTCAGTTACAGAGAAAGGTTGAATAGGTTAGGACTTTATTCCCTGGAGCGTAGAAGAATGCGGGGAGATTTGATAGAGGTATATAAAATTATGATGGGTATAGATAGAGTGAATGCAAGCAGGCTTTTTCCACTGAGGCAAGGGGAGGAAAAAACTAGAGGACATGGGTTAAGGGTGAGGGGGGAAAAGTTTAAAGGGAACATTAGGGGGAGCTTCTTCACACAGAGAGTGGTGGGAGTATGGAATGAGCTGCCAGACGAGGTGGTAAATGCGAGTTCTTTTTTTAACATTTAAGAATAAATTGGACAGATACATGGATGGGAGGTGTATGGAGGGATATGGTCCGTGTGCAGGTCAGTGGGACTAGGCAGAAAATGGTTCGGCACAGCCAAGAAGGGCAAAGGGCCTGTTTCTGTGCTGTAGTTTCTATGGTTCTATGGTTCTATTATTGGGCAATTAATATTCAATATCTAACATTCTGGACACAAGATTTGGATGAAATTCAATGTCCACGATGGGTGAACCTCAAGTGCGAGTCTGTATAGGGGTTCTCATTGGCTTCTATTTTAGGGGCTTCACTTCCCTTTGCACTTACTAGACTGAATAAACAAGCGATTACTCCAATAACTAAACATACAATATGTATATGGTTTCAATTTCGTAAATTTTTTGGATTGAATAAATTTATCCTATCAAGTCCTATTATATCCAACATTTTCTTCCAACCATCCAGAACTGATCAATCTTTTCTTTTATGGAAAATGAAGGGAATAACATGTTTTTGTAATTTATTCATGGATAATTGTCTCATGTCTTTCGAGCAGTTGTCTAATAAATATAATTTGCCTATCTCACATTTTTTCAGATACTTACAGATTAGAAACTTTTTGAATGTTATTTAACCTACTTTTCCGATACCACATCAAACTGAAATTACAGAAAAAATTTTAGGTTTAAATCCTTATCAGAAGAGTTTAATAGCAATTATCTATGATTTAATTACAAAAATATGTCTAGGTACATCTGATAAAATTAAGAATGAATGGGAAAGAGAACTTCAGGTATCTTTACCTAGAGAGAAATGGGAGAAAATTCTCCAACTAGTTAATACTTCTCCAATGTGTGCTAGACACGCTTCGATACAATTTGAGGTAGTTCATAGGGCCCATAGGTCTAAGGATAAGTTAGCTCGTTTTTATTGCTATATAAACCCTGTCTGTAACAGATGTAATTCTGAGGTAGCTTCCTTGACACACATGTTCTGCTCTTGCCCTCTTTTGGAAAAATATTGGAAAGACTTTTTTGATATTATTTCAGTAGCTTTGCGTATTGATTTACAACCTCATCCTATTACTGCAATTTTTGGATTACCAGTGATGGTCTGTAGTCATTTTTGCCATTCAGTTTGCCGTTTGTTTGCATTTGTTACATTAATAGCCAGAAGATCCATTTTATTTAAATGGAAAGATTCTAATCCTCTCACTACATTTCAATGGTTTTCCCAAACGATAGCATGCCTAAACTTGGAAAAAATCAGGAGTGGTACTTGGAGGCCATTTATTCAACATTTTCATATGATGTAAGCTGACCTTTTCCGAATCCTTTTCAATAACTTTTTGTTTGTGTATAGAGGAGCGGAGTTAATGACAAATAATGATTTTAACCGATGAAACATGGCAGCCCAGCCTTTGTTTTGTTTTGTTTTTTTAGTGTAGGGGGACTTTTTCTTTGTATAAAACTTTTTGAATCTTTTTCATGTTTAGTTATTAAGAGATTGGGAGACTTAAATTACATATGGGACTTCATCCTTAACAATGAACTCCAACAACTTCTCAACCACTGAGGTCAGACTAACTGGCCTATAATTTCCTTTTGTCTACTTCATTTCACTCTTCAAGAAGGGAGAGACATTTGCAATTTTCCAGTCTTCCAGTACTATTCCAGAATCAAGTGATTCTTGAAAGATCATTACTAATGTCTCAACGATCACTTCAGCCACCTCTTTCTGAACCCTGGGCTGTGCACCAGCTGTTACAGGTGACTTGTCTACCTTCAGACCTTTCAGTTTCCCAAGAACCTTCTCTCTAGTTATGGTAACTTCTCACACTTTATGACCCTGATGCCCGGAACTTCCACCATACAGCTAGTGTCTTCCACAGTGAAGAATGACGCAAAGTACTTATTCAGTTCATACGCCATTTCGTTGTTCCACATTACTACCTCTCCAGCGTTTCCACAGATGCTGCCTGACCTGCTCAGTTCCTCCAGCGTGTTGTGCGTGTTGCTTTGACCCCAGCATCTGCAGAGTATTTTGTGTTTACAACTCCCCTCTTATGCCTCTGTAATTCCCATTACTCCACTGTTATCCATCTGACTTTAGCTTCTCCTTCTCAAATTTCAGGGTGAATTTGATCATATTATCACTTTCCCGGAAGGGTTGTTTGACCTTAAGCTCTCTAATTTATTCTTGTTCATTGCACAACACCCAATTCAGAATAGGTGATTCCCTCGTAGGCTCAACCACAAGCTGCTCTGAAAAGCCTTCTCGTAGACATTCTAGAAATTCCCTTTCTTGGAATCAAGCACCGACCTGATTTTCCCTATCTATCTGCATATTGAAATCCCCCATGACTATTGTAACATTGCCCTTTTGGCATGCGTTTTCTGTCTCCCATTGTAATTGGTAGGCCACATCCTTACTACTGTTTAGGGGTCTGTATACAACTCCCATCAGGGTCTTTTTGCACTTGCAGTTTCTTAGCTCTATCGACAATGATTCAACACCTTCCGATCCTATGGCAAATCATCTTTCCAATGGTTTGATTTCATTCTTTTACCAATAGAGCAACACCACCCCTTCCACCTTCCTGCTTGTTCTTTTTTACAGTGTGTATTCTTGGACATTAAGCTCCCAGCTATAATTTCCTTTCAGCCATAATTCAGTGATGCCTACAACATCATGTACGCCAATTAGTAACTGTGCTACAAGTTCATCTACCTTATTCCGTATACTCCGCGCATTCAAATGTATCACCTTTAGGCCTATGTTCACTCTTCAGTTTTGACCACCTTTTACATTGTAACTCATCCTGTTGACTGCAGTTTTGCTCTATGAACAGACTCTCCTCACTACACATTACCTCCTCTTCTTCAGCACTATCATCTGTCTTTCCTACAATACTTTTGCATTGAAATATATGCACCTCAGGAGACGAGTCACACTGTGCTCAACATTTTGATTCCTAACTTTGTCTGAGGTCTCAGCAACATTTGGCTCCACAACCTCTCTGCTAATTGTTCTAGCACTCTGGTTCCCATCATCCTGCAACTCTTGTTTAAACCCCACCGTGTAGCATTAACAAACTTTCCCGCTAGAATATTCAACCCCCTCCATTTCAGGTGCAAACCACCCATTCTGTGCAGGTTCCACCTTCCCTGGAAGAGAGCCCAATTATTCAAAAATCTTATGCCCCCCTCTTACACCAACTCCTTAGCCTCATATTAAACAGTATAATCTTTTTAGTTCTGGCCTCTCTAGCACATGGCATGGGTAGCAATCCTGAGGTCACAAGTGTAGAGGTCCTACCTCTTAACTTACCACCTGAACTCCCTATGCAGAACTTCATCACTCATCCTACCCATGTCATCAGTGCCTACCCTGGCATCCAGGAGGCAGCGTAAATCTGGGAATCTTGTTCTTACCCACAGAACCTCCTGTATGTTCCCCTAACTAACAAATCCCCTATCGCCACACCACAGCGTGCCTCTTCTTCTCCACCGCCCCCCCCCCACCCTTACCTCTGAGTCACGGAGCACAGTGCCAGACACCCGAACACTGTGACTTTCCTCTATTAGGTCATTCCAACCCCCCGCCCTGACAGTATTCAAAATGATATACCTGTTGTTGAGTGGGATGGCCACAGGGGTACTCCGTACTGGCTCCTTAACCCCTTTCCCCTTTCCTGACTGTTTCCCGTGTCCTACACCTTAGATGTAACTACCTTTCTATATCACCCACTCAGCCTCCCGAATGATCCAGAGTACATCCAGTTCCAGCTCCAACTCCTTAACGTGGTTTGTTAAAAGCTGTAGATGGATGCATTTCTTGCAGTTTTAGTCATCAGGGACATTGGAAGACTCCCTGCTTTCCCACATCCTGCAAGAGGAGCATTCAACTCTGATGTCCTAGCTGAGTAGTTATAAAGAAGGGAAGAAGAAAAATAAACTTAACCTTGAGCTTTTCTTTCCTTTGCTTTCTCTGACTGAAGCCTCTCTTTGCGGAAGCCTTGAAGAGCTAAAGCCTCAAGATCGGCACTCTGACTCTTGTCTCTCAGGTGACAGCCACTGTGTTTACTTCTGCCTTCCATTAATTTGCTCTTGCTAATCAATCCCAAACACTGTAGCTACCCACTGCTGCCTTTTATACTTGGACAGTGGACCAGATGTCTGGATTGGCTGTTGGTCAAAGCTCTTTTTGAGAGCTTTGTCCCCTTCCAATCAGCTTTGGCCAGCTCCTTACTTATGCCTCTATAATTCCCATTACTCCATTGTAATACTGATACATCTGACCTTCACCTCCCTCTCAAATTGCAGGGTGAGATTACTATCTTCTAAGGGTTCCCTTGCCTTAAGCTCCCTAATCAAATCCAATTTGTTGCCCAGCACCCAATACAGAATAGCCTTTCCCCTAATCAGCTCAACCACAAGCTACTCTAAAAATCCATCTCATGGGTATTCTTCAAATTCTCTCTCTTGGGAACCAGCACCAAAGTGATTTTTCCAATCTACCTGCATATTATACTGTTGTAACATTGCCCTTTTGACATGTGTTTTCTATCTCCCATTTTAATTTGTAGCCCACATCTTTGCTACTGTTTGGAGGCCTGTATATAACTAAGATCAGGGTATTTTTACCCTTGCATTTTCTTAACTCTACCTACAAGGATTGTACATCTTCTGGTCCCATGTCATCTCTTCCTTAGGATTTGATTTCATTTGTTACCAACAAGACCATCTCTCCCCCTCTGCCTACCTGTCTGTCCTTTCGATACAATGTGTATCATTGGATGTTAAGCTCTCAGCCACAACTCAGTGTTGTCCACAACGGTATGCCTATCCATCTCTAAATGTGTTACAAGATCATTTATCTCAGGGGTCCCCAACCTTTTCTGCACCGTGGACCAGTTTAATATTGACAATATTCTTGCAGATCGGCCGACCGGGGGGCGGGGGAGTGTTAATCACGACCGGACTATAGGTGATAAGTCAACTATAAGTCACTTATAAGTGGCTAATACTCTCAATTTTGTTTCTAAAAGGGGTTTATCTAATGAATTTAATATTAAACACAATGCATATTTTCCTCGCATGAATATAGTGATAAGTCAATTATAACAGTGGTTCCCAACCTCCAGGACGCGGACCGATACGTTGCCGCAAAGCATGCAGTGGTGCAGCAGTGGCCGGAACGCACCAAGCACATCTTTAAGAAAAAAGCCGAAATAAACAAGCTAATTAATTAGGTGCTGCCTGGCATGTAAATGTCGGCCCAGGTCAGAGGTGATGCAATCGAGAATCGCGGCATTGTGTCGGTCCACGGCCCGGAGGTTGGGGACCATGAATTATGAGTCACTTATAAGTCAATAGCATCATAACATTTTAAGTAACGTTTAGATATTAAACACACAACACATATTTTCCTCGTATGAACATATAGAATCATTGCAAAACACCAATATCGCTGAATCAGTGGGAGCCCTGGGCTTGTTTCCCTGCAACGAGACGGTCCTATCGAAGGGTGATGGGAGACAGCGATACTCGAAGGGGGTTCCTTATGTCCAGTCTATTCCGCAATTTAGTTTTCGTTGCATTGATTGCAGAAAACTCTGCTTCGCAGCAATATGATGTTGGAAATGGAAGCAACGTTTTCAGTGCTTTCGTGGCTATCTCAGGATATTCAACCTTGACTTTGATCCAGAATGCTGGCAGAGATGTTATGTAAAACATACTTTTCAACCCAGGGTCATTTGCAAGCTCGAGGAGTTGATCTTTTTCCCACGCTGACATGGATGATTCACTGGGGACATTCACAAATGGGCCACGGACCCATTCCTTTGCATGTCTTGGGTCACTGATGACCTCACATGCATTCCAGTTCAACAGTGGGCGTGACAGGGAATGAGGAAAGGTGCAGCTGACTCATATCATTTCATATCGCCAAATCATATCATTTCCTTGTGGCCCGGTAGCACATGCTGTGCGGCCCAGTGGTTGGTGACCACTGATTTATTTTATTCCATATACTTCATGTACAGGATTCCCCGCCATCCGAAGGTAGAGCATTCCTGTGAAACGGTTCGTAAGCCGAAATGTTGTAAAGCGAAGAAGCAATTACCATTTATTTATATGGGAAAATTTTGTGAGCGTTCGCAGACCCAAAAATAACCTACCAAATCATGCCAAATAACACATAAAACCTAAAGTAACAGTAACATATAGTAAAAGCAGGAATGATATGATAAATACACAGCCTATATAAAGTAGAAATACTTTTCCACAATCATTACTGAACTGTTCGCTGAAGCGAAAATCTCACGCAAGCGCCGTCGGCAGAAAATCTCACGCAAGCGCTGTTGGCAAGAACACTCTCTCCAGTAACCTTTAAGCTATGAAGCTGCCAAATCATACCAAATAACACATAAAAATACACAGCCGATATAAAGTAGAAATAATGTATGTACAGTGTAGTATCACTTATGGGAATCGGGAAGACAGTGCCGAGCACACGATGGTGTGTTAGACTTGTCGGAGTTTGGGTGGTGCAGTGGCCCCCACCCTCCGGGCCGCTGAGCGATACATTGCTGCGAAGAATGCAGGGGTCCAGCGGTAGCCGGGAGGTACACAGCGCAACTTTAAGAAAAAAGCCGAATCATACATGCTAATTAATTAGGTACCGCCCGTAATTGTCAGCCCAGATCCATGCTGATTTCCCATTGCGTCGTCTCTGATCTGGGCCGACAATTACATGTCCGCGGCACCTAATTAATTAGCATGTTTATTTCGGCTTTTTTCTTAAAGATATGCTGTGTGCCTCCCGGCTACCTTTGCACTCTCCACGAATCGGTATCTGTCCGTGGCCTGGGGGTTGGGGTGGTGGGACACTGGGGTGTCATCTCGTTGCCTGTTTCCATTAGAGCAGGCAGCTCATCATCTTCTATCTCTGCCCGCCTCGATGTCGAAGGTCGAGGTTCTTCTTCTGCTGTGGCTGATGTGGAAGGCTTGCTTGACTGCTGAGCCTCGCGCATTTTTCTATCACACAGTTCTTTAATAAGGACTCAAACCATCCTGCAAATATCCCCTAAAATGACGTACCCTTTCAAAATTAAAGTTGTACTTTATCATTACTCATTCGATTTCGATTGTTATCCATTTTTCTTCCAATTGCATCAGCTCTTCATCTGTCAGTTCTTGGTAATGGGATGCCAAAACCTCTTCAACATCATGTTCGTCAGCTTCCACAAGCCAAACTCACGTTGTCCTTACTTCGTTCACCACGATCAGAACGCATAATTATGCCTAGTTTTACCGTAAGTATAACACCCTTACGAGCTCTTTCAGGCTTTTCCGATACCATAGAACTCATCTTGCAAACGGCTGCTCACAGGCACATGTTAAAGCAAAGCAGTTCCGAATCCGGGGGAGAGCGGCTGCTCGGGGCGTGCTGCCTTTTATCGTGCACTGACTTTTTTGCGCGCTGAATTTTTTTTTTGTAACGGTGAAAACACCTTCTGAAAGCGAAAACAGGGTACTAATGTAGGTCTTTCGTAACAGTGAGGTTTCGTAAAGCGAACGTTCGAAAAGCGGGGGACACCTGTATTCAAATATAACGCCTTCAGTCCTGTATTTGTCATCCTTTTTTATTTCGTTGCCATGTTACACTGACTGCAATTTTGCCCTATCATCTGACAATACTTCCTGACGGTCTCATTGCACACTGCACCTACTGTGCCATCCTCAGACCTAGCCCGATGGTTCTCTTCTGCCTGCCAATTTAGTTCAATCCTCCCGAACAGCTCGAGCAAATCTGCCCACAAGGATATTGGTCCTTTGCGGGTTTAGGTGTAACCTGAACCTTTTTTTTTTTACAGGTCATACCTTCCCCAGAAGAGATCCCAATGATATAGAAATCTGAAGCCCTGCCTCCTTCACCAGTTCCTCAGCCACACATTTATCTGCTAAATCACCCTATTCTTAACCTCACTGGCATATGGCACAGGCAACCATCCAGAGATTACTATTCTGGAGGGCTTGCTTTTCAGCTTTCTACCTAACTCAATAAATTCTCTCTTCAGTATCTCCTCTTTTTTCCTTCCTAAGTCACTGGTGCCAATATGTACCAAGAGTTTTGGTTGCTCACCCTCGCCCCTTTAGAATGCCACGGACACGATCTGAAACATCCCTGACCCCAACACCTTAGAGGCAACATACCATCCGGGTGGGTCTATCGCATCCACAGGATCTCATGTCTACTCCTCTAACTATGTAACCCCCTATTACTATCTCTGTTGCTGTCCTCGTCTCCTCCCTTCCCTTCTGAGCTACAGTACCAGACACCCAGTCACAGCAACTACTCCCAGTAGGTTGTTCCTTTAACAGTGTCATCAAGAGGAATGGGCAGAGGGGTACTCTGCACTTGCTGCCCATTTTTTTTCCCTCTTCTGACATTAACCCAGGTACTTGCCTCTTGCTCCTTCGGGGTGACTACCTCCCTGTAGCTCTCATCTATTACCTCCTCAGTTTCCTTCATGAGCCGCAGGTCACCATGTGCCCCGAGATGCAGCTTTAGTTCCTTAACACTTTCTCTGAGGAGCTGCATCCCAGTGCACATGGTGCAAATGTGATTGTCCGGGATGTTGGAGGTCTCCCAGAAGTCCCACATCTCACACAACACATCACAGCTTCTGGAGCCATTCTCATAGCATTAACTGATGAAGAATGCAGAAGAAGAAACTCGGCAGAAACTTATCTTGCCCAAGCCTGTTGAGCCAAAGCCACCCGGCTCTAAAACTGGTTCTCTCACACAATTTTTATTTGCCCTTGCTTATGAATCGCAATTCAATTGGGCTTATGGAAAAAGCCGAAAGCCCACAAAAGCTCCTTTTTAAAATTTCTTGTCCCGACCTGTGTGTAGCCTCCTTTCTCGATTTAATTGGGCCGCCAGAAAAAATATACAGGATTACTTGCAAACAGTTCAACCTACATTTCCTCTATTCCAGAACAAAGATCATCAGAATTTAGACAATGACCTGCAGAATACAGAGAATTTGATTATTTGATTGGATTTATTTGTCACATGTACATTAAAACAGAGTGAAATGCACTGTTTGCGTCAACAACCAACACAGTCTAAGATGTTCTTGGGGCAGCCTGCAAATGTCACTATGCTTCTAGTGCCAACGTAGTAGGCCCACAACTTACTAACCTTAACCCATATGTCTGTGGAATGTGGGAGGAAACCAGAACTCTCAGAAGAAATTCGTACGGTCACAGGGAGTATGTGCAAGCTCCCGACAGACAGCAGCCAAACTGAGCCCAAATCTTGCAGTTGGTGCTACACTACTGTGGTGATCTCCCAGTGATCGTTATTCCACTTACTAACGCACACAGGAGCATGGGCCTTGCATCCAATAATTGCAAAAATTCCAGATGAGAATATGGAACATTTCTAGATCTATTCTGTCTATGGCTAGCAGCTGAAATTCAAATTGGCTACGAAACCTCTGGTTGACTCTCTTTGGCTTAAGCAGTGCTTTAGAGATGACAGTTAATTGTTTGTATTCTAATTCTCTGTGTTCTGATGAGGCAGGTATAGTACTTGCACACTTGGCCACAGGTGATTTGGGAGGTGTCCATTTCAGAATCCAGTCTTCATTCAATTCATTTCACTCCATACAATATCAAGAAATGGTTGAGAGTATTCGATACATAATCATCATCAGGTGCCATGCCCAGTTTGAGCTTTGACTGCCATTGCCCACGCACTCCTGTTTCGGGTCAAGTGGATCAATTCATTGGTGTTCATTTCCAGTTCTTTGGCTGCTGTCTCCATTATCATTTGTCTTTGTCTTCCTCTTGCTTTCTTCCCTTCAATCTTTCCAATAATTACCGTGCACTCTAACTCCTCTTTCCTAATCAAGTCCAATGAAGTCACGTTGCCTTTTCATGATCTCTTACATTCTTTCTCTTTTTGTGTTTGTTCTGTTCATGACATCCTCAATAGATATTCGTTTCGTCCATGATATTCTTTACATCCTCCTCAAAAACCACATCTCTGCTGCTTCAATTTGTTTCCTCGTGTTACTAGATATTGTCCAACATTCTGAGCCATATAACATAACTGGATAGTAATTTTTTTTTTCATCTCTTTTGGTATTATTCCAGTCTCATAAATGCCATTGATTAAATCAGTAAGTTTTTACAATTCCGTAATCTTCAAGGGCGATAATTTATTCTATTACTAATTCATCAGAATCTGCTGTCCTTCCTTTCTTCATCTTATTTATTGCATTACGCACTTTAGATTTTAAAATACTTGGACCTTCAATGTTTTTCTTAATTTCTGGTTTTTCGCCTCGGTCGTCTTCAAACAATTCTTGAATATACTGAGTCCATCTGTTCATAATCTCATCTTTTTCCATGATAATGGTACTGTCCTTTGCTTTCAAACATCCACCTGAAGAACAGAGGAGCTTTTTGCCAGTGATATTAGTGATATTCTTGATTTGTTGATGTAACCTTTTTGGATCAGTAATAGGGATTCTTTCTATTTGCTCACATTCCTGGTTTAACCAGTCTTCTTTGGCTTTTTGACATAAGCTTTTAACTTTTTTATCTAAGGACTTACATTCTATAGGATTTGCTTTCTTTCGTCTCCTTTCTTCCATTAGATTTTTGATTTCATCTGTCATGCATTTATTCTTTGTGCTTTTTTCTTTTTTAGGAATTGCTGACTTTGCTGATTCTACCAAGGCATCCTTAGAGAGTTAAATTTCATTTCTACATGATTGCTATCATCTTCAACAGATTCTATTTCTAGACTTTGAAATCTATTCCTTACTTCAATTGTAAATTTTTGTCTTAAGTTTTCTTTAATTGCAAGTTGTCAAAGGATTGTTCAGGTTTTTGCTTCTTTAGTTTTTTAAGTTTTACTTCTACATGACATACTACTGGGTTATGGTCACTATTACAGTCTGCACCTGGATATGTTTTGCATTGAGTCACTGAGTTTCTGAATCTTTGGTTTATAGTAATAAAGTCAATTTGATTTCTAGTGTTATCACCTGGACTTTTCCAGGTCCACAAGCGTCTTGGATGGTTTTTAAAGTAGGTATTCATAATGACCTGATTATTCATCTTGCACCATTCTACCCATTTCTCACCTCTTTCACTTCTTTCCCCTAGTCCAAATTTTCCTATGGTATTTCCATCAGTACCTTGTCCTACTTTAGCACTTAGATCTCCCATGATAATAACAATATCTTGAGATTTGCATCCATTCTTTGCTTGTTCAAGCTCTTCACAGAATTTATCTATATCCTCATTTGTTCCATCTGTTGGTGCATATACCTGTATAATTGCTAAATCAAATAGTTGTCCTCTGAATCTAACAAGGAGCACTCTTTCTGATATTGCCCAATACCCTAAAACACTTTTTGCCATGTTTTCATCCATGAGAATTCCTACTCCATTAGTATGGGATGTTCCACAAGAATAAATTAGTGTTTTATTTCTATTCTGACGTGTTTCAGCACCTATCCAACAAACTTCGCTAATTCCCATGATGTTAATTTTTAGTCTTTCCATTTCATTTATCACATTGTGCAATCTTCCTGCTTGATATAGGGTTCTTACATTCCAAGTGGCAATGATTTTCTTTTTGTGTGACTTGAATTTTATGAGCAGTAGCTTGATGACAGTCAGGGATCCCCTGCTGACCAGAATCAACCCTACCAAGCGAAGCATCTTCAGAATTATCTTGAAGATCCTCTTGACGCTGTTGTTGTGTGATACATTTTGTGAGTTTGACCATGGTTTTCTTAGCATATAGATTCTAGGAAACCTAGTATCTAGCAACAGTGGTTTGCTATTGCCTACCGTTGGGCGAACTAAAGAAATCTCCATTTCTTTTCCCAAATGTTCATCTGCCTGTACTATAGCCATTGACATTTGAGGTCCTAGCTCATCCGCCTTCTCTGCCTTCAGTTACTGAACCTGCCGGATCTGTTGTTGGCCTTCACTCGTATCCTGAGCAGGAGCCCTTGCAGGTGCTACTGTTCCGGGTCAGAGCGGCCCTGGGAGCAGTGGATGACTAAGGGGTAACTCCACTTTCCCCAAAGCTCTGAAAGTCCCCAATCAGAGCCTCATCACCGGTTTGCAGCTTAGAGTCATACCCAGGACAACTCCCAGGGCCGCTCTGACCCGGAATGGTAGCACCTGCAAGGGTTCTTGCTCATTCTTGCTTGTAATACTGAATATATTTGCTCCAGAATTAGCTACACTTCTTCATATCCAAACTCTTCATGCGTGGCCCAAGGAACATTCATGCTACACAAAGCCATGACTATCATCTATCTTCAGCAATATCCAGAGGGTTACCTTGGATCAGAAATTCAACTCGACCACCACACAAATTAGTGGTCACCAACCTTTTTAAACCCAAGATCCCCTACCTCGACCTTAGTGAAAGGCAAGATCTACCTACGTTTAGAGAAAAAACAGCTCAGATTGTACTTCCAATTTGAGGCCTTTTATTAGAACTAATTGTATTTGAGTTACACAAAATACTTCTGTCACTTTCAAATTAATTCAAACAAGAAAACACTGTAGCTAGCATATCAAACAGGCCATAGCTGTCTTTCTTTAAGAATATTACAATACTTCACACCTTTAATTCTAAGTTTTATTATTTAATTTTATTTCAACACGAAAAATAAATGAATAAAAATTAAGTGTTGCACTCAATGTGATGACTGGGGCTGAATACTTTCTGCTAATTCCCTGAAATTTGGCTCATAACTACAGACAGCCAGTCTGAGACAGTCTGTGAGGTGTAGGGTTGCCAACTATCCCGTATTTCCCTCGCTAAGGTAGAGTGTTCCTATGAAACCTTTTGTGTGGAAATGCTTTACGCTGAAGAAGCAATTACCATTAATTTATATGGAAAAAAAATTTTGAGCGTTCCCAGACCCAAAAAAATAACCTACCAAATCCTACCAAATAACACATAAAACCTAAAATAACACTAACATATAGTAAAAGCAGGAATGATATGATAAATACACAGCCTATATAAAGTATAAATAATGAAGATTAAGCCAAAACCGATTCGTGGGGTAAAAAAATTGACACGTACGCACATGCGCACACAGGTGCCCGTGCAAGGCTTCATGGTCATGGTAGTCTTTCTCGGGGTGAACACAAATGTCCGGGGATTTGACTGCTACTTTTGTCCCTTATTTGGGAGTGAGAAAGTTGGCAACCCTAGTGAGGTGTCTGTCAGTAAGTCAGCTCCTGTACTTAGATTTAATAATTTTCATCTGTGAAAATGCAATTTCTCATAGATAGGTTGACCCAAAGTAGGCACTGACTTTTAGTGCTATGAAACCAACGCACACACCACGCATTGCTGGTAATCAGTAGTAATTGCCACCAGTTTATGAATGGGGGTGTCATTTTCTAAACTCATTGTAGATATCCTCACCTCTCATTCTTTCCTGTAATTACAAAAGAGTGAGGAAGTCCTCCTTTGTTGTAAAATCCTGGAAAGCCATTCTGACAAATACAACATGCTGAGCTGTTTGCATTACATCCAGGGATTCATCGAACTGTATTGAAAAATATTCACAGAGTGGCAAGTCCTTTAACACTTGTCGATCCACATCCTCTGACAGTGACTCTACCCTCCTTGTTACTGTTGCAGGGCCAAGCGGTATATTATGTATTGCGGTTGTGATGCCATTTTTGTTTTTAAAGTCATTAAAAAGTCTCTGCCGTAATGGCCATTGCTTCCTTGAGTAAATTGCCATCTGTAAAGGCTTCTTGTGTTTAGCCAAAAGGTGACTTACACGAAATGATGCTTTAATAGCAGCCTTATTTTGAGCAGCATGTTTTGTGAAAAACGATTGCTGGGACTTCAACCCCAATTTCAGCTTCTCAACTTTCCTGGCACGAATTGCACTCTTTGGGGGGTAGGTGTCTTTAAATTCCTGGTGGTTGGTATTGCGGTGCCACTCTAGATACCCTCTTTTAGTCAGTGCTTGTGTTTGGTGGCACAACATACATACACACTTAAACACAAAATAATCTGCAGATGCTGGGGTCAAGGCAATACTTCACTTGTGAGTCTGTTGGGGTCATCTATTGCATCTGGTGCTCCCGGTGCGGTCTCCTCTACATCGGTGAAACCCGACCCTCGACGCAGATTGGGGGACCGCTTCGTCGAGCACTTCCGCTCCGTCCGCCAAAACAGACAGGATCTCCCAGTAGCCACCCACTTCAACTCTGCTTCCCACTCTCATTCAGATATGTCCATACATGGCCTCCTCTACTGCCATGATGAGGCTAAACTCAGGTTGGAGGAGCAACACCTCATATACCATCTAGGTAGTCTCCAGCCCCTTGGTATGAACATAGAATTCTCCAACTTCTGGTAATTCCCTCCCCCTCCCTTCCCCTATCCCTATGTCACTCTGTCCCCTCCTCCAGCTGCCTATAACCTCCCTCATGGTTCCACCTCCTTCTACTACCCATTGTGTTTTCCCCTATTCTTTCTTCACCTATCCTGCCTGTCACCTCCCTGCCTCCCCTCCCCCACCCCTTTATCTTTCCCCTTACTGGTTTTTCACCTGGAACCTACCAGCCTTCTCCTTCCCCACCCTCCCCCCACCTTCTTTATAGGGCCTCTGCCCCTTCCCTCTACAGTCCTGAGGAAGGGTTCCGGCCTGAAACGTCGACCGATCTTTTGCGCGGACGCTGCCCGACCTGCTGAGTTCCTCCAGCGTGTTGTGAGTGATACATACACACTTGTCTTTCATGAAGGTAAATAAAAATGCCTCTTCCCATTCTGGATGGAATTTGTATGTTTTCGCCTTCTTTCATGGAGCCTCCGCCATGCTATCAGGATATCACGAGCAATTGCCGATTGCGTGACCTCTGATCTGGGCCGACATTTATGTGCCGGGCGGCACCTAATTAATTAGCTTGTTTATTTCGGCTTTTTTTCTTAAAGATGTGCTGTGTGCGTTCCGACTACCACTTCACCACTGCATTCTTCGTGGCCCGGAGGTTGGAGACACTGCCATATATTGATGTTTGCGACAGTCTGTACTCTTATTTAATCTGATTGGTCACTTTGATGCAGCACAAGCTACACTGAAAACACGGTGCATGGCGGGGGAACTACACACATGTGCACTGGGCAGAAAGAATGGAACTAAAACCCTGCAACCCAGAAACAATCTCTCTTTACAAACAGCTTTGTAACGAAGATATTGCTATATTACCATTATCCTAATTAATATTACTTACTTTTATAATGCTCACATTACAACGGTATTTCTGTATTTATTTTTGATTTTTTTTGGGATCTACTGGGAAAGGCTCAAAGATCGACCAGTCGATCGTGATCGATGGGTTGGCAACCCCTAACATAAATACTATGGTTACAAGAATAGGTTCAGAGGATTAGAACCCTGAGGGAAAAACTTGCCTATCTTCACCCCAAAGCCTTTCCAGAATCAACTGGGCATAAATCATAAATATGATGTGATACTGTAGAATTGCTGAGCCAGCAAAAACTGCAGAACCAACAACTGTCAAAAAGCTCCATGTCATCCAGGACATTGCCACCTGGCTTGATTGGCACCCATAAGCTGCACCAAATATTAGTTCCCTCCACTGGTGCACAGTGGCTGTACAATGTTCTGCCTACAAAATGCACTGTAGTCTTTAGCCGAAGTTACTGAGATAGTTTGTCTCAGAACTACAATGACTACCCTAAAGAAGGCCAAGGATGCCAGGCACTTGGGAATACTACCTGAAGGTTCCTCTCCAAGCTGTGCAACGTGCTGACTTCAAAGTTCAGAGTAATGTAGGTCACCATATAGGACCTTGAGATTCATTTTCTTGTCGGCATTCACCAGAGATCAAAGAAATACATTAGAATCAATGAAAAACTACACAGAAATGGAGACTGACAAACAACCGATGTGTAGAAGACAAACTGTATTAATACAAAATAAATAAGTAGTGAATAAATAATACTGAAAGTTCTTGAAAGTGAGTTGGCTGTAGAATTAGCTTGGTGTTGAGATGAGTGAACTTATCCATGCTGGTTCAGGAGCTTGGTGGTTGAAGGCTCATAACTGTTTCTGAACCTGGTGCAGTGAGACCTGAAGCTCCTCCTGTGCCCCCTTCCCAATGGCAGTAGTGAGAAGAGAGCATGACATACATCGTAGGAGAACAGGTGACTTGGAAATATATTGTTAGTTGTTTGTCTTCACTAGGCCTGTATCCTGGAAGTCTTAACTAAACAGCATTATGGGAGCACCTTCACCAGAGAGACTGCACACACCCACAAAGTGACTCGCGACCATCTTCTCAAGAACATTTAGGAAGGAGCAATAAACATTGAATTGAATTGACTTTATCACTTACGTCCTTCATATACATGAGGAGTAGAAATCTTTACATTACGTCTCCTTTCAAATATGCAATTATAATAATTTATAATGAATATTATGTACAACAAGATAGTCAATATAACATAGAAATACAGTTGCGTCAGCATGATGACATTTGCTGTTGTGTGCTGGGGCAGCAGGCTGAGGGTAGCAGACACCCAACAGAATCAACAAACTCATTCGTAAGGCCAGTGATGTTGTGGGGATGGAACTGGACTCTCTGATGGTGGTGTCTGAAAAGAGGATGCTGTCCAAGTTGCATGCCATCTTGGACAATGTCTCCCATCCACTACATAATGTACTGGTTGGGCACAGGAGTACATTCAGCCAGAGATTCATTCCACCAAGATGCAACACAGAGAGTCACAGGAAGTCATTCCTGCCTGTGGCCATCAAACTTTATTACAACTCCCTTGGAGGGTCAGACACCCTGAGCCAATAGGCTGGCCCTGGACTTATTTCCTAGCATAATTTACATATTACTATTTAATTATTTATGGTTTTATTACTATTTAATTAATTATGGTGCAACTGTAACGAAAACCAATTTCCCCCGGGATCAATAAAGTATGACTATGACTATGAATTAAGCAGTCTGATGGCCTGGTGGAAGAAGCTGTCCTGGAGCCTGTCTTTGAAAATGTCCTGAATAGTGGACGTTTACATCTACAGATGTGCTGGGCTGTCTGCAACACTCTCTGCAGAGTCCTACGATTGAGGGAAGTACAGTTCCCATACCAGACAGTGATGGTGCCAATCAGGGCAATGCTTAGATCATGACAGTGGATAATTTTTAAAAATCACTTTATGGGAACACCCTGATTTAGTCTTGTGAGATTTTTCTAATCCAACTGGGCCTTAAAAAGTAGAAACCTTTGATCTAAATACCCAACTGTAATACAGATGCTTGTGATTTGTGTCTCTAGAATCTCAGTCGCAAGATGTTTGGTGCCCTTTTGACTACAATAAAAAAGAGGTCAGCTGTGTTTCATTTCCATGTTTAGTTTAGTTTCCTCAGTTGAAAGGAGACCCTTGTGCATATTTCCTAAATGCATAATTTTATTGGGAATGATTAGAAAATGTCTCCATGGTTGGGTTGCACCTGCAAAAAGTTATCTGCACGGAACCTCTGCTTTGTTAACATGGACTCTTCTGTATTTACTTCATTGGTGGTGGCAACAGTGAGAAATGATTGATTATAACTGAAAGCCATCTTGAATACCAAACAGTATGTCTTTGACGGTAGTAAAATGCTACTTACTTTTCAACTTTGCACAATTAATGCTGTGTTGTGAGAGAAATTAAAAACCTAATTCATAAGCTTTGCATTTTGTGTAGAATCTCTGAAATTGCACTCTAGGATTCTTTAAAGCAGGAGTTCCATCAAATTGCTATTTGCCTACTATCAAGAATTGACAAAAGTAGCGGAGTATCTCAGTTAGTTTGGAAAAGTAAGAGTAATCACATAAAGACATTAAGTCATGGCATTTTCATGCCACAGTCTAGGCAAACCCCATGACTATTCACAGATGTTTTAACAAACAAACTAACATGTTTTTCCCCATATGCAGACATCCCACCCTGCAAAAACTCATTTCAGGGAGGTAGCACCATCAATTTGCGGGAGACGTGGGATGTTTGCAATAAAGTAGCTCCTTAGCAGCTGGCCAGCTAGTTTAAATAACGTTAGCTATGCTAATGAACGAATGACACCTGTTAAACTCACCTCAACATGTCTTTCACAGTCTTAACCCACCATGGGCAATAGAAAAGTCACTGTTGCAAACAGTGCAGCAAGCAACACTGTCATTATTTTGACCCCTATTAGGCAGGGGTACACTTTAGGGTAGTCTGGGGTGACGTACGTTTTATAATTTTTTGGAACACTCTGCCATGGCGCGCTCTCGCTCGTGCTCTGTCTCTCGTAGTCGCTCGCGCGCTCTCAAGCGCTCTCGCTTTCTCTTGCTCTCTCTCCCTCTCTCACTCGTGCGCTCTCGCTTGCTTTCGCTCTCGCTCTCTTTCTCACTCGCTTGCCTTCTCTGGCGCGCGCGCTGTCTCTCGTGGTCGCTCTCGCGCTCTCTCTTGCTTTTCTCTCGCTCGCTCTCAAAACAATTGATTTCCGTGATATTGTATATAATTTGCGGGCATCAGGGAGCCACTATTAATGTGCGGGAGACTCCCGGAAGTTCCGGGAGAGGTGGGATGTCGGCATATGTTATTAATATATACAGCTATACAGCCATATTGGGCTGGCATAACTTTCTTCATGGACTGCAGGACAAAACAGTTCCATGACTGTGAAAATTTGTATGTCTCTTAAAGATTTGAAATTCTGTTTTTAGAAGGGGTTCCGATAGATTAATGTGTCACACAGCCTGCTTTTGGTTACTTTTGCTAAAAAATGCTTAACAGTGCATAAGGTACAGAATTTCTCATATGTGTTTATATAGATTGTTATTAATTATAGTCATTAGATTTCTTTCAGATACAATTCCACATAGCATAGCTGCATTAGTTCTGATAGTAAGTTTTAAGGTTTTAACTGAATTTATTGACTTCATTTCAGCCTTAAGCTTTCATTCATTGAACCACACCATTCTGGGACTAGTTGCCAAGGAGTTATCAGATACAGCAAGATTGTTTCATTAGAATGCAAAACCTTTGTAGCATTTCTGAGAAAAGAGCCTCTCAGAGAAAAAAATATATTGTCTCCAGCTAAATCTTAAATGAAAATTGCATTCTTGAAACTGAGCTATTCAAGATATAATAAGCATGTTTAAACAAGTACAAAAATAAATAATCCATACCCCCTCATGATTTTGTGAATTTTCAATAAGGTAACTTCTCAGTCTCCTGCACTTCAGGGAATACAGATCCAGCATGGCCAACCACTCTGCATAACTCAGGCCTTTCCTATCCAGGCAGCATCTGCCTAAAGTTCTTCTGCACAATCTCCAGCTTGAAAGTGCCTTTCCTATGACAGGGTGACCAAAAACTATACACAATTCACCAAATGTGGCCTCACAACATCTTATACAATTGTTACACCTATACTCAATGCCCTGATTGAGGAAGCTCAGCATGCTAAGTACCCATCGAGTAAATACCCATTTGGCCCTTTGAGTTGCTCTGCCATTTCATCATGTCTGATCCACTTTTCCTGTCAGCCCCAGGCTCCTGCCTCCCTTCGTATCCCTTCATGCCCTGACTAATCAAGAATCAATAACCCTCTACCTCCACAGAGGCTTCCACAGCCTCCTGTGGCAAAGAATTCCACAGGTATCCACTCTTTGGCTAAAGAAATTCCTCCTCATCTCCATTCTAAAAGGACGTCCCTGTATTCTGAGGTTTTGCCCTCTGGTCTTAGACTCTCCCACCATCGGAAACATCCTCTCCACATCCTCTCTATCAAGGCCTTTCAACATTCGATAGGTTTCAATTAGGTCAACCCTCATTCATCTGAAAGTAAAAGGAGTGATCAGATCTTGCTCAATAAAACTATATTTAAGGTATGTCACATCCGGAATTATTTCCAGGTAGCGGACGATTCCCTTCCATGCCGCTCTGACATATTGGGAAATCGCGAACTAGGCAAGTTACAGCAGTGGTTTGCCATTGCCTTCTGCCGGGTGAGGTTTTTTTCAAAAGAGATCACCAGCTCTTAATGAGGGCGGCTGGACTTGAACTCGGGACCTTTTACTCCAAAGTCCAGTGCTGATGCCACTACGCCACCAGCCGGCCTAAACTATATTTACTTGAGACAAATTGAATGAAGAGGGATGCAAACAATTCACGTGCAAGCTAGAAGTAAAATAGCTCATTTAATGCATTGACTATTTAACTTAAACTAGATTTTTCATTCAACACTTTCTTTAACCACTATTCAAAACATTCAAAAGTGTAATTTTAAATACATGATTAGGTTTTTTGATTCACTTCAGCCATTCTGATCCTAAGGACAAGAATTCCATATTTGTGAGGCAATGACAGAAGTGATAACATTTATTTAACAGCTAATGGCTCATTGACTGCACCTCAGTGACAGCTGTGATATACCATTTGTTTAACACAGGGGTCCCCAACCTTCTTTGCACCGCGGACCATTTTAATATTGACAATATTCTTGCGGACTGGGGGGGGTGGGAGGTGTTGTTAATCACAACCAGAATATTGGTGACAAGTCAACTATAAGTCACTTATCAGTGGCTAATACACTCAACTTTGTTTCTAAAAGGGTTTGTCTAATGAATTTAATATTAAACACACAGTGCATATTTTCCTCGCATGAATATAGTGATAATTATAAGTCATAAGGGGGTTCCTTATGTCCAGTCTATTCCGCAATTTAGTTTTTGTTGTATTCATTGCAGAAAACTCCGCTTTGCAGAGATACGATGTTGGAAATGGAAGCAACATTTTCAGTGCTTTCATGGCTATCTCATGATATTCAGCCGTGACTTTGATCCAGAGTGCCGGCAGAGATGTTATGTCAAACATACTTTTCAGCCCACTGTCATTTGCAAGCTCAAGGAGTTGATCTTCTTCCCGCGCTGACATGGATGATTCACCGGGGACATTCACAAATGGCTGATGGACCCATTCCTTTGCACGTCTTGGGTCATGTGCGGTTGGGAAGTAACGATCGAATTCTGTCGACAGCGAAGATAGATGTTTGCACACCAGCTGTGAGGAGGACGGTGCAGGCTCAGTTTCTCCCAAAATCTGAGCTAATGTTGAGAACATGTCACATATGCCTCTGTCCACTCGCTGTCCCCACAGTTCCAGTTTGGCTGTGAAAGCAGACACTTTATCTGCCGACTTGAAGACAGTTGCCATTCTCCCCTGAAGTGACAAGTTGAGTTCATTGAGCAGGTTGAAGATGTCACACAGATAAGCGAGTTTTGCTATCCACTCCTCATCACTGAAGTGTGCTGCCAGTGGTGACTTTTTTCCTGAAAGAAATCTCTATAGCTGCTCTCTTAACTCAAAAACCCTGGCCAGGGCTCTCCCCCTTGATAGCCACCTGACTTCAGTGTGTAAAAGAAAGCGTTTGTGCTCTGCATCCATTTCCTCGCAAAGCTGCTCAAACAGATGTGAGTTAAGGGCTTTTGCTTTGATGTGATTGATAACTTCAACAACGTCACTCAATATGCTGTTAAGATCAGGTGACATTTTTTGGCTAGCCAGCATTTCCCTGTGTGTGACACAGTGGCATTCCGGAGTAACCTCTTTGACTCGGGTAGTGAAACCAGACTCGTTAAGCTGTTCCAACAGCTGTGCTTCGATGTCCTCCGCTATGTCATCGATTCTCCTTGAATCTGTGGTAGCTGAAAGAGAAACCTGTGCCATCTTGTTAGCTGCAGCTTCTCCCAACAGTTCACGGCACATGTCCTTGGCAACAGGCAGAATTAATTCTTCACCAACAGTTGAAAGGCTTCTTAACCTTAGCAATACGGCTAGCCACTAAGTACGATGCTCTCAGAGCAGCAGCATTTGTGGAGGTGGTGGCTCTCAGCACTTGCTTCTGCCCCACTTGCTCACGCTTTTTCCACTCAAAAAACTCAACGGGTTTGTCTTTAAGTGCGGGTTTGAACTCAAGGTGCCGAAGCAGTTTTGAGGGCTTCAGTGCCTCATTAGACAGCTTGTCTCCATATATCATACACAAGGGGCTTGGAACGTGCGAGTCACCGGTCGCAATAAAGCCATATTTTATGTACGACTCATCGTATTTTCTGTTGAAGGAAGTTTTCTTTTTTTTTGCAGTCTCGGACTCGGCTGCCTCTGCGTTATCATCAACGTTAGGCCTTTTATGCCCCCTACCATGTCTTCCAAAGAAACTCTCAAGCGACGTTTTTTACTCATCGAGTAGTTGTAGGTTAATGACCGACTGATGTCCTCGCGTGGACTCAAGTTCAACAGTGGGCGTGACAGGGAATGAGGAAAGGTGCAGTTGACTCATATCATTTCCTCGCGGCCTAGTAGCACATGCTTTGTGGCCCGGTACCGGTCCACAGCCCGGTGGTTGGGGACCACTGGTTTAACAGACTTTAATGCCTTTTGGATCACAGAGGAAACATAATCCAATGATTAAAACCGTGAGCAAAAACCCAGAAGCTTGACAATTGAACCTTTAACTTGGCTACTATTGTTACTGACTAGATATCCTGCCAATATTGAGCATCCAGATTTTTCAATTCAATTCTATGCACAGAATCAGAAAGTTTGCTTGAGTTAAGGATACATCTTGGTTAGGTGAGATATATTCACAGCAGGAATCAATGATGATCTATTCTTGCACAAGAAAAGCTGTCAAATCCTCTGTCACTGCGAGTAAAGAACAACATTGAACTACAGAAAGTACAAAATAGTGGAATGCACTACTTTCATGCTTATGTGTAAATGCTCAGGCACCAGACAAGAGAACTATATTCAGATGCAAAGAGTGCCAGAGCCAACATACAGATAAAAATATGGTTGTCTTGACAGTAATTTCAAGACAATATTTGGAAACAGTTTGATCTAAATTGTCCTGATGAAAGGTCTCAGTTGAAAACATCCACTATTTATTCCTCTCCATAGATGCTGCCTGACCTGCTGAGTCCCTCTAGCATTTTATGTGTTACTCTGGATTTCCAGTATCTGCAGAATCTCATTATTTTTATTATCTACAGTTTGTAAATTGATTCAGCTTTGCATTGGCTAAATACTTTATACTTTATTGTCGCCAAGCAATTGATACTAGAACGTACAATCATCACAGCGATATTTGATTCTGCGCTTCCTGCTCCCTGGATTACAAATCGATAGTAAATATTAAAAATTTAAATTATAAATCATAAATAGAAAATAGAAAAATAGAAAGTAAGGTAGTACAAAGAAAAACGAGAGGCAGGTCCGGATATTTGGAGGGTACGGCCCAGATCCGGGTCAGGATCCGTTCAGCAGTCTTATCACAGTTGGAAAGAAGCTGTTCCCAAATCTGGCCGTATGAGTCTTCAAGCTCCTGAGCCTTCTCCCGGAGGGAAGAGGGATGAAAAGTGTGTTGGCTGGGTGGGTCGTGTCCTTGATTATCCTGGCAGCACTGGTCTGACAGCGTGCGGTGTAGAGTGAGTCCAAGGACGGAAGATTGGTTTGTGTGATGTGCTGCGCTGTGTTCGCGATCTTCTGCAGCTTCTTCCGGTCTTGGACAGGAGAACTTCCATACCAGGTTGTGATGCACCCTAAAAGAATGCTTTCTATGGTGCACCTATAAAAATTAGTGAGGGTTTTAGGGGACAGGCCAAATTTCTTTAGTTTTCTCAGGAAGTAAAGGGGCTGGTGGGCCTTCTTGGCAGTGGACTCTGCTTGGTTGGACCAAGTCAGGTCATTTGTGATATTGACCCCGAGGAACTTAAAGCTTTTGACCTGTTCCACCTGCACACCACCGATGTAAATTGGGTCGTGCGGTCCGCTACTCCTTCTGAAGTCAACAACCAATTCCTTCGTCTTGCTGACGTTGAGGGATAGGTTATTGTCTTCACACCATGCCACCAGGTTCTTAATTTCCTCTCTGTACTCAATAATTAAGGTGTATAAAAATTAGCCTCCAAGGTGCACTTGATTTCTAGTATTTAGTTTAGAAATAGTTCGGTAGGATGTGCAGAGCTTTTTTGGATTGGTACTGTTTTTTATGATGCACTTTTTATGGGCCATAAGATATCCGTTTTTAACCACTGTTGCAATGTTGGCATTGATTTCTAGAGGTATAGAATATAAGAGCAGTGGTGTGATTTTGAGGCTCTGTAAGGCACTCATGAGACCACACTTAGAGTATTGTGTACAGTTTTGGGCTCCTTATTTTAGAAAGGATATACTGACATTCAAGAGGATTCAGAGAAGATTCATGAGAATGATTCCAGGGCTGAAAGGGTTACCGTGTGAGGAATGCCTGGCAGCTCTTGGGCTGTAGTCCCTGGAGTTCAGGAGAATGAGGGGAGATCTCATAGAAACAGACCAAATGTTAAAAGGCCTGAACAGATCAGATATGGCAAAGTTATTTTCCATGGTAGGGGAGTCCAGGACAAGAGGGCACGACTTCAGGATTGAAGGATATCCATTTAGAACACAGACACGGATAAATTACTTCAGTCAGAGGGTGGTAAATCTGTGGAATTTGTTGCCACGAATGGCCGTGGAGGCTAAGTCATTGGGTGCATTTAAGGCAGAGATAGCCAGGTTCTTGATTAGCCAGGGCATCAAGGGGTATGGGGACAAGGCAGGGGAGTGGGAATGACTGGAAGAATTAGATCAGCCCATGATTGAATGGTGGAGCAGACTCGACAGGCTGAATGGCCTACTTCTGCTCCTATATCTTATGGTCTTAAATAGAAATAAGAAATGAATAAAAAGCAATTTGTTGTTCCAAATTGCTTTTTAAGTTATTAAATGTTGAACCAAATAGAATTACTTAATTTTGCTTTCATTCATAGAACATTGATCATAGAAACTAGAACAGTGCACCTCTGGTACAGAGTGTTGCACTGATTCTTTAACCTACTCTAAGGTCAATCTTATCCTTCCCTCCCACATAAACCTCCATTTTTTTTTCCATCAAAGTGCCAATCTCTGAGTCTCTAAAATGCCTCTAATGCATCTGCCTCTACCGCCATTCCTGGCAGTGCATTCCACGCACCCAGTGCTCTCTGTGTAAAATTAAAAAAACAGCCTCCGTTATCCCCTGCTATATTTTCCTTCAAACACCTTAAAGTTATGCTCCCTTGCATTAACCATTTCTGCCCTGGGAAAAAGTTCATGATATATAGAAATATCCAGAGAAATATTTAAACATTGCTAAAATTGCCCCAAGTGCTGTATACTGGTGAGAATGGTAAAGTGGAAGCTTCTAGAAAGCTGATGAAGGATCTGTTTCAAATGGATGAGATGTAAAACAGTGTTATGAATATTTATTTTTGAAGTAATACAGAATGTGGCATAAAAAGAAGGTATTTGATTCGGTATGCTCATATTTCGGAAGGATGAGATCATGTACAGTGACCCAGATTTTTAGTAATAGATCACAGTTGCATACTTGACATTATTTCAGATTTATTTGTGATAGGCAGAACAAAGACAGTAGTGTCATTTTCTGTGTTACTTCCTCTTGGATCTGGTTCAAATAGTTATCCCATCTGGCAGCCGGTTTAATCTGGCTACCACAAATTTTTTCTGGAAATAGCAATGTCCAGGGGATCATTGTCATTTGTTTTCAAAATCCTACGAATTAATCATTCAATTGTCGCTGATGGGAGGTAGTAGCTGCTCCCTGCCTGAATTGTAAATTACAGGAAAACACTGGTGAGCTGCCAGTGCAGACCTGCAGTGCCACTGAATAGCAGTTGTTGACCTATGATTAACACATCTTTTGAAGAATGTATATTAGGATCTTTTACAACTGAGACTACATCCACACTACGCCAGATAATTTTGAAAATGCCGGTTTCGAGTAAAGACGACAGGTGTCCACACTAAGCATTTTTCAAAATATCTCTGTCCACATTAGACAGATATTTGGGCGAATCTCCTCCTACTGGGCATGCGCAGGACACACAGAAAACAAGCGAAGAGGAAACGGTATACTTGGTGCACGTTTGTCCAGTTACAGACTAGAAAAACTTTAAAGGAATTGCTCTTTTGGCTCTCGCGCAGGAGGACTTAAAACTGAGGAAAACAAATACTGGATCGTATGGAGGCAACCGACGGGGAGTTCACGAACAGTATGACCCGGCTGACGACGAACATTGAAAATTTGACCAACTCTGTTGCATTAATAAAGCACCTTGTTAAATGTATAAAACATGTCTGCATCAGTGTTATCTTGTATTTCCATACAATGTTACATTAGGCTGTTACACATCTATTGTCAGAGAAGTACTTGCATAAATAGGTAAACCATCTTGGTTCTTGGTTCTTGATCCTCCAAAATATTCCGCATGGAATTTAAACTGGAGATGGTGGAGGGTGTTTTCTGTCCTAATCTTCATAGAAGCAAGGACAGAAAACGGCAAAGTGAGTAAGCTATGGGTCAAAGTATTTGGTGAGTACATTTCTAACTCTTTTGGCTTCAGTCTCGTTGCCGTCTGTTCTGAATTGTTAGGTTCTGCGAAGCGCAGAATCAAATATCGCTGTGATGATTGTACACTCTAGTATCAATTGTTTGGTGACAATAAAGTAGTAATAATAATAATAATAAGAAAACAATGAAATGCCGCGCTGCCGCCATCTGTTGTGGTACGTCATGACAGCGGTTTTAAAAAGCTCTGGTTACCCCGTACACACTGCAGTGGATATTAGGCGTTTTCAGATTTATTCACTCTGGAGACCGTTTCTGAAAATCTCCGTTTCCGGGGGATGAAAACACCGTTTTAGTGTGGACAGAAGGTCAAAACGAAGAGAAAAAGCTTCGTTTTCAAAATTATCAGGCATAGTGTGGACGTAGCCTGAGACTATGGATCAGAGAGGAGGAGATGGAGGTGAGCAATCTCTTGTGATATATGGAATATGGTAACTGGCTCATCATAGCTCTTGGGTGTTGTTGACTGTTCTACATTCAAGCTCATTTGATCTGGAATCTTTTTCATATAAAAACTGGGAATTTGGAAGCCATTGCCTTTTGTCCACACTGCATCTCCTTTTTTATGGCTGCTGCTTGAGGATGAACAGGCATTCACAACCAGTGTGTCAAATTTGACCCTGGAGTAAAACCCACTGACTGCACTATAGTTCTGGCCTTGTGCATCCTTGTGCTTTTATCAGAATCAGGTTTAACGTCATTGACATATGTCACAAAATGTGTTATTTTGCAGCAGCAGTACAGTGCAATACATAAAAATATTCTAAATTACAACAATAAATATACATAAAAATTAAATAAGTAGCACAAAAAGAGAACAAAAATAGTGAGGTACTGTTCAATTGTCCATTCAGAAATCTGATGGTGGAGAGGAAGAAGCTGTACCTAAAATGCTGAGTGTGTGTCTTTTGGCTCCTGTACCTCTTCTCAGTTGGTAGTAATAAGAAGAAAGCATGACCTGGGAGATGGAGGTCCTTAATGATGGTTGCTGTCTTCTTGAGGCAACACCTTTTGATGCTGGGGAGGTTAATGCCCAAAACAGAGCCAGCTGAGTTTTCAACCCTCTGCAGGTTTTTCCAATCCTGTGCAGTGGCACCTCCATTACCAGATGGTGATGCAACTAGTTAGAATAATCTCCACAGTGAATCCAATCAAAATTTGTATAATCATTGGTGGCTTTATTCAGCCACCACTGGTGGTCATGCCTTCAGTAGGCTAGAACCTCTCTCTGGAATTGCCTTCCCTAAATTTCCTCTTTCAAGACACCCTTTAAAATATACCTAATTTTCTATGCTTTTGTCATCTGCTCTTGTCATGTTTGAGTTCATGTTCATTCTTCCTGTGTTCATTGGAATATCACTATTACAAAGTATCACCATTTTCCCTTGCTTTACTCACTTGCTTCCATTCTTCTACACAGTAGACACAGACAAGAGTAATTATTTAGGACTCCACCCACTTCCCATGGCTCCAGAAATAGATTGCTCCATTGATCCTGAAATCGATCTTTCCCCTGATATTTATTACACAATATAATTATGGTATCTTAAGATTCTTCTTTATCTGCCAGGACGCCTCAATAGTTCAATTGTTCTATTTAATATCAGAGAATGTATACAATATACAGCCTGAAATTATTACTCTCTGCAGACACCCTTGAACCAGAAAACACCCAAAGAATGAATAACAGAAAAAAGAACAATCTCCCTGTTCCCCTCCCACGACAAGCAGCAGCAAAAGCATCAACTCGTCCCCTCCCCCACTTATTCTAATATAAAGCATCAGCATTCCCGCCACCCACCATGCAAGTAACAGCAAAGTTCCCAAAGAGAGACCATGGTCTACAGTGCATCGAAAACTAACTGTTCACTCCAACATTTCGACATCTCACAGGTTAGTTTTCTCACTCTCACTCGCACTCGCACCACAGATATCACTCCTTCCACAGTGAGAGGGGAAGACAAACAGTCGCTACTTCGATGTTTTTGAGTTCCCCAACTCGGGGGGAAGGAGGAGATATATACATCTCGAATGTAGAGCCCTCCGACAGCCACTCAAGCTGTCTTTGATGTTTCAGCTCCCACTACGCTTCAGTTTGCAACATCAGTGAGAATTTGGCCAGAGGGCCAAGCAAGGCCCCGAAGTCACCTGACTCCAGGCTGCACCTGGACATACTAAAGCATAGCCCCGATTTGCCCTTAACATTTTTTCTTTAAGTATACTCCTATGTCCCTTATACCCTTCAAGTGACCAATTTGATGACAGCTGCCTACACCTAACATATGCCTCCTTTTTCCCGACTAGACCCTCAATATCCATCATCAACCAAGGTTTCCTAATGTTGCCAGCTTTGCCCTTCACTCTTAACAGGAATGTGCTGACCATGAGCTCTTTTTATCTCATCTTGTAAAAGTCTCTTACTTAACAGACATCCCTTTTCTTGCAAAAAAAAATTCTCCCAATCAACTTTTGAGCATTTCTGTCTGATGCAATTGAAGAGAGCTTTGCACCAAATTAGAACTTGAATGAGGGCCAGTTCTATCTTTTTCCATGACAATCAAGAAACTAATAGAATTAGGGTGACTGATCTCAAAATGCTTTCCCACTTATATAAACACCACTTGCCCGGCCTCATTTCCAAGATCATTTCTAAAAACAGACTTTTGTTCCATCTCTGCTTTTATTGATAATGTTTCCATAATTGCAATCGCTAAAGCTATGACTTTAATTGAATAAAAAATAAGTAGCTCGTTGAGTGAAAATATGAAAAGAAATTAGCATGCGACACAGGAAGAGTGATAGAAAGAATACTCATGCCTACTATAGTTATTATATTTTGGCAGATCTTTTGTTCTTTTCTATGACAAATCCATTTTATATAGTTGGTGTTTTACTTAATATAATGCACTACTGACACTGCTGTTATGGTACAACAATGTTTATTTTATGACAACTCAGTCTCTTATTCAAATTGTTACTAAATATAGAGATGCACAGGGCAATCACTCTGAGGACATATCATCTCAAAATTGTGCATACTGCTACCTCAATATAAAGAGGAGGTGTTCCTGGAAACCTCTTTGACAGAAATTTCACAATAGAAGGAAATTGTATAATAGGATAAGGGGCAACCATTTTGCAATGAGGAGGTAAGATTGCTTAAGTTACTAGGTTAACAATATTTACAGTTGTACATGCAAAATGGAGATTATTATAAAATAGAAAAAAAGCACTAAATAAAAAAAGAGTAATAAAAACATTAACTAGCTACTAGTGACCCCGTAGCAGATTGTATCAAGTCGATCAATGCTGCCTTTAGTACCCCTACATTCCTCCTGCTTGTATCAGGATCATTGCTTATGTGCTGATCTGAAATATAAACAAGCATGGTATTCTCTGCATTTAAGTATCTTCCACTACGTTTATTATCTAAGCCTTTAAACTGTTTTGTGATTCCAATCTATGCTCCCAGATCAGTTTAGAAATTGAAACTGTTTCTGCTCGAATATTATCACTGTGTCCATTTCCAGACTAGTAAATGATAATTGATTTCATTATAAAAACGGGTGTTATTTCTGATGCCATTAAGATTCCTGAGTAAAAGATTATTTAAAGGTTAGTAGGAACCTCTCAGCAGAATGATTTCTTATGGGAACAGCTAATCATTCTCACTGTGATTTTTAAAAAAATTAACTTCATGATTTTGTTTACCAGTAATTTCAAGGTTCTTAGATAACTGCATGAAATAGTTTGAACATTAGCATTTCCTTTAAAAGTTGGCAGGCATCGAATCTGATGGAAAAGTATTTGTAAAAGGTTGCAAAAACAAATTTGAACTTTAGTTGTTGATTTTTGCACCATTTATTAAACAGTACAAAATGGAGACAAGTTTATAGGTATTCAGCGGCTGATGCATTTAGACCTCTTCATTGTATGGTAAGACTGCAGAATTACAAAACAGTTATAACTTTTCTGTGTTTGGTTAGAGGAAATTTCTGCTTTGAGTGTCAGATGCGTGACTAATCAGAGAAAATGTTAAGGATGAACGCAGCAGGCCAGGCAGCATCTCTAGGAAGAGGTACAGTCGACGTTTCGGGCCGAGACCCTTCGTCAGGACTAACAGGGTCTCGGCCCGAAACGTCGACTGTACCTCTTCCTAGAGATGCTGCCTGGCCTGCTGCGTTCACCAGCAACTTTGATGTGTGTTGCTTGAATTTCCAGCATCTGCAGAATTCCTCGTGTAAAGTGTTAAAGGAGTTTTGTTCTGAGACAAGACAGATGTCATCAATGCACATCAGATTTTTAGTTAATGTTGTTGTATAAATGAAAAATGGGGAGTTAGGTATAGTTTCTTGGTGGAAACCTGAAGTAATCATGTAGAAAGAGGAATGCTTAAAACTGGGAACAAGTTCTGCAGATTTATGATTGTTTAATGTCATTTCAAGTACACAAGTGTAAAGGAGAATGAAATAATTGTTATTCCAGATCCAGTGCTGCACAAAATTACCTACAAAGATAAAGAACACAATAATAATAAAAAAACACAGTAAGTATAAGTATATAAGAAAGCTTACGTGCAGATTTATTGTATGTCCCTAAAGTGATACTGAGCTGTACATCAGGTGAGTGACAGGAAATAGTAAAGTAGTGGTGGAGTTAGTGGCTGGAGCTGTTGAATAGTCTTGTTGCTTGTGGGAAGTAGTTGTTTTTGAGTCTGGTGGTCCTAGCGTGGATAGTGTGGGTGGGGGTCCTTCATGACGTTACAGGTCCTTTTCCAGCACCTTTCTGTATATGTCCTTGATGGTGGATAGGCTGGTGCTGGTGATATGTTAGGTAGTTTTGACTGCCTGTGATAGAGTGTTCCTCTTCGAAGCAGTGCAATTTCCATGCCAAGCAGTGTTGCGGCTCTACAAGATGCTCTCAACTATGCATCTGTAGAATGACATGAATATGGATGGGCAAACTCCTGCCGTCTTCAGCCTCCTCAGAAAAATATAGGTATTGGTGAGCTTTCTTGACTGTGTAGAATGTATTCTGGAACCATGAGAGGTTGTGTATGACGTGCACCCCCAGGAGTTTGAAATTGCTTGCAGAAGAAGGGTCTTGTCCCGAAACGTCGACTGTTCACTCTATTCCATAGATGTTGCCTGACCTCCTGAGTTCCTCCAGCATTTTGTGTGTGTTTCTTTGGATTTCCAGCATCTGCAGATTTTTTCAAGTTTGTAAAAATGCAACAAGGCAACTTCAGTTCCACTCAGCTGGATGACAGAGCAGAAGTGTTGAGGGATGGTATGATTAACTAAATTGTAAGCTATAGAGAGCTGAGAAAGCTAGAGGAATATTTATCATAATTGCATTTACACAGTTCAGTATGCTTGTTAGGGAGAAATCTGATTGGAATGAACAGACAAGGTGTTGTGAAAAAAATAGCCTTGGGCTTGCGAAATAACCACATGTTAAAGAATCATGGATAAGAAGATAAAGTTGGAGATGGGCAGCTATTTGCACACAGAAATGGGATTAAAATACTTTGTAGAGTATAAGACATAGGAGCAGAATTAGACCATCCAGCTCGAGTCTTTTCCACCATTTCATCATGGCTGGTTTATTAATCCTCTAATCCCTTTCTCTTATGCTGTCTCCCTATGATCTTTGATGCCTTTACCAGTCAAAAACCTATCAACCTCCATTTAACCAATGGCTTGGCCTTCAAAGCTATATGTGGGAATGAATTCAACAGATAGATTCACCACCCTCTGGCTAAAGAAGTTTCTCCTCATTTCGGTTCTAAAAGGGACGTCCGTCCTTCTATTCTGGGGTTGTGTCTTCTGATCCTAGATACCTCAGCAATAGGAAACATACTTTCAACATCCACTCATCTAGGCCTTTTTGAGGTGGATTGTCATAAAAGCAGTTTAAAATGTAAGGAGACAGTACCTCAGAAGAGGGAATTGTCAATATCAGTTTACATCAAAGTTCAAAGTAAATTTATTATCAAAGTACATGCAGTTGCAAGAAAAAGTTTGTGAACCCTTTGCAATTACCTTGTTTTCTACGTTAATTGCTCATAAAATGTGGTCTGATCTTCATCTAAGTCACAATAATAAACAAACACAATCTGCTTAAACTAATAACAATGAAACATTTGTACTTTTCATGTCTTTATTGAACACATTGTTTAATCATTTACAGTCCAGGCTGGAAAAAGTATGTGAACTCTTTTATTTAATAACTGTTAGAACCTCCTTTAGCAGCAACAACCTCCACCAAAAGTTTCCTGTAGCTGCTGATCAGACTTGCACAATGACAAGCAGGAATTGTAGATCATTCCTCCATGCAAAACTGTTCCAGTTCATCAATATTTCTGGGATATGTTGCATGAACAGCTCTCTTCGGGTCATGCCACAGCATCTCAATTGGGTTAAGGTCTAGACTCTGACTTGGTCATTCCAAAACACAAAATTTCTTCTTTTTAATCCATTCTGTTGTTGATTTATTCTTGTGTTTTGGATCATATCTTGTTGCATCATCCAATTTCTATTAAGCCTCAGGTGATGGACTACTACCCTGATATTCTCCTGTAAATTGTTTTGATATAATTTTGAATTCATTGTTCCCTCAATGATTACAAGCTGTCCAGGTCCTGGGGCAGCAAAGCAACCCTAAACCATGGTGCTCCTTCTACCATGCCTCACAGTTGGGCTGAGGTTTTGGTGTTGGTGTGCATTGCCCTTTTCCCTCCAAATATAGCAGAGTGCATTTGTGCCAAAATGTTCAGCTTCTGTCTCAACATTGTCACAGAAGCTTTGTAGAACATCCAGGTGGTCAAACATGAGATATGCAGCTATGTGTATTTTTGGAGAGCAGTGGTTTCCTCTGTGTTACCTTTCACCATTCTTGTTCAGTGTTTTTCTTATGGTGGACACATTAACAGAGATTTTAGCCAGTTGTAGAAATTTCTACAGGTCTATTGCTGTTACCCTTGGGTTCCTTTTCATCTTCTTTAGCATTATACATTGTGTTCTTGATGTGATCTTTGCAGGACACCCACTCCTAGGGAGAATAGCAACAGTACTGAATTTCCTCCATTTGTAGACAATTTCTCTTACTGTGGACTGATGAATACTCAGATATTGTATCCTTTTCCAGCTTCGTGCTTCTCTACAATTTTTCTTCTAAAGTCTTCTGAAAGTAGATTTATTGTTCCCTCAATGATTACAACGATCCCACAAACCATATTCTTTCTCTTGCGGGCAATCACATTAAATACAAGAACCATAATAGAATCAATGAAAGACCGCACTCAACAGGATGGACAACAACCAAAGTAAAAACTATGCAAGTACAAAAACTAAGAGAAAAAAAGAAAAAAAATAACAAATAAAAAATAATAAATATCGTGAAGATGAAAGGAAGGGTCCTTGAAAGTGATTCTATAGGTTGTGGGAACAGTACAGTGATGAGATGAGTGAAGTTGGGTGAAGTTATCCCTTCTGGTTCAAGAGCCTGATGGTTGAGGGGTAATAACTGTTACTGAACCTGATTATGTGGGTCCTTAGGCTCCTGTACCTTCTTCCTGATAGCATCAGTGAGGAAGGAGCATGGCCTGGGTGAGGGGGTCCTAGATGGATGGTGCTTTCCTGTGCCAGCGCTCCATACAGATGTGCTCAATGGTGGGATGGGGAGGTGGAGGTCTTTACCCATGATGGGCTGGTCTGTATCCACTACTATTTGTCAGCTTTTCTGTACAAGGGCATTGGTATTTCCATACCAGGCCATGAAGCAAACAGTTAATATGCTCTCCACCACACATCAATGGAACTTTGACAATGTTTTTGACGACATGCCAAATCTTCGCAAACATCTAGGAAAGTAGAGGCACTGCTTTGCTTTCTTCGTAATGTGCTTGCATGCTGGACCCAGGGCAGTTCCTCTGAAATGATAACATTGAAGGATTTAAAGTTGCTGACCCTCTCCACATGAGAGTGAGGAGACAAGCTAAACCATCACTCCTTAGAATATGCTCTGAAATGAAATAACAGTTAGAGATTTCATCTTTCCTATTATTAACAAGAATTGTCTTAGTGTGGAAGTTCTGAAGTGCATGCAGGAGAATCCTCTTGTGCCAGTTACATAAGTAGTCCTACTAGGGATTAGATAGTGTGACATCTATTCCTAGGGAGTGAATCTGGGCAGGTAGTTTATGTGTCATTGGGCAAACAGTGACTATAGCTTTAAAAATTTCAAGGTAATTGTGCAAATAAAGAAGAATGTTTTGGGAAAGAAACTCTAGATGAAGGGGTTTAAGGTCCATTAGATTATTGCAAACTTGTAATGGCTTCAAAAAGCAGTCAGACTTTTAAAAGATTTAAAGAGAAAAGCAAGGAAATGACGCTGCAATTATACAGGGCGCTGGTCAGAGATCACTTAAGATATTATATTTAATTTAGGCACCCTTTTGTAGGAAGAATGTACTGGCCCCAGAGAGATTCAATAATGAATCATCAGAATAATACCTGAAATGAAGGCACTGAACAATGATGTTGTATTTCTGGAGAAGAAATTATTTTAATGAGGCTTAGAAACAACAAAAGAATATGTAGGTATGGTACTTCCAGTGGAGTAATCCTTGAGTAAGAATGTTTTAGTAGAATTTATGCAGCATCAATGATAAGTGAATTCAGGAAAATATTTTTCCTACCTGAAAGCATGAATAATGCACTACCACCAAAGGTATTAAAAGAATCGTAGGGAAAAGCCAAGCAGCCAGTGTTGCCCTTCAAGTGATTTCATCATGAAATGTTTCTGGACTATATGCGGTTATGAAAGGTCTGAGTAACTGTCAGTAACAAGTTTTATTTATTTAGCCCAGAGGTTCCTAACCTTTTTTACGCCATTGACCCTACCATTACCTGAGGTCTGTGGGCCCCAGGTTGAGAACCCCTCAGATAAACCCTTTAATCATGAGAAAATGCCACAGAGGGTTTTACAGGAGAATGACGTAGCCAAATCATTACACTTAGAATGATCAAATACGGAGACAGGTATGTTGGTTAGTACAATCGGGGATCTTTGGAAGCAAAGATCCAAAGAGGAGGTTCACAAGAATGATCACAGGAATGAAAAGATTAAAATATGAGGAGTGCTTGATGACTCTGGACCAGCTTGCTAGAGTTTAGAAGAATGAGGGAGGATCTTATTGAAACCTGTCGAATATTGAATGGCCTTGATAGAGTGGATGTGGAGAGGATGTTTCCTATAGTTGGGGAGTCTAGGATCAAAGGGCACAGCCTCACAATAGAAGGGCATACCTTTAGAACAGAGACAAGAGGAGTTTCTTTAGCCAGAGGGTGAATCTGTGGAAGGCCAATTCATTGGGTATTTTTGAAGTGGAGGTTGATGGGTTCTTGATTAGTATGGGCGTCAGAGGTTACAAAGAGATGGCAGGAGAATGGGATTGAAAGAGATAATAAATCAGCCATGATGCAATGGGAAAGCAGACTTAATGGGCTGAATGGGCTAATTCTGCTCCTATATCTTACAGTGTAACATGGGTGAGAACTTTTAATTTGATTTGCTTAACTGGGAGTCTATATGGTTGTTAAGACTTTGAACTAATTAAAACTTTGGATTTAAAGGAACATATCCCCACATCTGCAATAATATAATTTATCCTGCATTGTATGCTACGTGCCTGTCATCATCAAACTGGCCTTCATTCAATGGTAGTGAGTGATGGCATAGTCATTGGGCATTTGATCTAATTGGTTTCCTCCACAAAGCATCGTATTGTATCTGATTGGGTCAATGTGGTTCTTTATCCAATGGTTTGATAATACTCAGTGATTCCCCCAAGAGTGGCATTAGAGAAGGTTCAGTGGAGATTCACGAGAATGATCCTGGGAATCAGAGGGTTAATATATGAGGAGCATTTGATGACCCTGGGCCAATAATCACTGGAGTTTAGAAGAATGAGGAGGGATCTCATTGATACCTATTAAATATTGGAAGGTATTGATAGAGTGGACATGGAGAGGATGTTTCCGAAAGTGCCTGCAACCAGAGGGCATGGCCACAGAATAGAAGGACATCCATTCTGGACAGAGAAGAGATGTAATTTCTTCAGCTGGAGGGTGGGGAATCTGTGGAATTCATTGCCACAGATGGATGTAGAGGCCAAGTCATTGGGTATATTTAAAACGGTGGCTGATAGGTTCTTCATTAGTAAGGATACGAAAGGTTATGGGGAAGTGGTAGGAGAATGGAGTTGAGAGGGATAATAATTAGCCATGATTGAATGTTTAAGTACTTCATCCTTCCCACTCCAGGTTTCACCTATCACCTTGTGTTTTTCTCTCCCCACCTTTTAAATCTACTCCTCAGCTTTTTTCTCCAGTCCTGCCGAAAGGTTTCAGTCCAAAACATCGACTGTATTCTTTTCCTAGGTGCTGCCTGCTTGGTTGAATGGTAGAGCAGGCTTAATGGGGGAACTGTTTAATTCTACTCGTCCTACTCCTATATCTAATAGTCTTATGATTTTTGAGTATATCAGTAGCATCACAAAATCAGAGTCAGGTTTAAGATTGCTGGCATACAGTATGTCATGAAAGTTGTTTTGTGGCAGCAGTACAGTGCAATACATAAAGAATGGTATAATTTACAATAAGAAGTATATGTGAAAAATTAAATTAAATAAGTAGTGTGAAAAGAAAGCAAAAATATTGAAGTACTGAAGTTCGTGAGTTGGTTTGTTGTTGGTTCAGAATTCTGATCGTGGCGAGGAAGAAGCTGTTCCTAAAACAGTGAGGTGTGGCTCCTCTCTGATGCTAGTAGTTTGAAGAGAGGAGGTTCCTTAATGACAAAAACACTATCTTGCACCTTTTGTAATGATGCCCATCTCTGCACCTCATTAAATTATACAAAACTTGGCTGCGTGCGTTATAAATTTTACCAATCCTATTTTATCAATAACCTTTAGGCTTGATATAAATTTCTTTATAAATTGTGTTGGCAACTCTCACCTCTGTATATCTTTCTCCAGTTGAAAAGCTCTCCAAAAAGTAAATCCCCAAGTTAATCAAGGTTAGCATGTACATCTTTCATTTGAAAGAATTGAAAGTCAGTGCTGCAGTTTGAGAGTACTGGTAAAGGATAACTTGGGATGGTATTTCCTGTGTTCCAACTAACTGTTACTATCATATTTTAAATTTGCTGACCTGTTTAATAGTGATAGCATTGGTAAGTGCTGACATCTTTAATTCTTAACACAATAATGATGCAATCAAAGCTTTTTAATTAAATCATACTTAAATTTTGATTTGTTGATACTAGTCTTGCTGGGGAACAATGTTTCGTCTGACTGGAAAAAAAAAGACACTTGGACCTTGTCACTTTAATGGCAGACAATGGAAGCTTTGATCAGTAAAATGGAGTTGAAAATTGCCTCGCACCCCGTCCTGCAACAAGGTTCGCGCACACTGCCTCTGTCTCCTGGAATCCATTTGGAGACTGCCGAGCACTGGAACATCCCAATGATGCACTGGAAATGACAGGCTCCAACAGTTCCAGAATCATGTTCAAGATAAAAAAACAAAAGTTAATGACATAAAAGAAGTGCGACATATGGTTTCATGGTCTATCCAGAAGATGTCGACCATGGAAGCATTGTAAGCAGGCACCATCTTGACTGGAATTCCAGTCACAAATGCTTCTTATATTTGCCACTGTCACTTTTCATCATTAATTCAACTACAAAAGTACAACATAAATTTATTGTCAAAATATTTGTATGTCACCATATACAACCCTGAGATTAATTTTCTTGCAGGCATTTAACTAAATATAAGAAACACAATAGAATCAATGAAAGACTGCACCCAGCAGGACAGACAAACAAACAAATATGCAAAAGACAACCAAATGTGCAAATACATAAAGAAATAAATAAAATTTTTAAAATTCTTGCAGTCATTCACAGTAAGCACAAAGAGAAATAGTAATACTAATAATGAATACATAATAAATATCAAGTACATGTGATGAAGAATTCTTGAAAATGAATTCATAGGTTATGGGAACGGATAAGTGAAATTGAGTGAAATTATCCCCTCTGATTCGATAGCCTGATGGTTGAAGGTTAATAACTGTTCCTGAACTTGGTGATTCAGGCTCTGAGGCTCCTGTACCATCCTGGTGGCAATGATGAGAAAAGAGCATGGCCTGGCTGGTGAAGGTCATTGATGGATACTGCTTTCCTGTGACAGTGCTCCATGTAGCCAGAGAGCAGTGAATCAGTGGAACTCTTTGCCACAGGCAGCTGTGGAGGCCAAGTCTTTATGTATATTTAAGCCAGAGGTTGATAGATTCTCGATTGGTCAGGGCATGAAGCAATATGGGAAAAAGGGAGGAGACTGGGGCTGAGAGGAAAATTGGATCAGCCACGATGAAATGGCGGAGCAGACTTGATGGGCCAAGTGGCTAATTCTGCTGCTAAATTTTATGGTCTTATACAAGAGCATTGGTGTTTCCATACCAGGCCAAGATGCAGCCAGTCATACTATCCACTGTACTTTTATAGGGGTTTATTGAAGTTTAGGTGACATGCTGAATCTTTATAAACTAAGGTAGAGGCACTGCCATGCTTTTTTCCTAATGGGATTTATATGCTGCAGCTGGGATTGAACCTTTGCAATGACAACATTAAGGAATTTGAAGTTGCTGACCCTCTCCACCTCTGATTTTACCCAATAGGGGACTGGCTCATGGACCTTCAATTTCTTCCTCCTGAAATCAATATTCAACTCCTTTGTCTTGCTAACATTGAGTGAGAGGTGGTTGTTGTGGCTCCACTCAGCCAGATTTTTAATCAACCTCCTTTATGCTGATTTGTCACTGTCTTTGATTAGGCCAATGACCTAAAATGTCATCAGCAAATTTAAATATGGATTGGAGCTATGCTTAGCCTCACAGTCATTCATAAGTATAAAATGTGTAGAGCAAGGGGTTAAGCATGTCCTTGTGCACCTGTGCAGAAGGTGATTGTGGAGGAGATGTTGCCAACCTGAACTGACTAGGATCTGATTCATTGCACAAGGAGGTATTGAGGCCAAGGTCTTGAAGCTCGTTGATTACTTTTGAGGGGATGATAGTATTGAATGCTGAGCTGTAATCAATGAAGTGTATCCTGATGTTTGCATCTTTGCTATCCAGTTGTTCCAGGATTGAGTCGATGAAATGGCAACTGCCCTTGACCTGTTGTAACAGTAGACAAATTGGAGTGGAACCAAGTTGCTTCTCAAGCAGGAGTTGATATGTTTCATCACCTACCTCTCAAAGCACTTCATCACAATGGATGTAAGTGTGACTGGATGATAGACATTGAGGCAGGTTACCACGTTCTTCTTTAGGCACTGGTATAATTGAAGCCTGCTTGAAGCAGTTGGGTATGTGAGAAATGCTGAAGGGAGAGGTTAAAGATATCAGTGAACACTCCAGTTAGGTAATCAGCACAAGTGTTCAGGGCTCAGCCAGATCCTCCCTATCATGTTCATTGGGGGCTGTGGGAATTCCTGAAGGTGCCTCTGTGTTTTGACAGTCCAAGTGAGCATAAAAGGCATTGATCTCATCTGGAAGTGAAACTTCATTATCACCTATGTCACTTGGTTTCACTTTGTAGGACCTTCTATCATTCTTTAAAAATAAAATGATAAAGAATTTAATTTATATATTCATCTTAGGGTTTGGTAATGAGTATTTGTTCAGAGCTGTTTTTTTACATTTGGAGCTTGTGTTGTTAACCTCATTCTAAGTGATTCCTATAGTGAGGGACTACAGGATCACAGCCTCAGAATACAAGGATGTCCCTTAGAGCAGAGATGAGGAGGAATTTCTTCAGCGACAGGGTGGTGAATCTATGGAATTCATTACCACAGTTGGCTGTAGAGGCCAAGTCACTGGTTATATTTAAAGTTAGGGTGTCAAAGATTACAGGAAGAAGGCAGGAGAAAGGGGTTGAGAGGGATGGTAAATCAGCCATAATGGAATGGCAGAGCATACTCGATGAACCGAATGGCCTAATTCTGCTCCTATATCTTATGGTTTAGATATGTAGATAATTTTGAAGGTAGACTTTACTGTGATAAATATTAAAATTCCGAGGGTCTTTATTTCAGTAGTCTTTGTTTTTAATTTAGGTTTACAGGAGTATGTGGAAGCTGTTTCATTTCAACACTTCATAAAGACTCGAACTCTGATTAGCCTTGATGAGATCAATAAGCAATTAATCTTCCCTCCAAAGGCAGGGGAAGCAGAGCATACTGAGGTGAGATTTATTTTCTGAATTTAAAGATGTTTGAATTTGTTTATTCATGTTTTATTATCACTGGATCATTTGAAATAAAGTTAGAAAAACTTGATTTGCACTGTATAGCACAATTCCAGAAAAAGAAATCTAATTCGTTTTTGATTTTATGGATTGGGATAAAATGTAAAAATAAAACTGTAGAATATTAACACAATGATCAAAGTTGATGCAAAAAAGGAAGAAAATAGAGAAGAAATCTTCACCCTGGGGATAGTGAACCTTCAGAATTCTCCACTCATGTGGACTGTATAGGCTCACTCACTAAGTGTTTTTAGTACAGAGACTGATTTTATTATATAATAAGAGAATTGAGGAATTTGAGATTTTCACAGGAAGATGGCACTAAGATTATCTATTATCTGAAGCATTACAGAGTGGTTACAGGAATGGTAAATGAGAGCAAATCTTGGGGCCCCTCTAAGAAAGGATGTGCTGGCATTGATGTAGATCCAGAGGAGGTTCATGAGAATGATCCCAGGAATGAAAGAGTTAATGTATGAGGAGCATTTGATGTCTCTGTGCCTGTACTTGCTGTAGTTTAGAAGAATGGGGTGGGGGGTGGGGGGGGCGTGGTTAATCTCATTGAAACCTATAGAATATTGAAAGACCTAGAAAGTTTGGATGTGAAGAGGACATTTCCTATATTGGGCAAGTCTAGGATTAAAGGGCACAGGCTTAGAGTACCAGGACATTCCTTTAGATCAGACAGGAGGAGGAATTTCGATAGCCAGAGGGTAGAGAATCTGTGGAATTTATTGTCTCATCAGAGGCCAAGTAAATGGGTGTATTTAAAGCAGGAGTTGATAAACTCTTGATTATTAAGGGTGTCAAGGGTTGCGGGGAGAAGGCAGGAGAATGGAATTGAGAGGGGTAATAAGTCAGCCATGATGGAAAGGCAGAGCAGACTTGATGGGCTGAATAGCCTAATTCTGTATCTTATGTCTTGTGGTCTTATGTTGAATAGTCAAGCAGGCTTGAATGGATCAAATGGCCTATACTGTTGTTTATGTTCTCAAGACTACTGAGCTTTGATCAGTCCTGATGAAGGGTCTCAGCCCGAAATGTTGACTGTTTCTTCAACTCCTTAGGGAACCAGGACTGATCTCCTCTCTTGGAAGCAATGGTAAAATCATGCTACAACCTGTGTATGTGCCAGTTCAAAAAAAAAAGAACTATCTAGCCTAACCCTACCTTCCAGCACTAAGTCCTGAGCTCTGCAAGTCATAACTCTTTAAGTTCATATCCAAGTACTTTAAAAATGTGATGGGAGTTTCTGTCTCTGTTATCTTCTTAGCTGTTAATTCTAGCCTCCACTCTGTCTCTGAGTTAAAGCATCATTGCTCATCTGTCCCTTTTAATCTTTCTACTCAATACTTTAAATTTTAGTCCTTCATTTGTTTTAATCCCCTGAAAGAAAAATGGATCCCTTCTATTTCTTTTTTAAGACTTTCATAATTCTGTGCAGCTCTGTTAAGTCTCCCTATAGCCACTTTTGTTCCAAAGAAAATGGCTTGGCTTTTCCAATCCTCCCACATAATAGCTGGTTTGCAACTTGGAAACATCCTCAGAAATCTGTGCACTCTTTCCAGTGCAGTTACATCTTAAGAGATATGATTGTACATTTCTGTTGCTGTTTTTAGATCAGCCCATTTTAAGCTGCCAAGTTAGCATCTTTCCCACATGGCCCAACAGATATGTGGGTGAGATCTAGATTGGGGGCATACTAGAAACAAGGAAGGCTATCAAAGCTTGCAGTGGAATCTGGACCAGCTGAAAAAGTGGGCAGCAAATGGCAGGTGGAATTTAATGCAGACAAGTGTGAGCTGTTGCACTTTGGGAGGACAAACCAGGGTAGGACTTGCACCCTGAGTGCCAGGACATTGAGGAGTGTGGTAGACAGGATCGTAAAAAGAGATTTTGGCACACTGGCCTTCATAAATCACAATTAAGGAGTACAGGAGTTTGGATATTATATTGGAGTTGTATAGAATGTTGGTGATGCCTAATTTTATAGTGTGGTGTGCAATTCTGCTCACCTACCTACACACATTTTATGAGTAATTAATGCAGAAAACTAGGTAATTGCAAAGGGTTCACAAACTTTTTCTTGCAATTGTATGCTAGTGATATTAAACCTGAATCTGATTCAGAAATCAGTTTATCTCTCATGTTAGTTTGCTCAACCAGTTTGGTTATGTATGGTGCTAACAAGACAGTTGTGCTGATAAAATGATAGCTCTACTAGCGGAACGATGAAAATTGAGAATGCCCTAGTGATTAGAACTGTAGGAGAATAGAATGTTGGAAGGTTGTAACACTGAAAAAGATTAGGTTGGTCAGAGTTAAGGTTATAGCGAAAGTAGAGAGGGTATGTTGGCATTTAAAATATGGATGAGATTTACTATTGAGTGTTGTCAAAGGTTGGAAACTGATCAAGATTAAAGAGGGATAAATTATCACAGTCTTATTTGTGTCAGATGTTATTTGTTGTGCTATGGGCTATTTTGCACTGTGATGATTCAAAGCTTAAAATAGTATTATGGGAAATATGGGAACAGATCTGGAATGTAATATTTTCAAGCACTTAAGAGGAAAGGGAAATTGCAGGCGGGACAACAGCTCTCAAAATAGAGGAATTAAACTTTGCTTTTCTGACAGGAAGGGTGATAACAGCAAATTTTAAGTAGTTGAGAACTGTACCCAAGAAGATAGATGATTTTTTTCCTTTTCTCAGCTGATCTGTGTGTCCATAAGTGAAGTTGGACAATTTTCTGTTCAGTGGAAGTATGGTTGGGGGAGCTGGAAATGAAAGTCATGTGTTTGAAACTTTGGGAGAGAATGTGGGGAGAATAAATTTGGTGGGGTATTGGGAAGGGGTGGAAGCATTTGGAGAATGTGAACTGATGATTTGTATCGTACAAAATTCTTGGAAGTAAGATTGGAAAAGGCGTATGTTGTCACGCCACCACATCATATGTGCGCACCTTGCTTAAAGTAAAAATGAAACTAGACAGGTCATTCCCGGTTCTGTTTTTGCTTTTAATTAGTTCTATGTTTTGGAATTACAAAACATAACAATTAGGTATTGCAATGTATAGCTACTGCAAACCAATTAAATTTCACAATATATGCCAGTGATATTAAACCTGATTCTAACTCTGATTCAAAAATAGGTTCTTATGTGGGTTTGCTTAACCAGTTCAGTCATTCATGGTGCTTACAAGCCAGTTGTGCTGATAAAAAGATTCTTTGCTTCACACAAGTAATTTGACCTAGCACTAGTTACTTAAGCATCCATGTCTAAGAGTACCTCTCCTGTTGGAAATAGATTGGAAACCCCCTAAGATCAGTTCCAATACATTTTCATTGAGTCTCCCACCCCAGCACTTCCATTGTAGCCTCTCTGATGGTTTCCCTATCAATTTGGGCTTTTTAAATGATTTATACTCTACTTTGTGTAAAAGCTGTTTAATTGACATAAAATCGTCCACCTTTTTTTATGGTTCTCATCAGACATGCCTCCTTTATTTTTAACTTAAGGTTTTGCTTAGTTGTGAAGTTCTTGACTTCATCTTTTTCTTAACCTCCAAGGATCAAGGTCATTTGTTTTTCTGTTAATTATTTTGATTCTGAGACCTCAAATCTTCTCATCCTATGTATTCCGCACATGTTCAAGGCATGCAAATTGTGAAGGAACGAGATAGCAATCAAAGTACTGGTGATTTAGTCCATAAGCCATAGAGCAGAATTAGCCCATTTGGTCCATCAAATCTGCTCCATCATTCCATCGTGGCTGATTTATTATTGCTCTCAACCCCATCCTCCCTGTTACCTTTGATGCCTTGACCAACAAAGAACTTATCATCCTCTGCTTTAAATATACCCATTGATGTGGCCTCCACAGCTGTCTGTGGCAATGAATTCCAAAGATTCACTACTGTCTGGTTTAAGAAATTCCTCTTCATATCTGTTCTAAAGAGATGTCTTTCTATTCTGACACTGTGCCCTCTGGTCCTAGAATCACTCACAATAGGAACCATTCTCTCCATACCCATTCTGTTTAGGCCTTTCAATATTTGATGGGTTTCAATGAAATTCCTCCTCATTCTTCTAAACTCCAGCAAGTACAGGCTCAGAGCCATTATTAAGCTCCTCATTGCAGTGAATGTGGCAATTATGAGGTGTTATGGAGAGAATCCAGTTTCAATGCTGCTGTCTTTAAATATTTCTTATTTTTAACTGAAAATTACAGTAAGAATTTCTGGAAATTACTGAATCCTGCTCTGTATCAGGCCTGACATGGTATCAGAGACTCCATTCATATGAATGGGTGACTCTCAGTCTTGAGAATGTGGAGTTGTTTTTCTTTAGTTTTATGGTTCTTCTTCTTTCTTTAACTCTGAGTGGAGTCATCGGGAGGCTGTCCTGACGGCATTTTTTTTAAGCAGGCTTTCTTATTTTTACGAGGCCAAGTTGCTAGCTCGACGCTCAACCCAGCATGGATGGAAAGCATGCAAGGGAGCTGGCTGGATTCGAACTCGGGAGCCTTCGCCCCGAAGTCCGGTGCTGATGCCACTACGCCACCAGCCGGTGGAGTTTTATGGTTACTGTTGATATATGTAGTGAAACCATCTTAATCAATCTAATTTATAAAGTTCATTTAAAATAATTCACATTACTGTTAAATTTTTAAATGACTGACTATAACATTTAAAACGTTAACAAAGCCACAATCCCAGCTTTACCTTGTATGAAATCCATTTCAAAGTCAAAGCAATCAGTGCAAGGTTCCCCTGTGGCCATTCACCTCAGCAACGAGAGTACCCCTTTCGATACTGCTGGAGGGGGAATGACCTATCAGGCACAGCAGCAGCAGCCAGACCAGTGGCACTGTGGCCAGCTTTGAGGCTCAGCAGGGAAGGGTGAAGTCAGGCAAAGTGTTGGGGATAGGAGACTTGATACGTAGGGGTATGGATAGGAGATTCTGTGGCTGCGAAAGAAAAACTAGGGTACAGGATGTCTCAGAGCGGCTCCAGAAGATTCTAAAGAGGGAGGATGAGCAGCCAGAGGCCATGGTGTACATTGGTACCAATGACATAGGTGAAAGGCAAAAAGAGTCCTGCTCAGTGAGTATAGGGAGTTTGAAAAAAGGCTGTAAAACAGGGCCTCCCAATGCCACGTGACAGTCAGGGCAGGAATACGAATATGATACAGATGAATGAGTGGCTGAGGAAGTGGTGCAGGGGGCAGTTAGCCATATCTCTGGATCATTGGGATCACTTCTGGGTACAAAAAGGACAAGTTATACCTGAACCCAAGGGGGACTAATATCTTTGTGGATAGGTTTATTAGAGCTGTTGGGGAGGGTTTAAACTAAATTGGTGGGGGCTGGGACTGGATTGATACAGCTGAGGATGGGGCAGTTGGTGTACAAGTCAATGCAGTGTGTAGTTAGACTGTGAGGATCAACAGACAGTGGGATGAGATGAAGTGTAATATGGGGGTAAAATCCAAAGGGGTGATGAATACGAGACTGAAGGTGTTGTATTTGAATGCATGCAGTATGTGGAATAAGGTAGGTGATCTTCTAGCACAGTTAGAGATTGGCAGGTATGATGCTGTAGGCATCAGTGAGATGTGGCTGAAAGAAGATCAAAGTTGGGAGCTCAACATCCAAGAATACACCTTGTATCGAAAGGACAGGCAGTTGGGCGAAGGGGGTGGGGTGGCTCTGTTGATAGAAAATGAAATAAAATCCTTTGATGTGACATAAGATCAGAAGATGAAGAATTCTTGTGGGTAGGGTTAAGAAACTACAAGGGTAAAAAGATCCTGATGGGAGTCTATATACAAATGCTCGAACAGCAGCTAGGATGTGTGATATAAATTTCAATGGGAAATAGTAAAGGTATGTAATATGGGCAATGTTATGATAGTCAAGGGGGATTTCAATATGCAAGTAGATTGGGAAAATCATGTTTGTGCTGGATCCCAAGAGAGGGTTTTTTTTAAAAAGTCTATAAGATGGCTTTTTAGAGCAGCTTGTGGTTGAGCCCATTGTGGGAAAGGCAATTCTGGATTGGATGGTTGTGTAATAAACCAGATTTTACTAGGGAGCTTAAGGTAAAGGAACCATTGGGAGGCAGTGATCATAATGTGTAGAATCCCCCCTGCAATTTGAAAGAGAGAGGATAAAGTCACATGTTTCAGTTTTACAGTAGAGTAAATGGAATTACAGAGCAGGACAATAGCATGGATGATGGCAGAACAGAAATGCCTGGAGTTTCTGGGGACAATTTGGAAGGCATTGGATAGATACATCTCAAAGATGAAGATATATTTTAAAGGGAGGATGAGGCAACTGTGGGTGACCAGGATAGTCAAAGACAGAATAAAAGTAAAAAAGATGACCTATCATATAGCAAAAATTTGTGGGTTTAGAGGATTGGGAAGCTTTTAAAAACTTATAGAATGCAACTAATAAAATCATAAGAGAGAAAAGATCAAATCTGAAGGTTAGCTAACCAAATATAAAAGTAGATACCAAATGCTTTTCAGGTTGCTGCAGCCATTGTTGGAGTGGCCATTGTGTAAGGTGGACAGTATTAGAGCGGTTTGGCCTTAGCTCAATAGCTTATGCAACTACAGGCTTGGACAAGCATAAGCGCAAACTCTTTACTGTAAGTCTGCAGTAAGTTGATTTTTCTGTTAGTACATACTATACCTAGTGCACTGAGAAAGGGTCCAGAGTATGTTCCTTGTGTGAGATGTGGGAACTTTGGGAGACTGCCAGTCTCCCTGATAACTACAGCTGCACAAAGTACACTGGGCTGTAGCTCCTTAGAGATTTTGTTAAGGAACTGGAGCTACAGCTTGATGACCTTCAGCTTGTATAGGAGAATGAGTTGGTGATAGATAAGAACTACAGGGAGGTAGTCACCCCAAAAATGCAGGAAGCAGGTGCATGGGTGACTGTCAGAGAGGGAGAGAGAAAGGGAATAGGCAGCCGCTGCAGAATACCCTTCAAAACAAGTGTATTGCTTTGGATACTGTCCAAAGGGGGTGGGGGTGGAATGACCTGCGGTGAGTAGATCTCTAGCACTAAGTCTGGGTCTGTGGCTCAGAAGGGAAGAGGGGAGAAAAGCTGAGATGTAGTGATAAGGGATTCACTGGTTAGAGGAACAGAAAGGAGATTCTGTGGATGAGAACGAGATGCCTGGATAGTTTGTTGCTTCCCAAGCGCCAGAGTCTCAAGTTCGTCATCCATGATAACAACCTTGTTATTTTTGCACCTTTCCAAAATCTGCCTCCCAATCTGCTCTGTATGTCTGCTGCTACCAGGGGGCCTATAGAATACCACCAATAGAGTAACTGCTCCCTTCCTGTTCCTGACTTCCACCCATACTGACTCAAAAGAGGATCTTGCTACATTACCCACCCCTCCTCCCCTCCCCCCATTCCTGCCCTGGTGCCAGCCAAGTCTCTGTAATGGCCACTACATCATAATTCCATGTATGTATCCAAGCTCTCAGTTCATCACCTTTGTTCCTGATGCTTCTTGCATTGAGATACACACACTTCAGCGCTTCTGCCTTACTACCTTTACACCATTTATTCTGCTTCTCTTTCCTCAAAGCCTCTCTGTATGTGAGATCTGGCTTTACTCCATGCACTTCTTTCACTGCTCTATCGCTCCGGGTCCCATCCCCCTTGCAAATTAGTTTAAACCCTCCCGAACCATGCTAGCAAACCTACCTGCAAGGATATTGCTCCCCCTTGGGTTCAGGTGCAACCCATCCAATCTGTACAGGTCCCACCTTCCCCAGAAGAGATCCCAATGATCCAAAAATCTAAAACCCTGCTCCCTGCACCAACTCCTCAGCCATGCATTCAACTGCTATCTCCTCCATTACACCCAGCTATTGTTGAGTCATCAGAAATTTCTGCAGATGACATGACTCGAAGTGTTGTATCTAAAATCCAAGGTATACAGGGTAAACAGGAAGGAAGCCAGTACTGTCCCCTCTGGGGCTCCAGTGCTGCTTATAGCCATGTCTGACACACAGCTCTGAAGCCACACCAACTGTAGTTTGTCTGTCAGGTAGTCCATTATCCAGGATACAATGGAAGCGCCAGTCTGCATTGAATGGAGCTTTCCCCCAGCAATGAGGGCTGTATGGTATTGAAGGCACTTGAGAAATGAAAAAACATGATCCTCACAGAGCTGCTGTGCTTATCCAAATGGGAGTAGGCTCTGTTCAGCAGGTAGGTGACAGCATCATCGACTCCAGTGTGCTTCTGGTGGGCAAACTGCAGGGGATTGAGGGCTGATCTGACTAGGTTCAGAGGTGAGCCAGGACCAGCCTTTTGAGGGTCTTCATGATGTATGAGGTCAGGGCCACTGGATGGTAGTCATTCAAGACTTTCGATTGGCCCTTGGGTGCTGGGACCACACAACTGCTCAGCACACTCCTTCAGGACCTTGGGGTTCACACCGTTCGGTCCCAATGCTCTTGCATTTCTTTTAATTCTGAAGAAGGAAATCAGCATTGCTAAAAGAAGACATGAGTTTCCTCTGGAAGACTAGGTGAGAGAGAATCCCAAGGGCTTCTACAGATATATTACAAGCAAAAGGATTACAAAGTACAAAATTAGTCCTCTGGAAGATTAGAGTGGTATTCTATGTATGGAGCAAAAAGAGATGGGGGGAGTTCTCATGGATTTTTTGCACCTGTATTTACTCAGGAGATGAACACAGATTTTATAGATATGAGGAAATGTAGCTTCGAGGTCATGGACCCTATACAGATTAGAGTGGAAAGGATGTTTGCCATTTTGAAGGAAATTAGGATGGACAAATCCCCAGGACCTGACAAGGTGACAAAAGGTGTTCTGCGGCAGTCAGCGTTGGGACCGCTTCTTTTCATGTTATATGTCAACAATTTGGATTCCCCATTCTCCAGCCCTTTATCTCTTTCACTTAACAGCTCCCCAGTTCTTTATTTCACCCCTCCCCCTCTCCTGGTTTCAACTTGTACTTCTTCCTCCCTTCCCCCACCTTCTTACTCTACCTCCCATCTTTTTTTCCAGTCCCGATGAAGGGTCTCAGCCGGAAATGTCAACTGTTTATTCTTTTCCATAGCTGCTGCTTGGCCTGCTGAATTCCTCCAGCATTTCGTGTGTGTTGCTTGGATGATGGAATTGATGGCTTTGTGGCTCAGTTTGCAGACAATAGAAAGATAGCTAAAGGGACAGATAGTATTGAGGAAGCAGGGAGTCTGCAGAAGGACTTTGATAGATTAGGAGAATGGGCAAAGAAGTGGTAGATGGAATATAGTGTCGTGAAGTGTACAATCATGCACTTTGGTAGAAGGAATAAAGGCGTAGACCAGGGATTCCCATCCTTTTTCACACTGCGGACCGGCTTCATATTGAGAATATTCTTGCGGACCGGCCGACCGGGGTGGTGGGGGGTTTGCCAACGGACAAGAGTAGCAGTCAAATACGCTAGGTTTTCCCCAAGATAGACTACAATGACCATGAAGCCTTGCGTGGGCACCAGTGCGCATTCGTGATTTGGCATGTGTGTATGATTTTTTTCTACAAATCGTTTTTGGCAATTCTGTTCGGAGGGGGTCTTATTTATGACCGGAATATCAGTGATAAGTGGCTAATACACCCAATTTCTTTTCTAAAAGGGTTTATCTAACGAATTTAATACTAAACACACAGTGCATATTTTCCTTGCATAAATATAGTGATAAGTCAATTATCAGGGGAGCTTGAAGTAAGTGTTGAACAAACTTCCGGTAGAAGTGGTAGAGGCAGGTTCGATATTATCATTCAAAGAAAAATTAGAGTAGCATTAAAATTAGAGTAGGTGAGCGTAGCATTTGGCATGGACGGAAAGGGGAGAGATGGCCTGTTTCCGTGCTGTAATTGTTATATGGTTATATAAGTCAATAGCATCATAACATTTTAAGTAACGTTTGGATATTAAACACACAGCACGTTTTTCCCGTATGAACATATAAAATCATTGAAACACACCAATATCGCTGAATCAGTGGGAGCCCTGGGCTTATTTTCCTGCAACAACACGGTCCTATCAAAGGGTGACGGGAGACAGCGATACTTGAACGGGGTTCCTTATGTCCAGTCTGTTCCGCAGTTTAGTTTTCATTGCATTCATTGCAGAGATATGTTGGAAATGGAAGCAACGTTTTCAGTGCTTTCGTGGCTATCTCAGGATATTTAGCCTTGACTTTGATCCAGAATGCCGGCAGAGATGTTATGTCAAACATACTTTTCAGCCTGCCGTCACTTGCAAGCTCGAGAAGTTGATCTCTTTCCCGCACTGACATGGATGACGCGCGGGTAATGACCTCACATGCGTGATGGCTCAACAGTAGGCATGACAGGGAATGAGGGAAGGTGCAGCTGACTCATATCACCAAATCATATAGCTTCCTCGCGGCCCGGTAGCGCATGCTTTGCGGCCCGGTGGTTGGGGGCCGCTGGCGTAGACTATTTTCTAAGCAGGGAGAAAATTCAAAAATCAGAAGTGCAAAGAGACTTGGGAATCTTTGTGCAGAATTCCCTAAAGTTTAACTTGCAGGTTGAACCATTGGTAAGGAAGACAATTGCAATGTTAGCATTCATTTCAAGAGGATGGGAACCGAAGGGCAAGGGTGTGATGCTGAAACTTTTTAAGGCATTGGTCAGACCACACTTGGGGTATTGTGATCCTTCTCTAAAAGATGTGCTAACGTTGGAGAGGTTCAGAAGAATGATTGAGAATGAAGGGATTAATGTATGAGGAGCATATAAGACCATAAGACAAAGGAGCAGAAGTAGGCCATTCGGTCCATCGAGTCTGCTCCGCCATTTTATCATGAGCTGATCCATTCTCCTATTTAGTCCCACTCCCTCGCCTTCTCACCATAACCTTTGATGCCCTGGCTACTCAGATACCTATCAGTCTCTGCCTTAAATACACCCAATGACTTGGCCTCCACTGCTGACTGTGGCAACAAATTCCATAGATTCACCACCCTCTGACTAAAAAAAATTTCTTCGCATTTCTGTTCTGAATGGGCGCCCTTCAATCCTTAAATCCTGCCCTCTCGTACTAGACTCCCCCATCATGGGAAACAACTTTGCCACATCCACTCTGTCCATGCCTTTTAACATTCAAAATGTTTCTGAGGTCTCCCCTCATTCTTCTAAACTCCAAGGAATAGAGTCCAAGAGTGGACAAATGTTCCTCATATGTTAACCCTCTCATTCCGGGAATCATTCTAGTGAATCTTCTCTGTACCCTCTCCAACGTCAGCACATCCTTTCTTAAATAAGGAGACCAAAACTGCCCACAGTACTCCAAGTGAGGTCTCACCAGCACCTTATAGAGCCTCAACATCACATCCCTGCTCCTATACTCTATTCCTCTAGAAATGAATGCCAACATTGCATTCGCCGCCTTCACTACTGACTCAACCTGGAGGTTAACTTTAAGGGTATCCTGTACGAGGACTCCCAAGTCCCGTTGCATCTCAGAACTTTGAGTTCTTTCCCCATTTAAATAATAGTCTGCCTGTTTATTTTTTCTGCCAAAGGGCATAACCATACACTTTCCAACATTGTACTTCATTTGCCACTTCTCTGCCCATTCTTCCAATCTATCCAAGTCTCTCTGCAGACTGTCCGTTTCCTCAGCACTATCGGCTCCTCCACCTACCTTCATATCGTCAGCAAACTTAGCCACAAAGCCATATTCCATAATCCAAATCGTTGATGTACAATGTAAAAAGAAGCGGCCCTAACACTGATCCCTGTAGAACACCACTGGTAACCGGCAGCCAACCAGAATAGGATCCCTTTATTCCCACTCTCTGTTTCCTGCCACTCAGCCAACGCTATATCCACATATGTAACTTTCCCGTAATTCCATGGGCTCTTATCTTGTTAAGTAGCCTCATGTGTGGCACCTTGTCAAAGGCCTTCTGAAAATCCAAATATACAACATCCACTGCATCTCCCTTGTCTAGCCTACTGGTAATTTCCTCAAAAAATTGTAATAGGTTTGTCAGGCAGGATTTTCCTTTAAGGAATCCATGCTGAGTTCTGCCTATCTTGTCATATGCCTCCAGGTACTCTGTCACCTCATCCTTGACAATCGACTCCAACAACTTCCCAACCACCGACGTCAAGCTAACAGGTCTATAATTTCCTTTTTGCTTCCTTGCCCCCTTCTTAAATAGCGGAGTGACATTTGCAATCTTCCAGTCTTCCGGAACCATGCCAGAATCTATCGACTTTTGAAAGATCATCGCTAATGCCTCCGCAATCTCCACAGCTACTTCCTTCAGAACACGAGGGTGCATTCCATCTGGTCCAGGAGATTTATCTACCTTTAGCCTATTCAGCTTCCTGAGTACTTTCTCTGTCGTAATTGTGACTGAGCACACTTCTCTTCCCTGCCACCCTTGAGTGTCTGGTATACTGCTGATGTCTTCCTCAGCGAAGACTGATGCAAAATACTCATTCAGTTCCTCTGCCATCTCCTTATCTCCCATTACAATTTCTCCAGCATCATTTTCTATCGGTCCTATATCTACTCTCACCTGTCTTTTACTCTATATACTTGAAAAAGCTTTTAGTATCCTCTTTGATGGTTCTTGGGCCTGTGTTCACTAGGACTTAGAATAATGAGGGAGAATCATATTGAAAACTATTGAATATTGAAAGACCTAGACAGAGTGGATGTGGAGAGGATGGTTCCTATCATGAGTGAGTCTAGGACCAGAGTGCTCAGCCTCAGAATAAAGGAATGTCCATTTAGAACAGAGATAAGGAGGAATTTCTTTGGCCAGAGGATGGAGAATCTGTGGAATTCATTGCCACAGATACTGTAGATGCCAGATCGTTGAGTATATTTAAAGCAGATGTTGATAGGTTCTTTGCTAGTCAGGGTGTCAAAGGTTATGGGGAGAATGTGACTGAGAGGGATAATAAATCAGCCATGATGAAAATACCAGAATGACCCGATGGGCCGAGTGGCCTAATTCTGCTCCTATGTTTTATGGTCTTATGATCTAAATTTATTATCAAAGGTCATATATGTCACCATATACAGTCCTGAGGTTCATTTTCTTGCAGACGTTCATTGTAAATACAAAGAAACAAAAAAAATTAATAATAATAAATAAGCAATAAATATCAAGAATCACTAGTTCGTTAAGATGGTTCATAAGTACTTTTCCTAAAGGGAAATTACAGGCTGCAGATTGCATTGAGAGTAGTTCAGAAGTATATTTAGAAGCTCTGTAAGCTGCTGGCAAACTGTCACGCTATTTCACCAGCACCATCTTAATAAAAAGACCCAGCATTCCTCTGCTGAGACCTACTTGCCACCTGACTCCCAGATACAGAGTCAGTGATTTTGGGGAAAGGGCATGGTTCCAAAAAATTTTACATTTTATGAGATAGACACACAAAGAACTACTTTACAGTGGAATCAGGGATCAGACACATTAAAGATTTTAGTCACAATATCTTTTTCTGCTTGTTAACAGCTTAAAGTTCCTATTTTGTAGATAGGCAATTCTTAATGTGCATATTTTCAACTTTTAATTCTGCTTTTTACTATTTAGGACTCAACCCTGTCGTGTTCTCAAGATCAAAAACAACAACAGCAACCTCTCTCTCTGCAAGTAACTCCCACAGACTACCTCTTGGGTATTGCAGATCTGACTGGAGAATTGATGCGCTTGTGTATCACCAGTGTAGGAAATGGAGATACTGAAACACCCTTTGAAGTAAGCCAGTTTCTACGTGCTGTCTACGATGGGTTTACCTACATAGGCAATACTGGACCATATGAAGTTTCCAAGAAGCTTTACACATTGAAACAAAGTTTAGGGAAAGTAGAAGATGCCTGTTACATGTTGACTGTGAGGGGCTCTGAAATTCCAAAACATGTGCTTGCTGATGTTCTGAGTTCTAAATCATCCATGATTGAACATGTGGAAGGTGTATAGTTAATGAAATATTTCATGAGAGCACTTCGGTCTTTTGATATATGCAAATTAGTGAATTAGCTTGATATAATACAAATATAGTAATATGAATTTGTTTCACATGAATTGCAACCACTGTTATGAAATGTGTTTGTACTACTTCAAAACATATTTGGTTGTAATCTGTGCACAGGAACTAGGGATTTTTTATTCCCACAGATTTCAAAAAAAGTTTAATGTGATGTTTGAAACAAGTTTTATTCCGTCAAAGGCTGCACATTTGATATGTATTTTCAGTAAAAAAAAATCTATGAATATGACAGAACAATATTGTTTCTTTAAATGGTGGTTGTCCATCATATCTGACAATGACAGTAAACCTAATTATTTAAGTAGATCATTGATTAATAACCCAATTTTATAAAGTTTCACCACTCTATTCTGGCTACCTTATTGAATGCTTTCATTTTAAATGCTACACCCTTTTATGTTGAGGTGTAAAGTTTTGTTCATAATTCAAAGTTCCACCTGACTGCTGAAGATTAATTTCTGTTGAATGGGCTTCCAATGTTTATGCCAATAGAACATATTCTTTGTGTTTTTTTGCATTATTTTGACCAGATAGCTACAAAATGCACTCTTGATATGAAACTAAACTATGGTTATTTTTACTTCTGGGTTTGAACTTCTTTTTGTATAAAAGATGGATTTACCTTGGATTATCATTGTAAATATGTAACAGCTTAATTTACAATATTTTTGCAGGAAACTGTTCTTCCACACTTATTTACCCAAAAATAAATTCATTTGACTACTCTAAAAGAGAAGACTCCTGAGTTTTCATTTCCCCAACTAAATGAAAAAACAAGGCATTACACAGTAAGATAATGTTGTTAAGTCTCTAAAAATGTTATGGTTTTAAACTCAGAACAGTACTTAAAGAAAACAAAAATAGTGTATACAATAAAGGCTGGACCATTGAGCACACCTACATGGGGCACTGTCACAGGAAAGCGGCATTCATTATGAAAGACCCTCACATTCCAGGCCGTGCTTTCTTGCTGCTGCCATTGGGAAAGAGGCATAGGAGCTTGGGACCCACATCACCAGCATATGTTGTGAAATTTGTTAACTTTGTGGCAGCAGTACAATGCAATACATGAGAAATCCAGAAAAAAACTGAATTACAATAATCATATATTAAATATTTATATTAAATAGTTAAGTTAACATTAGTAGTGCAAAAAACAGAAATAAATGATTTAAAAAAAAAAAAAAAAAAAAGTAGTGAGGTGGTGTTCATGGGTTCAGTGTCCATTTAGAAATTGGGTGCTAGAGGGGAAGAAACTGTTCTTGAATCACTGAGTGGGTGCCTTTAGGCTTCTGTATCTCCTTCCGGACAGTAACAATAAGAGGGCATGTGCTGGGTGGTGGGGATCCTTAATGATGGATGCTGCCTTCCTGAGGCACTGCTCCTTGAAGATGTCTTGGATACTATAAAGGCTAGTACTCAGAATTCAGAATCAGGTTTATTATCAGTGGCATGTGACATGAAATTTGTTAACCTAGCAGCAGCAGTTCAATTCAATACATAATCTAGCAGAGAAATAATAATAAATAAAATAAAACATAATAAATAAACAAGTAAATCAATGATGTATGTTGAATAGATTTTTTAAAAATGTGCAAATACTATATATTTTTTAAAAAAGTGAGGCAGTGTCCAAAGCTTCAATGTCCATTTAGGAATTGGTTGGCAGAGGGGAAGAAGCTGTTCCTGAATCGCTGAGTGTGTGCCTTCAGGCTTCTGTACCTCCTACCTGATGGTACCAGTGTTAAAAGGGCATGCCTTGGGTGCTGGAGGTCCTTAATAATGAACACTACCTTTCTGAGACACCACTCCCTAAAGATGTCCTGGGTACTTTGTAGGCTAGTACCCAAGATGGAGCTGACTAGATTTACAACCTTCTGCAGCTTCTCTTGGTCCTGTGCAGTAGCCCCTCCATACCAGACAGTGATGCAGCCTGTCAGAATGCTCTCCACAGTTCAGCAATAGAAGTTTTTGAGTGTATTTGTTGACATGCCAAATGTCTTCAAACTCCTAATGAAGTATAGCCACTGTCTTGCCTTCTGTATAGTTACATCAATATGTTGCAACCAGGTTTGGTCTTCAGAGATATTGACACCCAGGAACTTGAAGCTGCTCACTCTATCCACTTCTGATCCTTCCATAAGGATTAGTTTGTGTTCCCTCATTCTACCCTTTCTGAAGTCCACAATCAACTCTTTGGTCTTACTAACGTTGAGTGCAAGGTTGTTCCCTCAATTCCACTCAATTAGCTGGTATATCTCACTCCTGTATGCCCTCTCAGCACCATCTTAGATTCTGCCAACAATGGTTGTATCATTGGCAAATGTATATATAGCATTTGAGCCATGCATAGCCACACAGTCATGGGTGTAGAGAGAGTGGAGCAATAGGCTAAGCACACATCCCTTTGGTGTACCAGTATTGATTATCAGTGAGGTGGAGATGTTATTTCCAATCCACACATTCCGGTTAGGAAGTCGAGGATTCAGTTCAATGATCAGTCTATTGAACCAGATGGGATAAATTCACTCAACTTCACTCACCCCAACTCTGAACTGTTCCCACAACCTGTAGACTCTTCATCTCACATTCTCGATATTTATGACTTACTTATTATTATTTCTCTTTGTACTTACTGTGAAAGCCTGCAAGAAAATGAATCTCAGGGTTGATCACAGATACCCCTCACTCTGGCTTCAAGCAGACTTCAATCATACCAGTGTCTAAGAAGAGCATGGTAACCTACCTCAATGACTGTTGCCCAGTGGCGCTTACATCCACAGTTTTGAAGTACTTTGAGAGGCTGGTGTTGAAACATATCAGTCCCTGTCTGAGTGGCGACTTGGATCCACTCCAATTTGCCAACCGAAACAACAGGTCCACAGCAGATGCCATCTCATTGGCTCTTCACACAACCCTGGAACATCTGGGCAGCAAAAGTGCATACATCTGGATGCTTTTTATTGATTACAGCTCAGCATTTATACCATTATCCACAACATGAACCTCAATACCCCTTATGCAATTTTATCCGGGGTTTCCTCACTTGCAGACCCCAGTCAGTTCAGATTGGCAAAAATATCTCCTCCATGATCTCCATCAGCAAAGGTGCACCACAGGAATGTGTGCTTAGCTCCCTGCTCTACTCGCTTTACACCTATGACTGTGGCTCAGTACAGCTCCAACACCATAAACAAGTTCGCTGATGACACCACTGTTGTGGGTCGTATCAAAAGGGGTGATGAATCAGCATACAGGAAGAGATTGAAAATTTGGCTGAGTGGTGTAATAACAACTTTTCACTCAATGTCAACAAGACCAAGGAACCAAAAAACACAAACACGAGGAAATCTGCAGATGCTGGAATTTCAAGCAACGCACATAAAAATTGCTGGTGAACGCAGCAGGCCAGGCAGCATCTCTAGGAAGAGGTACAGTTGACGTTTTGGGCTGAGAGGTCGACTGTGCCTCTTCCTATAGATGCTGTCTGGCCTGCTGCGTTCACCAGCAATTTTTATGTGTGTTGCAAGGAACTACTTGTAGACTTCAGGAGAGTGAAACCAAAGTCCATGAGCCAGTACTCATCGGAGGATCAGAGATTAAATTCCTGGGTGTCACTATCACAGAGGATTTGTCCTGGACACATTGTATAAACGTAATTGCAAAGAAAGCACGACAGCACCTCTACTTGTTCAGGAGTCTGGAGATTCGGCATGTCATCAAAAACCTTGGCAAACTTCTATAAATGTGTGGTGGAAAGTGCGCTGACTGGCTGCATGACGGCCTGGTACAGGAACACCAATGCTTTTGAGCAGAAAATATTACAAAAGGCAGTGGATTCGGCCCAGTACATCATGGGTAAAGCCCTCCCAACTATTGAAAACATCTACGTTACTGTTGAAAAGCAGCAGCATCCAGCATCAAAGATCCTCACCACCCAGGCCATACTCTTTTCTTTCTACTGCCATCAGGTAGAAGGTACAAGTATCTCAGGACTCACACCACCAGGTTGAAGAACAGTTGCTATCCCACAACCATCAAAAGATGGTCTCACTTTAAGGACTTTATATCTTGTTATTCCTTCCTCCTAGTATCTCGCACCAGTCAGCCATTCTTGACTGGCACGTGGTGTCAGAATTGGTCTCCTTTCAGATTAACCAGGTCACGATATGAACATTCCTGACTCGACCCTTTTTTTTTACGAGGCCCAGTGGCTAGCTCGACGCTCAACCTAGCACGGATGGAAAGCATGCTTGGGGGGTGGCCCGACTTGGATTCAAACTCGGGAGCCTTCGCTCCGAAGTCCAGCGCTGATGCCACTGCACCACCAGCCAGCCAGTCTTGTTACTTCATGCTCTTGTTATTTAATGCTTCTTTTAATATTTGCATTTGCACAGCTTGTTGTTCACTGATCCTGTTTACAGTTACTGCTCTATAGATTTGCTAAGTATGCCCACAGGAAAAAGAATCTCAGGGTTGTATGTGATGACATGTATGTACCCAGAAAATAAATTTTACTTTGATCTTGAAACTTTTGTTTTTTTTCTCTCTGTCTCAGCTCAGTCTGGTAAAACCTGAGGAACAGGCATAGCCAAGCACATTCATTTGTCAGTTGCTAGGAACTTTGGGACTATTCTAGTGGTGCTTTCTGAAGAGTTACATAGATATTACTGTGTAGCCCTAAATGTTTAATGCTATTGGGCATTACCTTTGGGATGACACCAGTTGTAGATATTAATATCAGAACATTGTATACCTTATTCATGTTCTGAAGTCTTTCAATTTCCTCTGTTAATTCAGCATATTTCTGGTGTTCTTCACTTATTGATTTCTCCTAAATTATGTGTGTTTGGAATGGCTATATATATTAAGTAAGTTGTTCTTGCTGATTTATTCTGTATTATTATATCCAGATAGTTATTATTATTATATATTGTATATTATTACTTTTTTTTCTCTTTCATGTTGTATTTGCAGAGTTTGTTGTCCTTTTTACATTGGTTGTCTGTCAAGGAACACGGACTTAGCCCCCTGCTCAACTCACTTTATACTTGTGACTGTGAGGCTAAGCATAGCTCCAATGCCATATTTATATAAGTTCGCTGATGACACCACTGTTGTTGGCTGAATCAAAGGTGGTGACAAATCAGCATATAGGAGGGAGCTTTAAAATCTAGCTGGGTGGTACCACAATAACAACCTCTCACTCAATGTCAGCAAGACCAAAAAGGTGATTATTGACTTTAGGAGTAGGAAACTGAAGGTCTATGAGCCAGTTCCCTACAGGGATTCAGAGGTGGAGAGGGTCAGCAACTTTAAATTCCTCAGTGTGATCGTTTCAAAGGATCTGTCCTGGGTTCCAGCACATAAGGGCCATTATGAAGTAAGCATGCAGTGCTTCTACTTTCTCAGATATTTACAAATACTTGGCATGTCATCTAAAACTTTGACAAACTTCTCTAGCTGTGCAGTGGAGAGTATATTGACTGGCTACATCATGGCCTGGTATGGAAACACCTATGCCCCTCAACAGAAAAGCCTACAAAAAGTAATGTATACAGCCCAGTCCATCATGTGTAAAGCCCTCCCCACCATTGAGCAGATCTACATGGAGTGCTGTTGCAGGAAAGCAGTATCTATCATCTGGGACCCCCACCGTACAGGCCATGCCGTCTTCTTGCTGCTGCCATTAGGAATGAGGTACAGGAGTCTCTGGACCCACACCACCAGGTTCAGGAACAGTTATTACCCCTCAACCATCAGGCTCTTGAACCAGCGGGGATAACCTCACTCAACTTCACTCACCCTCACACTGATCTATTCCCACAACCTGTGGATTCACTTTCAAGGGTTCTTCATCTCATGATCTTGATATTGCTTAATTATTATTATTATTATTATTATTTTCTCTTTGTACTTACTGAGAATGCCTGCAAGAAAATGAATCTCATGGGTTGTGTATGGTGAGATATACGTACTTTGATAAAAAATCTTCTTTGAACTTTGAACTACAAGGGAGAAGAAATGTGGGACAGATGTCATCAATATGGTACGGAGCAAATTTGACAGTACAGCAGATGAACAGGTCTCCAGGTTCAGGTTAACTTTGCCCTAGGTTATAAAAGATTATGCCTGTGAGAAAGCCAATGTATTAGCTGTAATTTTCCAGAATTCTCTTAATTGATTCATTTGATATGAAAATACAAATGTGACAATTATTCAAAGCAGGAAGGAGACAGAAAGAGGGAAACTATGTGATATTTAGGTTAACATCTATCATAGGGAATTTGTTAGAAGCTATTATTAAAGACAATGTGGGAGGGCACTTTGAAAATTTCTTGGTAATCAGAAAGGCAAGAAGAGTTAGCACATGGAAAATAAAAGCTCAAGGTGTAGCAATTACCACCAAGGAATAGATAGTTGATTGGCTTTATAACAGGAAACATTCGGCATGAACATTTTTCCTCTGGTTGGGAAGGTGTAACAAATACACTGCGGAAATTGGTATCAGGGACTCAATTTATTTATAAATATAAATATGGTGTTTATTACAGACCTCTTCCTTCTTTTGATAAACCTCTTGCATTTCGAGAGCTGAGTCCTCTTATTGGTAATGTTGTACGGGACACGACGCAGCAAGGGACACCGATCAATTTGGAGTATACTGGGATGGTATAGACAGCAGAATCTCATCTGGAGAAGGCTGAAGGATACCCCACCATAATCTGGTGGTACTTATGTGACATTATGTGCCAATAAGAAGGGGAGAATAGCCCTCCATCCAAGATGCAACTCACTGATTAAAAATGGACTCTCCAAGGGTTGTTAGGTGGGCATGTGTCATTGTAAAGATTAGATCTTCAAACAAAAGTTCCTTTCTGCCTCCTCCCTCAGGATCCGTGACCTTTTTGTGCTACAGGAGGACCACAAAAGCCATTATAACCAACAAAACTGCAAACAGTATACACACCAACTTCATATATTGTGAAGTTTTTAAAGATGTTTATCCATACAGGTAAACACCAGTTTGTGTAAGGGGTCTATTCCTGAGAACTGCTTGTAAGCCAATTTCTCCATGAATCATAAATGTCTATTTTTTTTATAGCAACCCATTAGCAAATTGCTTTATATCCATTTGCTATAATTCATTCATTTCATTGAATATTCCCCAAGTCTGTCCATAATTAAGCAAATAGAATGCATCCTTTCATTAAAGAATTCCATGAAATAGCAAGTTCAAAAATGTTTTTAAAAATATGGGAAAATTTGCAGAAAGTTGGATTTCCATAAGTCAAATCATTCATAAGTTGGCAATCCTCTGCATGTAGTTTTGTTCTTAAAAACTCTTCATCCAAAAAGTCCTTTTATTAGGTCTCATCTCTCTCTACATAACTTTGCATTGGCCGATGATATGATCATCTGGTAAATGAAGTGTAATGTGGGGAAATGTGGAATTGTCCAACTTGGCAGAAAAATTTAGAAAAGCTTATTATCTGCATAGTCTGAACTCCCGAGAAATCTGTGTTTCATAGTGCGCAATTTGCTATGAGAGTCATTGATTGTGTGGATAGTCAGAGGCTTTTCCCAGGGCTGAAATGGCTAGCACAAGAGAGCACAGTTTTAAGGTGCTTGGAAGTAGGTACAGAGGAGATGTCAGGTGTAAGTTTTTTTTATGCAGAGAGTGGTGAGTGTGTGGAATGGGCTGCTGGCGATGGTGGTGGAGGTGGATACGATAGAGTCTTTTAAGAGACTCCTGGATAGGTACTTGGAGCTTAGAAAAATAGAGGGCTATGGGTAACCCTAGGTAATTTCTAAGGTAAGGACATGTTTGGCATAGCTTTGAGGGCCAAAGAGCCTGTATTGTGCTGTAGGTTTTCTATGTTTCTCTATTTCTAACTACTATGAAGCTAGTGCAAGTAATTAGGGCAGCAAACAAAATGTGATTGTTTTTGTTGTGTTTTATAACTTTAAAATATTAAACTAACGAAGACACGGGAGTCCAAACTGTTGGGTCCAGCTTTGAGTTTACTTCAAGCAAGGCGTGCATGTATCACGTGGTAGCTCAATGATATAGGCAATTAGCATATTTTTACTTAAAACCCACAATGAATTATTTAAATGAATGTGAATGCTTAATCAACAATGTACTTTCAAGATCACTCAAATGTTACTGAAATATTAAATACACAGAGCTTTGCTGGGGAATTGAATACAAAATATGCTTCATTTATATAGAACATTGGGGAGATTGCATCTGGAGTGCATCATATTGGTGCTCTTATTTAAGGAAAGTCGAAGATCAACTTACTAATACATGGTATAAATGGGTTGTTTAATGAGAAAGGAGTGAACAGGCCATGCTTATATCTGCTGGATTTCAGAGGAGTGGGAGCAGATTTAATTTATGATACTGAAAAATCTTGATACAGTAGATGTAGAGTAGATGTTTTGTCTTGTGGGGGACACTCGAACTAGGGACCACTGTTTTAGAAACGGGGAAATAGAAACATATCCATTTAATAGAAAATGAAGTTTTTGCTTTCTATCAAAGGATTATGAATCTTTGGAACACTGTATACCTCAAGGAATAGTTTACAACATTCTTTGACTTTTTAAGGCACAATAGATAAATTCTTGATAAGTGGAGCGGTGGGAAGGGATGTGAAAGATCAGAGCAGGAAAGCAGGACTAAGGTTACATTCGACACATCCATGAACTTATTAAATGGCCCAACAGGCTTAAGGAATATAGTGGCATATTCCTGCACACAATTTGTATGATCAGTTTTTTCTTATTCAGAGATACGGCGTGGATAGGCCCTTCTGGCCCAACAAGCCACACTGCCAGCAACCTACCTATTTAGCACTGGCCTAATCACAAGGCAATTTACAATGACCAATTAACCTACTAATCCATAATTCTTTGGAATGTGGAAGGAAAGCAGAGCACCCGGAGGAAACCGACGTGATCACAGGGACAGTGTACAGATTCCCTACAGATGGTGATGGAACTCCAAACTCTACAATGCCCTGAACTGTAACAGCATCATGCTAACTGCTGTGCTACTGTGGCACCCAGCAGTAAGTAAGGAATTTTGTGCACTTTTCAGTGGACAGTACAAATCATGGTTAAATTTTTCTTAACTTGAAATTTTGTTCTTTTAAAACCAAACTTGTGCATCCAAGAGAACAAAAGAGTACTTACTATGCATTGCTTCAATGTTATTAAAAATTCTAAGTAAATTCTCCATATAAATCTTATACTGTAGCTCCTTTGTGTTTTAGTTACCCCTTTTGAAAAACATACACACTGTAGGATCAGCAAAGGTCAACACAACATTCTTTGTCCTTTTTGAAGAAATTTCTGCTCATCCCAGTCTTGAATTGCCAACCCCCTATTTTGAATTCTTACTCCTGGTTCAAGACACCCTAACAGGGGAAGCATAAAGGTCTGTAAGAATGTTGTCGTATTTCAATCAGACAATCTCCCTATTGCAATTTGCCTACTGCTGAAACAGCTCTATGGTGGACATCATCTCCCTGGTTTGACACTCATCTCTGGAGTGTCTGGTCAGTAACAACACCAATGTTAGACTATTGTTTATTGACTACAGCTGTGCACGCTGGCAATGGCTGAACCCATGTACGGAGGAACAGCAGACTCCCACGTAGAGCAGGAAACAAGAGGTTCTACATGGGAATATCAACAGAGCATTGGTGGTACGACTGAGTAACAGCACGAGACAAATGTTTGTCAACACAAGGACCCCACAATGCACTAAATGAAAGCATACTTTAAATAATCATAGAATGCGGGAAATCTGTACCAGTCACAATGACCTTGATAAGATTTAACAGAAAGCACAAGAGTTTAGTGACTCTAGTTAGGACAACAATCAGTAAATACAGATGCTTGAGAAACCTAGAAGCCCAACGCTCTATGGCAAGCAACAGGGCTCAGGACAACAACTCTGCCTTTAATACTATAATGCTCAAGCAAACTCTTCACCAAACTCTGAGACTTTGTACTCAACACTTCTTTCTGCAACTGGACTTCCTGACCAACAGACCATAATCAGTAAGGCTAGGTAGCAATACCTCCACCACAATTATTTCCAACACTGGTGCCCCATAAGATTACATCGCTTGCCCCCAACTCTGCTCTCTGTACACTCTTCATTGTGGCCAGATTCTGATCTAACTCCATATACAAGTTTGCAGATGGTATTACAGTACTTGGCCAAGTTTCAAATAATGATGAGGTGGAGTACAGGAAAGAGATAGAGAGGTTAGTAACATGGTGCCACTAACAACAACCTTTCCCTCAATGTCAGCAAACTAAAAGAGCTAGTTGTTGAATTCATGAAGTGGGCTGGGGGTGGTGTACAGGTCCCTAACTACATCAAGGGTGTTGAGGTAGAGAGCATTGGAAGTTCTAAGTTTCTCAGACTGAACATCACCAATAGCCTGTCCTGTTCAACCATGTCGACACCATGGCCAAGACAGCTTACCAAGGTCCCTCCTTCATCAGGAGTCAAAAGAAATTTAATAAAGAAATTGGCATGTCACCGTCAACCCTGACCAATTTTTATCAATGTACTATAGAAAGCATCAAACCTGGATCCATCGTGGCTTGGTATGGCAACTACTCTGGCCATGACCACAAGAAACTGCAGAGAGTTCTGGACACAGCTCAGCACATTACAGAAACCAGCCACCTGTCCATGAACTCTGCCTTTACTTCTTGCAACACTGGTGCACCTCAGGGGTCCGTGCTTAGCCCACTGCTCTACTCTCTATATACACATGACTGTGTGACTAGGCATAGCTCAAATACCATCTATAAATTTGCTGACAATACAACCATTGTTGGTAGAATCTCGGGTGGTGACGAGAGGCCGTAGTTGTTCCTTGATTCTACATTCTGTAATTGTTTTACATTGTATTACCTCAATACACTGTGTAAAGAATTGATCTATATGAACAGTGTACAAGCAAGGTTTTCAGGGTACCTCGGTATATGTAACAAAAAAGACAATTCTAATTATATACTATTGCAGCACTTTCCTTCATGTGTGGAATAGAAACAGTGCATTTTCTATTCGTCTAGGGATTCGAATTGTGTAAAAAAGTAGGATAATCTTCTTTATATTACGTGTAGCAAGGCCATGGAACTGCCTCCCAGATTAAGCAGTTAAACCCACTTTTAAAAATTAGATTGGACAAGTTACTAGAAGTTTTCAAAGCAGGATTGATTAGGACAGTTTGCTTATTCTTGATTAGTAAGGGAGTCAAAGGTTTTAAAGAGAAGGCAGGAGAATGGGGTTGACAGGGATAATAAATCAGCCAATAAGGAAAGGTGGAGCAGACTTGATTGGCTGAATGGCCTAATTCTGTTTTATGGTTTTATATTAGAGAATAAGTATCAATGTAGAGATGTACGGACGGAAAGGTTATTTTTCAAATAGCAAATTTATGCAAAATTAGAAACAATTGAAAATGTCTTAAATATCTTTAAGGTCAAAATTTTTATAAAATCAGAATGTATAAAGATAAAAAGCAACACCTTGGAAATAATATAGTTTAGCCTGACATCATCCTAATTGGCTCAGAACATTAGAGCTACATCAATAGGAATTGAAGTGAATGAGTGCTCTAGAGTAGAGACTATCTATCCATTGTTACATGGGGGTATGCCCTCTGGAGTTCGATGGATTTTAAATGTAATCTAAAGGGAAACATTTAAATAAACAAATGCACAACAAATACCTCAATCAACCCTCAGGGAATGTTACTAAGCATTGTCAAACAGTTTCAAAATTCAAGATTCAGGACTGTTTATTGTTTTACTTCAGCACACAAGCTGTATTCTTGGGTATTCATGTATGGTTGAATGACAACTAAACTTGAACTTGTAAAGGAGAACAAAATTATTGTTACTCTGGATCTGTTGCGGCATTAAAAAAACAAAATAAACTTATTAACACAATAATTTAATAACCGTACAATATTGTCTTTTCATTGTCACTGCTGATAACCAACTTTCTAACTCTGGGAACATTATAGTCATGTTAACATCTTCATAATGTCAGAGTCACACCATAATTACCATGACATAATAAAAGCAGACAAACTAATAATCCTTCTACTGCTTAATTGCTTCAAATGCTCAAATGGAAATACTGGTAGAAGTCGAGATGGTTTCAGGGCACAATGTTTGCGGTTTAGTTAATCACATTGAGTGATTCAAAAAAGACAGATAATGATACCTGACTATGCAAACTAATGACTCGAGTGAGATTATGAGAGAAGTAAAATCCTTAATATATATTTCTCATTATTCTACCAGGTATAATGAAGTCAATGTATTGGTTGTTGCTATATTTTTAATGGACCTAATTTCTTCCTTGTGTTAACATTTCAGTATTTTAATTTAACTAGCCTCCTGTGGACATGTGATGAAGGACATCCAGAGTTTGGGAATCCGTTTGGTGCCCGCTGGCCAGTGATGTGGCAGGTGATGAAGATCGAAGCCCAAGGTTTGGATTGGAAGTCCAAAAGTCAAAGGCTGACCGCTGAAGCCTGGAGGCCTGTTTTGGAGTTGGAGGACTGTCCATGTGTGTGGGAGGGAGGAAAGGAGATTGTTTTGCAGTTGTTGTTTCGTTGCTTGTTGTGTTCTGTCTTGTTCTGCCAAGCATGGTATGTTGGCAGCAGAATGTGTATGACACCAACGTAAGTCTAGGTGTTTTGGTTGCTAACACAAATCACATATTTCACTGTATGTTTCAATGTACATATATCAGATAAATAAATCTAAATCTAATCTGAAGTATCTTCTAGTTTCTCTGGAAAGCTGGAGGCTACTGGTGAGATGAGAAATGAGAATTTCAAAACTTTTGTATTTTTACAATGTATTTTCCTGATCCAGATACCAATAGGGTGAATCTCACAACTATGATCAACACCAGGCCGTGGCCCAAGATGCAGCTGTTCATTAGGAAATGGAATTATTACTTCACTAAAATGAACAATGGATTTTGACCAAATGTAGTACACAAGCACGCCCTCTCGTGTTTCACTAAACTACCCACTGTACTATTATTTAATGACCAAAGCAAATACAATTGAGAAAATACGCTCGGTGGTCACTTTACTAGGTTCCCCCTGAACCGAATAAAGTGGCCAATGAGAGTATGTCTGTGGCCTTCCACTGCTGTAGCCCAACCACTTCAAGGTTTGATGTGTTGCGTGTTCAGAGTTGCTCCACTGTTGTAATGTGTGGTTATTTGAACTACTGTCACCTTCCTGGCAGTTTTATCCAGTCTGGCCATTCTCCCCTGTCCTCTCTCATTAACAAAGTGGGTTTTTTTTTTGCCCACAGAACTGATACAGACTTTTTTTGTTGTTTTCACACCATTAAGTATAAACTCTAAAGACTGTTGTGTGTGAAAACTCCAGAAGATCAGCAGATTCTGAGATGCTCAAGCCACCCCCTCTGGCATCGACAATCATTCCACAGTTAAAGTCATTTTGTCATTTCCTCCCCCATTCTAACATTTGATCTGAACAACAACTGAGCCTCTCAACCATGTCCCTGTGCTTTTAATCATTGATTGGCTCATTAGATATTTGCATTAACGCTGAGTAATAATGTTGAGTATTTTCAAATTTTGCTGGAGGATTTGAGGAGTATTAATGCCTTCTTGTTGACAATGAGAGGAAGCAAAAAATAGTAATTACAGATCAGTGAAACTTCAATGGTAGATATAAAGATTGATACTTTATTGGCCCCAAAGGAAACTACAGTTAGATAAATGGATCAGTAAATAATACTGAGAACATGAGTTGTAGAATCCTTGAAAAAGTTAGTCCACTGGCTGTGGAATCAGTTCATTGTCAGGGTGAGTGAAGTTTTCCACACTGGTTCAGGGGCCTGATGGTTGAAGGATAGCTGTTTCTGAATGTGGTAATGTGAGACCTAAAGCTCCTGTACCTCCTGCTCAGTGGCAGCAATGAGATGAGAGCATGGCTTGGATTGTGGGGGTGGGGGACCTTGTTGATGGTGGTGTTTCTGCGTGGCAGCATTCCTTGTAGATGTACTCAATGGTGGGAGGGGCTTTGGTTGTGATGGACTGGGCTGCAACTACTACCTCTTCTAGGCATTTCTGTTCAAGGGCATTGGTGTTTCCATACCAGGCTGTAATGCAATGAGTCAGGATACTCTCCACTGTGCATCTATAGAAGTTTGTCTGAATTTTAGATGACTTGCCAAATCTTCACAAGCTTCTCAGAAAGTAGAGGCACTGCCATGCCTTCTCTGTAATTATTTCTTGCGTGCTGGATGTAATACAGATCCTCTGAAATAATAACACTGAGGAATAAAAGTTACTGACCCTCTCCACCTCTGATCCCTGATGATGACTGGCTCATGGACCTCTGGATTCTTCTTGTAGTCAATAATCAGCTCTTTGGAAAACAAGTGATTGTACGAGGGGAAGCAGAGAAAATTAATAAGGACACCCTAGAAGACTGGGGTAGCCTGAGGTTGATTTGTTTGGAATGAATGAAGCTGAGGATAGACCATGGCGCAGAAAATTATGTAGGGTCTTACAGATCATCACAAGCCCTTGCGTTTGTCAGTTAAACTTGCTTTGATTCTCTAGTAAATAAAACATTTTAAAAAGCTGCACATTATTTTGATCCTTCCCTTTTGTAGTTAATTCTCTTTGGTGCCCACTCAAATGGCACTTGATGGTGAGCAGGGGAGTTCTCACCTTTGCACTCCTCTTCTTCTTAAGCCCATCACCCCTGCTGGGGCTTAGGCCACCAACAGCGGCTTGCCAGAGTTCCTAGTTCATAGTGGTCTAGGGCTTATAAAAATAAGCACAAGTGGATATGGTTTTCATTCATCAACAAGTTTGTAACAGAAATAAAGTTATTCAGCTGTGTGAAAGTTATGTTAGTATTTAGGAACAAAATCATTTGAACCATTTTGCTAAACACATATCCTAAGAACATCCTAAAATAATTTACAATTAAAGAATTATTTCTTAAATGTGACTATTATTCAAGTTCAAGTTCATTGTCATTCAACCTTATACATGTATCCCGCCAAATGAAACAACTTTCCTCTGGACCAAATTGTGCAACACAATACATATATACTGTAACTCACACTCAACACAAATAGTAATACAGTGGATTCCTATTAATTTGGGCACATTGGGACCAGTAACTTTTGGCCCAGTTAAGCAGCTGCCCCAATTATCTGAAGTTTCATGGAAATAGTTTAAAAGGTATAATAAAGACAATTTATTACCACCATTGAACTGAATAACAACTTAGGTATTTAAATAAAAAAACAGAACAAATTAGAACACAATTGATACTGCTACAGTATTAAAAAGGTGTATTAGTTCTTAAGAGTTATCAATGGAGGAATTAATGCAGTGTATGCTGCTGTGTTCTTCTGATTGACTGTAAATGAACAAATTCAGAGCAGGCACCAAGTGTAGATAATGGACTGCCTTCATACAATGCTTTTAACGATTAAATCCTCCAAATCTTCATTTTCATTGTAACATTCAAGATGCTTGTTGATACCTTTAAATTCTTCATAGTTCCTAACGTGCTTAAGTAGGGAAATAATTTCATTTTCACTCCAGGCCGTTTCTGGCAAACTAGGCCTGAATGCTGAAACCACAGTGAGCAAAACAGTTCTGAATTGTCTTACTGCTTATTTCTTTCCAACTATCAGTGAAACAAATCATTGTTTCTTGAACACAATACACACACAACTGAAACTATTTAAAAATTGGTTGCTCTAAGCACATTGTAGTGCATGTGACTGATGCTAGTTAGAAACTGTTTGGCAACTGTCTCCTGTACCAATTAAGCGGCATAGTGCTGCAAATAAAAGAAGAGAATCCCGGCTATTTCCTTGGTTAGTTTTTGTTCTTAAGAGTTATCCCAAATAAGCAGCTATCCTGATTAACCAACGGCACAGTTAACTGGAATCCACTGTATTACCACAAATAAATTAACAAATAATAAAATATATTCTGGAAAATTGTCATTTTGTATAAGGTGTGTTTATACCACATGTTAAAATGTAAACAGTATAATGCTACTGGCGCTTCACAAGTGATGAGACCTGGGTGGTGGCAGGGAGTTCAGTAGTCTATTGGCCTGTGGGAAGAAGCTGTTTCCCATCCTAACAGTCCTTATCCTAATGCTACAGGGTACTTCCTGCCTGATGGTAGAGGGGCAAAGAGATTGTTGGACAGATGGGTGAGATCCTTAACAATGCTGAGGGCCAAGAAATGCAGAAGCCAAGAGTGGGTAGAATCTGAAAAGTATCATTGAAATGATGAAGTGTCAGAAAAGTAGTGGGGTCAAGCAGGAGACAATTAGATTTTTAATATTTGTGCATACACCACCCCCTTCTCCAACGGGGTTTTGTATAAACAGTGAAGCCAACATTTATTGCTCAACCCTATTCTATTTATTGGTAGACCTTTCGAAGTTGTAGTTGTGAGGTGACCTTAGAAGAGATTAGGTAGGGACAGCAATTTTATTTTGTCAGTAAATTAGATGATTATTGAAGTTGTCACCCCCTACAGGAAAGATATCAATAAGATTAGAAGAATGCAGAGAAAAATTACAAGGACATTGCTGGGACTTGAGGATCTGAGTTATAGGGAAAAGGTTAAACTTTATTCCCTGGAGCAAGGGAGAATAAGAGAAGATTTGACAGAAGTATAGAAAATTATGAGGGGTATAGATAGGATAAATGCAAACAGGCTTTTCTCACTGAGGTTGGGTGAGACTAGAACTAGAAGGTCGTGGGTTGAGGGTGAAAGGTGAAATGTTAAAGGGGAACTTCTTCACTCGAAGGGTGGTGTGAGCGTGGGGCGAGCTACCAGCAGAAGTGGTTTCGATTTCAACACTTAACAGAAATTCGGATCAGTACATGGATGATAAGGGTATAGAGAACTATGGTCCGGTAGAGGTCATGGGATGAGGTGGATTAATAGTTTGACACAGACTATATGGGCCAAGGGGCCAGTTCTGTGCTGTAGTTCAGTTCTGTTCTAAGAGCCTGTAACTGGTTTTGTGGTTTCCATCACTGGTAGTAACTTCCGCATACTGGTCTTTACTCAGTTGGTAACATTGTTGCCTCTTCATTCTTCAGTGCAGGCAATGACTATAGATGGGTGTATCCACCCTTTATGTTCACTTATGCTAGCCACTAGTAATTACAGAAACTAGATGACATATCTTTCCTTTGAGGGAACAACTGATTTCCTCATGGCTCTGCAGCTGTAGGTTAAAAACTCAAGAGTAAGGGATGTGGACGGAAAACCACAGTGATACTAGCCACACATGCTGATGCTGCACCAACATGGTAACCTCATTTGGTTAAGTATGGTAAAATTGTTCAATCAGTATGGATTTGCTGTCATCTCTTCTGAAAGAAAGGATCTTTGAAAATGCAACACTCTTATCAAAACAGATTAAGGGTCCTGGCCCAAAACATCCACTGTTTATTCCCCTCCGTAGTTGCTGCCTGACCTCCTGAGTTCTCCGAGCGTTTGCTCAAGACTTCCAGCATCTGCAGAATCTCGTGTTCATTAATGAAGATAAAGTCTTGGCTAAAATGTAGTCAAGGGACTGTGGTTTCAATGAAAAGCAACTTTAAATCAGTACAGACTGACAATGAGAAAATAAAACTAAAAGCAGAATTTCTGCACAATAGTTTCTGGAGTGAGACATTATAATAGGACACAGAATGGATAGTGCATTCATCATTTTGAATAGTGACATCCGGTGTCTAAAACTGGTAAATACAGGCACCTTTTGGATGAGAATGATTTAACCCTTACTCTTCAATAGAAAATAGAAATCTATAGCACATTACAGGCCCTTCAGCCCACCATGTAACCTACTCTAGAAACTGTCTAGAATTTCCCTAGCGCACAGCCCTCTATTTTTATAAGCTCCATGTACCTATCTAATAGGCTCTTGAAAGACCCTACTGTATCCGCTTCCACCGCCGCTGCCGGCAGTGCATTCCACGCACCCACCACTCTCTGTGTGAAAAACTTACCCCTGACATATCCTCTATACCTACTTTCAAGCACCTTAAAACTGTGCCACCTCATGTTATCCATTTCAGCCCTGGGGAAAAGCCTCTGACTATCCACATGATCAATGCCCCTCATCATCTTATACACCTCTATCAGGTCACCTCTCATACTCCGTTGCTCCAAGGAGAAAACACCAAGTTCACTGAACCTATTTTCATAAGGTATGCCCTCCATTCCAGGCAACATCCCTGTAAATCTCCTCTGCACTCTCTCTACAGTATCCACATCCTTCCTGTAGTGAGGTGACCAGAACTGAACACAGTACTCCAAATGGGGTCTGACCAAGGTCCCGTCTAACTGTAACATTACCTCACGGCTCTTGAACTCAGTTCCATGGTTGATGAATGCCAACACACCATACCTTGCCCTTGTTCACGAAATGTTCCAAAACATTTCACAGGCAGATCATTCTCAAGTTATTAATGTTCATCTTATGACTTGCAGAACTAGTTTCTTCACATTTCTTTCTTATTAGTCTTACCGTTTTTTTTTTGATTTGTCTTTTTTAATTGCACAGTTTGTCTTTTGCATATTGTTTGTCAGTCTTTGCTTGCGTGTAATTTTCATTGATTCTGTTGAATTTAGTTGTTCTACTGTGAATGCCTGTAAGAAAATTAATTGCAGGGTAGTATGTGGTGATTTTGATAATAAATTTACTTTGAACTTTGAACAATGTGACTTGATGCCATTCATTACAATATGGTGGAGGAATGGTCAGCATCAATAGTGATTTTCCAACTGACAGACAAAATCAACATTAAAGGTACTTTAAAAATTTGGAACCTGTTTGTTCCTTGAGAATAGCCTGTACAATGAACTGCATGGGAGTTTAGACACTCCTTTAATGAAGACAACTTGTGCACATCAGGATTGTCAAGATAGCAATAAAAATGATGGCAACCATAATCAGATTTTAATGGCATTTGAGGAAATACTGGTAGAGTCTGGAATCTTACATTCACTGAAACAGAAGAAAGGAAAGGATGGGTTGCACTTGAATCCCAGGGGGACCAACATCCTGGCGGGGAGGTTTGCTAAGGCTACTGGGGAGAGTTTAAACTAGAATTGTTGAGGGATGGGAACCAAACTGAAGACACTGGGGAAAAGGAGGTTGGCTCACAAATAGAGAAAGCTTGTAGACAATGCGAGAGGGAGGATAGGCAGGTGATAGAGAAGGGACTCGCTCAGACCGAAGGTTTGAGATGTGTCTATTTTAACGCAAAAAGTGTTGTGAACAAGGCGGATGAGCTTAGAGCATGGATCAGTACTTGGAGCTATGATGTGGTGGCCATTACAGAGACTTGGATGGCTCAGGGACAGGAATGGTTATTTCAAGCGCTCAGTTTTAGATGTTTCAGAAAGGACAGGGAAGGAGGAAAAAGAGGTGGGAGCGTGGCACTGTTGATCAGAGATAGTGTCATGGCTGCAGAAAAGGTAGATACCATGGAGGGATTGTCTACGGAGTCTCTGTGGATGGAGGTTAGGAACAGGAAGGGGTCAATAACTTTACCGGGTGTTTTTTATAGGCCACCCAATAGTAACAGGGATATCGAGGAGCAGATAGGAAAACAGATCCTGGAAAGGTGTAATAATAACAGAGTTGTCATGATGGAGATTTTAATTTCCCAAATATTGATTGGCATCTCCCTAGAGCAAGGGGTTTAGATGGGATGGAGTTTGTTAGGTGTGTTCAGGAAGGTTTCTTGACACAATATGTAGATAAGCCTACAAGAGGAGAGACTGTACTTGATTTGGTATTGGGAAATGAACCTGGTCAGGTGTCAGATCTCTCAGTGGGACAGCATTTTGGAGATAGTGATCATAATTCTATATCCTTTACAATAGCATTGAAGAGAGGGATAGAAACAGACAAGTTAGAAAAGCATTTAATTGGAGCAAGGAGAATTATGAGGCTATCAGTCAGGAAATTGGAAGCTTAAATTGGAAACAGATATTCTCAGAGAAATGTGGCAAATGTTCAGGGGATATTTGTGTGGAGTTCTGCATAGGTATGTTCCAATGAGACAGGGAAGTTATGGTAGGGTACAGGAACTGTGGTGTACAAAGGCTGTAATAAATCTAGTCAAGAAGAAAAGAAAAGCTTACAAAAAGCTCAGAGAGGTAGGTAATGTTAGAGATCTAGAAGATTATAAGGCTAATAGGAAGGAGCTTAAGAAGGATATTTGGAGAGCCAGAAGGGGCCATGAGAAGGCCTTGCTGGGCAGGATTAAGGAAAATCCCAAGGTGTTCTATCTATGTGACAAGCAAGAGGATAAGATGTGAAAGAATAGGACCTATCAAGTGTGACACTGGGAAAGTGTTTCTGAAACCGGAGGAGATAGCAGAGGTACTTAATGAATACTTTACTTCAGTATTCATTATGGAAAAGGATCTTGGTAATTGTAGTGATGACTTGCAGCAGACTGAAAAGCTTAAGCATGTACAGTTGAAGTCAGAAGTTTACATACACCTTAGCCAAATACATTTAAACTCTGTTTTTCACAATTCCTGACATTTAATCCTAGAAAACATTCCGTCTTAGGTCAGTTAGGATCACTACTTTATTTTAAGAATGTGAAATGTCAGAATAATAGTAGAAAGAATGATTTATTTCAACTTTCATTTCTTTCATCACTTTCCCAGTAGGTCAGAAGTCTACATACACTTTTTAGTATTTGGTAGCATTGCCTTTAAATTGTTTAACTTAGGTCAAATATTTTGGGCAGCCTTCCACAAGCTTCTCACAGTAAGTTGCTGGAATTTTGTTCCATTCCTCCAGACAGAACTGGTGTAACTGAGTCAGGTTTGTAGGCCTCCTTGCTCGCGCATACTTTTTCAGTTCTGCCCACAAACCTTCTATCGGATTGAGGTCAGAAAATGATGTCAAATCTGGTTCATCCTTGGGAGCAATTTCCAAATGCCTGAAGGTGCAACTTTCATCTGTACAAACAATAGTACGCTAGTATAAACACCATAGGACCACGCAGCCATCATACTGCTCAGGAAGGAGACACATTCTGTCTCCTAGAGATGAACGTACTTTGGCGCGAAAAGTGCAAATCAGTCCCAGAACAAAAACAAAGGACCTTGTGAAGATGCTGGAGGAAACAGGTAGACAAGTATCTATATCCACAGTAAAACGAGTCCTATGTCGACATAACCTGAAAAGCTGCTCAGCAAGGAAGAAGCCACTGCTCCAAAACTGCCATTAAAAAGCCAGACCACAGTTTGCAAATGCACATGGGGACAAAGATCTTACTTTTTGGAGAAATGTCCTCTGGTCTGATGAAACAAAAATTGAATTTTTTTGGCCATAATGACCATCGTTATGTTTGGAGGAAAAAGGGTGAGGCTTGCAAGCCAAAGAACACCATCACAACCATGAAGCATGGGGATGGCAGCATCATGTTGTGGGGGTGCTTTGCTGCAGGTTGGACTGGTGCACTTCACAAAATAGATGGCATCATGAGGAAGGAAAATTATGTCTCAAGACATCAGCCAGGAAGTTAAAGCTCGGTTGCAAATGGGTCTTCCAAATGGACAATGACCCCAAGCATACCTCCAAAGTTGTAGCAAAATTGCTTAAGGACAACAAAGTCAAGGTATTGGAGTGGCCATCACAAAGCCCTGATCTCAATCTGTTGGAAAATTTGTGGGCAGAACTGAAAAAGTGTGTAGATATTAAGAAGGAGGATGTGCCGGAGCTTTTGGAAAGCATAAAGTTGGATAAGTCACTGGGACTGGATATGATGTACCCCAGGCGAGGGAGAAGATTGCTGAGCCTCTGGTGATAATCTTTGCATCATCAATGGGGACAGGAGAGGTTCCAGAGTATTGGAGGGTTGCGGATATTGTTCCTTTATTCAAGAAAGGGAGTAAAGGTAGCCTAGGAAATTATAGACCAGTGAGTCTTACTTCAGTGGTTGATAAGCTGATGGAGAAGATCCTGAGAGGCAGGATTTATGAACATTTGGAGAGGTATAATATGATTAGGAATAGTCAGCATGGCTTTGTCCAGGGAAGGTCGTGCCTTATGAGCCTGATTGAAGATTCTGAGGATGTCACTAAACACATTGATGAAGGAAGAGCAGTAGATGTAGTGTATATGGATTTCAGCAAGGCATTTGATAAGGTACCCCATGCAAGGCTCATTGAAAAAATAAGGAGTCATGGAATCCAAGGGAACATTGCTTTGTGGACCCAGAACTGGCTTGCCCACAGAAGGCAAAGAGTGGTTGTAGACGGGTCATATTCTGTAAGGAGGTCGGTCACCAGTAGTGTGCCTCAGGGATCTGTTCTGGGACCCCCTACTCTTTGTGATTTTTATAAATGACCTGGATGAGGAAGTGGAGGGATGGGTTAGTAAGTTTGCTGATGACACAAAGGTTGGAGGTGTTATGGATAGTGTGGAGGGTTGTCAGAGGTTACAGCGGGACATTGATAAGATGCAAAGCTGGGCTGAGAAGTGGCAGATGGAGTTCAACCCAGATAAGTATGAGGTGGTTCATTTTGGTAGGTCAAATATGATGGCAGAATATAGTATTAATGGTAAGACTCTTGGCAGTGTGGAGGATCAGAGGGATCTTGAGGTCCAAGTCCACAGGATACTCAAAGCAACTGCACAGGTTGACTCTGTGGTTAAGTACGCGTACGGTGTATTGGCCTTCATCAATCGTGGAATTGAATTTAGGAGCCGAGAGGTAATGTTGTAGTTATATCAGACCCTCGTCAGACCCCACTTGGAGTACTGTGCTCAGTTCTGGTTGCCTCACTACAGGAAGGATGTGGAAGCCATAGAAAGGGTGCAGAGGAGATTTACAAGGATGTTGCCTGGATTGGGGAGCATGCCTTATGAGAATAAGTTGAGTGAACTTGGCCTTTTCTCCTTGGAGCGACGGAGGATGAGAGGTGACCTGTTAGAGGTGTACAAAATGATGAGAGGCATTGATCATGTGGATAGTCAGAGGCTTTTTCCCAGGGCTGAAATGGTTGTCTCAAGAGGACACAGGTTTAAGGTGCTGGGGAGTAGGTACAGAGGAGAGGCCAGGGGTAAGTTTTTTACTCAGGGAGTGGAGAGTGCATGGAATGGGCTGCCGGCAATGGTGGTGGAGGCGGATACAATAGGTCTTTTAAGAGACATTTGGATGGGTACATGGAGCTTAGAAAAATAGAGGGCTATAGGTAAGCCTAGTAATTTCTAAGGTAGGGACATTTTCCACACAACTTTGTGGGCACAATGGCCTGTATTGTGCTGTAGGTTTTCTATGTTTTCTATGTTTCTATGAACAGAAAGGAACTGAAATAGAATTTGAAACATAGAATTTCTGACAATGCGCATCCTCATCAATAAAGTGAGAGTACATCACTGACTGGAATAATCTTTCCCATAGTTTCTGTGGGAAAGATGGTTAAAAGACTAGGATTTCAATGAAGCACACATTTGAACAAATAACACAATATGTACCGTTGACTAAAACCAGCCTAAGAAATAGGGACAGAACTCGACCATTTGGCCTCTCAAACTTGCACTGTCTTTAAAGATAGGGGCTGAACTGATTGAAAAACAAAAGCGGAATCAGAATCAGGTTTATTATCACTGGCACATGACAATATAAAAAAAACCTCAGATATTGGAAATCTGAAATAAAAACAGAAAATGCTGCAAGTACTCAGCAGCTGGGACAGCATATGTAGAGAGAGAAACAGGATTTTCTCTCAGAAACAAACTCCTCCTTCCCCAGGTGTATTGTCTGACTTGCTGATTATTAATTATATTTTAAGGCTCATGTGAGATCGCCCCAGATCTGCTCTCGTATCTAGTCTGTCTGATGAGAATAGATTGAAGAATGTCTTTCAAAAGGAAACTGAGTATGTGGCAGCAACTCAATGAATAAATGCATGCAAAAATGGTCAAGCAGTTCAATTCTCATTCAGACCAAACATCAGAATGGGGAAAAAATGTGATCAAGGCGACTTTGACCATGGAATGCTTGTTGGTGCCAGACGAGTGATTTGAGTATCTTAGAAACTGCTGATCTCCTGGGATTTTTACACACGTCTCTAAACTCTAGAGACATGGACCCCTTGCTTAATGGTATTGGTCCATGACATAAAAATGTTGGGAACCCCTACTCCAGAGTTTAGACAGAATGATGCAAAAACTAAAAAAATCATCCAGTGGGTAGCAGTTCTTTGGGCAAAAGTGTTTTATTAATAAGAGAATGGCCAGTCTGGTTCAAGCTCACAGGAAAGTGACAGTAACAGTAATAACCATGTATTACAACAGTGGTGTGCAGAAGAACATCTCTGAATATGTTGAACCTTGAAGCCAACGATCACAAACATAACAGTGATCATGCTATGAGGTACAGGAGGTAGCTACTGAGTGTATATGTTATGCTGGACCTTGCACTAGGCTGAGAATGGTGGTAAATGCTACTACAGAATACCAAGAGCTTCAAAAGGATTATGCCAATTTATCCTGATTCGGGAGGCATCTCAGAAAATGGTATTTGCATGCATCATTATTTTGTTCTGTACCCATATGATCATTATATATTACACATAAGCACACTAAACTATTTTACCTCTTTGAAAATATATGTGTGTAAATGTACAGTCATTACACTTTTATCTGTTGACTAGCCTGCTTGGTTAGTTTGACTTCCTTAGCTGTGTGCCTACCTCCAATTTTGATTTTGCTCCTCAGTTGGAAAACTGACAACCTCTTGGCTTAGCTCACTGCTGTTCTGTGACTCTTCCAACAGTAGTTAATTATATGATGATCTAAGGAATGAATTTTCATCACACATCTCTTTAGTATCTGCGGGTATGTCTCTTATTGAGGTCATATGATTGATATCAATACATCAGATTTTACCAAAGTGTACTAAATACTTTCTGAATACAGAATAATTATAGAACCAGTTATGCATACAGGTTTTGGGACATCAATAAACTCTACTTGAAGTACTTCACCAAGGTTTCATCGCTGAATTTTTAAAAAAATTGCTCACAGAACTGGTAACAGTGACTCCCACTTTCGGGACCCTAGAGTCCTCAATTCTCATGTCTTGAATAAGATTCATCAGGTAGAGTTATCACATCACATCCAATTCAGTAAAAGAAAAATTCCTGTTCAGAAGTTAAATGCTATAATGTTAGTCTAAGACAGCACGTCTTATGAGGAAGGGCTGAGTGAGCTAGGGCTTTTCTCTTTGGAGTGAAAGAGGATGAGAGGACACTTAATAGAGATGTGCAAGATGATAAGATTGTTTGGCGAGCGAGAGACTTTTACCCCAGGTGAAAATGACTAATGTCAGGGGTTATAATTAGGGAGGGGGTGTTAGAAGAAACTTGGGTGCTTGGAATGTGCGGCCAAAAGTGGCAGTGGAGCAAATATATTAGGAACATTTAAGACACTCTAAAATGGGCACAGGATGAAGGAAAAATGGAGGACTATGTAGAAGGAGAGGTTTGGATTGATCTTGAGGTAGGTTAAAAAAAATCAGCATTTTTATGGGCCAAATGGCCTGTAATGTGCTGTACACCATATTCTTCTATAAGAAATTTAGGTTAATAATGAAAGCAGGATTAAGGTAGTGCACATGATATAATTGTGGGATACCAAATCACGAATTAAACTTGATCTAAAATGAAACTGTCCAAATTTTTGACGGAAATGTCCTCAGTTTTCAACATTAAAGGTGCAAAACTGTAAATACATGTAATTACTACAGTCGATGCTGACTTTAACCCTCCAAAATCACAGACCTAATGTTCAAAGTAAATTTATCAAAGTACGTATATGCCATCATATACGTACTCTGATAATACTGAATTAAACACAAAGACGGACAGATAACACATGTGCAAAAGAAGACAAAGTATGCAAATACAATAAATAATAATGAATAATATTAAGAACACGAGCCTGAGCAGAGTAGACTTGCTGCCTCAGAGAGCGTGTGCGGGCCGGGGATGCGATCCGGTCGGGGGAAGAGGAGGGGAGTCAGGTTTGATTGACCGGATGGAGCGCCCGAGAATCGGATGGAGCGGACCACAGCGCACGGCGCAAGAATTCAAACCTAACGGGGTGCAGCGCGCGAGTGGCCGCGGGGGTGAGGGAGCTCGCGCCTAGCCCGGGCCGCACGGCGAGGATGTTCGCCGGTATGAACGTCATGACCGTCCGGGATTCGCCGACATTTCCCTCTCGATTGGCCTCCGTTCCCGGCAGCGGCGGTGGGCCTCGAGAACAACGGCCGCAGGAACGAGGTAAAATTACTATTAACGGGCTGGGCATCGGCGCAGGGCTGAGGTTATAATGGTAATAACCGCGGTCAATTGGTGCAAGGGCTCAGCACTTGGCTTCTTCGGTTCAGCCACACCCTTTTCAGTGTTGATCCTAAATCTTACAAGCGTGACTAATGAGCCTTCCCCGTTTACAATAGGGATAGTGACATCCAGTGTATTTTGGCGTTTTTCATAATTATTGATACTTGCAATTCATATTTTAAAACTGGCGGATTTGAGTGATTTAATCAAATATACGGGACCTGAGCTCTGTCTTTAGCCCTTGTGTTCTCTTGCACCTGCCACAGACGAGTTTTCCACCCAGAAACAGTGAAGAACATCAGGTCAAGAGTGAATGAGATGAAAGAAATTAGCACCAGAATGAAATAAGTAGTATTGGTGAAAATAATGGGACTGGAGCTGAACAATCCCCTCTATTTCATGACCTGCATACCAATGAAGGATATAGTGGAGTCATGGAACACTACAGCACAAAAACAGGGCTTTTGGCCCATTTGGTCTGTGTTAACTATCATCTAGAACATAGAAATCTACAGCCCATTATAGACACCTCGGTCCACAATGTTGAACCAATCATGTAACCTACTCTAGAAACTGCCTAGAATTACCCTACTGCATAGCCCTATATTTTTCTAAGTTCCATGAACCTATCTAAGAGTCTCTTAAAAAACCCTATTATACCTGCTTCAACCACCACCACTAGCAGTGCATTCTACACCCACCACTCTCTGTGTGGAAAAACTTACTCCTAATATCCCCCCTGTACCTACTTCCAAGCATCTTAAAACTGCCTCCGCATGTTAGCCATTTCGGCCCTGGGGAGAAGCCTCTGGGTATCCACATGATTAATGCCTCTCATCATCTTATACACCTCTGACAAGTCACCTCTCATCCACCGTTACTCCAAGGAGAAAAGGCCAAGTTCACTCAACCTATTCTCATAAGGCATGCTCTCCAATCCAGGCATCATTCTTATGAATCTCCTCTGCACTCTTTTTATAGTATCCACTGTTTCCTGTAGTGAGATGACCAGAACTGAACACAGTGGGATGCAATAACATGGTTTAAGAGTGGGCAAAAATAAGCGCGATGGGTGAAATGTCATGGAAATGAATGCTAGGGTCTCAGCTGTTCACAGGGTCTGTTATATGTAATATATTCAGGTTTGGTGGTACAAATTTGGGTGGCTGTGAGATCTCAGGAGCTATATGAACGGGCAAGGGCATGTACATGGAACATAATGTGAAAAAAAAATTTCCAGTTTTGGTTTGAAACATGAGATTAAACAAATTGGGTCTACTCTCTCTGGACTATAGGTGATCTCTGAATTACACAGAATTCTAGTGGTGTTTGATAGAGTAAATCTAGAAAGTCACAAACTCATAACTGTCATTCAGACCAAAACGAGAAGACTTTTTTTCACCCAGAAGGGAGTGAATCATTGTATTTTTTTTTCTCCCCCATCTAGACATTCTCTCTTCTTCCCCCTCCTGTTGGGCAGAAAATACAAAAGCCTGAAAGCATGTACCAACAGGCTCAAAGATAGCTTTGGTCCTGCTGCTCTCAGACTATTGAACAGTTCCCTGGTATGATAAGAATAGACTCTTGACATCAAAATCTACCTTGTTTTGACCTTGCACTTTATTGTCTATCTGCACTGCCCTTATTGTGCAACTTTAACACTTTGTTTTGCACTCTATTTTACTTTGTACTACCTCAATGCATTGTTGTAATGAATTAATGTATACACATGGTATACAAGCCAAATTTTTGGCTGTACCTTGATACATGTGATTATAATGAACCAATTTACCAAAGGACTTTGGAAGTTCAGTCACTGAGATTGATAAAGGCAGAGTCTATAGTTCAGGATACTAGGGAAACCAAGACTTAAGCAAAATTACCCTAATTTAAAATAAAGGAAAAAAAACTTCTGGTTTAAGGTGAATGACAACTTAATGTTGGTTACCAAAACAAGAAATACAACGAAATATTTCATTAATTACACTTTTTCCGTTTAAAAAAAAAACTATGGTAAGCGATCATTGCAAACAACGGAGGCAAAGGTGAGTCTCAGTTGAGGGTCGAAGCATGTGGGGTGAGTGAGGCAAAGTTGTGGCGAGTTCCAGGCATATTCAAAGAAAACCCAGAGCAAGTAGAGTCAACAAAATTGGAGCAGAGGAGAGGCAGTTTGAGGCTCATCCACCTAAGCTGAGAGTGAGGCTTGATCGATCTCAGCACCAGGCCGGTTTGGAATGGTTCGGTACAGGCTGAAACATGGCGGCAGGGTCCAGGTCCAAAGCATATCGATGTGACAGAGCCCGGGTCCTAAAGAGAGGAACAACACGATGTTTGGACGATTTAAACGTTGGGCCAGATGGATTGAAAAAGTAGGGTGTTGTGACCAGAGGTGAGGGTCAGGACAGTTCTGCTTGTTGCTCCAGGACGTTTACTGTGCTCTTCACTACACTGAGACTGAGGCCATGGCCTGCTCCAGGCTCCGTGTCTGCAGGCTCCGCGACATTTACTTTGTTATGGGCTGAATTGACACTGATGCTGAGCCTGTGGCTGTGGCTGTGGCCTGCTCCGGCTGCTCCAGGCTTCGTGTTTGAGGACTCACTTTCATTCTAAATGCTACTCTTACTGCTTGCATGATTTGTTTTTTTTTTCTCTCCACATTGGGTGTTTGTCTGTCTTTTTCTCTGGGTTCATTTGGGTTTCTTTGTTTTGAGGCTATTTGTAAGAAGATGAATCTCAAGGTTGTATAATGTATACATAATGAGATAATAAATCTACTTTGTGTAGCTATGATATCACTACTTGGTAGAATATGCTTTTGGGTTAAATGGCCTACTGTGTCAAATTCGTGCATTCGTATGTAATGTATTACGATGAGTAATTATTTGCAAAAGAATATCAGTTATAAGAAGTGCACACATGGCTGCATTTTGTACAAGTTGGTAACAAGTTGTTATAAATCCCAGTAACACAGTAATTTATTTTCTATTGAACAGCATTGTGTAATGCTTTTCATTTGTACAATACAAAATGAGAATTTTTATAAACTGTAAGCAAATGATTGAGTGATGGAGGTCTCTTTCTTTCACCAGTGAATTATTGATGCAGGGAAGGATTCAAAATAAAGGATATGATCCACTCCACCAAGTTCCTGGGCAAATCTGAACCACAGAGCATCAAATATGATCCCTTCTCTAACTCTGAATAGTTAAGCTGGTGAAAAATCAATGCTACTGAAAAATTCCTCCAAAGATTTTAACATGTCTGTTAAATTATATCAGATACAACATGACTTGCATGAAAGTTAATGATGTAAAATAGTGCAATAATTTCAAAGAGCAACACCGTGTAGTGGATCAGCTTCTGTGCTATATGATTTTGATACTTAGTTTATTTCATCTGCTTTCCTTTTATCATTGTTGGTTGTCTGTTCAGATAGTTTTATGTGGGTCCTGACTCTCAGTGGATATTTACATCTGGGGATACCCAATAATGAGAGAGGTTAGGAATCTACTTGTGTAGAAACCATTTCCAATCATCTCTCACTTTTAGGTTGAGTGAGTTCAGTTATTGTAGTGCAGGCTGGGCTTTTAAAATATTTCTAATTTCTCTTAACAAACACAAGTTTTTACTGAGTCAAAATTACAAATCTGTCTTATTATCTATGTAAAGAAATTTGTAATTGAACAATGTCTAGAAGGCAAATTGAAATACCCATGTAAATCTGAAAAATTATCTTTCATATTGTGATACCTGCTAAATTTAAACAATTTGAGCCACCCAATTTCAAAATTTGGAATGTATTTTGGTATACTGGGATACTAAGAGACACTTTTTTCAGTAAGTTTAACACAATGGTCAAAACAACATCCTTTCCAAATGCTGTGTGGTTGAATAGACAATGGATAATAAATAATATATAATTGTTCAAGATTTGAATTACAATTTGAAAATTAAAACCACATTGAGTGTAAGGCATTAGGATCTGATACCTTTACAGTCTTGGAAATTAGATTTTAGCATTTTTGACTAAGTTGAAGTAGATAAATACTGTGGAAAATTTAATGTAATTTTTATCTTTTTAAAAACATGTAATGAGGTGTTCTGTGCTTTCTTGTGCACCAAACCATTTTTAGAACATTGTCAAGAATTACTGTAAGGAAATGCTGCTTCTCTGAGCAGTTTCTGTTTCATAGAGGTTCTCATTTTAACCAATGTTTATAAAAGTCTTACAGGTAAATTCACTTTCTGATTATCAAAAGAAATATATTAAAATTTTTTTATTTATGATGTATACAGTATATTGGCTCCCAAATCATGATTATTTAAACATTTTCTGCCAAACTGTTAGCTTTCATTTGATTACTATTGTCTGAACAATGAAAACACCAACAGAATGATGTTCTCTTTCAGAACATACAGAAGTAAACCACCTTGTCCTTCGAGCCTGCTGATGGATGATCAATTTGAAAATTCCTGTGCCAGTTCCCCATAGCTCTGAAATCTTCCATCTTTCATAAAAATTCCCCATAACTCTGAACTCTCTCATCATTCAAAAACTAACTTCCTCTTTTTAGAAAATGTTTCCAAAGATTTTTTTTGAATAAGGTTGAAAGAATACAGAGAAAATTTACAAATGTTGCCAGTACTGGAGAAACTGATTTATATGGAAAGATTGAATAGGTTAGGACTTTGTCCCTAGGAACGCAGAAGGTTGAGAGGAGATTTGATAGAGGTATATCAAATTTCACTGGACAACAAATTTTTTCAAAACTGTGGCTTCCTCAGAATTTTTTTTGGTTTATGATAGACTGCTTGAAGATGAACACAAATATAATTTGCGACTACTTGTATCACGTAGGAATTTGGAGAAACAACAAATTAACTTTTATTGAATATAATGTGTTTAATTGCATAATGGTGCTGATGCTTTGCAATAGTTTAACTAAGTTAAAAATATTTTGTTAATGGTTTTCATTTGTACTCAGTGTCTGAGGCTTCTCACTTAAGTGTCCAACAATAATTCACCAGTATTGATGGATTCCAGTTGCCCTGGTAACTTTTCTCCATGACCGCGATGTCCTGGTGAAACCTTTCACCATGCTCATCACTAACAGCACCAAGAATTGCGGGGAAGAAGTCTAAATGGGAAGGCAGAAAATGAATCTTTAGTGACATGTTGCATTTCATGGTTTTATATGCTTGAAGCATGCTTTCAACCAGCTGCATGTAGTTCGGTGCTCTAGATGCCGAGAAGAATTTCAACAACTTCCTTGAACGCTTTCTATATGATTTTCTCCGGTCCCACTATAAATTCTTCAAACCTGTCGTTGATGACCTGTTTGATTTGTGGACCAACAAAAATGCTTTCCTTAATCTTGGCATCAGTTATTCTGGGAAGCATCTGTCTCAAATATCAAAATCCTTCATAGAAATTTTTGTGCCTGGTGATAGCAAATTCCATCTTTACAGTCCTGAACCCAGTAATTATTACTAAAACCTGTCCTGCCATGCAGCAGCCGCACCGCCTAAGCATGGCCTAGCATACCTGGACAAGATAGGAAACTTTCCGGCTTACATTGTAGGCAACATGTTAATTGACTTGAATTATGAATTGAAATAACAAACATAAGTGATTTCAAAAAATGGTGCGTGATAGGGAAATTTCATGGTGATTTTCATGATCACTAGCCCAAAATTCATAAGATACACCTAAAGGTATACAGGAAGCAAAATCTTTATTGTCCATTGTTATGAAGGATATAGATAGGGTAAATACAATCAGCTTTTTCCACTGAAGTTGGGTGGGACTACAACTAGAAGTCATGGATTAAGGCTGAAAGGTGAAAAGTTTAAGAGGAACATGAGAGGAAACTTCATTCAGAGGGTCAGAAGGTTGTGAAATGAGCCGCAAGTGGTGCATGTAAGGTCAATTTCAGAGCAGTTTGGATAGGTACTTGGATGTTCGGGGTATGGAGGGCTATGGTCCCGGTGCAGGTCGATGGGAGTAGATGGACTGAAGGGCTTGTTTTTGTGCTGTACTTTTCCATGACTATTACTCTGTCTACATTTAATCTTAAACACAAGATTCTGCAGATGCTGCAAATCCAGAGTAACACACTCAAAAAGCTGGCAGAACTCAGCAGGTTAGGCAGCATCTATGGAAAGGAATAAAGAGTTAACATTTTGGGCCAAGACCATTTAATCTTCATTCTTTCGTTATGGACCAAGCACGGCAAATGAGGCTGGCCTAGATGGGAATCTTAGTTATTATGGACCAGCTGGGCTGAGTGGCTTTTTTCCATGACTATACTCAGCACCTCATAACATTTCCCAAATGTCCAATGTATTTTTCCTCTCTTTTCTCTTTACATCTCCCAGACATCTCTTTCCTGTGATCATACCACTTCTCAGTTTTCTTCTTTTGGGTAATATGCTTCCATACCTGACATTCAACCCACACAAAATGTTGGAAGAACTTAGCAGGCCAGGCAGCATCTATGGAAGAGAGTACAGCCCTAAACAATCCTTCCAGGTGAGGCGACACTTCACCTATGAGTCTTTTGGGGTCAGGTGCTCCCGGTGTGGCCTCCTGTATGTAGGTGGGACCTGAGCATCTACGCTCCATCCGCCAGAACAAGCGGGATTTCCCAGTGGCCACCCATTTTAATTCACTTAACATTCCCATTCCGATATGTCCATCCATGGCCTTGTTCACTGTTGTCATGAGGCCACGCTTAGGTTGAAGGAACAACACCTTGTATTCTGTTTGGTAGTCTCCCACCTGATAAAATGAACATCAATTTCTCGAACTTCCAGTAATACCCCCTAACCTCCCTTCCCTCTGCATTTCCCATCCCCTTTTCCCTCTCTCACCTCATCACCTTCCTTTGGTGCTCCTTCTCCCATTTTCTTTCTTCCATGACCTTCTGTCTCTTTCGCCAAACAACTTCCCAGCTCTTTACTTCATCCCTCCCCCTCCAGGTTTCACCTATAACCTGGTGGTTCTCTCTCCCCTCCCCCCACCTTTTAAATCTATTCCTCAGCTTTTTTTCTCCAGTCCTGCCAAAGGGTTTCGGCCAGAAGTATTGACCGCACTTTTTTCCACAGATGCTGCCTGGCCTGCTGAGTTCCTCCAGCATTTTATGTATATTGCTCGGATCTCCAGCATCTGCAGATTTTCTCTTGTTTGTGAGTAGTTGAAAATAGTCAGATGAAGTTCAGAAATATTTTCAGAAATGCTTTGGTGTGATGCAGTTGATCTATGGTGGAATTGATTCTGAAATATTGATATCCTGACATTCAGGTTTGTTGATTAATGTGGAAAGAGAGTAAATCCAGAAGGTAGTTTATGAATGCGGGAGGATGCATCACTATAGTATTTCATAATAGCATAGGATTGAAGTGTATAATTGATTATGGGGCACAAAAACAATGAAACAAAAATTGAGGATCACCAAGATTAGTAAGGACATGAAGTGGACTTGGACCCAGGCATGTGATTTTCTTGACAAGGAGCATTCTAGCAAAATCGAAGCTATAAAAGCAGTAGAGCCATCAAGTAGAACAACAACAGTAGATGGTTGACAACAGGCTGGAAAAGTTTATCTTAAAACAGGCTAGTAAATTGGAGCCAAGTGTATTGAGTCTTCATTGCAGCGAAAGCCAGGTTTTGATTGACGAAACTGGTGATTGGGAGATAGGTTCTTGGTGATGTATATTTGTAATTTCAACATGTAGTTAGGATTAAAATACAGCCACTGTTAATGCAAAAAAGAATGTAAACAATGGGGAGGAACAGGGGAATGAAAGCAGATTGGGGTAGAGAAAGCAAATGATAAAACTGACATCCAACTAATTAGATCTGTGCAGTTTTGAGTTACCAGATTATGAAAGCTTTCAAAGCCTTGAAATCTGGGATGAGGGACCCGCAGGCGGGTGGAGATGAGGGAAACTGGGCTCAGTCTCCTTGGAGCAGAAAACAGTCGATTTAATAGATTAGTATAAAATTAAACAAGGTTTTGATAGGATTTATAAGATAACAGGCTTAGGCGAGGTACATGTCTGGTAACTTACTACTTATTCGTTCTTCGTTCTTTGTCTGTTAATGCATAGTTGGTGCAGTGAGAATGGCTCCAGGGACTGTGTTGTATTCTTTGTGTGAGACGTGGGAATTCTGGGAGACCTCCAGCCTCCTGGATAACCACATCTATGCCATATGCACTGAACTGCAGCTCCTCAGAGAATGTGTTAAAGAACTAGAGCAGCAGCTCAATGACTTTCGGGCCATATGAGAAACTGAGGAGGTGATAGATTGGAGCTGCAGAGTGGTAACCACTCTGAAGTTGCAGGAGGCAGGTACCTGGCTGGCTGTCAGCAGAGGAAAGGGAAATGGCAGCCAGTGCAGAGTACCTCTGTGGCAATTCCCCTCAATAATAAGTATACCGTTTTGAGTACTGTTGGTGGAGGGATGACCTACCAAGGGGGAGATGTAGCTACTGGGTTTCTGGCACTGAGTCTGGTGCTGTGACTCGGAGGGAAAGGAGGGAAAAGAGGAGATGATAAAGACGCCTAGATGGTATGTTGCCTCCCAGGTGCCAGGGTCCGGGATGTCTCAGATCAGGTCCACAGCATTCTAAGGGGGGAGGGTGAGCAGCCAGAAGTCTTGGTGCATATTGGCACTGTCCTGAAAAGAGAATTTTGGGAGTTGGAAAGCAGGACTTGCAGTATGGTAATCTTTAGATTGCTGCCTGTGCCATGTGCCAGTGAGGGCAAGAATAGGATGATTTGGCAGATGGATGTATGGCTGAGGAACTGATGCAGGGGGCAAGGTTTCAGATTTCTTCTTAATCATTGGGATCTCTTCTGGGGAAGGTATGTCTGGTGCAAAAGGGATGGTTCACACCTGAACCCAACGGGTCCAATGCCCTTGCAGTCAGGTTTGCTACAGCTGTTGGGGAGGTTTTAAGTTAATTTGGCAGGGGAATAGAAAACAGTGATAGGGCTGAGGATGGGGCAGTTGGGATACAAAGAGAGGCAGTGTTTAATAAAAAAGTCAAGAAGGACAGCCAGATGAAAGGGCAAAATTGCAGTCAGTACAATGAGTTGCAGTGTAACAGGGACAAAATCAAAAAGGGTGATGAATACAGGACTGAAGGTGTTATATTTGAATGCACACAGTATACAGAATAAGGTAGATGATCTTGTGCATTCAGAGATTGACAGATATGATGTGATCATCACTGAGTCATTGGTGATAGAAGATTATAGTTTGGAGCTTAACATCCAAGGATACACGTTGTCTCGAAATGACAGGCAGGTAGTCAGAGGGGGTAGTGAGTTCTGTTAATAAAATATGAAATCCAATCTGTAGGAAGAGGTAACATAGGATTGCAAGATGTTGAATCAGTGTGGGTAGAGTTAAGGAACTGCAAGGGTTAAAACTCGATGGGTGTAACATACAGGCCTTTGATCAGCAGCCAGGATGTGGGCTACAAATTACAACAGGAGAAAGAAAATGCATGTCAAAAGGACAATGTTATAATCGTCATGAGGGATTTTCAATATGCGGGTAGATTGGGAAAATCAGGTTGGTGCTGATTTGAGATCCCAAGAGAGAACATTTGTAGAGAGCCTTTGAAATGGCTTTTTAGAGCAGCTTGAGGTTGAGCCCACAAGGGGATCAGCTATTCTGGATTGGGTGTTGTATAATGACCCGGATTTGATTAGGGAGCTTAAGGTAAAGGAACCATTAGGAGACAGTGATCAAAAAATGATAACATTCACCCTGCAGTTTGAGAGGGAGAAGCTAAAGTCAAATGTATCAGTATTACTGTGGAGCAAAGGGAATTACAGACGCATGAGAGAGCTGCTGGCAGAAGCTGATTGGAAGAGGACACTAGAAGAGACAACAGCAGAGCAGCAATGGCTGGAGATTCAGAAGAGACAGGATAGATACAACCCAAAGAAGAAGTAGTATTCTAAAGGCAGGATGACACGGGTGTGGCTGAAAAAGGAAGGTAAAGCCAACATAAAAGCAAAAGAGGGCATCTCATAGAGCAAAAATTATTGGATAATTGGAGGATTGGGGAGCCTTTAAAAAGCAACAGAAGGCAACTAAAAAAGCCATAAGGAGGGAAAAGATAAAATATGAAGGTAAGCTAGCCAATAATATCAAATAGGATACAATTTTTTTCAGATTTTTAAAGAAGAAAAGAGGGACAAGAGTAGGTATTGGACCACTGGAATATGATGCTGGAGAGGTAGTAATGGAAGACAAGAAAATAGCAGATGAACAAAATAATAATTTTACATCAGTCTTCACTGTGGAAGACACTAGTAGTATGCAGGAAGTTTGAGAGTGCCGGGCGGGGGGGGGGGGGGTGCAGAAGTTTGTGAATTTGCCATTACTAAGGAGAAGGTGCTAAGGAAACTAAAAGTTCTGAAGATGGGTAAGTCACCTGTACCAGATTGACCCCACCCCAGGTTTCTGAAAAAGGTAGCTGAAGAGTTTGTGGAAGCATTCTTTCAAGAACTACTAATTTCTGGCATGGTTCCGATGGACTGGAAGATTCCAAATGTCAATCCATTCTTCAAGAAGGGAGGGAGGGAGGTAGAAGAAACAAAATTATAGGCAAGTTCGCCTGATCTCAGATTAGAGGGACATCCATTTAGAATGGAGATGAGGAGGAATTTCTTCAGCCAGAGGGTGGTGATTCTGTGGAATTCATTGCCACAGGAGGCCAGTCTATTGGGTGTATTTAAGGTGCAGGTTGATAAATTCTTGATGAGTCGGGGCATAAAAGATTATAGGGAGAAGACAGGAGAATGGAGTGAAGAGGAAATGTACTCCTCAGCTTTTTTTCTCCAGTCCTTCAGAAGGGTTTTGGCCCGAAATATCGACTGTGCTTTTATTCCATAGATGCTGCCTGGCCTGCTGAATTCCTCCAGCATTTTGTGTGTGTTGCTTAAGAGAAAATGGATCAGCCATGATCAAATAGTGGAGCAGACTCAACAGGCTAAATGGCCTAATTCTGTTCTATGTGTTACAGTCTTTTGACTTTTTTGACAGAAGAGTTTGCTACTAGAAGACGACAGATTTAAAGTAATTTAAAATAAAGAACCAAACGAGGGAAAAGATTTTTTTCATTCTGATTGTTATGGTCTACAATGCACTGCCCAAATTGAGGTGAAATCAGATTATAGCTTCAAAAAGGGAATTGGATACATGGTAACATCCCTGCAACTTTCTTCCAAATCAGAGCAAAAGAGAGGAAGTAATAGTTAGTGATTGTAAGAGCAGAATTGATTGTGAATAATTGCTCAATGTATCTGATTTTATTTTTCAGGAGTGTTTTTTTCCCTTTTTTTTTCCAGGTTCAGTACTGACTGGAGTCACCTCCTGCAAAAGAAAGCTCTCAAAGAGGCCGGGGTATATGTGGAAGAATGTTGAACAAAGGTTAAGCCATCCCACACCTACTGGTATTCATTTGGATTCACAACATACTGGAAAAGAAACAAATAGTCGTACAGGCTTGTCTTTTGACATTAATAAACAGGAGAAGCACAGATTAAACAATAAACACACAAGGGAAGACAAATATGTAGATTATCAGAATACTGTTTCTGATCGGTTGTCTGCCAGAAGTCCTGTGGTTGCAGATATGATTGGGTCAGAAAGTGTTCAGCACATTCTTGGTTCTAACTGTCCGTGTAGCATTGACAGTCAAGAATGTTCCTTTTATACTGGGGTTAATACTTATTCCAAGCATTTGTTGACAGGCAATCTGCAGAAGAAAGATGCTTGCCTTAAACAATATAAAAAGGAAAGAAGTATTGATGTTAGCAAGTCACAAGCTATTACTAGTCCAAATAAACAAGCAGACAGTGAAAATTTGCAAAGACAGCAGCTTTGGGACATTGATAGAGAAATGGATTCAGCTAGCACTTTTATTTCCAGCTTTAATTTCATACAGATGTCGTCAAATTGTAACAGCAGTATTATTGGCAATAAAGATGAATCACAGCAGAATAGCCTTGTTTTACCGCGTCACGATGCTGAACTAGAAATGCGATGCCATGATACAAATACATTCATAACAAATCAGTTCTGCTCCAAATCTTTATGGAAGGATTTTAACACCAATTCTTTGCACGCATGTCAAAATGTTGGCATTAAATGTGGTACTGATGCAAAGTCAGAGAACAGTCATCAGGACTATGACTTGCTCTCACTAGATACAGATATTTGTGCATGTTCAGCTGATACTTCTGATGGTTCTTCTGCTGGTTCATCTGTAACATCAGGGTATGAGAGCAGCATCACCATACTTGACCAGAAATGTCATTCTTTAATGAGGAAATATGAACCAATTCTTCAAGATTGCCTCCATGAAAACAGAATAAAGTTGAAGGCTAGTATTTACTTAAATATCTTGGTTAATGTTCAGTTGTATTTATAACGTGTTATAAATGCAGTATTATGTTCTGACATAAAATGTCTATGGATGTCTGTATGTATACACTATCGTTCTTGAAAGAACTTAAAATGGTAAGGCTTTCAGAATTTTCTAAACTGCTTTGAACTGTATAACTAGGTATAACTGTAAACAGATTTCAAAAAAGTTTTGTTTAATTTTTGGAATGCAGTACTGAAAAAATAGGAACTACAATGCAATGCGTATCTGTGTACATTCTACTATGTCAGTGAGAAAAATAATTGGTGCTTCAGATTCTCAATCTTTGTTGCAGTTTAATGATTTTCTTCATTTGTATTTTGTGTTGTTGCATTATACAAAAGGATCTTTAGGTTGAAGTTTACTTTTGTTTCTTGCTTAGAAATGTCATATTGGTGAGTGGCAATCAAATGTTCACTGCTTGCTAACACTGCTGTAAATTATTGAAATATGTGAATTTGAGGCTATAAGTATTGTTTAATAGTTCCACTGCTGCTCGCATTACAGCAAGATGGGCTTACACAATGATGTGAATAATTATCATGCTGCATTCACCAATTATAAAGCCAGTTGTCTTAATTATAAAGCGTTTACATCCACACCATATTTGCTCATTGATTCCATTGGCCAGTCCTTGTTGTCTAAAACTAATTAGATAAATTGTTGAAATAATATGTTGCAAGGCATTATGCATTTAAAATTCTTTGAAAGTTTAGCTTTCCACCCTGAGGATAAGGCTACTCTCAGGGCGGAGGAGCAACGCCTTATGTTCCGTCTGGGTTGCCTCCGACTTAATGGCATGAATATCAATTTCTTCTTCCAGTAAATTCCATGCTCCCCCCCCACTTCTATTCCCTACTCTGACCTCTTACCTCTTCTCTACCTGCCTATCAGCTCCTCCTTTCTCCTATGGTCCACTCTCATCTCCTGTACCTTTCCTACTTACGTAGCTTTGCATATCACTTTCCAGCTGTCCTCCTTCCCCTCTCCCCACCTTTTTCTTCAAGTGTCTTTCCCCTTCCTTTCCAGTCTTGAAGAGGGTCTTGGCCCAAAACATCAACTGTTCGTTTACTTCCATAGATGCTGCCTTACCTACTGAGTTCCTCCAGCCTCTTATGTATGTTACTTTGAATTTCCAGCATCTACAGAATTTCTTGTTTAAGAAAATGTCATCTATTCTCTCTATAATATTGTTTGAGACTTTATCCAAATGTCCTGTCACTTGCTAAAAATAGTAGATTGCCTATTGGCAGTCATGTAAAATGAGAAGTTGCTTGTAGACCACACAAGTTTCACTTTGCCCACAGTTGTGACTCAACTTTTCAATACTATTACTTTGAAATTTTGCCATTAGATTTTGTTCACTTTTGTCTTTTTTTTTGAAACAAATACAGTATAAAATACTTGTCTTCAAAAAAAATAGCTGTGTAATTCTGCACTTTGTCTGGTTTTGATAAATCTCAGTAGTACGAAGTGATTTAACATGTTTTAAGTAACTCAAAAAATGAGAATTCTTCAACCAAGCTGTAATCAAACACCAATGCCTAAATACCAATTGGTTTTATTTCCTGTGGATTCTTATTATATCCAATAGAAATTCCATTTCTTGGGTATCCATCAATCTTACCATAGCTTGTAGATTTTTTTGAATAAACTAATGTTTAATTTGGTTTCAAAAATAATCTGTCGTGAGGTTTATATGATAAATACAATCATGAATATCGATAAACTAAGTGATGACGTATTCAGGATTATTTAAGGCATTCAGTGCCAGCACATTGTGAAAAAAGGAGAATTTGAATATGGAAATGTATAAAAATTTTGATTTTTAAGAATGACTTTTGGACAAAAGGCGAAAGAGTACTTGAGCTGTAATGAACAGTAACTTAATATCATTACATCAGAGGTGAATCAACCCTCATCCTATTTATAATTTTGTCAGGTGTTGATTGTGAGGGTCAGTTGAGTTTTATCATAGAAAGTAATAGTTACATTATTCAAATTTTTGTGACAGCCCATTAAGGAACAAATAAGCAGAACTTTTGGTTTCATTTGAGTATCTTCATAAAACTGAAAATTATGCACCTTTTCAATACTGATGACTGACCTATCTTCTGTTTAAAGTAATGCAAATGGTGAATTGTCTCACTTGTTAGAGTCATGTGTTCTGAATATATTTATATCTTTTCTTATTAGAAATAGGAGCAGGGCATGACTGTTCATACCCATGAGTGACCTCTGCTATTTAATAAGCTTAAGCCCACCAATCCCAATATTAATTTATTATGGCCCTATAATTTTTATCTGTTAATCAATTCTCAGTACATATTGTATTACCCCCACTAGACTGGCCTTCAAATTTGTTCAGCAACCTCCTCTGTAAGACCTTATTGAAACCCTTCTGAAAATCCAAATAATTTACTTCCGTTGGTTCTTATCCCCTCTGATAGATGTAATTTCAGAGAATCTCAGATTGATCAATCATTCTTCACATCAAACTTTTAATTTAGATTACAATCTTAGACATCAGTAATCAGAGCTATCTGTATTGCTAGTTCTTTAAAGATTTTGAGGCACTGGTAGCGTGGACCTTATCAGTTTTGTCTCCTATTAATTCCTAATAGTTTTTCTTTACTAACACCAGTGAACCTTTAGTTCTCCAAGCTTTTTGGGCGGCTTTTTAATTCTTCATCTGTGGATATGGTCACAAAGCACTTGTTTGCCATTTCCTTATTGTTCCTTCATAATTTCTCTCTTATTTATCTGTTGGGGATCTGATTTGTCCTTGCTACTCATTTTGTTTTTACATATCTACAGAACCCTTTCTTGCCTGTTTACTCTCACATTTGTATATTTTCCTTTTCATATCAATTATCCTTAGAAATCTCAAAATTTTCCTGATTTTCAGGTTTGTTGCTTTTTCTGGCTTGCTTTTAACTTTAAGATTTAATTTCTCCTGTTATCTCATTTCTTCTTGTTTCTCTTTGAGCCTTAGAATGTATATGTATCACTTTTTTTTGGTAACGTTGCTCAATACCTGTCCACTGGCATATTCTTCAACAGAGTTTTCTAATCTGTCAAACCAATCTGCCTCTCACCCTGTCATGGTTGCTTTAGATTGAAAGTCCTGATATCAGATTGAATTACATCACTTCAGATTTAATATAACATGCATCTTATTCTAGCCTCTGTTTCCCAGATGATCCTTTACTGTAAGAGCGCCCCTTGGAAAGAACTTGTTTTTATGAAATATTTCTTCTTTTAAGGAATAGATGTAAATAAATGTTTCCTTGTTAGTTCTTTAATATACTAATAGAGAATAATTTATTCTCTGTGCTGTTTGTACTGATTTGGTTTGCCCAGGCTATATATGTAGATTAAAGACTCCTCTGAATGCACAGTGTTCTCTTGTTATTACTTTGATAAATGTATTTTGAACTTTTAAATCTGCATTTGATCTGTCTTTTAGCTTATGTATTTTTATTTTGATAATTGTAGCTTCAAACCTTGATCTTAAAGCTACAGAAACTTCAGAAGAATGCTGTACAGAATGATGATTATGAGAAAGGTAAGCTTGTGCTGGATTTTTAAAATTGCATTTTCTAAAATTTTGTATTGACCTGCTTCCTTTTGTATATATGAAATTTCACCAGAGTGATATGGAAGGCAAGCTCAGTGTCCATTTATATTGGACTACAAATAGGCTGAGGATATACTGAGAGAGAAACTGTGATGTGTGCTTTCGATGATCCACTATATAATAATAGCTATCCATCAATGGAAAAACATAGACCTGGTGGATTTCTTTATTAACAATTGATTTATTTTAGTTCTAATTTTATTTGAGTTTGTATTTATTTCTTTGTTGTACTACCCAAAAGCCTTGGCACTTTACTATAGTACACTGGCTAAGGAGGAGCTATTTAGGGTAGTAGATGGAGTACTATTCTTATAGATTGCTTTACATTGAAGTGTGTTAAACATTTACCCAGATGAATATTACTTCATTAATCTAAAGTACATTAAAGATAGTGGAAAGACTTTGGAAAGTAGGGTGGTGATTTACTCTCCCAACATGTTTCTTTATCCATTATATTTATGAGGCAGGCCCATTTATGTTTTTGCCCAGTGGTGATGATGGCTTGTTGATATTTGGATATTGATATTGCCTTTGAATATCAAAGGGAGATAGTTAAATGTTCTTATTGGCATGGTCATTCCTAATATTCCTAATATGTTTGGAATGAATGTCCCTTGCTATGCTTCGAATTTTGTCTAGTTTTTGATACATGAATCTGTACATAGATTATTCTTCATCTGAGTACTGTACCCCAGTATTATGAAAGCTCATTTTCGGGCAATAAGGTCCACCCCATGTGATGTAAAGAAACAATGGGCCTCGACTCTCTCCTGGCTTGGTACTGAAGAGTTAAGCCCGAAACTGAATATTTAACCTCCTAAATTATGATGAATTCTACTTAATGGTGAACATCCTTACATCTACCTTTATGATAGAATGAAGTTTTTGGCAAAGCAGTTGAAGAATTGCATTCTCTTCAACAACTGTTGCAGGAATTTCTTAGGGATGAAATTAATCACCTTAAACAACTATTGCTGTCTTCCTCTGTGAAAGTAATGTCTCCAACCAGTGGAAAAATATTCTCTTTAACTTTCACAGACTTTTAATAACATTTATATTTTAATAACTTATTTGTGGTAATATTTTGTTTTATGTGCTGTGTATGATATGTGTTTTGTGGGTGCGCCATGGTCCAGAGGAACATTTTAACTTTTGTTATACAATATATGCAGTATGTACGACAAACTTGAACTTGAACTTACCAGGATTCCTTCAAAATGGTTAAATATTGACTTTCTACTAAGGGTGGCCACTCTTACCTTACTTATGAAATATAGCTCTTTTTCCCATTTTGGGGTGAAGGCTGGAGCTGGTTTATAAAGGTGAAACTTAATTGGAGTAGGTAGTAAGTGACATTGTCAATTTCAGTTTTCATTTATTTAATATTTGAGAAATTTCATGGCAATAAATGTATTTGTATGCAACATGCACAAAATGCTGGAGGAACTCAGCAGGCCAGGTAGCATCTATGGAAGGGAGTAAACAGTCAATGTGGCGGGCCGAGACCCTTCATCAGGACTGGAAAAAAGATTCAGAAGTTAGAGCAAGAAGGTGGCGGGGAGGGGGAGGAAGAAGTACAAGGTAGTAGGTGATAGGTGAAACTGGGAAGGGGGAAGGGGTGAAGTAAAGAGCTGGGAAGTTGATAGGTGGAAGAGATACAAGGCTGGAGAAGGGAGAATCTGATAGGAGAGGGTAGAAGACCATGGAAGAAAGGGAAGGGGGAGGAGCACCAGAGGGAGGTGATGGGCAGTTAAGGAGATAAAGTGAGAAAGGGAAATGAGAAAGGGAATGGTAAAGGTGGGGAGAAGCAATTACTGGAAGTTCGAGAAATTGATGTTCATGCCATCAGGTTGGAGGCTCCTCAGACAGAATATAAGATGTTGCTCCTCCAACTTGAGTGTGGCATCATCATGGCAGCAGAGGAGGCCAGAAACTGACATGTTGGAATGGGAATGGAAAGTAGAATTGAAATGGTGGCTATTGGGAGATCCTGCTTTATCGAGTGCTCTTTTGGTGCTCGGAGAAGCGGTCTTCCAATCTACATGGGGTTTCACTGATATACAGGAGACTGCACTGGATACTTGCAGACTTACAGGTGAAGTGTTACCTCACCTGGAAGGACTATTTGGGGCCTTGAAAAGGATTGAAGGGGGGAGGTGTAGAGGTAGATATCGCACTTTCTTTCGCTTGCAAGGATAAGTGCCAGGAGGGAGATCAGTGGGGAGGGACAAATGGACAAGGGAGTCGCGTAGGGAGCAATCCCTGTGGAAAGCAGGAAGTGGGAGGGAGGGAAAGATATGCGTGGTGGTGGGATCCTGTTGCAGATGGCGGAGATTATGGAGAATTGTGTGCTGGATGTAGAGGCTGGTGGGGTGGATGCTGATGTCTATTATAAAACCACTGTCTCTCACAGCTACCTGGACTATGCCTCTTCTCGCCCTGTTACTTGTAAAAATGCAATTCTCTTCTCTTAATTCCTTCGTCTTTGCCGCATCTGCTCTCAAAATGTGGCTTTTCATCCTAGGATGAAGGAGATGTCCTCCTCCTTCAAAGAAAGGGGCTTCCACCATCAACACTGCCCTCAACCACTTCTCTTCCATTTTATGCATGTCTGCCTTCACCCCAACCATCTGTCACCCTACCAGGGATAGGGTTTCTTTTGTCCTCACCTACTACCCCACCAGCCTCAGCATCCAGCGCATAATCCTCCGTAACTTCCGCAATTTCCAAAGGGGTCCCACCACCAAGCATACCTTTCCCTCCTCCCCATTTTTCTGCTTTCCACAGGGATCGCTTCCTACATGACTTGCTTGTCCATTCACCTCTCCCCACCGATTTCCCTCCTGGCAAGCGGAACAAGTGCTACACCTGCCCCTACCCCATCTTCTCCCTCACTACCATTCAGGGCCCCAAATAGTCCTTCCTTTCTGTGAGAAGACATGGGCATCCAGGGACAGGGACATTTTTTACATGGTTTCCTCATCACTGGCTCAAGGCCCTATTTATGAGAGATCTTCAGAATCGAACTAGCCTGGCAACTGTTTGTGCTGAGCCACTCCTAGTGATGGACTTTGAGGGGTTTGACTCACAGTACATACTGTGCTCTTGTTACTCTTGGTGTTTCTTCTTTTCTGTGTTCACAGTGAAATTCAATTTTGTTTTGTAGTTGAGCCTAGACTCTGGAATTTAACAGTGACAATCTTTATCAAAACAATTTCTGAGGGAACATGACAGGGTAAATGCTGACAGGATATTTTCCTTGTGGCATAGCGTCAGGTTAATGGTCAACCATTTAAAAAAAACACACAATATGACAAGGAATTTATTTTGTGGGCAGTGAACTTTTGGAATGCTTTCCTCCAGAGCTGAAATTTTTTAGGATATTTAAGACTATAATGGATGGAGTTTTGGACTAGTGCAGTATCAAAGAGTACCAAGCATCAGGCGGAAAAGACAGGTGGAATATGTGCTGCCCTTTATTTTATGGTTTCACCAATTGTGTAATTATCATATTTTTAATTAAGAAAGATAACAAATATTACTAATTGTTTTCATTTTGTTAAAGCTGACAAGTTCAACAGGAAGTTAGCGGAACTGAAGAAAGAGCAAAGTTCTTTAAAATTCCAGCTGCCTTCCCACCATCCTTGTATTATGATGGTTCTGCAAAATTGTGAACTTCATCTACAAGTTGCTGAGCACCAGCATAATTGTTTTTTAAATAAGTAAGTACATTTCCATAAAATGGATATAAATAAAATCTTCCAGTCAATTGAAATAGAGAGAGTGGCTTTTTATGGAAGAATTTAATTACAGTACACCAGAAATCTCCAAGATATTGTAGCTCTATATTTTGTTATGACTGAGTTCCACTTCTCTTTCTTTCTTTTTCCAATATTTTTATTAAATTTCATATAGACAAATGCAGAATTCATAAGGATGCTTATTATAAATCAAAATAAGGTAGCACAAAATGCACTGTTTTTAAATCACACTGATACAATCACGGTATCCCATATTCATGATCAATCAAATAAAATTGAATTATGAAATACAATAATATAGTTAATTATATTATAAAAAGTCTACACCCACTACCAAGACAAAGCTGGTTGGTTTAAAAAAAAGAGTACCATATAGTGTTTTATAATAATAGCCCAGATCTATATTTTACTAACAATAACTGGCCCTTGTGGCTACGGGGGTCAGGGGGTATGGAGGGAAGGCTGGGGCGGTGTTCTGAGTTGGATGATCAGCCATGATCATAATAAATGGCGGTGCAGGCTCGAAGGGCCGAATGGCCTACTCCTGCACCTATTTTCTATGTTTCTATAACAATTCAAAGATTTTCAAAATAGTTCAGAAAGGGTCCCCATAACGTTTGAAAATCTTGATTAGAATCAGAAATGGAATAACAAATCTTCTCTAAATTTAAACATGATGTAACATCACATAACCATTGAGCATGTGTGGGGGGGGGGCAACCTTCTTCCATTTAAGCACGATCGCCCTCCTAGCCATAAGAGAAATAACCAGTACTCGCAAATGAGAAGGCTCCAAAATTATAGCTCTTTCTTCAACAATACCAAATAAGGCAGTCAAAGGATTGGGCTTAAAATTAACTTTAAAATGTACAAAAAAAGTTTGGAATACATCCTTGCAATATTTTTCAAGGCTCGAACATGACCAAAACATATGAATTGATGAAGCCTCTCCATTATTACATCTGTGACAATACGGAGATATATCTGCAAAAAAACGAGAGAGCTTGTCCTTAGACATATGAGCCCTATGTACCACTTTAAATTGTAGGAAGGAATGACAAGCACATAATGATGAAGAACTAACCATTTTGAAAATAGCCCTCCAGGTCTCATCAGATAATGAAGTCTGTAAATCCTTTTCCTAATCTTTTTTTAATTTTGTCTAAAGGAGCCATTCTCAGTTCCAACAACAGACCATAAATATAAGATATTGAGGCATTATCAAAAGGTTTCAAATTAAAAATTACATCTATTATGTTCTTTTCTGGACTGGTAGGAAATATATATAGTTTAGATCTTACAAAATCTCTAATCTGTAGATATCGAAAAAAGTGGGTATTTGATAAGTTATATTTCATTGAGAGCTGCTGAAAGAAGAAAGATGCCCTCCAACAAACAGATCCTGAAATCGTTTAATGCCTAATCTATCCCATTCTCTAAAAACCAGATCGGTTGTAGATGGTTTTAAAAAAAATTAGAAAAAATAGGACTAGAAAGAGAAAATCTCAATAAACCGAAATGTTTTCTAAGCTGTAGCCAGATCCTCAAAGTGTGTTTAATCACCAAACTGTCAGTTAATTTATTTAAAGATAAAGGAAGAGAGGATTGGAGAAGAGAAATAATAGAAAATTTCGCAACAAAGTTGGCTTCCAAAAAGACCCATATTGGACAATCCTCATGATTAATATAATATAACCAGAATGTGAGATTTTGTATGTTAATTGCCCAGTAATACAACCTAAAATTGGGTAGTGCAAGGCCTCCATTCTTTTTAATTTTTTTGAAGGTGGTCTTTATTTAGTCGGGGTTTTCTGTGCTTCCATATATAGGAAGAAAGAATTGAATTTAAAGAATCAAAAAAAGACTTAGGAATAAAAACAGGTACGGCTTGAAAAGGGTGTATAAATTTAGGTAAAATATTCATTTTAATAGAATTAATTCGACCAATCAATGAGAAAGAGAGAGGCGACCAATTAGAAAGTGACTTTTTCACATAATTCATTAAGGTTAGAAAATTTTCTTTGAATAGATCTTTATAATTCTTAGTGATTGTTACACCCAAATATGTAAATTCTTTTCTTACAGTTTTAAAAGGAAGGTTAATATCGAATGGGATCAAATTATTTAAAGGAAACAATTCACTCTTATGTAAATTCAATTTATATCCTGAAAACTGACTAAAATTAGTCAGTAGAAGAAATGTAGAGGGTAAGGAAGTTGTAACATTAGATATAAAAAGCAACAGGTTATCAGCATAAAGCGAAACTTGTTGAATAGTACCTTTCCTTTAGATACTGGCGATATCTTTAGACTCTCGAAAGGCAATTGCTAAAGGTTCTAATTTCAAATCAAAAAGCAAAGGGCTCAATGGATATCCTTGTCTGGTTCCACTTTGGAGTTTAATTGTTTTAGAATTCTGAAAGTTAGTAAGGACCCGAGTGGAGGGAGATAAGTAAAGTAATTTAATCCAAAGAATAAAATTGGTCCCAAAATTAAATTTTTCTAATGTTTTAAATAGGTAATTCCATTCAACTCGTCAAAAGCCTTCTCTGCATCCAGAGAAATCACACATTCGGATATTTCCTTGGATGGAGAATACATAACATTTAACAATCGCTGTATATTAAAATAGGAATATTGATTTTTAATAAATCTTGTCTGATCATCAGATATTATAGAAGGTATAATATTCTCGAGTGTGTGGGCTAAAACTTTAGATAGGATCTTAGCATCAACATTGAGGAAAGAGATTGGTCTATATGAAGAGCATTCAGTAGGATTCTTATTCTTTTTAAGAATAAGCGAAATGCAAGCTTCATAAAAAGACTCTGGCAACCTACCCACCTTGAAGGAATCAGTAAGGGTAGAACATAAATAAGGTATAAGCAATGAAGAAAAAGCCTTATAAAATTCTCCAGAGAATCCGTCAGGTCCTGGAGATTTCCCAGAATGCAATGAACGTATAGCCTCAGTGATTTCCTCCTGAGGAATAGGTTGATCCAACTGCTTTCGATTATCAACTGAAAGTCCAGGAATATTTAATTGGTCTAAAAATTGTTCATTGCAGTATTATCTTTAACAAAATCAGAACTATGCAGTTTAGAATAAAATTCTCTAAAAGTGTCGTTTATTTCAAAATGGTTAGTTTTCAAATCACATCAAAGTTGCTGGTGAACACAGCCGGCCAGGCAGCATCTCTAGGAAGAGGTACAGTCGATGTTTCGGGCCGAGACCCTTCGTCAGGACTAACTGAAGGAAGAGCTAGTAAGAGATTTGAAAGTGGAAGGGGGAGGGGGAGATCTAAAATGATAGGAGAAGACAGGAAGGGGAGGAATGGAGCCAAGAGCTGGACAGGTGATTGACAAAAGGGACATGAGAGGATCATGGGACAGGAGGCCCAGGGAGAAGGGAGGGAGGGGGAAAACCCAGAGGATGGGCAGGGGGTATAGTCAAAGGGACAGAGGGAGAAAAAGGAGAGAGAGAGAGAGAGAGAGAAAGAATGTGTGTATATAAATAAATAATGGATGGGGTACGAGGGGGAGGTGGGGCATTAGCGGAAGTTAGAGAAGTCAATGTTCATGCCATCAGGTTGGAGGCTACCCAGACATAATATAAGGTGTTGTTCCTCCAACCTGAGTGTGGCTTCATCTTTACAGTAGAGGAGGCCGTGGATAGACATATCAGAATGGGAATGGGATGTGGAATTAAAATGTGTGGCCACTGGGAGATCCTGCTTTCTCTGGTGGACAAAGTGTAGGTGTTCAGCAAAACGATCTCCCAGTCTGCGTCGGGTCTTACCAATATATAGAAGACCACATCGGGAGCACTGGACCAGTATATCACCCCAGCCGACTCACAGGTGAAGTGTCGCCTCACCTGGAAGGACTGTCTGGGCCCTGACTGGTGGTAAGGGAGGAAGTGTAAGGGCATGTGTAGCACTTATTCCACTTACAAGGATAAGTGCCAGGAGGGAGATCAGTGGGGAGGGATGGGGGGACGACGAATGGACAAGGGAGTCGCGTAGGGAGTGACCCCTGTGGAAAGCGGGGGCGGGGGTGGAGGGAAAGATGTGCTTAGTGGTGGGATCCCGTTGGAGGTGGCGAAAGTTACGGAGAATAATATGTTGGACCCGGAGGCTGGTGGGGTGGTAGGTGAGGACCAGGGGAACCCTATTCCTAGTGGCGTGGCAGGAGGATGGAGTGAGAGCAGATGTGCGTGAAATGGGGGAGATGCGTTTGAGAGCAGAGTTGATGGTGGAGGAAGAGAAACCCCTTTCTTTAAAAAAGGAGGACATCTCCCTCCTGGAATGAAAAGCCTCATTCTGAGAGCAGATGCGGCAGAGACGGAAGAATTGAGAGAAGGGGATGGCATTATTTTCAAGAGACAGGGTGAGAAGAGGAATAGTCCAGATAGCTGTGAGAGTCAGTAGGCTTATAGTAGACATCAGTAGATAAACTGTCTCCAGAGATAGAGACAGAAAGATCTAGAAAGGGGAAGGAGGTGTCGGAAATGGACCAGGTAAACTTGAGGGCAAGGTGAAAATTGGAGGCAAAGTTAATGAAGTCAACGAGCTCAGCATGCATGCAGGAAGCAGTGCCAATGCAGTCGTCGATGTAGCGAAGGAAAAGTGGGGGACAGATACCAGAATAGGTTTGGAACATAGATCGTTCCACAAAGCCAACAAAAAGGCAGGCATAGCTAGGACCCATACGGGTGCCCATAGCTACACCTTTAGTTTGGAGGAAGTGGGAGGAGTACATTGACTTCTCTAACTTCCGCTAATGCCCCACCTCCCCCTCGTACCCCATCCGTTATTCATTTATATACACACATTCTTTCTCTCTCTCTCCTTTTTCTCCCTCTGTCCCTCTGACTATACCCCTTGCCCATCCTCTGGGTTTTTTCCCCCCTCCTCCTCTTCCTTCTCCCTGGGCCTCCTGTCCCGTGATCCTCTCATATCCCTTTTGCCAATCACCTGTCCAGCTCTTGGCTCCATCCCTCCCCCTCCTGTCTTCTCCTATGATTTTGGATCTCCCCTCCCCCTCCCACTTTCAAATCTCTTACTAGCTCTTCCTTCAGTTAGTCCTGACACAGGGTCTCGGCCCGAAATGTCGACAGTACCTCTTCCTAGAGATGCTGCTTGGCCTGCTGCGTTCACCAGCAACTTTGATGTGTGTTGCTTGAATTTCCAGCATCTGCAGAATTCCTCATGTTTAAGTTTTCAAATCACCATTGGTTTTGGGAATTCCTTTAATTTGCCGTTTAGCTATGAAGATCTTCAATCGATTAGCCAATAGTTTACCAGTTTTTTTTCTCCATGTATATAGAATTGGCTTCTATCTTTTCAAAGTTGGCTTTCGATTGGATACATTATAAGAAGATCATATTTAGTGTTAATTTCAATACGTCTTTTGTATAGTTCAGGGTCTGGTGCCAAAGCATATTTCTGGTCTAATTGTTTTAATTGATTAACTAAGTCAGTTCTCTCTTCATTAGCTTTTTCTCAGTGTATGCAGTATAGGAGATAATTTGTCCTCTAATATATGCCTTAAAAGTGCCCCAAATGATAAGACTAGAAGTCTCTTCCAATGCATTTTCTTCAAAAAAAGAGTAATTTGATTCACCAGAGATTATAGAAAATCCTTATCAGATAACGTAGTTAAATTAAACCACCAGGATCTGTTCATAGGAGTGAAACCAGGAAGATTTAAAGATAGAAATACAGGAGAATGGTTGGATACAGCTATTTCTTTATATTCAATGGATCGAACTAATGGAATCATGTGACTATCAATAAAAAAAATCAATCCTGGTATGGGAATGATGGACATGACAGAAGAATGAATACTCCCTTGCTGTCGGGTGAAAAAAAACGCCAGACATCAACAATATCACATTTCATTAGAAAGGATTGAATAAATAAAGCTGATTTATTAGGTGTGGCTGATTTAGGAGGAGAACGATCTAATACTACGTGTAGACAACAATTAAAATCTCCCATCACTAAAGAATAAAGCCTCAAATCTGGCAGGAATGAAAAGAAATGCTCAAAAAATCCTGGGTCATCCACATTGGGGGCATACACATTAGCAAATACAATTAATTTATTATCCAGTTTCCCTGACACTATGATAAATTGCTCATTAGGGTCAGAGACAACTTTATGTTGAACAAAAGAAATTGTATTGTCTATAAAAATTGAGACCCCCTCGAGATTTTGCTCTGAATGAAGAATGAAATTGTAAACCCCTCTACCGATTTAAAAAGGCGTGCGTTGTCACAACTACGTACGTGCGTTTCTTGTAGGAAAATAATGACATAACCTCTTCATATTTGGCGCTTCAGCCATAACCTCCGGTGTATAATCTTCCATGAATCTGATTGTCTTCCCGTTGTAATCAATCATTCCTACTCGACGGGTGTGGCGGATTAAAAGCTCCTTAGTATGAAATTCATGAAAACCTAAAATAACCGACCTAGGTCACTCCCCCGACTTTGGTTTTGGGGCCAGTGACCGGTGGGAGCGGTCCAACTTAGGCACAGACGACAGTAAATCAGGGAATAGCTGCTTCAGAAAGTTTGCAAAGAACTCCGTGGGGTGGGCACCTTCAATTGATTCTTCAAGACCCAGAATACGTAGATTGTTCCCTCTGCTTCTGCTTTCCAGGTTGGTAATCTTCTTTGTTAATTTTTCATTAGTTAATGATTTTTTTTGCAGAGCTTACTCATGTCCTCTAAGTCTGCTTCCAGTATCGACAAAGTTTCTTTATTCTCCTTAATTTGCTTATCATGTTCAATTAGAGTTTGTTGAATAGTGTCCAACTTGACGTTAAGATCTTGAAATTCCTCAGAAAGTTCTGTTCTTTGCTTTTTTAAGGAAATCTCCAATTGATTCCAAAGTGGATGGAGAATCATCTTCTTTTTCTTTTGCAGAGGCTTTAGTCTTTCTCAAAGACGTAATAGAGCAATATTGAGATTTATAATAAGGTCTCAAAAAACTTGTAGGAAACAAAAAGATAGGTAAGATAGGAGCAAGTTCAAAAAGATTTTACCCCATCAGCTGCCAGCAGGGCTTTGACTTTCCTACTCTTCTGGAATTATATAGTGTCTTTGATTACAAGTATTTGGATCCCAGAGCAGCTCCATTGCAATTGATGGCATATATTGACCAATACCATTTCTAACTAATAATTTGGATCCAAAACAGTGGATACTAATATTATTCTGCTTCCTGAATTTGCAGAGGTCTAATTTAAATTATGTAAGTACCTAATGAAAGGAAAAGGGGACTATATCTACACATGAACAGGCGCATTGGCTCTATCTTTATTTAAGTAGCTTAAGAGGGCAAAAAGCTCCTAGATTTCTAGTTTAGTTAAAAGTCATGTTCTGTGAGAGACAAGTAAATTGCATTTAAAAGACACATAAAAAAACTAGGCCTTTTTTGTGAAATTTGATTTTTTTGGGATGCCCTGAAGTATTATACAATGTGAAATGTTTTTGAAATATAATCACTGTTCTAACATAGGAAGTACAACAGCTAGTTTCTGCTTCCAAAAGTCCCCAAAAATACTTCTGTGAGATAGACCGGATTTCCAGATTTTTGGCTAGGAGATTGACAAACACAAAAGGGAGATGGCATGTTGGCTGATTAAGTGCTATGAGATATCTCATACAAGAACAGATTTTTATTGTGTTGTGTGTGGATGGTATAAATTTAATTACATTTGTGTTAACTTAAAATCACTTATTACAAACTGGGTTCTTTAAGTTTGTTATAGCTGGGGGTGGTAATGTGGATAAGCTCCCAATACCTATTAAATTCTCCCAATGGCATGCATCTCAAATAGCCTCTGACAACTGTCTAGCTCCTGACCTTCATGTGTGGCTTAATCACTAAACCTGGTGGAAACGTTTCCACTGGCTGGAGAAGGGGCAAAGGTGTATTATTGGCACCTTAAACTAGTTGCTTTGGGCAGATGGGGCTTGTCAGCCACAGTTGGTAGCTCATCTAGGAGAAGAAAAACTCTGATCTCAAACTTCAGCTCCCTTGCAACTATACCCACTCATAGGGAAGGCTTCAGGTGTAAACCCCAAGGGAAAATCCAGAGCTGAAGTTCCTAAGGCAGTCCTGTGTTGAGTTCAACACTGATTGGCACGTCCTGTGATGCTGCTAGTGCCAGCTGTATTGGTCTCTGCTGTTCTTTTGGGTTCATCAGCTGTATGGAGAGGGGCAGCCTGCTGCAAAGACAACAGCTTGCTCCCTATATCAGACTGCCCTGCCTTGCATATCACATAGACAGCTAAGATGCAATATCCATAGTTGACCCTGACCAACAGAGGGTCCCATTTACAATCTGGCAGTTAAGCTAAAAATTAATAGTGTTTCTTTTATTTTTATCTGTTTGTCTTGGTCTGTCCAGTTTTAATATTGGTGTGTCTAAACACAAAGGACTACTACATTTAATGCTAGAAGGATAGAAATTTACAGTATTGAAGGCAGCTTTTCAGCCCACTGTCTCCAAGATGACCAAAATAATTAATCTAGTCCTTACTTTCCGCTCTCAGGCTAGAATGATGTAGGTTATGGCTTATACTCTATGAATACAATGATTTCTGTTTCCATCATTTTTCACACAATAAATTCCAGATGCCCAGCACTCTTCAAGTGAAAATTTTTCTTCTAGTACGCCTAGTTCCTACCTTTTACCTTAAAGTTACGCATTCCAGTTTCTAGCTTCTGCTAAGGAATTGCAGTTGGATTTGTAGTTTATATTGCAAATCCCTCCCCTATTTTATTTATGAAACTAACTAGATACGTTGGCCTCAGAGATTACAATCTCAGTAAGTAGGTATATTTATTTTAACTTTGTCCATGATCCACAAGATGCACCAAGGCAGACGAAATTACAGACTGTTTTAATGCTGTTAACTATCTTCAGTTGAAATGTTTTCATTGTTCTTTCTAGCTGCTATGGTAAAATTTAGGCGTCAACAATAGAACTCAGTAGCTGATATTTAAACGTAATCAGTCTTTGCTGGAAATCATGTTTAGGGTCAAAAGTATGCTTATGTTTATGTCATATATGTTTAAATTGCATATTCAGGAATGGAGGGAGTTTCTTTCTGAAAAGTAATGAACATGGATATTCAGATTTAAACCCAGATAAACTACCTATTTTGTGGTCAAGGAGAAATCAGCTTATTCAAGATAGACAAAAGTTGCAGGTTTGTGATGCACGCTTCATGTCTTATTTTTAATTGTATATTATGACTAAATAAACATATGTTTTCCTGCAGAGCATTTCTAAAAAAAAATTATAAAACCTGCAAACATAATTAGAAAAAATCTGATTTGCACAGATGTGTCCATAATGCAGACATTGAGATTGTAAATTTAAATGTGTGAAAAGTGAAATGCTGATTGGTTTGTATTTGTCATCTGAAAATTGTGTGCTTAATGCAGGCATGCTCTAACTTTTTCTCACATCTCATGTAAGACTCTTCATAAGTTAAGCAATTTATGTTTAGGTAGTATTCTAAATGTCCTAATTTGCCTTAAGGAAGATTAAGAAACTGTTTCCTTGGAACAATTTGGACTACTATGTAAAGAGTGGCTGAAAGATAATAACATTTATAATATTAATGATACGTGAATGGATCTTGGTTGAATTTTGGTTAAGGGCAGCAAACTTTTAAATTAGCTCAACTTTATGGAGATGATACTAGAGTACTAGCTAAGCACTCGTTTGAATAAATATGGCTGGAAGCAATAAAGTCTGGGGGTGCTAAAGCAGTAGCAGAGGTGGTTGAAGCGATAGAGATACAGTGGATGTATGCAGTCTTATCACTGACATAGAAGTAATGACAGGGTCAAATTCCATTAGACAGTGGACAGCGGAGGAACATGTGGTCAACCACGTTAGAATCTGCAGGCAGTTTCAGAAGGATGAGAAGGAACAACCTACTTTGGTCACAGAAACACCGGCTGTTATCTGTGGTCTTTAATGTTTTTTCACCAGACAGTATTTGAAATATGTTAGAAGATATTTGGGATTAATGACTTGCCAAATCTGAGAATGATCTGGAAGACTAGAGTAGGTTCAAGGACTAGGAGAGGAATGGGAACTTCGATATAGGACATTAACTTGCAAGAACAGAGGTGTTAATTGTTTTTACTTTGAAGTAACACACTACAAGAGATGGTAATTGAGGAGAGAGAGCTCTTCAACAATGAGAACACAAAAGGGATTGGTTGCACTCTAGTAAAATGAGTAGACAATTAATTTTTTGAACCAAACTTGTTTTGTGAGAGTATGAGGGGATGTAAGTCTGTAGATTAGTTTATCATTGTTATATGTACCTAAGTATAGTAAAAAAATGTATCTTGTGTACTGTCCAAATAGATCAATTCATTGCAAAGGTGCATTGAGGTGGTACAAGGGAAAACAATAACAGAGTGAAGAGTAATGTGTTACAGTACAGAGAAAATGCAGTGCAGGTGCACAGTAGATTGCAAGGTCAGGAATTTCATATTATCGTAACCTTGAGAAACTTAATGGATACGTAGGGGCTTATGTTCAGAAGTTCAGCTGGATAGAAGAAAACGACTTAGCTCTACCTTACTAGCAAAAATATTCATGGTTTCTTTGCACTTGTAGGAGTTGGATGTGCAGAACCTATGCAGAGAGGTTTAAGAACATGATGTACATTATTAGATCTTAAACAACTTAGCTGCAGTTACTTGGTAGATTTCCTGTTAGGTGTAGTGACAAAACAAAACAGTGGTAACACATCAGCTTTAAAAGAAGAGTGCAGCAGGAACAGAGAAATAAATATGCAGGTAAAGTGAAACTTCTCATTCATAGCTTCTTGATCAGTGTCAGGTGTCAGAACATGTGTCACTGTGGATTCATAAGGTAATGCCCTCTATTTGCAAGCAATCTCGCCAGCATAACCACTGCTACTTACACTTACCAGAAATTGTTTATAAAACAAAATTGTGAAATGGAGGAGGCTAATAATGAACAATAAAACATATGGCAAAGTCAGACTAAAATAACTCAACCAATCTGAATTCTAATCTGAAATATAAAATTTTTGGTATTTTTGTCCATGGATATTACTGTGAAATTAAGTTTGTAGTTCACTTATTGTTATTTAACTTAATAATTTTATTTAATACAATACCAGAAAGAAATTGCTGAAATTAAGGAACGACTTGCATTGTTGGAAGCCAGGGACTATCAGCTGAGTATAGAAATAGAAGAAGGAAACAGACTAACAGAATCACATGACTGTGAACTTACTTCTTTACCAACCACATCAGCAAGTGAATTACATGATCTGCGTAAAACACTACAGGATATTCTACCATTAAGAAATAAAGTCCTCCTCAATGAAGAGCTCCCTGAACATATAAAAAGGTAAAATGATCTTTACTTGTTTTTGCTTGTAAGTCAAGTTGATCTCCTAACACCAAAAGTCTTATAAATGAAAATCTTATGCAGTTCTATTGAGATTCTCTGTGACATTCCTAATACCCCTCATTCAGTGAAATACCTTGAACTGAATTGTACAGTACAGTATGTGTGTATATAAGACAATCATTTTGTGCAGAGCAAAGACCCAGAACTCCTTCATTATCAAATTAATTTTCCTGTGGAGATGTTCACCAGGGAAAAATTATTGGCCAAGCCACTGGGAATATTTCATTTTCATTTGAATAATAGTATATAATCTGTCAAATTCTTAGTGTAGTATAGGCGATTTTAGTTCATTTTGACATTTTTTTAAGAGTGTAGAGGAGGAAGTTCATAAGAGGATGGCAGCAACAACTTACATGACTAACTTTAAATTAAAAATTAATAACTTAAAAGATATTTTGTAGCAGTGTAAGGGAGGAAAAAATTTGGCAGGATAAGAAAGAAAGGTTAAAGCTGACCAGAAGCCCTTCAGTGGGGTGGTTATGAAAGGCTTCAGTAGTAAACCAGGAGGAGAGAAAGGCTTTCAAAATGGGCACTAGATGATGAAGAGAAGTTATAACTTTTTTGACTGAGAAGGGAGAGAAGGGTTTACACAAATGATCAGGGGAAGAAGAGTTTTAAAAAGTGAGGGTATGGATGAACTTAAATATAATGATGAGAAACCTGTTTGCCCCAAAAGGGAGATAATAACAAATGAGTTCCAATGAAGGGTCTCAGCCCAAACATCAACTGTTTATTCATTTCCGTAGAAATGCTGAGTTCCTTCAGCATTTTGAATGTGCTGCTCTGAACTTTCAGTGTCTGAAGAATCACTTGTGTTTATGATTTGATGAATGGGTTGGAATCTGCCAATAATGTGTAGAAAGAGCTAGAGTGTAAAGAGGGATAAATTATCATGATCTTTTTAACTTACAGTGAAGAGCCTCTTGCTATCTTAAGTGGTAAAATGCATCCAAAATGTTTTACTGTCTCCCTGTTCTCTGTCCACTCCGTATGGAGCACATTACTCTTCTAAAACAGACAGGTGTCACTCAAACAGATGACTTCCAAACAGAAGATCAGATTGCTACTCTTCAGCAGCAGAGAATTTGCAAATCATTGGGAAAATGTAATTAGTTTCAAGGAGCTCCACTGGTATACTTCAATTGTAGGTTTTCTGAGTCTGAAATGTCCTTTTGAAGGTGACCGACTTCTCTCAAGCCAATCACTGAAAGTGCAGGCTACATCATGACCTGTGGTCCTGACCCTTTACTGAGACCCTTAAAAGCCTAATGTGATTATTAACTGCTAGCATATTGAGGGATGAAGGCATGCTGAAAGAAAAGCTATATTGCTTATAGATAATTCAAGTATTTATATGATTAGCTAATATTGTTGCCTGATATGATTTAGAGCACAAATATTCTGCTTTTCTTCCTGCTTTTGGTTAAGTGTTAATTTTGCACTTTAGATGAAATAATTTCCAGATTTCTCAACTGAAATGGGAAATGTCTGTGTAACAGGCAAGTTTCTTTTAAAATATTTGTTCATAAAAAGGGATGGACTCTCAAAATTGTATATAGTCATCAATTTTTGCAGTGGATTTTGCATGAACAGATAATGAGAGCAATCATTTGCTGGCCTTGTTGTTAATTATACTGCTCTTTCATGATATCTACATTTTTGAGATCTGTATGGAAAATATCAATTTTTAGTCATGTGGCATATAAAAAAGACTCTTATAAGCTACATTGATTACTCCAGAGATGATCTGATTCTGTATGCTGATGCTTCACACGTAAACCACAAGGTAAACAGAATTGAATGAGTCTTGTACACTTAAATTCCACTTGGTTAATTTCTATCCTTTGTAGAGGCTGCAGTGTAAAACTTCCTGGGGAGTAAACTATGTATAGAGGGAATCATGGGGAATACAGAGTGGTTGAAAGAAAGACTAGGGACTTTGAGAGAATCTTACGAATTCCATAATTTGTTGTTGCATAATCAGTTGTTGGGAGAAAGATCAGGAGTGTAGGAGAAGATGTTAATGAGACAATTGTAAAGTTCAGGAAGATGATGGGGTTGGGATTTGTAACCAGTTTTGGAAATAGCTGAGGTAAGGGTCCTCAATGTAGTGAGAAAGAACAAGGTGCAATGGAATTGATAGGCTTAAATATTTTGAATCTTAAAACTGGTAGAAATGATGAATTTGATCATCTATTCCTTGACTTTTCTCTCCCAGAAAAGCTTTTAATGTCCAAACCTGTTTTTGCCAGTAATGAGTAACCTTGGTGAGTGCTGGATTCATGAAGCATGAAAACACATTCTCATGAATAAAAAATAATAACTGAATTGTGTAACCAGTAAATTTGTTTTTTTTAAAAGGCTTCAGAGAAAAGAACAGCTGCTAAGTATGGCTATAAAGACAGCTGCTGCAAAGGCAAGTACATTAATAAAATCTCCTTGTGCAAAGTTTTACTTTTTCTCCTACAATTTCCCCTACCAGTTGATAATATTTTTAGTTATGTGGTTTCTTTCTGTAAAGAAAAATACATTTTAAAGATAAATAAGTAACAAATTTGATGTATTTCACTGAATGATTTTGAGAGGTGCAGCAGCTGATATATCTAATCCGGAATGCCTTGACTATAAAGATGCTACATATTGAAATGTATGTATTAAGTGATGCTGGTTGCTGTTGTGGTGGAACTGAGTGCTCCCATTAGTTACCAACAAAAAAATCATCAACAGAGTGAAGGAATTGCAATGTGCGATGGGATAATGCTCGGCCTTAAATTGTTAAATTCTAACTTATTACTTCTGCACTTAAGCTCCCTTAACCCAAAAGTCACTAGGGTGATACTTGATGAAAGGTGCTAGTATGCAGCCTGTGAGACAATATGGGATGGTAAAAGATTCCTTGTCTTCCAAAATCATTCTACAATGTTAGCCACTGATAGCTTTTAATGTTAAGAAAGTAAATCTTTTTAAGCCGAACATGAGGGGTTAGCTAAATTCCTGTCACAATCTGAAAGTGGGAAACCTTTCAATCAGACAAGGGTCACTGAAAAACATTTCCTTTGGAAATGTCATTATTAACTTTTTTTTGTGCCTGTCAGTCATACCTCCAGATGGTATTATAATGAGCTTTTATTCACAATGCATACTTTGAAAATACCAAATTCATAATATTTATAAAGCTTGGTTTAATTCACCTTTTCCATCAGATTTGGCTAGGATACCAATTACCAGGATGAGGTATTTCAATTAAGTGGAGGACCGGAGATACTGATTTGTTCTTGTTAGAGTAAAGAATTTACCATGATTGTGAAGACTAGTATTATGTGGATTATGCAGCATACATTTGATTTAACCAATCCACACTGCTAGTTTTGCACCACTCAAGTATCTATCCATTATTCATTATATGTCAAGTCCACTCTCCCGAGTACTTGTTAGGTTTTTCCTTAAATGTATATATTTACTGCTTGCCTCAATATCCAATTGTGGGATAGAATTTGACATTCTTCGATTTCCATGTATAATCAGATTTATTGTACGATATCTAGTCTTGCTGTTTACATCTTGCATAATTTTAACACGTGTTGTTGGGCTAGCCTTCAACCTTCCTCTTCCAGTCGAGAAGTTGGCCAGGCTGTTTGTTCATTCTTGGGTTTTTTTTTGTAGGATTTTACCCATCTTTTGTAAATCTAGTTTGTGCGTACTCCAGTACTGATTTCTTCATGTAATATTCGCATTATTTCTCTATTAATCAATTCTGTCATTGAAATAAACCCTAGTATTTGGCTTCGCAAACATGAGGAAATCTGCAGATGCTGGAATTTCAAGCAACACACATAAAAGTTGCTGGTGAACGCAGCAGGCCAGGCAGCATCCCTAGGAAGAGGTACAGTCGACGTTTCGGGCCGAGACCCTTCTTCAGTCCTGATTGTCCAGCAGACTGTCACCCATAGTTGTCCATTCCTAATCATCAGCAAAGCAATGGTACTATACTATATAAAATGACACTTTCATATTAATAATCTTCTCACCAATCTTCATATTTGTTATAAAGCCAACTGATTCATGGTCTCTCAGCAGCTCAATGGAAATGGCAAAAAAGAGCTGTGTTTCAAAATTAATTTTGGACTGTCCTTAACATCAAGACATACTTTGACAGATGTAAATGGAAATGAGAAAACTCTCAACAGGTGCATTTGTACCTTGCACAGAGAACAATGCTTGTTGAAAATAACTTGCCTAGGCCCCAAGATATTACTACAGATGTACCTTCTGGTGCCATGATGCTCTCCAAAAAATTTCCACTATTTGTAAGTCACAAGTTTGGAGTGTAAAAGAATACTCCACTTACCTGGATGAAAGTAGCTGCAACTGCACTCTGTAGCTTAAACTTAAAACAAAGTGGCTCTCTTTATCATTACCCAGTCTGGTGTTCTAAGCATTCACTCTATCACCAGTGCATTAAGGCTGCAGTGTATACAATCAGCAGAATGCAATTATTTGACCAGCAGTACTACTGCAAAGACCTCCATTGTCAAGGTCCAGTTGCAGATGCATGGTAATGCTGCCACCTGCAGGTTTGTCTGCGAGTCACTCACCCTTCTTCATGTGGAGTGCATTACCACTTCAGCATTGTTTGGACTAAATCCTGAAAATTCTACGAGAGATTGGATTGATTGTCATAGATCAGCAAGGCATCTCACTCCTTTTGGTCAATTAGTTTTGGAAAATAATTATTAGCCTGCTCGCAATGTCCTTGCCTTTTAAAGAAAATAAAACTAAAGGTCTAATTCATTTAACTTCAGTTTGGTTTTTAAAAAAATACATATAAAGAATGTAGAGTAAAACTTCGACTTGATCATTAGTCTGAATGTGAGCTGGGGCTCCAAAGGGGTCCTTAATGATGGGACGCTGCCTTTCTGAGGCACCACTCATTGAAGATGTCTTGGATACCATGGATGCTAGTACCCATGATGGAGCTGACTAATTTTACCACTCTCTGTAGTTTACTTTGATGCTAAACAGTAGCCTCCGCCCCCCCCCACCATACCAGATGGTGATGCAGCCAGTCAGAATGCTTTCCGTGGTAACCTGTAGAAGTTTTGAAGTGTTTTAGGTGATAAACTAATTCTCCTCAAACTCTGAATGAAATATAGCTGCTGTCGTGCCTTCTTTATAGCTGCATCAATATGTTGGGTCAGATTAGATCCTCAGAGATACTGACAACCTTGAACTTGAAATTGCTTACTCCACTTCTGATCCCTCTATGAGGATTGGTTTGTGTTCCCTTATCTTGCCCTTTCTGAAGTCCACAATCAGCTTTTAAGTCTTACTGATGCTGAGCGCAAAGTTGTTGCTACGGCACCACTCAACTAAAGGAGGTGAAGTAAAGTCATATTTGGGTACTATAACCCTTTGTCTGATAATTTCTGCCATTATGGCATGAAGTCCTAAGGGTGCCAGATTATCAAAATTTTGCTGGTAATGTCTTGCATGTACTTATTCAAAAATGATTTTAATAAGACAAATTTGTTACCACGAACAGGATGGTAAGACACTAAAAGGAATTTGGATTTTTTTTATAGGCAGCATGTTTTTCTTAATTGCGTTGCTTCATCTCTCGGGATATTAGAAGCAAATTCATACGTGAGCTTTGAAAGAGAAACTTGTACGCTATAGGTAAAGAGCAGGGATGAAGGACTAATTAATTGGTTTTTTTAGAAGAGCTGTGATTTGCATTGTCTCTTTCCTTAATTTTGAATTTCACTGTTTCCATAAACAAGTTCATTTCATTAGCTTTCTGTGTATTGAATGTTTTAAGGGGAGGCAAAAAATGCCATTTGTTAGTCGTAATAACCACAGCATTCAGCAGTTGGTGTACTTGCTGCATGGGATAAATGGGTTCGTATATCTGTATGATGCATGGGATAAATATGTAAACTGGCATTTGAATGAAAATACTATGATTTTAATTACACATATGAGCAGAAGTGCTGATATATTAACAGCTCTCCATGTCAAATATGAGGTCCAATTTTAAAATTCATGTTACTGACTTGGGTTTCCTGGGCCTTGAGAAATCTGACAAAATAAAGTAGGCAGGAATGTCCAGCTCTAATGTAACAGCAATTCTTGTTTGCCTAGTGGAGCAAGCATGCTCTCCAACCTATAGAAGAAAACTTTAGACACCCATTGGTTGATTTCAAGCTTTCACTGTCCTCTTTTTTTTCCCCCTCGCTTGCTCTGTTGCTCATTCTCTTTCTCTCTTCTTTTTTTCCTCATCTTTTATTCATTTTCTTCATTGCATTCTTTGAGTATTTCTGCTGAATTTTATCCTATCATTTATTCCTCATTCTCTTTACACACCTAATCAAGCCATGATCTCACATCATCCTTCTTTAAAGCCTTCTGAGTTACTAGCCATGGCCTTGATGTTTTTTTTTCATTCTCTCTTGTTTACCTGTCAATTTCTTAAAAAAAGATCTAGTGCTTTCCCAGCACATATGACGAATAAACTGTTTGCGGGTTTCCAGGCTGGTACGAGTATTGATTATAACATGCGCTTCAATGACAAACTCTGCCATCTTCAGGGTGATGTATGGGCATGTCTAGTCCAGTAGTATTTATACACATAGTCCATCCCTCCTGATTGGTTAGTCCTCATCCAATCAAGTTTTTGCTCCCCCACCTTGTTTACAATTGAATTCCAGCCCTTACTTGGAGCGAGACCTTTGTGTTTGTTAAAATTCTTTTCCTCTAGTTGTATTTCAATGGCTTCGTTTACCAGGTGGTCCCTAAAACCATTGGTGTGGCATAGTAGTTTTGTGCCATTGAAGTCAATCCTATGGCCATTGTGAATACAGTGTTCTGCTACCGCCGATTTCTTCAGGTAACCCAAACAGATACACTTCATGTGCTTCTTGATGGAGGATTCCACCATGCATCCCATCTGGTTGATATACGCTGCTCCGTGTTCACAGGGAATCCTGCAAATGCCAGCCAATCTGAGTCCCAGGTCATCCTTGACCTGCATAAGCTGTGACTTGAGCTTCCTTATGGATTTGTGGATGGTATTAATCCATTATTTCTTCAGGATCCTGGTGATCCTTCGAGGAGCAGTGGAAATATAGGGAAGACAGGTTCCTCTTCATTATAGGCATACCCATATAGGCAATGGGTTCCTCCTCGTTGTTAAGTTTCCAGGTATTTCTGTTGGCCCTTTTAAGGGCCGAGTTGGCTTCACTTTGCAGCCATTCTGTAGGATCATGATGTGTAATTGTCATATCTCCTTGTGGAGACTCTCCAGGTCTAAAATAGTTTTCGCACGGTTAATCAAAGTAGGAAGTGATGATGGCTGTTATTGTTGAGGTATAAGTCCGTGTGAGTGGGTCATTGACCTGGTATGTTTCTATCCCCTAATGGTATGTTGCTTGACCCAAATCTTTCCAGCATTTTCTTTTATTTCAGACTGGAAATATGGTCACTCTTTTGATAGGATATAATGAGATCCTATCTTAAAAGTGGCATCACTTTTCTTGACCTTTTTGCACACTTTCAGTACCCTTCCCACACTACTTTAAATATCACAGTCCTTGTATTTTTCTGATATTGTGGAATGTTATTACTTTTTGGTTATTTTAGAAACTGTAATGTAGATTTTCTAAAACTTCTGACTACAACTCAACTTTCAAATTTCAAATTGTACGACATATGTCAATGATAATAAACCTGATTCTAATAAATCTAATTATGGTTCATAAATATTCATTATATTTTAAACATTCAGGTCTGCAGCAGTCAAAAGTTGTGCAGTAACTTCAGCAAAAAACTGAGTGATATTGAAAAACAACTTCCAACTCTCTTGGAAGCCAAAGTATTAGCCATATCTGGTAAGTTGTGTGTTATGTAATCAAAAATCAAACAATTTAACTTTTTTTAAATAAGTTTAACATCCATAAAAGATTTTGAATAGCTTATTAATTCCTTTTTTTAAATCTGTTATGGAATCTCTAAATATTATGTTAGCCTGCTGGTGGTGTAGTGGCATCTGCACCAGACTTTGAGACGAGAGATCGCAGGTTCGAATCTAGCCAGCTCCTTGCACACTTTCCATCTGTGCTGGGTTGAGCATCAGGTTAGCAACTCAGCCTTGTGAAAAGCAGACAAATGCTAAAGAACCGGCAAGGTTGTGCCCCATGCGCCGCAAGATGCAGAGAGAAACAACAACAACAAATATTATGTTATGCAGAGTCATATTATCAATAGGTTACTATTCATTTTTAATTTGTAGTAGATTAAAATGCCCCAAAGCAGACTAAAACAAGGTTAAGGTTGAGGAAGCTGAAGGATGTTAAAAAAAAAAGGTAAGATAGATTTATGTAAGGTTAGCTTCTGAATAACTTTATTAGGCTCAATAAATCACTCTCATCAGGACAGTTGATTATTGAAGTAACAGGTAAAACATTTATAATTCCTAGGAAGTGATCACCTAGGAGGCTATTAGGGGATTTTTACCAATTTCCTTAATGCCAAACACTTGACAAGAAGTATAATGGGGGCTGAGCTACTTTTAATAGAACTACAGGTTTCCCCCGCCATCTGAAGGTAGAGCGTTCCTATGAAGCGGTTCGTAAGCCGGAATGTCGTAAAGTGAAGAAGCAATTACCATTTATTTATATGGGAAAAACTTGTGAGCGTTCGTAGACCCAAAAATAACCTACTAAATCATGCCAAATAACACATAAAACCTAAAATAACAGTAACATATAATAAAAGCTGGAATGATATGATAAATACACACCCTATGTAAAGTAGAAATACTTTTCCACAATCATTGCCCGCATAGATCTCCGTAGCGAAAATCTCACGCAAGCGCTCTCGGCAGAAGATTTCACGCAAGTGGTGTTGGCAAAAATCTCTCCAGTAACCTTTAAGCTATGAAGCTGCCAAATCATACCAAATAACACGTAAAAGTACACAGCCGATATAAAGTAGAAATAATGTATGTACAGTGTAATATCACTTACGGGAATCGGGAAGACAGCACCGAGCACACTGACGATGGTGTGTTAGGCTGAGTTGTCGGAGGTTGGGGTGGTGCAGTGGCCCCCACTCTCCGGGCTGCCAACCGATACCAATCCGTGAAACATGCAGGGGTTCAGTGGTAGCCGGGACGCACCCAGCACATCTTTAAGAAAAAAGCTGAAATAAACAAGCTAATTAATTAGGTGCCGCCCGGCACGTAATTGTCGGCTCAGATCAGAGGCGATTGCTGATTGCATCACCTCTGATCTGGGCCGACAATTACGTGCCGGGCGGCACCTAATGAATTAGCATGATTATTTTAGCTTTTTTCTTACAGATGTGCTGTGTGCCTCCTGGCTACCGCTGCATTCTCCATGAATAGGTATCTGTCCGCGGCCTGGGTGTTGGGATGGTGTGACACTGGGGTGTCATCTCATCGTCATCTGTTTCCATCAGGGCAGGCAGGTCATCTTCTCCTATGACTGCCCGCCTCGATGTCGAAGGTCAAGGTTCGTCGTCTGCTGTGGCTGATGTGGAAGGCTTGAAAAACGACAGTATGCTTGACTGCTGAGCCTTGCACATTTTTCAATCATACAGTTCTTTGTAAGCACTCAAACCATCTTGCAAATATGCCCTAAACTGACATGCCCTTTCAAAATTAAAGTCGTACTTTACCATTGCAGCGAAAATCTCACGCAGTTGTTCACATTCAGTTCTTGGACAACTTCACTTTCGGTCCGTTCGCAACTACATTCGGTTTCGATTGTTATCCTTTCCTTTTCCAATTGCATCAGCTCTTCATCTATCAGTTCTTGGTCATGGGAAGCCAAAACCTCTTCAACATCATCTTTGTCAACTTCCACAAGCCAAACTCACTTTGTCCTTACTTCGTTCACCACCATCAAAATGCTTAATTATGTCTAGTTTTACGCTAAGTGTAACACCTTTATGAGCTCTTTTAGGCTTTTCCGATACCTTAGAACTCATCTTGCAAACGGATGCTCACAGGCACGTGTTTAAGCAATGCCGGCTAGAATGCTGTTCCTGGGGAGAGCGGCTGCTCAGGGAGAGTGGCTGCCTTTTCTCGTAACAGTGAAAGCACCTTCTGTTAGCGAAAACAGGTAACTAATGTCGGTCTTTCGTAACATTGAGGTTTCGTAAAGCGAACGTTTGAAAAGTGGGGGACACCTGTAATAAAAAAACATAAAAGCCCTTTCCTAACTAGCAAGGAACATTTCATTCTGGAAGAAGAGGGCCAAATGATTATTGTAAAGTAAATAGCTGAAAATATTCTTCTGTAGTAGGCTTGAAGTAATGGTGTGATGAAAATAGTTATTTAAAATGTCATGGAAAGTTTATGAAAGTTAAATTTCAGGATTTAGAGCTTTGAATCATTTATTAGCTATAAAATAAATCAGATTGTTTGTTCTTGGCTCAACTCCCAAGTGTTGGTCACGAGAAAAAGAAGAGGATTTCACATGGGGCACACAGATTTTACATTATTCACTTGAATTTAAAAAAAAATCATGTTCTCATAACTAGATTGGTAGATGTTAGGCACTGATTACAGCTAGTTAGTCATAGCAAACCGCACCTCATTACCATACAGTCCCAACCCCTACACAGTGTACCTCGTGGGCTTTCTAGATTAAGTTGACCTGCAAGAGCTTGCTGAGAAGATATGTTTTACAAGTAAATATTAAGAAAACATTTCTAAGTGGTGCCCTTTGTGGAGCATTCGTGTTTGGGGAGTAATTATAGTTCAAAGTAACATTTATTCAAAGTTTGAAGTAAATTTATTATCAAATCCTGAGATTCATTTTGTTGCTGGCATACTCAATAATCCATAATAGAACTGAATCAATGAAAAACTGCACCAACTTCAGCATTCAACCCACATGAAAAAAAAGAACAAACTGTACAAATACAAAAAGAAAGAAATAATGATAGAGCCGAGAGGTAATGTTGCAGCTATATAGGACCCTGGTCGGACCCCACTTGGAGTACTGTGCTCAATTCTGGTTCCCTCACTACAGGAGGGACGTGGAAACCATAGAAAGGGTACAGAGGAGATTTACAAGGATGTTACCTGGATTGGGGAGCATGCCTTATGAGAATAGGTTGAGTGAACTCGGCCTTTTCTCCTTGGAGCGATGGAGGGTGAGTGGTGACCTGATAGAGGTGTACAAGATAATGAGAGGTGCTGATTGTGTGGATAGTCAGAGGATTTTCCCCAGGGCTGAAATGGCTAGCATGAGAGGGCATAGTTTTAAGGTGCTTGGAAGTAAGTACAGAGGAGATGTTGGGTAAGATTTTTATGCAGAGAGTGGTGAGTGCGTGGAATGGGGTGGCGGTGGTGGAGGCGGAAGGTGGCGGTGGTGGAGGCAGAAACGATAGGGTCTTTTAAGAGACTCCTGGATGGCTACGTGGAGCTTAGAAAAATAGAGGGCTATGGGTAAAGCCTAGGTGGTTCTAAGGTAGGGACAGATTCGGCACAGCTTTGTGGGCCAAAGTGCCTGTATTGTGCTGTAGGTTTTCTATGTTTCTAATAATAATAAATAAACAATTAATATTGAGGACATGAGATAGAGTCCTTAAAAGTGAGTCCAATGGTTGTGGGAATATTTCAATGATGGGGCAAGTGGGATGAAGTTATTTCCTTTTGTTCAAGAACCTGTTGGTTGAGGGATAATAACTATTCCAAAGCCTGGTGGTGCGAGTCTGAGGCTCCTGTACCTTCTTCCTGATAGCAGCAGCAAGCAGAGAGCATATCTTGGGTGTTGGAGGTCCCTGATGATGGATGCTGCTTTCCTGTGAGAATGCTTTGGGTAGATGTGCTAAATGTTGGGAAATATTACTGCTACAGAAGTCTCCAACAAAAATGCACTAAATGTGGACAGACCTTCTTAAGCCTATCAAGGCTGCTTGTAATGTTGGGAGTTCAAACTACTACAGATTACTTAATTTTAAATGAAAGAGTTTTAGCTCACAGGACACTTCTACTTTGTTATGAAGGTTTTGAGGTGGTAGATTATGAGGATGAGGAAGAAAAGGATAGCTCTGGTTGAGTGCACCTTTGGATAGCCTGGGAGTAGTTTAAGCATTTTAATAAGTTTTAAAATTCTCCAGGTTTTGATTTTGTGTGCAGTGATGTGTTTGCTTTCTATGCTTTTCAGATGCAATATGAAAGAAAACATAGTTATGTTGAGGGGTGCAATTTGGTAGATGTAGAAGGGTGTCAGGTGTAGTTATATTGCATAATGGAATTTTCTTCAAAATTATGGCTAGTCCAGCATGAATGGCACAGCACCTTTATGTTTAGTGATCTTAAAAGGGTGGCAGGATGCTGCAGGGAAACAAAAAAGCCATGGAAAAGACCTTCATCTCCTCAGGCAGGGGCTGAAAGAGAAGGGCCTTTGTAATTTGACTATAGTTGAGAAAAACATCAATGTTTTGATTATTACTGAACTTAAAACTGCTCTGAATAAACAGATTTCTGACTAGTGTTGGATGGCTGATTATATCAGGAGGTATGTGACACTGGAACAGAGATCTATTTCATTTAGAAAATATTGCTGATTTTAGGAAAGATAGCAGTGCAGATAGTGATATAGATACCATGGCTGCTAATGTTTATTATAGTGACGTGTGCACCAGTAGAATGTCTTAGACAACATTAATGGTAATTTCAATTCCAATGATTATGATAAGGATTGTACATCTGGTATGGGTTCTACTAGGAGTAACAGAATTTCTCTTATTCAGCTTTTAATGAGTTGGTCATATTATCTATTCAACTTGATATTGCTGGCTGCTTTACCAGCATTTTAATATGCTTGTAAAGCAGCCAGCAGAAATGACTTGCAAGAAGAGGGCCAAATAGGGAAAAATAGGCATGGCTATAAGAGAAAAGAGGCTTTTAATTTGGCGATAAGAAAGGGGTTTGCTAATGGTAGGATTGAGAATGTAGTGATTGAGAGGATGATCAAATAAGACACTTGTTGAGACTGAATATATAGTATGAGTTAGTTATTTAGATCAGCGGTTCCCAACTACTGGGCCGCGGACCGGTACCGGGCAGCAAAGCATGTCCTACCGGGCCGCGAGGAAACGATATGAGTTTTTCCTCATTCCCTGTCATGCACTGTTGAACTTGAACATAGGGTTGCCAACTGTCCCGTATTTGCCAGGACATCCGGTATATTGGGCTAAATTGGTTTGTCCTGTATTTCCCCCGCTAAGGTAGAGCGTTCCTATGAAACCTTTCATGCCAAAATGGCGTAAAGCGAAGAAGCAATTACCATTAATTTATATGGGAAAATTTTTTGAGCGTTCCCAGACCCAAAAAATAACCTACCAAATCATACTAAATAATACATAAACCTAAAATAAATAACACTAACATATAGTAAAAGCAGGAATGATATGATAAATACACAGCCTATATAAAGTACAAACCCCATTTCCAGAAAAGTTGGGATATTTTCCAAAATGCAATAAAAACAAAAATCTGTGATATGTTAATTCACGTGAACCTTTATTTAATTGACAGAAGTACAAAGAAAAGATTTTCAATAGTTTTACTGACCAACTTAATTGTATTTTGTAAACATACACAAATTTAGAATTTGATGGCTGCAACACACTCAACAAAAGTTGGGACAGAGGCATGTTTACCATTGCGTTACATCTCCTTTCCATTTAGTAACACTTTTTAATTGTTTTTGGAACTGAGGATACTAATTGTAGTAGATTTGCAATTGGGAATTTTGTCCATTCTTGCTTGATATAAGACTTCAGCTGCTCAACAGTCCGTGGTCTCCGTTGTCTGATTCTCCTCTTCATGATGCACCATACATTTTCAATAGGAGATAGATCTGGACTGGCACCAGGCCAGTCAAGCACACGCACTCTGTGTCTACAAAGCCACGCTGTTGTAGCCTGTGCAGAATGTTGTCTGACATTGTCCTGCTGAAATAAGCATGGACGTCCCGGGAAGAGACGTGGCCTTGATGGCAACGTATGTCTCTCTAAAATCCTAATATACGCCTCAGAGTCAATGGTACCTTCACATACATGCAACTCACCCATGCCCTGGGCACTGATGCACCCCCATACCATCACAGATGCTGGCTTTTGCACCTTTCACTGTTAACAATCTGGATGGTCGTTTTCATCTTTGGCATGGAGATACCCATTTTTTCTGAAAAGTAGCTGAAATGTGGACTCATCTGACCACAGCACACGGTTCCACAGTCTTTCGGTCCATCTGAGATGAGCTCGGGCCCAGAGAACTCGCTGGCGTTTCTGCATAGAGTTGATGTATGGCTTCCTCCTTGTGTAATACAGTTTCAAGTTGCATTTCTGGATGCAATTGAGTGAGACTGTGTTGAGGGACAATGGTTTTCCGAAGTACTCCGGAGCCCAGGTGGCTATAATTGTCACAGTAGCATGACGGTTTCTTAGGCAGTGCCGCCTGAGGGCTCGAAGATCACGCACATTCATCAGTGGTTTCCGACCTTGCCCTTTACGCACTGAGATGTCTCTGAATTCTCTGAATCTTTTCACAATATTATGTACTGTAGATGTTGAAAGACCTAAATTCTCTGCAATCTTGCATTGAGAAATGTTCCTTTTGAACTGACGAACAATTCTCTCACAAACTTTGGCACAAAGGGGTGAGCCACGACCCATCCTTGCTTGCAAAGACTGAGCCTTTCATGGACACTACTTTTACACCCAGTCATGATACCGCACCTGCTACCAATTAGCCTGCTTAATATGGAGTTTTCCAAACTGGTGTTACTTGAATATTCTGTGCACTTTTCAATCTTATTTTAACTCTGTCCCAACTTTTGTTGAGTGTGTTGCAGCCATCAAATTCTAAATTTGTGTATATTTACAAAATACCATTAAGTTGGTCAGTAAAACTATTGAAAATCTTTTCTTTGTACTTTTGTCAGTTAAATAAAGGTTCACGTGAATTAACATATCACATATCGTCATATCGTCAAGTCCTGACAAAGGGCCTCGGCCTGAAACGTCAACTGCACCTCTTCCTAGAGATGCTGCCTGGCCTGTTGCGTTCACCAGCAACTTTTATGTGTTTGCTTGAATTTCCAGCATCTGCAGAATTCCTGTTGTTAACATATCACAGATTTTTGTTTTTATTACATTTTGGAAAATATCCCAACTTTTCTGGAAATGGGGCTTGTAGGAATAATGTATGTACAGTATAGTCGGGAAGATGAAGGCAAAACCGATTTCTGGGGGGGGGGGGGAAATCGGCACGTAAGTGCATGTGCACATCACGCATGCGCACACAGGTGCCCGCACAAGGCTTCATGGTTATGATAGTCTTTCCTGGGGTAAAGTGTCCTGGGATTTGACTGCTACTTTTGTCCCTTATTTGGGACTGAGAAAGTTGGCAACCCTAACTGTAAAAGACATGTTGAGGTGAGTTTAACCCTATTTGAACAACCCTCACCCCCCGGTCAGCCGGTCCACAAGAATATTGTCAATATTAAACCGGACCGCAGTACAAAAAAGGTTGGGGACCCTTGATTTAGATTGGTAGATACTTTATTGATTCCAAAGGAAATTACAGTGTCACGGTAGTATTACAAGTGCAAAGATATACAAATATTAGAAGAGAAGTAAGAAAGAATCAAATGTAAATTAATTCAAACAGTCTAACAGGAGGGGGTCATCACTTCCCTGGCTATAGGTTGACTCATTATAAAGTCTAATAGACAAGGGTAAGAGTGACCTTTGGAGCAGTGCAGTTGTCTTAGTTTGTTACTAAAAGTACACCTCTGTTCAGCCAAGGTGGCATACAAGAAACATTGTCCAGAATTGCCAGGATTTTCTGTAGGGTCCGTTGTTCTTCCACAGCCTCTAGTGAGTCCAGTTTCACTCCTAGCCTTTCTAATCAGTTTATTGAGCCTGGTGGCATCACCCATGTTGTTGCCATTGCCCCAGCACACCACTGCATAGAAGATTGCACTGGTGACAACAGACTGGGGGTAGAAAGTGTGAAGGACCTCAGTTTCCTCAGAAAGTAGAGACGATGTTGACCCATGTTGTACAAAGCCTCAGTGTTGGTGCTCCACTCAAATCAGTCATCCAGGTGCATCCCCAGGTACTTGTAGGTCCTCACCACATCCACATCCTCACCATCAATAGTAACAGGGAACAGTGCAGGATTAGTCTTCCTAAAGTGCAACACTATCTCCTTTGACTTACTTTTAGTGAGATGCAGATGATTCAGGTTGCACCATTCAGGGTCCTCCTCCAGGGCCCTGTATTCATCTTCTTGTCCTCCTTTATATACCCAACTATTGCTGAGTCATCAGAGAATTTCTACAGATGACATGACTCAGTGTTGTATCTAAACCTCAAGGTATACAGAGTAAACAGGAAGGGACCCAATACAGCCCCCCCGTGGGGTCCCAGTGCTGCTTACAGCCATGTCTGACACACAGCTCTAAAGCGGCACAAACTGGTCTACCAGTTAGGTAGTCCATTATCCAGATGATACAAGGGAATTGCCAACCTGCATTGGAATAGAGCTTTTCCCCCAGCAATGAGGGCTGTATGGCATAAAGCACTTGAGAAATCAAAAAACATGATTCTCACAGTGCCTCCCTGCTTATCCAAATGGGAGTAGGCTCTGTTCAGCAGGTAGATGCTGAATAAAGTATATTTTTGGAAGAGGAAGTCCTTGAGCCTACATTAAGACCATAAGATATAGAAACATAGAAAATAGGTGCAGGAGTAGGCCATTCAGCCCTTTGAGCCTGCACCACCATTCAGTATGATCATGGCTGATCATCCAACTCAGAACCCTGTACCTGCCTTCTCTCCATATCCCCTGATCCCTTTAGCCACAAGGGCCATATCTAACTCCCTCTTAAATATAACCAATGAACTGGTCTCAACTGTTTCCTGTGGTAGAGAATTCCACAGATTCACCACTCTCTGTGTGAAGAAGTTTTTCCTAATCTCAGTCCTAAAAGGCTTCCCCTTTATCCTCAAACTGTGACCCCTTGTTCTGGACTTCCCCAACATCGGGAACAATCTTCCTGCATCTAGCCTGTCCAATCCCTTTAGGATTTTATATGTTTCGATAAGATTCCCCCTCAATCTTCTGAATTCCAACGTGTATAAGCCTAGTCGATCTAGTCTTTCATCATATGGAAGTCCTGCCATCCCAGGAATCAATCTGGTGAACCTTCTTTGTACTCCCTCTATGGCAAGAATGTCTTTCCTCAGATTAGGGGACTAAAACTGCACACAATACTCCAGGCGTGGTCTCACCAAGGCCTTGTACAACTGCAGTAGAACCTCCCTGCTCCTGTACTCGAATCCTCTTGCTATGAATGCCAGCATACCATTCGCCTTTTTCACCGCCTGCATGCCCACTTTCAATGACTGGTGTATAATGACACCCAGGTCTCGTTGCACCTCCCCTTTTCCTAATCGGCCACCATTCAGATAATAATCTGTTTTCCTGTTTTTGCCACCAAAGTGGATAACCTCACATTTATCCACATTAAATTGCATCTGCCATGAATTTGCTCACTCACCTAACCTATCCAAGTCACCCTGCATCCTCCTCACAGCTGACACTGCCGCCCAGTTTCGTGTCATCCGCAAACTTGGAGATGCTGCATTTAATTCCCTCATCTAAGTCATTAATATATATTGTAAACTACTGGGGTCCCAGCACTGAGCCTTGTGGTACCCCACTAGTCACTGCCTGCCATTCTGAAAAGGTCCCGTTTATTCCCACTCTTTGCTTCCTGTCTGCCAACCAATTCTCTATCCACATCAATACCATACCCCCAATACCGTGTGCTTTAAGTTTGCACACTAATCTCCTGTGTGGGACCTTTTCAAAAGCCTTTTGAAAATCCAAATATACCATATCCACTGGTTCTCCCCTATTCACTCTACTAGTTACATCCTCAAAAAATACTATGAGATTCGTCAGACATGATTTTCCTTTCACAAATCCATGCTGACTTTGTCCGATGATTTCACCGCTTTCCAAATGTGCTGTTATCACATCTTTGATAACTGACTCCAGCAGTTTCCCCACCACCGATGTTAGGCTAACCGGTCTATAATTCCCCAGTTTCTCTCCCTCTTTTTTTAAAAAGCGGGGTTACATTAGCCACCCTCCAATTCTCAGGAACTAGTCCAGAATCTAAAGAGTTTTGAAAAATTATCACTAATGCATCCACTATTTCTTGGGCTACTTCCTTAAGCACTCTGGGATGCAGACCATCTGGCCCTGGGGATTTATCTGCCTTTAATCCCTTCAATTTACCTAACACCACTTCCCTACTAATATGTATTTCCCTCAGTTCCTCCATCTCACTGGACCCTCTGTCCCCTACTATTTCTGGAAGATTATTTATGTCCTCCTTAGTGAAGACAGAACCAAAGTAGTTATTCATTTGGTCTGCCATGTCCTTGTTCCCCATAATCAATTCACCTGTTTCTGTCTGTAAGGGACCCACATTTGTCTTAACCAATCGTTTTCTTTTCACATATCTATAAAAGCTTTTACAGTTGGTTTTTATGTTCCCTTCCAGTTTTCTCTCGTAATCTTTTTTCCCTTTCCTGATTAAGCCCTTTGTCCTCCTCTGCTGGACTCTGAATTTCTCCCAGTCCTCAGGTGAGCCACTTTTTCTGGCTAATTTATATGTTTCTTCTTTGGAATTGATACTATCCCTAAATTCCCTTGTCAGCCACGGGTGCACTACCTTCCCTGATTTATTCTTTTGCCAAACTGGGATGAACGATTGTTGTAGTTTATCCATGCGATCTTTAAATTCTTGCCATTGCATATCCACCGTCAATCCTTTAAGTATCATTTGCCAGTCTATCTTAGCTAATTCATGTTTCATACATTTGAATTTACCCTTCTTTAAGTTCAGAACCTTTGTTTCTGAATTAACTATGTCACTCTCCATCTTAATAAAGAATTCCACCATGTTATGGTCACTCTTACCCAAGGGGCCTCTCATGACAAGATTGCTAATTAACCCTTCCTCATTGCTCAATACCCAGTCTAGGAGTCTGTAAGAGCAGAAGTAGGCCATTTGGCCCATTGAGTCTGCTCCGCCATTCAGTTATAGGCTGATCCAATTCTTCCAGTCATCCCCACTCCCCTGCCATCTCCCCATACCCTTTGATGTCCTGGCTAATCAAGAACCTATCTATCTTTGTCTTAAATGCACCCAGTGACTTGCCTGACATAGCCACTCATGGTAATAAATTCCACAGATTTACCACGCTCTGACTAAAGTAATTTCTCCACATCTCTGTTCTAAATGGACATCCTTCAGTCTTGTCCTGAACTCCCCTACCATGGGAAATAACTTTGCCATATCTAATCTGTTCGGGCCTTTTTGGAATGTTTCTATGAGATACCCCCTCATTCTTCTGAACTCCAGGGAATACAACTCAAGAGATGCCAGATGTTCCTCATACGGTAACCCTTTCATTCCTGGAATCATTCTCGTGAATCTTCTCTGAACCCTCTCCAATGTTAGTATAACCTTTCTAAAATAAGGTGTCCAAAACTGCACACAATATTCCAAGTATGGTCTCACGAGTGCCTTTCAGAGCCTCAACATCACATCCCTGCTCCTATATTTTATACCTCTAGAAATGAATGCCAACATTGCATTTGTCTTCTTCACCACCGACTCAACCTAGAGGTTAACCTTTAGGGTATCTTGCACAAGGACTCCCAAGTCCCTTTGCATCTCTGCATTTTGAATTCTCTCCCCATCTAAATAATAGTCTGCCCGTTTACTTCTTCCACCAAAGTGCATGACCATACACTTTCCAACATTGTATTTCATTTGCCACTTCTTTGCCCATTCCCCTAAACTATCTAAGTCTCCCTGCAGGCTCTCTGTTTCCTCAACACCACCCGCTCCTCCACCTATCTTTGTATCATTGGCAAAATTAGCCACAAATCCCTTAATACCGTAGTCCAAATCATTAACATACATTGTAAAAAGTTGTGGTCCCAACACTGACCCCTGTGAAACTCCACTGGTAACCAGCAGCCAGCCAGAATAGGATTCCTTTATTCCCACCCTCTGTTTTCTGCCAGTCAGCCAATGCTCCACCCGTGCTAGTAACTCCCCTGTAATTTCATGAGCTCTTATCTTGCTAAGCAGACTCATGTGTTGCACCTTGTCAAAGGCCTTTTGAAAATCCAAGTACACTACATCTACTGCATCTCCTTTGTCTACCCTGCTTGTAATTTCCTCAAAAGATTGCAGTAGGTTAGTCAGGCAAGATTTTCCTTTCAGGAAACCATGCTGGCTTTGGCCTATCTTGTCGTGTGCCTCCAGGTACTCCGTAATCTCATCCCTAACAATCGATTCCAAAAACTTTCCAACCACTGATGTCGGGCTAACAGGTCTATAGTTTCCTTTCTGCTGCCTCCCACCCTTCTTAAATAGCGGAGTAACATTTGCAATTTTCCAGTCATCCAGTACAATGCCAGAATCTGTTGATTCTTGAAAGATCATTGTTATTGCCTGTGCAATCTCTCCGGCTACTTCCTTCAGAACCTGAGGGTGTATTCCATCAGGTCCAAGAGATTTATCCACCGTTAGGCCATTAGACATTCTGAGCAACTTCTCAGTCGTAATTTTCACTGCACATGCTTCACTTCCATGACACTCTTGAATGTCTGGTATACAGGTGTCCCCCGCTTTTTGAACGTTCACTTCACGAAACCTCGCTACAGGTGTCCCCCGCTTCTCGAACGTTCGCTTTATGAAACCTCACTGTTACGAAAGATCTACATTAGTACCTTGTTTTCGCTTTCAGAAGGTGCTTTCACTGTTATGAAAAAAATTCAGCGTGCGATAAAAAGCAGCGCGCACCCCGAGCAGCCGCTCTCCCCGGATTCGGAACGGCATTCTCGCCAGCATTACTTTAACACGAGCCTGTGAGCAGTCGTTTGCAAGATGAGTTCTATGGTGTTGGAAAAGCCTGAAAGAGCTCGTAAGGGTGTTAAACTTAGCGTAAAACTAGACATAATTAAGCGTTTCGATTGTGGTGAACGAAGGAAGGACAAAGTGAAATTGGCTTGTGGAAGCTGACGAAGATGATGTTGAAGAGGTTTTGGCATCCCATGACCAAGAACTGATAGATGAAGAGTTGATGCAATTGGAAGAGGAAAGGATAACAAAACTAAATGCAGTAGTGAATGGACTGAAAGTGAAGCAACTGCGTGAGATTTTCGCTGCAATAATTGCAGAAAAGTACGACTTTAATTTTGAAAGGGTACGTTGATTTAGGGCATATTTGCAAGATGGTTTGAGTGCTTGCAAAGAACTGTATGATAGAAAAATGCGCGAGGCTAAGCAGTCAAGTATACTGTCATTTTTCAAGCCTTCCACATCAGCCACAGCAGACGATGAACCTCGACCTTCGACATCGAGGCAGGCAGAGATAGAAGATGATCTGCCTGCCCTGTTGGAAACAGACGACGATGAGATAACACCTCAGTGTCCCACCACCCCAGTGGTCCCAACCTCCGGGCCGTGGACCGATACATTGCCGTGAAGCATGCAGTGGTGCAGCAGAAGCTGGGACGCACCCAGTACATCTTTAAGAAAAAAGCCAAAATAAACGAACTAATTAATTAGGTGCCACCCGGCACGTAAATGTCAGCCCAGATCAGAGGCGATTGCCGATTGCGTCGCCTCTGATCTGGGCCGACATTTACATGCAGGGTGGCACCTAATTAATTAGCTTGTTCATTTTGGCTTTTTTCTTAAAGATGTGCTGGGTACATCCCGGCTACCGCTGCATTCTCCGTGGATCAGTATCAGTTCGCTGCCTGGAGGTTAGGGATCACTGTACCACCCCAACCTCTGATGACTCAGCCTAACACACCATTATCTGTGTGCTCAGCGCTGTCTTCCCAATTCCGGTAATTGATACTACACTGTACATACATTATTTCTACTTTATACAGGCTGTGTATTTTTATGGGTTATTTGGTATGATTTGGCAGCTTCATAGCTTAAGGGTTACTGGAGAGAGTGTTTCTGCCGAAAGCGCTTGCGTGAGATTTTCGCTATGGAGAACAGTGTGGCAATGATTGTAGAAAAGTATTTCTACTTTATATAAGCCGTGTATTAATCATATCATTCCTGCTTTTACTATATGTTACTGTTATTTTAGGTTTTATGTGTTATTTGGCATGATTTGGTAGGTTATTTTTTGGGTCTGTGAACGCTCACAAATTTTTCCCATATAAATAAATGGTAATAAATAAATGCTTCTTCACTTTATGACATTCCGGCTTCTGAACCATTTTATAGGAACGCTGTAGCTTCGGATGGTGGGGGAAACCTGTACTGCACGTCTTTCACTGTGAAGACTGATGCAAAATATGCATTCAATTCCCCTGCCATCTCTGTGTCTCTCATTACAATATCTCCAGCGTCATTTTCCGTTGGTCCTATATCTACCCTCAACTCTCTTTTACCCTTTCTATAGTTAAAAAAGCTTTCAGTATCTTCTTTGACATTCGTCGCCAGCTTCCTCTCATAATTCATCTTTTCCTTCCTAATGACCTTCTTAGTTTCCTTCTGCAGGTTTTTAAAAGCTTCCCATTCCTCTATCTTCCCACTAGCTTTTGCTTCCTTCTATGTCCTCTCTTATGCTTTTACTTTGGCTCTGACTTTACTTGTCAGCTATGTCCCTCTTCCATTTGAAAATTTCTTCTTATTTGGAATTTTCCTGTCTTGCACTTTCCTCAGTTTTTGCAGAAACTCCAGCCATTGCTGCTCTGCTGTCCTTCCTGCTAGTATCCCTTTCTAGTCAACCTTGGCCAGTTCCCCTCTCATGCCATTTTAATTTCTTTTATTCCACTGAAATACCGACAAATTGGAATTTAGTTTCTCCTTCTCAAATTCCTAAGTGAACTCGATCATATTGTGATCACTGTTCCCTAAGGGTTCCTTAACCTTAAGCTCACTTATCACCTCCGGGTCATTGCACAGCACCCAAATCACCAGAACCAATCCCCTGGTGGGCTCAACAACAAGCTGTTCTGAAAAGCCATCCTTTAGACATTCTACAGTTTCTCTCTCTTGAGATCCATTACTGGCCTGGTTTTCCCAATCCACTTTCATGTTAAAATCCCCAACAATTATCATGACATTGTCCTTCTGACATGCCTTTTCTATCTCCTGCTGTAATTTGTAATCCACATCCCGGCTGCTGTTTGGAGGCCCGTGTTCTTTGCATTAGACAAGGATGATGTTAGCAGCCGAGGTATGACTTGTATCTTGATAGTAGGGTGATGATAGTCAATCAGGGAAATTACTTAAATGCAACATACCTGGTCTTCTCAGTGTACTTGACAGGTTCATTGGGGTGAATCTTAATGTCCCAAAATGGGTGTGGTTCAGCAGAGCCTAAAATTAAAGGTTAATGATGCAGAATGTAATCTATTCTTAATACTTTTCACATGTTCTGCATTGAGGTCAGTGACCACTGGTGTGACTCAGGGATCTGTTCTGGGACCTCTTCTCTTCATGATTTTTATAAATGATCTGGATGAGGAAGTGGAGGGATGGGTTAGTAAATTTGCTGATGACACAAAGATTGGAGGTGTTGTGGATAGTGTGGAGGGCTGTCAGAGGTTACAACGGGACATCGATAGGATGCAAAACTGGGCTGAGAGGTGTCAGATGGAGTTCAACCCAAATAAGTGTAAGGTGGTTAATTTTGGTAGGTTAAATATGATGGCAGAATATGGTATTAATGGTAAGACTCTTGGCAGTGTGGAGGATCAGAGGGATCTTGGGGTCCGAGTCCATAGGACCCTCAAAACTGCTGCGCAGGTTGACTGTGTGGTTAAGAAGGCATACGGTGCATTGGTCTTCATCAACCGTGGGATTGAGTTTAAGAGCCGAGAGGTAATGTTACAGCTTTATAGGACCCTGGTCAGTCCCCACTTGGAGCACTGTGCTCAGTTCTGGTCACCTCACTACAGGAAGGATGTGGAAACCATAGAAAGGGTGCAGAGGAGATTTACAAGGATATTGCCTGGATTGGGGAGCATGCCTTATGAGAATAGGTTGAGTGAACTTGGCCTTTTCTCCTTGGAGCAGCAGAGGATGAGAGGTGACCTGACAGAGGTGTGTAAGATGATGAGAGGAATTGATTGTGTGGATAGTGACAGGCTTTTTCCCAGGGCTGAAATGGGCACAGTTTTAAGGTGCTTGAAAGTAGGTACGGAGGAGACATACCTGCGCAGTTTTTTTACGCAGAGGGTGGTGAGTGTGTGGAATGGGCTGCCGGCGACGGTGGTGGAGGTGGATACGATAGGGTGTTTTAAGAGACTCCTGGATAGATACATGGAGCTGAGAAAAATAGAGGGCTATGGGTAACCTTAGGTAATTTCTAAGTAAGTACATGTTTGGCACAGCATTGTGGGCTGAAGGCCCTGTACTGTGCTGTAAGTTTCTTTGTTTCTAAATTTTAAATAAATTGTGGGAAAGGGATGAGTGACCACTGCCAATCTCAGATTTAAAATTTAAATTTATATTGGTTGGATTTCCCAAGTCTTGATAAGCTTATTAGGTTTTTTTCCCAAAATTTTTTATTTTTATTTGGTTAAGGTATTCACAAGTAATACACAAACTTTTTTTTACATATATAACCTTTTCCATTTTTTATGTGAGTAAATCTATATTAATTTGTACATTCACAAGCGCACATTGAGATAATATAGAAAATAATTAGGCACTCAAATAGATGTTTATATGCAATTGTAATTCCACTGTATTAAACTAAATCATGATAATAGTTGTTATAAAAATATTAATAATAGTGGTTGAATACTAATTTCCATGTATCTCTTCTGGCCCATTTCTTTCTGGTCCAAAATTTCCCCAGATCTTTTCTTTACTTGTGATAAGCTTATTAGGTCTAAGATGTGCTGAACCAATAAAGTAATTGATCTGCTGCAAGTATGAGCTCTTTACTCTGGCCAGCAAGCTCGTCAGTAAACTCCCATGTTTCCCCATGCACTTCTTCCTCTACCAGTGAATACCTATTTCCAATAACTTCTGGTTAACCTCTTGACCTCTAATAGTTTTGACTCATCTTACCAAATATCTTTCCTTAGTTGCAGACTAGTCAGGTTGCCTTCAGGTGAGTCAAATCTGCAAAAAAGATGAGTGTAATGATCTCAGACCCAGAATTAGGCTTATTATCACTAACGTGTGTTGTGAAATTTGTTGTTTTTGTGGCAACAAGACATAAAGATCACTGTTATAGTAATAAAATAAAACAAATAAATTGTGCAAAAGAGAAATAGTGAGGTAATGTTTGTAGGTTTGTGGACTGTTCAGAAGTCTGATAGTGGAGGGGAAGAAACTGCCCCTAGAATGTTGAATGTGGGTCTTCAGGCTCTGATGGTAGTAATGAAGAAAGGGCATGTTCCAGATGGTGAAGTCCGTAATGATGGAAACCACCTTCTTGAGGCATCGTCTTATGAAGATGTGTTTGATGGTGGGGAGGTTTGGACTCTTGATGAAAATGGCTGAGAGTACAACCCTTTGCACCCTCTTGTAAGTCCATAAGAATTAGGCCATCTGGCCCATCGAGTCTGCTCCACCATTCAATCATGGCTGATCCTTTTTTTTTCTATGTCCTCCTCAACCCCAGTTCCCGGCCGTCTCCCCGTAACCTTTGATGCCATATCCATTTAAGAACCTATCAATCTCAATCTCTGCCTTAAATACACCCACCGACCTGGCCTCCACAGCTGCATGTGGCAACAACTTACGCAAATTCACCACCCTTTGGCTAAAGGAATTTCTCCGCATCTCTGTTTTGAAAGGGCACCCCTCTATCCTGAGCTGTGCCCTCTTGTCCTAGACTCTCCCACCATAGGAAAGATCCTTTCCACATCTACTCTGTCAAGACCTTTCAACATTCGAAAGATTTCAATGAGATCCCCCCCTCATCCTTCTGAATTTCAGTGAGTACAGACCCAGAGCCATCAAACGTTCCTCGTATGATAACCCTTTCATTCCTGGAATCATCCTTGTGAGCCTGCTGTACACCCTCTCTAATGTCAACACATCTGTTCTAAGATGAGGGGCCCAAAATTGTTCACAATACTCAAGGTGAGGCCTCACCAGTGCCTTATAAAGCCTCAGCATCATATCCTTGCTCCCGTATTCTAGACCTCTTGAAATGAATGCTAACATGGCATTTGCCTTCCTCACCACTGACTCAACCGGCAAGTTAATCTTCAGGGTGTTTTGCCAGAGGACTCCCAAGTCCCTCTGCATTTCAGATTCCTGGATTTTCTCCCCATTTAGGAGAATGGGCAAGAAAGTGGCAAATGAAATACAATGTTGGAAAATGCATTGTTATGCACTTTGATGGTAGAAATAAATGTGCAGACTATTTTCCAGACGTGGAGAAAATCCAGGAATCTGTCTTAAGTCCTTTCTCATCCTACCTGTTTCCTCAACACTACCTGCCACTTCACCAATCTTCATATCATCTGCAAACTTGGCAACAAACCCATCTATTCCATCATCTAAATCATTTATATACAGCATAAAAGAAGTGGTCCCAACACTGACCCCCACAGAACACCAGTAGTCACTGGCAGCCAACCAGAAAAGGATCCTTTTATTCTCACTTGCTGCCTCCTACCAATCAGCCAATGCTCTAACCACATTAGTAACTTCCTTGTAATACCATGGGCTCTTAACTTGGTAAGCAGCCTCATGTGTGGCACCTTGTCAAAGGCCTTCTAAAAGTCCTAATATACAACATCCACTGCATCCCCTTTATCTATCCTACTTGTACTCTCAAAGAACACCAACAGGTTAGTCAGGCAGGATTTTCCTTGAAGGACACCATGCTGACTTTGTACTATCCCAACTACTGAGGTCAGGCTAGCTGGTCTATAATTTCATTTCTGCTGCCTTCCTCCTTATAGAGTGGAGTGACATTTGCAATTTTCCAGTCCTCTGGTACCATGCTAGAGTCCAATGATTTTTGAAAGATCATTTCTAATGCCACCACAATCTCTAACACTACCTCTTTCAGAACCTTTTGGTGCAGTTTCTCTTGTCTGAGTGACTTGTGTACCTTTAGGTCTTTCAGCTTTTTGAGCACCTTCTATCTTGTAACAGTAACTGCACCTACTTCTCTTCCTTCACACACTACAACATCAGGCATACTGCTAGTGTCTTCCACGGTGAAGACTGACACAAAATACGCATTTAGTTCATCAGGCATCTCCTTGCCCCCCGTTATTTCTCCTGCCTCATTTTATGGTGGTTCTATATCCACTCTCATTTCTCTTTTATTTTTAACATGCTTGGAAAAATTACTATCCACTTTGATATTATTTGCTAGCTTGCTTTCATATTTCATCATTTCCCTTCTAATGCTTTTTTTAGTTGCTCTTTGTACGTTTTTAAAAACTTCCCAATCCTCTATCTTCCCACTAATTTTTGCTTTGCATTGGAGCCTTCTCCTAGTATTGCAGCCAGTCAGAATGCTCTCCATGGTGCATTGCACACTTCTGGTTATCCTGGCCTCAAAACAACCTTTTCGGCTCTGAAACATTGCACGAACTTGCATTTGGAATAAAGTATACTAATATATCATCATCAATTGGAAGATAGTTTTGTTTCTTGAGTTTAATTATTAACACTGAATTCTGGGTGCTTTCGTTTCTGCAGGCAATGAATTTTCAACTGCAAAGGATTGTGCTGAGGAGATTAAATGTTTGACATCTGATAAAGGTAGACTTGAAGAAATTATCAGCAACTTGCAGTGTTTAATCATTAGAAATGGTCAGCAGCTGGAGGCTATCAAGGATGATTACAACAAATTGAAAACTGAACTGGAACAGGAAGAAAGGCTCTTTGGTAAGTTCCAATTGCTTTTTGATAGCAGTTTTCCAGTTGCTTATTTTTAAACTTCTGTAATTGGAACGTATAAATAAAGAGGTATAAAATGTGGTTATATATTTCTTCTCAATATAAACCATTTATAAATGCAGCTGCTTTTAAAACCTTTGCAACAATTTTCAGCAAAGAAACAAGAAGTCACAAATTACTGGGCCAAATACATGCTTTGCAGCAGAATATTTTGTTAAAATTCATTGGTATAAATATAGGAGAATTTTCATTCTTTAGATCTCTGAAATGCTAGGTACAATGTGTTTACCTTCTCTGGAAGTGGCTAGATGAGAACACAAGACGAACTGTTGTTCTTCTGGTTATACTGTAGGTGTAATGGCAGTTATTTTATTCTGTTTTCATTTGAATGGAGCACTCTAATGAAATAGGTGTGCGTATGTGTTGAGCTGTTAAAATGGATTAGTAAATATCCTACCATTCATTTGTATTGCTTTGCCCTGCTTGTACCTCTCTTCCCATCATCCTAATGTGCTACTTTAGAATTCAGTTTGGAGAAATCTGAGATAATGCACCTGAGAAGGGTAAAACAAGATGAAAAAGTGTAAAAATGGTAGAAAAAATGTAGAAAAACAGAGCTCTTGTACTGAATATCCATAAATTCTTGAAAATACTAGTAGGTAAGAAGGCATTTGGGATATAGAGGTAAGTGTGGCAGACTGACCTCTACCTTGCTGAGGTCAAGTAGCAGGTCTCTGACACCTCTTAGTTACTCCTTGAAAAGGACCCCATTCTGAACCATCAGCCCACTGTCTCCTGCACCATCATTAACATCACCATCTCTGGAGATCTCCCATCCACTGCCACCAAGCTCATAGTTGCCTTACTCTGCACTGCTTGTTTCTACCTCCTTTCCAAGACCCACAAACCTGACTAGGCCCATTGTCACTGCCTGCTGCTGCCCCATTGAATTTGTGTCCACATATCTTGGCTCTATTTTGTCCCCTCCAGATGAGATGCTTTCCACCTACATCCTCAAAACTTCACATGCTCTTGATCTCCTCAACGACTTTCAATTCCCTGGCCCTGACCATGTTGTTTTCATCATGGATGTCCAGCCCCTATACACTTCAATACCCTATCAAGAAAACCTTAAAGCTCTCTACTTCTTACTTGACATAAGACCCAACCAGTTCCCATCCACCATCAACCTCCTCTGTCTGGCAGAACTGCTCATCCTCAGCAATTTCTCCTTTGGCTGCTCACACTTCATCCAAACTCAAGGGATAGCCATGTGCACCTGCATGGGCTTCAGCAATGCCTGCCTTTTCGTTGGCCATGTGAACTAATCTATGTTCAAAGCCTTCCCTGGTAATATTCCCCATCTCTTCCTGTGCTCCATTGGTGACTGGATTGATGCTGCTTCATGCGCCCATGTGGAGCTCGTCGACTTCACCGTTTGCCTCCAACTTCCACCCTGCCCCTTAATTTCACTTGATCCATTTCTGACACCTCTCTCCCCTTTTTCAACCTCTCTGTCTCCATTTCTGGAGACAGCTTTCTACTGACATCTTCTGTAAATCTACCAATTTCCAATGCTATCTTGACTATAACTCTTTTCACCCTGTCTCCTGTAAAAATGCTATTCCCTTTTCTGAGTTCCTGCTCTGTTGCATCTGTTCCTAGGAAGAGGCTTTCCTTTCCAGGACATTAGAGATGTCCTCCCTCTTCAAATTACAAGGTTTCCCTTCCTCCAGCATTGATACTGCCCTCACTTGCAACTCCTTCATTTCTCAGACATCAGAGTTCACCTTATCTTCCTGCCCCCTTAACAAGAGTAGAGTTTCTCTTGTCCTTAACTACCACCCCATGAGTCTCAGCATCTAACATATTATTCTCCTGTCATCTTCAATGCGATCCTACTGCCAAACACATCTTTACTTCCTTACCCCCCCCCTCCACTTTCTGTGGGGTTGCTCCCTTCATGAATCCCTTGTCCAGTTGCCCCTCTCCACTAATCTCCCACCTGGCACATATCCCTGCAAGTGACAGAAATGCTGCCGCTGCCCATTCATGTCCTCTCTCAGCTCCATTCAGTCCTTCCAGGTGAGGCCACACTTCACCTGCAAATCTGCTGGGTAGTCTATTGTTTCCGGCGCTCCTGATGCGGCCTCTGCTACATTGGTGAGACCTGACATAAATTGGAGGACCGTTTTGAAGAGCACCTCCACTTTATTGGCCGAAAGCAGAATTTCATGGTGCCAACCGTTTTAATTCCTATCCCCATTCCCGTTTGGACATGTTGGTCCATGGATTCCTCTTCTGCTGCGATAAAGCCACTTTCAGGGTGGAGAAGCATCACCTCATATTCCGTTTAGTTCGCCTCCAACCTGATGGCAGGAACATCAATTTCTCCTTCCAGTAACTTTTTAGAATTCCCTTTTCCTTTACCCTTCTTCCCTTTTCCTCTATTTCCCACTCTTGTCTCTTAGCTCTTTTCCTCACCTGCCTACCACCTCTGCCATATAGCCATATAATACCATATAACAATTACAGCACGGGAACAGGCCACCTCAGCCCTTCTAGTCTGTGCCGAACTCTTACTCTCACCTAGTCCCACCGACCTGCACTCAACCCATAACCCTCCATTCCTTTCCTGTCCATATAGCTATCTAATTTAACTTTAAATGACAACAACGAACCTGCCTCAACATCAAACCTGCCAGTGCCCTTCTTCTTCCTTTTCTCCCATGGTCCACTTGTCTCTTCTATCAGATTCCTTCTTCTCCGGCCTTTACCTTTCTCACCCACCTGACTTCATATATTACCTTTTAGCTTTCCAGTCCTGATGAAGGGTCTCAATCCAAAACGTCGACTGTTTACTCATTTCCATGGATGCTGCCTGACCTGCTGAGTTCCTCCAGCATTTTTTGTATGTTGCATTTGGGATATGTCTTCATTGTCTAAGGCTTAGAAGAAGAGAGGAATTATGACTGTACAATGTATAGTTTAAGAAGGATGTGAAGTGATTGGTGAGAACACAAAGGAGAATTATGAGCATATTGGGGCTAGAGAATTATCGTTATGAGTTCTGACCAGTTCTGTTGGATGTATTTTCTTTGAAACAGAGAAGACTGAAAGTAGATTTAATCGAGTTCAAAGTAAATTAATTATTAAGTATAAAGCAGGCAGCAGAGTGAGTGGTAGCAGAGTGAAAGGGCTTTGGCTCAAGTGAGCGGAGGCTGAGGAGGAGCTTGCTCCCAGTGAGGCCCATACCACCCCGTAGGCAGTCGGCAACGTTCCACGTCCACATTTCAAAAGTTGAGGCAACATATTGGGTAGGTCATGACAGCTGTGATTGGCCCTGTGGTTTGTTCATCCTGCAGCATGTGGGAAATCAGGGATACTTCCAGTGTCCCTGATGACTATGTGTGCAGGAAATGTGTCCAGCTGCAGCTTCTGGTAGACCGCACTGAGCGGCTGGAGCTGTGATTGGATTCATATACTGGAGCATCCGCGATGCTGAGAAAGTCGTGAATAGCACGTTCAGTGAGTTTTCCACACCACAGGTAAAGGCTACACAGGCAGAAAGGGAATGGGTGGCCACTAGACAGCGTAGCAGTGGGCAGGTAGTGCAGGAGTCTCCTGAGGTCATCTCCCTCCTAAACAGCTATACTGTTTTGGATACTGACGTCTCATCAGGGGAAGGCAGCAGCAGCCGAGTTCATGGCACCATGGGTGGCTCTGCGGCACAAGAGGGAAGGAAAAGGAGTGGGAGAACTATAGTGATAGGGGATTCGATTGTAAGGGGAATAGATAGGCGTTTCTACGGCCACAAACGAGACTCCAGGAGGGTAAGTTGCCTTCATGGTGCAAGGGTCAAGGATGTCTCTGAGCGGCTGCAGGACATTCTGGAGTGGGAGGGTGAACAGCCAGTGGTCTTGGTGCACACAGGTACCAATGATATAGGTAAAAAACAGGATGATGTCCTACAAGGTGAATTTAGGGAGTTAGGAGATAAACTAAAAAGTAGGACCACAAAGGTAATAATCTCTGGGTTACTACCAGTGCCACGTGCTAGTCAGAGTAGAAATAGGAGGATATATCAGATGAATACGTGGCTTGAAAAATGGTGCAAAGGGGAGGGATTCAAATTTCTGGTGCATTGGAACCAGTTCTGGAGGAGGTGGGACCAATACAACAGGACGGTCTGCACCTGGCCTTGACTGGAACCAATGTCCTAGGGGGAGCGTTTGCTACTGTTGTTCAGGAGGATTTAAACTAATGTGGCAGGGGGATGGAAACAAGTGCAGAGAGACAGAGGGGTGTAAAATGAGGGTAGAAGTAAGAAGTAGGAAGATGAAAAGTAAAAGTGGCAGGCAGGCAAATCCAGGGCAAAAATCAAAAAGGGCTACTTTTCAACATAATTGTATAAGGGCTAAGAGTGTTGTATAAACAAGCCTGAAGACTTTGTGTGTCAGTGCAAAGAGCATTCATAAGAAGGTAGATGAATTGAATGTGCAGATAGTTATTAATGAATATGATATAGTTGGGATCACAGAGACATGGCTCCAGGGTGACCAAGGATGGGAGCTCAACATTCAGGAATATTCAATATTCAGGAGGGATAGACATGAAAGAAAAGGAGGTGGGGTAGCGTTGCTGGTTAGAGAGGAAATTAATGCAATAGGAAGGAAGGACATTAGCCTGGAGGATGTGGAATCGATATGGGTAGAGCTGCATAACACTAAGGGGCAGAAAATGCTGGTGGGAGTTGTGTACAGGCCACCTAACAGTAATAGTGAGGTTGGGGATGATATTAAACAGGAAATTAGAAATGCGTGCAATAAAGGAACAGCAGTTATAATGGGTGACTTCAATCTACATATAGATTGGGTGCACCAAATTGTTAAGGGTGCTGAGGAAGAGGATTTCTTGGAATGTATGCGGGATGTTTTTCTGAACCAACATGTTGAGGAACCAACTAGAGAGCAGGCCATTCTAGACTGGGTATTGAGCAATGAGGAAGGGTTAGTTAGCAATCTTGTCGTGCAAGGCCCCTTGAGTAAGAGTGACCATAATATGGTGGAATTCTTCATTAAGATGGAGAGTGACATTTAATCAGAAACGAAGGTTCTGAACTTAAAGAAGGGTAACTTTGAAGGTATGAGATGTGAATTAGCTAAGATAGACTGGCAAATGATACTTAAAGGGTTGACGGTGGATATGCAATGGAAGCATTTAAAGATCGCATGGATGAACTACAACAATTGTTCATCCCAGTTTGGCAAAAGAATAAACCAGGGAAGGTAATGCACCAGTGGCTGACAAGGGAAATTAGGGTAGTATCAATTCCAAAGAAGAAACATACAAATTAGCCAGAAAAAGCAGCACACCTGAGGACTGGGAGAAATTCAGAGTCCAGCAGAGGAGGACAAAGGGCTTAATTAGGAAAGGGAAAAAAGATTATGAGAGAAAGCTGGCAGGGAACATAAAAACTGACTGTAAAAGCTTTTACAGATATGTGAAAAGAAAAAAGATTGGTTAATACAAATGTAGGTCCCTTACAGTCAGAAACAGGTGAATTGATCATGGGGAACAAGGACATGGCAGACCAATTGAATAACTACTTTGGTTCTGTCTTCACTAAGGAGGACATAAATAATCTTCCGGAAATAGTAGGGGACCGAGGGTCTAGTGAGATGGAGGAACTGAGGGAAATACATGTTAGTAGGGAAGTGGTGTTAGGTAAATTGAAGGGATTAAAGGCAGATAACTCCCCAGGGCCAGATGGTCTGCATCCTAGAGTGCTTAAGGAAGTAGCCCAAGAAATAGTAGATGTGTTAGTGATCATTTTTCAAAACTCTTTAGATTCTGGATTAGTTCCTGAGAATTGGAGGGTGGCTAATATAACCCCGCTTTTTAAAAAAGGAGTGAGGGAGAAACCGGGGAACTATAGACTGGTTAGCCTGACATCAGTGGTTGGGAAAATGCTAGAGTCAGTTATCAAAGATTTGGAAAGCGGTAAAATCATCGGACAAAGTCAGCATGGATTTGTTAAAGGAAAATCATGTCTGATGAATCTTAGAATTTTTTGAGGATGTAACTAGTAGAGTGGATAGGGGAGAATCAGTGGATGTGGTATATTTGGATTTTCAAAAGGCTTTTGACAAGGTCCCACACAGGAGATTAGTGTGCAAACTTAAAGCACACGGTATTGGGGGTATGGTATTGATGTGGATAGAGAATTGGTTGGCAGACAGGAAGCAAAGAGTGGGAATAAACAGGACCTTTTCAGAATTGCAGGCAGTGACTAGTGGGGTACCGCAAGGCTCAGTGCTGGGGCCCCAGTTGTTTACAATATATATTAATGATTTAGATGAGGGAATTAAATGCAGCATCTCCAAGTTTGCGGATGACACGAAGCTGGGCAGCAGTGTTAGCTGTGAGGAGGATGCAGGGTGACTTGGATAGGTTAGGTGAGTGAGCAAATTCATGGCAGATGCAATTTAATGTGGATAAATGAGATTATCCACTTTGGTGGCAAGAACAGGAAAACAGATTATTATCTGAATGGTGGCCGATGAGGAAAAGGAGAGGTGCAATGAGACCTGGGTGTCATTGTACACCAGTTATTGAAAGTGGGCATGCAGGTACAGCAGGCGGTGAAGAAGGCGAATGGTATGCTGGCATTCATAGCAAGAGGATTCGAGTACAGGAGCAGGGAGGTTCTACTGCAGTTGTATAAGGCCTTGGTGAGATCACACCTGGAGTATTGTGTGCAGTTTTGGTCCCCTAATCTGAGGAAAGACATTCTTGCCATAGAGGGAGTACAAAGAAGGTTCACCAGATTGATTCCTGGGATGGCAGGACTTTCATATGATGAAAGACTGGATCGACTAGGCTTATACTCCCTGGAATTTAGAAGATTGAGGGGGAATCTTATTGAAATATATAAGATTCTAAAGGGATTGGACAGGCTAGATGAAGGAAGATTGTTCCCAATGTTGGGGAAGTCCAGAATGAAGGGTCACAATTTAAGAATAAAGAGGAAGCCTTTTAGGACCGAGATGAGGAAAAACTTCTTCACACAGAGAATGGTGAATCTGTGGAATTCTCTGCCACAGGAAACCGTTGAGGCCAGTTCATTGGCTATATTTAAGAGGGAATTAGATATGGCCCTTGTGGCTAAAAGGATCAGGGGGTATGGAGAGAAGGCAGGTACAGGGTTCTGAGTTGGATGATCAGCCATGATCATACTGGATGGCGGTGCAGGCTCGAATGGCCTACTCCTGTACCTATTTTCTATGTTTCTATGTTACTATTTACTACCTTAAGATTCATTTTTTGCAGGCATTTACAAGAAAAAAGAAATGCATTAGAATTCTATGAGAAACACTTCATATGTAGACAAAAACTGAAAAAAAATCAATGTGCTAAAGACAAACTACAAATAAAAGCAACACTGAGAACAAGATACTTTGGTCATTTGAAGAACACGAAGCGGAAAGTGAAAATAACTCAAATAGCTTACGTAGAAACATAGAAATCTACAGCACATTATAGGCCCTTTGGCCCACAATGTTGTGCCAACTATGTAACCTACTCTAGAAATTGCCAAGAATTTCCCTACATCATAGCCCTCTATTTTTCTAAGCTCCATGTACCTCTCTAAGAGTCTTAGAAGATCCTATTATATCGTCTCTACTACCATTGCTGGTAGTGCATTCCAAACACCACCATTCTCTGTGTGCAAAACTTATCTGTGACTTCCCCTTGTACCTATTTCGAAGCACCTTATGCCCACTTGTGTTAGCCATTTCAGCCCTGGGAAAAAGCCTCTGGCTAGCCACACAATCAATGCCTCTCATCATCTTATACACCTCTATCAGGTCACCTTATGCACCTTAATCTACTAGCTTATGCACGATTTTAAACACAAATATTGTAATCAATTTATAGATGCAAAAAAAACATTCATGTGATTTTAAATTTGAACAGAAAGAGTGTATTCACAAACACGAATACTATTCCAAATGATCTATTAAATTAGAAGTAGATTTCAGCAAACTAGAAAACGTTCTTGCTCATTACCAACTTTGAAATCATGGGAAATTCCGATGTCACAAAAAAAATTAAAATCTAACTTTTAAATCTGTAGTTAGTGTTGATCATAATGGAATGCCATTGTAGGATTATACATTCAAAGCAGTTCTGTAGTAATTTCTAGAAACAAGCCTTAAGTCTATTTTGTCAGCGTTTTTATCGGTTAATGAAAAATGTATTTCAGAAAAAAACATGTATGGGACAGGTTCTTAGTCCTGTAATCAGCTATAATTGTTAACATGTGTTAAGTAAATAAAGAACCAGGGCATACTTGCCACTAGCCAGTTACTCCAAATGGAATTGCTAACATCCTCCTTGTGTGTCATTTTGTCCCTGAAAGAGGCAAGAATGCATTGAAATATAGAAGTCAGAGTTCAGGTGATGGGGCATTGGATTTGGTGCTGAGCCACATTCTTGTTCCTAACCTTGTACCTTGATTAGAAAGTTAAATGGTTTGTTTATTTTTTCTATATTTTACTTTGCCTTTAATTAATTTTTACTATTGAAGATGTTTTTAAAATAAAATTTATCTTCATCGATTTGTGTTTCATAATCAGTTAAATATACTTAAACTGTTCTAAATGCTTATGATTATAGAACGTTATAACACAGTGCAGGCCCTTTGGCCCACAATATTGTGCCGACCTTTGAACCTACTCTAAGATCAATCTCACCTTCCCTCCCCATAGCTCTTCATTTTTCAATCATCCGTGTGTCTTTCCAAGAGTTTCTTAAATGCTCCTGATGTTTCTACCTCTGCTGCTACTCTTGGCAGGGTATTCTACCTACTCACAACTTTCTGCATTAAAAAAAAACACTTACCCCTGACATCCCCCCCCCCCATACTTTCCTCCAATCACCTTAAATTATACGGCCTTTTATTAGACATTTCAGCCTTGGGGAAGAAAGGTGCTGGATATCCACTCAATCTGTGCCTTTTATCATCTGGTACTACTCTATCAAGTCATACCTTGCTCTGGTCAATTTTCCAGGACTGGAGCTTCAGGTATCCAGAATCATTTTTGTGTAACATGTCTATAGTTCATTTCCCTCACTGCATAACCTCAAAGCAAAGGGTGTGACACTTTAAAGGCAGGTTTTAAAGCAAGGTGAGGGTCCAGTTGACTGGCATACGAAGTCCACAGAGCTGTACCCAGATTCCATTACCATTCAGCTCACTAGATGACAGGGTTCCTGTGAATCTGCCAGGAGAAATGCTGTGCAGAAGCTAAGCAGTGCCCAGTGGGGAACAGAAGAAGTGGACCATCAATTGCTCCTGTGGCATTAAAAGTAGCCTTGGACAGTTCCTGAGCACAACCAAGTTCTTAGGCAAAATGTCTATTAATATACATCATGCCTATCACAGTGCCTTTCATAGAATATTGAATTAAACTGCTTTGAGCCAGAACAAAAATTCAGAACTTCAAATCCTAGCATTCCATTTTAAACTGGCTATATTCTAGAGAGCTTCTCGCCAGCAGCAGGCTTGCCCCCATGTCATTGATTTTGGTGGAGGCCGGTTGATAAAGGCACTTGATTGGCAGGGTACATTCCCTGGCCATTCCTTGTCTACTGGGAGCTCTATCATGTTAAAATTCTTTCTTAATATTGAAAGTATTTAAAATATTTAAAGCTCTTTCATCATGATAAGCTACAATGAGTCAACACTATGTTTGGGGTTGGGTCCGGAGTTACAGGATGTAGCCTGTGGCCTAGTCGAAGTTCAGGCCTGCTGTGCTTTGTTCAACCAGACCTCCAGATTGATTCATCCAGTGCAGCTGCTGGGAGAAGTATGGGGTGGTGAAGCTGGTTGATCATTAAGTGGCTTAGTCGAATATCAAAGAAGTAAATTTATTGGTGATCACAACAAGAGAAAATCTGCAGGTGCTGGAAATCTGAGCAACACACACAAAATGCTGGAGAAACTCAGCAGATCAGGCAGCATCTATGGAAAAAGTACAGTCAATGTTTTGGGCTGTAACCATTCGGCAGGACTGGAGAAAAAAGGCTGAGGAGTAGGTTTGAAAGGTGGGGGGAGGGGAGAGAGATATGCCAGGTGACAGGTGAAACGTAGAGGGGAAGGGATGATGCAAAGAGCTAGGAAGTTGATTGGTGAAAGAGACAGAAGGCCATGGAAGAAAGAGAAAAAAAGTTGAGGGGGGGAAGGAGCAGCAGAGGAAGGCGATGGGTGGGCAAGGAGATAACATGAGAGAGGGACAGAGGGATGGGAAATGGTGAAGGGGGGAGGCATTACTGAAAGTTTGAAAAACTGTTCATGCTATCAGGTTGGAGGGTACCCAAACAGAACATAAGGTGTTGTTCCTCCAACCTCAGTATGGCCTTATCCCAACAGCGGGGGAGGCAATGGATGGACAAATGGGAAGTGGAATTAAAATGGGTGACCACTGGATCCCACTGGGAGATCTTGCTTGTTTTGGCAGATGGAGCGTAGATGCCCAGTGAAGCGGTCTCTCAGTCTACGTCGGGTCTCACCGATATACAAGAGGCCACACTGGGAGGACTGATCACAGTATATGAACACTACAGACTCACAGGTGAAGTGTCGCCTCACCTGGAGGGACTGTTTGGGGCCCTGAATAGTAGTGAGGGAGGAGGTGTAGGGGCAGGTGTAGCACTTGTTCCGCTTGCAAAGGTAAGTGCCAGGATAGAGATCAGTGGGGAGGGATAAATGGACAAGGGAGTTGCATAGGGAGCAATCCCTGTGGAAAGCAGAAAGTGATGGGGAGGGAAGGATGTGTTTGGTGGGATCCAGTTGGAGGTGGCAGACGTTTCGAGAATTATATGCTTGACCCAGAGGCTGTTGGGGTGGTAAGTGAGGACAAAAGGAACTCTACCCCTGGTAGTGTGGCGGGAGGATGGGGTAGGAGCAGATGTGCGTGAAATGAAAGAGGTGTGATTGAGGGCGGTGTTGATGGTGGAGGAAACCTCAGACACCACCAACCTTCTTCTCCCCCCCCCCCCCCGCCCCCGATCCCAGCTCTTATCCATGACGGGTTTTCACCATTCCCTCTGATCTTCCCCTGTATGAGACAGAACGTTCTGTCCTCAGTAAGGGCCTCACATTTGTTCCCCTGTGTCCACACCTCAGTGAGTTCTTTGCCCACCATGACACTGAGTTCTTCTTCCACTGCCTCCGTCTCCAAGCCTGTTTTTTTGTCAAAGGCTCTCCACCCCACACCAATGGCCCCTTTTCCCGTTTTCAACCCTCTTCTTCCTGGACATCCTGCCCATGTTTTCTGCCTGCTCTGGACCTTTTTATTTCCAGCTGCTGACAGGGTATTAACCATCTCGACTCCTCTGTCCTATTCCAACCTCACTCCTTCCAAATGCTTGGCTCTCCACACCGTCCGCACTGATCCCAACCTCACCATCAAACCCGCGGATAAGGGAGGTGCTGTGGTAGTCTGGCAAACTGACCTCTACCTTGCTGAGGCCCAGCGCCAATTCTCAGACAGCTCCTCGTACTTGTTCCTCAAACAGGACCCCACTAAGAAACACCAGGCCATTGCCTCCCACACCATCACCAACCTGACTGACTCTGGCGATTTCCCATCCACTGCCACCAACCTCATAGTTCCTGCACCCCGCACCTCCCTTTCTACCTCCTACCCAGAATCCACAAACCTGCTTATCCAGATAGACCCATTGTTTCAGCCTGTTGCTGCCTCACTGAACTCTTATCTGCATACCTCGACTCTGTTTTATTCCCTCTGGTTCAGTCCCTTCCCACCTACATCCATGATACCTCACAGGTTCTTGATCTTTTCATGAATTTCGGGTTCCCTGGCCCCATCATCTTATTTTCACTATGGATGTCCAGTCATACCTCCATCACCCACCAAGAAGGCCTCAAAGCTCTCTGTTTCTTTCTGGACACCAGACCCAATCAGTTTCCCTCCACCACCAGTCTCCTCTGCCTAGCAGAACTTGTCCTTACTCTAAATAATTTCTCCTTTGGGCCCGCCCATCTCCTTCAAACAGAAGGGGTAGTCATGGGCACTCGCAGGGTCCCAGCTGTGCTTGCCTGTTTGTTGGCTACATGGAACAGTGTCTGTCCAAGCCTACACTGGTGACCGTCCCGCACTTTCCAGACTCTACAGTGACAACTGCATCGGTGCTGCTTCCTGCACCTGTGCTGAACTCATCGATTTCATCCACTTTGCCTCCAACTTCTACCCCTGCCTTCAAATTCAACGGGTCTATTTCCGATGCTTCTCTTCCCTTTCTCAATCTCACTGTTTCTATTTCCAAAGATAGCTCATCCACCAATGTCTGTTATAAACCAATGGACTCTCACAGCTACCTGGACTATATCTTGTCCCACCCTGCAACTTGCAAAAATGCCATCCCCTTCTCTCAATTCCTCCGTCTCTACGGCATCTGCTCTCAAGATGAGGTTTTTCATTCTAGAACAAAGGAGATGTTCTCCCTTTTCAAAGAAAGGGGCTTCCCTTCCTCCACCACCAATGCTGCCCTCAACCGCATCTCTTCCATTTCACCCACGTCTGCTGTTCCACCATCCTCCCGCCACGCTACCAGGGATAGGGTTCTTCTTGTTCTCACCTACCACCCCACCAGCCTCCGTGTCTAGCACATAATTCTCCGAAACTCCCACCACCTCCAACTGGATCCCACCACCAAACACATCTTTCCCCCTCTCCCCACTTTCTGCTGTCCATAGGGATTGCTCCGTACGTGACTCCCTTATCCATTCATCCCTCCCCTCTGATCTCCATCCTGGCACCTATCCTTGCAAGTGGAACAAGTGCTATACCTGGCCCTACACCTCCTCCCTCACTACCATTCAGGGCCCCGAATAGTCCTTCCTGGTGAGGCGACACTTCACCTGTGAGTCTGTTGGGGTCATATACTATGTTTGATGCTCCCAGTGTGGCCGCTTGTATGTCGGTGAGTCCCGACGTAGATTGGGAGACTGCTTTGCCGAGCATCTACGCTCCATCCGCCAGAACGAGCAGGATCTCCCAGTGCCATCCATTTTAATTCCACTTTCCATTCTGACATGTCTATCGATGGCCTCCTCCACTGTTAGGATAAGGTTGGAGAAACAAATCCTTATATTCTTTTTGGGTAGCCTCCAACCTGATAGCATGAACATCAATATCACAAATTTCCAGTAATGCCTTCCCCCCCCCCCACCCATTCCCTTCATCATTTCCCAACCCTTTGTTCCTCTCTCATGTTATCTCCTTGCCTGCCCATCGCCTTCCTCTGATGCTCCTCCCCCATTTTTTTCTTTCTTCCGTGGCCTTCTGTTTCTTTCACCAATCAACTTCCGAGCTCTTTGCTTCATCCCTCCCCCTCCAAGTTTCACCTTTCACCTAGCACTTCTCTCTCCATCCCCCCACCTTTCAAATGTACTCCTTAGCTTTTTTTTTCCCAGTCCTGCCAAAGGATTTTGGCCCAAAACATAGACTTTTTTTTCTTAGATGCTGCCTGGCTTGCTGAGTTCCTCCGGCATTTTGTGTGTGTTGCTTGAATTTATTGGTGATAACACTGGACAACAAATTTTTTTAAAAGTGTTGCTTCCTCAGAATTTTTTTTGGTTTATGATAGACTGCTTGAAGATGAACACGAATATAATTTCAGACTACTTGTATCACATAGGAACTTGGAGAAACAACAAATTAACTTATATTGAATATAATGTGTTTAATTGCATAATGGTGCTGATGCTTTGCAATAGTTCAACTAAGTTAAAAATATTTTGTTAATGATTTTCATTTGTGCTCAGTGTCTGAGGCTTCTCGCTTAAGTGTCTAACAATAATTCACCAGTATTGATGGATTCCAGTTCCCCTGGTATCTTTTCTCCATGACTGCAATGACCTTTCACCATGCTCGTCACTAACAGCACCAAGATTTGCGGGGAAGAAGTCTAAATGGGAATGCAGAAAATGAATCTTTGGTGACATGTTGCATTTCATGGTTTTATATGCTTGAAGCATGCTTTCAACCAGATGCATGTAGTTTGGTGCTCTGTGGATGCCGAGTTGTTGAAATTTTTCAACAACTTCCTTGAATGCCTTCCATGTGATTTTCTCCGGTCCCACTATAAATTTTTCGAATTGCCTGTCGTTGATGACCTGTTTGATTTGTGGACCAACAAAATGCTTTCCTTAATCTTGGCATCAGTTATTCTGGGAAGCATCTGTCTCAAATATCAAAATCCTTCATAGAAATTTTTGTGCCTGGTGATAGCAAATTCCATCTTTACAGTCCTGAACCCAATAATTATTACAAAAACCTGTCCTGCCATGCAGCAGCCGCACCACAAATTGTAGGAGAGAGTGGCAGGCACATAACGATGAAGTGTTAACCAATTTAAAAATTTGATTCCAAGTTTCCACAGAAATTGAAGTCTGTAAATCTTGTTCCCAAAGATTTTTAATTTTATCTAAAGGAACACTTCTCATTCCCAACAGCATATTATAAATATTAGATATAGATCCATTATAAAAAGGTTTCAAATTAAAAATTACATCTAGTAGATTCTTATCAGGTCTTTTAGGAAATGTACTTATTTGAGACCGTTAAAAAAATCTCTTCTTTGTAGGTATCGAAGAAAATGAATTTTAGGTAAACTATATTTAGTTGACAGTTGTTCAAACGAAAAGAGACTTACCTCTACAAACAAGTCCTGAAAGCATTTAATACCTAATCTATCCCATTCTTTAAAAGCCACATCAATCATAGAGGGTTTAAAAAATAATTAGAAAAAATGGGACTTGAAAGAGAAAATCTCAATAAGCCAAAGTATTTTCGGAATTGTATCCAAATTCTCATAGTGTGTTTAACTACCAGATTATCAGTTAACTTACTCAGAGACAAAGGAAGTAAGGATCCAGGGAGAGAAATAATAGAAAATTTATTAACAGAGTTAGCTTCCAAAAACGCCCACATCGGGCAATCCTCATGATTAATGTAATATAACCAAGATGTAAGATTTCTTATATTAACTGCCCAATAATAAAATCTTCAGTTTGGTAAGGCTAATCCTCCATTCTTTTTATCTTCCTGAAGATGAATTTGTATTTAATCTAGAATGCTTATTCTTCCATATATAAGAAGATATAATAGAGTCAAGAGAATCAAAGAAAGATTTAGGAATAAAAACAGGCAATGCCTGAGAACGATATATAAATTTAGGTGATATATTTATTCTAATAGAGTTAATTCGGCCAATCAGCGATAACGAAAGAGGTGACCAATTTAATAGTATCCATTTTACGTGATTCAATAGTGTAAGAAAATTTTCTTTAAGTAGACGCTTATAGTTTTTAGTAATTGTTACACCTAAGTAGGTAAATTGTTTTCTTACAGTTTTAAAAGGAAGGTTAGAATTTGTTGGTATCAAATTATTCAAAGGGAAAAGTTCACTTTTATGTAGGTTTAATTTATAACCTGAGAACTGGCTAAAACAGGAGAGTAAAGAAAGTGCATGGGGTAACGAAGTCTCAACATTGGAAATAAACAGCAGCAGATCATCAGCGTACAGTGAAACTTTGTGAATAGTGTCTGTCCTTAAAATACTGGTGATATCATTAGATTCTCGAAAGGCAATGGCTGAAGGTTCTAAGGCCAGATCAAAAAGCAAAGGGCTCAACAGTCAGCCTTGTCTAGTGCCACGTTGAAGCTTAAATGGTTTGGAACTATGAGAATTAGTGATAACCCGAGCAGAAGGAGCTAAATAAAGTAATTTAATCCATTGAATGAAAACGGGTCCAAAATTTAATTTTTTTAAGGTTTTAAATAAATAATTCCATTTAACTCTGTCAAAAGCTTTCTCAGCATCTAGGGATACCACACATTCCGATATCATGTTAGAATGAAAATAAATAACATTTAATAACCAACAAATATTAAAGAGAGAATATCGATTTTTGATAAATCCAGTTTGGTTATTGGAAATGACAGATGGTAAAATATTTTCAATCCTATGGGCCAAAACTTTAGATAGAATCTTAGTATCAACATTAAGTAAAGAAATTGATCTATAAGAAGAACGTTCAGTTGGACCCTTATTCTTTTTAAGGATAAGTGAAATGGAAGCCTCATAAAAAGATCGAGGGAGTCTGCCCGACTTGAATGAATCCGAAAAAACTGAACATAAATGAGCAGTGAGGAAATGTCACTTACAAAAGTTGAAAAAGGATGGAGGTCTCGCTTTGCCTAATTTAAGAATGTATTACTGGGCTGTTAATGTGTGATACATGTCCTTTTGGTTACACTGGCTTGATAAGAACGATCGGCCGATTTGGGTAGACTTGGAATTGAAAGCTGTTGAACAGTTTTATTTAACCTCGTTATTGGGAGCTGCTTTACCTATACAATTAGCTGAAGTTGCTAATTTAAATTTATACCCTGTGATTAAGCATTCTTTACAAACTTGGCTTCAGTTCCGTAATTTTTTTAATCTCAAAAAATTTAAACTTTGTAGTTTAATTTATCGAAATTACTTTTTTAAGCCTTCTTTGATCCAATTTTTTTTTACTTTGGAAAAATAAATGTATTAATTTTTTGGATTTATTTAAAGAAGGTAGACTGATGTCTTTTGAACAATTAATTGATAAATATTCTCTTTCATACTCACACTTTTTACAAGACCTTCAAGTTAGACATTTCTTACAAAGATATTTAAGTAATTTTCCTTACATATTCAATGCTGACCTGTTAGATATTATTACGAGTATGAACCCTTTGATGAAGGGTTCCATTGGAAGAATTTATAATTTACTATTACAATAGGATAAGCGTCCTTTATTTAAGATTAAACAAGATTGGGAAAAGAAACTTAATTTGACTTTTATGACGGAGGACTGGACCTGGATGCTGAAGTTGGTTAACTCTTCTTCAATCTGTGCTAGTCATTCACTGCTTCAATTTAAAATTGTACATCATTACTATTTGTTGAAGGAGAGATTGTCTAAAATGTTTCCTGATATAGATAGTTATTGTGATAGATGTAAAACTGAGACAGCTACACTGACACACACGTTTTGGTCCTGTTCTATACTGGAACAGTTCTGGAAGTCAGTTTTTTCTACAATTTCTAAAGCACTTAGAATGAACTTACAACCGAACAAATTAACTGTGCTTTTTGGAATAATTTCTCAAAATATCCGTGGTATCTCTTTGTCTAACCAACATGTTATTGCATTTGTTACATTGATAGCTAGGTGGGCCATTTTGTTGAAGTGGAAGGATACGTCGGCTCCCATTTTGTCACAATGGTTCTCTCAAGTGATGCTATGTCTTAGTTTGGAGAAAATTAGAAGTCGAACCTCTAAACCTATGTTTGATTTTGAGAAAAGATGGGTTTTTCATTTGTTCGTTACTGTCATTTAAGTTAATTGATAGATTTCCTCCACAATCTAATTGTAAATTTTTGGTACTTTTTTTTCTTGCTGGCAGTTTGATGTTTCTTTTTGGAAGCTTTTTGTATGACGCATGTCTCCGGGGTTGAACAGCTAATGGTTTTTTTTTCTCTTTTTTTTGTCACCAAAATTTTTTTCAATCTTTAAAACAATGTTTTTTTTTCTTGAGACATTGTAAGTGTTGCTTTCTTCGATGTACTCTTGTTAATTTTGGATAATAATAATAAAAACATTGGAAAAGGAAAGAACCTTAGTATCGACATTAAAGAAATTGGTCTATAAGAAGAGCATTCAGTTGGATTCTTATTCTTTTTAAGGATAGGCGAAATGGAAGCCTCATAAAAAGATCGAGGGAGTCTGCCCGATTTGAATGAATCCAAAAAAACTGAACATAAATGAGGTATAAGCAGTGAGGAAAAGATCTTGTAAAACTCTCCAGAAAATCCATCTGGACCCGGAGCTTCCCTCAAATGTAATGAGCGCACAGCCTCAACAATTTCCTCAAAAAAAAAATAGGTTGTTCCAACAACACACATAAAAGTTGCTGGTGAACGCAGCAGGCCAGGCAGCATCTCTAGGAAGAGGTGCAGTCGACGTTTCAGGCCGAGTGTTGCTTAAATTTACAGCATCTGCAGAATTCCTGTTGTTTTTGTTCCAACAACTTTCTGTTGTTGGCAGGAATTGTAGAAATGTTTAGTTGTTCTAAAAAATTGTTCATTACAGTGTTATCCTTAGACGATTCAGAACTACAGCTGGCCCCCGTTTTCCGAACGTTCGCTTTACGACACCTCGCTGTTACGAAAGACCTACATTAGTTAACTGTTTGGCTAACAAAAGGTGTTCACTGTTACGAAAAAAGGCAGCGCATGCCCGAACAGCCATGCTCCTCCCCCGGAACTGCATTCTAGCCGCCATTGCTTAAATACATGCTTTATCTCAATTTATTTTGTTCACCGGTTAGCAAGATGAGTTCTAAGGTATCGGAAAAGCCTAAAAGAGCTCGTAAGGATGTTACACTTAGCGTAAAACTACACATAATTAAGTGTTTCGATCGTGGTGAACGAAGTAAGGACATTGTCTGCGCGTTGGACTTGCCTGCCTCCACCATTCGTGCTATTTATACGCAGAGAGAGAGAATTTTGAAAGCTGCCGATGCTACTGTTGGTTCTGCTCGTAGTAAAGTGGTCTCTCTTAGTTGGCATCCAATGATGGATAAAATGAAAAGTCTATTGCTTGAGTGGATTGATAGGTGTACAAAGCATGGTGTTCTGTTAAGTTTTCTTATACTTAAGGAGAAATCAGTCAGTTTTTTTAATAAGCAGAAACAGAAAGCACTGGACGATGGTGATGAAAGTGTTGCGAAAGTGGAATTTAAGGTTAGTCATGGATGGTTTGATCGGTTTCTGAGGCGAGGGCAGCTTCATAGTTTAAGCAGTGGTCCCCAACCTGCGGGCTGCTGACTGATACATCGCCGCGAAGAATGCAATGGTAGTCGGAACGCACCCAGCACATCTTTAAGGAAAAAGCCGAAATAAACAAGCTAATTAATTAGGTGCCGCCCGGCACATAAATGTCGGCCCAGATCAGAGGGGATTGCCGATTGCGTCAGGTGCTTATTCGTATAAGTAAGTGTTTAACTGTGATGAAACTGCAATTTATTGGAGTCTTCCCGATTCCGGTAAGTGAACTATACTGTACATACATTATTTCTACTTTATTTAGGCTGTGTATTTTTATGTGTTGTTTGGTATGATTTGGCAGCTTCATAGCTTAAAGGTTACTGGAGAGAGTGTTTCTGCTGAGAGCGCTTGCGCCGTGTTTTTGCCAAGTGCTTCCGCAAGATTTTCGCTGCGCTAGACAGTGCTGCAGAAAAGTATTTCTACTTTATATAAGCTGTGTATTTATCATATCATTCCTGATTTTACTATATGGTACTGTTATTTTAGGTTTTATGTGTTATTTGGCATGATTTTGTAGGTTAGTTTTTGGGTCTGGGAACGCTCAAAAATTTTTCCTATATTAATAAATGGTAATTGCTTATTCACTTTACGACATTCCGGCTTATGAACCGTTTCATAGGAACGCTCTACCTTTGGATAGCAGGGGAAACCTGTATCGAGTCTAGAATAAAATTCTCTAAAAGTATCATTTATTTCTAAATAATCAGTTGTTTTATCACCATTAGATTTGCATATTTCTTTAGTCTGCTGTTTAGCTATAAAGGTTTTAATTTAATCAGCCAATAATTTACCTGTTTTATCTCCATGAATATAAAATTGACTTTTATTGTTTAGGAGTTGGGTTTCAATTAGATAGGTTAAAAGGAGATCATATTTAGTTTTAGTTCCAACATGTCTTTTATATAAGGCAGGTTCTGGAGCCAAGGCATACTCTGCTAAATCACTTCTCTCTTTATCAGCTTTTTTCCTAATACTTGCAGTATAAGAAATAATTTGTCTCCTAATATACGCCTTAATGGCATCCCATCTGATAAGACTAGTAGTCTCCTCTAATGTATTCTCTTCAAAAGAAAAAGTAATTTGTCTCTCCATAAACTTTAAAAAATCTTTATCAGATGACAAAGTTAAATTAAATCACCAAAACCTATTTGTTTGAAGAAGACCAGTGAGATTTAAAGATAGGAGCACAGGAGCGTGATCTGAGACAGCAATCTCTTTATATTCATAGGATTGAACAGATTGAATCATTTGGCTATCAATAAAAAAAAATCAGTCCTGCAAAATGTATGATGGACATGAGAGAAATGAATATTTCTTGTCTACTGGATGAAAAAAACACCAAGCGTTAACGATACCACATCTCATTAAAAAAGATTTAATAAACACAGTTGATTTATTTGGTATCATTAGTTTAGAAGATGAACGATCTAAAGCTGGATCTAGGCAACAATTAAAGTCTCCACCCATCACCAATGAGTACAGACTTAGATCTGGCAAAAATGAAAAAAAAAATGCTCAAAGAAACCTGGGTCATCTATATTTGGAGCATACACATTGGCAAATACCATTAGTTTGTTATTTAGTTTACCTGATACTATAACAAAATGCCCATTAGTATCAGAAATTACTTTATGTTGAACAAAGGTAACATTATTATCTATAAGAATTGAAACCCCTCTGGCTTTGGCCTGAACGAGGAATGGAAATGAGATTATCTCCATCGATTAAAAAAGCGTGAATTGTCACACTTATGTACATGGGTTTCTTGAAGGAAAACATATAGACAAAAATCTTATTTCTTTTCATGGGGTGATTTAGCCCTTTCACATTAAAACTAAGTAAATTAATACTTTGATCCATTTTAAAACTATTTATAAGAAAGATTATAGCAATCAGAGAAATGGATATTGAACCCAAATAATATACCTTGAGATATATTAGCTAAGCAACAGAATTGACTAGATTCCAAAATCAACTTCAAGAAAAAAAGAACTCCCCATCTCCCTCCCTCCTCCCAAAGAGAGAAAATTGGTCAAAGAGCAACCACTATCTACCCCCACTGAAAACATCCCCTTAGGAAGCCTGTTGGAACCGCTCCAAAGAATTCAAGGTTATTTACTGTTCCAACTAAGACTAAATAATATACAGTAAAAAAAAACAAGCTCAGACAGGCTTATCAAACAGAAAGAGCAATTATTCAGACTGAAAAATATTAAACAGTCATTTTTTTAATATATAGTATTTCTGTTTCTGCAAGATTTTTAATCTATTCAATACACACACACACACACACACACACACACACACACATACATATATATATATATATATATATATATATATATATATATATATATAGTCATTTTTTTGAGACTAAAAACTCTTGAGCCTGGTCCTTCGTACAAAACCACTTAAGTGATCCATCTTCCATTGTGATTCTCAGTTGAGCCGGAAAATGAAGAGAAGACTTAAAATTTTGGCTGTATAACTCCGCCATAACCTTTTTTAAACTTGATACATTCTGTCATAACTTCTGATGAAAAATCTTCAACAATACGAATCTTCTGACCTTGGTAGTCAATCATACCTTTTCCATGGACATCATGAATCAGACGGTCTTTTATTTGAAATTCATGGAAACATACCAGACCACTCAGGACCAGACTATGTAACAGTTTCTTCCCCCAAGCCATCAGACTCCTCAATACCCAGAGCCTGGACTGACACCAACCTACTGCCCTCTACTATGCATATTGTCTTGTTTATTATTTATTGTAATGCCTGCACTGTTTTGTGCACTTTATGCAGTCCTGGGTAGGTCTGTAGTCTAGTGTAGTTTTGTGTTTTACGTAGTTCAGTGTAGTTTTTGTATTGTTCATGTAGCACCATGGTCCTGAAAAATATCTTGTTTTTACTGTGTACTGTACCAGCAGTTATGGATGAAATGACAATAAAAAGTGACAACTTGACATATAATGACTGATCTTGGATTTGATTTTGAAGTTGATCCGTAGGTAGGCAATCTGTGAGCACGATTAATAAAAGGCAGAAACTTTATAATATTAGGGAATAATTCCATCAAAAGGTTTGCAAAAAATTCTTTAGGATTATCTCCTTCCATTTGCTCTTTAAGTCCCAAGATTCATAAAGTTGTTCCTCCTACTTCTGTTTTCCAAATCAATAATCTTCTGTCTCACTATTTCGTTGGACTTGGATTGTTTTTCATACAGCTTTTGCAAATCATCCATTCTCTCGTCCAGTATAGTAATAACCTCTTCATGTTCCTTTATCTTCTTATCAAGCTCGGTTAGAGTTGCTTGAATATCATCTAATTTCATACCTATTTGTTTAATTTCAGCACTGATTTGTTGCGAGTCAGCCGACGCTTCTTTTCGAAATTGTTGAAACTCCTCAGTGAGCTTTTGAATAGCTTCCACAGCTGCTTTGGTAATCATAGTAATATAATAACCCGTCTAACAGTAATAATTCAAAAGGTTGGAAACAAAAGTAAGTAAGCTAGGAGCACCAGCAGAGAGCTGTTACTCCATCAGCGGCCACCAGGTAAATCCCCCTCAAGTGCGGAGAAGATTCAAACATCTGAGATGCAAAGGGACTTGGGAATCCTCATGCAAGACTCAGGAGGTTAATTTACAGGTTGAGGCTGTGGTAAAGAAGGCAAATGCAATGTTGGCATTTATTTCGAGGAGAATAGAATATAAAAGCAAAGAGATAATGCTGAGGCTTTATAAGACTCTAGTCAACCTGCACTTGGAGTATTCTCAACAATTTTGGACCCCATATCTCAGAAAGGATGTGTTATTATTGGAGAGAGTCCAGAGGAGGTTCATGAGGGTGATTCTGGGAATGAAGGGGGATAACGTATGAGAAACGTTTGGCAGGTTTGAGCCTGTACTCACTGGAAGTTAGAAGAATGCTGGGGATCTCATTGAAACCTACTGAATATTGAAAGGACAAGATAACGTGGATGTGGAGAGGATGTTTCCTATAACATGGGTATCCCGAAATGGAGGGCACAGCCTCAAAATTGAGGGGCAACCTTTTAGAACAAAGGTAAGGAGAAATATTTTTTTGCCAGAGAGTACTGAATCTGTGGAATGCTCTGCCAAAGACACCAGTGTAGGCCAAGTCCATGGGTACATTTAAAAGGGAAGTAGATATTTTCCTGATTGGTCAGGGCATGAAAGGATATGGCGAGAAGGCAAGTGTATGGTGTTGATTGGGATCCAGGATCAGCCATAATGGAATGGTGGAGCAGTCTTGATGGGCTGAATGGCCTAATTCTGCTCCTATGTCTTATTGTCTAATCTGGCCTGTCAGCTCAGGACATTTGTGTTTTTCCAATGTGCTGGGGTAGAAGACTCTGACTTTTCCATTTTTGTGCACAGGTATAGTAGTTAGAAACAAATAGATCCATGAGATGATACAAGGATGGGTAAGTTTGTTTTGGCACAGTATCTGGATTCACTCCCTTTTAATATGGCATTAAAAACAACAGTACAGTACTCTGAAAGTTCATTGCCTTGCACAAATTTATCAACAGACTATCTGCCTACAGCATTCCAAAAGCTCTTAAACCCACTGCTGCTTTCTATGCTCAGAGCTGCAAAGTCAAGCAAAAGGGGGGAAATTTTCAAACATTTGGTCTGAGGCCACTTAAACATCTGGATGTTATTGGATCACACATTGCCACAGTGCAGATTTCAGATGCCCATTACATGCCAGACATTTTCTTTTAAACCTTGATAAAATTAGATGGATCAACTGAACAAATTAACATATTTATAACTTGAGACTAATTACACCTCAACTCAAACACTAACTGAGATTAAACCATGCCCTGATGGCTTCTTGTGCTTCATTGGTTCCTGCTAGTGTGCTGAAAAACACAGTATTTCATCTTTCTCACAAGAAAAAGCTGCTGATGGTCAGCAGTTACATCAGCAGTGAGTTAACTTGGGAGTTGAGCAATGTTCTGTGCCATTTCTGTTTTAAGATCATAAAACCAAGTGTTTGACAGAGTGTAGTTGCCATTTCTAAAGTTATTTACCAACATTAATCTACCTTTGCCAGAAAAGGGCTTGAATGCTATCACCTATTGTAATGATAAATCAAGCAACAAAGGCGATAACAGGGCTTTGCTTCCAGACGAGATCAATACCTTCTATGCTCACTTTGACCATCATAACATGGAGGGACTATTGCAAACTCTTATAGTCACTGATGATCCTGTGATTTCAGTTTCTGAGGCTGACGTGCCAGCAACCTTTAAGAGGGTGATCCTACGAAAAGCGTCCAGCCCAGTGGGGTCTCTGGCCAAGAACTAAAGACTTGTGCTGATCAACTGGCTGGAGTGTTCACTGAGATCTTTAACCTCTGACATCGGCAATCTGAGGTATTCATCTGCTTCATTCAGACTTCATTTATACCGGTGCCTAAGAAGAATGTGGTAATCTGCCTCAATGACTATCGTCCAGTAGCACTTGCATCCACATTGAAGTGTTTTGAGAGGTTGGAGATAAAACATATCAACTCCTTCCTGAGAAGTGACCTGAATCCTCTCCAGTTTGCTTACCAGAGCAACCGGTCCATAGCAGATGCCATCCCATTGGTTCTTCACTCAACCCTGGAACATCTTGACAGCGAAGATGTGTACTTCAGGATGCTCTTTATCAACAACATCTCAGTATTCAATAACATCATCCCCTCAACTAATCAATAAGCTTAAATACCTTGCTCTCAATTCTTCCTTGTTCAATTGGATCCTCAGTTTCCTCACTTGTAGACCCCAGTCAGTATGGATTGGCAAGAGCATCTCCTCCATAATCTCCATCAGAACAGGTGCACCATAAGGCTGTGTGCTTAGGCACCTGCTTCACTCTCTTTACTCTTATGACTTTGTGGCTATGCAAAGCTTCAGTGGATATTCAGGGTTTTTATCGACACTGCTGTCATCACAGATGGTGATGAATCTGAATCAGGTTTATTATCACTAGCAGGTGTTGTGAAAGTTATTAACCTAGCAGATGCAGTACAATTCAATACATGATGCTATAGGAAAAAAAAGAAAAAAAAAGTAAATCAAATACAGTAAGTGTGCATTTGTGTGTGTGTGTATATATATAAATTATAAATTTTTAAAATAGTGCAAAACAGAAATAATATATTTTTTTAAAAAGTGAGGTAGTGCTCATGGGTTCAGTGTCCATTTAGGAATTGTTTGGCAGAGGGGAAGAAGCTGTTCCTGAATTGCTGAGTGCATGCTTTCAGGCTTCTGTACCTCCTGCCTGATTGTAACAAAGAGAAGAAGTATGCCCTGAGTGATGGGAGTCCTTAATAGTGGACGTCGCCTTTCTGAGGTACCACTTCGTGAAGATGTCTTGGATACTACAGAGTCTAGTACCCAAGATGGAGCTGACTAATTTTACTACTTTCTGTGGCTTCTTTTGGTCCTGTGCAGTAGTACCCCCCACTCCCAACCAGACAGTGATACGGCCAATCAGAATGCTTTCCATGGTATATCTGTAGAAGTAGAACTCCTAATGAAATATAGCTGTTGTTTGGCCTTCTTTGTAGCTGTATCGATATGTTGTGACCAGGCGAGATCCTCAAAGACCCAGGAACATGGAATTGCTCACTCTGTCCACGTCTGATCCCTTTATGAGGATTGGTTTGTGTTCTCTCATCTTACCCTTCCTGAAGTCCACTGTCAGCTCTTTTGTCGTACTGATATTGAGTGCAAGGTTGTTGCTTTGACACCACTCAACCAGCTGGTATATCTCGCTCCCGTATGCCCTCTTATCTCCATCTGAGATTCTACAAAAAATGGTATCTGAGCTCTATATCTAGCCACACAGTCATGGGTATAGAGGGAGTAGAACAGAGGGTGAAGCACATACACCTGAGATGCACCAGTGCTGTTCATCAGCGAGGAGGAGATATTATCACCAATCCACACAGATTGTGGTTTTCCAGTTAGGAAGTTGAAGATCCAATTGCAGAGGGAGGTACAGAGGCACAGGTTCTATAGCTTATTGATTAGGATTGTGGGGATGATGATGTTAAATGCTAAGCTATAATCAACGAACAGAATCCTGATATAGGTGTTTGTATTGTTCAGGTGATCTAAAGCCATGTGCAGAGCCATTGAGATTGTGTCTGCTGTAGACCTATTATGGTGATAGGCATATTGCAATGGGTCCAGGTCCTTGCTGAGGCAGGAGTTTACTCGAGCCATGACCAACCTCTCAAAGCATTTCATCACCATAGATGTGAGTGCAACTGGATGATAGACATTAAGGGAGCTCAAACTACTCTTGTTGGACACTGGTATAATTGTTGCCTTTTTGAAGCAGGTGGGAGCTTCTAATCGTAGCAGTGAGAGGTTGAAAATGTCCTTGAATTCTCTTGCCAGTTGGTTGCCAGACATTTTCGGAGCCTTACCAGGTATTCAGTCAGGACCTGCCGCATAATAGGGGTTCTCCCTCCTCAAAGACAGCCTGATATCTGCCTCCGGGACAGATATCACAGGGTCACTGAGTGCAGCAGGGATCTTCACAGCTGTAGTTATATTCTCCCTTTCAAAGCGGGCATAGAAAGTATTGAGCTCAATTGGTAGTGAAGCATCACTACCATTCATGCTACTGTGTTTCATTTTGTAGGAAGTAGACCCAGCCAGAATTGACGTACACCTGATGTCGCCTCCAACTTGCTCAGAATCTTTTCTTCACTCTTGAAATAAACCTCCAAGTCATACCTGGTTTTCTTGTACAGACCTGAGTCTCCAAACTTACAAACCACCAGTCTAGTCCTCAACAGATGACAAACCTCCTCCACACAAGTTTTAATGAAGTCGGTAACAACAGCGGCATATTTATCCAGATTCAAAGATGAATCCCTGAATACAGTCCATTCCATCAATTCAGAGCAGTCCTGTGTTTCGCTTCTCCATGCCTTCTTGGTCCTCACTACTGGTGCTGTATCTTCAGTCTCTGCCCCTGTACTCATTGAGTAGAGTTACACCCAGGTGATTAGACTTTCCAAAATGTGGGCTTGGAATAGCATGGTAGGCATTCTTGATGGTGGTGTAACAGTGATCCAGTGTGATGTATCTTCTGATACAACAAGTGATTTATTGATGGTAATTATTTGGTGACTTTTTCAAGCTGTCCTAGCTAAAATCCCCAAAATGATGGTGAAGGCATGATCACAAAAATTTCCTGCAGCACTTAATCGCAAGATATTCCAGGTCTGGTGAGTCAGCATAAAGGGGGGAGATTGAAAATCTGGCTGAGTGGTGCACCACAACAATCTTACTCAATATCAGCAAGATAGAGGAGCTGATTATTAACTCAAGAGAAGGAATCTAGTGGTCCATGAGCTAGTTCTCATCAGAAGTGAAGAGTATCAGTAACTTTAAATTTCTTGGTGTTATCATTTTGGAGGACTTATCTTGGGCCCAGCATGTAAATGCAATTACAAAGAAAGCACGGCAATGCCTCCACATTTTTAGGAGTTTGCGAAGATTCGGCATGATATCTAAAATTTTGCCAAACTTCTATAGATGTGTAGTGGATAGTTTATTGACTGGCTGCATCACAGCCTGGTATCGAGACACCAGTGCCCTTGAACAGAAAATCCTCCAAAACGTAGTGGATAAAAACCCATTTTATCACGGGTAGAGCCTTCCTCACCACTGCACACATCTACCATCCCGTAAGATGGTAGCATATTTGATTGCAGCAGCTTCTATGGGCTCAACCAAAGGCATTATTGGCCTTTTTAAATGTATTTTTTACGATTGCAAGACTCTGCTGGGCATTAAGAACTGCTGGTCTACCCCATCAGCGAGTTGCTCATTGGCGGTGAAACTGAAGGAGCTTGGTTGGGTGTTGCTTGCATCTGAGAGGCGCCAGTGCGTGAAGGAATTGTGCAGTCTAACAATGAGTGATTATCTTAGTCACTTTTCTTGTCTTCACAAGGTCCTGTTGGACATCGTTAATGTGGAACGCTGCAAGTTCAATTCACTGATTTATTGGCAGACAGCAGGGGCAGACAGTGAACAAGCTGTGTGGCCTTGTTTGTAGCAAGGAGTAGGCCTCAAGCTGCAGTGTCACCAGTTTACAGCTGCTCAGGAGAGAGGCATCAGAGTTGATGTGCTTCTGTGGAGGTGGTGTGGTACGGTATCCAAGCTGTATTTGGTGCTGCCACCCACCCCCCTGCCCTTGAGTGTTCACTCAGCAGAAAACAAGCTGCATTATGTTTGATTGCAGATTTCTGGAACATTCATGAACTCAGGATCTTAGACTATATTTTTTTTGTGTGACTATATTTTACTGATATCTTATGTGCTGTATGTGCTTTGTGTGTGACTGTTGGTGCTATATTTTGCACCTTGGCCCCGGAGTAACGTTGTGTCATTTGGCTATATTTGTGAGTACAGTATTCGTGTATGGTTGAATGACAATTAAACTTGAACTACATGAAACATTGTCGCAAAAAGCAGCATCCAGCATCAGGAACGCCCCACCACCCAGGACATGCTTTCTTCTCGCTGCTGCCATCAGGAAGTCTCAGGACCCACACCATCAGGTTCAGGAACAGTTATTACCCCTCAGTCATCAGGATCTTGAACCAAAGGGGATAACTTCATTCAAATTCATTTGCCCCATCATTGAAATGTTCCCACAACCTTCACTTTCAAGGACTTTTCATCTCATGTTCTTGACATTTATTGCTTATTTGTTTTTTATTATTATATCTTTTTGTATTTGCACAGTATTTTGTACTTTGCACACTGGTTGAACACCCAAGCTGGTGCAGTCTTTCAGTGGTTCTGTTCTGTTATGGTTATTATTCTATGGATTTGTTGAGTATGTCCACAGCGTTATATATGGTGACATGTATGAATGTTGATAATAAATTTACTTTTAACTTTGAAAAGACATAGTTCCCATGTGTCCAAAGCACTGTTTATTCAGAAGAATACTTCTGATTGGTTCATTTTTACAGATTCTCTAATTTCAGCAACTCCTGCTCAGTTTGAAATTCATTCCTTTAAAACCCACTAATCTTTTCTCAGTGTATGGTTGAGAAACGTCCAGATCATCTGTATAGAAAAATATTTGATAAAGTAAACTATCCACAGGTGTGACATCCTGCATTAGGCCATAAATTGACTGTGAACAAGTTAATTTATTTTGAAGTCAGGTACAAAATGCATCAGATATTAGAAGTTTTAAACACAAAAAATGATGGAAAAATGTTCTGCAGATTAGGCATCATCTGTGGAAAGGGATACAGATATATTTTCTCTGCTTTTAAAACCTAAAATTTCCTTTATAGGGTACTTCAGTATTGATGATTCCACATATATTGAGTAATATGGAAAATATGTTAACAGCTATAATTTGGGTATTAGTTTAGTTTTCCTCGGAATTTATCTTAAACTTTGATCTTAGATTATTTCTTGATTCATTTGAATGTTGCCAAACACCAATTTATTTGCAAAATTCTTTAGATGAATGAGTTTTTATGCAGAAAAATGGTTGAACTACATTTAAATGATAGAAAAAAAAGTTGTTATTTTTATAGAAGAGAAAAGCCAATTAGATACTTATCTAACATGCAAGTTCATTAAAACAATACTTTAAAAAACAATTTACCTTTTCTGGGCAAGTTGAAAACCCCATTCAAATTAATGACATGTACATTTAACTATTTTTGAATATAACTAAAGCCATCTTGACAGTCTGGGTTAGGCCCTCATTGGCCAAATTGCGTCATGTCAGTTAAATTGCTGCTAAGAACAGTAGTGATAGAGAAGACTTGTATATTGGAAGCAACCGGGCATAGAAAATTAGAAGGACCATGAACAATGCATGTGAGGTGAACTAGAGATGTGGATAGGGTTGACCAATACCACTTTTGTTATCATGGAGACTGCATATAGAGCATTGAAGAGTGCAGCACAGGAACAGGCTCTTCAGCTCACGATGATTGAGCTGTCTCTGCCAGTCTAATCTAATTCCATATTCTTGCACAAAGTCTATATCCCTTTACCCTTTCTGCTTATGTGTCTTAGTGCTTTATAAATGCTTCTATAGTATCTGCTTTTACTATAAATTTTGGAATGCATTCTTGGTGCAGACCGCCAACGGACAAAAAATACAAATCTTTCCTCATAAATCTCCTTTACTCCTGTCCCCTTTAACATACCCTCTTTCTATCCTGGGAAAAATTATCTGATCATCTATCCTATCTATGCCTCTCAAAATTTTACGTACTTCTCTCAGGCCTCCTTTCAGCTTCTGGCACTCCAGCGAACGTTATCCAAGTTTATCCACCCTCTTTATACAGTTAATACTTTGAATCCAAGTAATATTCTGCACCCTTTCCAAAGCCAACGCATTATTTCTATAGTATAGTGACCAGAATTGCAGACCATACATGAAATGTGGCTTAAGCGGAGTATTACACAACTATGACATAACTTGCCAACTTTTATATAGAATGCCCTGACTGATGAAGGCAAGCATGCTGTACACCTCCATTACCACCCTACCCACTAGTGTTGCCGCTTTTAGGGAGCAATAGACTTATACCCATAGATCTCTCTGGAATTCACTGCTACTAAAGGGTGAGCATACTTTCCTCTTTGACTTCCCAAAATGCACTGCTTCATACTTGTCTGGTTTAAATTTTGTCTACAATTTCTGCGCGCAAAACAAATATCCTTCTGTAACCTTTGGCCATCATTTCCACTATCTGCATTTCCACTAATAACTGTGCCATCTGCAAAATCATGACATGGACCACTTACATTTCCACCACAATCATTAATATATAATCACAACCAACAGAGGCCCCAACACTGATCTTTGTGAGGTAATACATCCAAACCCCAAGTCTCCAACTCCCTCCCTTGGAAAAAAAACCAGCAACAATAGCATCAAACCCCCAACCACCTCCCTTGCCAAAAATAGCGACAATAGCATTAAACCCCCAACCCTCTCTCTTAAACTCAAAAACTAGCAGATCACCCACACAGGAAAAGCAACAAGAACATCAGACCTCAAATCCCCAAACCCTCCCTCACACAAAAAACTAAAGGAGAACATTATAAACTATAGTCCAATAGTCACATAAATCTTAGAATTTCAAATTGAGAAGGGCTGTTGCTTGAACTTAGTTCTTCCATGAAGAGTGGCTGCTGCCCTGCAGCTTCTGAACACTGCCAACCTGGCTACCAACCACTGTTGACCCGTGGCATACATGGAGAGCAACTGATGACCTCCCCCGCATTCACCTCGACGCTTCAGTTTTCCTCGGTGCTTTGAAATGGTGTCGATCATGACCCCACGCCCAATACACAAGGCAGCTCATGCTCACAGTCCTCTCCAAGGATAGCAGAATGCTGGATGATTCGATTAAACTCCAAACTGCATGTCACAGGTTCCAGCAGTTTCCGAAATATAATAAAAACAAAAAGAACAAGGAGGAGGTGTAGAAAAGTAAAAACAATTGAAGAGATAGGCTATCTGAAAGATGTTGCCCAAGTATTGTTGTTCACTGGCGCCATCTTGACCGGAAGCTAGAAAGTGACATAGTATTGTTATACTTAAAGTGAGGCTTGACGGGTTCATGTGGAGAAGGAAATTCTCTAGAGTTTCCAGGGTGGGAAAGTAATTGTTGGTGGACAAGGAGTTGTTTTAATGATTAATGTCACCACATGATTTCTATCAGTGTGATGGATACTACATAATTCTAGGTTTGGCTTACTTTTGTCCAATAGAAATTGCTAGTTAGCCACAAGTGTACAGTAGCTACAGTTTTGCATGCACTTGTATTTGTAAGACAGTATCTAATTTGCAAGGTGAATTTCCAAAAAAAAATTGCAGGAAAGTAATAATTATTTATTAATTTGCAAAAATCAATTAATGTCAGATTCTTGTAAAAAAAAAATTCTTGTCTTGAATTAGCTTTGTGTAATTCTGAAGTCTTGAGCTGCAGTGCATGAATGGAATGTTTTAACATATCAGCACATCATTCAATGAGGAAATGCTGTACGTGCCACAAGCGGGACTTCCTGGTGGCCAATCATTTTAATTCTGATTCCCATTCCCGTTCCAACATGTTGATCCATGGCCTCCTCTTGTGCCAAGATGAGGCCATCCTCAGGGTACCCTCCAACCTGATGGCATGAATATAGATTCTCCTTCTGGTGAACAAATTCCCCCATCCCCCCCCCGCCTCATCTATTCCCCACTCTGACCTTTTCCCTTCCTCTCAGCTGCCTATTATTTCCCCCTGGATCCCCTCCAGCACTCCCCCTTTTCTCCTATGGTCCACTGTTCTCTCCTTTCAGATTCTTCTTTCCCTAGTCCTTGACCTCTGCCGCCTACCTGGTTTCACCCAACACCTTCCAGTTAGCCTCTTGCCCCTCCCCCCCATCATTTTATTCTGGTATCTTCTCCTTTCCTCCTTGGTCCTGATGAAGGGTCTTCAGCTGAAGCGTCGACTGTTTACTCTTGCGCATACAGTCTGCCTGACCTGCTGAGTTCCTCCAGCATTTTGTGTGTGTTGCTGTATTTGCCTTTCAAAAAAGCATATACAATTATTCATCTTTATTTACAAGTTTGTTTTTAATAGGTTATCTATATGCCATATTAATATTGAGCTTCTGACTAACAATGTCATCTGCTTGTCATTTTTATTTATTAGTTTGGACTTAATTTAGCCGCATCTGAATTCAGAATTAGCTACCTGTCAGACAAATTAGCAGCTCAAACAGCTAATATGAGACCTATTGTCTCAGTATTCCAAGCAGAAACTAGTTAAATGTATAATGCATTGTTTTTTTTAATGTTCTGCTACATTATTAATTAGAAAGCAAGTTGGCACTTAGGATGTTCTACAAGACCAACTGCAAATGTAGGTCTAATATTTGAGTGTGTATAAAGTTAGTGAATAAAATTGATTACATTCTTGAAAATTTTTCATTTAGATTTATTAGAAATTAGATACAGGTGGCCCCTGTTTTCCGAAGATTTGCTTTATGATACCTTGCTGTTCCAAAAGACCTACATTAGTTACCTGTTTTCGCTAACAGAAGGTGTTTTCACTGTTAAGAAAAGAAGCAGCACACGCCCAAACAGCCAAGCTCCTCCCCTGGAACTGCATTCTAGCCGCCATTGCTTAAACATGTGCTTTAACTCGATTTATTTTGTGCATCCGTTAGCAAGCTGAGTTCTAAGGTATCGGAAAAGCCTAAAAGAGCTCATAAGGGTGTTACACTTAGCATAAAACTAGACATAATTAAGCGTTTTGATTGTGGTGAATGAAGTAAGGACATTGTCCGCGCGTTGAACTTGCCCGCGTCCACCATTCGCTCTGTTTATATGCAGAGAGAAAGAATCTTGAAAGCTTCCAGTGTTACTGTTGGTTCTGTTGGTAGCAAAGTGGTCTCTCTTAGTCGGCATCCAATAATGGATAAACTGGAAAGTCTATTGCTTGAGTAGATTGATGGGTGTACAAAGCGTGGTGTTCTGTTAAGTTTTTTTTATACTTAAGGAGAAATCAGTCAGTCTTTTTAATAAGCTGAAACAGAAACCACTGGACGATGGTGATGAAAGTGTTGTGAAAGTGGAACTTAAACGTCGTCATGGGTGGTTTGATCGGTTTCTGAGGCGAGGGCAGCTTCATAGTTTAACGTTTACCGGAGAGAGTGCTTCGGCTGATACTGAAGCTGCCGTAAAGTTCCCAGCAGAACTGAAGAAAATAATTACAGAAGGTGGTTATTCATATGATGAAACTGCAATTTGTTGGAGTCTTCCCAATTCTGGTAAGTGAAACTACATTGTACATACACTATTCCTACTTTATATAGGCTGTGTATTTTTATGTGTTATTTGATATGATTTGGCAGCTTCATAGCTTAAAGATTACTGGAGAGAGTGTTTCTGCTGAGAGCGCTTCTGCCGAGAGTGTTGCCGTGAGATTTTTGCTGCCCTAGACAGTGCTGTAGAAAAGCCTATATAAAGTAGAAATACTGTGTATTTATCATAAAATTCCTGCTTTTACTATATGTTACTGTTATTTTATGTTTTATGTGTTATTTGGCATGATTTTGTAGGTTATTTTTTGGGTCTGGGAACGCTCAAAAAATTTTTCCTTATTAATAAATGGTAATTGCTTATTCACTTTACGACATTCTGGCTTACAAACCATTTCATAGGAACACTGTACCTTCCCATAGCGGGGGAAACCTGTATGTGCCTTTTGGTATATATTTGATTAGATTAGACTGATCACTATTGATATAAGCCTTTTTATTTCTTCTAAAATTTCTTGAAGTTTTTTTCTCTAGGTGGGATCTTAAAACGTAAATGTTTGATTGTCAGTTTGAGATGAAATTTGAAAAAGTTTTGGATTTAATTTTGTTAGTGTTGCTTAATCATTGCTAAAATTATTAAAGCAAGTATATGGGCCATCGGTTCCTACTGTAAATTTATTTAAAACTTAGTTTTGTTTTAAGACAAATTGAGGGAAAAAAATTCTAATTTCATTCCTGTAGCATGCACATCAAATGTTATAATTAATGATTTTCATCATATATACGCAGGGAAAGATTCCTTCAAGCGCATTTCTTTTGCCAATGGTTTATTGGTACAATTGGTTTTAATTTTCCTTCAGATAGTTTACCAGTTAAAGCTGGCACCTTTTTGTTTTTATGACCACTCGTTACAAAGATTATGAAAATGGCACTTAGAGGAGATTTGTCTTTAACAAAAACAGAAATGTTAGGTATCCGACATGTCAGTCCATCACCTCCTCTACAGCTGTGATGAGGCCACACTCACGTTGGAGGAGCAACACCTTATATTCTGTCTGTGTAGCCTCCAACCTGATGACATGAACATCGATTTCTCAAACTTCTGGTAATGCCCCAGACCCCTTCACCATTCCCCATTTCCATTCCCTTCTCTCACCTTATCTCCTTACCTGCCCATCACCTTCCTCTGGTGCTCCTTCTCCCTCCCTTTCTTCCATCGCCTTCTGTGCTCTCTTGTCAGATTCTCCCCTTCTTCAGCCCTTCATCTCTTTAACCAATCAACTTACCAGGTCTTTATTTCACCACTCCGCCTTCACCTACTACCTTGTATTTCTTCCTCCCCTCCCCACCTTCTTACTATAACTTCTCATCTTTTTTCTCCAGACCTGATGAAGGGTCTCCGTGTAAAACATCGATGTTTACTATTTTCCATAAATGCTACCTGGCCCGCTGAGTTCCTCCAGCATCTTGTGTGTGTTGCTTGGATGTTCAACATCTGCAGATTTTCTCTTGTTTGTGTTAGATACTAACCAGGCCATGCAGTATCTAGAATGAAAAATAATTCAAATTGACCTTTCATCAGACCTTTTGTTTGATGTTAAGTTGCGGTTACATTTATAGGGTTTCCAAAACAGCCAAAATTCAACATACAATCTTTTCATTCCAATTTTATAATTGCAGTGTGTAAAATAAAATTAAACAGTTTAGGACTGCACCATGACTGGAACACTGGAGGTTAAAATTAAACTCCATTGTAAGCTAATTATTCTGTTTCATTACCAATTGAATCTCCAGATCCATATTCCCTTCAATAATGTCATCTTGTCTTTCTGAAAATATCATTTTGTCTGCTCTTCTGCTTCTTTCCCTTTAATCCTTTGTCACCTCCTACTATGATTTTTACAATGGGCCTAGCCATTCTTGTCCATCAACTACTATAAACTTCAGACATCAAACTTTGTTTATTGTCCTTGCCTATCACATCCTATTGATCTATTGCCCCTAACTTCACTGAATTGTATTTGCTCATTGTCTGACAGAATCTTCTCTTTACAATTGATGCTGTTGTATTTAATTTATCTGGCTCTTGCAGAGAAGTATTGGTTTTCAAGCTTTATTTCATCAGAAAAGCAGAGACAAAGCTGTGCAGCGTGCTTTGTGAAGACATGCAGCCACTCAAGATGAAAGTGACACTGGCGATAACATTCAAATTCACAATGATCTTTAACAGTTTTGCTTTGAACTCATTCTTAATTCTAGAGCGTTAGTGGGGAAAGTCAGTCTGCACAGGGCAGATAACTAATACCTTGGAAAACAATTTGCATAACACTCCCTTGGAAGTAATAGACCACAATATAGAATTCTTTTGAACATCAGCATTTTAAAAGCCTAAGGATTAATTGATGATGTGGTTAATTGTTTCCATTTATCCTATAAGTAGGTACGTCATAAATGTGAATTACTGTTCACTCATTATCAATCCTTCTGACACTTTTTCATAAATGTGTAGAAGCTCACTTTAGAGTTATATAGGTAACAAAACTTCAAATACAATGTAACATGTAGAAAGTGCTGGAGAAACAGTCGACATTTCGGGCCAAGACCCTTCATCGGGACACGGCCTGAAACATTGACTTTTTTATTCCTTTCCTTAGATGCTGCCTGAACTGCTGAGTTCCTCCACCAATCTGTATGTTTTCTCTGTATGAATCTCTTGTTCAAATACAATGTTAATTTTTAAGCATGGGAATAAAACCTCTGAGTTGGAAAAATAGTTAATGGTTATTCAATATTAAGCATTAATATCTCTAGGATTTCTTGTTGCAGTCTCTGAGATGAGATTGAAATTTGTTATCAGTCAAGTATTTGAGAGTAGTTCATTATCTATGCTGAGTTCTTGGAAACAAGTAACCCCTTTAACTCTGTTCTGTGCACTGAGATTAATCTGTTTTCATCTGCTACTACTTTGTAAGATTTCAGGTAGTCTATCCTGATATTTATTCCCTTCAGTGTAGTTGGAGGTTTAGTGCATTGATGTGGATCTCGGCAACATCATACTGTATAGTTTAACCTACCTCTGACTCAGTCTGTTTGTATATCGTGTGGTAGATTCCATTACAAAAACAAAAGTACTAAAGCTCTCAGAAATGACAGTCTCCATTCAAGAAGATATATTTTTTCAGAAGAGAGTGAAGTTTCAGATAGCGCTTTGTACAACAACAATGTAAACATAAAGATCAAGATCAGGTTTTTTATCATGGACTTTTGTTGTGAAATTTGGTTTGCTCAGCAGTTCAGTACAATACATAAACATTGCTATAAGCTACAATAAAAATTACTGTAGATAAAAAATAAATAGTGCTAAAAGAGAGAAAAATAGTAAGGTAGTATTCATGGGTACGTGGATTGTTCAGAAAACTGAAAGTAAAGGAGAAAAAGCTGTTCCTAAAAGCTAGCATTATTTCTTCTTCTGTCAGCAGTATTTCACTGGTACAGCACAACTACTTGTTCCAAGGCTGCGTGTGTATATTCTGTTCTCTGGATTTTGAAGATAAATGATGCAGTGAAAGAACTGAAAATCTTAAAAAGCGGCAGATACTGGAAATCTGAAATGTTAATAAAAAATGCTAGAAACATTCATGGTTATGTAAGAAGTTAGATGGACCAGCAGATATTCCTGCTGGTCCATTTAACCGCTTAAGTAACCATGATATTTTTTGCATCTCAATGTCTCACCAGGAGTTAAAATCTCAATTACAAATAAAACTTCGAGAAATTCCAGTTAAATTAGAATCAATAAATGATCCACCACTTCTGCCTTGCATTGAAGTTGCTTGGTCAAGTTGTCAAGCTACCTTGTATCACTGGAAAACATTTTCCCATTTAAGAAGAGGAAACTGATTTTATTGTCAATGTAGACTATTTTTCTCTAGCTAGGTACTTAACAATTTTCTTGAACCAACTCCAGTTCCTGCTGCAAAATTATGGTCTACATTATGCTGTGCATCTTTACAATATTTTTGGGTCTTTTCTGAATAGCTAGCATGGATTTATTGTAAAGTCTTCAAAGATAGCATTATATTCTTTTCACTGATTATAATATCATTTCTTCATTTTTTTTGGGATGCAGCCATCACTGGTAAGACTTTTTTTTTTGGTCCATTCATAATTGTTCTTGCAAAGGTGGTTGTGTCATTTGAACTGTGTCATTTTGTTGAGAGTCCTTGGAGAACAAATGCATATTGCTTTGCTGAATGACTGTCGGTTCTCAGCTTTTACTTGCTTCCCCTTTTAATCCTTTTGGAGTCATAGAGGGGTATAGCATAGAAACAAACCCTTTAACACACTAGCATCAAGCATTCATTTTTTTCATGAATTTTACACTAACTCGTTGTATTCTCTCTATGTTCCCATTAAATACACCCTCTAGATTTTAAATCTCCCATTGCACGCAAATTTCAATAATCAATTAGCCTACCCATCTGTATGTTTTTCTAATGTGAGATGATACTGCGGTACCTAGAATAAGCCTTTACAGTCATGGGGAGAACATGCAAACTCCATCTGAGACTAAGATTGACTGTGGGTGACGTTCCTCCTGGTTCATCCACGGCTTTTGGTTTGGGAATGTACAGTAAGTCTTTGGAGGCACACACTCATCCACACAGGTTTTAATGAAGTCCTTAACAACTGCAGCATACTCATCCAGGTTCAAAGATGAATCCCTGAATACAGTCCAGTCCACCGATTCAAAGCAGTCCTGTGCTTCCCTTGTCCAAACCTCCTTGGTCCTCACTACAGGTGCTGCAGTCTTCGGTCTCTGCCTATACTCAGGGAGTAGAAGTACAGCCAGGTGATCAGACTTCCCAAAGTGAGGGCATGGAATAGCACAGCAGGCATTCTTGATGGTGGTGTAGCAGTGTATTGTTTCCTCTGGTATTGCAAGTGATTTGTTGATGGTAATTCCTTAGTGATTTTTTTCAGACTGTCCTTGTTAAAATATCTCAAAATGATTATGAAGGTGTTAGGGTGCACTGTTTTGTGTGTGTTGATCCCATTGCTCAGATCATCAAAAGCCTGATTGAGATTGGCCTGAGTTGGAATGTATACTACTACCAAAATGACCCCAGGGAACTCTTGTGGTAGGTAAAAAGGATGGCACTTCACTGCTAGATATTCCAGGTCTGGCGAGCAAAATTGGGACAGCACAGATATATTTGTGCACCGAGGAGAGTTGATCGTGAGGCATACTCCTCCACCTCTGCTTTTGAGAGACTCTATAGATCTATCCTGATGGTGTATGGTAAACCCGTCAATCTGAATTACTGCATCTGGTATGGAAGGGGTTAACCAGGATTCTGTGAAACAAAGGACGCACATGGTCCTAATGTCTCTCTGATTCAGCACCCTAGCTCTGAGATCATCGATTTTATTCACCAGAGCCTGCACGTTTGCCAGCAAGATACTCAGTATTAAAACCCCGTTTCCTTAAACACACTTGTATCCCCGACCTGTAATCACGTTTCCTACATGAACCCTTATGTCCACCATCAGTGTTGTTTCTGTCAATTTTAAGCAGCGATATTTCATTTAAATGCATTAGGACATCTTTGTTGACTGTACTGACCTTGGAAGCAGTTGTGCTTTTTAGCTGTATCAGGCTGAAACAAGAATATTTAATCATATCCATTGAGAGTACTGCTGCTATTCGAGTCGCTCCTTGGCACCCCAGAAGTCAACTGTAGTGATTCTTGCTATGAATCATTATTGCCTGCTTTGAGTCAACAAATAAAACTATTCTGTATTATTAGTAGTTTGCCAAGGATCTATTAAATGCCAATAAATATTATATGCATACTTTGTTTTCAATTGCAGAGAATGACCAGAGAGAAAACATTATTAAATATATGGGAGTCTTGGAAGACAAACTTCATAGGTAAGGCTTTATATCAGATATTTGAATACATTTTCAGACTGAAGTTTAGATTTAAACACATTTTTATTTCTGCCATCTACATTTATTCCATATTCACAGTAAAAATCTAAATTTAACTATTTTTATACATTTGCAATTGACAGCCGAATTAAGTTGAATTGTGAAACTGAACAGAAATTGTAAAATGTCTTTGACATTCAGGAATATTCAAAAGATATTTTAACCGATCTTAACACAACACATGCTCGGTTTTTGAAACAAATAGCTAGTATGGAATAATCAGTTATTTCCATCTAGTGTAATGAATGGGAAAACATTCCTTTTGCAGAGCACATAAGTGATGAGATATCATAAAAAAAGAATATTGTTAATATTAAATAGTTGTTAAAATCTTCTGCAGTAGTACAAGCTTATGTTTTTGAATACTTCAGCCTACTTCATTTTCAACAGAAATTTATGTATATTTTTTAAGAAATGGTTGTTTTATTATATCATTTAACTGATTAAATAAGCAGAAAAAATTCATTTGACTTGATTATTTTGAACAATAAGTAGATCATTTGCAGATTCTGAAGTATGTTTGTAATGTACAATTTTGATGAGAGAAAACTGAATAATTTATTTAAACAATAATAGAAGAAGATTTTTTCCAACCTCTAACTTGGTTTTTGTTTCAGTTGTAGAACCCATTTATTTGAGAAAGTGTGGGAAGCAGACTTAGAGACCTGTCAACTCTTTATTAGTGGTTTGCGCTTGAAGGAGTCCAGTTACAGTGCATGTGAGAGAGAAGAGTACAAAGCAGGAGATAATGATGAAGCCATTGAAGATTCATGTTCAGATATTAAAGAAATGGGAGATTATTTCTTTCCAAGTAAACAAGATTGGCGTACAATACAGTTCTTTGGTCCTGAACAAAAAGAAACTGATTCAAGTGAGGTAACTAGTGTTCTCTGTATTCTATTTGATATTTTGTTGACAGTTGACAATATGGTGCTCCTGTTACATTCAGTAAAAGATGATCAATTTAAGAGCAGGAAATTTACCAGAAATCTGTTCCCTACCCTTGCTTGGAAATCTGGTCCTTAACAGTTCCCTTGTATTTGTGGGTATGCTGACTAATTACTGATGTATGATTGTTTCATTAAACAATTTTTGATAGTTTCCCCAAAAGAAATTTGTTTCAAATTCTCGATGCATGTCTTGCTTTGCAGAATTTTTTCATCTAGTTTTAAAACAGCATAATGTATAGATTACGTGCACACATTCTATTTTAATTCCAAATTTACTACTTACATACTTACTGTTTGTTACTTATGCATAAAGAATGCTTTGACTTGTTGCATAACTTCAAAGAAAAGGCCAAGAATGATTGAACTTTTAATGTATGTTTTTGTTCATTAGCTATATACTCAGACTAAGGAGAAATAGAATCACATATCAGACTAGTATCTTTTCTTGGATAAAAACATGATTTTCAATGGCCTTTAAAACAAGGGAATCGACTGATGGCATTGTGTTGGTGTATATGTGAAAGGAGCAGGATAATGTTTTGAGTGAATTCCAGTAGTGAAATTTATGCTCATATTTTGCTTTTTTATTTTGAAGCAAAATTATTTAAAAGAAGAAATTTATAGTTATTTTCAGAATAATCTTAATTGAATTGCCTTTTACAGAAATAATATGTGTATGTAAGTTTTGATTACTACCTTAGCTCAAAGCCAACTTTTCAAGCACCAATCTGATTGGAATGTTTCAAATTTGCTTAGCTGAAATTAAATGCATCTCTACCCGTTTGTTGGAAGCACTGAATGAAAAGCTAAGGAGGTAACAAATATCATTGGAAACTTTAAATCAGTTACTCACCTTTAGAAAGATGCATATCCACATACTTCACCACTAAGTGTCTGAAAATGTATTCACCCCAAAGAATGAAAACAAAATATTGGAATGCAGGTTAGTTAATTGTTTACTGCAAGTTACCCTCCAGTGCTGACGTGGCAAAGAGAATTAGAGGGAAGTTGATGGCCAATGTAGAGAGAATAGATTAAAAGGATAATAAAAGGGGGAATAGAATAAATAGATTGATCCCAAAGGAAATTACAGTGTCACACTAGCATTACAAGTGGACAGATATAAATATTAGAAGAGAAGTAAGAAAGAATAAAAATAAGTTATCTCAAACAGTAAATGGGGGTGGGGGGGGGGGTGGAATCATCACTTACCCAATTATTGGTTGACTCATTATAGAGCCTAATGGCCAAGGGTGAGAATGACCTCATACAGCGCTCTTTGGAGCAACACAGTTGTCTTAGTCTATTACTAAAAATACTCCTCTGGTCAACCAAGGTGGCATGCAGAGCTGGAAACTTACCAGAAATCTGTTCCCTAACCTTGCTTTAACAGACTTGGCGATTGAAAATACATAATAGGTGAAAGGGAAATATATTCGTGAGTATTTAATTCTTGTTTAGAAGCTTCAGGAAACAAATTCATGAAAATAGCACACAAATCAAATTGAGAGAACAAAAAGGTAGTAATTTAGGGTTTTTTTTATACAAAGCTTGCTCTTTCTTACTATCATTTGGCCTTAACATTCACATACTTACGGATACTGATTGCAGTGTTTCAATGGTAAACCCAACCATCTTCCTCAGGCACAAGTTAGTCAAATGACAAGTCCCCCTAGAGACACCTCCTTATATACCCTCTGGCCCATGCCCTGTTCACTTGAGTGGGTATATAAGGAGGTGTGTCTAGGAGACTTGTCATTTGACTAGCTTGTGCCTGAGGAAGATGGGTGGGTTTACTGTTGAAACGTTGCAATCAGTTTCTGTTAGTATGTGACTGTTAAGGCCAAAGGATAGTATGGATAGATTTGATAACCAGTCACAAAGCTTCCGTGGTCAAAGCTTGCTCTTATTTTTCATTTGCTACTCTTGTTACTTTTGTCTTTTTTTTGGCTACTTTAATAAATAAAATAACATGAACTAATTTTGTGTCCATATGGCATACTTAAAAATAACTCACTTCCAAAGTAGTCCTAAAAGAGAGCAAGATTCTGAATTCCCAGTGGTTCAGCAGTGGTTCCCAGTTCCTGCACTCCCTTTCAACTCACTGGCCTATAATTTATTATAATAATATGGGGCATCTAAAATATAAGTTAAAAGTATGTTATGGTATTAATATGAATAATATCTAATAGTACAGAAAATTTGCCAGTCTGGCACCAGCGAAGTTTCAAGGTTACTAGCTTATCAGAGCTTTGTTGTGTATGTTTTTGGAAAGCAACACTTACTGCATTTTAGCTAAAATGGGGTTTATATGTGTTTGACTATAGTCCTTTCTCTTCTTTCTACTGACTTAATTAACAGCCTTGCTCATATTATGCACTATTGCATGCCAATTCTCAGTTTACATTTTGCATGAAGGTTAGCAGCTTTGTAATTGGATCTAATTTTGATTCTTCTCTTGAACTTATTTAGAAGTATATGATAAATACCTGAAACTTGCTTTTTAACTTCCTGACCTCTTTCTATGCCCTGCATGCTGTGCAGTTTACCTTTTCTATCCCTTTGAAGGAGACGCTGACCTTCCCAGTAACCTACTAGATTCCAAATCAGTGAAGGTGAGAAACAGTCAAAGGTAATACAAATACTATCCAGTATTTTTATAGTAGACTGCTGTCTTTAAAATGGATTATGAATTTGTGTTATTTTATAAATTTGGAGGATATCTGATTCTGCACTTCCAGTGGAGAAACAATATGTTAGAAGCATTGACTGGAAATTGATATAGAATAATTTGATATGTCTCTGACTCCAGTCAGTCACCTCACCTTATGTACATACACACATACACTCCTGAACCTAGTTTCATTTTACGTATATGTAATTAATTTGTGTATATAAATTATCTTATGTTTTTGTATTCATTGTGTTCCTTATCTTATTATGTGTTTTTATATATATGCTGCATCTGATCTGAAGTAACAATTATTTCGTTATCCTTTACATTTGTGTACTGGAATTGAGATTAAACAATCACGAATCTTGAATCTACAAGTGTTTGCCCCTCTGGTCTTTGCCCATTTTTATTAAAAGTGATAAGCTTGTTAGAAAGGATAGTTAGCCACTGTACATAATTTTATTGATTCTATTGAGACTGTTAATGTTATTGACTGATTGAGACTATTCAATATGAGTTATATTTTCTGAAAATGTATAAAAGGATGTCACTATTAAAGTGAAGGAATATCTCCCTAATAAATGCTATAGGTTTGGGAAGTATTTAGACCTGAACAAATTAAGAAGGAGTTGTAAAGCAGATGTACTTTAGTTTTATTGAACATAATAGATAAATACAATGTGGAAAGCTACATTCTGGGAATTCACCCATAAATTACATTGCTTCATAGATTTTATCAACTTGTTGTTCTGTTATAGTTTAGAAAAATTATCTGAGAATCTCTCATGCATTCTGCCATTAATGATTTGAGCATAAAATGATGTTGATAGTTTTATCTGCCACAGAATGAAATTTAATGGATTTCATTACCACAACCGTTGCAAAGCAAAACTAATTTGTCATGTGGGGATAAAATTGTTGTTCTTCATGATACTCACTATTTTATATGTACTACTTACAGAGATTCTAAGCTTACCATGCCTTTCCTTTGGCTATTCTTGCACTCACATTAAATTTGGTATCTTGTTTTCCTTATCGGTCTTATAGATACAGATTGTTTGATGATAGCTCATATGAACTAGTTTCAGTGCCTTCAATGTGCTCATAATATTTTATCTGTTCATTTCTTAGGTATCAGTGAAATGTTTTCTCAGCATCAAAGGTTCGCAGTCAAAGGTGAGTATTTAGAATTTAAATTTCTAGTGTTTGTGTGTGACTAGCACAAACAAAGGCTTGTACAGTTTCACCTTGTGTACTCCTGCCTTTTCCCAGTACCCTTTGCTCTCTTTCCTATATATGGAGCAATAGCTCCATATTTTAAATTTAAGATCTAGTGTTTGGTCGCAGTTCCAGTATGTAGTCTTGTCTCTTAAAGTTAGTTAAAGTCTGTCCTGAGCCTTACAGGCTCATCAGGCCGGTGCTTATGCCAGTTTCCATGGCATGAAGCGACTGAAAGTATGAGACTCCCCCCCCGGGGATAGGACGCCAGTCTATCGCGAGGTTAACCCCCAGCATTTTGCTGGTACTCATTTTCAGCTGGGTGGACTGGAGCAGTGTGTGGTTAAGTGCCTTGCTCAAGGACCAAGGACACAACAGGCTGCCTCAGCTGGGGCTTGAACTCACGACCTTCAGATCGTTAGTCCAATGCCCCAATCACTTGGCCACGTGCCACACTCTTGTCTCTTATAGATCCAAATATAGCTCATTTTCAGTAGTGATCCCACTAAAAGCTACTATCAACAATTTATTCAAAAATAAATCTTAACAATTATAAAAAGAACCACTTCCCATCTAAATACTGCATCAATTATGAATGTGAATGATCAGAAATGGTCTTCTGCAGTTAAGTAAGTGATGGGAAGTAGACTAAAGGGTGTCTTCCCCCTTCTTGAAGAAGAAAGAAGGGTCTCAGCCTAAAACGTTGACTGTTTGTTCATTTCCATATGTGCTCAGTTCTTCTAGCATTTTGTGTGTGTTGCTTGGATTTTCTCATGTTTGTGAATAAACATGTCCTTTGCCTTCATAACTATCTGCTGCAGTTGCTCTGCAATTTGAAAGAACCGTTCCAGAATCATCAGTGTTAGAAGATGACAACCAGAGCATTCATTATTTCCATACCCAGCTCTTTTAAAATTCAGTAATCATGCATGCCAAAGAATGTACAGCAAAGAATGATGAAGGCAAATAATATGCAAGGGGATGACAAGACAATCTTGCTGCAACTGTATGTGGTTTTGGAGAGGAGTACAGGAAAACTGTGCAGTTTTGGTCTCTGGAGGGTCAAGCTTACCTTGGATGTGGTGTAACAATCTCAAACATGAACTCATTCCATCTCTTCATAAATACCACCTAATTGATCAAGCACTTCTAAGCATGTATTTTATTTCTCTTATTTCTAAAGTTTGCAGGATTGATTTATTAGCTAAGAGCTAGAATAAAGTCAGTCTATTGGTGCTTAAGGAGTGGATGTTATGGAAATATTAAAGATACCGTGAGGAACAGACAAACTTTATGCTGGAGGGCTACTTTCAATGGCTGGAGAGCCTTGAACTGATAGCATAGCATAGTCAAGACAAAGAGAAATTTCTTCACTGAAAAAGCTATGAATTTAAAACTGTTTACTCGAGGGCACAGTAGATGCCAGGTGATCAAACCTATACAAAACTGAGATTGATGTATTTTTGGACACTTCTGTACTGAGAATGACCAACACTGTCAGATTATACTTCAAAATATTGAACTGCGGCATTTTTCATTCAGTTACCAGCACAAGTCGTATGGTCATCAAGAGAGCTTGTACGAACCTTTTATTTTTGAATAACATTTTGCATGTGTTCTCCTAATTTTAATATAGAAACAGAAAAACCTACCCCACAGTACAGGCCCTTTGGCCCACAAGGCTATGCTGAACATGTCCTTGCCTTAGAAATGATCCAGGGTTACCCATAGCCCTCTATTTTTCTAAGCTTTATGTACCTATCCAGGAGTTCCTTAAAAGATCCTATCATATCTGCCTCCACCACCGTCGTCGGCAACCCATTCCACGCACTCACCACTCTCTGCTTTAAAAAAAAAACACTTGCTCCGACATCTCCTCTGTACCTACTTCCAAGGTCTGTGCTTAATGCCCCAAGTCATAACCTTAAAAAGTTAGCTCAATTTGATATTCACCTTTTACCAGGTTCACATAGCAATAAACCTATTTTAACAAAATTACACTATAGAAGTAAACTAATCTGCAGAGAGATAGCAGGCAACTGCAGGAAACATAAAGTTGTGGTGGTAGAGGATTTTAATTTTCCATATATTGATTGGGTCTCCCATACTGTTAGGGGTCTAGATGGTTTAGAGTTTGTAAAATGTATTCAGAAAAGTTTTCTTAATCAATATATAGAGGGACCAACGAGAGAGGATGCAATATTGGATCTCCTGTTAGGAAACAAGTTAGGACAAGTGACAGAAGTCTGTGTAGGGGAGCACTTTCGTTCCAGTGATCATAACACCATTAGTTTCTACTTGATCATGGACAAGGATAGATATGGTCCTAGGGTTGAGGTTCTTAACTGGAAGAATGCCACATTTGAAGAAATGAGAAAGGATCTAAAAAGCGTGGATTGGGACAGGTTGTTCTCTGGCATGGATGTGATTGGTAGGTGGGAAGCCTTCAAAGCAGAAATTTTGAGAGTGCAGAATTTGTATGTTCCTGTCAGGATTAAAGGCAAGGTGGATAGGAATAAGGAACCTTAGTTCTCAAGGGATATTGCAACTCTGATAAAGAAGAAGAGGGAGTTGTATGACGTGTATAGGAAGCAGGGAGTAAATAAGGTGCTTGAGGAGTATAAGAAGTGCAAGAAAATACTTAAGAAAGAAATCAGGAGGGCTAAAAGAAGACATGAGGTTGCCTTGGCAGTCAAAGTGAAGGATAATCCAAAGAGCTTTTACAGGTATATTAAGAGCAAAAGGATTATAAGGGATAAAATTGGTCCTCTTGAAGATCAGAGTGGTCGGCTATGTGCGGAACCAAAGGAAATGGGGGAGATCTTAAATAGGTTTTTTGTGTCTGTGTTTACTAAGGAAACTGGCATGAAGTCTATGGAATTAAGGGAAACAAGTAGTGAGATCATGGAAACTGTACAGATCGAAAAGGAGGAGGTCCTTGCTGTCTTGAGGAAAATTAAAGTGGATAAATCCCTGGGACCTGACAGGATTTTCCCTCAGACCTTGAAGGAGACTAGTGTTGAAATTGCAGGGACTCTGGCTGAAATATTTAAAATGTCGCTGTCTACAGGTGAGGTGCCGGAGGATTGGAGAGTGGCTCATGTTATTCCGTTGTTTAAAAAAGGATCGAAAAGTAATCCAGGAAATTATAGGCCAGTAAGTTTAACGTTGGTAGTAGATAAATTATTGGAGGGAGTACTAAGAGACAGAATCTACAAGCATTTGGATAGACTGGGACTTATTAGGGAGAGTCAACATGGCTTTGTGCGTGGTAGGTCATGTTTGACCAATCTATTGGAGTTTTTCGAGGAGGTTACCAGGAAAGTGGATGAAGGGAAGGCAGTGGATATTGTCTACATGGACTTCAGTAAGGCCTTTGACAAGGTCCGGCATGGGAGGTTAGTTAGGAAAATTCAGTCGCTAGGTATACATGGAGAGGTGGTAATTGGATTAGACATTGGCTCGATGGAAGAAGCCAAAGAGTGGTGGTAGAGAACTGCTTCTCTGAGTGGAGGCCTGTGACTAGTGATGTGCCACAGGGATCAGTGCTGGGTCCATTGTTATTTGTCATCTATATCAATGATCTGGATGATAATGTGGTAAATTGGATCAGCAAGTTTGCTGATGATACAAAGATTGGAGGTGTAGTAGACAGTGAGGAAGGTTTTCAGAGCCTGCAGAGGGACTTGGACCAGCTGGAAAAATGGGCTAAAAAATGGCAGATGGAGTTTAATACTGACAAGTGTGAGGTATTGCACGTTGGAAGGACAATCCAATGTAGAACATACAGGGTTAATGGTAAGGCACTGAGGAGTGCAGTGGAACAGAGGGATCTGGGAATACAGATACAAAGTTTCCTAAAAGTGGCATCACAGGTAGATAGGGTCGTAAAGAGAACTTTTGGTACATTGGCCTTTATTAATCAAAGTATTGAGTATAAGAGCTGGGATGTTATGATGAGGTTGTATAAGGCATTCGTGAGGCCGAATCTGGAGTATTGTGTTCAGTTTTGGTCACCAAATTACAGGAAGGATATAAATAAGGTTGAAAGAGTGCAGAGAAGGTTTACAAGGATGTTGCTGGGACTTGAGAAACTCAGTTACAGAGAAAGGTTGAATAGGTTAGGACTTTATTCCCTGGAGCGTAGAAGAATGAGGGGAGATTTGATAGAGGTATATAAAATTATGATGGGTATAGATAGAGTGAATGCAAGCAGACTTTTTCCACTGAGGCAAGGGGAGAAAAAAACCAGAGGGCATGGGTTTAGGGTGAGGGGGGAAAAGTTTAAAGGGAACATTGGGGGGGGGCTTCTTCACACAGAGAGTGGTGGGAGTATGGAATGAGCTGCCAGACGAGGTGGTAAATGCGGTTTCTGTTTTAACATTTAAGAATAAATTGGACAGATACATGGGTGGGAGGTGTATGGAGGAATATGGTCCGTGTGCAGGTTAGTGGGACTAGGCCGAAAATGGTTCGGCACAGCCAAGAAGGCCCAAAAGGCCTGTTTCTGTGCTGTAGTTTTTATGGTTTCTATGGTAATAAATATGAAACAGCAATCAAGAAAAGCTTGGTTATACTAAAGAAAAATAAAAGAATTATGCTTGATTATATTTCAGCAACTTCTCATAGTTTGCACAATCTCACAGATGCAAGAAAATCAATAGACAGTGCTGAGGTTCAAATTGTTCTTTGTGTCATGCACACAGCAACAAAAGTCTTCTGTGAAAATGCACTTTCCAAACAATGTAGTCTCAGAATAGTTATTGAGAAATGATTGTCATTTAGCTCTTGCAGTTCCTAGCCCCTCAAAAAATCTCAATGTGTGCATGTTTTCGATACATCTCAGCTATAGGGTACCTTGTCAAACACTAAGTAAGACCAGTTGCTCAGACTAAGTGCACAGCCTTCCCAGCATGGAAGTGTGAAGTTATCCTCAAGATGTCTACTAAATTACTTTAATGCTTAACCTCCTTATTTGTAGTAGTCTATATTAGCCCCCACTTTCATCAGTTACAAATTTCATGTCGTTACATCTCCAACTGATGATGAGAAAAAAAAGCCCTTTAAAGATTCCTTGAATGCACAGCCTCATGACAGAACTCCAGACCAAAGAAATGTAATACCTTATGCTGGGTTCAGATCAAATATAAATGCTGTCGATCCTCAGACCTAGGTCAGACTGGCTTTGTTCTTTATAGCTCAGCACCAAGTACTTGGTCACTTTGCAGGTACTATATAGCAATTTTTCCTGGGATGTGGACTGCTTTCAAAGCAAGTGTATCCAGCTAGAAGTATGATATAGAAATATGAGTCCCTGAAAGAGTCTGTAAGATCTTAGGATATGTGACTTGGACTATGGAGGTGTAGGGATGGAAAACCAGAGAATTTGACTTAAAGAGGAAAGAGCAAAGGGAAAAGGAAACTGAACTGGCCACTGCAAACTGCCCATAGTGCATAGGGGTGGTAGAAGAATCAGGTTGGGTTGATGGGAATGGCAGACAGAATGGACCGCAAAGAGATAAATGACAGAAATGGATTACTGTGAAAGCTGGCACATTTGTGGGTTAAATGGCCTCCATCAATGTTCTTAGTGCATCCCTTTGATAACGGTGATCAGCTCCAAAGCATTTGGCTTCCTATAAAAGTCCTGGACTGAAGACGTCAAAGATGGCCCATTCAAATTGACTGTCTCTCAATTAATCCACAAAGTAAGGCAAGTTTAGTCATGGAAATCACTGTTGGTCTTAGCACTAGCACAACTGAGGTTGCAGCCTCACTATCATTGAATATCTCTGATAGATTTAGCAATAGAGCAAAAAACAATAGTTTTCACAATTTAAGCCAAAGGTAAAACTTAATCTTAAATTCATGGAAGGTTTGATTATTTGGGTGATATTATTTCCCAATACATTGACAATTTCAACTGTATCTATTTCATCTGCAAATGGAGGTCATGTCAGTGTAATACACAATTAGCTCTAGGAACAAGAGATGTCAAAGAACAATGGTTACTAACAATACATAATTTGCTTTAGGGACAAGAGATTACAAAGAACATACTAACGGACATAATTAGATCATTTGCTCCCAGTGTGGCCTCCTCTACATCAATGAGACCTATTTCCATGATGATGCCACTCTCACACTGGAGAAGCAACACCTTATATTCTGTCTGGGTAACCTTTAACACGATGGCAAAAGTATTGTTTTTTCCACGTTCCATTAATTTCTGCTTCCTCCCCCTTCCTTCTTTCTCTGTCTCCCATTCTGGTGCTCCCCTCTTACCCTTTTTCTTCTCGCAACCTGCCCATCATCTCCCCCAGTTCCCTCCTACTTCCATTTATCCCACGGTCCATTCTTCTCTCCTATCTGATTCCTCCTCCTTGTAGCCTTCTATCTCATTCACCTATCACCTCCCACTTTCTCACTTCATCCCCCCCTCCTCCACCCACCCACTTTCCCACTCATCAGGTTTTACGTATGACCTGCCAGTTTGTACTCCTCCTACCTTCTTATTCTGGCTTATCCTCCCTTCATTTCCCATCCTGATGAAGGGTCTCAACCTGAAATTCAACTGTTTATTCCTCTCCATAGATGCTGCCTGACCTGCTAAGTTCTTCCAGCATTTTGTATGTGTTGCTCTTAAATTTTCTTTTCGGGCCCAGATGACCCTGACAGTCTCGCAGGTGAAGTATCATCTCACCTAACAGGACTGTTTGAGGCCCTGATTGGTGGTGAGGGAGGATGTATTGGGGCAAGTGTCACACTTGTCCAGTTTATAGGGATAAGTGCCAGGAGGGAAATCAGTGAGGATGCTTCCTGGCATGCTGAGTTCCTCCAGCATTTTGTGTGTGTTGGTCTTTATTGCTGCCCAGTCCCAGCAATGTCCCACACTTACTGTGTTGGCAGGGATTCCCTCACACCATCATCTCCTGACCAGTATGCTACAGCACTGAACAGCAGCACCTCCCTCCACCTCCAAGTTACACAGCACCATCCATCAGAAGCAACCTCTCCACACTGTACCAGTCGAGGGAGGATAGAAATTTACACCAACTGCCAGGCAAAACTGCACACAGCAGCCAGAGAACATATCATTTTTAAAATACAAGTGGATACATAGATGTGAGTATTTGGGCTGGAAGACCAAGAGCACTATAATGAATCAGCCCTGTGTGCAACAATACTGAGCCAAGTACCAATACACAAGGGACTTCACTCCTGCATCTGAACTATTGCCAGTAAGACTACGTAATCAGCCATAATCACTTCTGCAAGCCTCTCCATCATGACAAACAGTAATTAGACAAAAATATTATAGAGCAGAGGCAATTTTAAAGTTTGCATTTTTTATATGCTTCAAAGAGCACTTGTAAAAGTAATCCAGTATGTTCAGGGTGTTGTTTTCTGGGGTTTTTTTTGCAGGTTGCCTGTAAAGGTTCTGCATTGAAAATAGAAGAACAATGTGAAAATATTAGTGACAAGCTGGTACATTTGGAAGAGCAGCTGCAAGTGGCAATAAACAATCAGGATGACAGTCTTACTCATATCCTTTCATGTTGGAATTGCAGATCTTACTTAAGGCTTTGCAGCAAGTGGTTACCAGTCTTTGATCCTGTTGGAGGTATTAAATTTGCAAGATTTTAAAGTCTTTTGAAATTGTATTTGCCGGGGGTAGCTTCTTCCAAGCTTAATGGAGTTTTGTCCAAAGAGAAATTTTTAAATTGCAGTTTGTATTTCTAGTTGAAGAACAATAGGGCGTAGCAAACTATGTATGCGTTCCAGATCACAACCTTGTCTATATTTTTCCTTCATTGTCATTGTATTGCTCTGACTATGAAATAAGGGCTTTGTTTAACGTGACTCTCTGATGGTAGTGAGTATATATTTGGAAGTAGTTGAGGCTGGTACAACAATATTATTTAAGAATCACTTGAATGGGTATGTAGAAGGTTTGGGGGTTTTAGGCATATGGGCAGAATGCAGGAAATCGTAAGTTCAAAGTTCAAGTTAAATTTATTATCAAAGTACATATGTGTCACCATATACAACCTTGAGATTCGTTTTCTTGCAGTCATTCACGGTAAATACAAGAAACACAATAGAACCAATGAAAGACTACACCCAACAGGATGGACAAACAATCAATGTGTAAAAGACAACAAACTGTGCAAATACAAAAAGAAAAAATAATAATAAATAAGCAATAAATATCAGGAACATGAGATGAAGAGTCCTTGAAAGTAAGTCCATATCTTATGGGAACAGTTCAGTGATGGGAAGTTGAGTGAAGTTAATGCCCTCTGGTTCAAAAGTCTGATAGCTGAAGAGTAATAGATGTTCCTGTGTGGGTGTGTGGTGTAGGTGGTGTGGGTTCTGAGGCTAGTGGCTGAGCACCATGGTCATCATGGACACGTTGTGTTAAGTGGCCTGTATCTGCAGTGAATTGTTCTATGACCTTATGGCTAATGAGTTATTCTGTGTAATTAATTAAATTTATTGAATAAATGCTAAGGGTATAGTCCTTGCGGAGATGAATACTCACTTTCAGTTATGATCGTGCATAATTGGATAGGTACAGAATAGATATAGTAGTTCACAACTCAGCAGAAGATGAGTACATTATCATAATCTAACCTTGAAGCCTGATCAGTGCATAGGAATTTGATATTTGTGCTATCACAGCAACGTTGTTGACAGAACGGCAAAACTAGCAAAATTTTGGAATAGAAGCCAAAACAGGTAATGACTCAGGTAGGGTATAGTACAGGCATACTTAAAGTCAGTAAGGGATAGAGGAGCATGTATGTAGACAAATCATAGATAATATAAAAATAATTATTGTCAGAGGAGATTTCATTTTTTCAAATATGAATTGGGATCACCTGGATCCACTCCATCACAGTAGTCACTCTTCAGTCAATTCAATTTCCATCAACACACATAAAAGTTGCTGGTGAACGCAGCAGGCCAGGCAGCATCTCTAGGAAGATGTACAGTTGACATTTTGGGCCGAGACCCTTCGTCAGGACTAACTGAAAGAAGAGCTAGTAAGAGATTTGAAAGTGGGAGGGGGAGGGGGAGATCTGAAATGATAGGAGAAGACAGGAGGGGGAGGGATGGAGCCAAGAGCTGGACAGTTGATTGGCAAAAGGGATATGAGAGGATCATGGGACAGGAGGCCTAGGGAGAAAGAAAAGGGGGAGGGGGGGAAACAGAGGATGGGCAAGGGGTACAGTCAGAGGGACAGAGAGAGAAAAAGAATGCATATAAATAAATAACGGATGGGGTACGAGGGGGAGGTGGGGCATTAGCAGAAGTTTGAGAAGTCAATGTTCATGCCATCAGGTTGGAAGCTACCCAGATGGAATATAAGGTGTTGTTCCTCCAACCTGGGTGTGGCTTCATCTTTACAGTAGAGGAGGCCGTGGATAGACGTATCAGAATGGGAATGAGACATGGAATTAAAATGTGTGGCCACTGGAAGATCCTGCTTTCTCTGGTGGACAGAGCGTAGGTGTTCAGCAAAACGATCTCCCAATCTGCATCGGGTTTCGCCAGTATCTCCGTCTGGGTAGCCTCCAACCTGATGGCATGAACTATAAAGTTGAAGCCACACTCAGGTTGGAGGAATAACACCTTGTACCCCATCCATTATTTATTTATATACACACATTTTTTTTCTCTCTTTTTCTCCCTCTGTCCCCCTCACTATACCCTTTGCCCATCCTCTGTTTTTCCCCCCTCCCCCTTTTCTTTCTTCCTAGGCCTCCTGTCCCATGATCTTCTCATATCCCTTTTGCCAATCACCTGTCCAGTTCTTGGCTCCATCCCTCCCCCTCCTGTCTTCTCCTATCATTTTGAATCTCCCCCTCCCCCTCCCACTTTCAAATCTGTTACTAGCTCTTCTTTCAGTTAGTCCTGTCGAAGGGTCTCGGCCCGAAACGTCGACTGTACCTCTTCCTAGAAATGCTGCCTGGCCTGCTGCGTTCACAGCAACTTTTATGTGTGTTGCTTGAAATTCCAGCATCTGCAGATTTCCTCGTGTTTGTAAATTCAATTTCCATTATGGGATATGAAGAAATAGATATAGTGATAGCAGTGCTACTGAAGACTAGTGCTTCAGAACTAGCTGTGCCTTTGGGTGAGCTGGCATCTAACCCAGCGATGTGGATAATTGCCCAATTAAGCCCGAGTCACAAAAGCAGTTAAGATCCAAATCAGTTAACTATTGCATGGTCAGCTTACACCTAACGATCTGTATTAGTGAGGTATAATATTGTTGATAGTTCTATAACTTGCTCACAGATAATTAGGTTAGCTTTTGTCTGGACCACGAACTCTAGATCTCATTTTAGCCTTGGTGCATTGAGGAATCCTGGAACAAAACATGTTAACACACATGAAGAAGGAGTGAACACCAAGGGATGGAGAGGTGCAGTCGACGTTTCAGGCTGAGACCCTTCGTCCTGACGAAGGGTCTCGGCCTGAAACGTCGACTGCACCTCTTCCTACAGATGCTGCCTGGCCTGCTGCGTTCACCAGCAACTTTGATGTGTGTTGCTTGAATTTCCAGCATCTGCAGAATTCCTGTTGTTTACCAAGGGATGGAGTCATATTTTGCACAAAAGGTGATTATGTTGTTGCAGTTCAGTCATTCCACCCCCGGGTCATTATTGCAGGAGTTTTGTTTTACTTATTTAGAGATACAGCACAGAACAGGCCCTTCCGGCCCAGCAACCCACCTATTTAACACTACCCTAATCACAGGACAGTTTACAATGACCAACTAACCTGCTAACTGGTACGCCTTTGGACTGTGGGAGGAAACCCACATGGTTTACAGGTAGAACTTACAAACTCCTTACTTCCCAGGAGCGGCCTTGTCGAGGGAAGTGCGAGTCTTTGGCGAGGAGGCTGAGAGTAGAGACTACGCCACAGTTGGAGAGGGTGAGAAGTGGAGAAGAGATGACCGCTAGGCTGATTGAGTGTGCTGCGTGCATGATATGGGAGGTCAGGGACACTGATAGTGCCTGTGGATCCTACACCTGCGGAAAATGTGTCCAGATTCAGCTTCTGAAGGACCGTGTTGCAGCAGTGCAGAGGCAACTGGATGACGTTAGGTTAATCCTGGAGAACGAGAGTTTTCTGGACAGGACCTACAGTGAGGTCGTTACACCCAGGATACAGGAAGGGAGAAGGAGGACGATGATAAGCAAGGAAAAGATGCTTGAAGTACAGGAGACCCCGGGAGATGTGCCTCTCGTAAACAGGTTCTCCCTCTTGGAAGCTGTCAGGACAGAAGACAGTGCCAGTCTGAGAGGTGGATGGGTCTGCGAGTCAACAATTGGCGCTGAGGCAAAGTCGAGGAGACAGACATCAGGCAGAGTCGTGGTAGTAGGGGACTCCATAGAGAGAGGTACAGAAAGGGGTTTCTGTGGCAACAGGTGAGATTTAAGGATGGTGTGTTGCCTCCCTGGTGCCGGGATCCAGGATGTCACGGACCGATTGCAGGGAATCCTCAAGAGTGAAGGTGAACATCCGGAAGTGGTGGTGCATATCGGCAACTGATGTGGGGAAGAAGAGGAAAGACATTCTACAGTGCGACTTCAGAGAACTCAGAAGAAGGCTGAAAAGCAGGACTTCCAGGGTGGTTATCTCCGGTTTGCTTCCAGTTCCCTGTGCTGGAGTGGTCAAGAACAGGGAGATAATGGATCTGAATGTGTGGCTGAAGAACTAGTGCAAGAAGCAAGGATTTACATTCTTGGACCACTGGGGTATGTTTTGGGGTAAGGATGAATTGTACAAAAGGGGCGAGTTACACCTTAATAAATGGGGCACCTGCATTCTGGCAGCCAGGTTTGCCTCTGCAACACGGGTGTGTTTAAACTAAGTAGTGGGGGGAGGGGACAAACTGGAAACATAAGGATGGAGATAAAGGGGAAGTGAGAATAAGAAAAGTTAAGAATGACAGCAGAATCAACAGAGCTGAAAAAGCTCAAGAAGGGATCGTACAGTATGGCCAAGTGAAATAGGAATTGATATGGGAGGTGAGGGGAGTAATGAATTAAAAGTATTGTATATGAATGCACGAAATAAAGTAGATGGGCTTGAGGCACAGTTGGAAATTGGTAAGTATGATGTTGTGGAAATAATAGAGACATGGCTTCAAGTGGACAGGGCCTGGGAAATGAATATTCAAGGGTATATGTCCTATCAAAAGGACAGACTGATGGGCAGAGGGGGTGGAGTGGCTCTGTTGGTGAGGAATGATATTCAGTCCCTTACATAGAATCAGGAGGCGTAGAGTCAGTATGGATAGAACTGAGAAATTCTAAGGGTAGAAAGACCCTAATGGGAGTTATCACCAGGCCCCCAAACAGTAGTCTGGATGTAGGGTGTAAGTTGAATTGAGAGTTAAAATTGGCATGTCGCAAAGGTAATGCTACAGTTGTTATGGGGGACTTCAACATGCAGGTAGACTGGAGGAATCAGGTTGGTACTGGACCCCAAGAAAGGGAGTCCCTCCGAGATGGATTCTTAGAACAGCTTATACTGGAGCCTACCAGAGAGAACGCAATTCTAGATTTAGTGTTGTGCAATGAACCGGATTTGATCAGGGACCTCGAGGTAAAGGAGCCATTGGGAGGTAGTGACCATAATATGATAAGTTTTGATCTACAATTTGAGAGGGAGAAGGGAAACTCGGAAGTGTCAGTATTACAGTTGAACAAAGGGAACTATGGGGCTATGAGGGAGGAGCTGGCCAAAGTTCAATGGAACAATACCCTAGCAGGGATGACAGTGGAACAGCAATGGCAAGTGTTTCTGGGAATAATGCGGAAGGTGCAGGATCAGTTCGTTCCAAAGAGGAAGAAAGATCCTAAGGGAAGTAAGGGGAGGCCGTGGCTGACAAGGGAAGTAATGGACAGTATAAAAATAAAAGAGGAGAAGTATAACAGCAAAGATAAGTGGGAAGCCGGAGGATTGGGAAACTTTTAAAGAGCAACAGAAGGTAACTAAGAAGGCAATACGCAGAGAAAAAATGAGGTACAAAGGTAAGCTAGCTAAGAATATAAAGGAGGATAGTAAAAGCTTCTTTAGGTATGTGAAAAGGAAAAAAAATAGTTAAGACCAAAATTGGGCCCTTGAAGACAGAAGCGGGTGAATTTATTATGGGGAACAAGGAAATGGCAGATGAGTTGAACAGGTACTTTGGATCTGTCTTCACTAGGGAAGACACAAACAATCTCCCAGATGTAATAGTGGCCAAAGGACCTCAGGTAATGGATGAATTGAAGGAAATTTATTTTAGGCAGGAAATGGTGTTGGATAAGCTGTTGGGTCTGAAGGCTGATAAGTCTCCGGGACCTGATGGTCTGCATCCCAGGGTACTTAAGGAGGTGGCTTTAGAAATCGTGGACGCATTAGTAATCATTTTCCAATGTTCTATAGATTCAGGATCAGTTCCTGTGGATTGGAGGGTGGCTAATGTTGTCCCTGTCTTCAAGAAGGGAGGAAGAGAGAAAACGGAATTATAGACCGGTTAGCCTGACGTCGGTGGTGGGAAAGATGCTGGAGTCAATTATAAAAGATGAAATTACAACACATCTGGATAGTAGTAACAGGATTGGTCCGAGTCAGCATGGATTTACGAAGGGGAAATCATGCTTGACTAATCTTCTGGAATTTTTTGAGGATGTAACTATGAAAATAGACAAGGGAGAGCCAGTGGATGTAGTGTACCTGGACTTTCAGAAAGCCATTGATAAAGTCCCACATAGGAGATTAGTGGGCAAAATTAGGGCACATGGTATTGGGGGCAGAGTACTGACATGGATTGAAAATTGGCTGGCTGACAGAAAACAAAGAATAGCGATTAACGGGTCCCTTTCGGAATGGCAGGCAGTGACCAGTGGGGTACTGCAGGGTTCAGTGCTGGGACCACAGCTGTTCACAATATGTATTAATGATTTAGATGAGGGAATTAAAAGTAACATTAGCAAATCTGCCGATGACATAAAGCTGGGTGGCAGTGTGAAATGTGAGGATGTTATGAGAATGCAGGGTGACTTGGACAGGCTGGGTGAGTGGGCAGATGCATGGCAGATGCAGCTTAATGTGGATAAATGTGAGGTTATCCACTTTGGTGGTAAGAACGGGAAGGCAGATTATTATCTAAATGGAGTGAAGTTAGGAAAAGGGGAAGCACAATGAGATCTAAGTGTTCTTGTACATCAGTCACTGAAAGCAAGCATGCAAGTACAGCAGGCAGTGAAGAAAGCTAATGGCATGCTGGCCTTCATAACAAGGGGAATTGAGTATAAGAGCAAAGAGGTTCTTCTGCAGCTGTACAGGGCCCTGGTGAGACCACACCTGGAGTACTGTGTGCAGTTTTGGTCTCCAAATTTGAGAAAGGACATTCTTGCTATTGAGGGAGTGCAGCGTAGGTTCACAAGGTTAATTCCCGGGATGGCGGGACTGTCATATGTCGAAAGATTGGAGCGACTGGGCTTGTATACTCTGGAATTTAGAAGGCTGAGAGGGGATCTTATTGAAACATATAAGATTATTAAGGGATTGGACACGCTGCAGCAGGAAGCATGTTCGCGCTGATGGGTGAGTCCAGAACCAGAGGCCACAGTTTAAGAATTAGGGGTAGGCCATTTAGAACGGAGTTGAGGAAAAACTTTTTCACCCAGAGAGTGGTGGATATATGGAATGCTTTGCCCCAGAAGGCTGTGGAGGCCAAGTCTCTGGATGCTTTCAAGAAAGAGATGGATAGAGCTCTTAAAGATAGCGGAATCAAAGGTTGTGGGGATAAGGCAGGAACTGGATACTGATAGTGGATGATCAGCCATGATCACCATGAATGGTGGTGCTGGCTCGAAGGGCCGAATGGCCTACTCCTGCACCTATTGTCTATAATTGAATTCTAAACTCAGAAATGCCTTGAGCTGTAATAGCGTCATGCTGACCATGACCATTACACTACCGTGGTTGTTCAGAGTTCAGATAGCCCAGCCATCTTCAGTTCATTTTTATTAATAAAATAGTTAAGATTAAATTGAACAAAATAAGCTTTTTGTTTCAAAGTTTGCCTGGCCTGTATTTTAATAGTCAACACACTTGGTAACTAATCAATCCTGAAGACAACAACAGCTAAGCATTCTCATGTTTTATCCTTAATAAATGTTCACAGTATCTACAAGGAGAAACCCAGACGGTAAAAGAAGCACTGCAGGCAATGTTGAAACAGCTTTTGTCTTTGGAAGAGGATACGACAGAAGACTTTGTAGTTAACATCTGGTGACTAAAGAAGGAATTGCTAGAAGGCAAATTCACCTGATGTTGACTTGTAACATTCCACTTTTGTTATCTGTAATATTTTAGAGAGAGTTTTAATAATTGCTGTACAAAAATGACAATCAATAATGACAACCAACATATAATTCTCCGTAACTTCCGCCACCTCCAATGGAATCCCACCACTAAGCACATCTTTCCCTCCCCCCCCCCCCCCCACTTTCTGCAGGGATCGCTCCCTACTTGACTCCTTTGTCCATTTGTTCCCCTCCCATCCCTCCCCAGCGATCTCCCTCCTGGCACTTATCCTTGTAAGCGGAACAAGTGCTACACATGCCCTTACACTTCCTCCCTCACCACCATTCAGGGTCCCAGACAGTCCTTCCAGGTGAGGCGACACTTCACCTGTGAGTCAGCTGGGGTGATATACTGCGTCTGGTGCTCCCGATGTGGCCTTCTATATATTGGCAAGACCCGACGCAGACTGGGAGATCGTTTTGCTGAATACCTATGCTCTGTCCACCAGAGAAAGCAGGATCTCCCAGTGGCCACACATTTTAATTCCACATCCCATTCCCATTCTGATATGTCTATCCACGGCCTCCTCTACTGTAAAGATGAAGCCACACTCAGGTTGGAGGAACAACACCTTATATTCCGTCTGGGTAGCCTCCAACCTGATGGCATGAACATTGACTTCTCAAACTTTGGCTAATGCCCCACCTCCCCGTCGTACCCCATCCGTTATTTATTTATATACACACATTCTGTTTTCTCTCTCTCCTTTTTCTTCATTTGTCCCTCTCAGTATACCCCTTGCTCATCCTCTGGGCTCCCCCCCCCTCTTTTCTTTTTCCCTAGGCCTCCTGGCCCATGATCCTCTCATATCCTTTTTGCCAATCAACTGTCCAGCTCTTGGCTCCGTTCCTCCCCCTCCTGTCTTTTCCTATCATTTTGGATCTCCCCCTCCCCCTCCCACTTTCAAATCTGTTACTAGCTCTTCTTTCAGTTAGTCCTGACGAAGGGTCTCGGCCCAAAACGTCGACTGTACCTCTTCCTAGAGATGCTGCCTGGCCTGCTGCGTTCACCAGCAACTTTGATGTGTGTTGGTTGTAATCAATAATAAGCACTTGATTTAGATCCAGGGTTTAAATTTAATCTGGTAATATTATCTTATATTAATATTCGCTTTTAATGTCAGAATTAATGTGAATCTTACTCCTGTTTCACAGAAAATACTAGAAACAAAAGTCAGTGCAACTTCACATGTTTAGTAAAAAAGAAGTTTAAAATATTTCACACCTAAAAGATAGCACTTCTGTAATTCAAATTCTCAATATTTTCTCCACTACGTTATTTGAACATTTCTGATTTTTTCATTGTTCATAAGGAAGATGATCAATGGGGCATTTTCTACGAAGAATATCTGAGAATTCTACTAGGAATCCTTTGTTTCGTGGCTCTCTGTGGGGAAGGCAAATCTCAGGGTTATATACTGCATACATTGATAATAAATGTACGTTAAACTGAAACAGTGAACTCTGTTTAGCATAAATCATTTGGTCAGATGAACTTCCTTATTCACAAATCAAATGCAAAATTTGTTTTCTAACATTCAGTAAGACCAGACGTGATTCTTTAAGAATTAGTGGAGCCAGTTCCCTAGTTTGCCGTAAAAAGTAGGAAGTGGCAATTGAGGCAAAAGTAAATACCATTAGAGGCCCAGTGTATTTAGAAACATAGAAAACCTGCAGCACAATACAGGCCTTTTGGCCCACAATGCTGTGCCGAACATGTACTTACTTTAGAAGTTACCTAGGGTTACCCATAGCCCTCTATTTTTCTAAGCTCCACATACCTATCCAGGAGCCTCTTAAAAGACTCTATTGTATCTGCTTCCCACAGTCGCCGGCAGCCCATTCCACGCACTCATCACTCTGCGTTTTAAAAAAAAACTTACCCCTGATATCTCCTCTGTACCTACTTACAGTACCTTAAAACTGCGCCCTCTCGTGTTAGCCATTTCAGCCCTTGGGGAAAAAGCTTCTGACTATCCACATGATCAATGCAACTCATCATCTTACACATCTCTATCAGGTCACCTCTCATCCTCCGTCGCTCAAAGGAGAAAAGGCCAAGTTCACTCAACCTATTCTCATAAGGCATTCTCCCCAATCCAGGCAACATCCTTGTAAATCTCTGCACCCTTTTTATGGTTTCCACATCCTTCCTGTAGTGAGGTGACCAGAACTGAAAACAGTATTTCATGATACAGTCCCAGCATCTTGGTCTATTTCTCTGCTTTGCTGTAGAATACAATTTAAATGGAATAATTCCGAAGTAGAGTATTTCCTGAAGTTCCTTAGATGGCGTTTATCTGTCAGGGAGACTAGCAAATCAAAGTTTTTTCCTTATAACTGCCTGAAGAAAAATCTTTGGGAGTTATTGATTAGTTTGTTACTTGGATCACAATGTTCCAATTCTGAAGCACACATTTAATTGCCTCAAATTGTACTTCAACCAATTGTTTTATAGGATAGACTTGGTCTTATTCTGGTCTTGAAGCAAGCTAAGTATTTTTACTTAAAGCAAATGGTGATGCCTCCATCACCCCGGATAATGTAGACTGTGTCTAGATTACTGCTTGGTGCCAGAGATTAGTATTTCCCATCAAAATGGGGTGATATTCAATAAAACCAAAGTTCATTGTTAAAGTAAGTCACTGATATAAACTGCTTCTCTTAGATCTAACAGTGACACCAGAATTCCCATAATAACAGTATGCATCCATAAATGAATGTTTTATTCAAGTCACCAGGCATCATAAGCAAACTTTCATTGCATTTTGGATGGTGTGTTCCTTAGTTTGATTACATTCAGAACTTGAATAATGCATTGCATTAAATATTTTTAAATTTGCCTTTTTGTGAATTGCCTTGGACCTTTTCCTAGAAAGTAACAACACAGGATTTCCCCAATTATCAAGCAGAAATTCTGACATAAGAGCCTGTGGAACTCACCAGAAAATGCAGGAGTACAGTTCTGCTGGTAGCTGACATTTATGGACAATGTAGTAAAGAGCTCTAAGGGTACAATTGGTATGCAGTGAATGGCCTGTGAACTTCTGAACAGGTCAATGTTTCCATCAGAGGGACTTCATTGATATTGCCTAACATTGCTATGGCACAGTATAAAAGTAGATAATCTTTGTGAATGTATATGGTCTAAAGGTTAAGGCCAGTGAAGAGTTAATGAAAAATTAAGTTGGTAATTTTAAAAGTGTAATGCAATTTCCATGTAATTTCAGGTTACACCGTGGTCTCACACTGAATATAGGGTATCATCATTCACTCATCTTCAAACCATATAAGTAATTTGTTGTAATGAGCTTTAGAATGGAGTTCCTTTTGGAAGTAGTATCAAGGTAGTGTTGGTTACAGCTGATTCGACTGATTACATCCAAAAAAAAATAAAGGTCCATGAAGATTTGGTATTTCATCTGTAAAATATGTAATGTAGAGTAAGTGAATGGTGTGAACAGAATAAACATTTCATTCACTGAAAGTGAAATCTCTGATATAAATCTCTTGATAATCACTGATTCTTTTCAGGCACTTGTTGAGGTACAGTACAATAAAATTTCTAGGTGTTTTCCCTTTTAAAGAGATGGAAAATGATTTGGATTTTTTACACTGTTCAGCAATGGGCAGAATGAACTTTACTGGCAATATGCTTCCAGAACATGAACTTAAGTAATGTCTCAGATATATTTACATTACAACTGAAAACTCACCTTAGACACCATTGAGATAACGGCAAGATAATTTGTTTTAATAACGATTAATTAGGGAAGGATAGGTGAAGATACTAGAAATATTGCAGATAGTGCTGGAAGAGAATTTGTGAGGATGATATTTATAACAGTACACCCCTCCTGTTTTTGCCTATCATTTCAGATCTCCCCCTCCCCCTCCCCCTCCCCCTCCTCCTCACTTTCTAATCTCTTACTATCTCTTCTTTCAGTTAGTCCTGACGAATGGTCTTAGCCCGAAGCGTCGACTGTGCTTCTTCCTATGGATGCTGTCTGGCCTGCTGCGTTCCACCAGCATTTTGTGTGTGTTGCTTACATTTCCAGCATCTGCAGATCTCCTCGTGTTTGCTGCACAGTTCTATTGTATAGATTTTACATTCTTTCACTTTCAGTATGCAACACCGCTCTTCAAAATGTCAGGGATGCGGCCTAGAAGACTAACACGCCTTCAGGGTTCCAGGATTTCGTGGCTCTGGAGGCGGGTGGACTTGAGGTCGGTGCTTCCACAGGAAATTGGTGTGTCGTGGGAGTACACAGAAGATTGAAAGCAGCAAGCTGGCTGCTGGCTGTGTGCTCAGAGACCCGAGTTCTTTGGGCACAGAGCTCGGAAAAAGTGATGCAACAGTCTTTTAACACTATAAATCAGCGAGTTGTTTTGTCTCTTCCCTCTCGCTGTGAAACAGGGACATCTCTTTTTCCCTTACTGGAGGGGAGGGGGGGAGATAGCCTGTGGTATGTTGAATTACTGGGTGAATGAGTAGTCTTTGGGGTCCTGCAAGTCTGTGCCTTTATTGATGCTTTGCTGCATGCTTGAGTGCTTGGTGAGGGGCACCAATGCTTTTTTTGCTGGTGGGGGAAAGGTGGTTGTTGCTTTGCTGCTGCTTAAGCGTGGGTGGGGGGAGCTGAAGGGGGGACTTTGGGGTTCTAACGTTTAACCATCATTCATTCTTTGGGACATTTCTCTGTTTTTGTGGATGGTTGTGAAGAAAAGAATTTCAGGATGTATATTGTATATATTTCTCTGACATTAAATGTACTTTTGAAACCTTTGAAGTCATAGAGGAAAGAAACAAATCCTAAGGCCTACCGTGTCCATACCAACCAAGTATACATCTAACTAATCACATTGATCAGGACCTGTCCATCTGTGCCTTGATGATTTAAGTGCTTGTCTAGAAACAAATGTTGTGAGAGTACCTAACTCCATCTCTCACTTAGGTAGTGTGCTCCAGATTTCTGCCTGCTGGTAGAAAAGTCCTTCCCGAGAGCCACACTAAACTCATTACTACTTATTCTGAACCTATGCTTTCTAGTTTTAATCACCTCTCCTATGGGGAAAGGTTTACTATTGTCTTTCCTATATGTGCTCCTCAACTTTGTGTGCCCGTATTTTCCCTCATAGAGTTATTGAAAGAAGTTGTGTGAAGCTGTGTCCTTCAATGATTGAAGAAAAGGAGGGTGGTGTTTCTATGTGTTTGAGAAGAAGCAGTTTGCCAAGGTTAAATGCCCAAGGATCAGGTCAAAGTACAATCTTAAGAATAACTATTACTATGGATCATTGATGGTCAAAAGAAACATTTGAGAGATGATTGACAAGTAGGAAATGCCTAATAGCCACAATGCGGGAGGTTTCTCAAGTCCTGAAGAGCACTCTATAATCTTTATCTGTGCAGCAATGGCCACCACAGATGTTTTGAACAGGGCATTTCAGGGAGCTACTTACACAATTAACATTCATTCCGTAGAGATTCTGAAGCTTCGTGCAATGCTTTAAGCTGCAAGCATTGGGCAACATTATTGTGTCCAAAGAGCATTGATGGAATTTCAAGTTGCCTTTTTGTAAAAGGCTCCCAATAATTTGTGACTTTACAATAGATTCTTTCCTGAAATGCAATCACCTCTAGCCTCCAAGGCTTCAAAGGAATGAATCTTGAATTTATAGGTATCTAACAAAGAGATTGTTATCTAACAAAATGATTTTATAATTGTTACTGCAGCAATTGTCATCTACTCATCAGCAGAGGGAATGCAAAGTATACAATTAAAGGCCTTTCTTGCCCTTTCTGGTGCAGTTATTAAATTTTGCCCTTCACAGTATTATGTAGCTGGGATTTATTACTTTCTGGCTGCTGTTGCTATGCATTTGATTCACTGAATTTGCCATTTTTATTCTCTTGTTGGAGGCATTATTGACCCTTTTTTGTCAGCTGCAAGAGAATCTTAATGTCATTGTCAAAACATGTAATCATACTTCTTCCTTAACAGGCATTTAACTTGAATCTTATAGTTACCCCAGTTCTTTTGAAAAAGAACAAGATCATCGGTAAAGGAGAAATGGATTGTACTGTAAGTTGTCGATTAATTGTTACAGCTTTTCAAGTAGACAGGAAATGCAGTTCCTTTGAAGGGTGTATTTTATATTGACTATTTCACCCAGCCTCTGCCTTCCTTATGTAACTTAACAGAGAAAATTAGAGCACATTTGGTCAAGGTTTCACTAGAGTTTATTTTTGGTACATTCACACTCTGCCACACTCAGAAGAACCTCTTACATTTCTAAATATAAAGTCAAGGAATGTCGATGCATTGTATTCTCTCAACCTTTAATAATTTTTTCTGTAAATCTGGTTAAACTAGGTCAAGTAGTACCTATCTTACTTTGGTTTAAAGAGTGGTTCACTGGTGCTCTTCAGGGGTGGAAACATTTTTCTGGTCTGACATTTGTATGACTTCAGATATATTTGAATGTTTTTGCTGTCGTTTGGACTGACTTAATATCCCACTTATTTGTATTCATTTGGCCAGTGCTAGCAAACTACACAACTACTGCAGTGGATTGAGGGCCCACTGCCTTCAGGGAGGTTGAGAATGAACGATGCATTATGAAAATGAATAAAGTAAAACTGGGTCATTGAGGTTTCTAGTTCCATTACAATTGCCAGTAATTTAACTTATTATTTAGCTCCATTGTGGCTTTTAAAGTTGAATACATGAATATTTTATTCTTTGGAGGACTTGTAGTTTATTTTAAGAACTGCATGTAAACAAAATAGGTATTACCATGAACAAAAGTATTTAAAAATCTATTGCACATACTTTATTGTGAATCTCAATGACCATGGTAATGTAGGCAGCTCAAGAATAACCATATAATTTACTGTCTTTTATACATGGTGAAGTTTAGCATGCCAATGTTTTGAATAACCAGGGTGCATTTACAAAGTTGTATATATTATACAGATTTAGAATTTTAACAATGTAATTAATTGACAATAAATTATATAAAAATAAGTTGCTTGGTGTAATTTATCAAAGTGGATTTTAATATATCAGCTTGTATGCTTGGAAAGTAAGAAATTCTGTTTTCATTTTCTATCAAAGCTTTCATGGATTTCTAAATTTGTTTGATTGTTAGATAATTGTTAGATAAAGACTTCTCATCTTTTTCTCCCCAGACCTTATGAAGGGTCTTGGCCCGAAACTTTGACTGTACTCTTTTTCCATAGATGCTGCCTGGCCTGCTGAGTTCCTCCAGCATTTTGTGTGTGTTTCTGGCAGTTAAGTGTAAAGTTAAAAGGAAGGACCTCCAAGTTTGTGATCTCAGGGTTGCTACCCATGCCATGTGTTAGTGAGGCCAGAAATAGGAAGATTGTACAGTTTAACACGTGGCTGAGGAGTTGGTGTATGAGGGAGGGTGACAGATTTTTGAATCATTGGGCTCTCTTCCAGTTTAAGTGGGACGTGTACCAAAGAGATGATTTGCACCTGAACAGGAGGGGGCTAATATTGTAACTGGAAGGTTTGCTAGTGCTGCACAGTGGGTTTAAACTAAAGTTGCGGTGGGTGGGAGCCAGGGTGCCAGAACAGCTAGTAGAGTGGTGTGGAAACATGTTAAGAGCTCAGACAAAATCATGAATCAAAAGGCTGAGCATGGTGCAACCAATATCCTGAGCTGCATATATTTCAGTGCAAGAAGTATTGTAGGAAAGGCAGATCGATACATGAAATTATGAAATTGTAGTCATTGGTGAGACTTAGTTGCGGGTAGAGCTGAACTGGCAGCTCAATTTTCCAGGGTACTGTTGCTTTAGATGCGACGGAGTGGAGGGATAGCATTGCTAGTCAGAGAAAATGTCATGGCAGTGCTCAGTCAGGACAAACTGGACATCTTCTCTTGTGAGGCATTAAGGGTGGAACTCAGGAATAAGAAAGGTATGACCATGTTAATAGAAACCATAGAAAAACTACAGCACAGAAACAGGCCTTTTGGCCCTTCTTGGCTGTGCCGAACCATTTTCTGCCTAGTCCCATTGATCTGCACACGGACCATATCCCTCCATACACCTCCCATCCATGTATCTGTCCAATTTATTCTTAAATGTTAAAAAAGAACCCGCATTTACCGCCTCGTCTGGCAGCTCATTCCACACTCCCACCACTCTCTGTGTGAAGAAGCCCCCCCCAATGTTTCCTTTAAACTTTTCCCCCCTCACCCTTAACCCATGTCCTCTGGTTTTTTTCTCCCCTTGCCTCAGTGGAAAAAGCCTGCTTGCCTTCACTCTATTTATACCCTTCATAATTTTATATACCTCTATCAAATCTCCCCGCATTCTTCTACGCTCCAGGGAATAAAGTTCTAACCTATTCAACCTTTCTCTGTAGCTGAGTTTCTCAAGTCCCGGCAACATCCTTGTAAACCTTCTCTGCACTCTTTCAACCTTATTTATATCCTTCCTGTAATTTGGTGACCAAAACTGAACACAATACTCCAGATTCGGCCTCACCAATGCCTTATACAACCTCATCATAACATCCCAGCTCTTATACTCAATACTTTGATTAATAAAGGCCAATGTACCAAAAGTTCTCTTTACGACCCTATCTACCTGTGATGCCACTTTTAGGAAACTTTGTATCTGTATTCCCAGATCCCTCTGTTCTACTGCACTCCTCAGTGCCCTACCATTTACCCTGTATGTTCTACCTTGGTTTGTCCTTTCAAAGTGCAATACCTCACACTTGTCTGTATTAAACTCCATCTGCCATTTTTCCAGCTGGTCCAAATCCCTCTACAAGCTTTGAAAACCTTCCTCACTGTCCACTACAGCTCCAATCTTTGTATCATCAGCAAATTTGCTGATCCAATTTACCACATTATCATCCAGATCATTGATATAGATGACAAATAACAGTGGACCCAGCACTGATCCCTGTGGCACACCACTAGTCACAGGCCTCCACTCTGAGGAGCAATCCTCTACTACCACTCTTTGGCTTCTTCCATTGAGCCAATGTCTGATCCAATTTACCACCTTTCCATGTATACCTAGCTACTGAATTTTCCTAACTAATCTCCCATATGGGACCTTGTCAAAGGCCTTACTGAAGTCCAGGTAGACAAATCCACTGCCTTCCCTTCATCCACATTCCTGGTAACCTCCTCGAAAAATTCCAATAGATTGGTCAAACATGACCTACCACTCATAAAGCCATGCTGACTCTCCCTAATAGGTCCCTGTCTATCCAAATGCTTGTAGATTCTGTCTCGTAGTACTCCCTCCAATAACTTACCCACTACCGACATCAAACTTATCGGCCTATAATTTCCTGGATTACTTTTTGATCCTTTTTTAAACAATGGAACAACATGAGCCATTCTCCAATCCTCTGGCACCTCACCCGTAGACACCGACATTTTAAATATATCTGCCAAGGCTCCTGCAATTTCAACACTAGTCTCCTTCAAGATCCGAGGGAATACCCTGTCAGGTCCTGGGGATTTATTTAATTTGCCTCAGGATAGCAAGCACCTCGTCCTTTTCAATCTGTACAGATTCCATGATCTCACTACTTGTTTCCCTTAATTCCATAGACTTCGTGCCAGTTTCCTTAGTAAATACAGACACAAAAAAACCACTTAAGATCTCCCCCATTTCTTTTGGTTCCGCACATAGCCAGCCACTCTGATCTTCAAGAGGACCAATTTTATCCCTTACAGTCCTTTTACTCTTAATATACGTATAAAAGCTCTTTGGATTATCCTTCACTTTGACTGCCAAGGCAACCTCATGTCTTCTTTTAGCCCTCCTGATTTCCTTCTTAAGTATTTTATTGCACTTTTTATACTCCTCAAGCACCTTATTTACTACCCGTTTCCTATACATGTCATCTTCTTCTTTATCAGAGTTGCAATATCCCTTGAGAACCAAGGTTCCTTATTCCTATTCACTTTGCCTTTAATCCTGACAGGAACATACAAGCTCTGCACTCTCAAAATTTCTCCTTTGAAGGCTTCCCACTTACCTATCACATCCTTGCCAGAGAGCAACCTGTCCCAATCCACGCTTTTTAGATCCTTTTTCATTTCTTCTAATTTGGCCTTCTTCCAGTTTAGAACCTCAACCCTAGGACCAGATCTATCTTTATCCATGATCAAGTTGAAACTAATGGTGTTATGATCACTGGAACCAAAGTGCTCCCCTGCACACACTTCCAACACTTGTCCTAACTCACTTCCTAATAGGAGATCTAATATTGCATCCCCTGTAGTTGGTACCTCTATATATTGATTTAGAAAACTTTCCTGAACACATTTTACAAACTCTAACCCATCTAGACCCCTAACAGTATGGGAGTCCCAATCAATATGTGGAAAATTTAAATCCCCTACCACCACAACTTTATGTTTCCTGCAGTTGCCTGCTATCTCTCTGCAGATTTGCTCCTCCAATTCTCGCTGACTATTGGGTGGTCTATAATACAACCCCACTAATGTGGCCATACCTTTCCTGTTTCTCAGCTCCACCCGTAAGGACTCAGTAGACAAACCCTCTAATCTGTCCTGCCTGAGCACTGCTGTAACATTTTCCCTGACAAGCAATGCTACCCCCCGCACCCCCCCCCCACCTTTCATTCCTCTGCCTCTATCACATCTGAAACATTGGAACCCTGGGATATTAAGCTGCCAGTCCTGCCCCTCCTGTAGCCAAGTTTCACTAATTGCTATAATGTCATCATTCCATGTGTCAATCCATGCCCTCAACTCGTCTGCCTTCCCAGCAATACTGCTAGCATTGAAATATATACACCACTCACAACCTTTCTATTTGCGGCTTTGCTTGAGCTTTTAACATCATTTATTTTCACCCCAGCCTCACTGTCAGCTCTGGCACTCTAATTCCCATCCCCCTGTACATCTAGTTTAAAGCCTCCCCAATAGCACTAACAAACCTCCCTGAAAGGATATTTGTCCCCTTGTAGTTCAGGTGTAACTCGTCTCTGTTGTACAGGTCCCACCTGCCCCAGAAGAGGTCCCAATGATCCTGAAATCTGAAACCCTGCCCCCTACACCAGTTCCTCAACCACTTGTTCATCCTCCATAGCATCCTTACCCTCACTGGCACCAATGTGGAAAAAGATAAGTCTGGTCCATGGGTTGAGATTCTAAATTTGAGAAAGGCCAATTTTGATGGTATCGGAAAAAATCTGGCCAAGTGTGAATGAAGATGAACTATTTTCTGCCAAAGGTGTACTTGGTAAGTGGGAGGCCTTCAAAAGTGAGATTTTGAGAGTACAAAGCTTGTATGTGCCTGATAGAATAAAAGTTAAAGATAACAAATTTAGGGAACCTTGGTTTTCAAGAGAAAGTGAGGCTCCGGTTAGGAAGGTGCATAGCAGGTATAAACAGTAGGAACAATTGAGGTACTTAAGGAGTATAAGAAATGCAAGAGAAGACTTGAGAAATAAATCAGAAGGGTTAAAAGAAGGCATGAGGTTGCTTTGGCAAACAAGGTGAAGGAGAATCCAAAGGGATTCCACAGATAGGTTAAGAACAAAAGGATTGCAAGGGACAAAATTGGTCCTCTGGAAGATCAGAATGGTAATTCATGCATGGAGTCAAAAGAGATGGGGGAGATCTTAAATGGATTTTTTTGCATTGCATTTACTCAGGAGATAGAGTTTATAGAAGTGAGGCAAAACAACATCGACATCATTGACCCCCATACAGATGACAGAGGAGGAGGTGTTTACTGTCTTGAGGCAAATTAAGGTGGGCAAATCCCCAGGGCCTGATAAGGTGTTCCCTCAGACTTTGTGGGAGACAAATGCAGTAATTACAGGGTCCCTAGCAGAGATGTTTAAATCATCCTTAGTGACAGGTGAGGTACAGGAGGATTGGAGGATAGCTAATGTTCTGCAGTTTAAGAAAGGCTCCAAAAACAAACCAGGAAATTGAAGGCTGGTGAGCCTGATATCAATAGTGGGAAAGCTATTGGAAGGTATTCTAAGGAACAGGATGTATGAGTATTTGGTTAGACATGAATGGCTTTGTGCATGGTAGTTCTAGTCTAACCAATCTTACAGAGTTTTTCAAAGAGGTTTCCAGGAAAGTTGATGAAGGCAAGGCAGTGAATATTATCTACATTAGTAAGACACTTAACATGGTCCCACATGGGAGGTTAGTCACTTAGCTTTCAAGATGAGGTAGTAAATTGGATTAGACATTGGCTTTGTGAGAGAAGCCAGAGACTGTTAGTAGATGGTTGCCTCTCTGGAGTGCTGCAGGGATCAGTGCTGGGTCCGTGGCTGTTTGTCATCTATATCAATGATCTAGGTTATAATATGGTTAATTAGATCAGCAAATTTGCGAATGACACCAAGATTGGGGGTGTAGTGGACAGTGGGGAAGACTATCATAGCTTGCAGTTGGAAAAATAGACTGAATGGAACTTAATGCAGTCTAGCGCAAGATGTAGGACAACCAGGATAGGTCTTACACAGCAAACGGTAGGGCAGTGAAGAGAGCTGTAGAACAAAGGGATCTGGGAATACAGGTCTGTAAGTCATTGAAAGTGGCAGAATAGGGTTGCAAAGAAAGCTTTTGGCACATTGGCCTTCATAAATCAAAGTATTGAGTATGGGTGATGGCATGTTATGTTGAAGTTGTGTACATCATAGGCAAGCCCTAATTTGGAGCTTTGTGTGCAGTTTTGGTCACCTACCTACAGGAAAGGTATGAATAAGGTTGAAAGAGTACAGAGAAAATTTACAAAGATGTTGCCAGGACTGGAGGACCTGAGTTATGAGGGAATATTGAATAAGTTAGGACTTTATTCCTTGGAACGTATAGAATCAAGGGGAGATTTGATAGAGGAATACTAAATTATGAGGGGTATAGATAGGGTCAATGCAAGCAGGCATTTTACACTGAGGTTGGGTGGGCCTACAACTAGATGTCATCGGTTAAGGTTTGAAAGGTGAACATTTTAAAGGAAGCATGAGGGGAAACTTCTTCACTCGGGGTTGTGAAAATGTGGAACCAGCTGCCAGCACAAGTAGTGCAATGCAAACTCAATTTCATCGTTTAAGAGAAGTTTGGATTGGTACATCAATGGTTCCAGTGCAGGTCTATGGGACTAGGTAGTTTAAATGGCTCAGCATGGACTAGAGGGGCTGAAGGGCCTGTTTCTGTACTGTATTTTTCTATGACTAATAACTAGAAAATGCTGAAAAAACTCAGCAGGTTGGGCAGCATCCATGAAAGGAGAAACAGAGTTAACATTTCAGGGTCAAACTTTGTCAGGAGTGGAAAAGTGAGATTTATTTCGGGAAACCCAATCAGCGTCAGGAACAGAGCACTTTGAAGAGGTTACTTGCAAGTTGGTGAAGCTTGTATGAAAGGAGAGCTTTACGGGCTTTCAGACCTTCTGGAAGCCTAATCAGCATTGGGAACAGAGCACTTTGAAAAGGTTACTTGCAGGTCGGCCAAGCTTGTATAAAAAAGAGCTTCACGGGCATTCGGACATTCCAGAGGCCCAGTCAGCATCAGGAGCAGAGCACTGTGAATTAAATAAAAGTACAGAAGGGGCAAGCGGGGCAGCTATTGTTAGGAGTAGGCCAGTGGTGAGAGTAGGAGCATCATGCTTTGACGAGAAGAAGCTGAAGCCAAAGACACAGATTAGAAGATCTGGTCTTGGTTGCCCATTGTACAGTGCAGGCAGGATGGCAGATATGGCAGTGGAATGCACCTCCAGTAGGATGTGGGAATTTATGGAACTTGATGGTCTCCCTGATGACTATGCCTGCGGGAAGTGCAGACAACTCCATCTCATGAAAGACCGCATTAAGGAGCTGGAACTGGAGCTTGAGTGGATGAACTTGGGATCATCCTGGAGGCAGAGCAATTGATAGATGTAACTTTTAAGCAGGTGGTTAGACCCAGAGTGCAGAATTCGGGGAGTAGATGGGTGAACACCGAGGGAGGTAAAGGGAGAAGGAAGTCAGTGCTATTCCATAGCCTGTGGCCATCCCCCTCAGCAACAGGGATACCCCTTTGGATACAGCTGAGTGGGATGACCTATCTGGGCAAGGCAGCAGCAGCCAGACCATAGCACTGTGGTCAGCTCTGAGCCTCAGAAGGGCAGGGTGAACTCAGGCAGAGCAATAGTCATACGGGATTTGACAGTTAGGGGGACAGATAGGAGATTCTGTGACAACAAAGGAGATGCCAGGATAATATGTTGCCTCCTGGGTGCTAGGGTGCAGGATGTTTCTGAACAGTTGCAGAATAGTTGCAGGGGAGGGCGTGATTCATGTTGGTACCAATGACATAGGCAGGAGAGGGGTAGATGTTCTGTGTAGTAAGTTTAGGGAGTTAGGAAGGAGGCTGAAAAGCAGGACCTCCAAGGTGGTAATCTCCGGATTACTCCCTGTGCCACAAGCTAGGAATGGTCAGAACAGGAAGATAGCACAGAAACAAGTGGCTGAGGAGAAGCTGCAGGGGGCAGAGTTTCAAGTTTGTATATCATTGGAACCTTTTCTGGGGAAGGGGTGACCTGTACAAGTGGGATGGGTTGCACCTGAACTGGAGAGGAACCAATATCTTGGGAGGGAGGTTTGCTAATGACCTTGGGGAGAGTTTAAACTAGATTTGCAGGGGGGTGGGAACTGAAGTGAAGAGGCAGAGGATGTGGTGGTTGGTGCACAAGTAGTGACAGCTTGTAGGGAGTTTATGAGGAAGGATATGCAGATGATAGAGCAAAGAAGCACTCAGCCAGATGGTTTGAGATGTGTCTATTTTAATTCAAGGAATATCACGAGCAAGGTGGATGTACTTAGAGCGTGGATCAAAATGTGGAACCTTGATGTTATGACCATTACAAAGACTTGGATGTCTCAGGGGCTGGAATGGCCGCAGAGTGTGCCAGGCTTTAGATGTTTCAAAAGGGACAGGGAGGGAGGCAAAAGAGATAGGGGAGGTGGCACTGCTAATCAAGGATTGTATCACAGCTCCAGAAATGGAGGAAGTCATGGAATGATAGTCTACTGAGTCATTGTGGGTGGCAGTCAGAAACAGGAAGGGGTTAATGACTGTACTAGATGTTTTTATAGACCCTTCCCCCCCCGCCGCCCCCCAAATAGTAACAGAGACATCGAGGAGCAGATAGGGAGGCAGATTCTGGAATGGTGCAATAATAATAGGGTGGTTGTGATGGGTGATTTTAACTTTCATAATATTGACTGGAATCTCCTTAAAGCAAGGGGTTTAGATGGGGTGGAGTTTGTTAGGCATGTTCAGAAGGATTTCCTGATGCAATATGAAAATAAGCCAATTAGAGGAGAGACTGTACTTGATCTGGTATTTGGAAGTGAACCTGGTCAAGTGTCAGATCTCTCGGTGGGAGAACATTTTGGAGGTAGTGATCACAACTCTGTCTCATTTACCATAGCACTGGAGAGGGATAGGAGCAGACAATTTGGGAAATCATTTAATTGGGGTGGGGGAAATATGATGCTATTAGGCAGGAACTTGGGAACATAAATTAGAGCAGATTTTCTCAGGGAAATGCGCAGCAGAATGTGGCAAGTATTCAGGGAACATTTTCATGGCGTTCTGCATAGGTATGTTCCATTGAGGCAAGGAAAGGATGGTAGGGTAAACGAACCATAGCGTACAAAGGATGTAGAAAATCTAGTTAAGTAGAAAAGAAAAGCTTACAAAAAGTTCAAGAAACTAGGTACTGTCAGAGTTCTAGAAAATTCCAAGGGTGCCAGGAAGGAGTTCAAGAATGAAATTAGAAGAGCTAGAAAGGACCAAGAGAAGGCTTGGCGAGCAGGATTAAGGATATCCCCAAGGTATTCTATCAGTATGTGAAGAGCAAGAGGCTGAGCTGTGTGAGAATAGGACCAATCAGGAGCAATACTGGAAACATGCATGGAGCTGGAGGAGGTAGCGGAGGTACTTGATGAATATTTTGCTTCAGTATTCCCAGTGAAAAGGACCTTGGCAATTGTGGGCAACACACACAAATGCTGGAAGAACTCAGCAGGCAAGGCAGCATCTGTGGAAAAAAGCATAGTCGGCATTTCAGGCTGAAACCCTTCAGCAGGACTGGAGAAAAAAGCCGAGGAGCAGATTTAAAAGGTGAGGGAGAGCAAAGAGAACCACCAGGTGATTGGTGAAATCTAGAGGGGGAGGGATGAAGTAAAGAGCTGGGAAGTTGGTGGTGAAAGAGACAGAAGCCTATGGAAGAAAGAAAGAAGGGGAGAGGAGCACCAAAGGGAGGCAATGTGTGGGCAAGGAGATAAGGTGAGAGGGTAAATGGGGTGGGAAATGGAGAAGTAGGGGTTGGGGGTATTACCAGAAGTTTGAGAAATTGATTTTCATGCCATCAGGTTGGAGGAGAAGATCCTGAAAGGTAGAATTTATGGGCGTTTGGAGAGACATAATCTGATTAGGGATAGTCAGCATGGCTTGTCAAGGGCAGGTCATGCCTTACGAACCTGATTGAATTCTTTGAGGATGTAACAAAGCACATTGATGAAGGTAGAGCAGTGGATGTAGTGTATATGGATTTCAGTAAGGTTCCCCATGTGAGGCTCACTTAGAAAGTAAGGAAGCATGGGATCCAAGCAGACATTGCTTTGTGGATCCAGAATTGGCTTGCCCATGGAAAGTTGTTGTGGATGGTTGATATTCTGCATGGAGACTGATGACCAGTGGTGTTCCGCAGGCATCTGTTCTGGGACCCCTCCTCTTTGTGATCTTTATAAATGACCTGGATGAGGAAGTAGAAGGGTGGGTTAGTAAGTTTGTTGATGACACAAAAGTTGGGGGTGTTGTAGATAGTCTGGAGGGTTGTCAGAGGTTACAGCGGGACATTGATAGGATGCAGAACTGGGCTGAGAAGTGGCAGATGGAGTTCAAGCCAGATAAGTGTGAAGTGGTTCATTTTGGTAGGTCAAATTTGAAGACAGAATGTAATATTAATGGTAAGGCTCTTGGCAGTGTGGAGGATCAATGAAATCTTGGGGTCTGTGTCCATAGGACACCCAAAGCTGCTGTGCAGTTGACGGTGTTGTTAAGAAGATGTATGGTATGTTGGCCTTCATCAACCATGGGATTGAGTTCCATAGTCGTGAGGTAATGTTGCAGCTATGTAAGACTTTAGTTAGGCCCCACTTGGAGTACTATATTCAGTTCTGGTCACCTCACTACAGGAAGGATGTGGATACTATCGAGAGAGTGCAGAAGAGATTTACAAGGATGTTACCTGGATTGGAGAGCATGCCTTATGAGAATAGGTTGAGTGAACTTGGCCTTTTCTCCTTGAAGCAACAGAGGATGAGGTGTATAAGATGACGAAGGGCAGTGATCGTGTGGATAGCCAGAGTCTTTTTTTCCCAGGGCTGAAATGGCTAACACAAAGGGCGTAGTTTTAAGGAGCTTGGAAGTAGGTACAAGGGGGATGTCAGAGGTAGGTTTTTTCACACAGAGAATGGTGGGGTGCATGGAATGCACTGCCAGCAATGGTGGTGGAGGTAGATACAATGGGGTCTTTTACAAGACCCTTAGATAAGTACATGGAGCTTAGTAAAATAGAGGGCTATGCAGTAGGGAAATTCTAGGCAGTTTCTAGAGTAAGTTACGCGCTCAGCACAACATTGTGGGTTGAAGGGCCTCTAACATGCTGTAGATTTCTATGTTCTGTGTTAAATTGCAGAGATTCTGGGAGGGGATGGATAGGATAAAGGAATCTTTTACCTAGGCTAAGGTCAGTGGTTTTTTTTTGATAAATCTGAAACCAAAAGAATTGGAAATACTTAGCAGATCAGTCAGTGACTATGGAGAGAGAAAAACTGAGTGAATATTAAGGATGGATAACCTTGCAAAGGAACTAGCCTATTCTGATTTAAGCTGAACAAGAGAGATCTGAAATTGTTGATTTTGACTATTAGTCCAGAAGGCTGTACTGCGCTTAGATGGAAGATAAGGTGCTGGTTTTCAAGTTTACTTTGAGCTTTATTGCAACAGTGTTGGAGGCCACACACATATCGGCCAGAGTGGGAGATGGATGGGGAATTGAGTGACAGATAATTGGACAGAACTGAAAAGAGTTCTTCACAATGGTCACTCATTTAGTTTCTGCAGTGTAAAGGAGATACCATTGTGAGAACTAAATGCAATATACTAGATTGGAAGTAGTTCCAGTAAATTGCTGCTTCATTTTGAAGGATTACTTGCATCCCTGAATGGTGGGACAGATTGGGGTACAAGGGCAGATGTTGAATCTCCATGGAAAATGTTCTGAAAAGATAAGTGGTTGGTGGAGCCAGAAGAGTGGATCAGGAATTCAAAACGGACTGATCCATTCAGAATAATGACAGGAGGAGGGGAGAGGAAAATGAGTCAGTTGGCAGAATCTCTATAAAAACAATGGAAGCTGTGAAGAATAATTTGTTGATTGTAAAGGCTGGTGTGGTGAAAGGTGAAAACCAAAGGAATCCTATCCTTGTTCTACTCTGGAGTTGAAGGGTGAAAGCAGAGGCATGGGATATAAAGATATGATTGAATGCTCGGACAAGGTAGAAGACAAGCTACAGTTAAGGAAAAGCGGTATCCATGTGGGAAGTCTTGACGTCAGAGCAGATATGAATGAATGGAGTCCTTACAGAGAGCAGGGTGGGAGCAAGAATAGTCTTTATAAATATGGGAGTCTGTAAACATGTAATGAGTATTTGCCAATAGCCTATCTTCTGAGGGTGGGACAGTCAAAAAGGGAAGAGAAGAGTAAGAGATGAAATGTGTAAGTGAGGGCTGGTGGATATTGTCAGCAAAAGTTATGATTTTCAAATTCTGTGTGACTGTAGAAAGCACAATCAGTGCATTCATTGATACAGAAGAGGGTCAAAACAGGTGCAGTGTGGGCTCATGCAAGTTCCCATGGCTACATCTTTTACACAGTCCTTATTAATCTGTTAACTAGAATGACTTGTTAATATGTAAGATCACCTGGGTAAGCCTGACCGTATAGTGTCAGAGATATCCTCTTCATCCCATTTATTCATCCTACACCCTCTTTGCAACTTTAAACCAACTTGTTTTCTCACTTTTCCAGTTCTGATGGAGTCTTCAACCTGAAATATTAATTCTGTTTCTCTCTCCTTAGATACTGCTTGCTCAGCTGAGTGTTTCCAGCAAATTTTGTAACTTTATAATTATTTATAACTTCTGTATGTAATATTTTCCTTTTATGTATTAAAAAAAACCTCTAAAAAGTCTATTTCTTAAGTGGTAGAGTGAAACTGATTTTTTTAAACTGTCTCCTCCCTGCCACTCTACTTCAATTTGTTTCTCATCAGCATTAACCCTGATGATCTGAAAGCATAACTAATTTGGATATCTAGTGATAAAGTACTACAGCTTAGAAACAGGCCTTTCAACCCACCAGCCCACTTAGTCCATGCTGAAGTGTTATTCTGCCTAGTCCCATCAACCCACACCTGGACCATAGCCCTTCATACCCCTCCCATCCATGTACTTATCCAATTTGGTCTTAAACGTTGCAACCTAACCTGCATCCTCCACTTCCTCTGGCATCTTGTTCCACACTTGCACCACCCACTTCCTGCCTTCTCTCAGAGATTTTTTTTCAACTTAACCATATTTGTGTTTTATTCACATGTCAACATCTCAGAATTTCACTTTGTTTACCATTCACACCAGTTTTCTCAATAATGAATATCATTGGAAGTTTTATTTGATAATTTTGTTTAAGTTCATATACTTCAATAGTAACACACATCAAAATTGCTGGCGAATGCAGCAGGCCAGGCAGCATCTCTAGGAAGAGGTACAGTCGACGTTTCGGGCCGAGACCCTTCATTAGTCCTGACGAAGGATCTCGGCCCGAAACGTTGACTGTACCTCTTCCTAGGATGCTGCCTGGCCTGCTGTGTTCACCAGCAACTTCGATGTGTGTTGCTTGAATTTCCAGCATCTGCAGAATTCCTCGTGTATACTTCAATAGTGTTTGGATTGTTTGGGAATAATAGTTGAAAAGATAAGAATGTAATAAGGATACCCAACAAGTCTTCAAAAAGGCTTACTCATGTCATTACATTGTTTAAAAAACAGACCATGTAAAACCAGTAGCTATTATCCATCTAGATTTTCAGAAATATGAAGGAACATGTCTTAGAAGGCTTCACAAAATAAAAGCCTCATTTCTAATAACAATCTGCTTTGATGGACTTGGAACTGACTAGGTGCTTGCAGGTGAGAAGTAATTGAAGAAGAATTAGATATGCCTGGAAACCACATCCATCCTAACTGGCTTATTGCACCATTTGCGGGGGGGGGGGGGGGGGGTGCGGGGGACTTCTGCTGTTCATTACTTTTTAATGATCTATGTATAAAGTGTAAAGGGAATGCAGATATCCAGACTTGTGCCAGAGTCAGGACTACAGATGATGGTTGAGAGAATGGGCTTGTTACTTGTAAGTGCTATTAGATACGTTATGTAACTTAATTATTATATCTGAAATGTATGTGTTTAAGCCATGTAATGCACTAAAGAAAGAATGATTTGGACCTTCTAATTTGTATCTCTCTAAGGATCACAGTTATTATAGTGATGTGATAGCCATACAAGTGGGTGCAAAAGATTTATTTGTAAAATAATTGATTAAAGTAAGTTATATTTTTGTGATATAAAGTTTTGGTTAGGGCCCACTAGAAGCATCTTGGTAATATGGTTCCCAGTTTTAAAGTGTTATGATTGTTTTACATTCTAACGTAGTGAAAGAATTGTTGAGATCAATAACTTCTATATAGGACTAGAACGTGTTGGTTGTGTTCAAGTTTGGAAATGATTGCAGTTGTATGAAATAAACCAAGAGAGGCTGCTATTGATGTCATATTAAAAACAACCAGAACAGCAGTAGAATTTAATAAAAATGAGGTGATGTATTTAGGTAAAAATAATGTGATGTAATATGGTGGAGTGCTACTGGTGTATGTGAAAAAGCAGAGGGATTTGGGGCACAAGATGTTGGTCTGGAAATTGAAGACAATAATGAAGTTGGTGCAACCAATATTGAATGTTCATAAACTAGCAATTTCTAAAGCAAGTTGTCTCTTTCCATGTTGGTTGCTGTCAGATGTAATACTGAACCCATGTAAGATCTTAGTTGGAATGTGTGTTCATAATCTCCACACAGTATATGTTTTGGCAATGAGGTGCTGGGATTCTGCCTCACATGACAGAGTAAAAATACAAGGTGAGATTTGTAAACTTGAGATGTTTTATTAGCACAGAGAAGATGATTGTGTGATTATATTGAATTGAAATGCTTAAAATTAATAGGTTGTTGTAGATGGGCATAAGTTCCTCCCGATGATGATGTCTCCAAGGAGATGCAAAGCAAGGTTAAGAACAAAAGGTTTAGGACAAAAGGTTGTCAAATCACGGAAAATTGCACCACAGGAAGGTAACTTCAAAAGGCTAATGAGTTTAAGAACAATGTTTCCTCTCAGGTTTTTTACAAACAACATTGTAAGTAACCTCACATTACTTTTGTTTTGAAAAATGAAACATAATGCTAAAAGCTTCAGTATTCAGCAAATGAAATAATTATAGACAAAATGGAAGCAAAATAGCTTTAGGTAAATTCTAAGTTATTTCTTGCTGACTGACACCAGCTTTAATTATTTTATAAAATAGGCAGTTATAATGTGACAGATAATGCTTTCAGACCTGTGAACTCATCAGAATGATGCTTATCAAATATGTCACTGGAAGGCAGAATCATAGATCCAAAAATAGCAAATGCAAACATCAAAATTAAGCTGTTCTGAGGAATGTGACCTTTCGACCCTTGAAGCCAATTGCCAATTGAATTCAATTACAGTACTAATATTGAGCCACTGATATGTTTAAGTTGGCAGTCCAGCAGTTGACCAATAACTAAAGGGGGAGATGGTTGCAAACTTTATACTTAGGGTGTTAATAACATTTTAAAAATGAACAACAGCTTGAAATTCCATTTAGTTTGGTTGCCCATTGGGTACATAAGGACAGTGAAATATTTTCCCCATCAAACCCTGTAGCACCAAGCACTATATGTGGTTTTACTTGACCTTGCAAAGGCTTGTGGCTCTTGTCAGTTGAATGGGACTGTGAAGAAGCCTTCCCAAATTTGGCTGTAGTTGCAGATCTGTGTTTATTCTATATCTGCTGCACCATAACAAACAGGCTAAGATTCTAAATGGTAGATGGTCAATGGACTTAGTCCCTCTCTAGCCTGAGGCTAAGCAAGGTGGTGTCACCATTCTCAAGCTTGCTTTACTCCTGGTTGCAACACTTCGTATACAAGGAAATATTCTCCTCGCCCAACATCATATTCCTGAAATGGGCTCACTACTCTGATTTATTAGTATTCTTTTTAGGGAAAAATGTAAATCCTCAGTGTGTTAGTTAAATTCCTAACCTCAATGAAAGGAACATCTGGGATGAAACTGAGAACCTGTAGTCTTTTCTGGAACAACCAGAACACTCAAAAATAGCAGATGAACCCCACCACCTCCCCATCAAGCACCCTTTGTTCAACCTATAATGACACTGAAGATTGCATGTTTATCTTATTGGCCATATCAAAATGCACAACTGGAGAGGAAAAAAGCTATCCTTAACTTCAAGGAACCCTGAAGAAAAAGATTTTATCATCTAAGCATCTGAGTAATCAATTATAGACTTTTAATTTCAACGCAGAGACAGAAGAGCTGTAGGAGATTCAGCTGTGACAAATTTGCAGATGCATCTTTAATTCAATTTTTTAAAAATTAAAGCACACTCTACATTTGATTTTATTTAAAATGGTGAAGAAAATAATTGCCCAACAATTTTAATCTAAGTAAACAGCACAAAGAGAAAATGATGCTTAAAAACTGATTTGCAGACCAAAAAAAATTGAATTAGGAATAGCTTTAGCCTCTACAGTCATGTGACCAAAGATTTTGACCTTTGCAGCTGCATGTAGTAATATTCAAGTGAGGCACAATTTTTATAGATGCATTTTTATTGGTAAGATATCCACATAATAAATGTGTAGGTGAGGCCAAACTCAGACTGGAGGAGCAACTCCTCGTATTCCGACTGAGTGGCCTCCGACCTGATAGCATGAACCATCGATTTCTCCAATTTCCGGTAATTTCTTGTCACTCTTCTCTCTTTTTCCATTCACCTAATGGGCAGGTGAGGGGAAAAAATGAAAGGTTACCCCCTCAGCCCTTCTCCTCACATCCTTCTGATTCTCCTTCTCCTTCCCTTTCTTCCATGATCCATTGTGCTTTCCTACCAGATTCCTCCTTCACCCCTTTATCTCTTCCACCTGTCCCCTCACAGTTCTTTCTTCATTCCCCAAACCCACAACCCACCTTCCCCCCACCCCCCCCACCTGCTCTCACATTATCTGCCAGTTTGTATTCCTTGCCCTCCACACACCCCACCTTATTCGAGTTCCTACCCCCTTCCTTTCCAGTCCCGATGAAGGGTCTCGGCCTAAAAAGTCAACTGTTATTCCTCTCCATAGATGCTGCCTGAGAGGAGATGTCAAGGGTAAGTTTTTTACACAGAGAGTGGTGAGTACGTGGAATAGGCTGCCGGCAACTGTGGTGGAGGTGGATACAATAGGGTCTTTTAGAAGGCTCCTGGATAGGTATGTGGAGCTTAGAAAAATAGAGGGCTATGGGTAACCCTGGGTAATTTCTAAAGTAAGTACATGTTTGGCACAGCACTGAGGGCCGAAGGGCTTGTATTGTGCTGTAGGTTTTCTATGTTTCTTCTATCTTTGCTGAATTCTTTTTTTTTCATTTTGTGTTGTGATATCCGATAGAATTTATAGAAATCTACTTAAACACCTGCTTTATAGTGGCTGCACTTAAGATCTTGTAGAAATTTGGCTGGTTAGTTACTGAGTTTTTGCTCCTTGGAACTAAAGTTACAACTACATTTACATTATTCTGAACAAATTCTCCATTTCAATGTTTAATATGAGCTTTATGAAATAACAAAACTAGCTTTGATTGTTTTGTCTTTTTTCACTAAAAGCAGAAATAGGTGCCTTTTTGCTGACTTGACCTGACAATTTTGATCCAGGTGGATATTCAGATGAAAACTTGCAGATGATGATTGAAGTTGTTGGCTATTCTCTCAATGATAATACCTTAGGCAATCATTTAGTATCCTCTATTTCTGTGCACTCCTTACAATTATTATTATGTGGTTGTTGCCTCTTCTTCTCCATATTGCCATTATGAATCTTGTCACGTTTAGTGTTGTACTGCATAGAAACTGGCCCTTTGAAACAACCCTTTGCCCAATTACACTAATCCTCTCTGGCCACATTAAGTCCATATCCCTCTATGCCTTGGCTATTCAAGTGCCTTTCTTTGTATTAAGTTTCATCTAGCATTTTTCTGCCCATTCTGCTGGCCTGTTTGTGTTCTGTTACAGTTGATTACATGGAAAAATAGGAAAGCAGGAGCTGGCTATCTCACCCATTAAGCCTGTTTCATCATTTAACAAGTTCATGACAGATCATCCACTTCAGTATCCTATTCCTACTTTCTTCCCAATTCTCTTGATCATTTTGACATTGAGAAATTTGGAACTGGCCTTCTATGGTATTCCATAGGTTCACCATACCTGAAAATAGTAATTGGTAAATAACTTACCTTGAGCCATGATCCCTGGCTCTGGGCCCTTCAGACATCCCGAGCATTGAGATTCCCTTCCATTCTTTTATACTCAAATGAACACAGGGTTAACTGGCCCAATTTTTGTATCATCTTGTCTGTTCTGCCATGCCAGAAATTAGTACTGTGAACTTTTGTCCTCTTACCATGGACATCTTTCCTCTGATAAGAAGACCAAATCTTAGTGAGGCAAGATACTTGCTGTTTGTGAGCCCCCCGCCCCTCTCCAGATGTTTACCATTTTTAACAGTGAATATAAAATAACCTCATTCTGCCTTAATACTTCACTTTCTTACATTTTGCTGATGTCATTGGCGTTCATGAAATTACTGCAAGATTGCTAACACTTAAATCTAATGTGAACTCAGCTTGTATTCTACTGAAATATTCAAGTGTGTTCACCAGAATTTCACCTGTGACCATCTGATGTTGTATCCCTCTGACCCTTGCCCGTCTGCTGCGGTTATAGGTATTCAGCCCTAGACTCCGGTAAATGTCTGGCTAAGTCATAGCTCCAAAGAATTTGATTAGCATAAATGTCAGAACTTCATTCACACAACATTCCCACTTAAGTCACAGTTTGGTTACCCTACCTTTTATTATTGGTTTATTATTGTTACATGTACATTGAAAAAAATTTTCTTGCATATCATTGGTACAGATCTATTTGTTACAACTCTAAATTGCAGTAGAGTTGTGGGCACGTGGCCAAGTGGTTAAGGCATTGGACTAGCGACCTGAAGGTCGTGAGTTCGAGCCCCAGCCGAGGCAACGTGTTGTGTCCTTGAGCAAGGCACTTAATCACACATTGCTCTGCGACGACACTGGTGCCAAGCTGTATGGGTCCTAATGCCCTTCTCTTGGACAACATTGGTGTCGTGGAGAGGGGAGACTTGCAGCATGGGCAACTGCTGGTCTTCCATACAACCTTGCCCAGGCCTGCGCCCTGGAGAGTGAAGACTTTCCAGGCGCAGATCCATGGTCTCGCAAGACTAACGGATGCCTTTACATTGCAGTAGTATCAGAAAAACAAAAACAGAATGTAGAATAAAGTGCCACAGTTACAGAGTGCAGTGCAGGTAGACAATAAGATGCAAAGTCATAATGAGGTAGATTGTGAGGTGAAAGATCTATCTTGCTATACTAGGGAATCTTTAACTAATTGTATAACGAAGGATTGGAAGCTGTGCTTGTGTCTGGTGGTACGAACTTTCAGACTTCTGTATCTTCTTCCAAATGGGAGGGGTGAGAAGAGAGAATCCCCAGAGTGTGGGGGTCTTTAGTCATGCTGGCAGCTTTACCAAGGCAGCAAGAAGTGTAGATGGAATCCACAGGGGGGAGGCTGGTTTCCATGATGTGCTGAGGTGTGTCCTCAACACTCAAGTTTCTTGTGGTTACAGACAAAGCAGTTTCTACATCAAGCAATGCTGCATCCAGGTAGCGTGCTTCTATTGTACATTGATAAAGAGTGGTGAGTGTCAAAGGGGATGTGCTAAATTTCTTTAGCTTCCTGAGGGAGTAGAGGCATTTCCTAGGAACTTGAAGCTCTGAACTCTTTCAACCTCAGCTCCGTTGATGTAAACAGGAGCTTATGCACTACCTTCCTTCCTGAAGTCAATGAAAGCTCTTCAGGAAAGATTGTTGTCATGACATTCAGTCACTAGGCTCTCTATCTCCTTCCTGTACTCTGACTTATTGTTATTTGAGAATCAGTCGACTCTGGTGATATCATCTGTAAACTTGTAGAAGATGAAGTTGGAGCAGAATATGGGAATACATTCGTGAGTGTAGGGGAGTAAAGGAGGAGGCTAAGGATACAGTCTTGTGAGGCACCAGTGTTACGAATTGTGGTGGAGGTTTTGCTGCCTAACCTTACAGATCATAGTCTGTTGGTCAGGATTGTGGTCTATAGATTAACAGTTATTGAAGTAACAAAAACATTCTCTTATCAGTGGTGCTACATTGCTTGCTTGTGTGATAAGTGTACAAAGGCAGTTCACATTTTAGATGTGAATGTGGAAATTCATTATGGAAAAAGCAACCCAATAAACTTACAGGTGAATGTGATTTAATATCTGTAGAAGACTTCTGTTTACCTTAACCTTCCTTCGGTCTATCTGTATTTCAATGATATAACTCCCATTTTCTTCTCAGTAACTTCACCCCCCACTTCTACCTCAGTAACATCCCTAGCTCTGCCTGTTCCATTCTGTATTTGCTACTTAGCAATTGAACGGGGCGAAGTTATAGCTCTGCTAGATTCGTATTTCACTTTCAGGTGCTCCTGATGCTACTCCCAGCGTGCTCTCTGTACTTCACATTGAACCTGAGGCATGGATATAAAGGCAGAGTGAAGGATATACTGTACCCTCCCCACTGATCTCCCTCCTGGCACTTATCCTTGTAAGCGGAACAAGTGCTACACATGCCCTTACACTTCCTCCCTTACCACCATTCAGGGCCCCAGACAGTCCTTCCAGATGAGGTGACACTTCACCTGTGAGTCGGCTGGGGTGATATACTGCGTCCGGTGCTCCCGATGTGGCCTTCTATATATTGGCGAGACCCGACGCAGACTGGGAGATCGTTTTGCTGAACACCTACATTCTGTCCACCAGAGAAAGCAGGATCTCCCAGTGGCCACACATTTTAATTCCACATCCCGTTCCCATTCTGATATGTCTATCCACGGTCTCCTCAACTGTAAAGGTGAAGCCACACTCAGGTTGGAGGAACAACACCTTATATTCTGTCTGGGTAGCCTCCAACCTGATGGCATGAACATTGATTTCTCTAACTTCTGCTAATGCCCCACCTCCCCCTTGTACCCCATCCGTTATTTATTTATATACACACATTCTTTCTGTCTCTCTCCTTTTTCTCCCTCTGTTCCTCTGACTATACCCCTTGCCCATCCTCTGGGTTTTTCCCTCCCTCCCCCTTTTCTTTCTCCCTGGGCCTCCTGTCCCATGATCCTCTCATATCCCTTTTGCCAATCACCTGTCCAGCTCTTGGCCCCATCCCTCCCCCTCCTGTCTTCTCCTATCATTTTGGATCTCCTCCTCCCCCTCCTACTTTCAAATCTCTTACTAGCTCTTCTTTCAGTTAGTCCTGATGAAGAGTCTCAGCCCGAAACGTCAACTGTACCTCTTCCTAGAGATGCTGCCTGGCCTGCTGTGTTCACCAGCAACTTTTATGTGTGTCACACGGTTATAGACTGTGATTGATTAAATTCTCCTGACACCCCCAATTGTGAACCATGAATTCAGGAGATACTCAGGTCAACAGGACAGGCAACACCTCAGGAGAGAGAAATAGAGTTAAAGTTTCAAAGACCCCGAAAGGACCTGGTATTGAGTAATGAGCTTGGCCAGCTGACTGACCTTCGGTGGGTGAACAGTTAGAGAACAGTGACCACAACTCCTTAACTTTCAGGATAGCTATAGATAAGGATAGGTATGGTCCTTGTGGGAAAGTTTTAAATAGGAATACGGCAAATTATGAGGGCATTAGGCAGGAACTAAGAAGTGTTAATTGGGAACACCTTTTCTATGGCAAGTCCACATAAAACATGTGGAGGTGTTTAAAGATTAATTGCACAGAACACAGGAGAGTTATGTTCCTCTTAGAAGGAAGGATGGGAATGGAAAGATAAGAGTACCTTGGATGCCCAGAGAGGTGATGAATTTAGTCAAGAAGGAAAAGTACGTAAAGCCTCGGAAGTTAAGATCAAATGAAACACATGAGGAATACGAAGAAGCCAGAAAAGAACTGAAAGAGGGAATTGGGAAAGGCAGGAGGGGCCATGAAAAGTCCTTGGTAAGTAGAATTAAAGTGAATCCCAAGGCATTCTATATGTACATCAAGAGCAAGAGGATAACTAGGGAGAGGGTGGAACCACTCAAAGATAAATGGAAAAATATTTGCTTGGATACAGAGAATGTGAGCGCTAGGAGATCAGTGCTAGAGAACAATATTTTGGGGCATTTAGAGATCAAGGAGGAGGAAGAGTTGAGCTTCCTAATGAATGTTAAGATGGTTAAGTCCCTAGGACCTGATAGAATATACCCCAGGTTATTGAAGGAGGCAAGAAATGAAATTGCTGGGCCTTTGGTTGGTACCTTTGTATCCTCTCTAGCCTTAGATGAGGTCCCAGAGGACTGGTGAGTGGTTTATGTTGTATCTCTACTTAAGAAGGAAACGCAAAAATCCTGAGAACTATAGACTGGTGAGTGTCACATCAGCAGTAGGAAAATTGCTGGAGAAGATTCTTCAGGATAGAATATATGGGCATTTGGAAATCTGTGGCCTAATTAGATAGAGCCAACATAGCTTTGTGCTTGGTAGGTTATGCCTTACCAACTTGACTGAGTTTTTTGACAAGGTGATGAGAGAGATCAGTGAAGGTTGGGCAGTGGATGTTGTCTATGTGGGTTTTAGTACGGCACTTGACAAAATTACTCATGAGAAGCTAATCCAGAAGATTAAGATGATCTGTGGCAAATTGGCTGTTCGGATTCAGAACTGGCTTGCACATAGAAGACAGAGGGTATTTGGTTGAAGGGACTTATTTGAGTTGGAGGTCTGTAATTAATGGAGTTCTGTAGGGATCTGTGCTGGGATCTCTGCTGTTTGTAATGTATATAAATGACTTGCTTGAAAATGTAGATGGGTGGGTTAGTACATTTGCAGATGATACCAGGATTGGTGGAGTTGTGGATAGTGTAGAAAACTGGCAAAGAATACAGTGCGATATAGATCAGTTGTAGAAATGGCAGATGGAGTTTAATCCAGACAAATGTGAGGTGTTGCGCCTTAGTAGGACAAATGCATGGTAGGGCAAGATCCTTAACAGTGTTGCTGGACAGAGAGATGTTGGGATCCAAGTTCATAGCTCCTTGAAAGTAACTACGATAAGGCTTATGGAGCGCTGGCTTTTATTAGTCGCAGCATTGAGTTCAAAAGTCAAGAGGTTATGTTGCAAATTTATAAAAATCTGGTTAGGCCACATCTGGAGTATTGCATGCAGTTCTGGTTGTCCCACTATAGGAAAGGTATTGAGGCTTTGGACATGGTGCAGAAGAGGTTTAGTGGGGTGATGCCTGGTTTAGAGGGCCTGTATAATCATGAGAGGCTGGATAAACTTGGTTGTTTCCTCTGGAGCCCTGGGGGCTGAGGGGAGATTTGATAGAAGTTTATAAGATTATGAGAAGCATAGATGGAGATGACAGGGAGTATCTGTTTCCCAGGGTAGAAGCACCCAAGTGCCAGAAATTGAGAGGGAGTTGGTTGCAGGGGTATGTGAGGGGTAAGTTTTTTATTCAGAGAGTGGTGGATACCTAGAATACACTGCCTGGTATAATGGTAGATGCAAATACATTAGAGACTTTTTAAGAGACATTTGGATAGGCACATGGAGGGATATAGACATTCTGTAGGTAGTAGGGATCAGTGTTTGCACATTATTGATTTACTTTTTAGCTAATTCGGCACAACATTGTGGGCTGAATCCCTGTTCCTGTGCTGTACTGTTCTATGTCCCATGAAAGATGCTCCATATTTGTTGATTGTTTCCAATGTTTTCAGTTTTTATTCTGTGGAACTTTGATGGAAGAATCTGGCACATTGGTTACAATGTATGATTCTATTAGGCTTTGGGCTGATTAATCTGTGGACACTTCTCCTAATTTGGATACCAGTCGCTGGCTAATTATAAATAGTATATGTATTTGTGACCACACTCAAATAATTACTTGTGCATAGTGTTTTATAGGATTGCTTTTATATTTGTTGTGTTTTATTGTGCTCTTTATATTTATTGTGTTTTTTATGCTACATCGAAATTGGAGTGACAATCATTTTGTTCTCCTTTGCACTCATGTACTGAAGAATGACAATCAACAGTCTTAAATCTTGGATCTTGAACAGTTAATGCCAGATATAGTTTTATATATTTACTTTAACTTGCAAAACATGACATCTTCATCGATACCTGAGCATGTAGATCTGCACATGTAAATACGCTCATATCAGTCTAAGCATAAATTTAAGGAGTAAAAAATGTCTTTTTTATTTTTGTTTTCCATTTATCTTGGTCTGCGTGCTGCAAAACACTGATTAATATCTTGATATGACTTTGACATGGGGCACACATAACAAGAAACAGCAGGAACAGGAATCCAACTAGATAGTTTCTGTGCTGTTTCTTCATCAGATGGTGCAACGTGTCAGACCATCTTTATCAGCAGTTTTAGACTTGCTATTTTCCTTCCCACACTCTGTCGATATGGAGGACAAGATCAAGGACTGCAGTAGTTTATCATGACTGCACGTGTTTTTCTTTAAGAGCTAGGACTGAGTCATGTATTAGTGAAACAAGGGATGCAATTCAGCGCTTTTACAAACTCCTACAAGCATCTTTCTCTTGGTGAGGGACAGCTGTATTGGAAAAAGGAATTGCATTCAACTTGTTCTCACAGACGGCAAGTGAAATATTTGCAATTAAACCTAATTTTTAAATTAAACAACCTGGTGTGAAAGACATTAATCTGAAAATGTATTCTAAATAGAATGGGACAATTGGAGAAAATCAAAAGAGTTAAAGAATCCATTGAATAAAGTGCATTATAATTAAAGCGCCAGGATTGTAATTATCCTATAGGACAGCATCACTTTGCAGCCTATCGTGTGTATACAGCCAGCAATGCTCGTGCTGAACAAGCATAGGTGTAGACTGCAAGCTATTAATATCTTATTGTTATCAAAAAAATTGCAGGTTTTTTTCTGTCAAAAATGTATTTTCATACAATAGAACAATACCTTGACACATTGAATAGCATCACAGTGCAGAATTTAAGTAAATCTATCACCAAGTAAAAATAATTTACCAAGAGAGAGCAGTGCAGAGCAAAAAGGGCTTTACTACATGCTCGCAATTTTTGAAGAACCAGGTCAAAAATAATACTTTGTACTCAACACCACATAAAAACTATTGTCAGAAAATACACTCAAGGGCCACCAACTTTAGGATTATGGCAGTATTCCCAGCATTTATCGTTACTCTAAATTCTCCTGCTGAAAATATGATGTGTTTCATTGTTTTTGTTGGAGAACAGAAACTCAGACCTCAGAATCACTTGTGTTCACCACTCACCATGCCCCCCAGTTAGGGTAGTGAGTAGACAGCTTGCAATGTGACATCCAGTCTCAGTTCTGTGAATGCTACACATGGCAGCACACTGAATAAGACCATAAGACATAGTAGCAGAATTGGGCCATTCAGTCTGCTCCACCATTCCATCATGGTTAATTCAACCCCATTCTCCTGCCTTCTCCCTGTAACTCTTAAATCTCTGCTTTAAGTATACCCAATGACTTGGCCTCCGCAGCCATCTGTGGCAATGAATTCCATAGATTCACCACCATCTACTTGAAGAAATTCCTCTTCATCTCTGTTCTAAAGGGATGTCCTTGTATTCTGAGGCTATGCCCTCTAGTTCTGGATGCCCCCACAATGGAAAGCATCCTCCCCATGTCCACTCTGTCTATGGCTTTCAATGTCTGATAGCTTTCACTGAGATTCTCTTTCATCCTTCTAAGCTCCAGCTAGTACAGGCCCAGAACCATCTAACACACCTCATATGTTATCCCTTTCATGCCTATGATCATTCTCGTGAGCCGTCTCTGGACTCTCTCCAATTCCAGCACATCCTTTCTTAGATAAGGGACACAAAACTACCCACAATGCTCCAAGTGCTGTCTGATCAATGCCCTTATAAAACATTGCTTACAAGGAAGAGTTTACAAAGTTTATAAAGAATGATTATTGGTGGCAGAATTCTAAACCACTGATCCTGAGTCATGAGTTCCAGTCCCACTATAACACCTGAGGTATTTAAATCGAAGATATTTAATGAATTCAGAATTAATTTAAAAAAAAATTAGTCTCACAAACAGTAACCATGAAACTACTGTACTGTCTTTAAAATAAATACCATCATTCACTGATGTCTTTCAGACAGGGATCTTTATCAGTTCTGGAGCCTCAATTCTCAATTCAGGAATGATTAAGTATGTACTATAAGTGCAACAGCTGACATACAGTATGTTTTCAATGATTTTTGTTTTAAAAAGTGATTTTTAAAATTAAAAAGTGATTCATAAAATCCCAGGGGTAGTGGTGGAAATGGTATGATGTTTAAGAGTGAATGGAGGGTAATGGATAGATAAAATAGACAGACGGAATCTTTTTTCCAGGGTGGAGATGTACAATACTAGAGGTCATGAATTTAAGGTGAGAGGGGGTAATTTCAAAAGAGATGTGAAGGGGAAAATCAGGTTGGGAATGGATCTCGAGAGTGAATTTGTTGAATGCCTACAAGATGGCTTTTTAGAAAAGTTTGTCGTTGAGCCTACTAGGGCATCAGCTATACTGTTATATAATGAACTGGAGGCAATTAGGCAGCTTAAGATAGAGGAACCCTTAGGAGGCCGTGATCACAATATGTTCAACTTGAAATTTAACAGGGAGAAAGTAAAGTCTGCTGTAGCAGTATTTCAGTGGAGCAAAGGAAATTACAGTGGTATAAGAGAGGACTTGGCCAAAGTAAATTAGAGGGAGATGCTGACAGGGATGACATCAGAGCAGCAATAGCTTGAGTATCTGGGGGAAAAATGAGGAATGTGCATTCTAAAAACAAAGAAATACTCGAATGGCAAAATAGTACCACTGTGGCTGACAAGGGAAGTCAAAGCTAATGTAAAAGCAATAGAGAGGGGTATACAACAAAGCAAAAATAGAGGACTGGGAAGCTTTTAAAAACTTATGGAAAGCAACTATAAGAGTCATTAGGAGAGAAAAGATTAAATGTGAAAGCAAGGTAGTAAGCAATATCAAGGTGGATAGAAAAATACTTTTTCAAGTATATAAAAAAAAGAGATGGAAGTGAATATAGGATTGCTAGAAAATGAGGCTGGGACAAGAATAATGTGGGACAAGGAGATGGCAGATGAACTAAATGAGTATTTTGCATCAGTCTTCATGGTGGAACCACAAGCAGTGTGCCAGGTATTGAAGTGTGTGAGGGAAGAGAAGTAAGTGCAGTTAATGTTACAACGGATAAGATGCAGAGAAGTTGAAAGATCTAAAGGTGCACAAGTCACCCGGACCAGATGAGCTGCACCCTTGGGTTCTGTAGGAGGCAGCGGTAGAGATTGTGGAGGCATTACTAATGACCTTTCAAGAATCATTGGAGTCTGGCATGGTGCCAGAGGACTGGAAAATTGCAAATGTCACTCCACTCCTTCAGAAAGGAGGGAGGCAGCAGAATGGAAGTTGTAGACCAGTTAGCCTGCCCTTGGGATGGGAAGATGTTGGAGACGATTATTAAGGATGAGATTATGGAGTACTTAGTGACACAGGACAAGATAGGACAAAGTCAGCATGGGAAAATCTTGCCTGATGTACCTGTTGGAATTCTTTGAGGAGATTACAGGTAGAATATATACATGAGTGGATGTTGAATATTTGGACTTTGAGAAGGCCTTTGACAAGTGCCACACCTGAGGCTGCTTATCAAGTTAAGAGCCCATGGTATTACAGGAATGTTACGGGCATGGTTAGAGCATTGGCTGATTGATGGAAGGAAGCGAGGGGGAATAAAAGGATCTTTTTCTGTTTGGATGCCAGTGACTAGTGGTGTTCCTCAGGGGTCGGTGTTGAGACCGCTTCTTTTTACGCTGTATATCAATGATGGAATAGATGGCTGTGTTGCCAAGTTTGCAGATGACAGGAAGATTGGTGGTGGAACAGGTGGTGCTGAGGAAATAGGCAGACTGCAGAAGGACTTAAGACAGATTAGGAGAATGGGCAAGAAGGTGACAAATGAAATACAATATTGGAAAATGCATGGCCATGCACTTTGGTAGAAGAAATAAATGTGCAGACTATTTCCCAAATGGGGAAGAAAATCAAAAATCTGAGATGCAAGTGGCCTTGGGAGTCCTTGTGCAGAAGGTTGACTCAGTGGTGAAGAAGGCAATGCAATGTTAGCATTCATTTCAAAAGACAAACAAGAGAAAATCTGCAGAGGCTGGAAATCTGAGCAACACACACACAAAATGCTGGAGGAACTCAGCAGGCCAGGCAGCATCTATGGAAAAGAGTACAGTTGGTGTTTTGGGTCAAGCCCCGTCATCAGATTTTCTCTTGTTTGTTAAATTTAAAGTACATGTATTCAATTTCTTATAGGCATTCACAGTAGAACAAAGAAATACAATAGAGTTAATAAAAATACACACAAAGAAAATCTTACAAATAACCAATGTGCAAAAGAAGGCAAACTGAATCTGTAAAAAAGAACAAATAATAAACAAGCAACTATATAGTACTGAGAACTAGTGGAATCAGTTTAGATCATAAGACCATAAGACATAGGAGCAGAATTAGGCCATTTGGCCCAACAAGTCAGCTCTGCCATTTCATCATGACTGATACATTTCACCTCTCAGACCCAGTCTCCTGCCTTCTCCCCGTATCCCTTCATGCCCTGACCAAACAAGAATCTATCAATCTCTGCCTTAAAAATGCATAAGGACTTGGCCTCCACAGCTGCCTGAGCAAAGAATTCCACTGATTCACCAGTCTCTGGCAAAAGAAGTTCCACCTCATCTCCTTTCTAAAAGGATACCCCCTTTACACTGAGGCTGTGTCCTCTGGTCTCAGACCCTCTCACCACAGGAAACATTCTTTCCACATCTACTCTGTCAAGGCCTTTCACCATTTGATAGGTTTCAATGAGGCCACCCCTCATTCTTCTAAATTCCAGTGAATACAGGCCCAGAGCCATCAAACACTCTTTATATAACAACCCCTTCAATCCTGGAATCAGTTTTTGTGTATGTCCTTTGAACCCTCTCTAGTTTCAGCACATTCTTTCTAAGATAAGACCATAAGACAAAGGAGCAGAAGTCAGCCATTCGGTCCATCGAGTCTGCTCCGCCATTTTATCATGAGCTGATCCATTCTCCCATTTAGTCCCACTCCCCTGCCTTTTCACCATAACCTTTGATGCCCTGGCTATTCAGATACCTATCAATCTCTGCCTTAAATACACCCAATGACTTGGCCTCCACTGCTGCCTGTGGCAACAAATTCCATAGATTCACCACCCTCTGACTAAAAAAATTTCTTTGCATTTCTGTTCTGAATGGGTGCCCTTCAATCCTTAAGTCATGCCCTCTTGTACTAGACTCCCTCATCATGGGAAACAACTTTGCCACATCCACTCTGTCCATGCCTTTCAACATTTGAAATGTTCCTATGAGGTCCCCCCTCATTCTTCTAAACTCCAAGGAATACAGTCCAAGAGCGGACAAACGTTCCTCATATGTTAACCCTCTCATTCCTGGAATTATTATAGTGAATCTTCTCTGTACCCTCTCCAACGTCAGCACATCCTTTCTTAAATAAGGAGCCCAGAACTGCCCACAGTACTCCAAGTGAGGTCTTACCAGTGCCTTATAAAGCCTCAACATCACATCCCTGCTTCTATACTCTATTCCTCTAGAAATGAATGCCAACATTGCATTCGCCTTCTTCGCCACCGACTCAACCTGGAGGTTAACCTTAAGGGTATCCTTCACGAGGACTCCCAAGTCTCATTGCATCTCAGAACTTTGAATTCTCTCCCCATTTAAATAATAGTCTGCCTGTTTATTTCTTCTGCCAAAGTGTATAACCATACACTTTCCAACATTGTATTTCATTTGCCACTTCTTTGCCCATTCTTCCAATCTATCCAAGTCTAATCTAAAACTACCTGCCTCTGCACCTATCTTCATATCTTCAGCACACTTTGCAACAAAGCCATCAATTCCATCATCCAAATCATTGAGGTATAATGTAAAAAGAATCGGTCCAAATATAGACGCCTCTGGACCACGACCAGTCACTGGCAGCCAGCCAGAAGAGTGCTTTATTCCCACTGTTTTCCTCCTGCCAATCAGCCACTGCTTTATCCGTGCTAGAATATTTCCTGTAATACCATGGGCTCGTAACTTGTTAAGCAGCCTCATGTGTGGCACCTTGTCAAAGGCCTTCTGAAAATCCAAGTACACAACATCAACTGATTCTCCTTTGTCTATCCTGCTTGTTATTTCTTCAAAGAATTCAAACAGATTTGTCAGACAAGACTTTCCCTTGAGGAAACCATGCTGACTACAGCCTATTTTATCATGTGCCTCCAAATACCCTGAGACCTCAAGCTTAATAATCAACTCCAACATCTTCCCAACAACTGAGGTCAGGATAACTGGCCTATAGTTGGCTTTCTTCTGCCTCCCTCCCTTCTTGAAGAATGGAATGACATTTGTAATTTTCTAGTTTTCCAGAACCATTCCAGAATCTAGTGATTCTTGAAAGATCTCTACTAATGCCTCCACAATCTCTCCTGCCACCTCTTTCAGAAACCTGCGGTGTACACCATCTGCAACACACATCAAAGTTGCTGGTGAACGCAGCAGGCCAGGCAGCATCTCTAGGAAGAGTTACAGTCGACGTTACGGGCTGAGACCCTTTGTCAGGACTAACTGAAGGAAGAGCTAGTAAAAGATTTGAAAGTGGGAGGGGGAGGAGGAGATCCAAAATGATAGGAGAAGACAGGAGGGGGAGGGATGGAGCCAAGAGCTGGACAGGTGATTGGCAAAAGGGATGCGAGAGGATCATGGGACAGGAGGCCCAGGGAGAAGGAAAAAGTGGAGGGGGAGATAAAACCCAGAGGATGGGCAAAGGGTATAGTCAGAGGGACAGAGGGAGAAAAAGGAGAGAGAGGGAAAGAATGTGTGTATATAAATAAATAACAGATGGGGTACGAGGGGGAGGTGGGGCATTAGCGGAAGTTAGAGAAGTCAATGTTCATGCTGTCTGGTCCAGATTGCTTGTCGCCTATGTTGCTTGATTTAACTTTATAAGAGGTAATAGTGTTCAAGCCCTGTCAAGCATCCTTCATTGATTCAGGTTTAGTCCGGAATTGCAACTTCACCCGTGAGATGGCTATCTGGAGAATGTAGCTGTACCTCTTGTAACTCTCTTGGTCACTAGACTTGAATGCTTCTGATCTGGTCGTCAGCAGATTATGGATGTTGTGGTTTATCCAAGGCTTCTCAATGGGAAAGCTTCTGAATGATTTGTGGGGATGCATTCATTTACAGCTGTTTCAATAAAGTTTGTGACAACCATGGTGTATTCATTTAGATCCACAGATGAATCCTTGAACGTGGCCCAATGAACTGACTTGAAGCAATCCCCTAGCCACACCTCTGCCTCCTGTGACCACCTCTTTCTTCTCCTATTCTGGAGCGGAGAGAAGGCAGGAGAATGAGATTGAGAGAGATAATAAATCAGCCATGACTCGATGGGCTGAATGGCATAATTCTGCTCCTATGTCTTATGCTTTTAATCAGCTCAAATGCTGCAAGCTTTCCTTCGTTCCAACTTCACTTCAATACACAGCTCTAAAGGATGCTGTAAAACCAATGTCAAAATCTGGCCTTACACAAATGTAAGTAATGAGGGAAATAGAGCTGATGGCTATGGGAGAGAAAATAATGTGTGACACTACATATCTGGAAGAGAAATGAGAAACAACATGATAAACAAAGACCCTCTTGTATTTCACAATCAATATACAAATTCCATATTCTGGATTAAGCGTGGTGTAAAATTTAGCCAGCAGGCAACAATATTCTTGAGAAGCAAGTTAGAGCAGACTGAAATTGAATACATACAGAAAGCTAGTAATTGCCTGCAAGCAGATTTCACTGCAATGTAATGATAGCAGTGTTACCACCATCACCCAAAAATTCAAATTTTGGGACAGAGAAAAGCTGTGATGTGTCAGTTCATGTATCTGTAAGGAAAGTATCGTGTCTGCTCTCAGTGCAATGAACCTTGCACTTGATTCAGTGCCAATAAAAAATAGTCAAATGTCTGGTTCTTGTGCTATTTGTCCATTGCAAGCTCACAGGGCATGGGATTGTTCCAACATTTTCCATGCAATGAACATTTTGTAGCTGCAAAAAACCAGCGTCATATTATAAGTTCAGATCCCTGGAGTGCTTATACCCAAGACCTCCTGTCTCAATTAAGAGCATGATCCACTGTGTTACGAATGCCTTCAAGCAGCCAGACTCTGTCTCTCTGTCTGTCTGTTTCGCTGTCTCTGACTCTCCCTCTATCTTTCTGTCTCTCTCTCACCTCCCCTGCCCTCCCTTCTTTTTCTCACTAGTCATCTAATGAAAGCCCTTTAAGAAGTGTGATTGGGTCAGAGAGATCTGGGGAGAATTCAGGAAGAGAACTTAAGGATAAGAGGAGCAAAGGGACTTTGGAGTCCTTGTGCAGGATTCACTAAAGTTAACTTGCAAGTTGAGTCAGTAGTGAGGAAGGCAAATGCAATGTTAGCATTCATTTTGAGAGGACTAGAACATAAAAGCAAGGATATGATGCTGAGGCTTTATAAGGCATTGATCAGACCATAGTTGGAGTATTGTGAGCAGATTTGGGCATCTTATCTAAGAAAAGATAAGATGGCATTTGAGAGGGTCCAGAGAGGGTTTGTGAGAATGATTTCAGGAATGAAAGAGTTAACATGTGAGGAGTGTTTGATGGCTCTGGTCCTGTACTCGGTAGTGTTTAGAAGAATGAGGGGGGATCTCAATGAAACCAAACAAATATTGAAAGGCCTAGATAGAGAGGATGTGGAGAGGATGGTTCCTATACTGGTGAGTCTAGGACTAGAGGGCACAGCCTCAGAATAGAGGAGCAGTTGTTTAGAACAGAGTTGAGGAGGAATTTCTTTAGCCAGCGGGTGGTGAATTTGTGGAATTCACAGCCATGGATGGCTGTAAAGGCCAAGTCATTGAATAAATTTAAAGTGGAGGTTGACAGGTTCTTGATTAGTCAGGGCATCAAAGGTTACGGAAAGAAGGCAGGAGAATGGTGTTGAGATCCCGCCATGGTGGAATAGCAGAACAGCAATAATGGGCCGAATGGCCTAATTCTGCTCCTCTGTCTTATGGTCTTGTAAAGTATTAAAAGAAAGGTTTAAAAAAATCGCTTGCATTATCAGGAATTCACCTGAAAATGTCTTGCAGCTAAATACTTCAAACAGAAGCATTTTTGTGTAGTTGTTTGCAAAATATTGAAAAGGATACTGCGGCAAACAGCCCTGCTCTACTTTAACTGTCTCAGTGGGATCTTTAACATATACCTGATGAAAGGCCAGTTGGGCCCCTGAGAGATGTGCCAGCACTCCCTCACGACAGTATGAGTGTTAGTCTGGATTAGGTACTTGAGTCTGGAGTGAGACTCGTCTGAGTGAAGGTAGGATTTCAGAGCCCTATTTTCCAGATATTGTGCCAACAAAATGACCTTGATCATCACTGGGAAGATGATGCCACTGGTAGAAATACTTGAAATAAAATTTGTCCTTTAAAAAGAAATGTTTCAAAAAAGATAATGTTTTTTGCAATTTCCTGAAGGAGCCCTCACTTTAATGACTTGGAGGGCCAACAGAAGAATTTCAGAGCACAAGCTGTACTTACTTTATTTTGACTAATGTAAGGCAAACCAGTTGATGGAGAGTGTCTGACCTGTGATCAAATGCTTGGAAAAATCGGTTTTAATAGCATTGATCTGACTAATGAATGGTGAATAAGGGAACAAGGACTAATGGTGTCTTTACAAGCTCCCATGAGCTTAATACCCTTCTGCTAATGATAATATAGAGACTTTGACTGTGACCTAACTTGTGGGTAGCTGCAGATGAGAATGCTGATTTCAACGGACAATCACTCAAACAACAGTCTACAATTTGCAATAGATCTGTTCCTGTAATCTGTTCGTTGGATGCTCTGAGTACATTAAATTGAGCAATGGACAGTTGATCAAAAGATGGAAAGAAATATAGTTAATCCTTCTATAATTCACAATATCACAATGTGAATAACAGCAGAGGTAAAATGAAGGTGATCTGATTATGTGCCTTTTTTTAAAATCATAGAGCAGGGGTCCCCAACCTTTTTTGCACCGTGGACTGGTTTAATATTGACAATATTCTTGCAGACCGGCTGACCCAGGGGGTGGGGGGGGGGTGTTCAAGTAGGGTTAAACTCACCTCAACATGTCTTTTACAGTTAGGGTTGCCAACTTTCTCACTCCCAAATAAGGGACAAAAGTAGCAGTCAAATATGGGACAGTGTTTACCCCGAGAAAGAATGCCATGACTATGAAGCCTTGCGCGGGCACCTGTGTGCGCATGTGTGATGTGCTGATTTTTTTCCCCACAAATCGGTTTTGACTTGATCTTCCCGACTACACTGTACATACATTATTTCTACTTTATATAGGCCATATATTTATCATATCATTCCTGCTTTTACTATATGTTGGTGTTATTTTAGGTTTTATGTGTTATTTGAAGTGATTTGGTAGGTTATTTTTTGGGTCTGCGAACGCTCAAAAATTTTCCCATATAAATTAATGGTAATTGCTTCTTCGCTTTATGCCATTTCGGCACGAAATGTTTCATAGGAACACTCTACCTTAGCGGGGGAAATACGGGACATGGGCGGTCCCTTATGGGACAGACCAATTTAGCCCAATATACCGGATGTCCTGGCAAATACGGGACAGTTGGCAACCCTATGTTCAAGTTCAACAGTGCGTGACAGGGAATGAGGAAAGGTGCAGCTGACTCATATCGTTTCCTCGCAGCCTGGTAACACATGCTTTGTGGCCCGGTGGTTGGGGACCGCTGTCATAGAGTAATAGAGTACCACAGCACAGAAGCAGGCCTTTTGTCCCATTTAGTCCATGCTGAACTACTCCTCAACCTAGTCTCTTTACCTGCACCCAGACCATCATCCTTCAAATCCCAAATCCCTCTCATCCATGTACTTATCCAAGCTTCTGTTAACTGTTGCAATTGAACCCACATTTACATTTCTGCTGGCAGTTCTCTTCACAGTTGGACTCCTCTCTGAGTGAAGGAAGTCCCCCTCAGATTCACCTTAAACATTTCACCTTTCACCCTAACCTATGACCTCCAGTTCTAGTTTCATTCAACCTGAAGGGAAAAAAACATTAATATACCCTATCTATACTCATAATAATTTTATATACCTCAAAAAGATCTCCCCTCATTCTCCTACACTCGATGGAATAAAGCCCTAACCTGTTCAACCTTTCCCTGTATCTCAGGTCCTCAAGTCCTGGCAACACCCTGGTAAATTTTCTCTGCACTCTTTAAAGGTTATTGATATCTTTTGAATTGATATTTTGTTGAAATTACAGCTGCACACAATATGCCAAATTCAGCTTCGCCAATGTCTCATACAACTTCAAAGTAACATCCCAACTCCCATACGCAATGTTCTGATTTATGAAGCCAATGTGCCAAAAGTCTCTTTATGATCTTTCAAGGAATTATAGAGCTATACTGTTTTCCCAGATCCCTTTGTTCTACAGCACACCCTAGTACCCTACCATTCACTCTACAGGTCCTACCCTGGTTTATAACTTGGATCTTCCAGTCACTCCAACGTCCTTGTAAATTTTCTCTGCACTCCTTCAAGTTTATTGGTACCTTACTGTTACCTCCTCTTCTAATTTTACTGGAGCCTTCTGCTGAATGGTAAGATATTAGTCTGCTCTGGCAATCCATAGAAATCATGTTTGTCGCATCCAGGGGCAGTTTTCACCATCTTCAAGCGGAAAGAACGCTGCCTGAATATTCTGCTGACTGAGATCTGGTGCAGAAGGAGCAGATATCGAATTGTCAAGTGCAGGGCTTTCTTCACTACTCCTGAATACAAACACAACGATCTGCCTTTTCCAGCGCAGTAACTGAAAGTACAAAGACCCTATGATTTATTTACCGTCTAGAAGCCCTGAGGTTTCATATCATGGAAGTAGCAAGCTGATGAGGCAGAACCACAGATTTCGGTAACTGCCTCAATGTGATGTTTTATTAATGTAATAGTGTTACTCATGGGTTTGATAACAGTAATAGCTCCAGTAACAGGAAGGCTGCAATTTAAAGATCAACTATTGCCTCTACTTCTCCTCCTTTGCTTCATGAAATAGATTGAATTAAATATCACCCAATCATCTCCTATGCCCATCCAAGTGTCTTTGGTGACCAGAGGAATTGAATCCCACGTGAAGTTGAAAGAAACTGAAGGACCAAAGGGCTTCACAGAAAACGATCATTCAAAACCCCATGCAGTCAGGTCATTTGGTAAGAGTTTGGGCTGCAGAGGGCACTCATGTAACACTTCATCTGATGCTTGTAACCTCGCAGGAGAACAGGGCAAGATGCTTCATTGAAGAAAGGAGTCGACAGTGGTCAGAAGCTGAAGCAGCGGTGGGTGGTGGCATGGTAGTGCTACGGTTAGGTTAACGCTTTACAGTGCTAGGCATCGGAGTTCAATTCCTGCCTCTGTCTGTAAGGAGTTTGTGCGTTCTCCCCGTGACTGTGTGGGTTTCCTCCCACAGTCCAAAGAGGTACGGGTTAGGGGTATTAAGTTGTGGGCATGCCACGTTGGTGGTGAAAGCATGGCTGCAATTGCGGTTTGCCCTCTTGGGCATGACAGGGGCAATGTTTTCTTGTACATGTGACAAATAAAGCTAATCTTTAAAATTTCTGCTTGTTCTTTTTTCAGGGGTTTCTCCAGAGCAATCAGCTTGTTCTCTTTCTTGCACTGTGAAGTTTAAATCTGTGCCTAACATTATGATCATTTTCAAACCACAGGCCATTTCAAAAAAGGCTTTCGATAAAATCGATGCCCCAGCAACTCATTATGCAAACCGGGACGTGTGAGTAGACGAGGAACACGATGAAGTCTACTGTGAGCGATACAGTGCATAACGTACAGGTAAGTAGTACTTGTACTTGTCCCTATAACACTGTGGGCAATTATATTGCCCCTTTAAAACATACTTATGTTTTCTTATAACTTTAACTTTGGTGATCTATCTTCAATCCTCAATTTTATTAATTGCAACATTTCCTTAAGCATTATTCACAACATCTCACAGATAATGAATCTCCAGTATGTAAACATGGATATAGTCACCCCTGAATGAATTGAAGTTGTCTGTGGTATTGGTGATGCAACTCTGATTGTAGAAATTACTACATGTTTCTGCTGCTGTGGCCCATTCACTTCAAGGTTTGATATGTTGTGCATTCAGAGATGCTTTCTGCACACCACTGTTGTAATGTGGTTATTTGAGCTACTGTCACCTTCCTGTCAGCTTGAACCAGTCTGGCCATTCTCCTCTGACCTCTGTCACTAACAAGGCTTTTGCTGTAGGTGTTGTTGCTATTATTCTGTTTTATCAGTTGTCGCATGGATTGGGTTGAATTCCATACCATCTTGGTCTTCATGGTATAAGTACGGTGTATCAATTTGCTTCAAGTTCAAGTTCATTGTCATTCAATCATACAGCTCCGGGGCTGAGGTACCTATGATCACACACAGAACATATAGTTACATCTTGCGCTTTAGCAGGATGGACTGGTGGTGGGAGTGGGAGAGGACCATGGAAACTGAACATAGGACAGAATAGGCCCTTTGACCCATGATGTTGTGCTGACTTTTTAACCTACTGTAAGGTCAACCTAACCCTTCTCTCCCTCCATTTTTCTATCATCCATAAAGTTACATGATATTAGAAAATTCACTCTTCAATTGAGTTGGAAAATGTGATGTCTTGTGGAGGATATACACTCAGTGGACACTTTATTAGGTACAGGAGTAGAACCCAAAGAGGTCTTCTGTTGCTGTAGCCCATCCGCTCTAAGGTTCAACGTGTGTTCAGAGATGCTTTACTGCACACCACTGTTGTAATGTGTGATTATTTGAGCTACTGTCGCCTTCCTGTCAGCTTGAACCGGTCTGGCCATTCTCCTGTGACCTCTCTCATTAACAAGGCGTTTTCACCCACAGAGCTGCCACTCGCTGGATGTTTTTTTTTTGTTTTTTGCACCATTCTCTGTAAACTCTAGAGACTGTTGTGTATGAAAATCCCAGGAGATCTGCAGTTTCTGAGATGCTCAAACCACCCTATCTGGCACCAACAATTATTCCACAGCCAGACTCACTTAGATCACATTCCTTCTCCAGTCTGAACAACAACTGAACCTCTTGACCATGTCTGCATGTTTTTATGCAGTGAGGTTGCTGTCACATGATTGCCTGATACGATATTAGCATTAATGAGCAAGTGTACAGTATCATTAGTGAAGTGGACACTGAGTGTATTTTGCTCAGTAAAGATGGCTTGAACTTCCTGACATTCAGCAGCTTGGTTGGCAAGTACATGTCAGTCATATGAATGTTGACTTTTTTTTGTCTTGTATCATTCTTTCAAAGTGAGCTCACCAGATTGCTGCTACAGTTGTTTCCAGAGCCTTATTTAAAATGTAAGACACAAACGTGTGGGTTATATTGTGTATGCTTTCAGACATGCACAGTCGAGACAGTAAGTCCTTGTTTGCCATACAGTGTTTAGTACACTCATGAATGATGTGCTATTAGAAGTACAGACAAGCTATTTGTACTTGCCACAACATAGGTTTCTATTCTTCTCACAGGGAAATAACAAAGTTCAGTGATTATATCTTGCTGTTTTTATTGTGACTTGCTTACTAACTCAATTATTCACTCAGATATCACCCCCAAAACAAGCAGCTCGCTCTCAAGCGCACACACACTCCTCTCCCTCTCTGCTGCTCTCTCGGCCCCTGCCTTCCACTCCTCACACACAGTGTTTAATTTCCTTTGACTCTTCCTCAGATTTACATACCACCCCCCACACCCCAACCCACATTGATTTCCTCTCTCATAGATGTCCAAAGGATATAAAACCATCCCACGCAGACACTCTCAAATTCCATAGGGAGTCTGTGAGCTTCCCATCATAAACTCTCTGAGAAATGGTATAACTGTCTCTTGGTTTTGCCTCTGGATGTTCAGGACCGGTTGAATATTAAAAATTACATTGTCTCATCCAGGTTCTGTTAAATATTTCTGTCATGTTGTTACAGACAATGGGCAACAGCCAGGAACATGAAATGTAGAATGGTACAGAACTAGGATTGGGTCCCTTTAATGATGCTAATTTGAACAAATCTCATCTGTCTGTATGTGATCTATTACCCGCTATTCCCTGCCTGTTCATGTCCCTGTCTAAATGCCTCATAATCATTGCCATCAAATCCGGTTCCACCAGCCAACCTGGCAGCACCTTCTAGGCACCATGGGTGTGTAAACTGAAAACCTCATGTCATAACACTCCTTTAAACTTTCCCCCCTCACCTTAAACCTGTGCACTCTAGCCTTTGACATTTCCACCCTGGGGGAAAGGACTAACAACCTACCCTGTCTCCACTCAGTGGCCACTTTATTAGATACAGGAGTGGAGCTCAGTGAGGTCTTCTGCTGCTGTAGCCCCTCCACTTCAAGGCTCGATATGTTGTGCATTCGGAGATTTTCTTCTGCACACCTCTGTTATAACGTGTGGTTATTTGGGTTACTGTTGCCTTCCTGTCAGCTTGAACCAGTCTGGCCATTTTCCTTTCACCTCTCTCATTAACAAGGCATTTTCAGCCACAGAACTCAGCTAACTGAATTTTTTTGTTTTTCGCACCATTCTCTGTAGACCTTAGTGTGAAAATTCTGGGAGATCAGCCGTATCTGAGATACCCAGACCACCCGTCTGGCAGCAACGATCATTCCACAGCTGAAATCACTTAGATCAAATTTCTTCCGCATTCTGATGTTTGGTCTGAATGACAATGTAACTTCTTGACTACGCCTACATGTTTTTTTGCATTGAGTTGCTGTCACATGGTTGATTAGATATTTTCCTTAACATTAATTTAGCAACTAACTGTCCAATGTATCACCAGCACTGGCTTACCCATCATCAAGGGCATGTGTGCTGTTCAGAAAAATGTCCAGTAACATCATGATGGATCCCCCTCCATACACTGCTCATGGACTGTTTGTTCCACTCCCATCAGGCACGAGGCTATAGAGCATCCTCACCAGGGCCACCAGACTCAAAGCAGTTTCTTCCCTCATAGTAAGGCTGATCAACACCTCCACCCACTAACCAAATCCTCTATACCCCTAACCACCACTACTTTATTATTTCCTGTCAGTCACCTTATGTGCAGATACTCCTTTGCCTAACGTTACTTTATGGATACACAATCAATTTCTCATTTATATTATTATAAGACCATAAGAGAAAGAAGCAGAATTAGGCCATTTGGCCCATCAAGTCTGATCTGCCATTTCATTGTGGCTGATCCACTTTCCCTCTCAGCATCAATCTTCTGCCTTCTCCCCGTATCCCTTCATGCCCTGACTAATCAAGAACCTATCAGCCTCTGCCTTAAGTATACTCGATCACTTGGCCTCCATAGGGACCTGTGGCAATGAATTCCACAGATTCACCACTCTTCCTCCTCATCTCTGTTCTAAATGGATGTCCCTCTATTCTGAGGCTGTGTCCTCTGGTCCTAGACACCCCCCCCATAGGAAACATCCTCTCCACATCCACTCTATCGAGGCCTTTCAACATTCGATAGGTTTCAATGAGATCCACCTTCATTCTTCTGAATTTCAGTAAGTACAGGCCCGAAGCCTTCAAATGCTCCTCATATGATAAACTTTTCAATCCCAGAATCATATTTGTGAACCTCCTTTGAACCCTCTTCAATGGCAGCACATCCTTTCTTAGATAAGGGGTACAAACTTGCTCCCAATTCTCCAAGTGAGGCCTCACCAGTGCCTTATAAAGCCTCAGCATTACATCCTTGCTTTTGTACTGTATTCTAAACCTCTTGAAATGAATGCTAACATTGCATTTACCTTCCTCACCACTGACTCAACCTGCAAATTAACCTTTAGGGAATCCTGCACAGGACCCTTTGCACCTCAGATTTTTGAATTTTTTGAATAGTCTTTACTTTTATTTCTTCTACCAAAGTGCATGACCATACACTTCCCAACACTGTATTCCATCTTTCACTTCTTCGTCCTTCTCCTAATCTGTCTAAATCCTTCTGCTTCCTCAACACTATCTGCCACTCCACCTACCTTTGTAATGTCTGCATACTTAGCCACAAAGCTATCAATTCCATTATCCAAATCATTGACATATAATGTAAAAAGAATCAGTTCCAACACAGACCCCTATAGAACACCACTCGTCATCGGTAGCCAAACAGAAAAGGCACCCTTTATTCCCACTCTTTGCTTCCTGTCAATCAGCCAATGTTCTATCCTTTCTTGTAATACCATGGTCTCTTAACTTGTTAAGCAGCCTCATGTGGGGCACCTTGTCAAAGGCCTTCTGAAAATCCAAATACACAGCTTCCATTGATTCTCCTTTGTCTTTCCTGCTTATTATTTCTTTAAAGAATTCCAAAAGATTTGTCAGCCAAAGATTTCCCTTAAGAAAACCATGCTGACTTTAGCCTATTTTGTCATGTGCCTCCAAGTACCCTGAAACTACATCCTTAACAGTCAACTCCAACATCTTCCCAACCATTGAGGTCAGACTAACTGGCCTGTAACTTCCTTTCTTCTGCCTCTCTCCCTTCTTGAAGAATGGAGTGACATTTACAATTTTCCGGTTCTCCGGAACAAAACCGGAATCCATTGATTCTTGCAAGATCATTACTAATGCCTAAATAATCTCTTTATTGGTGGCATCTGTTAGTCTCGTGAGACCATGGATCTGCGCCTGGAAAGTCTTGCTTCAGTCTGTGTTAGAGCAGCGTCTGTTGTGGTTGTAGAGTCCCACACAGGAGTGACAGTCTCGGCTGCAGCGACTGCACTTGAAGGCACTGTCCTCCAGTGTTGTCTTGGTGCTGTTTTTCCGACGAGTGTGATTTTCTTCAGCAGCAAGCCTCAGCTTCTCTTCTCCTCTCTTTAGACCTCTGCGTAGTTCCAGCCTCCAGTGAGAGCGATCGCTTGCGATGTCCTCCCACCTCTCGACCTTCATTTTCAGTGACTTCATGTCTCTCTTGCAAACGTCTTTGAAACGAAGATAAGGCTGCCCTTGTGCTCTCTTGCCAGAGGCCATTTCCCCGTACAGCAGGTCTTTCGGGATCCTCCCGTCTGACATGCGGTGTATGTGGCCCAGCCAGCGGAGACAGCATTGTTGGAGCAGGGTGAAGAGGCTGGGTATCTGGGCGCAGGCCAGGACCTCATTGTTGGTGACTCAGTTAGTCTACGTGATGTCCAGGATGCGTCTCAGGCTGCGAAGGTGGAAGGCGTTGAGACGCCGCTCTCGTCTATAGTAGAGGCTCCGGGTCTCGCTGCCGTAAAGCAGTGTGCCGAGGACGCAGACCCTGTAGACTGCAACTTTGGCGTGCATCATCGGCTTTCTGTTCTCTCAGACTCTCTTCGTCAGCCTGGCAAATGTTGAGGCTGCTCATCTGATCCGTCTGTTGATCTCAGGGTCAAGGGAGAGGCTGTCCGTGATGGTGGAGCCAAGGTATGTAAACTCGTGAACTACCTCCAGCCTGTAGTTGTTGATGGTAATGGCAGGGGGGTGCTCAACACCTTGGCCCAACACGTTGGTCTTCTTCAGGCTGATGGTCAAGCTGAAGTCCTGGCAGGCTCTTGAGAAGCTGTCCATGAGGCGTTGCAGTTGCTCTTCAGAGTGTGTTGCCAGAGCCGCATCATCTGCAGACAACATGTCCCTGATGAGTACTTCACAAACCTTGGTTTTTGCCCTCAGACGGGACAGACTGAACAGCCTCCCGTCCGATCTGGTGTGGAGGTAGACACCATCAGTTGATGTTCCAAAGGCGTGCTTCAGCATGACTGCGAAGAAAATGCCAAACAGGCTCTTTAGCTACTCTGGATAAAGAAATTTCTCTGCATCTCAGTTTTAGATGGACGCTTCTCTATCCTGAGGTTGTGCCCTCTTGTCCTAGACTCCCCCACCAAGGGAAACATCTTTTCCACATCTACTCTGTCTAGGCTTTTCAACATTCGGAAGGTTTCAATGAGATCCCCCCCTTATACTTCTAAATTGCAGTGAGTACAGACCCAGAGCCATCAAACGACCATCATACGATAACCCTTTCATTCCCGGAATCATCCTTGTGAACCTCCTCTGAAACCTCTCTAATCTTTTCTTAGATGAGTAGTCCAAAACAATACTCAAGGTGAGACCTCACCAGTGTCTTATAAAGCCTCAGCATCACATCCCTACTCTTGTAATCCAAACCTCTTGAAATAAATGCTAACATTGCATTTGCCTTCTTCACCATTGACTCAACCTCCAAGGTAACATTTAGGGTGTTCTGCATAAGGACTCCCAAGTCCCTTTGCATCTCAGATTTTTGGATTTTCTCTCCATTTAGAAAATAGTCTGTATATTTATTTCTTCTATAAAAGTGCATGACCATGCATTTTCCAACATTATATTTCATTTGCCACTTTCTTACCCATTCTCCTAATCTTCTGCAGCCTTCCTATTTCCTCAACACTACCTATCCCTCCACCAATCTTCATATCATCTGCAAACTGGGCAACAAAATCATCTATTCCATCATCTGAATCATTGATATACAGCATAAAAAGAAGTGGTTCCAACACCGACCACTGCAGAACACCACTAGTCACTGGCCGACCAGAAAAGGATCCTTTTATTCCCACTCAATGCCTCCTACCAATCAGCCAATGCTCAAACCATGCCAGTAACGTTCCTGTAATACCATGGGCTCTTATCTTGGTAAGCAGCCTCATGTGTGGTACCTTGTCAAAGGCCTTCTGAAAGTCCAAATATACAAGATTCACTGCATTCCCTTTATTTATCCTACTTGTAATCTCCTCAAAGAATTCCAACAGGTTCATCAGGCAGGAGTTTCCCTTAAGGAAACCATGTTGACTTTGTCCTATCTTGTCCTGTGTCACCAAGTACTCCATAATTCATCCTTAACAATTGCCTCCAACTTCTAAAAGCTTTAACTATCCACTTTGATATTGTTTGCTAGCTTGCTTTCATATTTCATCTTTTCCCTCTTATTCTCAATAGGTTTTTAAAAGCTTCCCAATCCTCTATCTTCCTGCTAATTGTTGCTTTGTTGTATGCCCTCTCCTTTGCTTTTACATTAGCTTTGACTTCCCTTGTCAGCCACAGTTGTACAATTTTGCCATTTGAGTATTTCTTTGTTTTTGAAATATATCCTGCACCTTCCACATTTTTCCCAGAAACTCACACAATTGTTGCTCTGCTGTCATCCCTGCCAGCATCTCCTTCCAATTTATTTTGGCCAACTCCTCTTTCATATCACTGTAATTTCCTTTACACCACTGAAATACTACTAATCAATGACAAAGTGCTCTAAAGAGCCATCTCTTAGGCATTCAACAAACTCACTCTCTTGAGATCCATTAACAACCTAATTTTCCCAATCGACCTGCATGTTGAAATCTCCCATTACCCTTTGACACTCCTTTTTATTTCCTGTTGTAATCTGTGGTCCACATCACAGCTGTATATAACTGCCATCAGGGTCCTGTTACCCTTGCATTTCTTAAGTCAACCCACAAGGATTCAACATCTTCCGATCCTATGTCACATCTTTTTACTGATTTGATGCCATTCTTTACCAGTAGGGCCACACCACCCCCTCTGCCTACCTTCCTATCCCTCTGATACAACGTGTAACCTTGGACAATCAGCTCCCAACTACAACCATCCTTCAGCCACGTTTCAGTGATGGCCACAACATCATACCTGACAATCTGTAATAGTGCAACAAATCATCCACCTTATTTCTTAAACTTCATGCATTGAGATATAACACTTTGAGTACTGTATTTGGTTCCCTTTTTGATTCTGCATCCCTAATATACTGATACTCACCCCGCTGGCTGCAATTTTGTCTTGTCATCTGCCTGCCCTTCCTGATAGTCTGACTGCACGCTATCATTGCTTTTTACCATCTGTCCTATCCCGAGTCTCTTCACTCCAGTTCCTACCCCCCCCCCCCGCCCCGCAAAATTAGTTTAAGCCGTCTCCCTTAGTTTCAGGTGCAATCTGTCACTTTGGTACAGGTCGTACCTCCCCCAGAAGAGATCCCAATGATCCAAGAACTTGAAGCCCTGCCCCCTGCATCAGCATCTCAACCACGTATTTTTCTGCCAAATCATCCTGTATCTACCCTCCCTGGCTCATACCACAGGCTGCAATCCAGAAATTACTACTCTGGAAGTCCTGCTTCTCAGCTTTCTGCCTGGCTCTCTAAATTCTCTCTTCAGGGCTTCTTTACTTTTCCTTCCTATGCCATTGGTACCAATATATACCAAGACATCTAACTGCTCTCCCTCCACCTCCAGAATGCTGAGGATGCGATTCAAGACATCCCTGACCCTGGCACCTTGGAGGCAACATACCATCTGGGTGTCCCGTTCAGGTCCACAGAATCTCCTGTTTGTTCCTTTGACCATTGAGTCCCTATCACTACCACACTCCCCTCTTCTGCCTTTGTATGAAACATTTTTGGAAGGGATCGGGAGGTGTTGTATGGAATCGGAGTAGATTTATTTGATGAAATGTTGAAATGTAGACCTAAAATGATGAATGGTTTCACCGGGGAAAAGACCTTGGCCATTGTGGGGATGACTTACAGCGCTGAAATGTTTGAGCATATAGTCATTATGAAAGAGGAAGTGCTGGAGCTTTTGAAAAGCATTAAGTTAGATAAGTCACTGGCAGATTGCTGAGTCTCTTGTGATGATCTTTACATCATAAATAGGGATGGGAGAAGTGCCGGAGGATTGGAAGGTTGCAGATGTTGTTCCCTTGTTCAATAAAGGGAGTAGAGAAAACCCAGGAAATAATAGACCAGTGCGTCTGATTTCAGTGGTGGGCAAGTTTTTGGAGGAGATCCTGAGAGGCAGGATTTATGAGTATTTGGAGAGACATAATCTGATTGGGGATAGTCAGCATGGCTTTGTCAAGGGCAGGTCGTGCCTTATGAGCCTGATTGAATTCTTTGAGGATGTAACAAAATACATTGATGAAGGTAGAGCAGTGGAAGGAGTGTATATGGATCAGTAAGGCATTTGATAAGGTTCCCCATGCAAGGCTCGTTCAGAAAGTAAGGAGGCATAGGATCCAAGGAGACCTTACTTTGTGGACCCAGAAATGGCTTACCCACAGAAAGCAAAGGATGGTTATAGATGGTTCGTATTCTACATGGAGATTGGTGACCAGTGGTGTTCCACAGGGATCTGTTCTGGGACCCCTCCTCTTTGTGATTTTTATAAATGACTTGGATGAAGATGTAGAAGGGTGGGTTAGTAAGTTTGCTGATAACACAAAGGTTGGGGGTGTTGTGGATAGTCTGGAGGGTTGCTAGAGGTTACAGTGGGACATCGATAGGATGCAGAACTGGGCTAAGAAGTGATAGATGGACTTCAACCCAAATAAGTGTCAAGTGGTTCATTTTGCTAGGTCTAATTTGAAGATAGAATATAATATTAATGGCAAGACTCTTGGCAGTGTGGAGGATCTGAGAGACCTTGGGGTCTGTGTCGGTAGGACACTCAAAATTGCTGCATAGGTTGACAGTGTTGTAAAGAAGGTGAATGGTGTGCTGGCCTTCATCAACCCTGGGATTAAGTTTAAGAGCTGTGAGGTAATGTTACGGTTATATAAGACCTTGGTCAGACTCCACTTTGAGTACTGTGTTCAGTTCTGGCCACCTTATTATAGGAAGGATGTGGATACTATAGAGAGAATGCAGAGGAGATTTACAAAGATGTTGCCTGGATTGAAGGGCGTATATTATGAGAATAGGTTGAGTGAACTTGGCCTTTTCTCCTTGGAGTGACCAAGGCCGAGAGGTGACCTGATAGAGATGTATAAGGTTATGAGGGGTATTGATCCTGTGGACAGCCAGAGGCTTTTTCCCAATACTGAAATGACTAAAATGAGGGAGCATAGTTTTAAGGTGCTTGAAAATAGGTACCGAGGGGATGACAGGGATTAAGTTTTTCCACACAGAGAGTGGTGGGTGCATGGAATGCACTGCCAGCAATGGTGGTGGAAGTGGATACAATAGGGTCCTTTAAGAGACTCTTAGATAGGTACATGGAGATTAGAAAAATAGAGGGTTATGCAGTAGGGAAATTCTAGACAGTTTCTAGAGTCGGTCACATGGTTGGCACAACATTGTGGGCTGAAGGGCCTGTAATGTGCTGTAGGTTTCTATGTTCTATGTTTAATGCAACTGCGTTTAATGTTTGCCATTGTGCTTTTGGCAGAGTTTTTACTCTCAGACTTGTTGGGAAAACATTAGTTTTATGAGAGCTAGTCACCCACACATTGCAGACTTTTGCCCCCCCACTGACAAGAGTGATCTAACGGATAAATGAAGCACAGCACAATATCTCCCAGTTTAGGAACACTGGAATGCGTCTGATTTCTCAAAGTACCCCCGGGAGATGATAAATTCAATTATAACTATTAAATAGTTCCCCTTCATCATTCCTCCTGATATATTGTCTGCTGCAAATTTAGAAATGCAGGAAGAAACTACATTTGCTATTGCTGGTACAGGCAGCAAAAGAAACACCAGACTAGAAGCAAATAAATCATTTTGAGTTCCTGCCTTGATTGCAATCAGTGACTGGTGATATGAAGTAAATCTATGGTAGTGTAGCTATATTAATGCCGCACTTAGCACCCTTCTGTTATAGTGTTCTTAGTCCTCCACCATGAACATTCATAGGTACGTCCCCCAAAATGCTTTAAGAGTATCCTGTGACCACTTTGCTGTGTGGTGCTGTGTCCAGAGCCAGGCATCTCGTTGCCATGCACTGCTGTGCCTGGAACTGGGTGCAAATCTCCAACTTCTGTTGAAACTGACCCAGCAATAAATCACCCCTCAGCCTGGTGTGGCAAGGTACCTACGAACGTGGTGTTGGGTTGGCTATTGTAGTTGCTGCAGCTGTTCTGCACCAAGATGTGAAACTCACAATGTGGGCCACTGTTAGGGGCCAGAGGTGGTAGCTCTTTGCTTACAGAGGGCAGCAATCCTCTCTCCCTCCATCTTTCCCTCCCCCAGCCCTCTCTCCCCAGTTCTTACTCTCTCCTTTCCTGTCTCTTTCTCCCACTTCCCCTTCAGTCCTTTCCCACTTTCCTCCCCCTCCTCTCTCTCCCATCCTCTCATTACTCTGATCTTCAGTCACTGTGACACTTACACTCACTCGTGCTCGCTCTTATGCTCTCCCTCTTGCATTTTTCCCTCGGACACTCTTTCACAGAGGGAACTAGGTGAGGGAAGTAACACTAGATAAAGGTGGTATGAAAATGGTGACAAAGGGGGTGAGAGCCTAGCTAGGCCAGTGAGAATGGGAAAGTTACATGAGGTGAGTTAACTGAAATTGTAAAGTTCAATATTTGTAAAATTTGACTGCTACCCGAGTGGAAGAAAAGGTGTTATTTATCAAGTTTATGTGTCAGTAGAGAAGCTGATGTGGGAAGAGGGTGGCAATTTGAACTGGCTTGCAAGATGTTTGCCTGGTTTACACTAGGGCCCACTGATGCACCAATGCATCAAGCATTGAGTGCAGTAGACTAAGCTGGACCAGGTGCTGTGAGTCTGCCTCTATCTGGGATGGCTCTTTAGCTCCCTTATTGGAGATGAGGGAGGAGGAGTAGAAGTGAGTATCGGAAAGTGTCAAGGGCCAGGGAGGGGTTGGTGAGGGGGGATGAGTGGATCAGGAGTAACAGAGGTATGTTTTTTTACACAGAGATTGGTGGGTACACGGAACACGCTGCCAAGGGTGGTGGTAGAAGCAGATACATGGGGGATGACATTTAAGAAACTTTTAGATTGGCACATGGATGATTGAAAAATGGAGGGAAGGATTATGTTGACCTTAGAATAGTCTATGATTGACACAGCATCATGTTCTAACAGAGAGAGTGGAAACAGAAGGAAGTGGAGTGGGGAAGATGTGAGCTGATCTCAATGCTGCTAGTGGAAATGGCGAAAGATTATATGCCTGATGAAGAGATTACTGGGGTGAAAGGTGGGAATGGGTGTCACGTTCTCTGTTGGGGCAGCTTTTGGACTTCTGCTGAGTTCATGCAAAACCAAAATAGAAATTAAAGAAATCCTGGAAATTAAGGGTTTTCAGGGAAATGGGGGGGGGGGGGTGGAATTATATGTAAATATTGAGCTATAAAATCAGCAATGGTCTTGATGAATGATGGAGCAGATTTAACAGATCATAGACTTACTCCTGTATGTGTTTCATCTGGTGAAGTGGGCTGAAAAATGGCAGATGGAATTTAATGCAGACAAATATGAGGTGCTGCACTTTGGGAGGACCAACCAGGGTAGGTCTTACATGGTGAATGGCAGGGCACCGAGGAGTGCGATAGAACAGAGGGATCTGGGAATACAGATCTGTAATTCCTTGAAAGTGGCATCATGGGTAGATGGGATCATAAAGAGATCTTTTGGCACATTGGCCTTCATAAATCAATGTATTGAGTACAGGAGTTGCGATGTTATGTTGAAATTGTATTAGATGTTGGTAAAGCCTAATTTGGAGTATTGTGTCCAGTTTTGGTTACTGACCTACAGGAAAACTGTAAGTAAGACTGAAAGTGTGCAGAGAAAATTTACAAGGATGTTGCCGGGTCTTGAAGACCTGAGTTATAGGGAAAGGTTGAATAGGCTAGGACTTTATTCCCGAGAAGGTAAATGATTGAGGGGAGATTTGATGGAGGTATACAAAATTATGAGGGTTATAGACAGGGTAAATGCAAGCAGGCGTTTTCCACTGAGGTTGGGTGAGACTAGAACTAGAGATCCTGGGTTAGGGTTGAAAGGTGAAAAGTTTAAGGGGAACATGAGGGGGGACCTTCTTTGCTTAGAAAGTGGTATGAATGTGGAACGAGCTCCCAGTGCACGTGGTGGGTGCAGGGTTGACTTCAACATTTAACAGAAATTTGGATAGGAATATGGATGAAAGGGGTATGGAAGACTATTGTCTGGGTGCAAGTCGATGGAACTAGACAGATTATTGTTCGGCACCGATTAGACTGGCTGTGGTGTTCTATAACTATTATATTTATCAATCCAGATATCGACACTGTTTTCTCTCGAAGGTCAACATATCCCTCCTTAGGCGTGGTTCCCAATACTGCAGCCAGTGCTCTAGGTCTGGTCTTTGAATACCTAGGGTTGAGCTCTGTTCAGCTAAGGACCTAGACCTCAGGTACAGTACCACCTAGTGTCACTTTATAGGCATGCAATCAATCTATGTATTTATATTTATTGCATGTTGTTTACCAATATTGTTATTACTGTTTTTTATCTTTTGTGTTTTTTTTCTTCTGTCTTGGATCCAGAGTAACAATTATTTCATTCTCCTTACACTCGTGAACAGGAAATGACATTAAACAATCTTGAATCTTGAATCTCATATGTGCTTTTAAAATATCCACTTGTTTTCTAGACTAAATGCTACATACAAACTGAAGGGTTGTATTACGTGTAGGTTGCAGTACAACAATGTTAAATGTGCAAATGGAGAGGAGCTTCTAGGGAGCAATGGACTGTGGGTATTAAACCTGTCATAATTGACCAATCACCTGAATCATTGTATTTTGGTCAACTAACACTGGAGATTATGTGACATAAATCCAACTAAAGAGGACAAGAAAATATAAGTGGATTCATCCCAGTTTAACCATGTAGTGATTACTGGTGAAATTTAATGATTCCTGTGCGTCCAAAATGTCATGTAATTCATTTTTGCTATTTAACACCAAATTTACAAAAGAAGAAAACAGAAAAGCCTTAATTAGACCAGGCTGAAAAACCTGGTGGATGAAATACTCAGGGACATTTCCGGCATTGAGGAGAACTTTTTTGTCTGTAAAGCACTTTAGGACATCCTGAGAAGGTAAAAGGTACCAAAGATAAGCAGGTTATTACAATCAGGATATGGATCACATTTCCCCCACTAATGGAAATAAATTCACTGTCCTTTCATTAAGCCATGGGGCAGCTAGAGGTCTGAATCAATATTTGTAACATTTAAAACCCAATGTTCTTTGGATTAGGTTTCAGATCTGCTATGGTCAGGGAGTGCATTAATACAATAAAGATGGACTCATTGTCATATAACAGAAATATCAATGGAAGAACTGTATTTTTTTTAAAAAAAACTACATGGAAGCAATTCTCCATGGAGAACCTGCCACACCAATGTGGCAAATAAATGCAGGGGAAGACCACTGAAATAATGCTTGGCTGTCCAGTTTTCAGAGCCTTATAACTTACCTCTAACATTTAGAATGTGGAAAATACTGGAATTAATTTGTCACCTGCCAAGAATCATGAAGAAGATCTAACAATAAATCAGTATTTTGAAGCTCTTCCTTAAGTAAGTCAATCAATAACATTTAACTGATATTAACCACCCATCCTCTTGCACAAAACTGTAAATACACCAAGATAGTGGCCACTTTATCAGGTGCACCCTGTATACCTGCTCGTTAATGCAAATATCTCATCAGCCAATCGTGGCAGCAATTCAATGTATAGAAATATGTAGACATGGTCAAGAGGTTCAGTTGTTGGTCAAATCAAACATCAGAATGGGGAAGAAAAGTGACCTAAGTGACATTGATGTGAAATGATGTTGGTGCCAGACAGGGTGGTTTGAGTATCTCAAAAACTGTTGGCTGATCTGGGTTTTTCACGCACAACAGTGTCTAGAGTTTACAGAGAATGGTGCAAATAAACTTTAAAAAATTCCATGAGTGGCAGTTCTGAATATGAAAACACCCTGTTAATGAGAGGGGTCAGAGGACAATGGCCAAACTGGTTCAAGCTGACGGGGAGGAAACAGTAAATCAAATAACCAGGCGTTACAACGATGGTGTGCGGAAGAGCAACTCTGAGTACACAGCATGTCAAACCTTGAAGCATGTCATTCCTGTACGTAATATAGTGGCCACTAGTGTAGTGTTCCAATACAAAATTGCACCTCACAACACTATTCTTCCAACTAATCATTTAAACAACACATGGTTGATTTCTAGCCCTCTTTACTTTCTTAGTTTTGTATAATTCCATGGTGATTTTTGGCTCCTACTTTCATTCTGCACCTCCAAAAGGGTCTTGGCCCAAAATATTGACTTTTAATTCATTTCCATAGGTGCTGAGTCCCTCCAGCATTTTGTGTGTAATTTACTCTGGATTTCCAGTATCTGCAAAATCTCGTGTTTACGTCTAGACGGTTTGTTAATTTTGTTTTGATACATTAAATGATCTTTCATTGAAGTGACAGTCCTTGTAACTTTGATCAGTCCGTTTCCACTGGTGAAGCTGAACTGCAGGTACTTGGTAATTATAGGACTCAAGCACAACAGATGTGAGAATTGTTTCCAATCTTGCTTCAGGCAAGCTTTTCTGTTGGAGGGAGGGTTGCAGGCGGTGTGTGGCAGTGATTGTATGCTACTGGAATGCGATTCTGCCTCCTCAGGAATTTTTATAATTGCTTTTAGATTCCAAAATGTTCCACTGACATTGAAAATCCAATCTTCGCAATCTAAATTTAACGATCTGTATCTGGGGCATATAGAACAAGGAAATGCAAGATCTCCATTAAAGCCTGAGGCAAACCAGCAATTAAATGATTTGTTTATTTCTTTGGCTTGACCTGTCTATTGGTTTGGCACATGGGAAAGTAAATTAAACTGCAAGGTTCTCAGATGTACACTCAGTGCCCACTTTATTCGGTACAGGAGTGGAACCCGGTGAGGTCTTCTGCTGCTGTAGTCCACCCACTTCAATGTATTGGTGCATTCGGAGATGCTCTTCTGCCGCTACTGTTGTAACATGTGTTGACATTCTGTAAGCTTCAACCAGACTGGCCATTCTCCTCTAACCTCTTTCATTAGTTCATTTATCATGGACGCAGCACAATAGTGTAGCGCTTAGCGCATCACTTTACAGTGCCATTGACTTGGTTCAATTTCCGCCAATGCCTGTAAGGAGTTGTATGTTCTTGCCGTGTCCGCGTCGGTTTCCTCTGGGTGCTCCGGTTTCCTTCATATTCCAAAGACATGTGGGTTAGTTGGTTAATTGGTCACATGGACTCATTGGGCAGAGAAGGACCTGTTACTGTGCTGTATCTCCAAATAAAGTAAATGAGCAGGATGTTTTTGTCCACAGAACTGCCACTCACTGGATGTTTTATTTTGTTTTTCGCAGCATTATCCGTAAACTCTAACAGACTGTTGTCATGAAAATCCCAAGAGATCATCATTTTCTGAGATGTTCAAACCACCCCATCTGGCACCAACTATCAGTCAAAATCACTTAGATCACATTTCTCCCCCATTCTGATGTTTGGTCTGAACAACAACTGAATCTCTTGACCATTCAAGTTCAAGTTTATTGTCATCTGACTGTACGTGTACACAACTAAACAATACACCATTCCTTCGGATCACAGTGCACCCACAAAACTTGCATCACACAGCACATAAACAAAAATATAATCCCTAATACACGTATTGTGCAGCATAGCTAAACAGTAAGCAGCTTGCTGACCTGGAGATGAGACCTTGGTGGTGGCAGAGTATTGATTAGTCTCACTGCCTGAAGAAAGAAGCTGCTACCCAGACCGGCAGTCCTAGTCCTGATCATTCTGTACCTCCATCCTGATGGTAGTGGGTCAAAGAGATAGTGGGATGGGTAGTAAGGATTCTCAACTATGCTTTCAGCCCTTCATCTGCAATGCTCCTGGTAAGTGTCACAACTGGGGGATTCCAATGAACCTCTTGGCGGTTTTTACTATCCTCTGTAGGGTCTTGCAGTCCACATGATTTTTTTTCTGCATTTTTTTTATACATTGAGTTCCTGCCACACGATTGGCTGATTGGATATTTAGATTATCGAGCAGTTGTATAGGTGTACCTGATAAAGTGGGCATTGAGTGTGTATTCACAGGACTGGCTGTGTAAGGTACAAATGTGAAGTGAGTGTTGACCTTATTTATCAGCATACACTGATGAAGCCTAATGGCTTCCTTTTATTTCATTAAATGTCAAACCTTGAAATTTTTTAATTGATCTGGGTTCAATTCTACTACTGTCTGCAAGGAGTTTGTACGTTCTCCCTGTGACTGTATGGGCTTCCTCCGGGTGCTCCAGTTTCCTCCCACATTCCAAAGACATACAGGTTTGGGTTAGTAAGTTGTGGGTATGCTATATTGGTGCCAAAAGTGTGGTGACACATGTGGGCTGCCTCCAGCACATCCTTGGACTGTGTTGGCCATTGATGCAAATGACGCATTTCACTGTGTTTCAATGTACATACATGTGACAAGTGAAGCTAATCTGGTGGGAGCAAAGGATGTTGGACTTGGTGAGGGTAGGGAACCGTGGGAGAGGTATGGGACATGTAGCACAGAAGGAATGCCAGGGGCAAGGGGAGACACACCCAGCCGTGAGACACCAGGCAAGGTAATTTGATTACAAATAATTGGTTTATTGACATTACAGCATGTCTCCCTGGTGCTTCTTGCCTCTCCCCTCTTCCCAACCATGATTCCCCTCTTGCACTGTCAGTTCACATTAGAGACCTATATCAGAATCAGTTTTATCATCACTTACATATGTCATGAAATTTATTTTTTTTTGCAGCAGTACAGTGCAGTACATAAAATTACTACAATGCAAAAGTCTTAGACTTCCTAGTTATATATATGTGCCTAAAACTTTTGCACAGTACTGTAGGTGTTTGCATGCAAAAGTGGTCACACACTAGTACACTTGCTTCGACAAGTGGACTAAACCAGGTGAAGGTAGCCAGCAGGCTTTGTGCCCTGCTGAGATAGGGACATGCCTGTCAGCTCCAGTGGACTGTGTGGATGACATCAAGGGTGAGATCCGATGACCAGGAAGGCGATTCTACAACGCTTCATGGAAAGCAACGGGCATGACAAGGTGCAGAAGTAGTCATGGTCATCCACTGCCACCAAGGAAGACCCCAGTTTGCGACTACTACTTGTATCACTGGGCCTGAACTTCCAAAGACGAGAGAGAAACTGCTCCAGCGCATCTGCTTTTTCACTTTAAAAACTCTCCCACACAGGTTTTGTTTTGTGCAGTTCACATCATCACAGAAGAGTGGCACAAATCTAAGTGTCATCATTGGTATGACAGACAACCAATCAGAGGTCCTGTGGTAGGGGGAGATGATCGATGGTACCTGGTAATAGTGTTGATATAAGCTACTCCAAGGAACAAGCATATTGCACTTCAATCTGTCTATAATTTGCAAGTTGGAAAATATTTGATGAACAAGATGTTATTAATGTTTGCCTGTAGCTGTCTGCACCTCCTCCAAACCCTTCTTTCTTATTTCCACTGCCTCATCCTTTTTGCCATTTAGTCAGTCCTGAATCCCAGTGAAGAGAACACTTAATCAACAGATCAGGCAGCATCTGTGAAGGGAAAGCACAGTTAATGTTTCAGTTTGACGATCTTTCATCAGCAAGAATTCTGATGAAAGATCACTGACCAGAAATGTTAGGTTCTTTCCTCTCTTCATAAAACAGGTGCAGCGAGAAGTGACTACGGCAAGATCTTTAAACATGGAAGACACTTCAGATGGATAATTGAGTCGGGGAAGAAAGATGAGTTGCAAGGGTTGTGAATGAATCTCACTTCTGACCATCTGGTGAGTGGTACTTTTGTACATAGATGTAGCCCTCAAAGGCATTTTTATTTTACAATGAAAATCTAGTTAATCCTATTCACTGTCCAGTGCTCAATTCCTTTGTGAATCCCATCATTGAAGTTGGTCTCACTGTCCTTCAGGCAGTGAAACTCAAATTATATTTGCTGAATTGAAAAACTCATTCTTTATAGTGCCTTTGCCTATTTTGCTAATCCCCTTCTAGTAATCTCATTTATTCCACCAATGGAAATGTTCCTTTTATTTATTTTGCCAAGAGAAATCACGATTAGACATTCTAAAGTATGTCTCTTTAGAACAGGGGTTCCCAAATTTTTCATGCCATGGACCAATGCCATTAAGCAAGGGGTCTGTGGACCCCAAGTTGGGAACCCATGCTTTAGAACAAAGATGAGGAGGGATTTCTTTAGCCAGAGGGTGGTGAATCTGTGGAATTCATTGCCAATGGAGGCTGTCGTTGGGTATATTTGAAGCAGGTTGATAGATTCTTGATTAGTAAAGACATCAAAGGTTATGGGGCGAAGGCAAGAGAATGGTGTTGAGAGGGATAATAAATCAGCCATGATGAAATGGTGGAGCAGACTCGATGGGCCAAAATAGCCTATTTCTGCCTCTAAGCCTTATGGTCTTATTTTGAACATCATCACATCAACTCCCAAACTCTGCTCTAAGAACAATTCAATTTTATCCAATCATAAGAATGGTTATGGGACTGAGGGACTTTGGTTATATCTATTGTAAAGGATCCATTCTAGAGTGCATCATGCACAACTGGACACAGTGTTCTAATTGCACCTGAATTAATGCAATTCATTAGAACCTCATGTTCTGTGTGCATTCATGTAGAGCACTGTATCTGCAGGATTAAGTAACTTTAGAAAAAGCTGAGACTAAATTTAATGTCATAGCACATTGCTTAAAATTACTCTGCCATGGGCAGTTCCAAGGCCAGCTGCAAAAGGAGGAAAGTTGGGCATGGGGCTAGCAACCCCATCCAGTGATACAGAAATATCACAGTCGCTCCAAAGACCGCATCCCTGAAAGAGGAAGGAACTGTTGGCAGCCTATGCCCCAGTAGGGGTGATGGGCTTAAGTAAGTAAGCCTATAGCTTAAAATATAAAAGGAGCAAAAAGATTTTTAAAAAATTGAGCAACTAACTTTGTCCTACATTTATTAAAAAAGCAACTGTATGTCACATTTCAAATGAAGTTGTTTAAAAAGAACACATTTCTCGAAGCGTACAAACCATGTAATATTATATACTAGCAGCATCCAAGTGTTTGATTTACTACACACCATGACTGTCTTTGTACTCACAAGCTACAGACAACACCATTTACAGCAAACTGTTTTTTTCCATAGTGCAGATAAACCAAACTTAAAGTTAACAATTTAAAGTTAAATAATTTTAAATAATTGTTAAATACAAGACACTTTTCATTTTAGAGCTTCTGTACAAAGATAAACAAATTTGGCATTGTACAAGTGGCTTGCCGACTCACTGTGTACACACACTCCTTGTAGAATAGTGTACCATTGATCTGACAGCCTTTAAGTGAACTGTACAAAAATCAGTGAAGTTGTAGAGTCAAGTGAGCCATTCAAAAGGCAAGGGTAGTTTTAAACATCAGAACACTGCTTGTTTCAGGCACCAATGTTTATTCCAGCAAATGAACATTTCCCTATAGTAAATGTATCTAAACCTGCTTGATCAGACTAGTGCTAAATTCCAAACAAAGCCCTGCGGGATATTACTAAAGTCTTATTGCTATAACACTGCAACAATGGAAAGAAACTAATTACAAAAGATAGAGCACCTTTTACATTGAAGTTACCATCTCAAGTTTCTATTTTACAATACGAGGCTGTGAAGCCCTTAGCTAGTTCAACCGCTAGGTTTAACTGGATTTTTGTCAGTGGTGTATTTGAGTGAACAGAACCAGACAAATAATACCTACAACACCTATACTTATTTCTGAACAGATTAGTATAACATTCTAGGAATTAATGAATCTTTCGGCTAGGGCTTTTTGATCATGGTTCGCATTGTCAGTACATCAGGACTTCTTGTCGATGGTGTTGAAGAACCATTCGGTAAATTTCCGTAACTGTGCAGCTGCGGTTTGGGACTCCTCTTGAAGGCGTAGGTTGTCATGTCGCAGGTGGTGAACCTCAGCCTGAAGCATCGCTTTGTCTTCCTTTTCCTGACCAGACAATTATTACAGGATAAGCACAAGTTACATCCCACTGCACGCTGAGAGACTTGGCAAATTAGATCTTGCACAATGTGCTTTTTTTGCAATTTGTAGTTTCATCAATAGCTGTGATACATGACTACACCTTTCTAATTGAAGTGATGAGGCTTCACTTAATTAAGTTGGTCACCCAGCTTGGTTAATTAACAGGAATGTGAACAGATTTTTACATTTCCTTCAGAAAAAAAAATCAAACTATTCACGTAGCAAAGTGACGTACTATAATTGTGCAATTTTTTTTGTAGTTTTGTGAAATGTTATTCCATCAAATATTATGTGCTACACTCCAGATGAGATTTTGTAGAGTTATTTTACAACTCTGAGTGAGATGAAATGAGATGAGTTTTGTGGACAATTCTGGCCTCATTAAAGGAAGCATGGGGGTGAGGTAGCAAAGGTATATTAGTTTGGTTTGTGAGCTGAGGAGATTATTTTATGAGAAAGCATTGAGTCGAATCGGTCTACAGCCTTGTTTAGAAGAGTGAAAGGTGAATGAATGAAACATAAGGGCTCGAAAGGGGAGATGCTGTATAAACAAGGGGCCATAGTTTCAGGATAAGTAGGTGCTCTCTTATAGCTGAGCTGAGGAGCAATTTCTATTTTGAAGCATGTGAATCAGGATTTATTTTAATCTCAAAAAGCTGTAAAGAGAACAGAGATGAGGAATTTTTTTCTTTAGCCAGACAGTGGTGAATCTGGGGAATTCATTGCCACAGACAACTGTGGAGGCCAAGTTATTGGATATATTTGAAGTGGAAGTTGATAGTTTCTTGATTAGTAAGGGCATCAAAGGTTATGAGAAGAAAGTAGGAAAATGGGATTGAGAGGAATAATAAATCAGCCATATTGGAATAACAGAGCAGACCCATTGAGCCAAATAGCCTAAGGTTGCTCCTACGTCTTACGGTCTTAAAAATAAGGTGACATAGTTTCAAGATAAAGGGTTGGTCACTTACAGATGATCTGAGGAGGGATGTCTTTTCTGTGGCGTATGAATTTGGATTTTTTTTTTAGTCTCACAGAGCTGTAGGTATTTAGTCTTTGAAAACTGAGACAGGGAGATGTTTTGCTTGCAGGATAGCCAAAGGTATGATAATCAGGTGGTGTTGAGACCAAAGATCTCATAACCCATTGTTGAATGATGGGGAAGGTACAATGTCTCATATATCCTAAGTCTATTACATAAGTGCTTCATATCTATCATGTGTAGTTGTGTAGTAATGGAACATGTCTGGAGAAAGGAATAAGACTGGGAGAATGTAGGAGAAGATAAGGTGTGAAAGGGAAGATACTCAGCTAAGGCCCATTTGTTTGGGGATCTTTGAAGAAGGATCATAAGAGTGCAAGAAGAATGGTAGAAAGTAGAATGAAATGAATGATGGAGACAGGAGAGGATTTGGCATGGGATGAAGGGAGGTTGTAAAGGAAGAGTGGGTTTTATTACAACTCATAAATATTTTAAAAGGTGAAGTGGATGAAAGAAACAAATAGTTAAGAGTTGGTACCTTTCGAAGGTCATCCTGAAGTTGAATGAGAATTGTCTCCAGCTGATTCACTTTCCCAGTAATGGTGTTTGCAGTATTTCCCCTAGATGAAAGCATCAAGGGAGATAAATTACTTTTAAATACTTCACAAACTATCATTTGTTCATACCTACCTTAGAGAAAGATAGAAAGTGGGAAAAAAAAGCAGTCTCTAAGAAACTAAATACGGGACATGCAAGCAATCCGAGACCATCAGTACCAGATTAATAATTTAGTTGTAATCACAGGAATGGCATGAAAGATGAGAATAGAAATTTGGCCTATGGTAGCTTATCCATCTTAAAATATAGCAAAGACTTTTCCCCAGTGTAACTGGGAGCTCTGAATGAAATGCGGTTTCCCAGGGGTTAGATGTGAATTGTCCTGGAAAGCTTCTGTGGAAGGAGGGGGAGCAGTAGCAGGAAGTGGGGTGCGTATGCAAAGGGAGTGCTATTACACCAAATACAACAGATTTTGTAGATGCTGGAAATCCAGAGCAACGCACACAAAATGCTGGAGGGACTCAGCAGGCCAGGCAGCATCTATGGAAAAGGAATAAACAGTTCACACTTCAGGCCAAGATCCTTCGTAGGGACTGGAAAGGAAGGGGGCAGAGGCCAAAACATGAAGATGGGAATAGGGAAAGGAGTACAAGCTGGCAGATAATAATTGAAACCAGGTGAGGGTTATGGATGAATTAAGTGAGAAACTGGGAGGTGATAGGTGGAAGAGATAAAGAGCTGAAAAAAGGAATGTGATAGGAGATGACAGTAGATCATGGAAGAAAGGGATGGAGGGGAATTAGAGGGAAGTGATGGGCTGGTGAGGAGAAGGGGTAAGAGGGGAGTCTGAATGGGTTAGTGGAAAAACAGAGAAGTGGGGGGGGGGGGGGGGGGAGGAAATTACCAGAAGTTAGATAAATTGATGTTCATGTAGTCAGGTTGGAGGCTACTCAGATGGAATATGAAAATAAAAGGGCTACAAAGTGCATTACTGTCTCCTGAAAGCACTGATTTGGGTAGTGACCACACTCTATGCTGATAACAGAATCTCAAATACAATCATCCAGAAATTGAAATTTGACTGTATATTTCTAAAGAATTTAAATGTACAAAAATATCAACAACGGACATGAAGATGATCTGATGTGATTGACTGGAATTGAACCAAGTCAGCCTCAACCCTGAGGTACTGCCTAGGAATAAGGTCAGTATTTGTGCTTCTGTTTACATTTATAAATAACACAGAGGACAAGATAATACCCAAGGGGTTCAACCTTCTGGATGATACTGTGTTGGGCGTGGCAGCCAGTGATGCCAACTGACGAGCAATATTCCTTGGGTAGAATCTGAACAGGGCAGATGGGTGGAAGGCCAGAGATATAACTTAATTCCCATCTTGACTAACATCAGCAAGCCACTTGGGTTTGTATAACGTAGTAGCTTCAATTAATCTCCAGTACTGCTGAAGGGTTTCAGCCTGAAACGTTGACTGTACTCTTTTCCATAGATGCTGCCCTGGCTTACTGAGTTTCTCCAACATTTTGTGTGTGTTACTTCAATTAATACTCTGATTTTCTTCATGCAGTTTTCATTTAGTGTTTTAACATTGTTAGATGTTCTGTTAGATTAATTATTTCAGATACGGTTAGGCACAGAATTCTTAAGTTTAAGTAATTAATTTAAGAATAAGTATAGATTCAGTCTTCTTCCTCTTTAAAAGCAGAAATACTAGCTCTTTACTACCTCTTCTTATAGAATGCCATATAATTAAAGTTGTTATAATTTATTACTAAACTCACTCATAGTGGTGCTAGAGGGCGATACTGAGATTATTGAATAAAACCATTGCAAATAATTGTGAGCAGGGGAATAAAACAATTCAGCAATGGAATACTGCTTTCGTTACATAAAACTTTTAAACATGGTTGGTATTCAGAGCAAACTCATCTTAAACAAGCTGCTAATGAGAACAGATGGCAGCATTTTTACTTCACTTGGGAGTTTAAGAGGAATCACATTACACGAGACGAATGTAAAGTCATCAATTTCACAGATCCTGCTGGCAGGATGCAGAATTTAAAAGTTTCAATCAATCCTGTTTAATCTGTATTTATTTATAGTGAGTGGAACGTTCCATGAACTGCTGTGTCAGCAAGACTGATGCAAAAACCTCCTACCCATAAATGTATACACAAAGATGGAGTTTCACACAGCTAGTTGCATACAGACATTTATGCAAAGACTTAAACATAAACTTAAGAAAGCACATTCAATCTGACAAAGCCACAAAGTCAGAGTGCAACCACAGTCTCATCCAGACACATACCTTTATACATAATCTAACACAGCCATCCGTCCATACATGCACACTGCATAACTGGATAATCATATCTGCACATGGACACATTCATACATGCAAAGATCATCTCAGACATGCTCAAGAAAGCAGTATCACATGGCCATCTATATACAGTACACAGTTAATGCAGCCTCACTCAGGCACATTGTAGAATGGAATAATTTAGTATAATCTGAATCAGGTTTATTATCACTGAGATATGTTGTGAAATTTGTTATTTGTGGTAGCCGTACAGTACAGGCATAACAAAGTTACAACAAAAATAAATATATACGATGATGAAGGTAGTGTGGTGTTCATGGATCATTCAGAAATCAGATGGTAGAGGGTGAGAAGCTGTTCCTAAAACATTGAGTGCAGGTCTTCAGGCCCCTGTACCTCCTCTGTGATGGTAGTAATGAGAAGAGGGCAGGTTCCAAATGGTGAGGGTTCGTAATGGTGGAATGCGCCACCTTTGGAAGATGTCCTCGATGGTGGGAGGGGAGCTGGCTTAGTTTACAAGTCTCTGAAGGCTCATAGAAACATAGAAAATAGGTGCAGGAGTAGGCCATTCGGCCCTTCGAGCCTGCACTGCCATTCAGTATGATCATGGCTGATCATCCAACTCAGAACCCTGTACCTGCCTTCTCTCCATACCCCCTGATCCCTTTAGCCACAAGGGCCTTATCTAACTCCCTCTTAAATAGAGCCAATGAACTGGCCTCAACTGTTTCCTGTGGCAGAGAATTCCACAGATTCACCACTCTCTGTGTGAAGAAGTTTTTCCTCATCTCGGTCCTCAAGGGCTTCCCCTTTATCCTCAAACGGTGACCCCTCGTTCTGGACTTCCTCAACATCGGGAACAATCTTCCTGCATCTAGCCTGTCCAATCCCTTTAGAATTTTATATGTTTCAATCAGATCCCCCCTCAATCTTCTAAATTCCAGAGAGTATAAGCCTAGTCGATCCAGTCTTTCATCATATGAAAGTCCTGCCATCCCAGGAATCAATCTGGTGAACCTTCTTTGTACTCTCTCTATGGCAAGGATGTCTTTCCTCAGATTAGGGGGCCAAAACTGCACACAATACTCCAGGTGTGGTCTCACTAAGGCCTTGTACAACTGCAGTAGTACCTCCCTGCTCCTGTACTCGAATCCTCTTGCTATGAATGCCAGCATACCATTCGCCTTTTTCACCACCTGCTGTACCTGCATGCCCACTTTCAATGACGGGTGTACAATGACACCCAGGTCTCGTTGCACCTCCCCTTTTCCTAATCGGCCACCATTCAGATAATAATCTGTTTTCCTGTTCTTGCCACCAAAGTGAATAACCTCACATTGATCCACATTAAATTGCATCTGCCATGAATTTGCCCACTCACCTAACCTATCCAAGTCACCCTGCATCCTCTTAGCATCCTCCTCACAGCTAACACTGCTGCCCAGCTTCGTGTCGTCCGCAAACTTGGAGATGCTGCATTTATTTCCCTCATCGGTAAGTCATTAATATATATCGTAAACAACTGGGGTCCCAGCACTGAGCCTTGCAGTACCCCACTAGGCACTGCCTGCCATTCTGAAAAGGTCCCGTTTATTCCCACTCCTTGCTTCCTGTCTGCTAACCAATTCTCTATCCACATCAATACCATACCCCCAATACCGTGTGCTTTAAGTTTGCACACTAATCTCCTGTGTGGGGCCTTGTCAAAAGCCTTTTGAAAATCCAAATATACCACATCCACTGGTTCTCCCCTATCCACTCTACTAGTTACATCCTCAAAAAAATTCTGTGATGTTCGTCAGACATGATTTTCTTTTCACAAATCCATGCTGACTTTGTCTAATGATTTCACCGCTTTCCAAATGTGCTGTTATCACATCTTTGATAACTGACTCTAGCATTTTCCCCACCACCGACGTCAGGCTAACCGGTCTATAATTCCCCGGTTTCTCTCTCCCTCCTTTTTTAAAAAGTGAGTTTACATTAGCCACCCTCCAATCCTCAGGAACTAATCCAGAATCTAAAGAGTTTTGAAAAATTATCACTAATGCATCCACTATTTCTTGGGCTACTTCCTTAAGCACTCTGGGATGCAGACCATCTGGCCCTGGGGATTTATCTGCCTTTAATCCCTTCAATTTACCTAACACCACTTCCCTACTAACATGTATTTCGCTCAGTTCCTCCATCTCACTAGACCCTCAGTCCCCTACTATTTCCAGAAGATTATTTATGTCCTCCTTAGTGAAGACAGAACCAAAGTAGTTATTCAATTGGTCTGCCATGTCCTTGTTCCCCATGATCAATTCACCTGTTTCTGACTGTAAGGGACCTACATTTGTCTTAACCAATCTTTTTCTTTTCACATATCTATAAAAGCTTTTACAGCCAGTTTTTATGTTCCCTGCCAGCTTTCTCTCACAATCTTTTATCCCTTTCCTGATTAAGCCCTTTGTCCTCATCTGCTGGACTCTGAATTTCTCCCAACCCTCAGGTGTGCTGCTTTTTCTGGCTAATCTGTACGTTTCTTCTTTGCAATTGATACTATCCCTAATTTCTCTTGTCAGCCACAGGTGCACTACCTTCCCTGGTTTATTCTTTTGCCAAACTGGGATGAACAATTGTTGTAGTTCGTCCACGCAATCTTTAAATGCTTGCCATTGCATATCCAATGTCAACCCTTTAAGTATCATTTGCCAGTCTATCTTAGCTAATTCACGTCTCATACCTTCAAAGTTACCCTTCTTTAAGTTCAGAACCTTTGTTTCTGAATTAACTATATCACTCTCCATCTTAATAAAGAATTCCACCATATTATGGTCACTCTTACCCAAGGGGCCTCTCATGACAAGATTGCTAATGAACCCTTCCTCATTGCTCAATACCCAGTCTAGAATGGCCTGCTCTCTAGTTGGTTCCTTGACATGTTGGTTCAGAAAACCATACCACATACATTCCAAGAAATCCTCTTCCTCAGCACCCTTACCAATTTGGTTCACCCAATCTATATGTAGATTGAAGTCACCCATTATAACTGCTGTTCCTTTATTGCACTCATTTCTAATTTCCTGTTTAATGCCATCCCCAACCTCACTACTACTGTTAGGTGGCCTGTACACAACTCCCACCAGTGTTTTCTGCCCCTTAGTGTTATGCAGCTCTACCCATATCGATTCCACATCGTCCCGGCTAATGTCCTTCTTTTCTATTGCGTTAATCTCCTCTCTAACCAACAATGCCACCCCACCTCCTTTTCTTTCATATCTATCCCTCCTGAATATTGAATACTCCTGAATGTTGAGCTCCCATCCTTGGACACCCTGGAGCCATGTCTCTGTGATACCAACTATATCATATTCATTAATAACTATCTGCACATTCAATTCATCCACCTTGTTACGAATGCTCCTTGCCTTGACACACAAAGTCTTCAGGTTTGTTTTTACAACACTCTTAGCCCTTATACAATTATGTTGAAAAGTGGCCTTTTTTGATTTTTGCCCTGGATTTGCCTGCCTGCCACTTTTACTTTTCACCTTCCTACTTCTTGCTTCTACCCTCATTTTACACCCCTCTGTCTCTCTGCACTTGTTCCCATCCCCCTGCCACATTAGTTTAAATCCTCCTGAACAACAGAAGCAAACGCTCCCCCTAGGACATTGGTTCCAGTCCAGCCCAACTCTTACTATCCTGTACATTAGCCCCTTCTTGTTAGGTTGTGATGCAACCAATCAGAATGGCCTCCACAGTACATCTGTAGAAATTTGCTGCATTCAATGTTGACATATCAAATCTCCTCAAACACCTAATGAAGTATAACCACTGACATGCCTGCGACAATATGTTGGGCCCAGGATAGATCCTTTGAGATGCTGACACCCAGGAACTTGAAACTGCTCACCCTTTCCACTGCTGACCCCTCAATGAAGACTGGTGTGTATTCCCTCAACTTCTTCCTGATGTCCACGATCAATGTCCTGGTCTTGCTGATGTTGAGTGCAAGGTTGTTGCTGCATCAACACTCGATTAGATGATATATTTCACTCCTGTAAGCTTCCATATTACCATCAGAAATTCTGCCAACAACAGTGGTGTCATGTGTGAATTTATAGATGGCATTTAAGCTGTGCCTAGCTACACAGTCACAAGTGTAAGAGAGTTCAGCAGTGAGCTAAGCTCACATCCTTAAGGGGCATCTGTGTTGATTGCCAGTGAGGAGATGTTATTAAAGATTCATACTGAACTGTGGTCTCCTGATGAGGAAATCAAAACTCAAAGATGGAGGTACAAAGGCCCAGGTTTTGAAGCTTGTTGATTAATACTGAGAGGAATGTGGTGTTGTATGCTGAGCTATAATCAATAAGCACTAGCCTGATGTAGGTATGACTATTGTCCAAGGTAGAGAGGACAGCCAGTGAGATTGCATCCACTGCAGACTTGCAGGGGTAGGCAAACTGCAGTGGGTCTAGGTTCTTGCTCAGGCAGGAGTTAACTCTAGCCATTACCAACCTCTCAAAGCACTTTATTATACTAGACGTGACTGCTACTGGGTGATATTTGTTGAGGCAGCTCACCCTGCTCTGCTTGGGCACTGGTATGATTGATACTCATCTGAAGCAGATCAAACCTCCGACTGCAGCACAGAGGGGTTGAACATGTTTTTAAATACCTCCGCCAGTTGGCTGGCACAGGTTTTCAGTACCTACTGGGTACAACGTCGGGGCCTGATGTCTTATGAGGGTAGCTCTGAGTCAAAGGAAACAATTTTTTTGGTGAAAATAAAAAAAAAAAGCTACATCCATCTAGGTATTCAATCTCAGTGGAGGCACTTCATATCCTCTACTTAGCTGCAGCTCCTTAGAGAACTGGAGATGCAGCTCGATGACCTTTGTCTGGTCAGCGGAAGTGAGGAGGTGATAGAGAAGAGCTATAAGCAAGTAGTCACACTGGGGCCTCGGGAGACAGATAAGTGGGTAACAGTCAGGAGAGGGAAGAGTCAGATACTAGAGAGTACCCAGTGGCTATCCCCTTTAACAATAAGTACTCCTGTTTGAGTACTGTTTGGGGGGGGGGGACAAACTACCTGGGGGAAGCAACAGTGGCCGCACCTCTGGCACAGGGTCTGGCCCTGTGGCTCAGAAGGGTAGGGAAGAGGATGGCAGCAGTGATAGGGGACTCTAGAGTTAAGGGGTCAGGATGCAGGAAAGAAACACGGATGGCAGTTTGCCTCTCAGGTGCCAGGGTCCGGAATGTTTCTGATCACATCCACGATATCCAGAAGTGGGAAGGTTAATAGCCAGAGGTCATGGTACATATTGGTAGGAAAAGGGAGCAGGCCCTGAAAACAGACTACAGGAAGTTAGGAAGGAAGCCGAGAAGCAGGACTTCAAAGGCAGTAATTTTGGGATTACTGCCTGTGCCACGTGACAGTGAGTGTAGGAATAGAGTGGGGTGGAGGAAAAATGCATGGCTGAGGGATTGGAACAGGGGGTAGGGATTCAGATTTCTGGATCATTGGGATCTCTTTTCGGGCAGGCGTGACCTGTACAAAAAGGACGGGTTGCACTTGAACCTGAGGGGGACCAATATCCTGGCGGGGAGGTTTGCTAAGGCGACTGGGGAAAGTTTAAAAATAGAATTGCTGGGGGTGGGAAGCAAACTGAAGAGATGGAGGAAGGGGCGGTTGGCTCACAAATTGAGAAAGCTTGTAGACAGTGTGAGAGGGGGAAGAGGCAGGTGATAGAAAAGGGAAGTGCTCAGACTGATGATTTGAGATATGTCTATTTTAACGCAAGGAGTATCATGAACAAAGAGGATGAGCTTAGAGCACGGATAGGTACTTGGAGCTATGATATTGTGGCCATTACAGAGACTTGGATGGCTCAGGGGCAGGAATGGCTACTTAGAGTGCCAGGCTTTAGATGTTTCAGAAAGGACAAGGAGGGAGGCAAAAGAGGTTGGGGTGTGGCATTGCTGATCAGACATAGTGTCATGGCTGCAGAAAAGGAGGAAGTCATGGAGGGATTGTCTACTGAGTCTCTGTGGGTGGAAGTTAGAAACAGGAAGGGGGTCAATAAATCTACTGTGTGTTTTTTATAGACCACCCAATAATAACAGGGACATCGAGGAGCAGATAGGGAGACAGATTCTGGAACAGTGCAGTAATAACAGGATTGTTGTGATGGGAGATTTTAATTTCCCCAATATTAACTGGCATTGCCCTAGAGCAAGGGGTTCAGATGGGGAGGAATTTGTTAGGTGTGTTCAGGAAGGTTTTTGACACAATATGTGGATAAGCCTACAAGAGGAGAGGGTGTACTTGATCTGGTATTGGGAAATAAACCTGGTCAAGTGTCAGGTCTCTCAGTGGGAGAGCATTTTGGAGATAGTGATCACAATTGTATCTCCTTTACTATAGCATTGGAGAGGAATAGGAACAGACAAGTTAGGAAAGCGTTTAATTGGAGTAAGGGGAAATATGAAGCTATCAGGCTGGAACTTGGAAGTATAAATCGGGAACAGATGTTATCAGGAAATGTATGGCACAAATGTGGCAAATGTTCAGGGGATATTTACATGGTGTTCTGCATAGGTACATGCCAGTGAGATAGGGAAAGGATGGTAGAGTACAAGGAACCATGGTGTACAAAGGCTTCTGAAAATCTAGTCAAGAAGAAAAGAAAAGCTTACAAAAGGTTCAAAAAACTAGGTATTGATAGAGATCTAGAAAATTATAAAGCTAGCAGGAAGGAGCTTAAGAATGAAATTAGGAGAGCGAGAAGGGGCCATGAGAAGGCCTTGGTGAGCAGGATAAAGGAAAACCCCAAGGCATTCTACAATTATGTGAAGAGCAAGAGGAGAATACGTGAGAGAATAGGACCAATCAAGTGTGACAGTGGAAAAGTGTGTATGGAACTGGAGGAGATAGCTGACGTACAGAATGAATACTTTGCTTCAATATTCGCTATGGAAAAGGACCTTGGCGATTGTAGGGATGACATACAGATAGCCCAGGAAATTATAGACCGTTGAGTCTTACTTCAGTGGTTGGTAAGTTGATGGAGAAGATCATGAGAGGCAGGATTTAAGAACATTGAGAGGCATAATATGATTAGGAATAGTCAGCATAGCTTTGTCAAAGGCAGGTTGTGCTTTAGGAGCCTGATTGAATTTTTTGAGGGTGTGACTAAACACATTGATGAAGATAGAGCAGTAGATGTAGTGTATATGGATTTCAGCAAGGCATTTGATAAGGTACCCCATGCAAGGCTTATTGAGAAAGTAAGGAGGCATGGGATCCAAGGGGACCTTGCTTTGTGGATCCGGAATTGGCTTGTTCACAGAAGGCAAAGGGTAGTTGTAGATGGGTCATATTCTGCATGGAGGTTGGTGATCAGTGGTGTGTCTTAGGGATCTGTTCTGAGATCCTTTCTCTTCATGATTTTTATAAATGACCTGGATGAGGAAGTGGAGGGATGGGTTAGTAAATTTGCTGATGACACAAAGGTTGGGGGTGTTGTGGATAGTGTGGAGGGCTGTCAGAGGTTACAGTGGGACATTGACAGGATGCAAAACTGGGCTGAGAAGTGGCAGAGGGAGTTCAACCCAGATAATAGTGAGGTGGTTCATTTTGGTAGGTCAAATATGATGGCAGAATATAGCACTAATGATAAGACTCTTGACAGTGAGGAGGATCAGAGGGATTTTGGGGTCCGAGTCCATAGGACACTCAAAGCTGCTGCGCAGGTTGACTGTGTGGTTAAGAAAGCATGAGGTGCATTGGCCTTCATCAACCATGGGATTGAATTCAAGAGCCGAGAGGTAATGCTGCAGCTATATAGAACCCTGATCAGGCCCCATTTGTAGCACTGTGCTCAGTTCTGGTCACCTCACTACAGGAAGGATGTGGAAACTATATAAAGGGTGCAGAGGAGATTTATAAGGATGATACCTGGATAGGGGAGCATGCTTTATGAGAATAGGTTGAGTGAACAGGTCTTTTCTCCTTGGAGCAACGGAGGATGAGAGTGGACCTGATAGAGATGTACAGTGGCATGCAAAAGTTTGGGCATCCCTGGTCAAAATTTCTGTTACTATGAATAGTTAAGTGAGTAGAAGGTGAGCTGATCTCCAAAAGTCATAAAGTTAGAGAATAAATCAAGGAAGGTAGTGCACCTGTGGCTGACAAGAGAAATTAGGGATAGTATCAATTCCAAAGAAGCAGCATACAAATTAGCCAGAGAAAGTGGCTCACCTGAGGACTGGGAGAAATTCAGAGTTCAGCAGAGGAGGACAAAGGGCTTAATTAGGAAGGGGAAAAAAGATTATGAGAGAAAACTGGCAGGGAACATAAAAACTGACTGTAAAAGCTTTTATAGGTATGTAAAAAGGAAAAGACTGGTAAATACAAAGGTAGGTCCCCTACAGACAGAAACAGGTGAATTGATTATGGGGAGCAAGGACATGGCAGACCAATTGAATAATTACTTTGGTTCTGTCTTCACTAAGGAGGACATAAATAATCTTCCAGAAATAGTAGTGGACAGAGGGTCCAGTGAGATGGAGGAACTGAGCGAAATACTTGTTAGTAGGGAAGTGGTGTTAGGTAAATTGAAGGGATTGAAGGCAGATAAATCCCCAGGGCCAGATGGTCTGCATCCCAGAGTGCTTAAGGAAGTAGCCCAAGAAATAGTGGATGCATTAGTGATAATTTTTCAAAACTCGTTAGATTCTGGACTAGTTCCTGAGGATTGGAGGGTGGCTAATGTAACCCCACTTTTTAAAAAAGGAGTGAGAGAGAAACCGGGGAATTATAGACCGGTTAGCCTAACGTCGGTGGTGGGGAAACTGCTGGAGTCAGTTATCAAAGATGTCATAACAGCACATTTGGAAAGCGGTGAAATCATCGGACAAAGTCAACATGGATTTGTGAAGGGAAAATCATGTCTGACGAATCTCATTGAATTTTTTGAGGATGTAACTAGTAGAGTGGATAGGGGCGAACCAGTGGATGTGGTATATTTGGATTTTCAAAAGGCTTTTGACAAGGTCCCACACAGGAGATTAGTGTGCAAACTTAAAGCACATGGTATTGGGGGTAAGGTATTGATGTGGATGGAGAATTGGTTAGCAGACAGGAAGCAAAGAGTGGGAATAAATGGGACCTTTTCAGAATGGCAGGCGGTGACTAGTGGGGTACCGCAAGGCTCAGTGCTGGGACCCCAGTTGTTTACAATATATATTAATGACTTGGATGAGGGAATTAAATGCAGCATCTCCAAGTTTGCGGATGACACGAAGCTGGGTGGCAGTGTTAGCTGTGAGGAGGATGCGAAGAGGGCAAATTCATGGCAGATGCAATTTAATGTGGATAAATGTGAAGTTATCCACTTTGGTAGCAAAAATAGGAAAACAGATTATTATCTGAATGATGGCCGATTAGGAAAAGGGGAGGTGCAACGAGACCTGGGTGTCATTATACACCAGTCATTGAAAGTGGGCATGCAGGTACAGCAGGCGGTGAAAAAGGCGAATGGTATGCTGGCATTTATAGCGAGAGGATTTGAGTACAGGAGCAGGGAGGTACTACTGCAGTTGTACAAGGCCTTGGTGAGACCACACCTGGAGTATTGTGTGCAGTTTTGGTCCCCTAATCTGAGGAAAGACATCCTTGCCATAGAGGAAGTACAAAGAAGGTTCACCAGATTGATTCCTGGGATGGCAGGACTTTCATATGAAGAAAGACTGGATGAACTGGGCTTGTACTCGTTGGAATTTAGAAGATTGAGGGGGGATCTGATTGAAACGTATAAAATCCTAAAGGGATTGGACAGGCTAGATGCAGGAAGATTGTTCCCGATGTTGGGGAAGTCCAGAACAAGGGGTCACAGTTTGAGGATAAAGGGGAAGCCTTTTAGGACCAAGATTAGGAAAAACTTCTTCACTCAGAGAGTGGTGAATCTGTGGAATTCTCTGCCACAGGAAGCAGCTGAGGCCAGTACATTGGCTATACGTAAGAGGGAGTTAGATATGGCCCTTGTGGCTACGGGGGTCAGGGGGTATGGAGGGAAGGCTGGGGCGGGGTTCTGAGTTGGATGATCAGCCATGATCATAATAAATGGCGGTGCAGGCTCGAAGGGCCAAATGGCCTACTCCTGCACCTATTTTCTATGTTTCTATGAAACATTCTTTTCAACATTTTAAGCAAGATTAGTGTATTATTTTTGTTTTGTACAATTTTAGAGTGAAAAAAAGGAAGGAAGCACCATGCAAAAGTTTGGGCACCCCAAGAGATGTGAGCTCTCAGATAACTTTTACCAAGGTCTCAGACCTTAACTAGCTTGTTAGGGCTGTGGCTTGTTCACAGTCATCATTAGGAAAGGCCAGGTGATGCAAATTTCAAAGCTTTATAAATACCTTGACTCCTCAAACCTTGTCCCAACAATCAGCAGCCATGGGCTCCTCTAAGCAGCTGCCTAGCACTCTGAAAATTAAAATAAATGATGCCCACAAAGCAGGAGAAGGCTATAAGCAGATAGCAAAGCGTTTTCAGGTAGCCATTTCCTCAGTTCGTAATGTAATTAAGAAATGGCAGTTAACAGGAATGGTGGAGGTCAAGTTGAGGTCTGGAAGACCATGAAAACTTTCCAAGAGGACTGCTCGCAGGATTGCTAGAAAGGCAAATCAGAACTCCCGTTTGACTGCAAAAGACCTTCAGGAAGATTTAGCAGACTCTGGAGTGGTGGTGCATTGTTCTATTGTGCAGCGACACCTACTCAAATATGACCTTCATGGAAGAGTCATCAGAAGAAAACCTTTCCTGCGTCCTCACCACAAAATTCAGCGTCAGAAGTTTGCAAAGGAACATCTAAACAAGCCTGATGCATTTTGGAAACAAGTCCCGTGGACTGATGAAGTTAAAATAAACTTTTTGGCCGCAATGAGCAAAGGCATGTTTGGAGAAAAAAGGGAGCAGAATTTCATGAAAAGAACACCTCTCCAACTGTTAAGCACAAGGGTGGATCGATCATGTTTTGAGCTTGTGTTGCAGCCAGTGGCACGGGGAACATTTCACTGGTAGAGGGAAGAATGATTTCATTTAAATACCAGCAAATTCTGGAAGCAAACATCACACCATCTGTAAAAATGTTGAAAATGAAAAGTGGATGGCTTCCATAACAGGACAATGATCCCAAACACACCTCAAAATCCACAATGGACTACCTCAAGAGGCGTAAGCTGAAGGTTTTGCCATGGCCCTCAGAGTCCCCCGACCTAAACATCATCGAAAATCTGTGGATAGACCTCAAAAGAGCAGTGCATGCAAGATGGCCCAAGAATCTCACAGAACTAGAGGCCTTTTGCAAGGAAGAATGGGCAAAAATCTCCCAAACAAGAATTGAAAGACTCTTAGCTGGCTACAGAAAGCGCTTACAACCTGTGATACTTGCCAAAGGGGGTGTTACTAAGTACTGACCATGCAGGGTGCCCAAACTTTTGCTTTGGGCCCTTTTCCTTTTTTGTTATTTTGAAACTGTAAAAGATGGAAATAAAAAAGTAAATTTGCTGAAAATATTAAAGAAATGTGTCATCTTTAACTTTATGCCTTTTGGAAATCAGGTCATCTTTTACTCGCTTCACAGTAACAGAAATTTTGACCAGGGGTGCCCAAACTTTTGCATGCCACTGTATGAGAGGCATTGATCATGTGCACAGTCAGAGGCTTTTTCCCAGGGCTGAAACGGCTAACACAAAAGGGCACAATTTTAAGTGCTTGGAAGTAGGTACAGAGGAGATGTCAGAGTTAAGTTTTTTTATGCAGAGAGTGGTGGGTGCATGCAATGGGCTGCCGGTGATGGAGGCGGAAACAATAGGGTCTTTTAAGAGACTCCTGGATAGGTACATGGAGCTTAGAAAAATAGAGGGCTATGGGTAACCCTAGGTAATTTTTAAAGTAAGTACATGTTCGGCACAGCATTGTGGGCCGAATGGCCTGTATTGTGCTGTAGGTTTTCTATGTTTTACTTCCACTCTTAAAATCTGGATTTATTTTTTGCTGAGGTTTTCATCTGTGTTAGTCATTGCTGCCTCTGTCACAGCTGCCGCTGGCTGTTCAAACTTTGAGCATATAGATTGTCTTGTCTTCTGTTGTCAAGGTCATATCAGGTTGATCAAGGAAAACACTTTCTCAGATAAACAAAATTCAAAATTAAAAAAAGTTTAAACACTGATAATAATGAAAATATTACTACCACCTTTACACATCCTTCAGATCCGTTAGTCTTGCGAGACCATGGATCTGCGCCTGGAAAGTCTTCACTCTCCAGGGTGCAGGCCTGGGCAAGGTTGTATGGAAGACCTGCAGTTGCCCATGCTGCAAATCTCCCCTCTCCACGACACCAATGTTGTCCAAGGGAAGGGCATTAGGACCCATACAGCTTGGCACCAGTGTCGTTGCAGACCAAGGTGTGATTAAGTGCCTTGCTCAAGGACACAACACGTTGCTTCGGCTGGGGCTCAGATACCTTGGCTCTATTTACACCATTCATCCACAGCTTCATTACCTCTGCATTGTGTCTTCGGATATGTAAAACCAGGCATCCACCAGAAAGTCTTCTGCCCATACCCTAATAGGACAAGTCTTTTTGGTTCATTACCCTGTGTTTAATATCCTACAGTGGTTCTTGATTAAATAACACCTTGATTTTAAATCAGATTCAATTGTGTTTTAACAAATAATTTTGCACACCATTTCAGTAAAATCCATGAAATAATTAGTTTAAATGCTTCCAATTTACTTTAAATGGTGAGCATTTAAAGTCATCAAATTAATACACTTGCATTTCGTGTGCCTTTGGCACTGGCCATCAAAATTAGTTTTAGCAACAGTTAATCTTAATTAGAACAGAATGGGGATTTCATGAAGGGTGTTTATTAGATAAAGCATAAAACAGCATTTATTATTCAATTAATATGCATGCATCAATTTATCTTAAAGAATTGGCAAATTCCCATGTCAAACTACCCATTTTCACTCTTTATAAGAGTTTAGTTCTGAAAAGGCTAATCATGGATTTTCATGAGTTATTTCTACCAATTCTTTTGGTTCTAACATTCGAGGCTTTAGGCACATTGTTGTTGTTACTGACTGATCAAATTGTACACATTTTAAATGATTGATTTTCAAACTAGTTATATCAAGGCAGCTTTGCAAATCTACTCAACTGCCATTATTTGAGAGTGTCACCAAATACATCAACTAGGTAAACACAGAGTGGTAGGTACGTAGAACACACAGCAATGGATGGCAGTAGAGGCAATTACATTAGGGACATTAGACAGGCACATAGATGAAAGAAAAATGGAGGGCTATGCGGGAGAGAAGAACTTAGGTTGATTATGGAGTAGGGTAAAAGGTTGGTACAACATAGTGGGCTGAAGGGCCTGTACTGTGCTGTAAGGTTCTATGTTCTAGATTTGAGGAAACCCCATCAGAGGATTAAAGTCACATTTGACACCAATATTGTGGAATCCAATCTGTTCTTAATGCAGAGTGGCATCATTGCTGTTAATGAACTTCCCTCTTTTACAGTGCTGGACTGAAACTATTCGCTGATAATTCTAAAAAACAACTCTATTCCTAGCTTCTTCACTAAATCAAGGTAGCTTACCTTTGCATACTATAGAAACTGGATAATACTGAAGCCTATGATGCTAAGTGACAAAGAGCCAGTTAATAACCAAACCCAACAACAGGTTGAACCCATTCTGCCTGCCTGGTAACTACAGCATCAGTTTTTCCCATCAACATTGTCCATGCCACCACAGACTGCAGCCATCCAACCAGTGTCCAATTGCCCGAGCTGGTATCAGTAACTCAAATTTTGTTTGACAGTTTGGTCTATTTGTGATTTCTTTTTGTACTACACCGGATATTCAAAAGAGTTGACTAATCGCATATGGGTCTGAAATTCTTCAGTTTCTATTTGGGCAAGCTTCTGTGTGTGCTCACATTATCATGTACTCACAATTAAAAGTAAATAGATTATTATCAAGGTAGTAAAATCAAGATAGAAACTTTAACTTAATAACTAAGAATCTATAGTCCACCATTTTTCTGGGAACCAAGGTGCTCCTCTAGTATTAGGAATCATTTGCAAGGTCCAAGTATAAAAACTACACAACAGTCCTAAAGTACATGGTGTTCAAACCGAATCTGTTCTCAAATCTGCTGAACACTGCCACTGAATAATCTATTCTGAGTGAACATTAAAGATAAACTAGTTTTTATAACGGCATCTCTAATGCATCTAAAGTATTTTTTTCCTCAAAGGGATCAAACTATATACTCAAGAATGTTTCGAATAAATGTCATCAGAATGACTTGTATCCAAATATAACAAAAAGATTTTTTCCCCTTTGGAAAGGACAACTTTAAGGATAAAGCATGAAACATTGACTGTTTACTCTTTTCCATAGATGCTGCCTGACTGGTTGAGTTCCTCCAACATTTTGTGTGTTACTTGGATTTCCAGCATCTGCAGATTTTCTCGTGTTTGTAGATAAAGAAACTGGCAACATTCACTGGAGAAGACTTAAAAATTCTATTAGTAAGGTAAATGAAACTGGTGAAAATGAAAACATTCTACTTAGCAGGCATGCCAAATCAGTGCAATTCTCTTCATGATTACATAGAACACAGAACATAGAATAGTACAGCACAGTACAGGCCCTTCAGCCCACTTTGTTGTGTGAACCCTCAAACCCTGCCTCCCACATAACCCCCCACCTTAAATTCCTTCATATACCTATCAGAAAGTAGTCCTACAGAACTATCGCATTAGAACATAGAACATTACAGTACAGTCCAGACCCTTTGGCCCACAATGTTGTACCAGACTTTAACTGACTCTATAATCAGTTATCCCTTCCCTCCTACATAGCCCTCCATTTACTATCATGCATGAGTCTATCTAAGAGTTTCTTCCACACCCCTAATGCATCTGCCTATATCACCACTCCTGGCAAGGTATTTCATGTATTTACCATTCTCTGTGGAAAATAAGTTAGCTCTGAAATCCTCCTATACTTTCCTCCAATCATCTTAAAATAATGCCCCTTCATAGTAGACATAATTCTTGTTTTTCTAATTCTCACAACAACCAACCTAATATTGTTCATCTGATATGTCTGCCAAATTAAGTGCAGATCAGTGACCATAAAGGACAACATTGCAATTGTCCTCTTTGTGGCCAGCAGAGGGGACCCTCTCTGGTGTAGACTCTTTTTAGTTTACCTTTCAAGAATGGAAATATTTAGCTCCGGCATACTATTTTGTAAGGTGGAAGATTTCTTTTCAAATCATCCCACCATATAGCCTAAACCCAACAGGAATGACATTGCTTGCCCAAGGAATAAACCAAGTTATTTTGTTCACATATTTGACAGTTATGAATTAGTAGTGGATAATGAAGGAAAAACTGCTGGATCTGGTGACTCTTCCTTGGTCAGCTGATTCACTGTTTTGCAACAGGATAATTGTGCCATGTAATGAAACATGCACCATTGTACTTACACACTCAGTTAGCTTGTCTTCCTTTTAATGTTGCATTTCTGATTAAACATATTGTGAAGTCAATTGAAGGTTAAATATTATGGGTCAGAAGTTTGTAAGTTGGTAGGTGTTGTAAATTTTCTGCGTCAGGTTTAAAAAAAGAAAGCATGAAATGACTGCTTCTGTTAAAATATATTTTTGACATTTTGAAGCAATGATGTATAAAGTGTGGCAGACAAAAAATGTCATGAGTTTAAATGTGTGTTTAAAAAAAGCCAGAGCAAGCGAGGGGAGTGAGAACAGGAATATAGAGATTGATGGACATAAATAAGACAGGGTTATTCCCGCTCACCTACCACCAACTTTAAATTCCTCAGTGTTATCATTTCAGAGGACCTGTCCAGGGTCCAGCACATAAGGGTCATTATGAAGAAAGCACGGTGGCGCTTCTACTTTCTTAGAAGTTTGCGAAGAGTTGACGTGTCATCTAAAACTTTGACAAACTTTTATAGGTGTGGGGTGGAGAGTACATTGACTGATTGCATCACCACTTGGTATAGAAACACCAATGCCCTTGAATGGAAAAGCCTACAAAAAGTAGTGGATACGGCCCAGTCCATTATGGGTAAAGCCTTCCCCACCACTGAACACATCCAATGGAGTGCTGTTGCAGGAAAGCAGCTTCCATCATCAAGAGCTCCACCATCCAGGCCACTCTCCCTTCTTGCTGCTGCCATCAGGAAGAAGGTACAGGAGCCTCAGGACTCACACCACCAGGTCATGGAACAGCTTTTACTCCTCAACCAACAGGCTCTTTAACCAGAGGGGATAACTTCACTCAATTTCACTCACCCCATCACTGAACTATGGTCTTACTTTCATGGACTTTTCATCTCATGTTCTCGAATATTTATTGCATGCTTGCTTATTTATCTATTAATTAATTAACTGATTTGATATTTGCACAGTTTGTTTTCTTTGGCACATTGGTTGTTTGTCCGTGCTGTTGGGTGCAGTCTTTCATTAATTCCATGGTGTTTTCTGTATTTACTGTGAATGCCCACAATAAAATGAATACAGGGCTGTATATGGTGACAAATATGTACAGTACTTTGATAATAAATTTACTTTAAACTTTGAACCAAGCTCAAGAAAATTGTAAAGGACCAAACCTATGATAAGCTCATTCAGAAAGTCAGGAGACATGGGATCCAGGGAAATTTGGCTGTGTACATTCAGGACTGGCTTGCCCTTAGAAGGCAGAGAGCAGTAGCTGCTGGGGGTGTACTCTACCTGGAGGTCTGTGACTAGTGGTGTTCTTGACAGATCTGTTCTGGGACCCCTGCTCTATGTGATTTTCATAAATGACTTGGATGAGGAAGTGGAAAGGTGGATTAGTAAGGTTGCAGATGACACAAAAATTGGTGGTGTTGTGGATAGTGTGAAAGATTGTCTTAGGTTACAACGGGACATTGATAGGATGCAGAACTTGGCTGAGAAGTGGCAGGTGGACTTCAATCCAGAAAACTGTGGATGCACTCTGAATAATTGAAGACTGAAGGCAGAGTACAAGGTTGATGACTGAGTTCTTAGCAGTGTGGAGAATACGTAGATCCCTCAAAGTTGCAACACAAGTTGATAGGTGGTTAAGAAGGCATATGGTGTGTTGGCCTTCATTAGTCGGGGTATTGAATTCAAGAGCTGTGAAGTAACATTGAAGCTCTTTAAACTCTGGTTATACCACACTTGGAGTATTGTGTTCAGTTCTACTTACTTCATTATAGGAGGATGTGGAAGCTTTAGAGAGGGTGCAGAAGAGATTTACCAGAATGCTGCCTGCATTAGAGAGCATGTTTTATGGCGAAAAGTTAAACAAGTTAGGGCTTTTTACTTTGGAACAAAGGAGGATGAGAGGTGAGTTGATAGAGGCGTAGAAAATGATAAGAGGCATTGATAGAGTGGACACCCAGCACGATTTGCCCATGATGGAAATGGCTAATACAAGAAGGCAAAATTTTAAGGTGAGTGGAGTGAAGTTTAAGGGTAACATCAGAGGTAAGTTTTTTTTAAAATACAGAGAATGATGGATGTGTAGAATGCCTTTCTGGGTGTTATGGTAGAAGCAGATACATTCATACATTTAAGACTCTTAGATAGGCACATGTACAAAAGAAAATTGGAGAGCTATTTGAGAGGGAAGAGTTAGATCGAACTTGGAGGAGGCTAAAAGGATGCCACAACATTGTGATTGTATTGTTCTATGTTCTAAACTCATTGGTTGCATGTTACAGAAACAGTGGAGACATTGACTGATTGCAACAATCAAGCTCTTTTAATTAGTGCAGAACAGTCACGACATGGAGAGGGGAAAACCCAAGTGGTGAAAATTTGTGGGAACCAGATATCCACAGTCTCTTGTGCTTCCTCGAGCATGGACAACGTCATGTTTCAAATTATTCCTATAATGGATCTCATTGAACAAATCAATACTGTTTCCACCATCTCTGTAGGGAGTCTGTTCCTCGGTTATTCATTCACTAAATTACTGTATTTGCTGATTAGTCTTAATTCTGCCTCCCACTTCAACTGCAGTCTGTGTCCTTTCACTCCACTGTTCTGGATGAGGTCAAATTGCTTGCTCTAGTTGACCATATCCAGTCTTTTTCAAATCTAAATAGCATTAATTATTTTACCCCTCAACCTCTTCTAGTGAAATGTACTTAGTTTACATAATCACTCTGCATAACCCACTACCCACATCTCCTCAGTACAATAGATGTCTAGTAAAATTTACAAATATCAACAGTTACACAGGCCTTTGTTGACACTTACACATAGTTCAAACTGAGGACCCAATTTTAAAAGAATATGTATTTTAGAAATTAGGGCAACATTCACCAGAGCTACATACAAACCTAAAATAGCTCTTGATGAAGAGTCGATGCATTACTATAGGTTTAAAATTAAATCCAAATCAATAAGCTATTTACTGAATCAAGGTCAAAATAAATGAAAAACTATGAGTAACTGAATGATTGCAGAAAATTCAACCACAAGCTTGTTATGATCTGCTCAAGTACCACACAAACAAAGGCATCTGTCAATATGTTTCAGTGTTAAAAGCGCAACTGTCTGATACCATTGATAGATGAATTATTGTGACACAAAACCAACATTACAGCCAGCTTCAGCATGAATTGGCAATGTGCCCTTTTCTATCTGACTTCTGTTGGATCCCTCAATGTTGGGTCAATGCCAAAGAGCAGATCACTTAAGACTGTCTTTTGAGGATATGAAAGAGTCAGAAAACACCATTAAACAAAAAAATGCAAACATCACACTCTTGAAAATACAGTAAAGCCAATCAAGAGCACTGAGTTAGCACAAATATGAAGCAATATATGTAGTGAGATTGGAATATATAAGATTATGGATAGGGAAGATGTTCAAAATATTTTTTTCTATGATGGGGATATCAAAAACAAGAAGAAATGAGTGAGAGGAGGCACACACAAAATGCTGGAGGAACTCAATAGGCAATAGACAATAGGTGCAGAAGTAGACCATTCAGCCCTTCAAGCCTGCACCACCATTCTGAGATCACGGCTGATCATTTACTATCAATACCCGGTTCATGCCTTGTCCCCATAACCCTTGATTCCCCCATCCATAAGATACCTATCTAGCTCCTTCTTGAAAGCATCCAGAGAACTGGCCTCCACTGCCTTCTGAGGCAGCACATTCCACACCTCCACAACTCTCTGGGAGAAGAAGTTCCTCCTCAACTCCGTCCTAAATGACTTACCCCTTATTCTTACATACCCTCTGGTACTGGACTCTCCCAGCATCTGGAACATATTTTCTGCCTCTATCTTGTCCAATCCCTTAATAATCTTATATGTCTCAATCAGATCCCCCCTCAATCTCCTTAATTCCAGCATGTACAAGCCCAGTCTCTCTAACCTCTCTGCGTAAGACAGTCCGGACATCTCAGGAATTAACCTAGTGAACCTACGCTGCACCTCCTCCACAGCCAGGATGTCCTTCCTTAACCCTGGAGACCAAAATTGCACACAATACTCCAGGTGTGGTTTCACCAGGGCCCTGTACAAATGCAAAAAGGATTTCCTTGCTCTTGTACTCAATTCCCTTTGTAATAAAGGCCAACATTCCATTAGCCTTCTTCACTGCCTGCTGCACTTGCTCATTCACCTTCAGAGACTGATGAACAAGTACTCCTAGATCTCTTTGTATTTCACCCTTACCTAACTCCACACCGTTCAAATAATAATCTGCCTTCCTGTTCTTGCTCCCAAAGTGAATAACCTCACACTTATTCACATTAAATGCCATCTGCCAAGTTTCTGCCCACTCACCCAGCCTATCCAAGTCACCTTGAATTCTCCTAACATCCTCATCACATGTCACACTGCCACCCAGCTTAGTATCATCAGCAAACTTGCTGATGTTATTCACAATGCCTTCCTCTAAATCATTGACGTAAATCGTAAACAGCTGTGGTCCCAATACCGAGCCCTGTGGCACCCCACTAGTCACCACCTGCCATTCTGAGAAACACCCATTCACTGCTACCCTTTGCTTTCTATCTGCCAACCAGTTTCCTATCCATGTTAATATCCTCCCCCCAATGCCATGAGCTCTGATTTTACCCACCAACCTCCTATGTGGTACCTTATCAAATGCCTTCTGAAAGTCAAGGTACACCACATCCACTGGATCTCCCGCGTCTATCTTCCTGGTTACATCCTCGAAAAACTCCAATAGATTAGTCAAGCATGATTTGCCCTTGGTAAGTTCATGCTGGCTCGGCCCAATCCTATCACTGCTATCAAGATATGCCACTATTTCATCTTTAATAATGGACTCTAGCATCTTCCCCACTACTGATGTTAGGCTAACAGGGTGATAGTTCTCTGTTTTCTCCCTCCCTCCTTTCTTAAAAAGTGGGATAACATTAGCCATTCGCTAATCCTCAGGAACTGATCCTGAATCTAAGGAACATTGGAAAATGATCACCAATGCATCCGCAATTTCCAGAGCCACCTCCTTTATTACCCTAGGATGCAGACCATCTGGACCTGGGGATTTGTTAGCCTTCAGTCCCATCAGTCTACTCATCACCGTTTCCTTCCTAATGTCAATCTGTTTCAGTTCCTCTGTTACCCTATGTCCTTGGCCCATCCATACATCTGGGAGATTGCTTGTGTCTTCCCTAGTGAAGACAGATCCAAAGTACTTACTAAATTCGTCTGCCATTTCTCTGTTTCCCATAACAATTTCTCCCAATTCATTCTTCAAGGGCCCAACATTGTTCTGAACTATCTTCCTTCTCTTCACATACCTAAAAAACTTTTGCTATCCTCCTTTATATTCCTAGCTAGCTTGCGTTCATACCTCATTTTTTCTCCCCGTATTGCCTTTTTAGTTAAGTTCTGTTGCTCTGAGTTCTGATGAACGGCCTTTGCCCAAAACGTTGACTCTTTATTCCTTTCCATAGATGCTGCCTGACCTGCGGAGTTCCTCCAGCATTTTGTGTGTGTTGCTCTGGATTTCCAGCGTCTGCAGATTTTTTTTTTTGCACATGGAGTGGTCGATTACTGGAGCATTTTGCCTGAGGAAATGGGTGGAATCAGATACAACTGCTGCATTAAAGAGGCGCAGGCAGAGACTTGAATAAGCAAGACATTGGAGAATGTGGGCAAATAGAATTAGTGATGTTTGATAGCACTGGGCCTGTACTCATTGGAGTTTAGAAGAATGGTGGGGGGAGGTAGATTTCATTAAAACCTATTGAATATTGAAAACTTTAGACAGAGTAGACGTGGACAGGATATTTCCTATAGTCCGGGAGTTTAGGATCAGGGGCCACAGTATCAGAATAGAAGTACATCCCTTTTAAATAGCAATGAGGAGGAATTTCTTTAGACAGACGATGGTGAATCTGTGGAATTCATTGCCACCAATGGCTGTGGAGGCTAAGTCATTGGGTATATTTAAATGGAGGTTGATAGGTTCTTGATTAGTCGGGGAGTCAAAAATTACAAGAGGAAGGCTGGAGAATGGGGTTGGAAGGGATAATAAATCAGCCATGATGGACTGGTGGAGCAGACTTGACAGGCCAAATGGCCAATTTTTTTGCTCCTATGTCTTATGGTCTTATTGAGTATAAGGTGTAAATCTTTTTCTAGCTTTCTTCCACACTTAATCTAAATGCTTGATTAGATTAGATAATCTTTATTTGTCACATGTTCATTGAAACATTTAAACACTGAAATGTGTTGTTTGCATCAATGACCAAAACAGTCCGAGGATGTGCTGAACCTGCAAATGTCACCATGCTTCTGGCACCAACATTACATGCCTACAACTTATTAACCCAAACCCGTACATCTTTGGAATGTGGGAGGAGACCCACATGGTCACAGGGAGAAGGTACAAACTCCTTATATACAGAATTGATCCCCAGTGTTACAGCTTACACTGTAAAATGTTACACTAACTGCTTCGTTACCGTGCTGCCCTTATTTTATATAAAGCAAGAGAAGAATGCATCAGACCTGTGGCTCTAGTTCATCAAAGCTTCAAGCAAGATTGCTGTAGTTAACGAGAAGATGACTATCTTGGGTTGTACTTACCCTGTATCATCAGCGTGGTCCTTCCTGTCTGTTTGGCCAATGTGCAGAGATAATTCCTCACCTCCCTCCATGCTTTGTGCTGACTGCATGTCATTCAGTGTGCAGAAGGAGGCCACTCTCTGGTCTGTCGGTATAGAAACAGGGATAGTTAGAGTGTCACATTCAGAGAGAAACAAAAGACCTTAGTGCTACAGCAGCTCAGTCAAGCAGGACAGCAAACCATGTAGGTTCCGCACATTCAGCATTACTTCTCCTTATCGGATGTGTTGGCTTTGGAGAAGGTCCAGAAGAGGTGTACAAGAATCATTTTGGGAATGAAAATGTTAATGTATGAGCAGCGTATGATAGTTCTGAACCTGTACTTACTGAAGTTCAAAAGAATGAAGGGGGGGGGGTCTCATTGAAACCTCTTGAATATTGAAAGGCCTAGATAGAGTGGATGTAGAGAGGATGTTTCCTATAATGGGGGAGTCAAAGACCAGAGGCTACTGCCTCAGAATACAAGGATGTTCCTTTAGAACAGAGATGAGGAGGAATTTCTTTAGCCAGGGTATGTGAATCTGTAGAATCCATTGCCACAGATGGATATATTTAATGTGAAGGTTATTAGATTCTTGATTAGTAAGGGCATCAGAAAGGGAGAAGGCAGGAGAATGGGGTTGAGAGGGGTAATAAATCAGCCATGATGTAGTGGCAGAGCAGACTCAATGGGCCAAATGGCCTAATTCTGCTCCTATTGTTTTATGTTCTTATTCTGTGAATGCCAAAGGCAGGCTAGTGACATTCACAAAACATTCAATTCAAATCACTCCAAGAACTCAAGGATTTTGCATCAAATGCTATAAGATAAAGCAGTGGACATCAAAACTCTTAAAAGCTCACTTGCTTTTTGACAGTTACATCCAGAGGCTAGCTCCGAGTTCATGTGTCCACACATATCAGAGATAACTGACATATCCATTCTGATCAGCTGTTTCTAATTGGAAACCGAGGCTGTTCTTACTCAAGCCTCCAAAGCCCATCAGAATCTGGATAGACATTTTAGACAGAACTGTCCTTTTACTTCATCTAACCACACTGTTCAGCCACAAAACTGGCACCATATTCATGTCACAAAAAACTGCTAAGTCCCAAGACATGCCCATGACATGTGAAAGTGAACAGGCCTGACATCTTTGATGGGGTTAAAGATTGAAACTAAAGTTAAAGCAACCCCTATGCCCTTTCCCATGGCACCCACAGACTTCTGTTTACACATACACACAAAGGAACATTCCTGATTATGCAGTTCAAGTATGACAGCATTTCCAATGAAAGGCTCTTTAGCTTCATAATAAGATGCCCTCAGGGTCACCTAATTATACCAGGAGGTTGATCGACCCAAGTTGGTTGCAAACAAGCTATCTTGAAATTAGGAAGCATAAACAGTTGAAAATATCATCACATAGCCGACAAAAATCAATCATTTAGCAATTTAGCCTAAAGCAAACTATCAAAACTCACTTAAAAATGATTAAGCCAGAATTCTTCTACTGCCTCTGAGAATTGTGGCCAATAAGATAAATTTGTAATCATATTCTTTACCTCTTACAGAGTTATCACTGATCAAACTCCCTCACACAAACCTCCCGTACACCCTCCTACAGTCTCCTTGTGGACTTCCCATTGTCCCTCCTACAGTTTCCTCACAGATTTACTGCTATCCCTTTACAGTTTCCTCATTGATCTCACTACTGAGCATTAGGTTAGATCAGATTAATTTTATTTGTTACTTGTACATTGAAACTTACAATGAAAGGCGTTTGTCGATTCTGGGGAGCCTGCAAGTGTCACCATGCCTCTGCGCCAATATAGGATGGCCACAAATTTCTAAACCTAATCATACATCTTTGAAATGTGGGTGGAAACCATAGCACCCGGAGGAAGCCCATGGGGTCATGTGGACATACAAACTCCTTACAAAAGTGGCAGGAACTGAATCCTGATCAGTGATCACTTGTGTTACGCTACAATGGTGCCTAGCCTCGGGGACCTGGTGATGCTCTCACAGTTTTCTTGGATTTTGCACATTTCCTCATTTAGCCTTTTCACTGCCTAAATTCCCCCCCATCCCCAAGACCTAACAACAGATCTCTCACAGACATTTGAGCTCCATCCTAGGCATCCACCTGAACACAAACTCAGCTAACCAAACTTCCACATCTTGTCCCGCACCAACATTACTCCTCCATCACTACTTGCCTCAATGAATGACATCAATTCGCTATACAAGTTCTGTCTGTTTTTTTTTACAAATCCATCAATGGACTGAACTACTTTGCACTAAAATTGACTTTTATTTGTTCTAATTGCTTCCTTGTTAAACAATGTGTATCATTTATGTTTTTCTTGTGAATGCTGCTTGCATGATGTTACGTACCTGTGATACTGTCGTAAGTTTTTCATTGCCCTGTGTACTTGTGCATATAACAATAAACTTGACCTTGACCCATTCTTCCACTACCACTTCCCTGCAAGACAACCCTGGGACTTGACTCTACATGGCTTTTGCCCCCTGCAGCTAACTTGTTTTCTGCCTACCCGTAAAACACTTCACATCATTGTTAAACTGTCTTCTGTCCCTGACTTATCCAGACCTAGCCCCATGGTCCAGTCCACCTCTGGGCATCTTCCACTTCTCCACAACTACTACAGTAATTGTGGCATAAATGTAAAATTCAGTAATATTTAACCTATGAATTATATAAAGTGACAACGTGAGGGAATTGGCTTAGGTCTAGTGGAAATGTATAATTCAAAAGGAATTTCATATGAGTCTATCCTGAATCTCATTATTTAATACAGTAAAAGGAGATTATATATTCAAACTCAATTGTGATTAGTATACAGTAAACATTAATCCCTTACACCCTACTCATTTCAACCAACACAAATGATAGGAGCAGATTACCACAGAAGGTTTTGTGAAAAATCTAAGGATTACGATGGTCAACATGGTAGCATATCAGTTAGTATAATGCTTTCCAGCCCCAGCAATCAGGGTTTGATTTCTGCTGCCATCTGTAAGGAGACTGCATGCTCTTCCTGTGACTGCGTGGGTTTCCTCTCACATTTCAAACACGTATGGGTTAGGATTAGTGAGTTGTTGATGCCAGAGGCATGGTGACACTTATGTGCTCTCCCCAGCATATCGTTGGACTGTGTTGGTCATTGACACAAAATGACACATTTGACTGTATGTTTCAATATACATGTGACAAATAGAGCTAATCTTTATACCTTTACCTTAATAAACTTTATAGTCTGACATATAACAATGTGGAAAGGATTTAGAATCAACACACAAACAATATGTTTCTGCTAGCTGGAACTTGCTAAATTAATCCAGAATTAATGATCTTTACAGCAGAATTTTGCCTAGGTTCATCATTACCTTTGCGACCATAAGAAATAGTATACAGCAAAGTGACTGAAAATAAAAATGCAGCTTCATGCATGGAATGCCAGAAAGGTCAGAAGTCATATCCTGGGAGATGATCTTTGTTGACAGAATGAATGTGAAATATGCAGAGTTAAAAAAAGGATTAGAACTGATTATTCTAGGCACAACAGGGCTTGATGGAACTAAAACAAATTAAGTAACAGGCCGCTGATCTAACAAAGGACCGTCATCCCCGTATCAAACACAAGACATGTGTGACTCTTAAGAAGGAACACAAGTCTGGGATGCTTCTAGTTTTCAAATAAACAGTTTCTGTTTCAATGCTACTTTGCTAGCTGGAGGCTATTTTCAATGCTTAAGCAAAGTGGAATATTTTAAAGAGAATTTGAATTGTTTTAATATTCAGTGAAAGCTTACAATCCCTCCATGCTATGTAGTTAATGCATTTCTCAATAATATCAAGATAGTTCTACAAATAATGCTTGATTTGGGCAAAACTAATGATCACTTCAATTATCCTCAATGGAAATGAGCAGCATTTATTGTTTTTTAATTAACTAGGGAAAATAAGTCAAGTGAAGACATTCAGGGGGTGTATTTTGCGCAAAAAGCCAGGTAGGTTGTAATGATTTTCACAGTTAATTACCTTCTAATAACCACAGTAATAGAAAGATTAACTTTATTAAGCTAATCTTTCTAAGTAAAGACTCGGCACTTCAATAAAGTACATAGAGTTACGAAACATGTGGAAGTGTACTTCGGACCACCCAGCTTTGACACAAAAGGGAGAAAACTGATATTGAAAGATGTGTTTCTCCAGCATTTTGTGCCAGTTTGTACTCCTCCCTCCTTCGTCCACCTTCTTATTCTGGTCTCGGCTCCCTTCCTTTAAGGTCCAAAATCTTGACTGTTTATTCCCCTCCATAGATGCTGCCAGACCTGCTGAGTTCCTCTAGCCTTTTGTGTGTGTTGTCAAAAGACATATTGATAAGTATCCAAAACTGTAATGCCTTGCCTCAATTACAGTACATTATGTGCCTTGTGGTTTATCCATCCCCAATATCAAAAACCAGGGGAAAGATCTGGATCATCACAGAAATCTGAATTGAGTTTATGGTTCAGCAACAGGTACTTTCACACTACATCAGACAATACTTTCTCATTCTTTTCCAGTCGTGGAAAAAAATGCACGTCACACTTCTACAGAACATGGTATAAAACTAAGGCATAACACAATATGCATAAATGAGCATTACACAAAGGGGCTCACAGTGTGTCACTGAACAGCTGCAATACAATTTATTATTCATGCTGAATCAGTCCATTCAAGTTTCTTTTTGGGCCTCTCAACTTTAAGCTTTATTATATAAGGGCATGTGGACATTGCTGCCAAAGAATTTATTGCCTGCCTTTGGAAAGGTGCCAATGAAACATCTTCATAATGAGATATCTGTGGGCTACACTCTCATGTTTAACAGGTTGGAACATGCAAATTTAATACAGGGCTTGACAGGGTCAATCCAAGGATGATTTTAATTTTGTCAGAATCCTGTGTCTAGAACCAGGGTTCACAAATCTCAAAATATGTGTTCAGGACACAGAGATGAGAAGATTTGCTTTATTTGTCTTCTCTAGAGATCTCATCTACCTGAACAATGCAACAACTACATAAGCACAGATCTCAGAACACAGAAAATACAAAATCCAATTCACAATGCAATTCACGATGGCCCCAGTTGGGAAGGTCCCCATGGGATTATGTCAGTCACAGTTTTGTCAGTGAGCGGCAGCTTGTTTAGTTGCACACAATTGAAAAAAGAGCAGCAGTGGCATACCTGTAGATTCTACTCACCTTGGGTCTGCACGTTAACAATAGTCAAGAGATATTATCAAAGTGCCTTAAGGGGCAATTGTCAGGCAAGCATTATAATAGATTACTTTAAAAATAATGCTTTCCATTAAGATATCTACCTCCAACAAACAGCTCATCACTGACCCCTATGAAAATTCTTCCAGGCTCATACCTACTACAGAGTATATAGGCATCTACTAATCAATGCTGTGTTACCTATGGAACATCAGCCTGCCCCTCTACCACTGAAAATCAGATTGTGGCCTTCATGTGGCCCTAGGTATGAACTCTGGGCTGTCAACCGTAAGGTATCCACCACTGAAGATTTTCACTATACCTCAGTACATTTGGCAATAATAAACCAATTCCGGTTCCAAGGCCTGTGCCATATTCAGGCTTGGGATGAGAAATATAACTTGTCCCTACCAAGTGGTTAAGTGCTGCATGGATGTTAAGGGTTGCCACTTTCACATCTTTTCTGAAATTCAGCTCTTCTGTCGATGTTTGGACATACAGTAGGCTCCAATGATTATCTGAAATTGTTGAATTTGAATTGAGGCCTGAGGGCTATGAGTGCCTGACTGGAAGATAAGACACTGTTCATTGAGCTTTGGGCTTTACTGGAGTAGTGTTAAGAGATCAGGAACAGACAGATCAGAGTGGAGAATTAAATTGACAGGCAATAGTTAAGTATTGAATTCTCCACACATACCGCTTGACTTGGTGTTGGTTTATGATTGATACAGTAAAAAGTTTGTCTTGCATGCTGTTCATACAAATCCACAGTATATTGAGCTAGAATAAGGTAAAATAATAACGATGCAGAATAAAGTGTGGAAGCTTCCTCCCAGATTCCAAAGATAGAGATTGGTAAAGGTTAGTGAGCTGTGGGCATGCGATGTTGGCAGTGAAAGTGTGTCTGTGTTGGTCATTGACACAGACAATGCATTTCACTGAATGTTTTGATGTACAGTGACAAATATAACTAACCTTTAGATGAGAAAGTGAATTCCTGTCTGACATTGGTGCTTTAACATCAGAAGCTTGCGAGTTTAAACCTTAATTAGGACTGTCAATGTGATGTGAGGTAGAAGTGGTGCTATGTAATGGGAGATATAATCCTTTCAGTGGTGGTGGATGGGAAGTGCATTAAAGTTCTTCCCGAGCATTTGGCTGATCTTGGTCATTAACATGAATGGACATATCTGATTTTGTAACTGGAGAATCTGCAGTGTAGACTATTGGGACATCATCATTAAAAGATTTATCCCAAGTTTACAATAAGAGAAGCTCACATCCAACATCACTGGTTGTTCTGGAGGACCCACAGCAGAGATGGCCGGGTAGGATCTGAAGTTAAACTAGTAAGTATGTTACTTTTCTTGAGAAGAATTGCTAAAAACAAGGTTACAACACTGCATGAGTTTCAGCTTAATGCTGAAGGCTCAAATACTGTGGAACTAACCTTCGGAAATAATCAATAAATTTGAGGCTCTCTGGCACAAATTTTGTGGGGTTGGAAGAGAAATTTATAATTATTTTCCCGAATTAGCTGCAGAATATTTTGCCTTCTCTGCCTGTCCTATAGGTACAGGAAGAGAAGCAGGGACCAATAACAGCTGATGTGAAACAGGGTGAAGATATGTGGGCATTTACTTATATATACCTGCCACATTCCAGAGCCTTCCATCTGTTCTTTTGACTTTAAGATTTGGAAGATGTTGTAATGAAATAAAAAAGTAAAAACATTTAACGAACATTGTACCTGCAGCCTGTTATTCCATTATCAAGGTCTGTATGTACTAGCCTGTCAGATATCTTTATGGAAAGCATATTTCTGAAGTCATCTATTGTAATGTTCACCTGACAACTGACCCTTACAGCTCAAGGCTCTTTGATAGTGCCAATTTTGGTTTTATTTTTAACATTGTGATCCAAGGTGGACAAAAACCCAGTCGTGCCACTGTAAATGCTCCTCACTTAAGCTTCTTTTCAATTATGTGCAATGAAATAAGCTGGAGTATATTACTTATCCATGGCAACAATGAAAATAAAGCCCTAGACTGCATGTAGTCAAGTGTTAGGTAATCTGACTTGACAATCTGAATATATCCAGAGCTTCACATGGAAAGAAAAAACTATATAGTGCTATTCACAACCCCTAAACACCACAAAAGCACTTTATGGCTCATGAAAATTCTGTGAAGTACGGCCACTGTTGTTGTCTTTTTTTTTTGTGTGCCCATACTCTGCCAGAGCCCCGGTAACCACTTTTCAAGTGGTTGTCTTGGAGGAAAGATTCTGTGAGTGGTCCCCCACATCCTTCTCACAGCGCAGTTTTTTTTGTTTACGAGGCCGAGTTGCGAGCTCGACACTCAACCTGGCACAGATGGAAAGTGTGCCCGGGAGCGGCCCAACTGGATTCGAACTTGGGAACCTTCGCTCTGGAGTCCGGCGCTGATGTCACTGCGCCACCAGCCGGGTATGTTGTTATATATGGGAGCAAATCAGGCACACCAAGGCTGAGCAGAAAATAAAATGATTATAACCAGATGAGAATTTGAGGGATAATTCTATTTATTTAAGTATTTATTTATTTTTATTTAGTAATACAGTGTGGAGTAGGCCCTTCAAGCCACCCCAACCCAGCAGCCCTCGATGACCCCGTTTTAGACAATAGACAATAGGTGCAGGAGTAGGCCATTCGGCCCTTCAAGCCAGCACCATTATTCACTGTGATAATGGCTGATCATCCACAATCAGTACCCCGTTCCTCCTTCTCTCCATATCCCTTGACTCCGCTATCTTTAAGAGCTCTATCTAACTCTTTCTTGAAAGCATCCAGAGAATTGGCCTCCACTGCCTTCTGAGGCAGAGCATTCCACAGATCCACAACTCTCTTGGTGAAAAAGTTTTTCCTCAACTCCATTCTAAATGGCCTACCCCTTATTCTCAAATTGTGGCCTCTGGTTCTGGACTCCCCCAACATCGGGAACATGTTTCCTGCCTCTAGCGTGTCCAATCCCTTAATAATCTTATATGTTTCAATCAGATCCCCTCTCATCCTTCTAAATTCCAGTGTATACAATCCCAGTCGCTCCAATCTTTCAACATATGACAGTCCCGCCATCCTGGGAATTAACCTCGTGAACCTATGCTGCACTCCCTCAACAGTAAGAATGTCCTTCCTCAAATTTGGAGACCAAAACTGTACACAATACTCCAGGTGTGGTCTCACCAGGGCCCTGTACAACTGCAGAAGGACCTTTTTGCTCCTATACTCAACTCCTCTTGTTATGAAGGCTAACATGCCATTAGCTTTCTTCACTGCCTGCTGTACCTGCATGCTTACTTTCAGTGACTGATGAACAAGGACACAAAGATCTCATTGTACTTCCCCTTTTTCTAACTTGACACCATTCAAATAGTAATCTGCCTTCCTGTTCTTGCCATCAAAGTGGATAACCTCACATTTATCCACATTAAACTGCATCTGCCCACTCACCCAACCTGTCCAAGTCATCCTGCATTATCTCAACATCCTCCGCACATTTCACACTGCCACCCAGCTTTGTGTCATCTGCAAATTTGCTAATGTTACTTTTAATCCCTTCATCTAAATCATTAATGTATATTGTAAATAGCTGTGGTCCCAGCACCAAGCCTTGCAGTACCCCACTAGTCACCTCCTGCCATGCTGAAAGGGACCCATTTTAACCCTGACCTAATCACCGAACAATTTAAAATGACCAATTAAGCTATGCTAACCACGTCTTTGAGCTCTGGGAGTAAACCAAAGCACCGAGGAAAAACCCACACATTCCACGGGGAGGGCATACAGAGACTCTATACAAAGGATGCAAGAATTGAACTCTGATTCCCCGAGCTGTAATAGTGTTGCACTAACTGCTACACTACTACGGCACCCAGAAATCTGGTACAAATTCCTATACTTCATTGAAAATGATAACATGCAATCTGTTATATGCAGCTGAGTGAGAAGGCAGTGTTTTAATCCAGGAACTGCATGTTGGACAATGCAGTATTCCATTACACTGCAATGGAGCCAATGACAACATTGACTTTTGAGCTTGTGTCTATTGAGTGGAACATGAGCTCAGAGGCAAGAGTGCTCCCAATGGAAGCAAAACTGACACCATTCACTTCCCACACCGGCACATTACTTTAAATCCCTTTTGAATTGGCTCCTGGAAAATTAATGTATATTCCATATACACTAAGTGGCCACTTTATTTAGTACCTCATGTACCTAATAACGTGGCCACTAAGTGTATTTTCCTGGTCTTCTGCAGCTGTAACTCATCCACTTCAATATATTGTGCGTTCAGAGATGCTCCTTTGCACACAACTGTTATAATGTGTCTTTATTTGAGTTACAATCGCCTTCCTGTCATCTTGAACCAGTCTGGCTATTCTCCTCTGACCTCTCATTAACAATGCGTTTTTGCCCACAATACAGCCGCTTATAAGGTGTTTTTTGTTTTTATTCCATACTCTGTAAACTCTAGAGACTGTTGTCTGTGAAAATCCCAGCAGCTTCTGAGATTCTCAAACCATCCTGTCTGGCAACAACAAACATTCGATCACATTTCTTCCCCATTTTGATGTTTGGTCTGAACAACAACTGAACCTCTTGACCATGTCTACATATTCTTAATGCAATGAGGTTGCTGTCACATGATTAGCTGACTAGATATTTGCAAGGGAAGAGGTGTCCCTAATAAAGTGAGTGTACGTTCTCATTAATGCAGTGAGGTTGCTGTCACATGATTAGCTGACTAGATATTTGCAAGGGAAGAGGTGTCCCTAATAAAGTGAGTGTACGTTCTCATTAGTTTCATATAAATTAACTAGCCTATTTTTGGCTCCTTCGTTCTGAATGATAGTTCTCTCATTGACTGAACACAAGATAAATTCTGTGCAATGTATAATCATTGGACAGATCCCAGAAGCACACTTGACAGACACAGCATCACTCTGGAATCTCCAGGAATTCACAATTAATCTCCTGGACATTGCTGCAAGCATCTTAGAACTTCATGGAGGCATTCATTTTCTTTATTTTCCTGAAATACTTTTTGCGCATACAAAAATATCGAAGGGGAAAAGGATACATGAGTGTTGTGGGATATGAGGTTAATGATGTTGCCTCAAGGAATACATCAGTTCGGAGTTGGCAATTCTACTGAGAGATGATGAAAGAGATGCATTTCTCCAGATGGCTTGACAAAGTGATTGCACAGTTAGACGTAAGGCAATGTATTCTGGTGGGAAAGATAAGGAAGACAACAGTGTGAAGTGATTCACTTTGGAAGGTCGAAGTTAAGGGCAGAATATAGAGCTACACACACAACATATAACTCTGGATTTTCAGCATCTGCAGATTTTCTCATGTTAGAAAATAAAAGGGAGAGGATTCGGCCCAGTACATCAAGGCAAAATCCTCCCAACCATTGAGCACATCCACATGAAATGTTGCATAGAAAAGCAGCATCCATCATCAAAGATCCTCACCACCCAGGGCATGCTCTTTTCTTGCTGTTGCCATCAGGTAGAAGGTACGAGTACCTCAGGACTCACACCACCATGTTCAAGAACAGTTACTTCCCCTTAACCATCAGGCTCCTGAACAAAAGGGGATAACTACACTCATTCTACTGGTGTTCCCACAACCGATGGTTTCTCTTTAAGGACTCTTTACCTTCTTATTTCATGCTCGTTATTTATTGCTATTTATTTAAATTTGCACTTGCACAGTTTGTTGTTCATTAATCCTGTTTACAGTTACTGTTCTATAGATTTGCTAAGTATGCCCGCAGGAAGAGAATCTCAGGGTTATACGTGGTGACATGTAAGTACCTGATAATAAATTTTACCTTGATCTTTGAGTTAATGGCAGGGGAACAGAAGGATTTTGGAGTCCACGTCCACAGATCCCGCAAAGTTGATAGGGTTGTTAAAAAGGCATATAGAAACATAGAAAACCTACAGCACAATATAGGCCCTTCGGCCTGCGGTGCCGTGCCGAACATGTACTTATTTTAGAAATTACCTAGGGTTACCCACAGCCCTCTATATTTTCTAAGCTCCATGTACCTATCCAGAAGTCTCTTAAACCACCCTATCATATTCATATCCACCACCGTCGCCGGCAGCCATTCCACACACTCACCACCCTCTGAAAAAACTTGCCCCGACATCTTCTCTGTACCTACTTCCAAGCACCTTAAAACTGTGCCCTCTTGTGCTAGCCATCTCAGCCCTGGGAAAAAGCCTCTGACTATCCACATGATCACTGCCTCTCATCATTTCATATACCTCTATCAGGTCACCTCTCATCCTCCGTCACTCCAAAGAGAAAAGGCCAAGTTCACTCACCCTATTCTCATACAGCATGCTCCCCAATCCAGGCAACACCCTTGTAAATCTCTCTGCACCCTTTCTATAGTTTCCACATCCTTCCTGTAGTGAAGTGACCAGAACTGAGCATAGTACTCCAAGTGGGGTCTGACCAGGGTCCTATAAAGCTGTAACATTACCTCTTGGCTCTTAAACTCAATCCCACAGTTGATGAAGGCCAATGCACCATATGCCTTCTTAACCACACAGTCAACCTGCACAGCAGCTTTGAGTGTCCTATGGACTCGGACCCCAAGATCCCTCTGATCCTCCACACTGCCAAGAATCTTACCATTAACACTATATTTTGCCATCATATTTGACCTACCAAAATGAACCACCTCACAGTTATCTAGGTTGAACTCCATCTGCCACTTCTCAGCCCAGTTTTGCATCTTATCAATGTCCCACTGTAACCTCTGACAGCCCTCCACACTATCCACAACACCCCCAACCTTTGTGTCATCAGCAAATTTACTAACCCATCCCTTCACTTCTTCATCCAGGTCATTTATAAAAATCATGAAGAGAAGGGGTCCTAGAAAAGACCCCTGAGACACACCACTGGTCACGAACCTCCATGCAGAATATGACCCATCTAAAACCACACTTTGCCTTCTGTGGGAAGCTAAATCTGGATCCACAGAGCAATGTCCCCTTGGATCCCATGCCTCCTTACTTTCTCGATAAGCCTTGCACGGGGAACCTTATCAATGTGCATATGATGTGTTGATCTTCATTAGCTGGGGGAATGTTTCAGCTCTATAAAACTCTGGTTAGATCACACTTGGAATATTGTGTTTAGTTCTGATCACATTATTATAGGAAGGATGTAGAAGCTTTAGAGAGGGTGCAGAGGAGATTTACCAAGATGCTGCCTGGATTAGGGAGCATGTCTTATGAGGAGATGCTCAGCAAGCTAGAGCTTTTCTGTTTGGAGCAAAGGAGGATGAGATATGATGTAACAGAGGCATACAAGATGATAAGAAGCACAGACCAAGTGGACAGCCAGAGACTTTTTCCCAGATGGATATGGCTAATGAGGGGAATTAATTTTAAGGTGTCAGGTGGAAAGAAGAGGGGGATGTCAGAGGTAAGTTATTTTACACAGAGAGTGGTGGATGTGTGGAATGCCCTGCCAAAAGGCAGTGGTAAATTCCTCAGGGCAGAATTAAACACCCATCAGATCCAATGAAAGTGGCACTGATAGCCTTTTGTTTTTACATTCAAATTCTCGTGCAGCATCTACAAGATTTGACCAATCTAAGCAAGGAGCAGTATCAGGCAGAGGCATTAGGCCAGGAACAGTGATTCTAACCCTTCCCTTCCACACAGCCCTCCGTTTCTATCATCTATGTGCCTATCTAAGAATTTTTTAAATGCCCCTGATGTATCTACATCTAGCACCATCCCTGGTAGAGCATTCCAAGCACTCACCACTCCCGATGTAAGCAACTTACCTCTCACATCCCCCTATACCTTCCTCCAATCACCTTAAAATGATGGCCCTGGTATTAGCTATTGCCAGCTGGGAAAAATTCTCTGGCTTTCCACTTGATCTATGCCTCTAATCAACTTGTACATCTCTACTGTCACCTCTCATCTCCTTCACTTCAAACTGAAAACTCCCAGCCCACTCAGCCTATCCTCATATGACGTGCTCTCTGGTCCAGGCAGCATCCTGATAAATCTCCTGTGCACCTCTTTAAAGCTTGCACATCTTTCCTTTAATGAGGTGACCAGAACCGGGAATATTCTAAGTGTGGTATAACTCGGGTTTTATAGAGCTGCAACATTACCTTATGGCTCTTGAACTCAATCTAGTCCACTAATGAAATCCAACACACCATATGCCTTCTCAACAATCTAAGACCAAACACTTCCCAGGAAAGTTTGAACATTAGGCCTCCAAATACTCAAAGTCATGACAGAGATCTTTATTTTAATGAAAAGGTTAGATAGGGAACTTATAGAGAAATATTTCTACTTTTGGGAGTTACTAGACATCATAATTAAAGCATCATCACCAACAAAATTAAACAGAAAAAAGCCTCTTCCTCCAGCGAAAAGAGAGATTATGAAACTTGTAACCACATGAAAAAGACTGAGGTGATATATATATATACACACACATTTATCCAAAACTGGTAAATCACAATGAAGGATTCAACAGAAGGCTATCTTACTAAAATTGGATGAAATTTAGGTGGGGCCTGGTTTCTGTGTAACAGGGCTGGCAGGTCTTTTCTACTTGATGGCACCTTCACTACAAAATCCATCCAATTATTTTGCGCTTGATACCAGTTTGTGACAGAGGTTCCTATATTCTAAGTTGATGCTCCAAATTTAAAACCTGCGATACTGTAAAGACTTGTTGTAGAAGTTAGATTTGTGATTATGTTCTAGGAAACAGAACAATTTCCACATTATCTAAATGGTACAATCCCAATCTGATTTTGCATGCATTCCCATGTAGACATGGCCGCTTTTTATGTACTATGATTTGTAAAATGGAAAATCTATCTAGGCTAGTGTTGTAAATGCCTTGGATTAAAGTTAAAGATTCCTCAGACTCACTGAAAGGGGGCACAGATTTTCATTCTTACCTTCGAAAGCTCGCGCAGCATCTACGAGGTTTGACCAATCTAAGCCAGAAGCAGTATCAGGAAGAGGCATCAAGCCAGGATCGGTGAACCTCGATTTATTCACCAGGGACCCATCAGAAAACCAGAATTCCGCTGCAGAGGGACAGGGAAAAAAAATGTGCCATATTATAACACATACTTGCAATCTGTATTCTTAAATTTTTAAGAATTTATTACCACTACTGTTTTTTTATTTATTTTAGCTAAAGATACAGCTGAAGCTGGACCAACAAGCTGCATCACACAGTAATCCACGTATTTAACACTAGACTAATCACAGGACAATTTACAATGACCAACTAACCTTAAACTAACCACATCTTTGTACTGTGGGAGGAAACCCACGTGGTCATGGGGGAAACCTATAAACTTACAGATGGCACCAGAAATGAACTCCAATGCCCTGAACCATAATAGCGTCACACTAACCATGATGGTACCAAGGCACCCTTAGGCAATACGTCCTCGTCACCAGTGACAGATGGCACACTCCCATCAATGAACTGTGTCCTTGGAACAGTAGCTCTTTTCAGTACCACTTTAACAGAACAGTACACAACTGAAACTAGGTTTTACTGTGTGCTTCAGGGAATGGATTTGCTCATTTAAAATTCATTATTTTAAATGAAGTTCAGATTGCATTTGTCAATAAAAAAAATTATCCTGTCCAATGATTCCTAATATGATATAGCCCCACATATTCTAAACACAACAGGAGCAGGAACAGCCACTTACTCACTTGAGTCTGCACTATACTGTTCAGGATAGTTAACTCTGCTTCTCATTGAATGACTGGACACATAAAATTTCTCAGGTAAAATATTCTGTGCTAATTTTACCATGTGGACATAGACTAGTGGGTGGGAAGGAGGTAAGGGGGTTGTTTTGCTGTTGTGTTGTTACTGTTATAGTTGTTATTGCATGTGTGTACTATGACATATCATGTTGCCACCAGAATGTGTGGTGACACTTGTGGGCTGCCCCCAGATAATCCTTAAATTGTGTCCATTCTTAATGCAAACAATGCATTTCACTGTATGTTTTCATGTATATGTGACAAATAAATGAATATGATTCTGTATCATACACCAAGGCAGTTATATTGGAAAAAGAAAACATAAAGATCACTAAAATGTTCTTGGCATTGGCAATGGAAGTAAGCCCAGAATGGCTTCATTCATGAGTGCCCAGTTGGGGGTGGGGGGGGGCAGGGCCAGTAGGAATAAGAACTTTGCCAAGAAGATGCAACATATTCTGACTGGCAGATCAGTTGACCAGTTTTTGGACATAAAGATTTGAAAGGCTTTACCATCTTCCTAACAAAGGGAGAAAGGTAGAGTTTGCAGACAAGGCTGCCTTCTCAGTCGCAGTGTCATAAACACAAGAGATGTGTCCTGATGATGGTTCTCAGCCCGAACAGTCGACTGCTTATTCTGGTCCATAGATGCTGTCTGACTTGCTGAATTCCTTCAACATTTCAGAGCATTCACTGGTAGAGTATTTATTTCACTAAGAATAAGTCAAAAAGGATTTCATGTAATTGCTACTCTACTCTATAAATTATTCAGAAAATGAATTAGCTTGCTAATTTAGAACCATTCTTGTCTTGGCAGGTTAGAGGACTACAGAAACACAACGGGGTACAACGTTTAGCACAACTGATTTCATTGTTATAAACCATCACACAACTGGTTATTAGACGGTAATGGAATGTTTCTACAAACCATATGATCAAAACAAACTGATCTTGAACAAAAATCACAAGTTTGGTGGTTTTCTCAGTTCTGTACATGGCTAATGTATTAATGCACTGAAAGCACTTGACACGTGCTCTCAGTGCATTAATATGTCTGGCCTGTTTTAAGTCACACATGTGATATTTGTCAACCAATCCTGCTAGAGCAGGCATTCACTATGAATAGGAAATCTGCCTGAGGAGCACCCAGATTGGTGCTGGAAATCTGGTCTTCATCTTAAAATTAAGAATATGTGATCATTGTTCCCTTGATGTTCTTCCACTGAAAGGTCAGTCACTTGCCGAGGCTCATTTCCCATCACCAGGTACAGAATGGCCCTTCCTCTTATTGGACTATCTACATATTGACTTAAGAAACCCTACTGGAGGCATGTAACAAATTCTGCCCAATGTAAACCTCTTGAATTAGGGAGATTCCATCCTGTGTATATTGGGAAAGTTGAAGTCACCCAGGGCAACAACTTTGTTGTTTTTACACCTTTCCCTTATCTAGAAGGAAAGATAGAAGGATAGAAAGAAAGAATAAAGATTAACTTTATTTGTCACGGGTACTGTACATCAAAACAAAACATACAGCGAATCGTGTCAATGACCAACACAGTCCGAATGGGTACTGGGGCAACCAGCTATTGTTACCATGCTTCCAGGGCCAATGTAGCATGTCCACATCTTACTCAGTCTAACCAATACACCTTTTGGAATGTGGGAAGAAACAGCAGCACTGGAAGAAACCCACGCAGTCACGGGGAGAAAATACAAATTCCTTACAGAAAGCAGCAGGAATTGAGTCCCAGTTGCTGACATTGTAGACCATAAGATCCTACGACATAAGAGTAGAATTAGGCCATTCCATCATGGCTGATCCCAGATACGACTCAACCTCATACACCTCCTTTGATGCCCTGATGGATCAGGAAACGATCAACTTCTGCCTTAAATATACCCATGGACTTGGCCTCCACCACAGCCTGTGGCAGAGCATTCCACAGATTCACTGCTCTCTGGCTAAAAAAAATCCTCCTTACCTCTGTTCTACAAGGTCACCCCTCAATTGTAAAGCTGTGCCCTCTAGTTCTGGATACCTCTCCCCCCCCACCCCCCCCACATAGGAAACATCCTCTCCACATCCATCCTGTCTCGTCCTGTAATAGTATTATGCTATAGTATTATAGTGTAATAGTATTACGGTGACAACTGTTACGCTACTGTGCCACCCTGCCTGAGTATCTGTTCTCAACGTCCTGGTGGTTATCGGGGGAGTTTGTAATACAATCCCATGAGAGTGCTGACACCTTTCTTATTCTTGAGTTCTACCCAAACAGACTCAGTGGGTGAGCCCTCCATTATATCCCTTCTGAGTACAGCTGTGATTTTTAGACCAAAAGAGAATCCAGTTTTTAAGGACTGCTAGGGTGGAAGATGATGCAGATTTGGTGTGAATGGTCAGCCATAAATGTTGGAACAGAATCTGAAGTCATGTTGGCTGCTTGTAATCCTTCTGATAAGTTAAACACAAGAGATTCTGCAGATACGAGGAATTCTGCAGATGCTGGAAATTTAAGCAACACACATCAAAGTTGCTGGTGAACGCAGAAGGCCAGGCAGCATCTCTAGGAAGAGGTACAGTCGACATTTTGGGCCGAGACCCTTCGTCAGGACTAACTGAAAGAAGAGCTGGTAAGAGATTTGAAAGTAGGAGGGGGAGATCCAAAATGATAGAAGAAGACAGGAGGGGGAGGGATGGAGCCAAGAGCTGGACAGGTGATTGGCAAAAGGGATATGACAGGATCATGGGACAGGAGGCCCAGGGAGAAGGAAAAGGGGGAGGGGGGGAAAAACCCAGAAGATGGGCAAGGGGTATAGTCAGAGGGACAGAAGGAGAAAAAGGAGAGAGAGAGAGAAAGAAACAGAAAAAGAATGTGTGTATATAAATAACGGATGGGGTACGAGGGGGAGGTGGGGCATTAGCGGAAGTTAGAGAAGTCAATGTTCATGCCATCAGGTTGGAGGCCACGCAGACGGAATATAAGGTGTTGTTCCTCCAACCTGGGTGTGGCTTCATCTTTACAGTAGAGGAGGTTGTGGATAGACATATCAGAATGGGAATGGGATGTGGAATTAAAATGTGTGGCCACTGGGAGATCCTGCTTTCTCTGGTGGACAGAGCGTAGGTGTTCAGCAAAACGATCTTTCAGTCTGCGTTGGGTCTCGCCAATATATAGAAGGCCACATCGGGAGCACCGGACGCAGTATATCACCCCAGCCGACTCACAGGTGAAGTGTCGCCTCATCTGGAAGGACTGTCTGGGGCCCTGAATGGTGGTAAGGGAGGAAGTGTAAGGGCATGTGTAGCACTTGTTCCGCTTACAAGGATAAGTGCCCGGAGGGAGATCAGTGAGGAGGGATGGGGGGGGAACGAATGGACAAGGGAGTCGCGTAGGGAGCGATCCCTGCGGAAAGCAGAGAGAGGTGGGGAGGGAAAGATGTGCTTAGTGGTGGGGTCCCGTTGGTGGTGGCGGAAGTTACGGAGAATAATATGTTGCACCTGGAGGTTGGTGGGGTGGTAGGTGAGGTTCAGGGGAACCCTATTCCTAGTGGGGTGGCGGGAGGATGGAGTGAGAGCAGATGTGCATAAATCTGGAAATCTAGAGTAATGCATACAAAATGCTGGAGGAACTCAGCAGATCACGCTGTATCTGTGGAAAGGAATAAACAGTTGATGTTTCAGGCCAAGACCTTTCATCAGGAGAGATATGATTAAAGGTCCGTACATATATGTTCTTGTGCTACAGGTTTTCCTGAAATTATTGTAACATTTAGATCCAGAAGTAGTTTCTAATAATTTCACATTCACCGTTAGGAATGCAGTATCTCCAAAGAAGGTAAAGCACTATGTTACACTGAATATTCTATGATAAGGTTTTGCTGCTATATACTTACTTCGTAGACCAGAGGCGGAGGGACTCAGTGAGGCACGTGGGGGCAGAGTGCAGTGGTATGGTGGGGTGGTGCTGAATAGGATGTCATTTGGCAGTGCTTGTTCAAGCATCGAGCTCCGGGAGCTGTTGTATGAAGAGCCTCGCCGGTTGCTGCATATACTTTCATCAGAGAGTGTGCGATACAAGGATTTCCTTGGTGACAAGTTCCCAGAAACTGAAATCTTTGTGTCAAGGGGAAAAGAAGCAGTAAAATTAAACAACCTGTATTCTTAAACTTGACTTTACAATAAAACAGCATTGAAAAGTTGTATATGGAGTGTAGCATTATTTCATTTACATTGGAAAAAGAACTTCAAACATAGAACACTACAGCACAGTACAGGCCTTTCAGCCCACAATGTTGTGTCCACCTTTAAACCTACTACGGTCAGTTTAATCCTTCCTTCCTACAGTGCCCTCCATTTTTCTATCAACCATGTGCCACCTTACATGGTAACACCTTTTATGATGGGCTCTGTATGATTATCCTTTTGATAAAAAAACACATACTGGCTTTATGCTGGCTATCTTTTCTCTTTCTTTCCAGTCCTGATGAATGGTCTTGACCAAAATATCAACTGCTCATTTTCAGATACAGATGTTGCCTGACCTGCAGCATTTAGAGTGTTAATACTGATAACTACATATAGTTTCCCCAAGTTAAAGATCAACAAGGATCTCACTCTGTAATCAGCAGGCAAAAGATTTAAGGCCCAATCCATAATCATGTATATGCATGTAATCAGACTATCCCAGTGAGGGGATATTAGGAGATATCAAGACCATGGGGACACTGTAACAAGTTCTCAGTGGTTGCTCATATAGTCACATACATCAGCACTTTTTCATCAGCCTCCATTTCTGGGATATGTCCAGTTGCATCCTAAAGAGGCTGTGAAATACATTATCAGGTTTTGAAGCACAAGCTATAGAAATATTTTAACAATAGTTTGGAAAGCTGTTAAAATAAAATTGATTCCAATCAGAATGGTGCTTTTACAGGGATTGCTAGTGCCATTGAAAGCAAAGCTGATGAAGCTGTTTAGTTACAAGCTCACTCACCAAATAACTGTGGTTAATATTAAGATGATGAGTATTTTAATAGTTTTATGCAAGTGCAAAGCCAAGGAATTCATTAAAAATTCTTCCCTCTTTCTTGGGTCTGAACTTAGTCAAAAAGTAACGTAGCAACCATTAACACAAGAGATTCTGCAGATGCTGGAAATCCAGAGGAACAAATACAAAGTGCTGGAGGAACTCAGCTGGTCAGGCTGCTTTTATGGAGAGAAGTGAACAGCTGACTTTTCAGACCATTCATCAGGATATTTTCCAATCCTCATGAAAGGCCTCTGATCTAAAGCAATGTCTGTGGATGTTATGTCACAGATACTGCCTAACCTTCTGAATATTTCCAACATTTCATTTTTTAATTTAGCATTTATAGGACTACTTCGCCACATGAAAAAATCCAGAAGCGCATAGGTTAACAATGGCCATGAAATCTACACCATCTAGACTTCTTATATCAGCTCTGTGCAGTATACACTGCACTGTATAATTTAAACAGAACAGTCAGCCTTCAAGTTACCTTGCAATCACTGAACAGCATGGTAATCATTAGTGACACCTGAAATTTGGAGATGGGGAGGTGGAGATGAGAGAAGAGATGTGCTGATTGACAAGCTGACTACTTATCTTGAGAAATGCTCAACACAATGTCTAATGGCAGATTTCAAATATATCTTACACAGCCACTGAAATCTAGATAAAAATCAAATAAAGCTTTTCTAACCTAATGACAGTGATGGCTCTCAGGAAGATGTGAGGCCTGCTGCCCTGGCAGTATTTATTAAAAGGATATCTATTGCCCTGCATGATTTTAATATGAAATGACTATTTTAATATCATGCCTTTCTGCATTGATTAACGGCATGTGATGTACAGCTTCATTTAGATAACAAAGCATCAAGGATTTTGCAAAGGAGAGGATGCTCTATCAGTGTAGGCTGTTAGCATTTCAACTATACTACCCCACTGTGACTGGATTTTTCTATATTTAGTTAGGCATTCTGCACTTAAAAAAATAAAACATTTCCATATTTCCCTTTTATTATCTTATTTTATGGTTCTTTCTACTGCCAGTTTCCAATCCTTCCTCCACAAGAAATAATTAGTTCTCCCACCAACCCATGACTAACAGAAATTCTTTCTGTTTGTCACTGCCCGGCAGGAGTAGCACTTTAGTGAAGTTCCCATTTGCCTCTCACTATCACTACCATCACCGGTTGCTCATTTAACTGACAAGCAACACTCTCAGGCATGGAAGTGGTCTGGGATGAAGCCACCATGAGGGACTACTTGCTGTTTTGCAATAACAAGCTAATTCCAGTGTTCTGCTCCATTCTGTCCCCGAATACAAGGGTACTACCTTTCTGATCACCCACATGGTCAAAGTCTTTGAGGGTCATGATAGAATGGCAAAGCAGACACGAGGAGTCAAATGGCCTAATTCTGCTCCTATGTCTTATCGTGTAAATGTCGCACTGCCCTAATCAGTAGGAGAACAGGACTCACTTGAGGTCAGAAGCACATACCACACAAAAGCTCTATTCCCTGCCTCTGTGAAGGGGCTGAACATGGACCATTAAGTTTTATTCCACCTGCACGGTAAGCGAAGCAAGGTCAAATTAATCATGTATTTCCTTTATTTTTGTCCAGTACACACACTGCAGACAGAATAGGCAAACAACTTTGTGTATAGAGTTAGTTTCAAAGTATTGGAACTAGAATTGGTTGATTATTTCACATATACCAAGGTACAGTGAAAAACCTGTCCTGCATACTGTGTTCATACACATCAAATTGTTGCACAGTACACTGAGGCCTGTCTGTATGTATGAATGGGTTGTTTTGTAGCTTTTGTTGCTGCTGCTTGTGTTCTTCTGATGAGCATTATAGGCATGCTATGTCGGTACTAGAAAGTGTGGGAACACTTGCAGGCTGCCTCAAATACATCCTTAGGTTGTATTGGTTGTCAATGCAAATTGCACATTTCACTGTATCCAAACTATATGTTTTGATATACATGTGATAAATAAATTAATTAATGGGAAGTAATACAAGGCAACAGAATGCAGAGTAAAATGCACAGCTGCAGGGAAAGTGCAGGGCAGGAAAACAATAGGGTACAAGATCATAATATGTTAGATTGTGGGCTCAAGAGTCCATCATATTGTACATGGGAACCATTCAAAATATTAATGACCTTGCACCTCTCTGACAATGGAAATCTGCCTAAAGGAATAAAATGAAAAACATACAGCACAAGATCTGCACATATTGCAGTTCCCCTCCCTTTGGAAAATGGTTTGCAATTCAAGTGAAAAGTGTGAAAGTTTACAGGTCTGCTCTGTTTCTCTCTCTCTCCCCTATACTGTAACTCATCATCTGCAGGTCCACAGGCAGTACAGAAATGGAGGTCTCAGGATGCCACCGTATCACTGCAACCAACACACAGGAAATGTAAATACGACTAAACAGTTGACAACATGACCCTCTGCAGTGGAATCATTCAACACTTGAACTCCACCCAGGTGTAATTTCATGTGATGACATGTTCTGTCATCAGACCAGGTTTGCCAGGAGGATAAATTAACTTTTATCAGGTGTTCTGTTTTTGCTAGCATCAAATCTACAAAAATAGAATCGCCAAGTGATGTTCTCAACCAGGATTTAGGTAACTGAAATTGAAGTTACAGCTCAGAACTTCAGTTGAATGTTTGACAGAAGCATGGAGCAGGGGTTTCCACTCTAATCCCATTTACTGCCTTTCTTCTACCTATTAATCATATAACTTAAAATAAATAATAAACAGAAGAGATTCTGCAGATGCTGGAAATCCAGAGCAACACAACCAAAATGCTAGAGGAACTCAACAGCTCAAGCAGCGTCAAAGGACAGGAATAAACAGTTAATGGTTTGAGTTGAGATCATTCATCAGGTCCTCTGAGTGTGCTTATGCATGTCAAAAAAATGTCTGTGTGTGTGGAAGAATTCAATAAGTAGTGCAAAAAGGGAGCAAAAATAGTGAGGTAGCATGTATGGGTTGGTTCATTGTCCTTGATGATGGGGAGACTAGTGCCCATAATGGAACTGGCTAACGCTTGAAGGAGGTAGGTCACCTACCCAGCTCACTGAGTCCTTCCAGCATTTTCCATTTGATTTTATGCTTTGTTTTATGGGAAGTTGAAAGGCCAGCATCATCTAGGACAGGCATGGTGAACAGAGTATGCCCAAACAGGTGAAAATCTTTAAAAAAATATTCTTTTGTGTGTCATGATAATTGTCAGCAGAGATTATCTTTGATTAATGAATTAGTAACAATAATTATGAGCTTTTTTAAGGAAAAAAGGATGAGTCCTGTTATTTACATATATTCATCATTTTACAATTAATAAATGTATAACAGAAACAGATTGAAATAAATGAAGCATTATAGAAAACCTGTTCAAAAATTATTAATATGAAAAACAACATCATTTATAAATAGTATTGTTATTGTAATCATTTGCTATACAAATATTAATGTGCACATGTCGTCTGTAAGGATTTCAAAACATATCATCCAATGTCACATGCTCTTGTAACCATCTAGGTGAAGTCAAGCCAGTGTGAGATATTTCCTGTGAAACCACCTCACTGCTCTGCCTCTCAATCATAGCAGATTTATTTTCCATCTCAACCCTATTCTTCTGCCTTCTGCCCAGAATCTTTGACATCCTTACCAATCAAAAACCTACCAACTTCCACTTTAAATGCCTCCAATGGTGGCAATGAATTCCACAGGTTCACCACTCCCTGGCTAAAGAAATTCCTCCTTCTCTCTGCTCTAAAAGGCCATCCTTGTATTCTGAGGTTTTGGCCTCTGGACCTAGACTCTCCAACTTTTGGAAGTTTTCTCTCCCCTTCTAGTTGTAAAAATCATTCACTGCTTCATTTGGCAGTATGATAATCATTATGTCTTTTTTTTATTATGGGTGAAGTTTAAAGAATTGAGGGACGGTATTGCATGCCAGTTCTCAGATGTTTTATTCTCCCCAAGTCCATTTATGAATATTTTTCCACGATGATAGTTTTGGACTTAAGTCCAGGTTTGCCTTTTATTTAGGATAAGACATCCCCTCCAAAGGTTGAACAATATTCCAGTAATGAATGAGATATGTGTTGCGCAAGTCAGAACATCAGCTGTCTTTAGCCGTGGGCCTTGTTCTGAACGTAATCTATTAAGATTGCACTATAAATCAAGAGGATGTTTCCATCCATTTACAGAGCACAACAGAACCAAATTTGTCCCAGAAATGATTCTGACACAGTTGTGAGATGTAAATTTAACCCAAATAAATGGAAGTTTGTTCTTCCCATCTAAAGCTCTGTTTTAAATTGAATTTGAAGGAAAATTTCATATTTATCCAAAGGAACATATTCCCAAGGCAGTAATCCTTATAGGTCTGCAGATGCCAAGGTCTCAAACTACTGATGCCAGATAAAACTTGTTGTCGGGAAACTCTTTGAAATCTAGCAGACAGAAGGGAAAAGTTTAATATATCAGATAAGCTGAAATGGTAATTATAAAACACTCAGTAGGTCAGGCAGCACCCGTGAAAAGAGAACCAAAGTTAATGTTTCAAATCTTCATCAGCAGTAAATGTTTTAATAAAGCTTTGACAAGTTATATTATCAGATATTGCAAGAAACAATCCCCTTCCCACCAGCACTTACAGGGAGTGAAGATTTGCCTATTGAAATGTTTTCTCTCAGCTTTTTCCTAAATCCCATTCTAATACAATGGAACATGAATACCTCTGCTGGCCAATCATAAGGAGGTGCCAGAATCATATGGGGAGCTTAGCTCCCTCCACCATGGGGCTCACCTCTTGCAGGGAAAAAAAACAACTGTGTCTGTTTATAATTTTACTGGGGAGGCATAGCTTAGGTTGGTAAGTGAAGAAGTCAAGTCAAGTCGTCTTTATTGTCATTTCCACCATAACTGCTGGTACAGTACACAGTAAAAATGAAACAACAATCCTCCAGGACCATGGTGCTACATGAAACAACACAAAACTACACTAGACTTCAGGCCTACACGGGACTACATAAAGTGCACAAAACAGTGCAAGACAGTACAATAATTAATAAACAAGACAATAGGCACAGTAAAGGACAAATTACAAAAATAAATGATGTAAATGTAAATGTAAACAATGTAAACAGTGTTTTAGCAGGAATTGAGAAAGAAACGAGCAAAAATTGCAAAGGGAGTGGAGTGGTATTCAGTTGAGTGTGCGCGTGTGTGTGTATAATATTGTTATTCCTGTGCTAAGCGAAGGGGTTAGTGGGACTTCATTGCACAGCAATGTTTTCTAAAATGAAAACCAGATGTGTATGTTGTATTGTTTGTTCACATCCCACTCGTTTGACCAAGAAGGGCTTTCTTTATGTTCCTTAGACGGGGAAAGGAAAGTTGGCCACACAGTTTGGGGGTTTTATTGTTTATATAACATTCCAAACAGTAAAGACTAAAGATAAAGATCAGCTTTATTTTGTCATATGCACACTGAAACTTACAGTGAAATGTGCATTTTGCATCAATTCAAATCAGTGAGGATTCCCACACTTCCAGCTCCAACATTGCACGCCCACAACTTACTAACCTTAACTGTACATCTTTTTGGAATGTGGAAGGAAACCAAAGCACCCAGAAGAAACGCAGGCAGTCACATGGAGAATGTATGAGCTCCTTACAGACAGTGGCAGGAAATAAACCCTGATCCTCTCTCGATAACTAATAGGAACAGATTTATAGTACTGTGGTAGCATTGACAATGTTCTAATCTGTTCTGCATTTCATTTACATACATGATTTGTTGCTCAGTTAAATCATGGTTGTCTTTTTATACCCTTTTAACTACTTCTATGAAACTATGAAATTCCTCCATATACCTGTCTAGTAGTCTCTTAAATTTCACTAGTGTATCTGCCTCCACCACTGACTCAGGCAGTGCATTCTATGCACCAACCACTCTCTGAGTAAAAAACCTTCCTCTAATATCCCCCTTGAACTTCTCACCCCCTACCTTAAAGCCATGTCCTCTTGTATTCAGCAGTGGTGCCCTGGGGAAGAGGCACTGGCTGTCCACTCTATCTATTCCTTTTAATATCTTGTATACCTTTATCCTGTCTCCACTCAGCCTCCTTCTCTCCAAAGAGTAAAGCCCTAGCTCCCTTAATCTCTGATCATAATGCATACTCTCTAAACCAGGCAGCATCCTGGTAAATCTCCTCTGTACCCTTTCTAATGCTTCCACATCCTTCCTATAGTGAGGCGACCAGAACTGGACACAGTACTCCAAGTGTGGCCTAACCAGAGTTTTATAGAGCTGCATCATTACATCGTGACTCTTAAACTCTATACCTCGACTTATGAAAGCTAACACCCCATAAGCTTTCTTAACTACCCTATCCACTTGTGAGGCATCTTTCAGGGATCTGTGGACATGTACCCCCAGGTCCCTCTGCTCCTCTTCACTACCAAGTATCCTGCCATTTACTTTGTACTCTGCTTGGAGTTTGTCTTTCCAAAGTGTACCACCTCACACTTCTCCAGGTTGAACTCCATCTGCCACTTCTCAGCCCACTTCTGCATCTTATCAATGTCTCTCTGCAATCTTCGACAATCCTCTACACTATCCACAACACCATCAACCTCTGTGTCATCTGCAAACTTGCCAACCCACCCTTCTACCCCCACATCCACGTCGTTAATAAAAATCACGAAAAGTTGAGGTCCCAGAACAGATCCTTGTGGGACACCACTAGTCACAACCCTCCAATCTGAATGTACTCCCTCCACCACGACGCTCTGCTTTCTGCAGGCAAGCCAATTCTGAATCCACCTGGCCAAACTCCCCTGGATCCCATGCCTTCTGACTTTCTGAATAAGCCTACTGTGTGGAACCTTGTCAAATGCCTTACCAAAATCCATGTAGATCACGTCCACTAAACTACCCTCATCTATATGCCTGGTCACTTTCTCAAAGAACTCTATCAGGCTTGTTAGACATGATCTGCCCTTCACAAAGCCATGCTGACTGTCCCTGATCAGACCATGATTCTCTAAATGTCCACAGATCCTATCTCTAAGAATCTTTTCCAACAGCTTTCCCACCACAGACGTAAGGCTCACTGGTCTATAATTACCTGGACTATCCCTACTACCTTTTTTGAACAAGGGGACAACATTTGCCTCCCTCCAATCCTCCGGTACCATTCCCGTGGACAGCGAGGACATAAAGATCCTAGCCAGAGGATCAGCAATCTCTTCCCTCGTCTCGTGGAGCAGCCTGGGGAATATTTCACCAGGCCTCAGGGACTTATCCGTCATAATGTATTTTAACAACTCCAACACCTCCTGTCCCTCAATGTCAACATGCTCCAGAACATCAACCTCACTCATATTGTCCTCAACAGCGTCAAGTTCCCTCTCACTGATGAATATTGAAGAGAAGTATTCATTGAGGACCTCGCTCACTTCCACAGCCTCCAGGCACATCTTCCCACCTTTATCTCTAATCGATTCTATCTTCACTCCTGTCATTCTTTTACCCTTCACATAATTGAAGAATGCCTTGGGGTTTTCCTTTACCCTACTTGCCAAGGCCTTCTCATGCCCCCTTCTTGCTCTTTTCAGCCCCTTCTTAAGCTCCTTTCTTGCTTCCCTATATTCCTCAATAGTCCCATCTGATCCTTGCTTCCTAAACCTCATGTATGCTGCCTTCTTCCACCGGACTAGATTTTCCACTTCACTTGTCACCCATGGTTCCTTCACCCTACCATTCTTTATCTTCCTCACCGGGTCAAATTTATCCCTAACATCCTGCAAGAGATCTCTAAACATCGACCACATGTCCATAGTACATTTCCCTCCAAAAACATCATCCCAATTCACACCCACAAGTTCTAGCCTTATAGCCTCATAATTTGCCCTTCCCCAATTAAAAATTTTCCTGTCCTCTCTGATTCTATCCTTTTCCATGATAAAGTTAAAGGCCAGGGTGCGGTGGTCACTGTCCCCCAGATGCTCACCCACTGAGAGATCTGTGACCTGACCCAGTTCGTTACCTAATACTAGATTTATTATGGCATTCCCTCAAGTCGGCCTGTCAACATACTGTGACAGGAATCCATCCTGGACACACTTAACAAACTCTGTCCTGTCTAAACCATTGGAACTAATCAGGTGCCAATCACTATTAGGGAAATTAAAGTTACCCATGATAATAACCCTGTTATTTTTGCACCTTTCCAAAATCTGCCTCCCAATCCGCTCCTCTGTATCTCTGCTGCTACCAGGGGGCCTATAGAACACTCCCAATAGAGTAACTGCTTCCTTCCTGTTCCTGACTTCCACCCATACTGACTCAAAAGAGGATCCTGCTACATTACCCACCCTTTCTGTAGCTGTAATAGTATCCCTGACCAGTAATGCCACCCCTCCTCCTCTCCCCCACCCCTCCTCCTCTCCCCCACCCCATCACTTTTAAAGCACTGAAATCCAGGAATATTGAGAATCCATTCCTGCCCTGGTGCCTGCCAAGTCCGTGTAATGGTCCGTAAACACAAAATACCCTGCAGATGCTGGGTTCAAAGCAACACGCACAACACGCTGGAGGAACTCAGCAGGTCGGGCGGCATCCGTGGAAATGGTCGGTTAACATTTTGGGCCGGAACCCTTTGTCAAGGCCCGAAACGTTGACTGATTGTTTCCACGGATGCTGCCCGACCTGCTGAGTTCCTCCAGCGTGTTGTGCGTGTTTCTCTGTAACGGCCACTGCATCATAATTCCATGTATGTACCCAAGCTCTCAGTTCATCACCTTTGTTCCTGATGCTTCTCGCACTTTAACCCTTCTACCTTACTACCTTTACACCCTTTGTTCTGCCTCTCTTTCCTCAAAGCCTCTTTAAATGTTAGATCTGGCTTTACTCCATGCACTATACTTGCAGTTCTTGCATGACCTTTATCCTCCACCACCTCAGTATCTGCTCTAACTCTCTGGTTCCCCTCCCCCTGAAAATCTAGCTTAAACCCCCTGGAGCAGCACTAGCAAACCTTCCCGCAAGGATGTTAGTCCCCCTCCAGTTCAGGTGCAACCCATCCCGTCGGAACAGGTCCCACCTTCTCTGGAACAAGGCCCAATTGTCCAGAAACATGAAGCCCTCCCTCCTGCACCAACTCCTTAGCCACGTATTTAGCTGCATTATCTTCCTATTTCTACCTTCACTAGCACATGGCACGGGTAGCAATCCTGTGATTGCAACCCTGGAGGTCCTGTCCTTCAACTTTGCACCTAACTCCCTAAACTCTCTTTGCAGGACCTCCTCCTCCTTCCTATCCACGTCATTGGTCCCTACATGGACAACATGGCTGCTCACCCTCCCTCTTGAGAATACTGAGAACTTGATCCGAGATATCGCGGACTCTGGCACCAGGGAGGCAACAGACCATCCGGGACTCTCGATCTCTCCCAAAAAAGCTCTTATCTGTCCCCCTAAGTATCGAATCCCCTATCACTTCTGCTCTCTTCTTTTCCCTCCTTCCCTTCTGAGCTGAGGGTCCAGTCTCGGTGTCAGAGACGCGACCACTGCAACTTGTCCCTGGTAGGTCGTCCCCACCAACAGTATCCAAAACGATGTACTTATTGTTGATGGGAATGGCAACAGGGGTGCTCTGCTCTTTCTGTCTATTCCCCTTCCCTCTTCTGACAGTCACCCAGCTACCTGTCTCCTGACTTTAAAGGGTGACTAACTCCCTGAAACTCCTGTCTATTTCTGCCCTTACAGTACGCTGTACTGTAATGACTCATCATTTCCACTGATGCTGCCCGACTTGCTGAGTTCCTCCAGTGTACTGTAAGTGTTGCTTTGATCCCAGCATCTGCAGATTATTTTGTGTCTATTTCTGCCTCTGCCTCACGAATGATCCAAAGTTCATCCAGTTTCCTAACTCAGTTTGTCAGGAGCTGCAGCTGGAAGCACCTTTTACAGGTGTAGTTATCAGGGACAATTGTGCTCGCCCTGACTTCCCACATCCTGCAAAAGGAGCACTCAACTGCCCTAACTGCTGCCTCCATTACCTACTCCTAAATTAATTAGATTAATTAAAGGAACTTATCTGGCCTCACCTCACTGGGAGCAAGCTTGACCTCAGCCTCTGCTCGCCAAAGCCTCTGGAGTTAAGCCTTCCCACTACTCCATCGCCTGCTCCTACGACTCCCACTCTGTTAACCTGCTCACTTTTTAAGCTCTCCTGCTGTCTCACAGGCCGACCTTCACGCACTTGCGCAGTCATGCCCCGTTCAAACTGCTGAAGAAATTACCTCCCCTTCTCAATCTGCTCGTTTTAAACTCTCCTGCTGTCTCACAGGCCGACTTTCATGTGCTTGCGCAGTCGTTCAAACTACCGAAGAAATGACCTCCCACAGAACCTCTTATCTGTCCCCTTAACTATCGAATGTGTGTGTGTGTGTGTGTGTGTGTGTGTGTGTGTGTGTATGTGTACCGAGTTCTTCGGACTGGAAGTCAGCTTGAAGAAGACAGAAGTTCTCCATCAGCCCGCACCTCAGGAAGATTACCACCCTCCCTGCATCACCATCGGTGAGGTAGAGCTGAAGACAGTCCACCAGTTCAGCTACCTGGGATGCACCACCTCGTCAGATGCCAAGATCGACAAAGAGATTGACAACAAAGGCAAACAGCGCATTCGGCAGGCTGTACAAAAGAGTCTGGAACAACAAGCATTTGAAGAAAGGCACAAAGATCAGCGAGTACAGAGCTGTTGTGCTCACCACCCTCCTGTACGGCTCCGAGTCGTGGGTCACCTACCATCACTACCTACGACTCCTTGAGCGTTTACACCAACATTGCCTCCACACCATCCTCAACATCCACTGCAGTGGCTTCGTCACCAACACCGAAGTTCTCGAACAGACGGAGGTCACCAGCATCGAGGCCATGTTGTTGAAGACGCAGCTGCGCTGGGCAGGGCACATCTCCAGGATGGAGGATCATCGCCTGCCCAAGATTGTGCTGTATGGCGAACTCTCCACTGGCCACCATGATGGAGGGGCACCGAAGAAGAGGTACAGGGACTCTCTGAAGAAATCCCTTGGTGCCTGTCACATTGACCATCTCCAGTGGTCTAATCTAGCCTCCGATCGCGAGGCCTGACTGCACGCAGGGCTGGCATTGAGGACAAAAGGAGAAGGAGGAAGAACTGTGACACAGCAGCACCAAACCCAGAACAGAATTTCATTTGCAACCGCTGTGGCCGGGCCTGCCTGTCCCGTATTGGCCTCGTCAGCCACCAGTGAGCCTGCAGCAGACGTGGGCAGCCCCCTTCCTAAATCTTTGTTCGCGAAGCCAAGCCATGATGATGTATTTATAGCTGTGATAATAAATCTGATGCTGATTTTGATTTGACATGGTTATGTTGGGAGAAGTATTATGAGCTTTCAGGAGAGCTGCAGAGGTTTTAGGAACTATTTTCAGACCCACGATTCCTGGCTGGCAACAGTGGAACAGAAGATTGGAGAGAAATGAGGAATATAGACATATTATGCTGTAAGAATAGTGGAATTTTTATTATAATTCTATGATGAGCCAACTGTTCTCTGATTTACAGAGAACGTGCGATAACCTACTTCTTTGGGATCCTCCCTGGGTACTTCAGTCTGAGGTTGAGAATCTTATTAGCATCCAAAATGATATCAGCTTTACCAACCTCCCCATCTGAAGACAGATGGAATAGAATCACAGAATCAAACTTGGGCAGTGAGCAGGAAGCTGGTGAACAGCCTGCCCATTGAGCATATTCTCCAAAGCTGCAGGGAAACTGGCTAATACTGACTGCTCAGTATGAATACCAAAAAATCAAGGGCACATTTAAAAAAGGCTCAAATGAAGAAATGAAATTTGAAAGAGAAAGAAGTTGCATAATAAGTGTACTTCATGGCCTGAGGATATTCCAAAAAGCTTTACAGAGATTAGAGTACTTTTGAAGAGTATTTCCCATTACATTTAATTTGCATAATGCAAGGTTAACAGAAAACCGTCAATTAAGTGTCCAAGCAACACACACAAAATGCTGGAGGAATTCAGCAGGCCAGGCAGCATCTGTGGAAAAGAGTACGGTAAATATTTCGGGCCAAGACCCTTCATCAGTACAGGTTAAATAACCAGTTACTGTGTTTCAGTGATGCTAGCTGAGACAGAAATTGCCACGGACACTAATGATAACTCTCCCACTCTTCTTTGAAACAGTATTCACAAGTTGTTATCCAAATGTACAATTCCTTAGTTCAACACTGCCGCAACAATGCACTGGAATAGGAGGAAGGGAAAAGTGGATTGCATTGAAATGCTACATTCTCGGGTTAGGGAGTATGTGCTGAGGGATGCGCTGAAGCTCGGTGCAGCCAATGCCAAGACTCTGTGGGAAGGGCCATGGTATAGAGCCTGTGTGATAGCCTCATAAACATTTCATCGAGTGCTTGTTTAAAGAGGGAAAATATTGACACATTGGTGCTTTGCAAGAGGAAGTATTGATTCAAAAACATAAATTAGCTTTATTTGTCACATGTACATCGAAACACACAGTGAAATGCATCGTTTTTATCAAATCAGCAAGGTTTGAGCTGGGCAACCTGTAAATGTCGTCACACTTCTGGTGCCAACGTAGCCCGCCCACAACTTACAATCCCTAACCACACGCCTTTGGAACGTGGGAGGAAACTGGAAAACCCAGAAGAAAGCTATAGGGTCACAGGCAGAACATACAACTTCCTTACAGATAGTGGCAGGAATCGAATCCCGAATGGTGATCGCTGGTGCTTTATTAATACTACGTCAACTTCTTTGCTGCTGTGCTGGCCCCAATGTGAGTACGAAACCAGGCATGAATATTGTATTATCTGTATATACTTTTGAAATTAAACAATGGATTGTGTTCATTGGAAATGATGTCGAGATAGCCAGAGAAAGGTGGCAGGGTGGGGGAAGGGTCAGGGTATACCCCATGGACTCCTCATTCCAACGGCCATCTTTGTATATGGCAACATTAGAGCCTGAATAAGTAAGTAGCAAACAACACTGCATTTGAAACTACCCATCCCTGGTAATGAGAGGGAAAGGCCACACAATGCTCCATTCAGTTGATACAAGAGACTACAAATGCTGGAATCTGGAGCAACACACACAAAATACTGACCTCAGCAAGTCAGACAGCATTTAGAGAGAAAATAAATCGTTAGCATTTCAGGTGAAGGGTTTCAGCCTGAAATGTTCACTGCATTCCCTTCCATAGATGCTAGGCATAGTAGGACTAGGCAGAAAATGATTCGGCACAGCCAGGAAGGGCCAATAGGCCTGTTTCTGTGCTGTAGTTTCTATGGTTTCTATGGTTTTCTATGCTGCAGCATTTTGTGGAGTTCCTCCAGCATTGTGTGTGTGTTGCTCTTTGTGGGTGATGTTTTTGCCAACATCTGGAAAAGGATGCAGTGGTGTTTGTTTAGGTTCATCCTAAGTTCTGTATAAGGTACGACTTTGGTGCTCTGCAGGCCGTTCCCTGGAATACACAATGAGGCACACAAAGACAATTGTCTGAAATTCTGTCCATTGGTCTTCCAGTGCCAGGAGGTATCTGGAAGTGAATGCTGCCAACTGACACATCTCAAGTTGCAGTACATGCTGAAGGACACACTGAAGCTTGGTGTGGTCACTGCAGAGTCTCTGTGGGGAAAGACCACAGTGTAGGGTCTTGCTGCTGTTGGACACCGAAGGACTGTGTATAACAGCATCTCAAACACTTCACTGATGGAACACTTCGAGATTAAACATCAGTGAAATTGGCATGTTAGGAGTAAGCCTGATACAGGGAATGAAGGTGAATAAGTGTCCTGCTTGTATTACTGCATATTTTAATGAATAAAGTTTAGTAAAAGGCCTAGATAGAGTGTACATGGAGAGGATGTTACCATTAGTGGAAGAATTTTGGGTCAGGAAACACAGCCTCAGAATACAAGGACATCCCTTTAGAACAGAGATGAGGAAGAATTTCTTCAGCCAGAGGTTGGTGAATCTATTTATGGAATTAATTGCCACAAACTTCAAAGGGGAAATTTTGAGAGTACAGAGTTTGTATGTTCCTGTCAGGATTAAAGGCAAATTGAATAGGAATAAGGAACCTTGGTTCTCAAGGGATATTGCAACTCTTATAAAGAAGAGGGAGTTGTATGAAATGTATAGGAAACGGGGTAAATCAGGTGCTTGAGGAGTATAAGAAGTGCAAGAAAATACTTAAGAAAGAAATCAGGAGGGCAAAAAGAAGACATGAGGTTGCCTTGGCAGTCAAAGTGAAGGATAATCCAAAGAGCTTTTACAAGTATATTAAGAGCAAAAGGATTGTAAGGCATAAAATTGGTCCTCTTGAAGATCAGAGTGGTCAGCTTTGTGCGGAACCAAAGGAAATGGGGGAGATCTTAAATAGGTTTTTTGCGTCTGTATTTACTAAGGAAGCTGGCATGAGATCTATGGAATTGAGGGAATCAAGTAGTGAGACCATGGAAACTGTACAGATTGAAAAGGAGGAGGTGCTTGCTGTCTTGAGGAAAATTAAAGTGGATAAATCCCCGGGACCTGATAGAGTGTTCCCTTGGACCTTGAAGGAGACTAGTGTTGAAATTGCGGGGGCCCTGGCAGAAATATTTAAAATGTCGCTGTCTACGGGTGAGGTGCCGGAGGATTGGAGAGTGGCTCATGTTGTTCCGTTGTTTAAAAAAGGATCAAAAAGTAATCCGGGAAATTATAGGCCGGTGAGTTTAACGTCAGTAGTAGGTAAGTTATTGGAGGGAGTACTAAGAGACAGAATCTACAAGCATTTGGATAGACAGGGGCTTATTAGGGAGAGTCAACATGGCTTTGTGCGTGGTAGGTCATGTTTGACCAATCTGTTGGAGTTTTTCGAGGAGGTTACCAGGAAAGTGGATGAAGGGAAGGCAGTGGATATTGTCTACATGGACTTCAGTAAGGCCTTTGACAAGGTCCCGCATGGGAGGTTAGTTAGGAAAATTCAATCGCTAGGTATACATGGAGAGGTGGTAAATTGGATTAGACATTGGCTCGATGGAAGAAGCCAGAGAGTGGTGGTAGAGAATTGCTTCTCTGAGTGGAGGCCTGTGACTAGTGGTGTGCCACAGGGATCAGTGCTGGGTCCATTGTTATTTGTCATCTATATCAATGATCTGGATGATAATGTGCTAAATTGGATCAGCAAGTTTGCTGATGATACGAAGATTGGAGGTGTAGTAGACAGTGAGGAAGGTTTTCAGAGCCTGCAGAGGGACTTGGACCAGCTGGAAAAATGGGCTGAAAAATGGCAGATGGAGTTTAATACTGACAAGTGTGAGGTATTGCACGTTGGAAGGACAAACCAACATAGAACATACAGGGTTAATGGTAAGGCACTGAGGAGTGCAGTGGAACAGAGGGATCTGGGAATACAGATACAAAATTCCCTAAAAGTGGCGTCACAGGTAGATAGGGTCGTAAAGAGAGCTTTTGGTACATTGGCCTTTACTAATCGAAGTATTGAGTATAAGAGCTGGAATGTTATGATGAGGTTGTATAAGGCATTGGTGAGGCCGAATCTAGAGTATTGTGTTCAGTTTTGGTCACCAAATTACAGGAAGGATATAAATAAGGTTGAAAGAGTGCAGAGAAGGTTTACAAGGATGTTGCCGGGACTTGAGAAACTCAGTTACAGAGAAAGGTTGAATAGGTTAGGACTTTATTCCCTGCAGCGTAGAAGAATGAGGGGAGATTTGATAGAGGTATATAAAATTATGATGGGTATAGATAGAGTGAATGCAAGCAGGCTTCTTCCACTGAGGCAAGGGGAGAAAAAAACCAGAGGACATGGGTTAAGGGTGAGGGGGGAAAAGTTTAAAGGGAACATTAGGGGGGGCTTCTTCACACAGAGAGTGGTGGGAGTATGGAATGAGCTGCCAGACGAGGTGGTAAATGCGGGTTCTTTTTTAACATTTAAGAATAAATTGGACAGATACATGGATGGGAAGTGTACAGAGGGATATGGTCCGTGTGCAGGTCAGTGGGACTAGGCAGAAAATGGTTCGGCACAGCCAAGAAGGGCCAAAGGGCCTGTTTCCGTGCTGTAGTTTCTATGGTTCTATGGTTCTAAACTGCTGTGGAGGCCATATCATTGGGTATATTTAAACAGAAGGTTGATAGGTTCTTGATTAGGAAGCCCATCAAAAAGTTAGAGGAGAAGGCAGGAGAATGAGGTTGAGAATAGATCAACCACAATCGAATGGGCCAAATGGCCTAATTCTACTCCTATGTCTCTGGTCTTATTTTTGGAAAAAAGCTGGCAGTACCAGAACTTAAGACAAGATTTGCTTGAGTTGATGGTGAGAAGGGCCCTGCTTTGTCAGATTCTCCCAGCACGGATGGAGTCTCAGCACCACTGCAGCTGTTCTTCAGAAACTGTGCTAGCGGTGAAACCATTACTCACAACACGCTGGAGGAACTCAGCAGGTCGGGCAGCATCCGTGGAAACGATGAGTTGACGTTTCCGGCCGGAACCCTTTGTCAGGACTGTAGAGGGAAGGGGCAGAGGCCCTATAAAGAAGGTGGGAGGAGGGTGGGAAGGAGAAGGCTGGTAGGTTCCAGGTGAAAAACCAGTAAGGGGAAAGATAAAGGGGTGGGGGAGGGGAAGCAGGGAGGTGATAGGCAGGAAAGGTGAAGAAAGAATAGGGGAAAACACAATGGGTAGTAGAAGGAGGCGGAACCATGAGGGAGGTTATAGGCAGCTGGGGGAAGGGGCAGAGTGACATAGGGATAGGGGAAGGAAGGGGGAGGGAATTACCGGAAGCTGGAGAATTCAACGTTCATACCAAGGGGCTGGAGACTACTTAGACGGTATATGAGGTGTTGCTCCTCCAACCTGAGTTTAGCCTCATCATGGCAGTAGAGGAGGCTATGTGTGGACATATCTGAATGGGAATGGGAAGCAGAGTTGAAGTGGGTAGCAACTGGGAGATCCTGTCTGTTGTGGTGGACGGAGCGGAGGTGCTTTACGAACGGATGTAGAGGAGGCCGCACCGGGAGCACCGGATGCAATAGATGACCCCAACAGACTCACAAGTGAAGTGTTGCCTCACTTGGAAGGACTGTTTGGGGCCCTGAATGGTGGCAAGAGAGGAGGTGTAGGGACAGGTGTAGCACTTGCGCTTACAGGGATAAGTGCCGGGTGGGAGATCCGTGGGCAGGGACGTGTGGATCAGGGAGTCGCGGAGGGACCCATCCCTGTGGAAAGCGGAGAGGGGTGGAGAGGGAAAGATGTGCTTCGTGGTGGGGTCCTGTTGAAGGTGGCGGAAGTTGCAGAGGATAATGTGCTGGATCCGGAGGCTGGTGGGGTGGTAGGTAAGGGGAACTCTGTCCCTGTTGTGGTGGTGGGAGGATGGGGTGAGGGCCGAAGTGCAGGAAATGGAGGAGATGCGGGTGAGGGCATCATTGATGACGGCAGAAGGGAAACCACGATCCTTAAAGAAAGAGGACACTTGAGATGTCCTGGAATGGAAAACCTCATCGTTGGTGCAGATGCAGTGGAGACAGAGGAACTGGGAATAGGGAATGGCATTTTTGCATGTGGCGGGGTGGGAAGAGGTATAGTCGAGGTAGTTATGAGAGTCAGTGGGCTTCTAGAAGATGTCAGTGGACAGTCTGACTCCAGAGATGGAGACCGAGAGATCGAGAAAGGGGAGAGAAGTGTCCGAGATAGACCAAGTGAATTTGAGGGCTGGGTGGAAGTTAGAAATAAAGTCGATGAAGTTGATGAGCTCAGCATGGATGCAGGAAGCAGCACCAATGCAGTAATTTCCACCGATGCTGCCCGACCTGCTGAGTTCCTCCAGCATGTTGTGAGTGTTCCTTTGACCCCAGCATCTGCAGATTATTTTGTGTTGGTGAAACCATTATTCATTTCCTTCTGAATCAGATGATTGCCAAGATCTGGAAAGGGGGTGCTGTGGTCTTTGTTGTGGTTTATCTGATGCATAATTCTGTGCTCTAATGACTGTTCTTATAGAAACGTGCTAAGACAAACATCAATGGCTTAGAACATGGCCCAATTAGCCTGAAACATGTTGGTCTTTCAGTACAAAGGGCTGTCTCTGACAAAATATTCCGGAATTCACATCCCAAGGTCAGGAACTACGTGCTGACAAATGGTGTGAAACTCTGTGCAGCTGCCACAAAGGTTGTGTGGGGAAAGGCCGCAGTTTAAGGCCCTCCCACCACTGCATACTGAGGATCTGGAATCTGTGCACCACGTATCTGGACTATTTGTCATCAACTGCATGGCAAAGGAAAATGGCGTTTTTTGTACATAATGTAAATGAAATGATGGGGTCTATACTGAGGATAGCAACAGAGGAATGCCTCATATAAATAGAATTGGAGTGATATTTGCATATTTAATTCATAAAATTTATTTCTGAGAGAAAAAATCAGTTTCTGGGTGGGACTTAGGACTTGGATCAATGATCTTTTGAAAATGATAGTGAGAAAGCTGTCACTGAGGCAGAACTGACAACCATCATAACCTCTTAGTGTCCATTATCAAACAAAAACGCTAATCAATTAAAGTGACACCAACACCTACTCACTCCCCAACTCAGTTAAACAGTGGAGGGAGAAAAATAAAAGTTGTAGTCACACTGATATGCAAAGAGTGAAAGCAACACACTGAGTCGAGCAGGGTCTGGTTGAACTGTTTACTGTTTAAATGTGTGCGCGCTTAAGTGCCCGCTCCCAGCATCCCCCGCTCTTTGCGGGGCGGAAGTGACATTGGCTTCCGGGCCGAGGTCTGCCCCGCACTCAGAGCCCTCTCGGTTGCCGCTGGCTGCGGACTCGCCCGCGACTGCTGGAGCCGGTTTGCTTGCCGCGTGGGCGAGCCGCCACATGACACCCCCCACCCCAGAACCGGCGCTAGGAGGTGCAGAGTCCACAGCCTGCACGCTGTTAGCTCTTTTAGGTGGCCGGCCTCGTTGTTGTGAGGGTGGAACCGCAACCGTGTGTTCAAGGCCCAGATGTGCCGGTTTGAGACAGTCAATGGTAAAAGTCTCTTCACGACCGCCAATGTTGAGAACACAGGTCGTCCCATTATGGTGCACCACCTTGTAAGGTCCTTTGTATGGTTGCTGCAGGGGTGGTCTGTGCACGCCTCGGCGAACAAAAACATACTCGCTCTGTTAGGGCCTCTGCCCCTTCCCTCTACAGTCCCGACGAAGGGTACCGGCCCGAAACGTTGACTGATCGTTTCCACGGATGCTGCCTGACCTGCTGAGTTCCTCCAGCGTGTTGTGGGACTGGGGCAAGTGTTCCAATCCGCTCCTGGAGTTTAGTTAGGACCGCCGTAGGTGTGTCCTCCTGGCCATGGGGTGCTGGCACAAACTCATCAAGAACTGTGAGCTGGGCACCGTAAACAAGTTCGGCCGATGATGCGGCCAGGTCCTCCTTGGGTGCCATGCGGATACCAAGCAGCACCCAGGGGAGTTCATCAACCCAGTCTGGCCCTCAGAGGCGTGCCATCAGGGCTGACTTCAAGTGCCTGTGGAAACGTTCCACCGTTGGACTGTGGGTGGTAAGCAGTCGTTCGGTGGAGCTGGGTTCCGAGGAGTTGTGCCAGTGCAGACTACAAAGCCGATGTGAACTGCACACCCCTGTCTGAAGTTACGTGGGCTGGGAGTCCGAACCGTGCCACCCAGGTGGTAATCAGGGCTCTGGCGCATGTCTCCGTGGCCGTGTCAGCAAGTGGGATAGCTTCTGGCCACCTCGTGAACCTGTCCACCATGGTGAAAAGGTATCTCGCTCCTCTTGAGGGCGCCCACCACTTAGTAATACTTGGTGGTGTCTGAGACAATTTGCCTGACCTGGAATTGGGCCTCTGCTTGCTCGAACCAGACCAGGGGTTGAGTGGTCCAGAAGGCTGGCAGTTTAAGGGAAACTGCATTCTGCAGAGCTGAGTCGTTCATGCTGGGTCCAAATGCCATTGGACCTCCGGGGTCACCAATTTGGTCGCGCTGATACGCAATGAGTGAAAGCAACACACTGAGTCGAGTAGGGTCTGGTTGATCTATTTACTGTTTCAATCCGCGCGCACTTAAGTGCCTGCTCCCAGCAACCTCCGCTCTTTGTGGGGCGGAAGTGACGTCGGCTTTCGGGCCGAGGTCTGCCCCGCACTCAGAGCCCTCTCGGTTGCCGCTGGCTGCGGACTCGCCCACGACTGCTGGAGCCGGTTCGCTTGCCGCGTGGGCGAGCCGCCACAATTAACATTAAACTCAAACACTACACAAAATAATTGACAATAGTTCTCAAACTGTTATCATTCAAACATCACAAATTTCACTGGGAAGTTAGTTAAGTGTCTACATCATTGGTCAGTATGGAGTACATAAAAGTCAGACAGAAGAGGGTAGGCAGACCACCCACCCTCTCCAGTCTGGCCTCCACTCAGTGGCCACTTTATTAGGTACATCTGGTCATTAATGCAAATATATAATCAACCAATCATGCGGCAGCAGCTCAATGCTTTGAAGCATGCAAACAGGGTCAAGAGGTTCAGTTTTGTTCAGACCAAACATTAGAATGGGGAATAAATATGATCTAAGTTACTTTGTCCATGGAACGATTGTTGATGCCAAATAGAGTGTTCTGAGTATCTCAGTAACTGCTGATCTCCTGGGATTTTTACGCACAACAGTCTCTAGAATTGACAGAAAGTGGTGTGAAAGACAAAAAAAACATCCAATGCGTGGCAGTTCTGTGGGAGAAAATGCTGTATTAATAAGAGAGGTCAGAGGAGAATGGCCAGATTGTTTCAAGCTGACAGGAAGGCAACAGTAACTCAAATAACCATGCATTACAACAGCGGTGTGTAGAAGAGCATCTCTGAATGCACAGCTCATTAAACCTCGAAGTGGATGGGCTACAACAGCAAAAGATCACAAATGCACACTCAGTGGCCACTTTATTAGATACAGAAGATACTAAAGTGGCCACTGATTGTATGTTTAGAGGTATTTGAGATTGGTGCCCTGAGAAATCTGAGAATGATTTGGGAGGCTAGAGAAGGTTCAAGAACTTTGAGAGGAAAGGGAATTTTGAGATGGGGCATTAGGCTGCAAGTACAGAGGTATCAACTAATTTGACTTTGAATGCACTACAAAACTGGTAATTGAGGGGAGTGAACTCTTCAACAATGTGACTCCGTACTGACTAATGATGTGGACCACTTAACCAACTCCTCAGTTCAGGAACAATTAGGAAGGGGCAGTAGGTGCTAATATTTTACTGACACATTTCAATGTACATGTGGCAAAGCCAATCTTAGCTTAGTTTTATCTAACAATGATGCTCCTTGAACAAATAAAAAATAAAACTAACAGTGGTATTTTCTACAGTGACTGCTCATTAAAATAAATGCTTCACTAACTGCAAGATAGATTGGATCGTCATGAGGGATGTTATAGAAATACAAATCCTTCTTTGTATTTATTGCTAAAATCTATTGGTCTTTAAGCTTAACTCCATTTGTTACCATCTTTGGTTTCATTTGAAAACATGGGAAGGGGAAATACAATGTCATGTCCATTACATCAGCTGCAGAAATATATCCAAATAAAGCAATGTTAATAAAAAAAACATTAACTGAATATTAAACGCAAACAACAGGAATTCTGCAGATGCTGGAAATTCAAGCAACACACATCAAAGTTGCTGGTGAACGCAGCAGGCCAAGCAGCATCTGTAGGAAGAGGTGCAGTCGACGTTTCAGGCCGAGACCCTTCGTCAGGACTAACTGAAGGAAGAGTGAGTAAGGGATTTGAAAGTTGGAGGGGGAGGGGGAGATCCAAAATGATAGGAGAAGACAGGAGGGCCTGAAACGTCGACTGCACCTCTTCCTACAGATGCTGCTTGGCCTGCTGCGTTCACCAGCAACTTTGATGTGTGTTGATTAAATGAATATTGATTGAAAACGTCCACAGAATGTTCATGACAAAAACTGCTGGCTGAAGGTTACACATTTGCAAATGACTTATAATTCCAGGTAGCTGACAAAAAGGTGAGCATGTGCAAGGGGAAAAGTAGGGATAGGCCAAAGGAATAACAAGGGGTGGTGATCTCAATATATGCACAGCATACTTTCAAAAAGAGACTACCAGGCACCTTTGTAAAGTGCGATGGAAGCCTTGTGAAATTAACTACCAAACTCATTATCTTGATGCTTTAATTCACTATCAGCATAGACAAATGAACTCCTATTTTGCTAAAATGTTAATTTCTAGGAATTATGGTACTCTGTAAATACAAATATAAAATTAAACAATTTTCTTTTCTTATACAAAAATATTTCCTCATCTAAAAAAAAACCCTAAGTGAAACAAGCAGCAGAACTTGGGACTTTTTCCTGTGTGTAGAGAAAACAATTTTTGGTTTCAGTGAAATTGTGATGCATTCTTGCAGTGTATTCCATGCTGATATTTACTTCAATTTATGTGTCGTTATTGAAGAAAATATACAACTAAGCAATAAGGAATTAAGTGGCTGTTTATTTCATGTGATTTTATGATTTTTGTGTATGACCGTGTTTTGCAATTTGCTAAAGGTCTTGCAGACAGTCATTAAGCTGTCTCCACATGGAATGCAAATGGCGCCAGGCCACAGGGTCAGATCATTAAGATGTGCTTGCTGGCAATAACAGTGATGACAGTCTTCCTGCCTCCAGACCTCTCTAAAACCCAGGCTTGGTGTAGTTCAAAAGTCACCTTTTTTTTCCCTTTTTCCTCCCTAGATTTCCTTTTATAATGATCCTCTCTCCCTTCGCTGAATTTCAGTTTTTGCCACTGAAGATATAGTTACGATAATGCCAGTTAAGATTCAATATTTAAGATTCAAAATTGTTTAATGCAAGTGGAAAGGAGAACAAAGTAATTGTTACTCTGGATCTGATGTAGCATCAAAAAAACACAATAAGATAAAGAACAGAATAACAAAAAAACACCACAATAAATATAAATACATAAGAGAGCTTGTTTACATAGATTGATTATATGTCCATAAAGTGACGCTAGGCACAGGAGTGTCTGTACATAGGTGACTGACAGGAAATGATGAAGTAGTGGTGGTGGAGGGGATGTTTAGTGGGTGGAGATGTTGACTGGCCTTACAGCTTGGTGAAAGTAACTGCTTTTGAGCCTGGTGGTCCTGGCATGGATGCTACGTAGCCTGTCTGATGGGAGTGGAACAAACACTTCATGAGCAGGGTGGGTGGGATCCTTCATGATGTTACTGGCCCATTTCTGGCACTTTTCTGTATATATGTCCTTGATGGCAGGTAGGCTGGTGTGCCAGTGATGCAATGACTACTTGTTGTAAAGAATTCCTATACACCGCAGTGCAGATTCTGTACCATGTAGTGATGCAGCTTGTTAGGATGCTCTCTACTGTGCGTCTGTAGAATGACGTGAGTATTAATGTGCATAGTCCAGTTCTCTTGAGCCTCCTCAGAAAATAGAGAAAGTTGGTGAGCTTTCATGATTGTGCAGAACGTGTTCTAGGACCAAGAGAAATTGTGCGAGATGTGCACTCTCAGGAGCTTGAAACTATTTGCAGAAGTAGATGTCCGATGCTTCCACTGGCTTCATATTACTCTGATGATGAGTCAAAACCTCTACTTTTGTGGTTACATTTTCCCTGCTGAATCAGAGGTTAAAGGCTTATGCCCTGATCTAGATACCGGAGCAGAAAATACAGAGTGCCCTGATCATCATCAACACATAAAACAAATTATTTGTTTACTATTTCATTCTTGAGTGTGCACAACACAACTCACCCTTCCTACATTCCTACATGAGAAGAACTTAATTGGTTTAAATCATCTTGAAATGCTCTGTGGTTACAACGAATACCAGATCTTACTGCACTCCATTAGATGAATTGCGAAAATGTGGCACACTAAAAGAGAGCCTTTTGCGCTTTGAGGGCCCAACTGATTCGCCGTGCAATCAATGGCTAATATAACTTCATTACTGAAGAAGGGAGCTGAATGAACAAGTTCCTAGGGTTTCTGATACAAGTTCCACGGGTGTAAGTTGTCATCAACCTCTCTCATCTGGCTACCAAAGGAACTCCAGACCAAACCGTCAATTACTTGGAAAGGGCTTGATATTTCACTTAGAGAGCTGTTTTGATTCCTTCATCCTATTCCTGTGCTGTGCTAAGTTTATATGGTTACCAGAACTGACACCTGGCTTTTATTCCAGATTTTGTTTTAATTGAATGAATTTATATTTTTCAGTTGTTCTGGCAAAGGATAAAATCTTTACATCAGAAAACTGGCCATTAAGTTATCACATCCTCTCCTCTAAATAAGACATTTTGTGTAATCATTTTTCTCTTTTTTATCTTGGCTCCAAATTCTTGAAACACTTCTCCTAAACTTTCCATCTTTCTTTTCTCACTTAGCATCTGCCAAAATAGCTTCAGCTATTAATTTTTTTTTGTCTCCACATGCTCCTTAGGGCACTACTTATTTAATGTAATTTACTTTAAAAAATTATATATATATTTCTTATAGTAATTTACAGTATACTTTGTGGCACCAGTACATGAAATCAACACATTTCACGACATACATTAGTGATAATAAACCTGATTCTTATTCTGAGGATTTTTAATATTATGTTAAAGGAGGGCTGTAATTTGCAAGCTTTGGTAAACTATCCCACATATCCAATATGCGCAGCACAACAGAGAAGGTGCTATCCTATCACAGTCATTGAGTAGAAAGTAATTTCAAATAGCTGTTGTCCCCTATTAACTTCAATCTACAGTACTGGATTTGCTGGCATGCTGGGGTTGCAACCTGACTGTCCCATTGGGACTGTTTCTAGAAGAGCACTCACTGCTCTACCTGGGGAGGTTCAGCTTTTTGTTCTCTGTCAGTTGGAGTTTTGTTAAAATACCAGTGGACACATCTCATGAATTAACTCTGACAGGTGTACAGACTAACCTTCCTCCTCCTCTGTTCCAAAGGAGGGCTGTCTGGCAGCATCAGTTTCAGAAACTCTTCTTTGGTGAAGGTTTGCTGGGATTTACTGACAGGGCTCAATTCCTGCACCAAGTCCTGATGTTGACTGGAATTGCTTATTTCTGTTACATCACCGTACAACCTCCTGGAGAAATAAAAAATGGAATGAGGATATGGCAAAAAGCAACACATCAATTGATACTGGTGCTCAGTGACTGCAGATTTTGAACATATATCATTGCTGTGGTTTATCTAATCAATGAATTAAATTCAGCACATTCAATTTGTTACTTTTGCAGAAATCACGAACTTGAAATATAACTTTTTTCAAATATGTATATCTGGGGTTTTAACTGTTTAATGTTCTGAACTATTAGATAAAGAAGGGCCAAGATGGCCTGTTTCCGTGCTGTATTGTTATATGGTTATTATATGGTTATAAACTATTTAGACAATAAAAACCTGCAACAATCTCCTAATATATTTGTGGTGTTAGACCATAAAACATAGGATTAGAATTAGGCCATTTAGCCATTGAATCTGCTCTGCCATTCCATTATGGTTGATTTATTATCCCTCTCAACACCATTCTCCGGCCTTCTCCCCAGAACCTTTGACACTCTTACTGATCACAAACTTATCAACCTCCACTTTAAATATACCCAATGATGTGGCTTTCAGAAATGTCTGTGGCAATGAATTCCACAGAGTCACCACCCTCTGGTTAAAGAAATTCCTCCTCATGTTGACAGCATCAGCCTCAAAATATATCTGCAAAGGTACAGTTAACATCACAAATATAAGTGGAAATTTTAGAACTAATGCATACTTATAAAGAGGTTCACAAGTTGGAAGATTTATTTAACAAAGGCATTCAATGACTGCTTTAACAATGGGGAAAATGGTTGTTTTCAGTTCACAGGATTTTAATCACTGTATTCCCTGTAAACATCTCTGTTGAGATTCCTTTTGTTTTATTTGTTATTATTTAGGGATACAGTGCATAATAGGCCCTTCCAACCCAGTAAGCCGCACTGTCCAGCAACCCACCTACTTAACCCCATCATAGAACATAGAAATCTACAGCACATTACAGGCCCTTTGGTCCACAATGTTGTGCCAACCATGCAACCTACTCTAGAGACTGCCTAGGATTTCCCTAGCACATAGCCTTCTATTTTTCTAAGCTCCACGTACCTATCTAAGAGGCCTGTAAAAGACCCTATTGCATCTGCTTTCACCACTGCTGCTGGCAGTACATTCCAAGCACCCACCACTCTGTGTGAAAAACTACCAGTAACCCTTGACATCCATCCCCTCAGTACCGTCCTAATCACAGGACAATTTACAGTGACCAATTGATCGACGAACTGGTACATCTTTGGACTGTGGGATGAAACCAGAACACCAGGAGGAAAACCCACTTCAAGTATAGTTTACATCTTGAGTGATTTATTTAACAAGGATGTCGAAAACAGAAGGCATTGGTTTAATGTGAGAGGAAGGAGGTTTAAAGGGGATCTGAGGGGCAAATATTTTACACCAATTGTAGTTGGTATCTGGAGCGAGCTGTCAGAGAAGGTGGTGGAGGTAAAAAAACAGTAAAAACATTGAAGGGGCATCTGGACAGATATGAAAGACCTGTTTCAATGCTGTATAACTCTGTGATTTGATTAATGCCACATTCCATAGAAGTGCAGTTTAACAGTACAGAAAGCTTAGATGGAAAGAGAAGCTTTGAGGAGCCTTGCAAAGGTGGTGGTAGTGGGCAGGGTTCTATATTAACTCATTTGCCACTGAAACACCCAACTACATTTTTGTTACTTTTAGATTCCAATGCTCTCCTGACCAGCTTCTCACCTCCAATCGAAAATAAAGTTGTGTGTACAGAAGCCTGAAGACCCACACTCAGTGTTTTAGGAACAGTTTCTTCCCATGCGCCATCAGATTTCTGAGTGATCCACGAACCCATAAAAAATACCTCTCTATTCCTCTTTTGCATCATTTATTTTTTATTATTGTTACTTACAGTAATTTGCCATGCCTGCATTATACTGATGCCGCAAGAAGAACAAATTTCACAACTATTGTCAGTGATAATAAACATGATCTAATTCTAAACCTCTCATCCCTCAGTCTGCTGCAGAAAATATAGATACTTGACTGAAACTCTGGTTATCTAACACAGTAATAACTTTTAGCCTAATGTCACATTTTGATTTGATAGTGCTCCTGTGGAGAAATTTGGACTTTTCAATATATTAGGGTGCAACATTAAGGCAAATTGTTGTGTGTGGATGAATCTAGAACAATCAATTACAGAATCTCAGAAAGAGAGGAAAGGTGATGTCAAGTATCACTTCACTCAGAGAGCAGTGGAAATTCAGAATTTTCTCCTCCAAAGCCCATTGAGAATGGAGGCCAATTAAAATTCATAATGTGTCAAAATCGAATTAGATAGGTTTGTTTGTAAAGGGTATGGTAACATAATTAAGCCAGGCACTGTTGTTGATGAACCTACAGATAAGACCTTTCTGAATGATGAGTTAAGTTTGAGGGGCTGAATGGTCTGCTCCAGTTAAAAGTGTGGCAGTGAAAATATATTCAATATTGAAGCCTTATCTCTAATATCACTAGAATTAAATCCAACTGATTATAAACTTCTCTTAACAATTACATTTAATAATAAGAGTGGTGAGGCTGTGAGTACAACTTTTAAACACATACTTTAATTATTATAAAGAATTGTGTGCATACTAAAGTTGTTAAAATGCACATTTTTTAAAGAAAGGTCCTAATAATATTTAAAATAACAGAATATCTAATTTCCTCTTGGTGCCTGTTTCCCAGTTCTAGGAACACTGCACCCTGAACCCCCCATCTGTGCGGCGAGAACCAGAAGACATGCAGGAACAACTTGCATTGATCAGTTGCTGCACTCACAAACTTATTTTCATCTGGCACCTTCCTTCACGACACAAATTAAGTTAAATATGCCATATGGACAAACCTGTTGCCTTCCACAATATACAGTGCACCTCAATGTTCTCCAACAGCCTACGCTAAATTTGCAGTAGTTGTCTCAAGTTCATTTGTCAGGGTAGGACATGGCTTGCTTAATTGTATTACAATTATGTACACATCAAACAATTTTAAAAAACATTATTTCCAATGCTGAATATCCTGAAATGTCTCCATTACATAAATAATGTGAATTATTTTTGTTTGGAATCACACTGGCAAGCTTGGAAATATTTAATAGTTATTTCTTTTTGCATGGTGCCACGCAGAAATTATTAAAAGCAGGGTTAATTCAGAGAAGGGTATAAACGTTACCACAACTTGAAAACCACAGCAATGCCAATAGTTCTGAGAGAACATAAGCACCAGACTTCAGATATAGCAAGCGGATAATATTATTTCTTTCAGCTGGGTCACTAACCTTCTACAATCTGCCATTTCAGACTCCTCAGGTGTAGGGCTTCTGTCTAACTTTTTCCAGCCAATGACATATTTGTTGGCAGTACCCTGGCGATGATATGATCCTGATAATGACCCCAGCAGTGGTTGACTGCTGTTCTGAGATACTATGTAGACTTTGGATGCATCAAGTGATCCACTGGTTTTAGAAACACGAGGTGCTGGGCTTCCAGAATGATGTGAGCCACTAAAGAGACAAAGGTTTGTGGGAACGGTGGAAGAGAGAGGTCACAGAGTTTACAATTAGTACACAGTCTTGCGCTACAGCATTGCTTAAAGTCCTCTTAAATCTTGATCACATAATATTTGAACCAGATAATAATAGTTTTAAAATAAAACTACCAGAAGTCGTACTTCAGACTAATATGGGGAGACTTTTCTGACAAAGAGCAATGGAATGGTTTCAGATTTAAAGCAAAATCCTTAGAATGATTGAAAAATGAATAGGGTGTGATTGATCTTTCATTCCCTATTAACTGCATAGCCACAACTCAGATGCATGATGCAACAGGAGAGTAAGATATACACTCAGTAGCCACTTTTGTTAGATACAGGAGTGAAACACAGCGTGATCTTCTTTTGCTATAGCCTATCTACTTCAAGGTTCAATGTGTTGTGTGTTCAGAGATGCTCTTCTGTACACCACTGTTGTAACATACCATCACCTTCCTGTCAGCTTTCACCAGTCTGACCTCCCTCGTTAACAAGGAATTTTCACCCTCAAAACTGCAGCTCATTAAATGTCTTTCTCTCTCTCTCTTATCCAGCACTGTCATTACATTGGAAATCTTACAAGAGATTCCGCAGATGCTGGAAAAATTCCCGATGAAGGGTCTTGGCCTAAACCAATGACTGTTTACTCTGGTCCATAGATACTGCTTGATTTGCTGAATTCCTCCAGCATTTTATGTGTGCTATGTAAGCCATAAATGACAGGTTTGTGCAAGTAAGCTATCCCTCCCTGCACCTTTAAAATTAACTCCCAACTTTGGCACATTTCACTACATTATCCTCCTCTAATACAAGTCCTCCACTGATTTGCCGCATAGAACTGCCTTAGTCCAGTACTGTTCTGACCCATCAGAATGCAGCCAGAGGAACACCCACGATGGCTGCTCCTACCCACACCTGGACACCACCTCTGAAATTTGCCTGAAGACCTGCTTTTGCATTCACCTACAAGCCCCCACTCACACCTATATGTTTAAACCTTGGCAATTCCCTCTGAAAACACATCAGACTCAATATGAATGTTGACAACACTCAGCCCTGTCTCACCGTTATCTCATTTGACTCTCCACTGATCTGAAACACTCTTGCTTCAACATCCACTATTAGGTGATCTAAAATTTGCTCCTAATATTGCAGGGACTGACTCTATCCTCACCAGAAACCTTGTTCAGTGGTGGCATTCTCATCCCTCACAATGATCTGTAGCTCAGGAAGACTGCTGACAATCATGTATCACGGGTATCTCCAAGGTCAGAGTCTAAGCACATATTATTTCCATCATTAAGACTACCTACTTGTACCTCTTCTACTCATTTTTGCTGAAACCCTCACTTCATTATTTCTAGATATGATTAATCTAATGGTTTCAAAGTAAATTTCAAGGACTCTGCACTTCATGTCCTCAGTATGCACATTGATTGTTTGTCAGTCTTTGTGTGTAGTTTTTCATTGATTCTATTGTATTTCTTTGTTTGACTGTGAATGCCTGCAAGAAAATGAATCTCAGGGTAGTGTATGTTGACATGTACATAATTCCATAATAAATTTACTTTGAACTTACGAACTTTAACATTTATTATTAAATTATGAGAAATGTTTCATTGATATTAAACACAAGAAATTCTGTAGATGCTGGAACCCAGAGTTATACACACAAAATGCTGGTTGAGGGGCGGGGGGTGGGGGGCAGGGTGGGAACCGGAGTGAAGGATAGGATGGATAGTTAAAAAACAAAGATATGCGCAGTCAGACTGTCGGGAATGACTGGCAGATGACAGAACAAAATTGCAGCCAGCAGGGTGAGTATCTGTGCATTAGGGATGCAGAATCAAAAAGGGTAGCAAATACAGTACTGTTATATTTCAATGCATGGAGTATAAGAAATAAGATGGATGATCTTGTTGCATTATTGCAGATTGTCAGCTATGATATTGAGGCCATAAATGAATCATGGCTGACAGATGATTGTACTTTGTAGTTGGGAACTGAATGTTCAAGATTTCAAGTTGTATCGGAGGGATAGGAAGGTAGGCAGAGGGGTGGCATGGCTCTACTGGTTCAGAATGGCATCAAATCAGTAGAAAGATGTGACACAGAATCAGAAGATGTTGAATCCTTGTGGGTTGAGTCAAGAAATGCAGAGATAAAAGTACCCTGATGGCAGTTACATATAGGCCTCCCAACAGTAGCTGGGATGTGGACCACAGATTATAATGGGAAATAGAAAAGGTGTGTTGAAAGGGTAATGTTATAATAGTCATTAGAGATCTTAACATGCAGGTTAATTAGGAAAATCAGGTTGGTAATGGATCTCAAGAGAGTAAGTTTGTTGAACACCTACGAGCATGGTTTTCAGAGCAGTTTGTTGCTGAGTCTATTAGGGGATCAACTATACTGCATTGGGTGTTATGTAATGAACCAGAGGTGATTAGGGAGCCTAGAGTAAAGAAACACTTAGAGGCAGTGATCACAATATGATTAAGTTCAACTTGAAATTTCATAGGGAGGAAGTAAATTCTGACGTAGCAGTATTTCAGTGGAGTAAAGGAAATTACAGCAGGTATAAGAGAGTAGTTGCCCTAAGTAAATTGGAGGGAGATGCTGGCAGGGATGACAGCAGAGCAGCAATGGCATGAGTTTCCGGGAAAAATGAGGAAGGTGCAGGATAGATGTATTCCAAAAATCAAGAAATACTCAAATGGCAAAATAGTACAACTGTGGCTGACAAGAAAAGTCAAAGCTAATGTAAAAGCAAAAGACAGGGCATACAACAAACCAAAAATTATCAGGAGGATAGAGGATTGGGAAACTTTTAAAAACCTACAGAGAATCATTAGGAGGGAAAAACTGAAATATAAAAGCAAGTTAGCAGACATTATCAAAGTGGATAGTAAAAGTTTTTTCAAGTATGTAAAAAATAAAAGAGAGATGAGAGAGGATATAGAACCACTAGGAGGAAGGCAGCAGATAGGAAATTATAGACCAGTCAGCCTAACCTCAGTGGTTGAGAAAATGTTGGAGTCAATTGTTAAGGATGAGGTTATGGAGTACTTGGTGACACAAGACAAGATAGGACAAAGTTGGCATGGTTTCCTTAAGGGAAAATCTTGCCTTACAAACCTGTTGGAATTCTTTGAGGAGATAGATATGGGGGATGTAGTGGATGTTGTATATTTGGACTTTCAGAAGGCTTTTGACAAGATGCCACACATGAGGCTGCTTATCAAGTTAAGTGCCCATGGCATTACAGGAAAGTTACTGGCAGAGTTAGAGCATTGGCTGATTGGTAGGAGGCAATGAGTGGGAATAAAAGGATCTTTTTCTGGTTGGCTGCCAGGGACTAGTGGTGTTCTGCAGGGTCTGGTGTTGGAACCACTTCTTTTTATGCTGTATATCAATGATTTAGATGATGGAATAGATGGCTTTGTTGCTAAGTTTGCAGGTGATTTGAAGATAAGGGGAGGAACAGGCAGTGTTGAAGAAATAGGTAGGTTGGAAAATGCATAGTCATGCACTTTGATAGCAGAAATAAATGTGCGGACTATTTTCTAAACGGGGAGAAAATCCAAAAACCTGGATGCAAAGAGACGCAGGAGTCCTTGTGTAGAACACCCTAAAGGTTAACTTGCAGGTTGAGTTGGTGGTGAGGAAGGCAAATGCAACGTTAGCATTCATTTCAAGAGGTCTGGAATACAAAAGCAAGGATGTGATGGTGAGGCCCCACCTTGAGCATTGTGAACAGTTTTGGGCTCCTCATCTAAGAAAAGATGTGTTTGCATTGGAGAAGGTTCAGAGAAGGTTTTGGGAACATGATTTTGGGAATGTAAGGGTTATCACAGGAGAACGTTTGATGGCTCTGGGTCTGTACTCGCTGAAATTTGGGAGGATGAGGGGGGAAACTCATTGAAACCTTCCGAACGTTGAAAGGCCTAGACAGAATAGATGTAGAAAGGGTGTTTCTCATGGTGGGGTAGTCCAGAACAAGAGTGCACTGCTTCAGGATAGAGGGATGTCCATATAAAACCAAGAAGCAGACAAAAAGAGGAAAGCGGTAGTGATAGGGGATTCGATAGTTAGAGGTGCAGATAGGAGGTTCTGTGGTCGTGACAGAGAATCCAGGATGGTTTGTTGCCTCCCGGGTGCTAGGGTCAAGGATGTCTCTGATCGATTGCATGACATTCTGAAGTGGGAGGGTGACCAGCCAGATGTCGTGGTGCACATCGGTACCAATGACATAGCAAGGAAGAGTGAGGAGGTCCTGGACAGTGAGTATAGAGAGCTTGGTAGGAAGTTGAAAAGCAGGACCTCAAGGGTGGTAATCTCAGGATTGCTACCTGTGCTAGGTGCCAGTGAGGGTAGGAATAGGATGCTCTGGAGGATGAACAAGTGGCTGAGGAACTGGTGTAGGAGGGCAGGGTTTCAGATTTCAGGATCATTGGGACCTCTTCTGGGGCAGGTGGGACCTGTACAAGAGAGATGGGTTACATTTGAACTACAGGGGGACCAATATCCTTTCAGGGAGGTTTGTTAGTACTATTGGGGAGGCTTTAAACTAGATTTGCAGGGGGATGGGAACTAGAGTGCCAGAGCTGACAGTGTGGCTGGGTGAAAATAAATGATGTTAAAAGTTCAAGCAAATCCGCTGATAGAAAGGTTGTGAGTGGTGGTAAAAATCTTCTGAGGTGTATATATTTCAATGCTAGCAGTATTGCGGGGAAGGCAGATGAGTTGAGGGCGTGGATTGACACATGGAATTATGAGATTATAGCAATTAGTGAAACTTGGCTACAGGAGGGGCAGGACTGGCAGCTTAATATTCCAGGGTTCCAATGTTTCAGATGTGATAGAGGCAGAGGAATGAAAGGTGGGCAAGGGGCGGGGGGGTAGCATTGCTTGTCAGGGAAAATGTTACAGCAGTGCTCAGGCAGAACAGATTAGAGGGTTTGTCTATTGTCCTTATGGGTGGAGCTGAGAAACAGGAAGGGTATGGCCACATTAATGGGATTGTATTACAGACCACTCAATAGTCAACGAGACTTGGAAGAGCAAATCTGCAGAGAGATAGCAGGCAACTGCAGGAAACATAAAGTTGTGGTGGTAGGGTATTTTAATTTTCCATACATTGATTGGGACTCCCATACTGTTAGGGGTCTAGATGGTTTAGAGTTTATAAAATGTATTCAGGAAAGTTTTCTAAATCAATATATAGAGGGACCAACCAGAGGGGATGCAATATTGGATCTCCTGTTAGGAAACGAGTTAGGACAAGTGACGGAAGTCTGTGTAGGGGAGCACTTTGGTTCCAGCGATCTTAACACCATTAGTTTCAATTTGATCATGGACAAGGATAGCTCTGGTCCTAGGGTTGAGGTTCTGAACTGGAAGAAGGCCAAATTTGAAGAAATGAGAAAGGATCTAAAAAGCGTGGATTGGGACAGGTTGTTCTCTGGCAAAGATGTGATTGGTAGATGGGAAGCCTTCAAAGGGGAAATTTTGAGAGTGCAGAGTTTGTATGTTCCTGTCAGGATTAAAGGCAAATTGAATAGGAATAAGGAACCTTGGTTCTCAAGGGATATTGCAACTCTGATAAAGAAGAAGAGAGAGTTGTATGAAATGTATAGGAAACAGGGAGTAAATCAGGTGCTTGAGGAGTATAAGAAGTGCAAGAAAATACTTAAGAAAGTAATCAGGAGGGCTAAAAGAAAACATGAGGTTGCCTTGGCAGTCAAAGTGAAGGATAATCCAAAGAGCTTTTACAAGTATATTAAGAGCAAAAGGATTGTAAGGCATAAAATTGGTCCTCTTGAAGATCAGAGTGGTTGGCTATGTGCGGAACCAAAGGAAATGGGGGAGATCTTAAATAGGTTTTTTGCGTCTGTATTTACTAAGGAAACTGGCATGAAGTCTATGGAATTGAGGGAATCAAGTAGTGAGATCATGGAAACGGTACAGATTGAAAAGGAGGAGGTGCTTGCTATCTTGAGGAAAATTGAAGTGGATAAATCCCCGGGACCTGCAGAGTGTTCCCTCGGACCTTGAAGGAGACTAGTGTTGAAATTGCGGGGGCCCTGGCAGAAATATTTAAAATGTCGCTGTCTATGGGTGAGGTGCCGGAGGATTGGAGAGTGGCTCATGTTGTTCCGTTGTTTAAAAAAGGATCGAAAAGTAATCCGGGAAATTATAGGCTGGTGAGTTTAACGTCAGTAGTAGGTAAGTTATTGGAGGGAGTACTAAGGACAGAATCTACAAGCATTTGGATAGACAGGGACTTATTAGGGAGAGTCAACATGGCTTTGTGCGTGGTAGGTCATGTTTGACCAATCTATTGGAGTTTTTCGAGGAGGTTACCAGGAAAGTGGATGAAGGGAAGGCAGTGGATATTGTCTACATGGATTTCAGTAAGGCCTTTGACAAGGTCCCACATGGGAGGTTAGTTAGGAAAATTCAGTCACTAGGTATACATGGAGAGGTGGTAAATTGGATTAGACATTGGCTCAATGGAAGAAGCCAAAGAGTGGTGGTAGAGAATTGCTTCTCTGAGTGGAGGCCTGTGACTAGTGGTGTGCCACAGGGATCAGTGCTGGGTCCATTGTTATTTGTCATCTATATCAATGATCTGGATGATAATGTGGTAAATTGGATCAGCAAATTTGCTAATGATACAAAGATTGGAGGTGTAGTAGACAGTGAGGAAGGTTTTCAGAGCCCGCAGAGGGACTTGGACCAGCCAGAAAAATGGGCTGAAAAATGGCAGATGGAGTTTAATACAGACAAGTGTGAGGTATTGCACGTTGGAAGGACAAACCAAGGTAGGACATACAGGGTTAATGGTAAGGCACTGAGGAGTGCAGTAGAACAGAGGGATCTGGGAATACAGATACAAAATTCCCTAAAAGTGGCGTCACAAGTAGATAGGGTCGTAAAGAGAGCTTTTGGTACATTGACCTTTATTAATCAAAGTATTGAGTATAAGAGCTGGAATGTTATGATGAGGTTGTATAAGGCATTGGTGAGGCCGAATCTGGAGAATTGTGTTCAGTTTTGGTCACCAAATTACAGGAAGGATATAAATAAGGTTGAAAGAGTGCAAAGAAGGTTTACAAGGATGTTGCCAGGACTTGAGAAACTCAGTTACAGAGAAAGGTTGAATAGGTTAGGACTTTATTCCCTGGAGCATAGAAGAATCAGGGGAGATTTGATAGAGGTATATAAAATTATGATGGGTATAGATAGAGTGAATGCAAGCAGGCTTTTTCCACTGAGGCAAGGGGAGAAAAAAACCAGAGGACATGGGTTAAGGGTGAGGGGGGAAAAGTTTAAAGGGAACATTAGGGGGGGCTTCTTCATACAGAGAGCGTCGAGAGTATGGAATGAGCTGCCAGATGAGGTGGTAAATGCGGGTTCTTTATTAACATTTAAGAATAAATTGGACAGATACATGGATGGGAGGTGTATGGAGGGATATGGTCCGTGTGCAGGTCAATGGGACTAGGCAGAAAATGGTTCGGCACAGCCAAGAAGGGCCAAAAGGCCTGTTTCTGTGCTGTAGTTTCTATGGTTGCTAAATTTCTTCAGCCAGAGGGTGGTGAATTTGTGGAATTTGTTACCACAGGTAGCTGTGGAGGCCTGGTCATTGGGTGTATTTAAGGCGCAGAGATTGATAGGTTCTTGATTGGAATTGACATCAAAGGTTATGGGGAGAGGGCTGGGAAGTGGGGTTGAGAAGGACTAAAGAAGATCAGCCATGATTAATGGGGGGGCAGACTTGATGGGCCAAATGGCCTATTTCTGCTCCTATGTCTTATGGTATAACTCAGTAGGTCAGGTAATATCCATGGAGAAGAATAAACAGTCAGCATTTTGTGTTGTGATCCTGCATCAGGACCTGAAACATTTGTTCCTCTCCATGGATGCTGCTTGACCTGCTGAGCTCTTCCAGCATTTCCTGCACATTTCATTGAATCTATTGGTCTATTCAGTTCAGAACCAAGTATTATTGACCATAGGATGTTGCTTTCGAAAGGTACTTCGGTGATAGGAAACAACATTACATTGCTCCTTATTTTTTAACAAAACAAATTTGATGGTTTCAACGGCCTTGATAGAGTACATAACTCCAAAAATTATACCAGATACTTTCCATTAAAGGTATACTGTAGCAATTAATCAGTATTAATTCTTCAGATTCAGTGTTGTTTATCCAGAGTATTGCACAAATTGGACTATTAGTTCATAGAGAACATATTGCACTGTGATAAACTGAAAATTATTAATCTATCCAGATGGCATTTTAAAAATTGAAAAATACTATTTCACATAGACAGGTATTACAAAACAGAAGAACTAAGTTCTGTGTAGATACATGAGTGTATTAATAGAACAATAATAGGCAAACTCACTGAGGAAGGCAAGAGAAATTAGGTAGGAGATTGCTATAAGTTCAGATGCTCTGTTTAAATTTGTGGAAACTGTGGTTGGAGCAGACTCAACACTTGCATTCAAAGAAGAACTGAATTTATGCTTGAAGAGGTGAGGGCGGAGGGAGTGTGGGAAAAGGAAAACAAATCACTGGAACATAGGAAAAGAAAGGAGAGTGAATAGTTATACACATCTTTCAGAGAACAGACATGGGAACAATGAACTAAATGGTCTACTTTATAAGATTCTATAAGGATGAAAATTTCCTGTAAACTTTCGGTAGAACAGGAAGATAGTGCTCTAGTCCTGATAATTAATTGAACTCCCGAGTGTCTTTTAAAACTCTCAATTTTGAAATCGATCAGTAAGTCCTCAGGAAAATTACTATTCTTGGTGTATTTTATTAAGTATTGATCTGATTGACTTTTGGTACATGGTATGCTTGCCACGGTGGGGGGGAGGGGGTGTGGGGTGAGATCGAACCACCAACCATTATATCTTTCAAGATGGAACCAGATAAATATTTGTAATAGAACAAGGAGCAAGCTTAAGGGCAGAGCAGGTCAGTGGAATAAGTTATGTCAGAAGGTCACATTTACAGTAAAATAATGTGATTATAGTAAAGGGCTGGGAACAGAGTGGGGAAGGGCGAATTTAAGGCTGCAGAGTTTTGACAGATATTGGATTTTAGAATTATGCAAGGATCAGAGGAAATGATTTTGGATTCATCCATGGCTGGTGGGAGCATTAACAACCTTGATCTGAATTTTCCTGGCACCAATATGATGGGTCAATTAATGGCTCTGTTGTGGGTTATAAAACACAAGGATTCTCATGGTTTATGTTATGCTTTCCAGTTTAGATTTCTACACCATTCTGAGAGTTTCATGATAAGATGCTGTCCCCCATTTATCAGTTAAAAGCGACCTGTTGTTCAAGTAATTTATGATACTGTACATACTTATACTCTGATCAGAGGCATCCATTTGTGTAGTCTCCTTCATAGTATCTATCCATGGTGTATAAGGGGCACTGGATGGCTGCAATAATTAAAGTTTACCGTACCTGGAGTGTGATGAGATCTCACTTAGGTCACCGGTACTTCCTTGGGCGGCAAGGCCAGCAGAAATGGCAGCTGTATAGTTGTGGACAGCATAAGACTTAGCCTGTCCATCTTCAGGCCCTCCATCTTCAGAGTGCTCCACCCACTGCACCATCTGCTCCGCTCTGCTCTGCACAGCTGACCTGCTTCCAGTCAAATGAACTGTTGCCATCAATGGTGCTGGAATGCAGGGAGCTGTGTCGATCCCACTGTCAGTAGAGGCCCCTTTAATGTACGTCAACCCCAGCAATTCTGGATCCATCAAGTCACCTGAACCAAACTGCTTGTCATCACTATTGCTGGATGCATTGCTGGACAGAGTGTTACTGCTGGAATGGCTTGAGCAGTTATTATCTGTAATCTAAGAATAATGAAAAAGTTGATACATAACCCAATAATATTCAGTATTTTCCAATGTGGTCATGCATTTAAATGTACTTATCTATGATTTTACCCTTTGTTCTAGTGCCAAATCTGAATCACATTCCTGTGACAAGATTAATAACACATTTTAATTTTCCATTGATATAAATAAAAACATTCACAATGCACAAATGGATATGCCATTTATTGGAAAAATATTTATTCTGATTTTGTGGAAGCAGGTTACAAACATATATTGTGGTGTGATTGCATTATAAATCCCATTTAGTGTATAAGAATAAACATTGGCTTTATATGTTGGTATTTCAACTTGATGTACCCAAGAGGAACCCAAGTGCTTCAGGTTCAGTCTGTAGACATGCGAACTTACAAAAAAGCTGCATTGAAGTGTATGCAAAACAAGTGATTGGTTCAAATCTAGATTAATAAGTTTCTATTGCCTTTCCCACACTAATTTCACAAAGGGATAATTCATCATCAAGTTCAATAATTGCATTCATGAACATGGCCACCTTTGACACAAAGGGTGCATGAGATTGATTGAGGTTCGCTTTGTTGGCTCTAATGCTTTCACTGAACACCAATGAGAAAGTGAAGCCACTTATGCTAATTGTTTCTAATTAAATTGAAAAAGACTGTGAAAAAATGCCCAATGGCTGGGTTAGAATACACATCCAATTTGCTCCACACATAATTTTGATTCTGAAGCAATTAAATATTAAATATAATTATCTTGAGCAGAGCAATATTTACCTCATTAAAGGACGAATTGCTCTTGTCAATATGTGATGAGAAATTGGAAATGATTCGTGGTTTCATGATTTTATTGTGCATAGCAGACAGAGCATTTCTTTCTCAACACCCACTGCTACAAGTGCAAATGTTGCTCTGACCCAACATCAGGCCCCAAGGGGTGGGAGCAGAAGTCAAGAATGAGCAGGAGTACAATGGATAATCGTTGATTCTATACTGAATGGACAGGTTTCATGATAAATTTCATACAATACTAGAGAAATAAAATTCACATCGCTAACTTTGCCTTGTGGCGGGGTGGCAAAGGAGATTCTGTCAGGTAATACAATGTCACTTGATGTTCTCAGTGTGAGCAAGGGACCACTTGCAACGTTCCTCTTTCAAGATATAAAATGTGATCAACTGGAGATTTGCACTATGTATAGACTTGGCATGGAGCACATCAAGGAAGAACATTAAGCAAATATAATGGAGGCTCAACACAAAGTTGCAAAGAAGTGGAGGTCACTGCAGAATAGAGTATTTAACTAGGGTTACAGGTACTGCGAGTTCAGCACAGCAGGAGGCACAGGCTTGTTATAAATGTGATATCAAGGATCAACTTCATTCACCATATATATTTACATGTATTAGCAATTTTCTGTGCTGTGCTAACATCACAAGCAACAAAAAGCAATATTCAACAACTATAAAGAATTAAAACAAACTCAGAAGTACAGATACGTTATAAATCATGCATAAATAGCAGAATGTATTTAAAATGTAAACAGCATAATAAAAAATGGTTTAAAGTGTTTACAGTGACTGAGGTAATAGAAAGAAGGGGCATAGGTCCAACTAGAATGGCTGATCAGATTAACTGCTTGGGGGAAGAAACTTTTAAGGGAGCTTTTGGAAAAGACACTTTGTTGGGTGGGTAGTGTCCACAATGATTTTTCCTGCTGCTTCTTTGCCCCAAATACATACAAGTCCTGCAATGATGGTGGACTGCAACCAATGATCTTTTCTACTGTCATGACTGCTGTACTTTTTGTATATTATGAGTGTGTATGCCTATGAATATTATTTTGTTTAAATAAATAAGCTGTAAGGAGATATTCTCCATTTTAACAATCACAGCCTGAGCCAGAGGTCTTCGTCTCTTCCCTTCAAGGTTCCATAATTCACTCATCCTCGCCTATTGATAAGGAAACAGACTATACTACATGGGCCCTTGTAAGGCAAATGTCAGATGACAACTTAACCATATATGGTACGGAGATCGCAGCAGTGCTAATGCATGCTTGAACGAGAAAAATAAAACAAACACGATAATGTGTTAAGCAATAATGTGTGACTCTTACATGTAAAATTTTATTTGGAGACTCTTTGCCAATGGTTTCCCTTTGCAGTCCTTTATAAGAGCTCAGCATTTTCGTTGAAGGAACATGCCATCTTGCCTCTGAAAGAGAGCAGAGTTGTCTTTATTGATGCAAATCTGTTCCTTTTTTGGTCAGAGATTAAAGCATGATACAGCACTCTAAATTACTGGCAACATTTCAGTTCACAATTTGACCTTTTTTCACTTTCCAATGATTTTCTTTACTTTGTTGGTTGTGGCTGCTTTGGAGTCAAAAGGTTCTGGATTGAAAAGCCACAAGAGACTTGAGCACCAAGTTGAATCAGAATCAGACTTATCACATCACTGACTTAGATGATGAGAAATTTGTTGTACAGTGCAAGATTAAAGTTACAGCTCCAGTGACTGGGTTTCAATTCCTGCCACTGTCTATGAGGAGTTCATACGTTTTCCCCATAACCATGCGAGTTTCCTCTGTGTGCTCCAGTCTCCTCCCACATTACAAACAGATACAAGTTCGTGAAGTTGTGGGCATGCTATTTTGGTATAAGAAGCATGCAACACTTTATGGGCTGCTCCCCAGCACATCCTCAGATTATGTTGATTGTTGGCATAAATGACACACTTCATAAAAGTTGTTGTAGTGAACGCAGCAGGCCAGGCAGCATCTCTAGGAAGAGGTACATTTGACATTTCGGGCCGAAACGCCGACTGTATCTCTTCCTAGAGATGCTGCCTGGCCTGCTGCGTTCACCAGCAACTTTTATGTGTGTTGCTTGAAATTCCAGCATCTGCAAATTTCCTCGTGTTTGCATGACACACTTCATGTATGTTTTGAGGTACATGTGATAAATAAAGCTAATCATTTGATCTTTATATTTAAAATTGTTATAAATATTGTTAAAAAAGGAATAATGAGATCGTGTTAATGGACTATTCAGAAATCTGATAGCAGAAGGGAAAAAACTGATTCCAAATTGTTGAAAGTGGGTCTTCAGGATTGTGTACCTCCTCCCCAGTGGTAGGCTGACATTCAGTGTAGAACGGAGGGTGTGCTATATTATTGCAGATACTGCCTTTCTGATGAAACATTAAAGCTGTACTTGCTCTTTCAGTTGACATGAGAGTTCCCATGGCACAACTTCAAGGGAGAACAAGTTATCCCACATATCCTTTCCAATATTTATTTCTCAGTCAACATAAAACAGATGGATTGGGTCAAGGCAGCACTTATATTTGAACAAGTTTACCAAGCACAAATTGGATGCTTTATTTCCCAAATTGCAACAGCAGCCACATATCAAAAATACTTAGGAGCCACAAAGATCATTGGAATATTCTAAACAAGAAATGCAATATAAATGCAAGTGGTCCTTTTTGTTTTACTTCTGTCAACAACCTCAGCATACTTGGCGGTTAGCCCTTCATATTGCGGAAGAAAAGTATTCCTGTTTAAAGAAAAAGATAAACTTTTATTTGTCACACGTACATCTAAACATACAGTGTAATGCTCTGCTTGCATCAGCGACTAACAGTCCAAGGGTGTACTGAGGGAGGCCTGCAAGTGTTGCCATGCTTCTGATGCCAACATAGCATGCCCATAACTTAGCCTCCCTAACCTGTATGTTTTTTAAATGTGGGTGGAAATCAAACCACCCACTGGAGGAGATTGTACAAACTCCTTACAGAAAGCAGCAGGAACTGAACACCAATCTTCTTACTACTGGCACTGTAAAGCGTAGTGCTAACCGCTACCAGTACAGTATCGGGTTGGCTACCAACTCAGTTAATAGCTCTGGTTGAATATGATAAAATATCCACTGATAATTTGTGGGGATTGGCAAGAAGGAACTGATGGTAACGCAGGAAAATGGGATTAGTGTACTGTAATTAGCTAAAGGCATCAGCATAGATGTGGTGGCCTGAAAAATCAATTTCTGAGCTGTAAGACACATAACTTTCTGTGATACAAGTCAAAATGTTGATCAATTTAGTAAGCCAGGCAAATGTTGAATTAGCAACAATTGTAACACTGCAATGATCAGGGACATTTTAAATGCATAATTGCTCCATTTTAATAAATTGATTCTAAACGCAAGGCTTACCAACGCTTCTGGCCCGTTCTAACGTACCATCTCTTTCTCTTGGCCCATCATACTCCGTCAGAGCACTTGTAGAACCTTGATGATCATGTAGGACGGGAGATTGGCACCTTTTAATTACAAGCAGAACTATTTTTACTATTAATACCACGCTATTTATCAAATAAAGAGGCAATTTTCATTTGCTACTGACCTCAGTTTAAGAAAGATAAGTTTATCTACACAAAGCCAATGCTGCATGCTGTCACTGGATCGCCCTTTAAAACATCTTAAATGATCCAAGGTCTACTATTTGAATGGAGCAAGAACCAAATTTGCATTTACAAACATTTCATCACTTCATCTTTGAAGCAGTCATTTTCTTTATCGTAAGAGAACAAGGTCCCTGTAGCAATAAAGTGAAGTGAACATGCTCAAGGGATGAATAGGACACCACAAGGATTCTTTTCACAACCACCTAAAGAGGTAAGCAAGTTTGGAGTTGACATTGCAGCTGAGAGACTGCATTGATCAATAATTCTCTCTGAGGACCTACAAGATTTTCAGAATCTGAAACAAGCAAAATTCCTGTTATCCATCCTGAATTGACAATATCATTAATTACATGGCATTACATTGGCTCCTCATGTAAGAAAAGATGTGCTAGCACTGGAGTGGATCCAGAGGAGGTTCACGAGACTGATTCCTGGAATGAAAAGGTTAATGTATGAGGAGCATTTGATAGCTCTGTACAGTTTAGAAGAATGCAGGGTGTGGGGTGGAGGGGGAAAAAGTTCTCATTAAAACTTATCGAATATTGTAAGTGTTAGATGGAGTGGATATGGAGCGGATGTTTCCTTTCATGGCGGAGTCTAGGACCAGAGGGCAAAGCCTCAGAAGCAAGGGTTCCCAACCTGGGGTCCATGGCACAAAAAAAAGTTAGGAACACTTGGAATAGAGGGACATCCATTTAGAACAGAGATGAAGGTAAATTTCTTTCACCAAAGGGTAGTAAATCTGTGGAATTCTTTGCCACAGATGGCTACGGAGGCCAAATCATTGGATATATTTAAAGTGGAGATTAATAGGTTCTTGATTAGTCAGAGCATCAAAGGTTACAGAAAGAAGGCAGGAGAATGAAGTTCAAATGGATAATAAATTGGCCATGTTGGAATGATGGAGCAGACTTGATGGGCTGAATCTAATTCTGCTCCTATGTCTTATTACAACAGAATCTATAGTTCAAAAGTAATACTGCAGGACTCTCTTGGTGGCGCTAGATGGAGTAGGTCATTTTTGGCTGGGCTCCGGACATTTTTCAATTTTTCTATCACCCTTCTATTATATATATCAAAGTGTCTTTAACACCTTTATATGTTTGAATTTTGAATTTCAATTGATGGAAATGTCTAGACTAAGAAAGGCGTTAGCCGAAGGCAAAGAAACTAATTATGGAAACAGGAAGAATGAAGGTACTTTCGAAAAACCTAAACAGCCTCAACTTACTTTGCAAGCTATCTCGAATTTATTGGATGAAAAACTCGACAACAGATTCACTACATCGGAAGTAATGTTGAAGGAGAATCAAAGTAAATTGATAGCACTTTGAAAAGCGAGCGAAAAACAGCAACGGCGAATTTCAGAACTTACTGAAGCGGGGAAACAGAGGGACTCCAGAATGAACTCTCTGGAAAAGAAATTAAATTTGACTACTCGTATATTGGAGCAGTATAAAGCCATTATTGATTTGGAGAGTCGTAGTCACAGACAGAATTTGCGAATAATAGGACTCAGTGAAGACGTTGAGAGCGGGGACTTTACTAAATTTGTCTCTCAATTCTTAATGGAAGTCCTCGGTTCGGAGGTCTTCTCTTCTCCTCCGGTACTCGATCACGCGCATCGATCATTAAAACCAAAACCCTCGAAAGAGTTACATCCGCGTTCTGTAATTCTCCGGTTTCACTATGTGAGTACTAAGGAGCACAATTTGAATTGCTCGTCGGAAAGGAATTATTGTTCATCAAAATCTTACGTTTTGTTTGGTTAAAGATTATTGCCCTGAGGTATTCCAAGAAAGATTGTGTTTTAAATCAGTGATGTCAGATCTATATCAAAGGAATTTTCCAACCGGCGCTGTTATACCCCGCCCGCTTAAGAGATATTTTACCCGATGATTCGTTTAAATGGTTTAAATCAGTGGATGACACACAACAATTTCTCGAAGAACATTCCTTGAGCTCGGATGTTTAGTTAATTTACCGTTCTTTTGAGTTTGTATACACCTAGTTTATTAGTTAATAACCAGCATATAGATTCGGACATTTTACATTTTGTAGAACTTTGTATCCCTTTTCTTTTCCTTGATTATTTTATTTTTCTTTTATTTTTAAATGTCCACTTTAGAAAATTATTAAGACTCTGACTAGGTGATCATTTAATTTTTCTTGAAATATTATTAAGATTGTACTCTGTTTTATTTCTTAAGACCAGGTCTTTTAAAATGGTCTGTAAAGGGTTGTTTTTTTTTCATCTAACTGTGTTTGAAATTCCATTTGCAATGTGTAGACTATGGGTGGTTTTTATTTTTTAAGAACTGGAGATTTGCTGTCAAGGGAGATGGGAATTGGGTGGCTCTAAGCTAGTTTACTGGCTGACTATTGGCCAGGTTTCAGGGCTCTGTGGGAGGGGAAGCAGCTTACTTTTACTTTAGTTTTTTTTCACTTGGGCTGACTTGAAACTACAAAAATGTCTGTATTGTCGTAACTTCTGGTTCCTCTTTAAACTTCTGTTCCTCTTCCTGATTCGTGAGTTTCCTGTGCAATTTGGTTAACCCTTTGTTTACCATATGGTTTATTTAAGGAAAATAGATAGTATTATTAACTTTGTTTCATGGAGCATGAATGGTTTGAATCATCCAATTAAATGGAAGAAGATTTTTGAAGTTTTTCATAGATTGAATGCTCAGATTATTTTTGCACAGGAGACTCATGTGAGGAAGGAGGATAATCAGTGTTTTTTTAGGTTTTGGAAGGAACAACAATTTCATTGAAACTCATTGACCAAAGTGAAAGGTGTTTCCATTTTTATAGATTCTTTGATCTCATTTGTTCATTATGATATAATCTCAGACCCATATGGTAGATTTCTATTAATTACTGGTTTACTTAATGTTTATGCACCAAATATTGATTATCCTGAATTCTTTAAGCATTTATTTGTATCTTTGCCTAATCTAAATGAATATATGTTAATATTGGGCGGTGATTTTAATTGTTGTTTGGATCCTATGATGGATAGGTCTGCGCCTAACCAGGCACTCCCAAACAAATCTGCTATTTTTATTAATTCCTTTTTAGTTGACTCGGGAATTTTAGACACTTGGAGGTTTTTAGATCCTAATGATAAAGAGTTCTCTTTCTTTTCTCATGTATATCATAATTACTCTAGAATTGATTACTTTTTTACTGATTCTCGATTAGTTTCATTTGTCACTACCTGTGAGTATGATACAATCGCCATTTCTGACCATGCGCCTTTGAAATTGTCAATTAAATTTAGGGATGCCATTTTTAGTACTAGACAATGGCGGTTCAATACTATTTTGCTTCAGGATTTAAATTTTGATGATCTTATTAAATAATAGATTGCTTTTTTCTTTCCACCTATCTCAAAGGAAGAAATTTTCAGTGGGATATGATGGGATACCTTTAAAGTATATATTCGTGGGCAAATTATTTCATACTCTGCTGGAGCGAAAACATGTATTAATAGTGAAATATGTACATTAGCTGATAAGATTAAAGAAATTGATAAAGAAAATTCTATTGCTTCTAATTTGGAACTTTATAAAGAGAGAGTTGAACTTCAGATGTAACACAGTTTGTTATTAACAGACCCAATTGAAAATCAATTTAAATGATTTTACTTGGCAGGTGGAGAAGATGGCAGCGCTGCGCGTGTGCAGCTCTCCAGTGAAAAATGATGTCATATCTGTTAAATAGGGGCCATGGACAATTCTGATTTGATGGAGGATGGACGTGAAAGTACAGAGGAACATCTGGAGAGATTCCTGAAATGCCCATTTGCTGCTGTTGTTACTGTGTGGTCGGGGATCTTTTGGTGGGAAGGCCTCAAAATCCCCGGCCTTGTCTGCTTTTGGCGACGGAGAAGGAGGTCGAATTGTTCGGCAGAGATGCCGCTCAGTACTTGGTGTGGGACAGCTGATAAGTGCTCGAAGTTTTCGGATGACTCAGAGTTGGATTGTGGTCGGCATGGCAGGGAGAGATTTTCTTCCTTCTCCCATCTGCGTGAGATGTGGGACATTTGAGAAACTTTGAACTTTACTGTGCTCATGGACTTTCTTCATCAAGTTATGGTATTGTTACACTGTTTGTAACTATATGTATAATTATGTGGTTTTGTCAGTTTTTTCAGTCTTGGTTTGTCCTGTGTTTTGTGATATCACACCGGAGGGAATAATATATCATTTCTTAATGCATGCATTACTAAATGACAATAAAAGGGGACTACGTGTCTTCATAATCTAAAACTAAAAGTCAATTTTATATTAATGGTGATAAATCAGGTAAATTACTGGCTAATCAATTGAAAGCTGCATTGGCGAAACGTCAGATTAATAAACTTCGTAGATGGGGATGGTAATTTGACACTTGACCATGATGAAATTAATAAATCTTTTCAAGAATTTTATACCAATTTATATCAATCAGAATTTCCTGATGATCCTACCATAATGCATGAATTTTTAAGGAAACTAAATATTCTGAAATTACCAGCCAATGAACATTTAACATTAGATGCGCCCATTACTGAAGAGGAAATAAGCAAAGCAATTTTTTCGATGAATTCTGGTAAAGCACCTGGCCCGGATGGCTATACAGATGAATTTTATAAATCTTTTTCAGATGTACTTTCTCCCTGGCTATGTAGAATTTTCAAAGATGCCATATCTGTAGGTAAATTACCACAATCCTTTTATGAATCATCTATCTCGTTAATTCCTAAAAAAGATAAAGATTCCACTGAATGTGCATCATATAGACCTATATCTTTGTTGAATGTGAATTCTAAAATCTTCCCCAAAATATTAGCAATTAGAATAGAGAAGGTACTACCACAAATGGACTCCAAAGATCAGACAGGATTTATTAAAAATCGTTTCTCACATTTTAATGTTAGGAGGCTAATGAACATTGTATACACTACTTCAGTTAAAACTCCGGAATGTGTTATTTCGCTTGACGCCGAGAAGGCATTTGGCAGACTTGAATGGGAATATTTATTTGATATACTTGAGAAATTTAATTTCAGCTCAAAATTTATATCCTGGATTCAACTGATATATCGTAAACCTCTGGCTGCTGTATTTACCAATAATCAGAGATCCCTGTTTTTTAGGCTTTTCTGAGGTACTAGACAGGGCTGTCCTTTAAGCCCTTTACTTTTTGATATTGCCCTGGAGCCCTTGGCAATTGCTATTCATGACTCACCTATTATATTTGGCATTATTCGTGGGAATGGGACACATAAAGTATCACTATATGCAGATGACCTATTACTATATACCTCTAACCCAGAGAAATCCATCCCTGCAGTAATAAGCAACACACATCAAAGTTGCTGGTGAACGCAGCAGGCCAGGCAGCATCTCTAGGAAGAGGTACAGTCGACATTTCAGGCCGAGACCCTTCGTCAGGACTAACTGAAGGAAGAGCTAGTAAGAGATTTGAAAGTGGCAGGGGGAGGGGGAGATCCAAAATGATAGGAGAAGACAGGAGGGGGAGGGATGGAGCCAAGAGCTGGACAGGTGATTGGCAAAAAGGATATGAGAGGATCATGGGACAGGAGGCCCAGGGAGAAGGAAAAGGGGGAGGGGGGAAAACCCAGAAGATGGGCGAGGGGTATAGTCAGAGGGGCAGAGGGAGAAAAAGGGGAGAGAGAGAAAGAATGTGTGTATATAAATAAATAATGGATGGGGTACGAGGGGGGAGGTGGAGCATTAGCGGAAGTTAGAGAAGTCAATGTTCATGCCATCAGGTTGGAGGCTACCCAGACGGAATATAAGGTGTTGTTCCTCCAACCAGAGTGTGGCTTCATCTTTATAGGAGAGGAGGCCATGGATAGACATATCAGAATGGGAATGGGATGTGGAATTAAAATGTGTGGCCACTGGGAGATCCTGCTTTCTCTGGTGGACAGAGCGTAGGTGTTACAACATCTTATATTCTGTCTGGGTAGCCTCTAACCTGATGGCATGAACATTCCGCTAATGCCCCACCTCCCCCTCGTACCCCATCTGTTATTCATTTATATACACACATTCTTTCTCTCTCTCTCCTTTTTCTCCCTCTGTCCCTCTGACTATACCCTTTGCCCATCCTCTGGGTTTCCCCCCCACCCTTTTCCTTCTCCCTGGGCCTCCTGTCCCATGATCCTCTCATATCCCCTTTGCCAATCACCTGTCCAGCTCTTGGCTTCATCCCTCCCCCTCCTGTCTTCTCCTATCATTTTGGACCTCCCCCTCCTCCTCCCACTTTCAAATCTCTTACTAGCTCTTCCTTCAGTTAGTCCTGACGAAGGGTCTCGGCCCGAAACGTTGACTGTACCTCTTCCTAGAGATGCTGCCTGGCCTGCTGCGTTCCAGCAACTTTGATGTGTGTTGCTTGAATTTCCAGCATCTGCAGAATTCCTCGTGTTTACCTGCAGTAATAACACTATTTGCTCAGTTTAGTAGTTTTTCTGGTTATAAACTGAATCTTGATAAGAGTGTGCTTTTCCCATTAAATATACAAGTTCCAATTTATAGACAATCACCATTTAGATTAGTTACTGATTATTTTACTTATTTGGGTGTTAAAATTACTAAGAAGCATAAGGATCTATTTAAAGTTAATTTTTTAACCTGAATTGATCATGTTAAACAACTGTTTACTAAATGGCCCCCATTGTCCTTATCTTTGATTGGTTGAATTAATACTATAAAGATGATTATCTATTTTAGGCAGTATCAATTTTTATCCCTAAATCTTTTTTTGATATTATTGATTCTAAAATTTCTTCATTTTTACGGCAGGATAGAAATCCCAGGTTAAGTAAGAAATATTTACAGAAATCAAAAAAAGAAGACGGTTTGACTTTGCTGAACTTTAGGTTTTACTACTAGGCAATCAACATTTGATATTTAACATTTTGGACACAAGAATTGGATGAAACTCAACGTCCACGATGGATGACCCTCCAGCGGGAGTCTGTACAGGGTTTTTCACTGGCTTCTATTCTAGGAGCTGCGCTTCCCTTTGCATTTACTAAATTGAATAAACAAATGATAAATCCAATAATTAAATATATGAATATGGTTTCAATTTCATAAATTATTTGGATTGAACAAATTTATCCTGTCAAGTTCTATTATATCTAATTTTTTCTTTCAACCATCTAGAATTGATCAAGCTTTTATTCTATGGAAAACAAAGGGAATAACATGTATTTGTGATTTATTCATGGATGATTGTTTTATGTCTTTTGAACAGTTGTCTAATAAATATAATTTGCCTAGATCACACTTTTTCAGATATTTACAGATTAGAAACTTTCTGAATGCTACTTTATCGACCTTTCCGATATCGCATCAAATTGAAGTTACAGAAAAAATTTTAGGTTTAAGCCCCTATCAGAAGAGTTTAATAGCAATTATTTATGATTTGATTACAAAAATACATCTAGGTACATCAGATAAAATTAAGTATGAGTGGGAAAGAGAACTTCAAATATCTTTATCTACAGAGAAATAGGAAAAAATCCTTCAATTAGTCAATACTTCCTCAATGTGTGCCAGACACGCCTTGATACAATTTAAGGTGGTTCACAGGGCTCATATGTCCAAGGATAAGTTAGCTCGTTTTTATTGCCACATAAATCCTGTTTGTGATAGATGGAATTCTGAGGTAGCTTCCTTGACACATATGTTCAGGTCTTGTCCTCTTCTAGAAAAATATTGGAAAGATATTTTTGATATTATTTCAGCAGTTCTGCATATTGATCTTCAACCTCATCCTATTACTACAATTTTTGGTCTACCAGTGACAGTTGCATTTGTTACATTAATAGCCAGAAGATCCATTTTATTTAAATGGAAAGATTGTAATCCCCCCACTACATTTCAATGGTTTTCCCAAATGATAGCATGCCTAAACTTGGAAAAAATTAGGAGTGGTACTGTGGATCCTTTGGTTAAATTTGAAGAAACTTGGAGGCCATTTGTGCAATATTTTCATATGATGTAAGTTGACACTTTCTAAACCCTTTGTAGTAATTTTTTGTTCAAGTATAGAGGAGCGGAGTTAACGACAAATAATAATTTTAGCCGATGTAATATGACAGCCAAAGCTTTGTTCCTTTTTTTAAGTTTACTTTTTTTAGTTTTAGGGGGTTTCTTTTTTCTTTATTTATAAAATATCTTCTTCATGGTCAGTTACTATGAGATTGGGAGGTTAAACTATATTTGTTACTTGGAATTGTGCTTGTACATGTTAACTGTGATTATTGTAATCCCGATCTCTATGTATCACTACTATTATTGTTACATTTATTAATCTTGAAACTTAATAAAAAGATTGAAAAAGAAAGGAGAAAAAAAGAAAAAATACTGTGAAATATTTTGGTACTTCTAGGTCAGTATTTAAGCAAGTTATCCTTCATTAACTTTTGAGTGCATAACACACACACACCTCTCTTCCCCCACCCCTCCACATTTCTTCACAACTATTCTATATCGCATCAGATTGATTGTGAGAATGTGACAAATGCGCACACGGCTGATTGATCACGCAGCAAATCAGTTGGGCCTCCTAAGTGTGGAAGGCACTCTCTTTTGGCATGGGCTTTTGCGTTCACATCCTTTCCTCTTGGCAGGCCTAGCTCGTTGCTCCCAAGCTGTAAGCTGTCCAGTGTGTACCATTACTAACATGACTCAGTAAAAATATTTAATCATACTACTCCATTGTTGTTCTTGTTCTGAGCATACATAATATATTTGACCCTTACCTATTTTATACTCCTTCATTACAGATTTATGAATCTGAGGGTGATATTGAAAAAGCCAATGGTTGTTACAAGTATGGTCTAATATTTACATAGTTAATTTGCTCATTTGCTTTGTGTGAATTTTTAGAAATAGAAAAATGAACTATCAGTTGATGTGTTAACTGTAGATATTGTGGAATGTTTTAGCAAGTGATCTGAGAATTTTAAGGAAGAGTTCGACGGTATGTGTAACTGCATAAATATATGTAGCACTAATAGTTTGTCACAAATAAGTATTTTGTTTATAACTGGTCAAAAATAATCCATTGTTAAATAGTTCAATTTATTCAATGTTGATTAAAAGGTCAGTACAACATAATGGGCTGAAGGACTTGTACTGTATTGTAGTGTTTTATGTTTTATGTCTATTTACATCAACTCCGATGCTTCTGACACCCATTAAATTCTTGGGGAAATTTATAGTAGCAAATTAATTTACCAACCACCCATTTTCAGTGTGTATGAGGAAACCTGAACACAAGAGAGAAAGCCTGCAAACTCCACACAGATAGCACCCGACGCCTGGATTGAACCTAGATCACCGACACAGAGCGACAGAGTGTCTGTTAGATGCACCACTGACACCCATAGTTTTGAATGAACTCTTTGTAATGTGTGCTGTACATTTGCTGTGACCATCCCTGTTCATGAGGAGAAATCCCATCTTTAAAGATTAGCTGGAGTTGATGTGAATTAACGTGTATAAAATAGAATAATTGTTAAAATGGGAGGGGGGGTGCTTAATCATTGTTAAGAATATTTGGGCTGTAGGACATACTTTTTGCCATTTTTCTATATGACCAATGTGTAGAACTTGTATTATGAATGGTAGGAGTGTAATGGAACAGAGGTACCTAGGAGTATAAGTGCATAGATTGTTGAAAGCAGAGTCACAGACAGACATGGTGATGAAAAGGCAGTTAGCAATCTGGCCTTCATCAGTCAGAACACTGAGTATAGGATTTGGGACACAGCAATTGTATAAGTCATTGGTGAGGTCACACTTGGAGTACCGTGTATAGTTTTGGTCACCTTGCTTTTGGAAAGATGCAATTAAACTGGAAAGAGTACAAAAATACTCACAAGGATTTTATCAGAATTACAAAGAGAGGTTGACCAGGCTAAGTTGATTTTTCTAGGAATGCAGGAGCATGAGGGACGACCTGAGAGACACATTTAAAATTATACAAGGCATGGATGTTAGCAGAATTAGGGGACATAGATTCAGGTAGAGAGGGGAAAAATTTAAAAGGGACCAGAAGGGAAATCTTTTCATGTAGGGGCTGGTGAGTATATGGACCAAGCTGTCAGATGGAATGGTTCAGGCAGGTACATTTGAATAGGTACATGAGTGGACAGGGTTTATAGGGACGTGGTCCAAATGCAGGATATTGGGACAAGCAGTGGTCAGCATGGACTTATTGAGCTGAATGGCCTGAATCCATGCTGTATTTTTCTATGACTATCTGTCTATGGCCAACTTTAAAGTAAAGCTTTTCAAAAAATTCTCTGCTTGCTGCGAAGGATTCTTTGATTATAATAAGCTCTCATTTTTAGGAAAATAGGCTTGGAGTAGATTCATGCTTCGTTTTTAAGTCAAACTAGCGAGAAGCATCTTCCAGCATGTTCTGGCATATATAATCTCAAAAGATATGTCTACTGAACACTAGACTTGACAACTCACGGAACAAGCTAAAACTCCTTTCAAATTATTGAATATCATAAAGTTTTCATGTAAAGAATTATTCTTGGTCTGCACTATAATATAAAGCACACTTCAATTAGATTAGCAGTAGAGGATTGCTCTTTCAAATTAAATGCACAAAAAAATTAATGACTGTACTTACTTATCTACCTATAGTAACAAGGAAATCTCAAGTATTTTCCTGAAATCAATCAAAAAAACATCCTGTCCATCTCTGAATATGTACCCTAAGCTCAGGGCATTCATCAGAGAATCATAATTATTCCACATGGAAGCAGACCCTCTGGCCCAACTCATTCATGACGACCAATGTCAACTTTATTCAAAGTTCCCTCTCCTGATGTACATTTCATTCATTGAAGCCCCATCTTGTGTTACAGTTATTTTAAACTGGAATAACACATACAAAATGCTGGACAAACTCAACAGGTAGGCAGCAGCTGTGGAAAGGAATAAACATTTGATGTTTTGGGCTGGGATCCCTTCATCAGGCACTGCTGAAGGGTCTTGGCCCAAAATATCGACTGCTTATTCTTTTCAATTGATAATGCCTGACCTGCTGAGTTCCTCCAGCATTTTGTATGTGTTATTTTGGATTCCCAACATCTGCAGAATGTTTTGTATTTATTTTAAACTGGTGTAGTTTTAACACTTTCTCAGTAGTAGCTATTTTCCAGAAAATATAACTGTTTAAATTTTAATGGGTTACCATACTTGATATAATCGTCTAATCATTAATGAAATGGTAATGTCACCAAAGATGCTTTTCACCTAAGTTATATTTCAGACGTTTGACATCTATCTCTAATGTACAGTGGTGGAATCCGGGAGACTGAACTCAGCTTTCTATAAATAAATCCAGAAGTTTTACATACCCATCATATCCAGACTGTTGCCTCCAATGACTACTGCCACTTGGTCCTGGATCACTGGAAGATGACTGGTTGCTAGGAGAGCTTCTGTAATGTTGACTAGAATCACCAACATTGGACTGTGAGAGTTGAACATTTTCCACGTCTTGCATAGATCTGCAAAACAGACAAACAAATGCTTTCAGAGTTTGGTAAAAGAGAACAGTGAATTGAAGATACAACCAATGTTTATTATGCATTAATATTCTGCCAAATTGGCCATGATAGTGCTTATGATCCACGGAACCCTTCTCTAACTTCTGATTCAGATGCAGATTCAGACTACCTATCACAGATACATCGAAATGCGTTAATTGCGTCAACAACCAACACACCCAAGAATGTGCTGAGGCAGCCTGCAAACGTTGTCACACTTCCTATGCCAAGATCGCATACCCACAATTTTCAGCAGAACAACACATGCAGCAACAACAACAACAAAAGCAAAGCACGACAGTAACAAGAAAGCAGGACCTGCTCCAGCCCTCCTCATCCACCCACTCACTTGCACACATAGACAACTGCCTCCAGTCTTGTCCCCGGACTCTTAGACTCACAAATATCAGGCCTCTGTTTGATTTCACCTTTCCTTACTGAGCTACCTGTAAACCAAATGCTTCATTTCCCTCTACTGTCATTAATCAACTTTATTTGCTGTTTGTATATGTTATCCCTTCTGACTTCATCCACACTTTTAATCACCAAAACCTGCTTGGTCCAGCAGTGTCAACGGCAAAGATTGGAGGTTACCTTTATTTATCACGTGTACATCAAACAACGATACATACAGTGAAATGCGTTATTTGTGTCAACATCCAACACAGAAGGTGCTGGGGGCAGCCTGCAAGTGTTGCACATTTACAGTGCCAACATAACGTGCCAACAACTTACTATCCCTAACCCGTATGTCTTTAGGATGTGAGAGGAAACTGGAGTACACAGAGGAAACCCACATGGTCACAGGAAAATGAGATACACCGGAATAGCTTAAAAACAACAAAGTTATGTCTGGAGTGGCCAAGTCAGAGTCCATACCTTAATCCAATTGAGAATTTGTGGTTGGGCTTGAAAAGGGCTGTTCACTTACGATCACCATGCAATCTGACAGAACTTGAGCAGGTTTGTATGAAGAATGGGGAAAAATTGCAGTGTCAGATGTGCAAAGCTGAAAGAGACCTATCTACACAGACTCAAGGCGGTAATTGCTGTCAAAGGTGCATCTACTAAATACTGACTTGAAGGGGTGAATACTTATACACCTTTAGGCCTGAATGGGACAATTTAAAATTTTCTATGCCGTAGATGTCTATATAGTAGTTGTATTACATCATATACCCTGTGTGTGTGTGTGTGTGTGTGTCGCTCTCCCTATCTATACATATACATATATATGTATATATACACATACACACACACATATATATATATTTGAGATGAGATGCATTCTATATTGAGTTAGAGTTTATAGCTAAGCAGGGAAGTAAGTTGTGTATTTAATATTTCAGTAATATTATTTGATTAACATTCTTTGTTGTTTACATATTCAATTCGGGTTTTATGTAAAAGTGGCATATGACATTATGCCACCACAGTGAAGAATGAAGTACATGAGTTATCTCCAGGCAAATTCTTCCCAACAAATTGAAACTTTTTACACCCCAAACCAGACTCAAGACCCCTCTGTTAATCTGTGCATAATTTTTTTCTCTGCAGTGGTAAGGGAACACAATGCAAAGGCTCTGGGGTGTTCACTTTCATCACTCATGACATGTGACATGACTGCATCTATACCATAAGGTGAGTCACAGGCAAGTTTCACTGGATGACGTGGATGGTAATATGTGAGTACTGTGTCTGACATTATCATTTTCTTTACCTTTTTGAAAGCCACCTCACACTCCTTTGCCTGTTGCCATTTCTTCTAGATCTGTAGTAATGAATTCAAGGGGTGAAGCACAGTAGCCAGGTTTGGCGCAGGAACCTGTTATAGTAATTGACAAATACTAAAAAAGACCACAACTGTGACACATCCATTGACCTTGGGGAAATTCACTGCTTGAATTTTCTCAGCACACTTTAGTAAAACTTGTATGTTAATGGTGTGACCACAGTAAGTGATGCTTGGTTTACATAATTCACACTTGTTGCATCATGTTCTGAGCCCATAACCTTCTAATCTTTATAACACTGTCTTGAGATTTTGGAGATGTACTTTGTCATCCTCACTGGTAACAATTATGTCAGTCAGGTACACTGAGTGCCTGGGCAGTCTTACAGCACCTGTTCCATAGATTCTTGCCAGTGCAGATGCACATCCTACTCCAAAAATAAGCTTTTAATCATGATAAAACCCTCTGTGAGTGTTTAGGTGAAAAATTCTTTGGACTCTCCTTCCATCTCCATCTGGAGGTAGGCCTCAGCTAAGTCCACAGTGCTAAAGTGTTTTCCTCCAGAAAGATTTGCAAAGATATCCTCTATCCTGGGCAGAGAGTATTGATCTACTTTGAATACCAGGCTGCTGGTGACACTAAAATCACCATTGATCCTGACAGACCCATTCTTCTTGGCTGCTAGGACTACTGGCATTGTCCACATGCTCCACACAACCTTGGAAAGAATTCGTTCAGTCTCCACGAGATCTAGTTCATTGGCTACTTTATCACAGATGGTATAAGGATCTCTGAGCTTTGTAAAACTTGGGTGTGGCATTTTTATTTAACACTATCTTAGTCTCGATATGCTTGAGTTTTCCAATGTCATCTGTATACACTGCTGTGGCATCATCCAATACCTTTTTAAATTCACTTCCGGTTGACTCTATTGCAGGGTATGTATCATGAAAATGGTGAATGGATCTCCCATCAACTTGTGGTTGTCTCAGCCAAATATGTCCCCACAGTTCTGGTCCTCCTGCTTTTACCACGTACAAGTCCAATGTGGCTTATTGGTTGTTGTATTTCACTGTTACAAATGTCATTCCTATGGGAGTCATCTTTTCTCCAGTATAAGTTCATAGTTGGATATCTGCAGGCTTCACTTCAGTATCTTTGAAATGCTGTTCAAACTCATTTTGTGGAACAAATGAAACAGCCGAGCCAGTGTCTAATTACATTTTAATCAATTTGCCATTCACTTCTGATGAAAGCCATATTGCTTGTCTCCTTTTAGTTTTCACATTGTAAATCTCAAGACTGCTCAGTCATAGAGTAAAAGAAAAGTACAGCACAGAAACAGGCCCTTTGATCCATCTAGTCCATGCTGAAAACTTTGAAATTGCCTACTCCCATTGAACTGCACTGGAATCATAGCCCTCCATACCCATACCCATCCCCATCAATGTACCTATCCAAACTTATCTTAATTGTTGAAATCGAGCTTGCATGCACTACTTGCATTGAAGAAGTTTCCCTTCATGTTCCCTCAGACTTTTCACCTTTCACCCTTAACCCATCACCTCTGGTTGCCATTCCACCAAACCTGAGTGGAAAAAGCCTGCTTGTTTGCCCTATCTAAACACCTCATCATTTTGGATACCGCTATCAAATCGCCTTTCAATCTTCTATGTTCTAAGGAATAAAGTCCTAACCTATTCAATCTTTCCTTATAATTCAGATCTTTCAGACCTGGCAATATCCTTGTAAATTTTCGCTGTATTCTTTCAACCTTATGTCCTGTGTCACTCCCATCATTATCAGACTTTTTACCAACAGGATGCAGATTAGTGCTCTTTTTGAAACTGCTAATTGTTTTTTTTAAATCTTTGTCTCTTCCCTGTGCAGTCTATTTATTTTTGTCTGCCTAAAATGCTCAATGTATGTTTTCTTTTATTTGTTCACTTATGGGATGTGGGCGTCGGCAGCTAAACCAGCTTTTATTGTCCATCCCTAGCTGCCTTTGAGAAGGTGTGATAAACTGCCTTCTTGAACCGCTGCAGTCCCTGCGATTTCATACTTTGTTGCATTTTCAGCAAGTTTCACCTTCAAACCTGCATTGGTCTGGTGTCTGTGAGCCCTTGCCACAATGGTAACACAATTTGTTTGGCCAGGCCAGTTTCCGTTCAGACGTTGCAATTTTGTTCACGCTCACCATCATTCCTGACTGCAACTTAATTGCGTCTCTGCTGTTTCCATTGATACAATGATTTCAACTGCATATCTAAATGTGAGTTGTGCTTCAGTTAGGGACCATTTTTGAATGCTTTCTTGTAAGATTCCACAAACCAAACAATTTCTCAGTGCATCATTATGCCCATTACTAAACTGGTAATTATCAGACAATTCCTTCAGTTCAGCCACGTAAGCTGAAGTAGACTCCCCCTCCTTTTGATTCTGCCTATGAAATATAAGGTATTCTGCAATCAACAATGGCTTCAGTTATTCTTGTATCAGCAAAGCTAATTTTGGCTGGTTTGGTTGGAGCAGCTAAACTTCTAAGCAAACTGTATGCCTTTCCACCTATTACACTCAGCAACACTGGCACTGGCTTTCCATTGACTATTTCATTTGCTTCAAAAGACTGCATAGTTCATTCAGAATACAATACCTAGTTTTCGTTGTGCAATCCAACGAGTTTATCTTTCCAATGTAGCCTGCCATTTCTGCTTTTTAAAAATTTATTATCACCCAGTACTCATTATTTATAAAACCCATGAATTTTGTCCTTTTTCTGCATCAATAGAACACATTGATGAAGGTAGAGCAGTAGATGTAGTGTATATAGATTTTAGCAAGGCATTTGACAAGGTACCTTATGCTAGGCTTATTGAGAAAGTAAGGAGTTATGGGATCCAAGGGGACATTGCTTTGTGGATCTAGAACTGGCTTGCCCACAGAAGGCAAGGAGTGGTTGTAGACGGGTCATATTCTGCATAGAGGTCGGTGACCAGTGGTGTGCCTCAGGGATCTGTTCTGGGACCCCTACTCTTTGTGATTTTTATAACTGACCTGGATGAGGAAGTGGAGGGATGGGTTAGTAAATTTGCTGATGACACAAAGGTTGGGGGTGTTGTGGATAGTGTGGAGGGCTGTCAGAGGTCACAGTGGGACATTGATAAGATGCAAAACTGGGCTGAGAAGTGGCAGATGGAGTTCAACCCAGATAAAAGTGTGAGGTGGTTCATTTTGGTATGATGGCAGAATATAGCATTAATGGTAAGATTCTTGGCAGTGTGGAGGATCAGAGGGATCTTGGGTCCATAGGATACTCAAAGCTGCTGCGTAGGTAATGATGAGTTTGAGTACAGAGAGGAAATTAAGAACCTGGTGGCATGGTGCGAAGACAATAACCTATCCCTCAACGTCAGCAAGACAAAGGAATTGGTTGTTGTCTTCAGAAGGAGTAGTGGACTGCACAACCCAATTTACATTGGTGGTGCGCAAGTGGAACAGGTCAAAAGCTTTAAGTTCCTTGGGGTCAATATCACAAATGACCTGACTTGGTCCAACCAAGCAGAGTTCACTGCCAAGAAGGCCCACCAGCACCTTTACTTCCTGAGAAAGCTAAAGAAATTTGGCCTGTCCCCTAAAACCCTCACTAATTTTTATAGATGCACCGTAGAAAGCATTCTTCTTGGGTGTATCACAACCTGGTATGGAAGTTGTCCTGTCCAAGACCGAAAGGATCTGCAGAAGATCGTGAACACGGCACAGCACATCACACAAACCAATCTTCTGTCCGTGGACTCACTTTACACCGCACGCTGTTGGAGCAGTGCTGCCGGGATAATCAAGGACACGACCCACCCAGCCAACACACTTTTTCTCCCTCTTCCCTCCAGGAGAAGGCTCAGGAGCTTGAAGACTCGTACGGCCAGATTTGGGAACAGCTTCTTTCCAACTGTGATAAGACTGCTGAACAGATCCTGACCCGGATCTGGGCTGTACCCTCCAAATATCCGGACCTGCCTCTTGGTTTTTTTGCACTACCTTACTTTACATTTTTCTAATTTCTATTTATGATTTATAATTTAAATTTTTAATATTTACTAATTTTAACTATTTTTAATATTTAATGTTTGTAATCCAGAGAGTGGGAAGCGCAGAATCAAATATCACTGTGATGATTGTACGTTCTAGTACCAATTGTTTGGTGACAATAAAGTATAAGTATAGGTTGACTCTGTGATTAAGAAAGCATATGGTGCATTGGCCTTCATCAATCGTGGGATTGAGTTTAGGAGGCCGAGAGGTAATGTTGCAGCTATATAGGACCCTGGTCAGACCCCACTTGGAGGACTGTGCTCAGTTCTGGTTGCCTTACTACAGGAAGGATGTGGAAATCATAGAAAGGGTGCAGAGGAGATTTACATCGATGTTGCCTGGATTGAGGAGCATGCCTTATGAGAAAGGTTGAGTGAACACGGCCTTTTTTCCTTGGAGTGACAGAGGATGAGAGGTGACCCGATAAAGGTGTATAAGATGATGAGAGGCATTGATCATGTGGATAGTCAGAGGCATTTTCCAAGAGCTGAAATGGTTAGCACAAGAGGGCACAGTTTTAAGGTGCTTGGAAGTAGGTACAGAGGAGATGTCAGGGGTAAGTTTTTTACACAGACATTGGTTAGTGCGTGGAATGGGCTGCCGGCAACAGTGGTGGAGGCGGATACGATAGCGTCTTTTAAGAGACTCCTGGACAGGTATATGGAGCTCAGAAAAATAGAGGGCTATGGGTAACCCTCAGTAATTTCTAAGGTAAGGACATGTTCAGCACAGCTTTGTGGGCCGATGGGCCTGTATTGTGCTGTAGGTTTTCTAAGTTTCTATTAACTACACAACAAGAATATCCAGCAAAACTACAGTGCAACTTTCAGACATCCACATTTGCACTAATATTTTTAAGTTGTTAGTCTTTTGGATAAACAGCAGCAGTTAAGGGGAGAACTCTGGACATTTCCATACAAAATGTGAATCATTATTGTTTGTGAGCAATTGCTTTGACAAGATCAGTTGCCTCATTTCCCAAAACTGACTATGTCAAAATTACTCAAATGACACTAAATACCTTTGAAAAGTCAAGGGTCATGAAAGGGGTAATAGAAATATAATTATTTACTATACTATAAAGAACTCAGTTCAAAATGTTGACATAATATCTTGAATAGCTGAAGTTTAGTAGTGCATAAGTAAAATGCTAAAATCGCCAGAAACCATGCATGCTTCTGGTGTCAATTTTATTACTGAAGAGTTACTGGGGCTATGTAAGACCAATCTTACTGTGTAGCTTGCTATTTCTATTATATATGCTTTGTCACATATTAATATTTGTAACAGATAACTTAAGAAACACAACAAATACTTCTGAAATTAGATACATATGGATAATACTTGGTTGATTTGAGCATTACATTTCTGCAAGCATTTCATAAACACAATTAGAGTTTTTCACCTCCAAATGAAACTGATATTCCACACCTGCCTTGCAGCAGATGGTCTAATCCTATTAATAGAAAAAGTAAATTGCATCTCTCTGTATCGCTGATCAGACAAATGCAGAATCCCAATATGAAATCTGACACATAATACTTAAGGCAAGAGACCTTTTGGAATGCTGATGGCCCTAGAGAACCGATGTTACCCAAAGCATTGAAGGAACTTTCAAGGTCAAAGGAGAAATGAATGATTAAAGTGGTGTATTTGTTATTACTTCGATCGTGTAACCATCACTGTTGTCAGTGAGTGACTAATCCTCATGTCTCAGTTATGGGATGAAGGTGTGTCTGAATAAGCTATTGACTATTTCTTTGAAATTCTCCATCTGTGGTGTGTCTATTTTATACTGTAGAAAGGCACTGACTACTAAAGACTTATTTTTACACAATGCACTTCATTATCTTACACTGGCAAAACTCCCCAAAAAAAACAGTTTTTTAAGTGAATCTGCAGATATACGTCGAAACAAACAGTGAAATGTGTCGTATTGGATCAAATCAAATTAACAAGAATTATTCTGGGCAACCCACAAGTGTCACCATGCTTCCGTTACCAACATAGCATATCCATAACTCTCTCACCCTAACTGTATGTTTTTGGAAGACGGGAGGAAACCGGAGCACCTTGAGAAACCCATGAGCTCGTAGGAAGAATGTACTCCTTGCAGACAGCAACGATAATGGAACCCCGACTGATGATCGCTGATCACAGGTGTTGTGCTATCCTTCAATTCTCGTACATTCTGAAAACTAACTCAGCCTTAAAAATGCCAAAATGCTCAGTGCTCTCAGCTCGCTGGTATGAAAATTCTAAAGAATCATAGCCCTCAGAGGAGAAACTCCTCCTCATTTCTCTTGTGGTTGACTCCTATTCCCTGGTTCCAGACCTTCCCACTTGTGGAAAAACTGCACTTTTACCATACCAAACTTCCTCAAAATCTTATGGATTTCAAAGCATTTCATTCTAAATCAATACTTCTTATCTATATTTGTCAAGGATAAATATGTGGAAGATAAGGAATTCAGGGAGGGTTGTGTGTCTTATCTGAAGGTCAGTATTAGGAAGGAAAAAGCGTTAGTTATCATAGGTACGTAACAGTTGAATAAGCAATGTGGATTGATGTAATAGGAAGCAAGGGAGGAGATAACAGGGGCCCTGATAGAGATGGCTGCATCTTCATTATCCACAGAAAAGGGCAAAAAGATTATGCTGCTTCTTTATTTAAGATGGACATCAGGGATAAACTAGGTAACTGGCCAGTGAGCCTTATATCAGTGATAGGTAAATAGAGAAGATCCTAAGGGATAAAATCTACATACATTTGGAAAAGGAAGAACAATTTAAGAATGGAGACCCAAGGGACTACAGTGTCTGTAATCTGGAGTAACACACAATCTGCTGGAGGAATTCAGCGGGTTGAGCAGCATTTGTGAAAGGAACTGTCGACATTTGGAGTTGAGATCCAGCATCAGGACTGAGAGTGGAGAGGTCAGATGGCCATCATAGAGGTAGGAAGGGGAGTGGTGAGTAATGACTCTGAGGTGATTGGGAGACCAAAGAGAGTGTAAAATGGCAGGCAGATAGTGCCCCAGATAAGGGAGGTGAGTGTGGGTGGAGTTGAAAGATTGTGGCAGGTGAATGATAGAAGGAGGCAGATAAAGAGAGACAGGAAAAAGAAAAAAAAAACAGATGGAGCAGGATGGGATAAGGGGAGTGTGAAGATGGGGGACAGCTGCTGGAAGGAGATAAGCAGGAACACAAAGCGCTACCAGAGCAGGTTTCAGGTAAGTAAAGGGGGTGAGAATGGGAACCATTAGAGAAGAAAAGAGAAGTGAATGACAATTGGCAGAACTCCATAAACCACAATAGAAGGAAAGCCAAGTGTCCTGAAAAAGCACATTTTAGATGTCCTTCAACAGAAAGCCTCATCTTGAGAGCAGATGTGGTGGAGATAAAGAAACTGTGAGAAAGGAGTGCAATGTTTACAAGAAACAGAATAGGAACAAGTGTGGCCTCAATAACGGTGGGCATATAATAAATATCAGTGGCTAGTTTGTCTCTTGAGATGGAGACAGATCTAGAAAAAGGAGAGAAATGTCAAAAATGTGAACTTGAGTGCGGTGCCAAGGTGATAAAATTGATGAGTTTTTCACAGGTGCAAGAAGCAGCACCAATGCAGTCACTAACATAATGAAGAAAGTGTTGGAAGTAATACCAGGGAAGGTTTGGAACAGGAATTGTTTCACATAGTCAACAAAAAACAGACATTGCTGGAGACTATAGCTACACCTCTGATTTGTAGAAAGTGACAGGAGTCAAAAGAGTTGTTTAAGGTAAGAACAAGTTCAACCAGGCAGATGAGAGTGTAGGTGGTGGGGCTGAATAATTGGTGCAGAAAGAAATAAAGGGCTTTTATACTTTCCTGATGGGGTATGAAGGTGTATAAAGATTGGACATCCATAGTGAAGATGAGGCATTGGGGAGTGGGAAATTGGAATGGTGGAGGACATGCGAGATGTCCCATATGTAGGTGAGAAGAGACTGGACACAGAAGGACAGGAAGGATTTCAGACATGAAGAAGTAAGTTTGGTGGGGCAGGAGCAGGCAGAAACAATGAGTTTACTAGGACAGTCCTGTTTGTGGATCTTGGGTAAGAGATAGAAGCGGGGTTGAGGCATGATGAGATTAGAGCCTGTAGAGAAGATGTTCAGCATGGGTTTGTGCAGGGAAACAATAAATTGATAAATTTTATAGAGTTTCTTTTAAGGTAACTAAAAAGGCATTGCCTATATAGACCAGTAAAAAATATGACATGGTTGTACGTGGTAGAACAAAAGGCTTTAACACATAGGATCCAAGGGAAGTTGCCCAAATGGTTCCAACACTGGCTTAGTGATAGGAGACAAAGTGAATGGTAGAATGATGCTTTTCTGATCACAGGACTATGACCAGTGGTGCACCACAGAGACTGGTACTGTGACACTTGTTAATTTTATGTATCTTGTTTTCCCTGGGATGAAGGAAACTGAGCAGCAACCTGATGAAAGTATAAAATTGGGTTGATGGTCAAAATCTTTTTTCCTGTGGTGGCGGTATCAAAGCCAAGATGGCATAGGTTAAGGTGGGATGAAGAAGTATTAAAGGGTATTGGGGGGGGGGGAAGCTCTTCTTCATAGAGTGTGGTTGATATCTGGAACTCACAGCTAGAAGAGGTGAGGGAATCAGATACAATCAATATGCTTAAAAGCATTTAGAAATCCAATGAAATAGGCAATGCATGGAAGGATATGGACCTAATGTAAGCAAATGGGAAGAATGTACACGGACAAAAGAGGTTTTTTCTGTGCTGTAAAACTCTTAGAGTTCCAGAGAGTATCTGCCAACTCTGCTCCATTTTCCATCTTCAATCTCACAAACATTCTAAAGAGATTAGCTGTATTCGTCATAGTCATACTTTATTAATCCCGGGGGAGATTGGTTTTCGTTACAGTTGCTCCATAAATAATAACTAGTAATAGAACCATAGTTAAATAGTAATATGCAAATTATACCAGTAAATTATGAAATAAGTCCAGGATCAGCCTATCGGTTTAGGGTGTCTGACCCTCCAAGGGAGGAGTTGTAAAGTTTGATGGCCACAGGCAGGAATGACTTCCTGTGACGCTCTGTGCTGCATCTTGGTCGAATGAGTCTCTGGCTGAATGTACTCCTGTGCCCACCCAGTACATTATGTAGTGGATGGGAGACATTGATCAAGATGGCATGCAACTTAGACAGCATCCTCTTTTCAGACACCACCGTGAGAGAGTCCAGTTCCATCCCCACAACATCACTGGCCTTACGAATGAGTTTGTTGATTCTGTTGGTGTCTGCCACCCTCAGCCTGCTGCCCCAGCACACAAGAGCAAACATGATAGCACTGGCCACCACAGACTCGTAGAACATCCTCAGCATTGTCCGGCAGATGTTAAAGGACCTCAGTCTCCTCAGGAAATAGAGACGGCTCTGGCCCTTCTTGTAGACAGCCTCAGTGTTCTTTGACCAGTCACATGTACATTGAAGGATAAAGTGAAATGCGTTATTTGTGTCAATGACCAACACAGTCCAAAGATATGCTGGGAGCAGCCTGCAAGTATTAGCATGCAGGCCTGCAAATTACTACCCTAATATCAATCTTTGGAACGTGAGAGGAAACCAGTCACAGGGAGGACACACAAACTCCTTAGAGGCAGAGAGGAAAATGAATTGCAATTGCTGGCTCTGTAAAGCATTATACTACAATACCTTGCCACCCATGCCATCACCTGGACAAATATATCCTGCCTCAAGACAAACATTCCAGATGTAATCTCAAAAAAGCCCAATACTATTGTAGTAAAACTTCCTTCCTCTTATAATTCATCTTTCTTGCAATGAAGGGCTACAGTCCATTTATCATGTTACTTTATCATTTCCTGTCAGAGTCACGTTATGTTCAGATATTCCTGCACTTAATATTACTTATGCACATACAGTGCCTATAAAAATATTCCTTCCCCCCCTTTGGAAGTTTTCAAGTTTTATTGTTTTACAACATTGAATCACAGTGGATATAATTTGTCTTTTTTTGACACTAATCAACAGAAAAAGACTCTAAAAATAGATCTTTACAAAGTGATCTAAATTAATTACAAATATAAATCACAAAATAATTGCTTGCATAAGTATTCACCCCCTTTAATATGACACACCAAATCATCACTGGTGTAGCCAACTGGTTTTAGAAGTGACATAATTCATTAAATGTAGATCACCGTGTGCAGTCAGGGTATTTCAATTGATTGCAGTAAAAATACACCTGTATCTGGAAGGTTTGAAGTCACTGAATATCCCTTGGAGTACGGTTAAGTCAATCATCAAGAAATAGAAAGAATATGGCACAGTTTTAAATCTGTCTAGAGCAAGCTGTCCTCAAAAACTGAGCGACCGTGCAAGAAAGAGACTAGTGAGGGAGGCTACCAAGAGATCTATGGTAACTCCGGAGCAGTTACAAGCTTCAGTGGCTGAGATGGGAGAGACTGCACATATAACAGCTATTGCCAGGGTGCTTCACCACTGGAAAGTGGGAAAGTGGCAAACAGAAAGCCACTGTTGAAAAAACTCATATAAAATCCCAGCTGGAGCTTGCCAGAAGGCATGTGGGGGACTTTGGAGTCAGCAGGAAGATGTTTCTATGGTCTGATGAAACCAAAATTAAGCTTTTTGGCCATCAGACTAAACACTATGTTTGGCATAAGCCGGACCACCGCACATCATCAAAACACACTATTTCTACTGTGAAGCATGGTGGTGGCTGCATCATGCTGTGGGGACACTTCACTGCAGCAGACTCTGGAAGGCTTGTAAAGGTAGATGGTAAAATGAATGCAGCCAAATACAGGGAAATGCTGATGCAGTTTGCAAGAGAACTGTGACTTCAGAGAACATTTGTTTTCCAACAAGACAATGACCCCAAGCATAAAGCCAAAGCTACACAGAAATAGCTTAGAAACAACAAAGCTTATGTCCTGGAGTGGCCAAGTCAGAGTTCAGACCTCAATTTAATTGAGATTCTGTGGCTGGACTTGAAATATGCTGTTCACCCACAATCCTCATTCAATCTGACAGAACCTGAGCAGTTTTGTAAAGAATAATGGGGGAAAATTGCAGTGTCTAGATCTGCAAAGCTGATAGCGACCCATCCACACAGACCCAAGGCTATAATTGCTGCCAAAGGTACACCTACTAAATACTGACTTAAATGGGGTGAATACTAATGCAATCAATTATTTTCTATTTTATATTTGTAATTAATTTAGGTAACTTTGTAGAGATCTGTTTTCACTTTGATAGTCTTTTTCTGTTGATCAGTATAAAAAAAGCCAAATTAAATCCACTGTGATTCAATGTTGTAAAACAATAAAACATAAAAACTTCTAAGGGGAGGTGAATATTTTCTATAGGCACTGTACATACAGCCAGTCCATGTATATAAGAAAATCTGCTGTATATAAAGTCACGCTGAACACTTACTTGTACATTGTTTTATAAGATTGATTTTATATTCATATTTACTGTATTTTTATGCTGCATCTGATCCCAACTAAATCATTTTGTTCTTCTTTACACTTGTGCACTGAAGGAGGACAATAAACAATCTCGAATCTTGAATTTGCCTTTTATGGTTTGTGCTAGGGCACCAGGAGACTCTAATGCTTTTCCTTCAGACAGGATCTTTTACACCTACAGGAATAGACGGAGCCTCAGTTCATCAGGAAAGCAGCAGCTCAGTATGCATCACTCAAACAGTATTGTAAACTGGAGCATTATCGTGAATTATGTGTTCTGATCTCTGGAGTGGAAAGCTCAGGGGAAGCAAAATTAATGGGAAGTCCTACGTGGACGACTGCTAATGAGTAGCTGGCTACTAGGGGAACTGTTTCATTTTCACCAAGATGGAGAAAAGCATAGGTTTAGGAAACATCGCAAAACAAAATTCCACTTTCATATAATTTCAAATAAAACCAATTCTTAAAGCCCTGTTGGTGAAGTATTGGATTCTCAGAATAGCATGTAATTAAATAGTTCAAATACAGGCTATGATGATTTACATTTGAAGTCTTTATTTAGATCAACACACAGAAAATGCTGGAGGAATTCAGCAGGTCATACCATAAGACATAGAAACAGAATCAGGCTATTCAGCCCATCGAGTCTGCTCCACTATTTCATCATGGCTGATCCCTGATCCCACTCAACTCCATACACCTGCCTTCTTGATGCACCTATGGAAGTGAATAAGCAGTCGAAGTTTTGGGCCAAGACCCTTCTTCAGGGCCTATTGAGTCCCTCCAAGATTATGTGTGTATTGCTCTGGATTTTCAGCATCTGCAGAATCTCGTCTTTATCTAGATACAGTTTTACGTCACCCTGTCACTTCACATAAGACCACAAAACACAGGAGCAGAATCAGCCCATCAGGTCCACTTCACCATTTCATCATAGCTGATCCTGGATCCTATTCAACTCCACACACCTGTCCTTTCACCATATCTCTCGATGCCCTGACCAATCAGGAATCTATCAACTTTGGCTTAAAAATTCCCACATACTTGGTCTCCACTGCAGTCTGTGGCAAAGCATTCCACAGATTCACCGGTCTTTGGCTTAAAAAATTCCTCCTTCATTCTGTTCTAATAGGTCTCCCCTCAATTTTGAGGTTGTGCCCTCTAGATCTGGATACCCCAACCAGATAGAACATCCTCTGCATGTCCACCTTATCTAGTCCTTTCAACATTCAGTAAGTTTCAGTGAGAACCCCCCCCAACATTCTCCTAAATTCCACTGAGTACAGGCCCAAAGCTGCCAAACATTCCTCATATGTTAACCCCTTCATTCCCAGAAACATGCTTGTGAACCTCCTCTAGACTCTCTCCAATGATAATACATCCTTTCTGAGATAAGGGGCCCAAAACTGTTGACAAAACTCCAAGTGTGGCCTTAGTAGTGTCTTGTAAAGCTTCAGCATGATCTTTTTGTTTTATATTCTATTCCCCTTGAAATAAATGCCGTCCCAATACTGACTCCCTGAGAACACTACCAGTCACTGGCAGCCAACCAGAAAAGGCCCCCCTTTCCCCCCCACTCGCTGCCTCCTGCAGCCAGCTATTCCTCCATCCATGTCAGTATATTTTCCTGTAACACCATAGAGTTTTATCTTGTTAAGCAGCCTCATGGGCCTTCTGAAAATCTAAGTAAATGACACCCACTGCCTTCCTGTATCACATCTGTATCTAAGTCTGTTTCAGTGTTCTCTGTACTGTGGCTACAATGTACACTATACTAACATCAAGGCAAGGGCCAAGAAAGGAATGGAATACTCTCCCGGGGCTTGAAAGATAACAACTCCACAAACAACAAAAAAAGGACAAAGCAGAATGCATGACTAACTCCAACTCATCCAGCTCAGCATTAACAACAACTTTCAATTCTTTGATACCATTAGTTCAATTCAGGATGATAATGAGACTGGGAGAGTGGGAGTACCTCAGTGGAGTAAAAGCTGCAGATAAATGGAGGTGGGGGTATTTGGATGCAAATACCTCACTAAGGGGTAGAAGAGTGGAGATTTATTGAGGGTGGAGGGTGCAGATAACTGGAGGGGAGCTGGCAGACATGGATATTGCAGCAAAAGTTGTAAAAGGGTGTGAGTAGCTGAGGGGTAGAAGGGAGCAGATATCTCGATGGGGGGGTAGTAGAGCAGATATATCTTGAAGGATGGTAGAAGGGTCCGGTTATGTTGACAGGAACAGAAGGGGGCAGATATTGAAGCAAAGGCTTGAAGGGTGCAGATAGCTGAACGTGTGGTAGAAGAGTGTGGGTATCTTAGAGGGACTGACAGGCTCTGATATCTCAGTGGGGTGGGGGTGTGGTTGTAGAAAGGTATGGATGTCATGATGAGGAGACAGTGAAAACCCTGCATCACGAGAGTACCTCTAATAGTGTCTTCATCAGCTCTACATTCGAGTTACTCTCTTGGCCAATAGATATGAGACCCCTCACCTGGATCCCGATCTCTATGATGTGTTGCATGGATCCCTACGGCTTGGCACTTGGCTCAGTAGGTAACACTTGCTGTACCCTTATTTTGGTTGTCTTGTCACCAGTGATCATATTGCACTAATTTTTTTTGATGGACCAAGACTGCCAACATTGTTGCCTCAAAGTCTGAAAGTCCTACACCTGAGCCTTGAGCGCATAAGATTGACAGGCACTTTAATAGTGATTCCTTGTTAGAAATTCAAGTCACCATCTTCCCTTTCTAATAGACAAAAAGCATACCAAGAAGTAGGCCCTTTGGCCCACTAAACCTGTATCAGCCACCAAGTACTATCTGCACTAATCCTCAATGCCAACACTATGCTGCCAAAAAATTATTTATTTATTTAGAGATACAGCATGGTGTCAGCCCAATGAGCCTGTACTGCCTGATTACACCCATGTTACCAATTAACCTACTCACCCATATGGCTTTGGAATGTGAGAGGAAACTGAAGCACCCCGAGGAAACCCTCATGATCACAGGGAAAACATACAAACTCTTTGCAGACAGTGGCAAAATTGAATCTGGGCCGCTGGCACTATAATAGTGTTATTCTAACCATGCAGCCCTGGCTCATCCTTAAAACTGATCACACTACAGTATCACTCTGTATCTTCACAGCATGGCTTAAAGCATCGCTTCCAATCTGGTAGCATTTCACTAAAATTTCCTCAACTGTTATATTATTGCCTCCTGCCTTTCCTCACCATACATATGGATCAAAAATGAACTTGCTGCATGGCAAATGATGTTTGTGTGGTCTTTTTTCATGGGTCTTTCACAAGATTGTTGATAAAGCTTACATGTTGTCCACCATTTACAGCAATCATTTAGATCCTGTCTTAATTGTTAAATTGCTTTCTCACTTGTTTTGTGAAATCAATGCTTAGCAGAGGTAAAGCTTGGATTTGTAAAACCCAAATTTAAATATTTCCATACATTTCTCTTTCAATAATCTGCATTTCTTTGCATTTTATTGCTCTGCTTAATGCTGTGGTGCATTTTATCACTTCCCAAATAATACCCAAGATTGATTTTGACTCTGAAGTCATTTCTATAAATTATTTATATTCCTTCCTCATGGCAGGATTTTAGCAATTGTTCCTGCACTTTGTTACATTTGCTTCTGATTTACAATTGAAATAATATTATAACAACTTACTGGACACCATTGAAAATAATTAACCAATACTATTTATGTAATTTTCCTATGTATTAAACTATTTTTGTGCCTTCACATGGGTTTAATAAATGGGAAGAATATAATATATCTACTTTGTTAAATAGAATAAACAATACAATATATCTCAAACCCGTCAGCTCCACCCTACATCCAGGTCAGGTCAAGTGACAGATCTGATATTTATTCTCTGCAGCTGAGCTAAAATATGCAGTCAGTCTGCAGTTTAACAGCAATGGATTTCATTAGGTCATTCGCCAAACTAGTGTGGGAGAAAGGATTTAGTGTTTCTCTTATTTCACCACTACACACATTTTTTGACAGATTGTAGGCAGTAGATTCCCAAAATAAGGTACTCAACCATATTTTGGAAATATGACACAGCTTGTTTTGACAAGAGAATTTTAATCCTTTGCATTTAACTTCTTATGAGTTATGTGTGAGAGATTATAATTTTATTAGAGTAACACATACAAAATGCTGGCTAAACGCAGTCCCAATGAAGGGTCTCAGCTCGAAACATTGATTGGTTATTTCTTTCCATAGAAGCTGCCTGACCTGCTGAGCTACAGCAGCATCTTGTATGTGTTTCTCTGGATTTCCAGCATCTGCACAATCTCGAGTTTATAATTTTGTTTTCAGACAGTTTATTTCTTATCTAAAAACAAGATTAAGAATTTCACACCAGGAAGTAAGTGTTATATCCAACTGCAGATGCCCACTTTATTTTTTTTTGGGGGTGGGGTAGGGAAAGCAGGCTGAACAGTTTTTAATTGCATTCTCCATCTCTGCAAGCATCACTGCTGTCCACAGGGTTCACATCTCTAACAGTCCAAAGGGAATAATTAACACGAATAGCTCAAAGGCTGGTTAGGTAGGGGAAGTGGTGCAGAGCAAACAGGACAGAATGAAAAGAAATCAATCAGAAATTAACTGCATTGCTTTACAAGCTAGCTCAATCAATAAAAGTCATCAATTTAAATTGCAATTTAAGATCTCCATTTTGATTTCTGCATCCTATTCATTTGATGACAAGATTATTCTGGGTTTATGTCAACGTGATCCAATTTTATTAGTATAAGGATTGAATAAATAAAGGAATGTTAATGGGTTTCTTCTTTACATTTATTTCAAAAGACTCACACATTGCAGTGTATGCACTTTTTAAAGTTAATTAAGCAAGCAATGCCCCTTGTGAAATAGTTGCTAAAGGCTGCTCAAAGGCAGGAGGACTGCAGTGGGACTAGAGGGCAAAACAGCGAATTCTCACTGCTTCCCGCACACTGCATCACAGTATCAGCGCAGATTACCTTGCATTTAAACTGGAGGGAATATGAAGCAACAACAGGGCCGGCATGAGTTTCACAGGCTAAAAATGCAGCCTGCGAAGTTTCAACGCTCGCACTCTGTGCAGATCCTGTTGAGAATTGGCGTGAACATAGATAAGTGCCAGAAAGTTTGGTTATGCTACCCCAGTCAAGAAGCTAGTGAGAAGAGAGGGAAAAATAATTGGATAGCTACCCAAAGACGTAATGTACATTGGACTTCTTGCTCCCTAAGTAAAGCAACTTAATTAAAGATCCCACCCACCCCGGACATTCTCTCTTTTCCCCTCTCCCATCAGATGGAAATACAAATGCCTGAAAAATGGTAGGACCAGGCTCAAGGACAGCTTCTGCTCCACTGTTATAAAGCCACTGAATGGTTCCTTCGAACAGTAAGACTCTTGACAGTCTGTTTCATTATGATCTCACACTTTGCCTACCTGCATTGCACTTCTCTTGTAGCTCTTACACTTTGTTCTGCATTTTTTATTGTCTTTCTTTATTCTAGCTCAATACACTGTGTAATGATTTGATCTGTATGAAAAGTATGCAAGACAAACTTTTCAGCGTACCTTAGTAAATGTGACAATAATAAACCAAAACCAATATATTAACAAACTTTAACAAATTCAGCACCAGGCTGATACGCCTTCCTCTGTAGCTGTAACACTATCCTGCATTCTGTTATTGCTTTACCTCGTGCTACCTCAATGCCTGTGAATGAATTAAGCTGCATGAACAGAATGCAAGACAAGCATTCTGTACCTTGGAACATGCAACAATAATAAACCAATTTTAATTCCTCCTCAGTAGACACTGCTCAATTTGAATTTCTCTTTCCTGGCAGAGTCAACATCCATAATATCCATTTATGAATCATCTTGGGGAGAGTTTTTGTTTACATTCGACAGCAGACATTTCATTGTAAATTTGTTATTGGGATCGAACAATACATAGCTTTTATTCACATCCCCCAAAAGGCTGGCCCTCCATACTGCCCAGCTGATTATGAGATTTTTTTGTGTACCAAATGGCTGCTCGTTTTCATCAAGCTCCTGAACCAGAAGGGATAACTTCACTCACGCAACCTATAGACTCACTTTCAAGGACTTTAAAACTCATGTTCTCAGCATTGTTTGCCTGTCTGTTTGTTTGTTTATTTATCCATCCACCCATCTATTTGCACAGATTGTCTTCTTTTCCACATCGGTTGATTGCCAGTCTTTGTGTGTTTTTTCATTGGTTCTACTGTATTTCTTTGTTCTACTGTGAATGCTTGCAAGAAAATGAACCTCAGAGCAGTATATGATGAGATGTACACATTTTGATAATAAATTTACTTTGAACTTTGAAAAGCAATGGGACACTACATAAATGCAAGTTCTTTATTTTCGGCCTTCAGCAGTGTCCCAAATTCTAATGACAGTAATTCTGAATGCTGCTTGTAATAAGTGGGAACTGTTCTCACACAAATATTTCCCTCCAGTACCAGTGGTCAAAAGCAATGTTGATTCCAAAGGAAAGAGACATCCTCTACCTTGCCTTCTAACAGTTACATCTGACTCTGCAAACAAGTGTGTAAGATGGAAAATTAAGGGGTTGCGGCAAAGTTTGTATTCTCTCTCTCCCTTGGCCCAAACTACAGTTAGTACATCTGGATTGGAGCTGGTATTTTTTAAATATATTTGTCTCTTCTGACAAACAGGGGCCTTAGAGAGATATGAACATCATTCTACTGAGATAAATATTTACCCTTGCAAGTTCACTTACAAGCACATTCATAAATGAATACAGAAAACATCTGAGAACACTTGAAATTCTTCAATGGAATACAAATAGCTAAGTAAATCATCAGTGCAACTGCTGTCAAGATTTACCTTTGCTTCCCCCCTAAAGTTAGTCTGCCGTTAGACAATTCACAGCTGTCTCTCCTTCAGACCACACTCATTTTGGTTGCTAGGGTAGTGGGGTTTCTGTATTAAATTCACCCTCAAAGCTTTGTGCACCATTCAGTGTTGCATGCAATTAGCAAGTGAGCTTTATTTGCAGCCCTTCGTGTCGTCTGTGGTACTAGAGAGGCAAAATTCCAGCAGTACAATAAAAATTAAGAAGAACACTACCTCATTCCATCTGGCAGCTTTCTGTCAAAGGAAGTACTGCGAGGGATAGCTGTGTGGATCTGCTGCAACATTTGCTGAGATTGGAGTCTGTCAGCTGCTCCTTGTATGGGGGAGGACCTGGAGACTGGTTGCCCTGCAGGTGTGGCTACTCGATGCCATGTGGTGTTTCTTCTGAAGGGGGTCTTGAACTCGCAAGGTGTGCCTTCATTGTCCACTTTGTATTCAACCATCGGTATCCTATATAGTTCAGAGCAGCCTCTGCCACACAAAGAATAGTTGGTTTGTTAGATGAGGGTACAATAACCTTGAGTAGAAAACAGCCTCCCCTTCCTTCCACCCAGTGTCAGAAAAAAAGAATAGAGTTACAATAATGAAACACAAAATACAAATGACATTGCTGTCCAGTAGGGATGACCTTGTTTCTTATGATTAAAGCAGACTTCACAACCTGTAGAGATGCAGCTGGCTGGACTGAACATACTGGGGGTGTTCATGTAGCACCACTTAATCCTCTGAATAATGCAAAATAAGTCCAGGTGTACAGAATATAGATATTCTTCATCATTCTTCATTGAGTTTCTACGAAGACCAGAGTTGAAAATAACTGAGTGTCAGAAGTAGAGATCTGAATGTGTTGGTCTATTTACTCTCTCCCATCAATCTAAAACATATGTTCAATTAATGAATGAGCTTAGGCCTCATTTATAACTTACACTTCTGTACTCTCATTGACATGAGCTAAATGGGATGTTGGGTGTTGGGGAAGGGGGAGGTTAGGGTTACCATATGCGACATGTGAATAACACAAGATACCACAGCTGTTTCAGAAATATATTTTTAGCACAGGCATGATGGAAGTAAATATGCTTACCATCTGAAAAATTGTAACCCCTCACAGAACGTGAGCCAGCTAGGCTCAAGCAAGCTGTAGTTAATGCACTCACTCACGGCATGGTAGCACAGCGACTAGTGCAATGTATTATAGCAGCCAGCTGTAAGATCAGGGTTCAACTCCTGCCACTGTCTGTAAGGAGTTTGTATGTTACCCCCATGACGGCATGGATTTCCTCTGGTGCTCCAGTTTCCTCCCACATTCCAAAACATACAGTTAAGGTTAGCGAGTTGAGGGCATGCTAAGTTGGTGCCAGAAAAGCAGGGATACTTGTAGGATGCCTAGCAAAATCTTTGCTGGTTTGACACGACACAAATGATGCATTTCACTGTATGTCTCGATGTACATGTGACATATAAAGCTTATCAATCATATCTCCCATTCCTCACTATAAGGATCTGCAAACCTTTGACAAAACTCCTGGAAGCAGCGTCAAAGAAATGATGGTGAAATCTGCTCTAGTCCCTACTGCTGTTAAACCAGATAACTACAAAGTTGCTGGCACATAATGGAGTTATGAGTTAGTGCACTCTCCTCCAACTTAGATCTTGCAAAATCCAAACTACTCAAATGTTAATACTGGGCAGTGTGTCCACCAATTTAAACATGACAGCCATATAAAGTGGTGAACTCAATTTTTATTGAGAAAATGCCGATCTGCTTTGTACTGCATATATAACATATATTCATGCGAATTCTTATCGCTGGTGTGAAAATGTTCTACAAAAATGTGAAGATGTTTCTTATATATGACTAACCACATCAAAACAGAAGAAATGGGGTGTCAGTATGTAGGGTGGAATACATTACGGATGAAGGCCCTTGAGTTCATCATTCCCATACATGCTTACAAAATGACTGGGTCCAGTTTGAACATAGAACATATAAATCTACAGCACGATACAGGCTCTTCAGCCCACAAAGTTGTGTTAACCATGTAACCTACTCTAGGATCTGCCTAGAATTTCCCTACCGCATAGCCCTCTATTTTTCTAAGTTCCATGTACCTATCTAAGAGTTTTTTCAAAGACCCTATTGCATTGCAATGCATTCCATGCACCTACCACTCTCTGTGTGCAAAACGTACTTCTGAGATCTCTGTTGTACCTAATTCCAAGAACCTTAAAACTATGCCCCCTCATGTTAGCCATTTCAGCCCTGGGAAAAACCCTCTGGCTATCCACACGGTCAATGCCTCTCATCATCTTCTACAACTCTATCAGGTCGCCTCTCAACCTCCGTCACTCCAAGGAGAAAAGACCAAGTTCACTCAACCTATTCTCATAAGGTATTTTCCCTAATCCAGGCAACATCCTTGTAAATCCCCTTTGCACTCTCTCTACAGTATCCACATCCTTCTTGTAGTGAGGTGACCAGCAATGAACACAGTACTCCAAGTGGGGTCTGACCAATGTCTTATATAGCTGTAACATTACCTCACGGCTCTTGAACTCAATCCCATGGTTGATGAAGGTCATCACACCATATGCCTTCTTAACAACAGTGTCAACCTGCGCAGCAGCTTTGAGTATCTTATGGACATGGACCCCAAGATCTCACTGATCCTCCACACTGCCAAGAGTCTTAACAAATGCTCACAAATCTTGCCTCTCAGGATCTTCTCCAACAACTTGCCCACCACTGAAGTAAGACTCACTGGCCTATAATTTCCTGGGTTATCTCTACTCCCTTTCTTGAACAAGGGAACAGCATTTGCAACCTTCCAATCTTCTGGTACCTCTCCCATAGAAACCATAGAAAACTACAGCACAGAAACAGGCCTTTTGGCCTTTCTTGGCTGTGCCGAACCATTTTCTGCCTAGTCCCACTGACCTGCACACGGACCATATCCCTCCATACACCTCCCATCCATGTATCTGTCCAATTTATTCTTAAATGTTAAAAAAGAACCCGCATTTACCACCTCGTCTGGCAGCTCATTCCATACTCCCACCACTCTCTGTGTGAAGAAGCCCCCCTAATGTTCCCTTTAAACTTTTCCCCCCTCACCCTTAACCCATGTCCTCTGGTTTTTTTCTCCCCTTGCCTCAGTGGAAAAAGCCTGCTTGCATTCACTCTATCTATACTCATCATAATTTTATACACCTCTATCAAATCTCCCCTCATTCTTCTAAGCTCCAAGGAATAAAGTCCTAACCTATTCAACCTTTCTCTGTAACTGAGTTTCTCAAGTCTCGGCAACATCCTTGTAAACCTTCTCTGCACTCTTTCAAGCAACACACATCAAAGTTGCTGGTGAACGCAGCAGGCCAGGCAGCATCTGTAGGAAGAGGTGCAGTCGACGTTTCAGGCCGAGACCCTTCGTCAGGACTAACTGAAGGAAGAGTGAGTAAGGCATTTGGAAGTTGGAGGGGGAGGGGGAGATCCAAAATGATAGGAGAAGACAGGAGGGGGAGGGATAGAGCCAAGAGCTGGACAGGACCCCCCCCCCCCTTGTCTTTCTTCCCGGACCTCCAGTCCCATGATCCTCTTGCATCCCCTTTTGCCTATCGCCTGTCCAGCTCTTGGTTCTATCCCTCCCCCTCCTGTCTTCTCCTATCATTTTGGATCTCCCCCTCCCCCTCCAACTTTCAAATCCCTTACTCACTCTTCCTTCAGTTAGTCCTGACGAAGGGTCTCGGCCTGAAACGTCGACTGCACCTCTTCCTACAGATGCTGCCTGGCCTGCTGCGTTCATCAGCAACTTTGATGTGTGTTGCTTGAATTTCCAGCATCTGCAGAATTCCTGTTGTCTGCACTCTTTCAACCTTATTTATATCCTTCCTGTAACTTGGTGACCAAAACTGAACACAATACTCCAGATTCGGCCTCACCAATGCCTTATACAACCTCATCATAACATCCCAGCTCTTATACTCAATACTTTGATTAATAAAGGCCAATGTACCAAAAGTTCTCTTTACGACACTATCTACCTGTGATGCCACTTTTAGGGAATTTTGTATCTGTATTCCCAGATCCCTCTGTTCCACTGCACTCCTCAGTGCCTTACCATTAACCCTGCATGTTCTACGTTGGTTTGTCCTTCCAACGTGCAATACCACAAAACTTGTCTGTATTAAACTCCATCTGCCATTTTTCAGCCCATTTTCCCAGCTGGTCCAAATCCCTCTGCAGGCTCTGAAAACCTTCCTCACTGTCTACTACACCTCCAATCTTTGTATCATCAGCAAATTTGCTGATCCAATTTACCACATTATCATCCAGATCATTGATATAGATGACAAATAACAATGGACCCAGCACTGATCCCTGTGGCACACCACTAGTCACAGGCCTCCACTCAGAGAAGCAATTCTCTACTACGACTCTTTGGCTTCTTCCATTGAGCAAATGTCTAATCCAATTTACCACCTCTCCATGTATACCTAGCGATTGAATTTTCCTAACTAACCTCCCATGCGGGACCTTGTCAAAGGCCTTACTGAAGTCCATGTAGACAATATCCACTGCCTTCCCTTCATCCACTTTCCTGTAACCTCCTCGAAAAACTCCAATAGATTGGTCAAACATGACCCACCACACACAAAGCCATGTTGACTCTCCCTAATAAGTCCCTGTCTATCCAAATGCTTGTAGATTCTGTCTCTTAGTACTCCCTCCAATAACTTACCCACTACCGACGTTAAACTTACTGGCCTATAATTTCCTGGATTACTTTTTGATCCTTTTTTAAACAACGGAACAACATGAGCCACTCTCCAATCCTCCGGCACCTCACCTGTAGACAGCGACATTTTAAATATTTCTGCCAGGGCCCCTGCAATTTCAGCACTAGTCTCCCTCAAGGTCCGAGGGAACACCCTGTCAGGTCCCGAGGATTTATCCACTTTAATTTTCCTCAAGACAGCAAGGACCTCCTCCTTTTCGATCTGTACAGTTTCCATGATCTCACTACTTGTTTCCCTTAATTCCATAGACTTCATGCCAGATTCCTTAGTAAATACAGATGCAAAAAACCTATTTAAGATCTCCCCCATTTCCTTTGGTTCCGCACATAGCCGACCACTCTGATCTTCAGGAGGACCAATTTTATCCCTTACAATCCTTTTGCTCTTAATATACCTGTAAAAGCTCTTTGGATTATCCTTCACTTTGACTGCCAAGGCAACCTCATGTCTTCTTTTATCCCTCCTGATTTCTTTCTTAAGTATTTTCTTGCACTTCTTATACTCCTCAAGCACCTTACTTACTCCCTGCTTCCTATACATGTCATACAACTCCCATCCCTATTGATGATGTAAAGATCATCGCCAGGGGCTCAGCAACCTCCTCCCTCGCTTCCCACAGTAGCCTGGGATATATCTCATCCGGTCCCAACAACTTATCTAACTTAATACCTTTCAAAAGCTCCAACACATCCTCTTTCTTAATGTCTATATACTCAAGCGTTTCAGTCTGCTGTAAGTCATTCCCACAATTGCCAAGGTCCTTTTCACTGGTAAATACTGAAGCAAAGTATTCATTAAGTACCTCTGCTACTTCCTCCGTCTCTATGCACATGTTTCCACTATTGCTCTTGATTGGTCCTATTCCCACATGGTTCATTCTCTTGCTCTTCACATACTTGTAGAATGCCTTGGGGTTTTCCTTAATCCTGCTCGTCAAGGCCTTTTCATGGCTTCCTTTCTTAATTTCATTCTTGAATTCCTTTCTGGCACCCTTGTAATTTTCTAGAGCTCTAACAGTACCTAGTTTATTGAACCTTTCGTAAGCTTTTCTTGTCATCTTAACTAGCTTTTCTACATCCTTTGTACACCATGGTTCTTTCACCTTACCATCCTTTCCATTACACTCTGGTCTTTTCCCAAATGCTGCAAAACTTTCTCTTAAATCTCCTGTGCTTACACTTTCTAACTAACTTATGTGACCATAATTATTTTTAGTAGACACTTCACAGTGTCACATACATTTGTGTAGAATAGTTTCTCTGCTTGCTGTGTAAAATCTCCTGTATGTGAACGGTGCTCTGAATATACCTCATTATTCATTCATGGAAACAGATCACTAGTAGCAATATTTCTACCTTCTCCATCTAAATCCTTCATAATTTTAAAAATCAGAATCAAAATATTGCAAGTTCTGCTGATTTTTCTTTGTGATTACATTTCCTGAACATAAAAGAATGATTGACCTATTCTCTTCTTCAAATCCTCAACTTCTAACTTCAGGATCAGAATCAGATTTATTATCACCAGCATGTGACGTGAAATTTATTAACTTAGCAGCAGCAGTTCAATGCAATACATATCTAGAAGAGAGAAAAAAATAAAATAAAGATAATAATAATAAATAAACAAGTAAATCAATTACAGTATACGTATATTGAATAGATTTTAAAAAGTGCAAAAAACAGAAATGCTGTATATTTAAAAAAAAGTGAGGTAGTGTCCAAGGGTTCAATGTCCACTTAGGAATTGGATGGCAGAGGGGAAGAAGCTGTTCCTGAATTGCTGAGTGTGTGCCTTCAGGCTTCTGTACCTCCTACCTGATGGTAGCAGTGAGAAAAGGACATGTCCTGGGTGTTAGAGGTCCTTAATAATGGACGCTGCTTTCCTGAGACACTGCTCCCTGAAGATGTCCTGGGTACTGTGTAGGCTACTAGCTCACCGCTTGTTCTGCTTAGCTGCCACAAAATCATAAAATATCTGAGGGCTTTGCTTTTGAGAGATGCTACCCTGCTCTGTGCCTTGTCTATTCCATTAGTTAGACTAAGGCTGGGGGCTGGTCCCATGGAAAATTATGAGCATCATATGTAGCTATCATTCTTGTTGAAACCCATAAAATACAACTGAGAGAAGTTCACCATAATTTTCCCTTTTAGAAAAGGGTAAAAAAAAATTTGAAAAACAGTGAGGGCCGTACCATTTGCAGTGGCAATGAATTTAAGCACTCTGGCAGGACTGATTTGCAAGTGATACTGAAAATACCTTGGATCAATAGTTCCTCTTCATTGTTGGAGCTGGTTAGCCTTCCAAACCAAAGTTCTGATTAAATAATTACGATTTTGTTCCGAAAGTCTGAGTGTTTCAATTAGAAATTCAGGGCTAAGTATAGTTGTAAACAATTTGATTTCTAAAAGTAGTCTTGGAGAGGAAGAGGGATAGAATTCCTTCTGATCATTAACAGACTGATGGCATTCAATTCAAAATACAAAAAATAGTTTCACAGCAAAATTAAAAGAGAAGGGTTAGTGAGGGAAATAGTGAATGTTTTAGAGATGGATGGGGGGGAGGAGAGAGGAAGGGAGAGAGAGGAAGAGAGATGCAGAGACAGGGAGAGGGGAGCGCAGGGAGGGATGGCGAGAGAGTAAAATAAAATTAGTACAGGTGGGAAACAGTGGCAGAGAAGATGAGTGAAAGAGAGCAGGGGGAGGGAAAATCAGAGAGAGTTAGATTTATGGTTACATTTTCAACATAGTTCAGCACTCAACTCAGACAAATATGATCCTGGGTTCAGAAAAGAAAAAGCCCCAAATAAGCAAATCCCAGAAGAATGAATGGATAATATAGGTGTCAATCTTTCAGCTTCTGTGAAAGCACAACTAAAGAATATCAAACATAAGAACAGTCATCTGAAGCCACTGGGTGATGAATGTGACTCAATTTCTATTAGCAGTGATTAGGAAGCCTTTCAAACATTTCTAGATTTACTGTGAACTCCTTTTATTATTTTTTCATGACTGCGACTCTCATGATTTAACAACTGAATCACTAACGTACTTTACTCGAAATTTGAGTGTTTTTGCTTGTGATGTAATGTAAAAGTGATAAGCATGAAACACAGATACAGTATCTATACAGAAGATCTTTAAAATTTCAGACACTTTATAACATAGAACAGTAAATCACAGTACTGGCCCTTCAGCAAATGATGTGTGCTGACCTTTTAACATCCTCGACAATTAATCTAACCTTTTCCCCCTACACAGCCCATGACCCTCCAGTTTTTACCATTCATGTGTCTATTCAGTACTCTCATATATACCCCTAATGTATCAGCCCTAACGCTGCCACTGGCAGTGCCTTCCGGACATTTACCACTCTCCGTAAAAAAACCTACCTCTGACATCTTCCCTAAACCTTCCTCTACTCACCTTAAAAGGGTGTTCTCTGGAATTAGCCATTGCTGCGTTGAGAAAAAGGCACTGGCTGCCTACTCTATCTTTCGCTCTTATAATCTTATACACCACTATCAAGTCGCCACCATTCCTCCTTCACTCCAAAGATAAAAAACCCTAGCCTGCTCCACCTTTCCTTATAAAACATATTCTATATTCATCTTGATAAAATTCCCCTGCACCCTCTCTAAAGCTTTCACTGATCACATTACTCTATTTTTTGAACACAACTCCAAATTCATTGGCTAAGAGGTACCGTGCTGCACAGCTAGGAACCAATAAAACATGCAAGCATAGCAGAAAACTGCTTGCATTTTTTTTTGCACAGATCACCTATAATTGAATCATTGGACTAGACGTCTGGGGAAAAATATGAATGCTTATGTTTTCTAATTACAAATCTCAGCACTTGTCTTCCTTTTGAACACAGAATATATCAGTAAACTATTTTAAAACTTAATTTTATGAACTATGAAACATCTTTATGTTGGCAGGTCAACCATCAATAACAGCACTGAGTCTATGTTTGCAATGAACATTCCCCCTGCTACCAATTACTGTAGAAGAGCACATAAAAATGCATGCTGATGCGAAATAGATACTGGAAGATTATTCGGTGTAATTAGAACTTCTGTCTGAGCTGCAAGATTGTGGATTCAAGTCCCACTCCAAGGTGATACCATATATACTAGGCTGACATTGCAGTAACATACAAAGATTGGAGGAACTCAGTAGGTCAGGCAGCATTGATGGAGGGAAATGACCTGTCAACCTTTTAGGTCCTTAACTTTCTCATCAGGAGACCACAGTCAGTACGTTTGGTAATTTCATCTCTCCCTGCTGATAATCAACACAGGTGCAGCTCGAGGACATGTTTTTAGCCCACTGCTTGACTCTCTCTACACTCATGACTACGTAGCTAAGCATAGCTCAAATGCCATCTATAACTTTGCAGATGACACCACTGTTGTTGGTGTCGCTGATGGCAATGAAATGGTGCACGGGAGTGAGATAGATCAGCTGGTTTGAGTGGCATCACTACAACCACCTCACACTCAATATTGACAAGACCAACGAATTGATTATGGGCTTCAGGAAGGGGAATTTGAGAGATTATGCACCAGCCCTCATTGATGGGTGAGCAGTGGAAAGGGTGAGAAGCTCTAAGTTCCTGGGTATCAATATCTTAGAGGATTTATCTTGGGCCCAATACATTAGGTATTATTACTTCAATGTATGACAACAAACTTGACTTTGACTTTGGGAGTCAAAGAGGTCTTCTAAGTCTGCAGCTAAGTGCTCCTAGATGAGATTACCATGGAAGTTGATAAAGATACGAGTGTTGTTTATGACTGGCTGCACATTGGGGAAGTTCCCCCTTCTCGTTACTACCATCAAGGTGGAGGTATAGGAGCCTGATTTAGAAACAGTTTCTTCCCCTCCACTATCATATTTCTGAATGGCCCATGAACTGCTAGGTTAATTCCTTTTCATTGCACTATTTATTTTGTAATTTATAATCATTTTTATGTTTTGCACTGTACTGGGATCGATAAGCAACAAGTTTTAATACACATTGTGTAAATCAGCAATAATAAACTTGATTCTGATTCTGACTGCAGGCAAACTCTCGCTCTGCCTGTTCCAGTGGGCTGAAGAAGGAGATGGTTAGGTTTCTGTTTCACTCCAAGTTAGCAGTTGTGTGGACTTCCTTTCCAGTTGTGATGAGCAAACTGAGATGTGTTTGAGTTAGCAGCAGCGTGAAACAATCCCCTAGTGAGAGAAATGCGAGTGACGGTGACCTTGACATCTAAAGGCAAGTCAGTCAGGCAGGCACATGTGTGTGCCTGTGGTCGCAGGGGACTATAGAACTTGGAGATGATTAAGAGTGCAGATGGAGGGCTGACCCGCTAAATAGCATGGCTTTAGGGCAAACAGCAAGAAAAGCTTGGTGACTCTGAGAGTACACATGAACGAGTTGTTTATCAGACCATTCAAGTTGAAGAGCTCACTGCGGCTGAATTTTGTATGTTGCTCTTCCATTGACAGCCACCGGGGAAACTTTACAATGGAATAGAGGTTTAGGAGTTGAACCACAGGCACCAAGAAATTCAGTGTGTGTTAGGTCTTGTATGCAAACAAGTTTTGAGACTTTGGTATTTTAGAAGGTTTTTGATAAGTACTTCAAAATAGACATTAGCAACTGCAGCCATTAGATTAGGGATGTTGGCAGGATGCATACGAAATTAGTGAAGGAACAAAAAGCATAGAGTAGAGATGACTTACTTTTTAGAGTGAGAATCAAACATATAGAAATGTTCCCTAAATTGTTTTTTTTAAAAATATTTACCACCAACCTAGTGTTGTACAAAGAATAATTTTGGAGTTTAAAGAAAGCCTAGAAGTGAGGAGAAAAGTAATAGACTGGTCTAACATATTCAGCCTGATGAAGCAGTGTAAAGTTAAGGTTGGGAAGTGTGAAGAGTTCCGTTGTAGTAGGAAAAAGAAGGAAAAAGAATATGAACCATACAGTAAAATTCCACAGGGGATTCTTGGGAACACTAGGCAGAATACCTACACAAGTCTTTGAAGGTGACAAAGTACAAACAGCTGTTATGACAACTGAAAACTATTGATGAGAGTGAAGCTGAGGCAGAAAGAGATCAGAGGAAATTTGATAGAGATGTTCAATAATCATGAATACAGGGGAAAACCTTCCAGTGACAGAAGGGTTGGTAACCAGAGGACAGATGTTGAAAGTGATAGATATATTGGGTGGGGAGTTGAGCAAACAGGGATCTTATTCTCAGTTAATTTGTGACCACCCAACTTTCCTTCCAGGGTCCAGTGATAAATGGTATGACTATTGTCTCTCTGCCTTCATGCGTTTGCTCCCACCTTCAACTTTCAATATTTTACTTTCAACGATCCTTAAAAACAAAAAACCCTTCAACCATCCACCCATGAAAACTATCTCATGTCCAACTCCTAAAATTTCCTTAATTAAATGTCAACCATGGCTCAGAACCAATTTGGTATTTACAATCATTCATGATATCAATTGGGATTAACATTGATTCTTTTATTTCCTCACCTTGTATTAATCCCTCATCTATCTAGCCGTAGCAAGAGAATTATCTGCAAAGGAGTCTCTTCCTGTAACTGCCTCGTTACCATCTCTATTCTCTCAAAGGATTAGCCTTGTCCTCTTGTCTCCTGCGTTGTACTTCATCTGTATCTGTTCTCACTGCTGCCATCGGGAAGGAGGTACAGGAGCCTTATGTTCCATATCACCAGATTACCCTACTACCACCAGGTTCCTGAATCAGTATGGATAACTTCACTAACCTCAATACTGAACTTATTCCACAATCAATGGACTCACTTTCAAAGATTCTACAACCCATGTTCTCAGTATCATCTAATTATTTATTTCTTGTATTTGCAGAGTTTGCTTTGCACATTTGTTTGTCAATTTTTGTGTGCAGTTTTTCATTGATTCTATTGTATTTCTCTGTTCTACTGTGAATACTTTCAAGAAAATGAATCCCAGGATAGTATATGGTGATATATATATATATATATATATATATATATATATATATATATATATGTATGTGTGTGTGTGTGTGTGTGTATATATATATATATATATATATATATATATAGATACAGACAGAGAGAGAGAGGGAGGGAGGGAGGGAGGATAATTCTGTCTGAAATTGAACTGGACTATTTTCAAGCTGGTTTGCTGTATTTGACCTTGAAATTAACTTCAATACCTACATCTGCACCATTACCAATGCCATTTGTTTGTGCCTCTCTAACTTCCTCCGGTTTCCCCATTGCTTAACTCATTCATGCTTTGTTACCTCTAGGCTTCGCTATTTTATTGAATTCACATTACAGTTCAGGATCACTTAAAACTCTGTCCTCCAGTTCAACTATCTGAGCAACTGGATAGCACGACAGCATAGCAGATAGCACAACACTTTACAGCACTGGCCATAACATTGGTGTTTGACATCCGCCGTCATCAGTGAGGAGTTCATACGTTTTCCCTGTGACCACGGGGTTTCTACCGGATGCTCCAGTTTCCTCCCACATTCCAAAGGCATGGAGTCAGTGAGATAGGGGCAGATGTTATGTCGGCACCAGAAACAGGGGGACACGCGGGCTGTCCAGCACAATCCTCGCTGATTTGCTTTAACACAAATGACACATTTCACCATATGTTTCAAAGTACATTTGATAAATAAAGCTGATCTTTATCTTCATGAATTTTATAGCTCCACCACTGGATAATGTTTCTCCAGCTGTCAGTGAGTGCCTGAAGTACAGGAATTCCTTTGCTGAATGACTTTGGCTCCCTTTCCTCTTTTACTGTTCCCCAAAAGTAATATTTATTATTAAAGTACATATATGTTACCATAAGTATATAATTCCACAACCTTCAGATTCACTTTCAAGGACCTTGCAACTCATGTTCTCAGTATTATTTACTTATTTTTATTTGCACAATTTGTCTTCTTTTGCCATTGGTTGTTTGTCAGTCTTTGTTATGTATAGTGTTCATAAATTCATAAGAAAATGAATATCAAGATCATATATAGCAGTATATATGTATGTTGATAATATATTTGACTTTGAGCTCACCTCTTTGCTGAGCTTTTGGGCCTCAGTTCTAATGTTTTGCGTGGTTCAGCAAATATTGCTTGATAACACTAATGACACCAGGAGATATTTTGCTTTAACAAGGGTACTGAATTTGTTCTTGTTGCTGCTGTGGGAAATAGGGGATGTGGCTGATTGGGGTGAAAGAGAAAGGTCAACTATTCAATGGCAGAATAGTACAACAGCCGAGTGAGAATCATTTCCATGAAGAGAAAAGGAATTTTACAATTCACAAAAACAGTTTCAACAAAATATCTCTTGAATTAGAATAAAAAATATTCCATTGTAGATTCCTTTTAACTCAGTAGGAAGAGCCAAAACAGCATTGGATATTCTTTCAAACACTTTGAGGAAACAAACCTTTAGAAAAATTATAGCGTCATATCAAAGCCAGAAATTCAAAATATATTACACCACATTTTAATTTTGGATTTACAAAAACCAAATGTACCAAAACTCGGCACATAGTGATTGCTGGTATGGAATCAACTCAGGAGACCTTTCTGGAAGTGATTGTATGAAACATTTTGTAGCTACACTGGGATTTCTAAACCCAACACAAGTTATTCAAAGGAGTTTGAAACGTGTGAAAGAGAGGGCAGCCTGAAAAACTTCAATGCTCTTTTGTTCTTGCACTGAATAATGTATGTAAATCTTAACTCTTTTCTTGGGTACAGTTTAGCATAGTTCAAAAGTTGTGTGAAGAAACAGGAAGAGTAAAGAAAGGGGAGCTTTTGGTGTATCTTCCAATACAAGCATTCTCTTGTGTCAGCCATTAAAAAGAGCACAATTGCTTGAATCAAGTGTGGTACGAAACCAAGTATATGTGCCAGGATCAGGTCATTTTGGACAAGACTTCAGGCTCAGGTCAAATGGGATTGATTTGGGGTTTAATTTTATATAATTTTATACCTAAGCCAAACACTAGTGTGAAAAAGACAGGCACTATGCTGAGGAAATGAGCTGAAGTTCCTAGGATCCAACACCATTGCAGGGAGCTAATTAGGCGAGACAGTTTATCAAACAACTCTCAGACAATCTCCCCCATCTTACAGTTTTAAAGGAAAACAAGTTCATTAAGTCATTGGAGTCGATACCAAAGATCAAAGCCTGAAGGTCAATCGGAAGTCGAAGCTCGATTGTCAAAGCCCTGGATCTACAAATCTTGAGAGACTACTGTTGTAGTTGGAGGCCCATTGTCTGAGAGTCTGTAAGTCTGCTGAAGGCCCAGAGGCCTGTCCTCCGGTTGGAGGACTGTCTGTGTGTAGGAGTGGGTGGGCGGGTGAAGGGAGGGAGGAAAGGGGCTTGATTTTCTCTTGTTTTTCTTGCTTGACATGCTCTGTTATGTTGTGTTCTGTGTTGTTCCACTGAACATTATGGGAATGCTATGTTGGTGACATAGTGTTCCAACACAGAGTTGTTCTGTTGGTTGTTAAAGCAAACAAAGCGCTTCACTGTGTGTTTCAATGTACTTATGACAAATAAATGAATCTGAAGTTTCAAACCCTTGGTTCCCATTCTGAGTTTATGGCAAGTATGCAGTAGCAGGGAAGCATCCCTGCCACTATCATCACTTTCAGCAACATCAGAGTGGAATTGGAGGGGCAGTTTAGAAACATAGAAAACCTACAGAACAATACAGTCCCTTCGGCCCACAGTGCTATGCTGAACATGTACTTAGTTTAGAAATTACCATGGGTTTCCCAGAGCCCTATATTTTTCTAAGGTCCATGTACCTATCCAGGAGTCTCTTAAAAGACCCTATTGTATCTGCCTCCACCGCTGTCACTGGCAGCCCATTCCACGTACTCACCACTCTCTGTGTAAAAAACTTACCCCTGACATCTCCTCTGAACCTACTTCCAAGCACCTTAAAACTGTGCCCTCTCATGCTAGCCATTTCGGCCCTGGGGAAAAGCCTCTGACTATCCACACGATCAATGCCTCTCATAATCTTATACACCTTTATCAGGTCACCGCTCATCCTCCGTCGCTCCAAGGAGAAAAGGCCAAGTTCACTTGACCTATCCTCATAAGGCATGCTCCCCAATCCAGGCAACATTTTTGTAAACCTCCTCTGCACCCTTTCTATAGTTTCCACGTCCTTCCTGTAGTGAGGTGACAAGAACTGAGCACAGTACTCCAAGTGGGGTCTGACCAAGGTCCTATATAGCTGTAACATTACCTTTTGGCTCTTGAACTCAATCCCATGGTTGATGAAGGCTAACACACTGAATGCCTGCTTAACCACACAGTCAACCTGCGCAGCAGCTTTGAGTGTCCTATGGACTCGGACCACAAGATTCCACTGATCCTCCACACTGCCAAGAGTCTTACCATTAATACTATATTCTGCCATCATATTTGACCTACCAAAACGAATGACTTCACACTTATCTGGGTTAAACTCCATCTGCCACTTCTCAGCCCAGTTTTGCATCTTATCGATGTCCTGCTGTAACCTCTGACAGCCCTCCACACTATCCACAACACCCCCAATTTTTGTGTCATTAGCAAATTTAAAAACCCATCCCTCCACTTCCTCATCCAGTTCATTTATAAAAATCACGAAGAGAAGGGGTCCCAGAACAGATCCCTGAGGCACACCACTGGTCACTGACCTCCATGCAGAATGTGACCCGACTACAATCACACTTTGCCTTCTGTGGGCAAGCCAATTCTGGATCCACAAAGCAAGGTCCCCTTCGGTCCCATGCCTTCTTTTTTTCTTAATAAGCCCTGCATGGGATAACTTATCAAATGCCTTACTGAAATCCATATATGCTACATCTACTGCTCTACCTTCATCAACATATTTAGTCACATCCTCAAAAAGTTCAATTAGGCTCGTAAGGCATGACTTGCCTTTGACAAAGCCATGCTGACGATTCCCAATCATATTCATCATCATCATTCAGGTGCCTTGCCGTTCGGCGTGGGTGATCATGTCTCTCCATCCATCACGGTCCCTGACCCTCTGAATTGTAGTTGTTGCCTCCCCTGTTTCTAACCATGATGTTATTCCATCTATCATTTTCATTCTCTGTCTGCCTCTGCTTCTTTTTCCTTCCAGCTTTCCAGTTGTAACTAAATGTTCTAATGTCTCTCTTCGCATGATGTGTCCAAAGGATTTTGATTGCTGTTTTCTGATTTTTTTTAAGTAATGTATGTTTTGTTTTCGATCTCTGTAGAACTTCTTCATTGGTTATCCTCTCCGTATATGATATGCATAGCATTTTTTGAGGAACCACATCTCTGTAGCATTGATTCTTTTTTCCATTGCATTTGTGATGGTCCATGACTCTCAGCCATTCACCAATATAGGAAGGATGTAGCAGCTGAGAGTTCTAAGGCTTATGTCAATTGCCATTTTCTTGATTGTTAGGATGTTTCTCATTTCTGTAAATGCTGTTCTTGCCATTGCTATTCTTGCTTTTACATCTGTTTCGCATTTGCCATCAGATGTTACCCATGATCCGAGGTACTTGAAGTTGTGAACTTGTTTCAGGATTTCATTTCCCAATACGATCCTACAGTTTGGGATACCAGGTTTCTTTGATATTACCATTACTTCAGTTTTCTTTTTGTTTAAGGTTAGGCCAAGTCTTTCGCTCTTTGTGTTGATGGTAGATACTAGCTTCTGTAAATTTACTTCACTGTTTGCTATCAGTACTGTATCATCCACATAGCAGAGGCTGTTGATATTGTATCCTCCTTTACTTATTCCAGGTAGGTTTTGTATGGTTCTCATTATGTTTTCACTGTACAGGGAGAACAGGTCTGGTGATAGAACACAACCCTGTCTGACTCCTCGCTTTATTGGCTGATATTCACCAATCTCGTTGTCTATCCGTATGGCTGCACTTTGTTGCCGGTAGAGATTCCTGATTATTCTTAGATCTTTTCTGTCGATATTAATATCTTTAAGCATTTTCATGATGACTTGGTGTTTCACTGTGTCAAAGGCTTTTGTGTAGTCAATGAAACAGAAGTATAGGTCTTGTACTTCTATTGACCTTTCGATAATATTCCTGAGAATGTAAGTGGTGTTTGATGTTCCCTTGCCTTCGACAAAGCCGCATTGTTCTTCACTGATCTCTGGTTTAATTTTGTTTCTTATTCTGAGCATGATGATTCTAAGTAGAATTTTTGTGATGTGGCTCATTAAACTAATCATATTATGCCTCTCCAAGTGTTCATAAATCCTGCCTCTCAAGATCTTCTCTATCAACTAACCAACCACTGAAGTAAGTCTCACTGGTCTATAATTTCTTGGGCTATCTTTACTCCCTTCCTTGAATAAGGGAACAACATCTGCAACCCTCCAATCCTCTGGAATGTCTCCTGTCCCCACTGATGATGCAAAGATCATTGCCAGAGGCTCAGCGATCTCCTCCCTCGCTTCCAACATTAGCCTGGGGTATATCTCGTCTGGTCCTGGTGACTTATCCAACTTGATGCTTTCCAAAAGCTCCAGCACATCACCTTTCTTAATGTCTATATGCTCAAGCTTTTCAGTCTGCTGTAAGTCATCCCCACAATCGCCAAGGTCCCTTTCTGTAGCGAATACTGAAGCAAAGTATTCATTAAGTACCTCCGCTACCTCCTCCGGTTCTATACACACTTTTCCACTGTCACACTTGATTGTCCTATTCTCTCGAGTCTTATCCCCTTGCATTTCACATACTTCTAGAATGCCTTGGAGTTTTCCTTAATCCTGCTCACCAAGGTCTCCTCATGGCCCCCTCTGACTCTCCTAATTTCATTCTTAAGCTCCTTCCTGCTAGCCTTATAATTTTCTAGATCTCTATCATTACCTAGTTTTTTAAAAACCTTTTGCAAGCTTTTCTTTTCTTCTTGACCCCGCTCCAATCCCTCACCCACGCATTTATCCTCCACCTCACTCTATTCCTACACTCTCTGTTGCGTGGCACAGGCAGTAATCCCGAGATTACTACCTTTGAGCTCCTGCTTTTCAGCTTATTTCCTAACTCCCTGTTGTCTGTTTTCAGGACCTTCTTCTTTTTCCTACCTGTGTAGTTGGTACCAATACGTACTACAACCTCGGGCTGTTCACTTTCACACTTCAGGATATTGTGGACGTGATCAGAAACATCCCAGACCCTGGAACCTGGGAGGCAAACTACCATCTGTGTTTCCTTCCTGCGTCCACAGAATTGCATGTCTGCCCCCCTAACTCTAGAGTCCCCTATCACTGCTGCCATCCTCTTCCTTTCCCTACCCTTCTGAGCCACAGGGCCAGACTCCTGTGCCAGAGGCGCGGCCACTGTTGCTTCCCCCAGGTAGGTTGTCCCCCACAACAGCACTCAAACAGCAGTACTTATTGTTAAGGGGGACAGCCACAGGGGTACTCTCTAGTAACTGACTCTTGCCCTTCCCTCTCCTGTTACCCACTTATCTGTCCCTAAGGCCCCCGTGTGACTAATTGCCTATAGCTCCTCTCTATCACCTCCTCACTTTCCCTGACCAGACGAAGGTCATCGAGCTGCATCTCCAGTTCCCTAACCCAGTGCCTAAGGAGCAGCAGCTTGAAACACCTGGCACAGAATCGGCCATCCGGGAGGCTGGGAGTCTCCCAGACATCCCATATCTGATACCCAATACAGACATACTTCCTATTTCTATTCTTCACAAGTAACTTACCTCGCCTTGACCCGTTAACGTCGAAGTCCCGTTGAGCCTATACTCTAACTCCCTCTACTCCATCGCCCGCTCCTCCAATGCCCCCTCTATTAAACTGTCTTCTTTTTAAATTCTTCCCATTGGTCTAACTCACTGATGTCCATGTGCATTTGCAGTCGTAACTCAATCAGTTTTTTGGGTGGGGGAATGGTGGAAGGAAAGAAAGGAAAGGGAGTGCCCAGTATCCATTTTCAAACATTATGTGGTCACTTTTCCTCTCCTGCCTGATTATTTCAAGGTCTAACATTTTCCACTTTTAAAAAAGAATTTTTTCCTGATGTGCTTGGTTACTATTTTTAAAGAATCTTTTAATACACAATCCCATTATCATGGGTTGACCAAGTCAAACTGCTGAGAGCAGAGCAGTAAATATCCAGCATCAGCAGCAGGACTGGGATGCAGCCAGTGAAACATCTGTCTGGTCTCCATCTCTGATATTGTGGACAATCTTAGATGTGTAGGGGAATCAAATCTTGAGTTCTATAATTTATAAAAAGATGGGTGTTGCACAGGAATTCTAACACTTGTGATCCTTACATGCCTCAGGGAAAACATGAAATGAGCCACATTTCTGAGTTAAAAGCCGTGACCATACTCCATCATTAAATTTAATAAACCACAAAATATAAAAGAAACTAAATGATTACCTGTACAGCTCAGAATCTCTATAACCCTGTGGAAATTACTCCATACAATGGTTAATTTATACTCATTCATTTTTAGGATAAATTAGCAAATTCTAAGTTTCCTCCTTATCCTGTGCAATTCATATGATCTAAACCAGAAACTCTACATTTGGCATAGATCAACTCTGCTGCCCTTTTGCCTTGAGGATATAAAAAGAGCTCAGATTTTCAGTGTGAAGCCTTACATGGAAGCTCACAACTCTCATTGGTAAAAAGGGGCTACATGCTTGTATTTCTGAAAATCAAATACATTGATTGCAATGACAACTCCAGGAGATGGATGTACAAAGCTTATGCTTCATTTTGAACAAAATGACTGAAAACTCCTTGGTCAATCCCCAGCCAAATCAGACAGCGGAGCACAGAGCAAAGTATGGTCTGGATATTGATAGCTTACAGATGGTGGGCTTACCTAATCTAAAAAGTAAGGAATTATACACATATGGTACAATAGAGCTCATCATAAAACTTATAGAGTCTTAAGAATATCCTACAAAGCCAGTTATTTGGAATTAAGTAAACATGAACACTCAAGATAAAAGGTCAGATCTTAACCGACCAATACAAGATTGTCTGACTGGAAATCATGAATCAATAATTAATAAATGTATATAATCTATATACATCAGATTTAGCCTCCCCGATTTCAATCTTGTACTCTGTTGTTTAGTTGACATGTCAGGAACTAAATTGCCACTCACATCTGGGTAAGCCTGGCAACTCTGCAGATCTCAAAACAATTCCTGCAAATGGGCAAATACACTTTCAAAATGTCAATGGTCATTCGTGGCTGGATAGTGATGGGTGAGCTCAAACCTGGATTTGATCCTGACCCCGTAAGCCACCTGTGTGGAGCTTGCACTCTCTCTATGGCAATATGAGTTTCCCCCCAGGCGCTCCACTTTTCTCCCATGTTCCAGAGATGTGTTGTTAGGTCTTCTCTTATCAGATTCCTTCTTATTCAGCCCTTTGCCTCTTTCACCTTTCATCTCCTAGCTTCTCACAACATTCCCTTCCATATCTTTCTCCCATCTTCTTTCCTTCCCCCTCTCACCTGGACTCACCAACCACCCGTCGGCTTGTGTTCTACCCTTGCCCTCACTCTTTTATTCTGGTTTCTGCCCTGTTCCTTTCCAGTCCTGATGAAGTATCTTGGCGCAAAATGTCACACTTCATTTCCCTCCATAGATGCTGCCTGACCTGCTGTGTTCCTCCATCATTTTATTTGTGTTGGTTGGTTAACTGGGAAGTGCATCAAGTGGAAGTAGGTGGTAGAATAATCAGCAGAAGTTGATGGCAAGCAAGAGACACTAGGTTGCAGAAAATAAATGGGAATGGGACAGAGAGATACCTCTGAGAACTGGCACAAACATGGAGGATTGGATGGCCTCCTTCTGTGCGATAAGATTAAAGATTAGCTTTATTTGTCACATGTACATTGAAACATAAAGTCAATGACCAACACAGATAGAGAATGTGCTGGGGGCAGACCGCAAGTCTTGCCATGCTTCCGGTACTAGCATAGCATTCTTACATCTTACTAAGCCATACATCTTGAGAATGTGGAAGCATTCAGAAGAAATGTACAAACTCCTTATAGCAGTGGAGCCCTGATCACTGGCACTGGTACAAGGCACAGTAAAATAATTACCTACCACACCAAGTAATTCAGAGACTACAAGCTAGGTCGGTAAAAGGCTGAGGTAACAACCCAGTTAGGCCTTATTCAAAGCCTTATTTCCTGACACTATTCACCACATTCCCTCTCCACCCCCCCTTCACCATTTATTGATTCATAGACCTATCCTCCTTCTAATTTGACCTCTATGATAAAACAATGTGTTTCTTTCTGATCCAGTGCAATTCACATGATGTAAACCAGAGATTTGCATTTAGCACAGATCTCCTGAGCTGTTATTTTGCATTTAGGATATAAAAGCAGCTTGGGCTTTCAAGGTGAAGCCTTGAGTCTTTTCAGTCTGGAAAACAAACATTCACTTGGTCAGTTTCATCAAGACCAGAGAAAAAGAACTGGGCAGAGCCTACCTGTACTACAATGACAGTGTTACCTACCGACTCAGAAGAGTATGTAACTTGGATGGGAACAGGATCTTCCCGTGCCTAGTGGTTGAGGTCTTAGGTTTGATAGGTGCTATGTGGGTGGCCCCGACAATTGACAGCAATTCATTTTGTAGATGGTGCACACTGCAACCACTGTGTGCTGGTGGTAGAGGAATTTATTGTTTAGGGTGGTTAACAGGATACCATTTTTTTTTGTCCTGGAGGGTGTTGAGCTTTCTGAGAGTTTCTGGAACCGCACTCATCTAGGTTATTGGAAAGAATTCCATCATACTCCTGTTTTGTGTCCTGCTGATTGTGGAAATGTTTTGCAGTGTTAGGAAATGAGTCACTTCTCATAAAGTACTCAGTGTCTGATGTATTCTGTGTCTATGGCGTGATTACATAGCATTAGCGGAATGCCACAATAGGTCTACAGCAAACGCAATCTCAATGGCTCTCCACGCAGCCTTGGATCACCTGGACAATGTGAGTATCTATGTCAGGATGCTATTCATTGACTACAGTTCAACATTTAGCACCATCATTCCTACAGTACTGATTAAAAAGCTACAGAACCTGGGCCTCTGTACCTTCCTCTGCAACTGGATCTTTAACTTCCTAACCGGAAGACCACAATCTGTGTGGATTGGAAATAACATCTCCACCTCACTGACAACTAGCACTGGCACTCCACAGTGATGTGTACATAGTTCACAGCTCTACTCTCTCTACACCCATGACTATGTGGTTAGGCATAAATTAGTTGAAGATACAGCCATTTATTGGCAGAATTTGAGATCAGCGGTCGCCAACCACTGGGCCACGGACCAGTACCGGGCCGCAAAGCATGCACTACTGGGCCGCGAGGAAACGATGTGATTTGGCGATATGAGTCAGCTGCACCTTTCCTCATTCCCTGTCAGGCACTGTTGAGCTTGAACGCACGCGTAGTCATCCATGTCAGTGCGGGAAGGAGACCAACTCCTCGAGCTTGCAAATGACGGCGGGCTGAAAAGTTTGTTTGATATAACATCTCTGCCGGCATTCTGGATCAAAGTCAAGGCTAAATATCGTGAGGTAGCCACGAAAGCACTGAAAATGTTGCTTCCATTTCCAACATTTTGCTGCGAAGCAGAGTTTTCTGCAATGAGTGCAACGAAAACTAAATTGCGGAATAGACTGGACATAAGGAACCCCCTTCGAGTATCGCTGTCTCCCATCACCCTTCGATAGGACCGTCTCGTTGCAGGGAAACAAGCCCAGTGCTCCCACTGATTCAACGATATTAGTGTGTTGCAATGATTTTATATGTTCATACGAGGAAAATATGTGCTGTGTGTTTAATATCCAAAATTTACTTAAAATGTTATGATGAAATTGATTATAAGTGACTTATATAACCATATAGCAATTACAGCATGGAAATGGGCCATCTCTGCCCTGCTAGTCCGTGCCAAACGCTACTCTCACCTAGTCCCACCGACCTGCACTCAGCCCATAACCCTCCATTCCTTTCCTGTCCATATATCTATCCAATTTTTCTTTAAATGATAATATCAAACCTGCCTCTACCACTTCTGCTGGAAGTTTGTTCAACACTTACTTCAAGCCCCTGTCCTCCCCTGATAATTGGCTTATCACTAGATTCATGCGAGGAAAATATGCGCTGAGTTTAATATTAAATTTGTTGGAAAAACCCTTTTAGAAATGAAATTGATTGTATTAGCCACTTATCACCTATATTCCGTTCGTGATTAACAGCCCCCCCCCCGAACAGAATCGCCTAAAACAATTTTTAGAAAAAAATCTTCAGGTACACGCATGCACAACAGGTGCCCGTGCAAGGCTTCATGGTCATTGTAGTCTTTCTGGGGTAAACACAACGTATTTGACCGCTACTCTTGTCTGTCGGCAACCCTACCACCCCCCCCCGCCCCCCCGGGTCCCGGGTCAGCCGGTCCGCAGTGTGACAAAGGTTGGGGACCCCTGTTTTAGATGGTGATGAAGGGGTGTACAAAAGCGAGATATAGCAGTTAGTTGAGTGGTGTTGCAGTAACAACCTTGCACTCAATGTCAGCAAGACCAGAGAGCTGATTGGTAAGACGAAGGAACACAAACCAATCATCATAGAGGGATCAGGTGGAGAGAGTGTGCATTTTCAAGTTTCTGGGTGTCAGTATCTCCGAGATTATAACCTGGATGCAACATATTGACGCAACTATAAAGAAGGCAAGACAGCGGCTATATTTCATCAGGAGTTTGCGAAGATTTGGTTTGTCATCTAAGACACTCCAAAACTTCTACAGATATACCATGGAGAGCATTCTGACTGGCTGCATCACCATCTGATATGGTGGTATGGGGGAGAGGGGTGCTACTGCACAATCGAAATAAGTTGCAGAAACTTGTAAAATTAGTCAGCTTCATCACAGGTACCAGCCTCCATAGTATCCAAGACTCCTCAAGGAGCAGTTCCTTAGGAGGTCAGCATCCATCATTCAGGATCCCCACTGCTCAGGACATGCCCTCTTCACACGGTTACTGTTGGGAAGGAGGTACAGAAGCCTGAAGGTACATATACTCAGCATTTCAGGAACAGCTTCTTCCCCTCTGCCATCCGATTTCTAAACGGACATTGAACCCATGCACATGACATTTTTATTTCTGTTATTTTAACCACTTATTTTAAAATAATGATTTAATAGACACATATATATATACACTTACTGTAATTCAGTTTTTTTCTCTATATTTATATATCATGTATTTCATTCTGATTCTGCTTCTCAGTACCAGCTGTAAGAAAGAGGTTGTGGTTCAATTCCCGCCACTGTCTGTAAGGAGTTTGCACGTTCTAACCATGACTGCATGGAATTCCCCTGGGCGCTCCAGTTTCTTTCCACATTCCAGAGATATATGGGTTAGAGTTAGTAAGTTGTGTGAATGTTGGAAGCATGGTGACACTGTCCCCAGCACATCCTCGGACTGTGTTGGTTGTTGATGCAAACAACCCATTTCACCACATGTTTCAATATTTCGATGTACATGTGACAAATAAAGCCAATCCTTATCTTTTGGACAGTATTGTTTAATGACAGCAAACCTTACGTAAACATCATGCTGTAATTGCACAATTTAGTTACCAGGTGCTCTGTGTTGAGATAATTTTTCCCAGATATAGTACCATTTTGATTTTCCTGCTCTCTGTTGAGCCAGATCAGTTTCTTTAAAATCATCATCTACTGCATACAAGGAGTCAAAAAAACAGCATGCTCTTTGGGTAGAGAAAGGAGGGGAATAAATTTCTAGCACCAACAGAGGGGCATAGTATTATTATCCTGCAAAATTTGCAGGAATTTACATGTTTAGAATAGTTCTGTAGTCAAACTTCTTCTTAAATAAACTGCAAATGTCTTTTATTAAGTAAAAATAAAGAGAAGCAATTATTCAAGTCCAGGGGCAGAGTAGACTGAGTCAGGCTAGGGAGCACTGGAGGGCAGAAAAGATCAAATACATTTACTTTAAACAAACGAGACTTACAGTTGAGTCAGATAATTTTAGTGCATGGATCAGCACTTGGGGTTATGATGTTATTGCAATCATGGAAGCATGGTTAAGGGAAGGGGAGGACTGGCATTTTAATGTTCCAGGGTACAAAAGATTTCATATGTGACAGAAGGGAAGTCATAATACCAGTTATGGAGAACTTAATGGCGATGATTGCTGGCCAGTTATGGAGAACTTAATGGCAATGATTGCTGGCCAGTTATGGAGAACTTAATGGCAATGATTGCTGGCCATTAGTGTAGTGGCATCAGCACTGAACTTCAAGGCGAATGGTTTTGAGTTTGAATCCAGCCAACTCCTTACACACTTTCCATCCGTGTTGGGTTGAGCATCAAACTAGCTACTTGGCCTCATAAAATAAATTCAAATACTACAGAAGCGGCAAAAATGCCACCCGATGCGCCACAAGGTGATTGACGGAGCAACAACAATGGTAATACTCAGAGGGGATATCCTCAACTGATCACCTATACATGGGTAGGTTGCTTAGCTGAGATTAGACCACAGGCCTCACAATAGTCAGTGGGAATTAGACGTACAAATATGTAAACAAACTGCAGAAATATGTAAAAGCAATAGAGTTAAAGCAATGGAAGGTTTTTAATGCTCCCTATTGACTGCGATTGTCTTAGTGTAAGGGCCTTAGGTGGGGCAGAATTTGTCAAGTGTATCTAAGAAATTCTTTTTTTGAGACAATATACAGTGTCCATTTCAAGACAAGGCAGTAGTTGATCTTATTTTGGGTAATGATTTGAAAATGGTGGTCACAGTCCCATAAGTTTCAAGAAATAAAATTGGTGACAACTGGTGTACTGCAGGAATCAAGACTAGGACTCTCACTGTGTGTGATATATCGATGATGTGAATACAAGTGTAGGAGATTTAACTAGTATGGCTGATGCCCCAGAAGGGTATAGATGGAAACAAATGGAAAGTTATGCAGAGCTTGGTAGATGGAATTGCATCCCAACAGGTGAAGGTTGGAAGGTGAATGCATTTTTAGAAATCAGATGGGGATAGAATGCAGAAATTTATGCAGAAAATGTTAGGGTGCTAAGGAATGTTGATAAGGATCTTGGAGCTGAAGTCCACAGCTCTCTAAAAGTAGAAACGCAGGCAAAGAGGACAGTGAAGAAAGTATATGCATGCTTATATACAGAGGGGGTGGTGGAATCAGACACAATCACTATGATAAAGAGACATTTAGGCAGACATTAAATATGCAAGGCATATGGATCTAGTTCAAGTAAACAGGGCATAGGATTGGCATGAATGTGGTGGATCAAAGGATCTGTTTCTGTGCTGTAAAACTCTGTGACTCTAATCTACTTTGTACATGCTTTCCAAATACTGTGCTGAAGAGATTACACCTCACTTTTAAATCTTCCAACACTCAGGCTGCCTTTACATTTCCCATGTCTATCAACGCCAAAGTTGCCATTCTGCTCTCCTGACCATTGCCGCCATAGAAACCTCACCCCAATCTTAGATCAACAGCAGGCCGAATGGATTCATGTGGCTGTTTTCTCTATTCATTTGCTGGTGCGACCTATGACTCTAATAATTGATTGCCACACTCCTGTCTGCTGCTGTAGTTATTCATTCCTTATTAATTTATTCATTAACTTTCTTGCTACGTGACTGCCTCTACTAATTCATCCATGTCTGATGCTGTATTAATTTATTGTTGTACAGAATTCTATGAATTCAATTCACTGGAGCCTACTTCTCTCTTAACTTGCTGATATCCTCCTACCCGCTCCACAAACTTCACTGGAGGCCAAGACGCCATTATTTTTTTGTAAATCATTCCCAAAAGCTTTGCTGTACTGTGAATGTTGCTTTTTAGCTATTCTAGATGGTCAGTTTGACTATTAGCAAATGTAAAGATTTAGCCATTATTAACAATTTATTGCTCAGTGGAGCTATTTGGCCTTACTGACTGTAATGGAGAAGCATCACTTCAAAGCCAATCAGGTGAATCATATTTCCCTGTTCCTCCTCCACAGGGTATTATTTTTCTTTGGCATTTTAATTAGCTCTTAAATACCACGGGTCCTGTCTGTTTTAATAAACTCTTGGGTATAACAATCCATATTCTAATTATCCTTTGTATGAAGAGAAATCTTATACGTTCCTCCCTAACAGTTTTAGAGACATCGAGCTTGCTCTTGCATAATTTTACATTCACAGGATCTTCCAAACCACCTTGTGATGATCAGTTTCTTTTTGTAGTGTGATCCTGGTATGAAATTTAATAGTTATTTGGACATGGCACAATCCTTCAATCAACGCAGAACTGAATTGTTTTTCATTGTTCTTTTGTCAGAATCAGAATCACATTTAATATCACTGACATACGTTATGAAATTTGTTGATTTGCAGCAGCAGTACAGTGCAAAACATAAAATACTATAAATTACCAACTATAAATAACAATAGAAACATACAGTATATATATAAAAGAGCAAACATAGTGAGGTAGTGCTCAAGGGTTGGTTCTTCAGAAATCTGATGGTGGAGGGGAAGAAGCTGTTCCTAAAATGCTGAGTAAGTGTCTTCAGGCTCCTGTAACTCCTCCCCAATGGTGGCAATGAGAAGAGGGAATGTTCTGGGTGATGGGGTCCTTAAGGATGCCGCCTTCTTGAGGTATTATCTTTTGAAGATATCTTCAATGCTGGGGAGGCTAGTGCCCATGATGGAGCTGGCTGAGTTTTCAACCCTCTGCATCTTTGTCCAATTCTGTGCAGTAACCCCAACCCCCTCCATTCCAGACAATAATGCAACCAATTAGAATGCTCTCCATGGTATTCTCCATGTTCCAATATATATTTATTAAGACTTCAATTTTCTAATTTTTTCTCTGAATCACAATGTATGGAATCTTTTACATATTACTTAACAAGAGGTTGGGGCATTTCTTTGTAGGTTGGGAATTCATCAATGCGGTGAAGGTTTGTGTCATGGAAAGTTTTGTTTCTTCATAATGGGTTAGTTAGCATGAAAATTACAGGAATGCAATAAAAATGCTTACCATGCTGCAGATATTCATAAATTTAAAGAGAATAGTATACATAAAGTCTACTAAGTACTATCTCTCAGCTGAACACTGCTTTGACCCTGTACTAATGCTGTGTGTGTACCTTCCAGTTCCCTTAGGAAAACAATTCCTTAAACTGTAAAGGAACAGAATGAACTATATATCTAATGTTATGGCCTGCATACAAAGACAGATGTAAAATGAACTGAACCACAAGGTTAAGATACTTTCCCTCTCAGTACACAGCACTAATCATAATTGCCTTTCAGATTATGTTTTCAAAACAGCAACTATTTCCTTCCACAGGTCTATCAATTGACTAATGAAATAGTTTAAAATTCTCCATGTAACCAAATGAACCATAGTGAAGCCACCAGTCTTTCTTGCAAGTAGCTTTGCCAAAGACAAACATCTCGCAGCAAATGCAGTCAGTTAAGAGAGGACTGTGTCACTCAGCTTCTCTGTACATTCACATAGTAAATGTTTTTCTACTAGATCACTATTATGTGCATATAATTCATTTTGTGCAGCGTTAGGACTCCCAGACTTGTGGCACAAATGCAAGGTCTGAATCACTGGGAAGAGAGGCATGCTATACATACACAGACTTACAAAAAGGAGGAAGAAAAATGGAAGGATATAAATCCAAGAGTAAGTTCCAAACCAACAATCATCTTTATGCATAGATCACCTTTAAAAAACAAGAAGCATTTTCCATGACAAACCCAGCCTTACATAGCAATTTTCCTGAAACAGTGATGACCCTAAGAGGATAATGTTAACATTGTGTTGGGAGATTATTTGCAGTTGATGGTCTGGGTCCGAACAGCAACCATTCAAAAGAACATTCACTATCATTGTTATTTTCTCACAGAAGGAAAGTCATACAATTAATAAACTGTGGACTGATAATTTCAAAAATGAAATTCAAATTTGAATTTTTGCACCAAATATACAATAAAAAGTCTCCAAGCAAGCAGAATCCACATACCTACTGAAAGTTTCTGAAAAGCAAATCATCATCTTAAAAGACAATTCAATAGATACACTTACTTGTTTAATTGAGAGATACAGCATGATAACAGGACCTTACGGCCCAACGAGCCTGTGCCACCCAAATACACCCATGTAACCAACTAACCTTCTAACCTGTACATCTTTGAAGTGTGGGAGGAAACCAGAGCACCTCAGAGGAAACCCATGTAATGATGGGGAGACTGCACAAACCTCTACACACAGCAGCAGAAGTTGAATGCAGGTCGTTAGCACTGTAATAGTATTATGCTAACTGCTATGCTACTGTGCAGCCAAAAGTTATGTAATAGTTAGAACAGTATGCCGCTCATATTTAGGATATTAAATATATGCACACACATATACAAACATTTGTATATTAATTTATTTATATATATATATATATATATAGCACAGTAACAGGACCTTCCAGCCCAATTGTACTCATGTGACCAATTAACCTACTAACCTGCACAACTTTAAAATGTGGGAGTATAAATATAATAATTTAATATGAATGCATACTTAATACTCTAAATGTGAGTCACAAATTTTCTAGGTGCCCAATTTGGAACTGTTGTTTCCCTTCCATTATCTAGAATAATTTGCTATTACTTGCATTAGTTATGTTTTCTACATCTTTGGTAAGGTTTCATGGTGCAATTATAAAACTTTGCATTGTAATTTAATCTCGCTCATTGATACCTTCTTTGTTTTCTTCAATTTAATTAGAGTGCTTTTGTCAAAGTTTGTATCTTTTGAGAAGAATCGTGAACTGGGTATTATAATGGTGAGTGATAATAATCTGATTAAGTATTTGAGTCATTCATCTTGTAATCAACAAACCATGATGGTATGAAGTGACATGGTGAAACATAGAATAAAAGTAGGTACATTTTACAAATGAAAGAATAAACACAGAAAATATAGTCATACCCACAAAGAAGAGACAATAAGAAATAAAGGTTGTACATTAGAAATGCCTCCATATACAAGATTATTACATTATATTTTAGATTAATCTAAACCCTCAAACAAGGAAAATAATAAGTGGTTTGGAATTGCCATACTGAATCATGCTTGATAGTGAAAACATATATATATTTATTATTCAAAGGTGTGTAGAACATGGTGTCATACTAAGAAATGAACAAATGGAGCACTGGTTAAGTGCAAAACAATCTGTTCAGCTGCTCTGAATATTATCAGCTGTTAAACACTGAACAAGGAAATTGCAAAATAAAGTGTGCAGTATATAAACCCGACTACACCCCATTTCCTCAGAGGACTTGATATAGATGACTATTTTTTTCCCTTGGAAAGCTGTAGAATAGACATACAGTGATTGAAAATAGGTTTAATTAGGAATAGGCTATATTGCACCCATTTCTGGGCCTCCTGGTACCTAATGCAAAATGTCACCCCAATTTTCTTGTATAACTTTCACTTGCATAAGAACCCGAGTAAAACTTGTCCAAAGGCTGTCAGTAATAGTGCAGTGCCAATTTGTCTCTAGTATGATCTAGTATGCAGAGCTCCTTCAGCATTCGTATGTGTCGCTCTAAATTTCTAGCATCTGCAGAACCTCTTGTGTTCATAGTCCAAGCGTTTCTGTGACCTTCCCTGCATAAAGAATGTGCCTACAGTGAGCAGCTTTCTCCACCAGGCCAGGTAAGTCCTCAGGGCCCTTGGGAACACTCTTCATGCCTTGCACTATAATGGAAGAACCTACCCTGAAACAATAAGCTGGATGCTTTGGGGGCCCATCTCTTCAATGGCTGAATCCTGAGGCCGCAACTGCAAGGCTTAGAACCAGCAGCTGTGCGAACACTGTAATAGTACAGGTGAAACCCTGAAAACTTGTTCTGAGGACTTTGGTATGAAGGATCTCAATATTTTTAAAAAAACAGTGTAACGATAGCACACAATGTTGAGGAAAATAATTATGAAACTGGAGTGGCTCAATTCTGACCAAACATGCTTCCCAGAAATGGTATTTATGGGTCTGAGTAACTGGAATCAGAATAATGACTGAATAAAATTGTTTATTTGTTGCACCTATTTTTGTGCTGCTTTTAATTTTAATTCCAACCCCTTTCTTAATCTCCTTTTCTTTCTTCATTTCTAAATCCTTCATAATTACTCACGAAGTCCATGCCCAATCTCTTTATATTTGCATTAGATGTGCCTTTACTAATGTTTCTAAAGATAACAGTTATACCTAAGAGCAAACAGTCAATAGGACTGGGGATAGATAGTAAAACAGTTCAGTTCATGTGGGTAAATCCGGTCAGGTGGATGAAGAATCAAGGATCAACTCTATTCACCATATACACTTACATGTATTAGGAATTTGCTGTAGTGTGTAGTGTCAGGGCACAACATGGAATAAAAACAACAACAATTATAAAGAATAAATAATTATATAAAATATAAAGATAGAGGTTATATTACAGATATGGAATAAAATGTAGATAAATACATAAATACCAGCATGTATTTACAATATAAAATGGTTTAAAGTATTTACTATGTAAGGGGAACAGATAGACTTGTGATGGGGGAAGGCTAATTAGAATGATTGAACAGATTAACTGCCTGGGGGGGGGACCTTTTAAGATGGTGTGAAGTTTTTGTTTTAATAACCCCATAGCGCTTTCTATAAGGGAGCTTTTGGAAAAAGGCAGTTTGCAGGTAGGTGGTGTCCATGCACAAGTGACACAAAACAATTAACACACACAGCAAAAACATGTACGTAAGTGTACAAAGGATCTAGGTACAGATACATTTTACACAAAAATTTTGGAAATATAATAACAAAGAGGGTACTTGTTACATTACCTCCTCTATCCTTGGAACCAACTTATGGCAATAATGTGAAAGTATCTTTTCTTTAAGTGAGAACACAGGCTTCCAGTCTTTCTGACACTTTGAGATCAAAATATGTTTTTTATAGTTAAAGTAATACTTTAATTAGTCTTGGTCTCTGCTCCCTGCATATTTATTAAAAGATCTGCTTCAGTAGAAAACTCAAATCTAAATAATAAAAGCCTATATTGATTTCCCATTTTCAGAAGAAACTACTGCCACACAAACTTAATATTGGAAGAAAGTGATTTTCAATTTTTTTTTCATTCAGGTATTATGGTTGGAGCACATACAATTTAAGATTAACACTGCAGGGTATGACATCATGCTGTTAAATATTTAATGAAAATCCCTTGCAAATGACTTTGTTCCCCCCCCCCCCCAAGTACCCAGGTCTGGGCATCATTACACAGCTGCCAGATCTCCATAAACTGGACTTTTGTCATATCTCTACAATCAAGTTACGAACAGAATTGAAAGCAATTGCTTCACATCACAAATTATATTAAAAAAAAGTCCTTCTCTATTTTGATGGTGGTTTAGTTATTTTATGATAGAAGACTAAAGCAATAAAATACTTTGTGAAACCTTACCCCATGGTTAAGAAAGCATTCTGGCAAATGAACAGTATAGTCCACTCAATGACCTGGGAACAAAACAATCAGATTTATAGCATGGATGGAGGCCATTTGGCCCTTAATGTCTATGCTGACTCTGCAAATAATTATATTGTGCTTTGCTCTTCCTTTTAGTATTTGTTTACTTTCTTTAAAAGAGGTGATGGTTCCCTTTTCTTGCATGCTTCAATAAACCTCTCATGCATCTAAAATTTCTGCTAAACTCTTCCTTCACTGTCAATAGCTCTTGTAAACTGGCAACACCTTTCATTATCTTTGCAATCAGAGGAAATATTTTTTCCCAGTCATTCTGCAGAATATTAATAAACCTTTTAATTTTGAAGTGGGTGCAGGAATAAGGGAATTTTTATGTACGAAGACAAGTTTAAAAACATATGTGTTTCTGGGTTTCATAAACAGAAAAAAGACGAAAGACAGGAAGCTCTATTGCTTTTGAGAGAATATAAGGCTTTGGAAGGCCATAAAAGATTATGTCAGAGCAAAATTACTGTCACAATGAAAAAGTGGATAACCTGAGGTTATCCTTCTTAAAGCAGGAAAAGCTAAGAAGAGATAGGAGATGTTTAAAATCTTGAAGTGTAAGTGCAGAGGTACTAATTCCAATGACGGAAGAATCAGTAACTGGAGAACACAGGGATAAGGAGATTGCCAAAAAAATCAAGAGGCAAAATGAGGAAAAACCTTGTTTTTATGCTTGGATTATATCATTAAGCAACGTGGTGGAAGTAAAATGCAGTACTTGAAGCAGAAAATGATACAGGAATATGTAGAAGGATTAAGAGAGTGGTAATAATTGATAAACACAAGAGAATCTGCAGATGCTTGAAATCCAGAGCAACACAGAGAAAATGCTGCGGGAACTCTGCAGTTCAGGCAGCATCTATAGAAATAAACAAATAGTCAATGTTTCGGGCCGAGACCCTTCATTAGAACTGTGAAGGGGGAAGATGCCAGAATAAGAAGGTGGACAAGAATAAGTCACCTCCTTACTCTGACATTTTCCCCTTTTCTTTCCAGTTCCGATGAAGGTCTCTGCCCAAAATGTTGACTGTGTATTCAATTCTATGCGGATTGGTGATAATATCTCCTCCTCACTGGCAATCAACACTGGTGCACCTCAAGGGTGTGTGCTTAGCCCACTGCTCTATTCCCTATATACCCATGACTGTGTGGTTATGTATAGCTCAAATGCCATCTATAAATTTGCGGATGATACACTATTATTGGTAGAATTTCAGATGGAGATGAGAGGGCAAACGGGAGCAGGATTTACTAACTAGTTGTGTGGTGTCGCAGCAACAACCTTGCACTCAATGTCAGTGAAACGAGAGAGCTCATTGTGGACTTCAGGAAGGGTGAGATGAGGAAACATGAACTAATCACAAATGAACAATTTCAAGTTCCTGGGTGTCAAAATATCTGAGGATCTAAGCTTGTCCCAACATTTTGAAGCAGCTATAAAGAAGGCAAGACAGTGGCTATATTTCATCAAGAGTTTGAAGAGATTTGGTTTGGCACCAAAATCACTCAAAATCTTCTAAAGATGTACTGTGGAGAGCACTCTGACAGGCTGCATCTCTCTCGGGGGGGGGGCGCTACTGCACAAGACTGAAAGACGTTACAGAAAGTTGTAAAATTAGTCAGCTCCATCTTGAGTACTAGCCTCTGTGGCATCCCCCTCTTCCCATCACCTAGGACATTCCCTCTTCTCACTGTTACCATCGGGAAGGAGGTACAGAAGCCTGAAGGCACATACTCAGCAATTCAGGAACAGGTTCTTCCCCTCTGCCATCTGATTTCTAAATGGACATTGAACCCATGAACACTACCTTATATATAACAGAAATGATAGGACAAATGGCATCATTCTCCATTGCAACACTAGATGATTCTAATATTCTTCCCCGAGTCTGTTTTCACCAAAGATAGAAAGTAATCCTAGAGGAAGATTTATACAGCAGGGAAATGGTCCTGTGGTACAAAGTCCATGCCAATAAAGATGCTTATCAAAGCTAACCACATTTGCCTGAGTTTAACCCATAACCCATTCCCTTTAACCTTACCTATTCATGTACCTAAGTGCATAAACGTTGCAATTGTAACTTCATGTACAGATAGATCCTCTGACAGCCTATTCCATCCAGCCATTATGCTCTTTTTGAAAAACTTGCTCCTCAGATCCCCTTTAAATCTGACCCCTCTCCCCTTAGATCTATGCCCACCCATTTCAGACTCCTGTACCCTGGGAGAAAGACTGTACCTATCTGCACTTTCTGCTCTGAGCTTCAATTCATTAGACTACCAACTGATCAGGTGAACCAATGTAAGATGGTGAGACTGCATTTGAGCTCTCTTATATGTATCCTGGCCATGACATAGTTCATAGTATCTTTAACGTTTTTTTGTGTTTCAGGACACCCAACACTATGCATAGTATTGTGTTCTATGTAACCTAGGCTAATTAAACCCAAAATTGTAATGTTAGAAAGTTCTACTTGCGGAGGGATGAAAACAAGGTTTACCGATTTTTTAAAAATATGGGAAAAAAACGCTGTATGAGGGCAGGGCGGGCTGGACATTTGACGGACAAGGAGAGAAACACAGCAATGATTAGGATCTGAAGACATTAACTGTTAAGAGAGGAATTAGTAGTGAGTATCTTTACCCTACTAATGTGAAACCCTCAGGGTGAAACCCCTGGAGAAGAGACAATAGCGATAAAAGATTTATTGAAGCTACGGCTATAACGAGACAACATCGGCAGAGACCAGTGTCCAAAATCCCTACTGTGCAGTCGAGAATTAGTTCTGCAAAATCATACCAAGGCAGTTGGTCAAGTTTTGTACAAGTTTGTGAATTGACTTTCTGTGGATGATCAACTATTTCATTCCAACGAACCAAGAAACACGATGGCGAGCCACCCAGGATGAAGAACCAGTGCCAGAACAAAACATGTAATGACGCAGAGGATTTAATACGGTTGGATGTGTAAGTTTATTTTCATCCGAAGAATCTGAATTTGATTTTCCGCAAGAACTAATTATTTTTGCAAAGACTTTGATGTTACTGAATGAGATTTACTTTGTTTAGGAGTTGTGATGTTGGATAATTGTTGTGAAGGGTGTTAAACTGTGTAAATATAATTTTTGAGTTTGAATTTAAATTTGTAGATATACTGCCCGGAACTGAAACTGAAGTTAACTATACTACTTGAGAATAGGAATTATATTTGGTTTTCTAACCACCTAGGGATAAGTAAAAAGGAAAGTTTAGTCTGTCAACTTTTAAATAGGGAATAACACTAGTTCTAATTAGTTAGAGAAACTGGAGTAATAAAGGTTATCCTAATGAATATCACCGATTCTAACTAAACAGGAATTTGGCTTTTGTTGATATCTAAGATTTGGAACCTAAACAGAATGTTTGAATTTTGAATTGTTCTCGCTCATGTAAATACTTTGTACATATTGTTTTTTTTCTTATAAACAAAACCTTATTTCCAGAAGTGTGTGGTTTCTATTCACTGCCTCCTTCTAATACCTAGATTCTTCTTTTTTTTATTACTAATTTTTATTGCAACACCAACAAATTACATTCAGTACAACCAATTCCCAATTACATTTTGACTGTTTAACCCAACCACCCCCCAACCTTCATCACCATCCCCCCTCCAGCCCTCTCTCCCCCCCCTCCACCAACCAACTGAATAGTAGTGCATACACAGACAAAGCATTCCTATTTTAACAAAAGATCTTTTAAGTTAGATAACAAATTTGTCCACATTGAGATTGTGTTTGGTCGTGCATCATTTACTCTTGCTGATGAAAGTTCCAGGTAAGAAATGTCCAAAAAGCCCTGAAGCCAGTGAGTATTTGAAGTATCATGGGGAGGTTTCCAATGGTGGACTACAATCTTCTTAGCTGCAGTCAGGCCTGTCAGCCAGACTTTGCGTGTTTTTTTCGTAAGGGAAAGGTGGGCGTCATCATTTAGAAGATGATTCTAATTTATCTGTGTTGCTCATCTTCCCCTGGATCTGTTGTAAGTTGGTGGAGGAGCCCTGAATGGATTCTTCTGATGGCCTATTAGTACCTAGTGCAGTTTGATTTTCTCTAAAGAGTGCGGCAACTAGTCATACATGATAAGACTGGTGCTGCACAGGTGTTACATCTAGCCAGTAATTCATTCAAATTCATTAAGTCTTTATTCCTCAATGTGACATTCTTTTTGGATAACCCATATGGCCTAATGAACCCAAACTCACACTTTGAGAACATGACTACTTGACTCTCCAAATGTGCATACATACGCATTTCCAATTTTTATTGCTGATTACACACTGCTATGTTGTTTTGCTCTCTTCCAAACCTTACCTGACCACACTTTCTACCATAGAGTCATAGAACACTACAGCACAGAAATAGGCCCTTTAGTCCATGCTGAACTATTAAAATGCCTAATCCCATCGACCTGCACCTGGACCACAGAACTCCATACCCTTCCTATCCATGTACTTACCCAAATTTCTCTTAAATATTGAAATTGAACCTACATCCACAATGAGGCAGCTTGTTCCACACTCTCACTATGTTCTGAGTGAGGAAGTCCCCCCTCATTTAACATTTCACCCTTAAACATTTCACCTTTCACCCTTAACCCACGACCTCTAGTTCTAGACTCACCCAACCTCCGTGGAAAAAGCCTGATTACATTACCCTATCTACACCCCTCATAATTTTGTATACCTCTATCAAATCTCTTCTCATTCTCCTGTGCTCTAGGGAATAAAGTCGTAACCTGTTCAACCTTTCCCTATAACTTGTGTCAAGTCCCAGTAACTTCCTTGTAAATTTCCTCTCTGCACTCTTTCAATCTTAGTGATATCTTTCCTGTAGGTAAGTGACCAGATCATACTCCAAATTAGGCCTCACCAACATATTATACAAATTCAATATAACATCCCTGTACTCAACGCAAACAAGGGAAGGTCTGCAGATGCTGAACATCCATGCAACACACACAAAATACTGGAGGAACTCAGCAGGCCGGACAAAGAGTACAGTCTATGGAAAAGAGTACAGTCGACATTTCTTCCACAAACCCTTTAGCTGAAACTCTTCCAAAGGCGCATCTACTAAATACTGACTTGAAGGGGGTGAATACTTATGCAATCAATTATTTTGTGTTTTATATTTGTAATTAATTTAGATTACTTTGTCGAGATCTGTTTTCATTTTGACACAAATGTGTCTTTTTCTGTTGGTCAGTGTCAAAAAAGCCCAATTAAATCCACTGTGATTCAATGTTGTAAAACAATAAAACATTAAAACTTCTGGGGGGGGGGGGTGGGGGGGGGGGGTGAATACTTTTTATAGGCACTGTAATTGGACACCTTGTGCTCCTGGGCCAGAAGGCCCTTTACAATGCTGTATCTCTTAAGAAACACCAATTGGCTTCATAAAAAGCACACAAATATATTTTGATACTGATTCACCGTCAAGAAAATACTGCAGGGACATCAAGAACAGCTTGTTCTGCACTGCATCTCTACATAAAAAAATCAGTTGTGCAGTTTAAGGACCACAGAAAGAGCACGACAGTGACAGGGCACACATGGTATTTAACAAAATTGTAAATTTTTATAGGTATGGTACACCCTTTTTATTACTTGTTCACCTTCCTGTGTGCCTTGGAGTTATATAAATTACAAATCCAGATTTTCTCAGTCTTATTGCTTTTACAGACACAAAGGTAATTTGCAGTGGTAAACATCGTGCATTGTGCTGAAGACACCCTCATTCCAGTGCTTTGTTGATTGGTAAATTGCGGGTGGCAGCATTTTCTTTCTAAATGCTACAATGCACAGAACACTTTAATTTGGGAAATAAAAGGTTGCCTATTACAAGTGTACACAAACTGAATGGCACATCAGCGGCCATCCCACAATGCCTAACTTTACTGTTCATCACCGATCTCAATGCAGCACCAGCAACAAACATGGGATTCAAATCAATTACCCAGGATTTTGAAGCAGATGGCCATTTAAAAAAAATTGCTGACATAGTTAGGAGGGAATTATTGCGAATTACACTAACTCATGAGCAATCAAGGGTGGAAATTGTGTCATGGACCTGTAGCCACAGTTGGCATCTTAGCACATCTGAAATCACAAGCCAGCAAAACTGCCCAGAGCACCAGCCCCAATGTGGAAGCAGCGAGATAGAACAAAGAACATAGAATAGTACAGCGCAGTACAGGCCCTTCGGCCCACGATGTTGTGCCGACCCTCAAACCCTGCCTCCCATATAAGCCCCCACCTTAAATTCCTCCATATACCTGTCTAGTAGTCTCTTAAACTTCACTAGTGTATCTGCCTCCACCACTGACTCAGGCAGGCATTCCACGCACCAACCACTCTCTGAGTAAAAAATCTTCCTCTAATATCCCCCTTGAACTTCCCACCCCTTACCTTAAAGCCATGTCCTCTTGTATTGAGCAGTGGTGCCCTGGGGAAGAGGGGCTGGATATCCACTCTATCTATTCCTCTTATTATCTTGTACACCTCTATCATGTCTCCTCTCATTCTCCTTCTCTCCAAAGAGTAAAGCCCTAGCTCCCTTAATCTCTGATCATAATGCATACTTTCTAAACCAGGCAGCATCCTGGTAAACCTCCTCTGTACCCTTTCCAATGCTTCCACATTCTTCCTATAGTGAGGTGACCAGAACTGGACACAGTACTCCAAGTGTGACCTAACCAGAGTTTTATAGAGCTGCATCATTACATCACGACTCTTAAACTCTATCCCTCGGCTTATGAAAGCTAACACCCCATAAGCTTTCTTAACTACCGTATCCACCTGTGAGGCAACTTTCAGGGATCTGTGGACATGTACCCCCAGATCCCTCTGCTCCTCCACACTACCAAGTATCCTGCCATTTACTTTGTACTCTGCCTTGGAGTTTGTCCTTCCAAAGTGTACCACCTCACACTTCTCCGGGTTGAACTCCATCTGCCACTTCTCAGCCTATTCCTGCATCTGTCTCTCTGGAATCTTTGACAATCCTCTACACTATCTACAACACCACCAACCTTTGTGTCGTCTGCAAACTTGCCAACCCACCCTTCTACCCCCTCATCCAGGTCGTTAATAAAAGGTGCAAAAGGTTATTCATAAAGATCCATGCAGAACAATGACTGAGCTAGAAACATGGCTAGCAACTGGTTTTAAGAGGAGACCAGGGAATTCAGTACACTCTAGCAGAATAGCAAAGTGATTGTCTGCTCACATGTTAATTTTCAAGTGCAAGGCTGTTCCTTTTCATCCAGTAGCAGGGATAGGTGGGAGGGTTGACTGACAATAAAAGCACAAAATCTACAAAGAACATTCAAGTACAACAGGAAATTAATAGCTGGAAAAAGAGTTGCTCAGGGGTTGCAATCACACTACAGAATTCCAGTGAGTTAATTAAAACCACTACCCACATCCTCCCATACCTGCATCCTGACCATTCAGCCTTACCATCTGACATCGCCTTCACAATAGCGTAGATTAGGAAAGTGCATTGTCCCTTTTCACCATAAAGTGCAATACAAAAAATATACTATAAATTTCTCTCTCTCTCTCTATTATATACACATACACATATGTATGTATGTGTGTGTATGTGTGTATATATATATATATATGTGTGTATGTGTGTGTGTATGTATGTATGTATGTATATTTCTCACCCTATATGGGTGGTATGTGTATGTGTTTTTCCCCCTCAATCATAAGTCCTCTACCCAAGGCCTGGGAGCGTGGGGGTTCAGCACAGTATCCTTGCTATTCCTAGTAGTGTGCTCTTCTGGACTGAGGTCTCAGCTGGTGTTCCCAAGATTTGTTCGAGCCACTCTCCCAGTTCAGGTGTCACAGCTCCAAGTGCTCCTATCATCACTGGGACTTTAACCTTCCACATCCTGTGCTGTACACCTGGTATGTGACCTTCAGGTAACTTGAATCCTTCAGTCTTGATGAGCTTGCCTCTTTTCATTACCATTCAGCTGTACTTTTCCAGTTCAAGTGGCATTCCAATGTCTCTGCTGTGCACCTTTGTCAAGTGGATTAGTGAGTCAATGTCTCTTTCATTTCTGGCACATAGCTTGATGTCATCCATGTACAGGAGGTGGCTGATGGTCACTACCCATATTCACTCCTTGAGATGATCTGGCTGAGGGGGTTCAAGCCTATGCACAAAAGCAGTGGGGAATAATGCATCACCCTAGTATATTCCACATCTGATGGACACTTGTGCTATTAGCTTTGCGATAACTTCTAGCATTGTCCTCCAACAGCCCAATGAGTTCTTGATGAAGGTCTTTAGTGTTTTGTCAAACTTGTATAGAGACCGACATTCCAGGATCCATATGTGGGGCAATGAGTCATATGCTTTCTGGTAGACGAGCCAGGTTGTGCTTAGGTTGGTTTGCTTAGTTTTGGAGTGTCACATAACTGCTTTGTCTACCAGTAGTTGGTGCTTGCAGCCTCTGGTTCCATTACTAATCCCCTTCTGAACAGGGCTCAGGAATTTACACACACGTTCCTTCAGCTTGGTGGCTATGATGACTGATAGGAGCTTCCATGTTGTTGATAGGCAGGTTATAGGTTGGTAGTTTGATGGTGTTGCTGCTCTGTGAGGATTCTTCATTAAGAGTATTGCCCTTCCTTGAGTTAGCCAGTCAGGGTGGGAGCCTGTTTCAAGCAGCTGGTTCATTTGAGCTGCCAGCCGTGTATGTAATGCTGTTAGTTTCTTCAGCCAATAGGCGTGGATCATGTCAGGTCCTGGTGATGTCCAGTTCTTCATACTTGCTATCTGTTGCTGGCCATCTACTTGTGTGATGGTGACTGGTTCTTCTTCTGGAAGGTTGCAGAAGTTTGCTTGTAGGTCTTCCAGCCATTGGACACTAGTGTTATGTGATGCTTCTTTCTCCCATGTACTCTTCCAGTACTCCTCAGTTGCTGTTTTGACATTTTGTTATTCCAGATCTGTGAGCACTTTTCCTGGTTCTTTGGAGAAGAGTGCATTCATTCACTTGGGCTCTGCGTCAATAGTGTACTCCTGTAGTCTAGTAGCCAGAGCTGTTAATTGCTGCTTGGCAGTTTCCAGGGCTTCAGCTATGGACATACCTCTGTACTTCCTTAGTAGCCAAGATGAGTCTTTGATTTTCACACTGTTCTGCTGCTCAGTTAGTCTGATGACCTCTGCCCTTGTGATTTTCATCTTGGCTTCCAATCATCATCTCCAGGGGGTTATGACAGTATTCTCCACCATATTTCATTTTGTAGCCCAGCTTTTCTAGATTTGCTGCTGCCGAAGCATAGATCAGGTTATTGGTCTCAGTTATGTGGGAGGTTGCAATTCTGAGTAGTGCTTCATTGGCTGCTTCTAGCATGCTGTCTGACGGAATTATATATATGTACACATACACACACTTATATATACACACACATCCATATATACACATACATTCGTGTATATATGAGAGGAAAAATAGTGAGGTAGTGTTCATGGATTCACAGACTGTTCAGGAACTTGATGGCAGAAAGGAAGAAGCTGCTCCTAGCTTTTCTCAGTATGCGTGAACTTATTCTCACATAATTAGCCCAGATATGATATTTCCTTTTATAGATTTATACAGAGGAAACCACAGCTTACTTCTGTATGGTATTTGTGATTGAAGAGGTGTCAATTTTAACACCTTTGCAGTAAAGTTAAAGCAAAAGCAGTGTGATGCAAGTGTGACCCACAGGCATTGCTCCAGGTGCAATTCTTCATAAATTGTCCAGGTTTTGATATGGGGAGGTTCCATTATAATTCTTTTTAAAGCTTATTAAATCATCGTATTTGCCTATTTTTAAACAATATGCCAGTCATAGATAATGTGCATGGCCCTAGCAGAATGATTTAAGCACATTTCATAGTCTTATTAGGTCATATTTTTAAAAGCTTTGTTTTACCAAAATTAATTATTTATAGACAGTAATGACATTGGTTCACCTTGCTGTAGTTTGCAAACAGGATAAAGATATTCTCAATGCTTTTGGGTCATGTCTAAACTTTTTTAAAGCATCTGTCAAAAGACATACACCATGAATCACTAAACAAATTGCAGAAAGCCAATTTCTTTACCTTCTTGGAGCTCCATCTTCATGCGGTTGAATAATCACCACTTTTACTGTCACGGATGTTCGTAAGAGGTCTATCATCTGCTCGTGGGTCAAGGTTGCCACAGCTACTTTGCAAATCTCAACCAGTCGACTCCCTTGCCTCAGGCCAGCTTTCCACGCAAAGCCAAATGGCTCAACGTCCGCCACAATACCTTCAAAGTTAACATGGAATCCTAGCTGTCCAAGGCCATTTCTCCTCAGAGTCATTTCTGTTGTTTCACAGCCTCTGGTCACTAACTGGATAAAAAGAATCACATTGTTTAATAATTGCTCCATCTGATTATTTTTACACAGACAAGAACACATCTCAAATTACTTCACCAAACTCATTTGTTATTTTCAAAGTATTTGAATTGTAAACAATATGCCTGGAAGAGCAAAAAGTGAGAGTCCTTGTAACAGGGGTGGATTGTGATAGCCTTATTCTTTGCAACTGTATACAGAGCTAAGCACCTGTCTGTCTGCCTGAGAATCAAATGGAAATTTGAGGAAGAACATTACACTCTTCAAAATTCAATCTCTCAACATCTGTCTCAGAGGGAACAAATAAGAACTTGAATGTGGATAGGTAATTGTTGACTTGCATTCTTCTATATTCAACATCTAACAGGTTTAAACAAATGTGAAGATACAATAGATTTTCAAACAAATGCAACAATTTGGCAATATATAGTGCCTCACTGGGGACAAAAAAAGGAACTAAACACTTGACAGACGTGTTACTAAACAAAATCTCACACCAGCCACATAAAGTCATATTAGTGGAGGCGATTAGAACATTGATAAGAGCGGTATGCTTTAAGGAATGTCTTGGAGGAGGAAATAGAAATAGGAGAGGCAAAGACACTTAAGGAGCATATTTGGGGAATTCGAATAGATAATGCAGGTATCTTGGAGGCTTCTGGAACTGCAGAAGATTAGGCAGAGAAAGAGTTTAGTCATGGAGGGATTAATAAATAATATTAAACCTTTAAAATTGAGACAGTGAGCATAAAAATATGGACAAGTAGATTGGTGAGAGCTAGGACAAAGGCAGCAGAGTGTTAGATGAGCTCAGATTTTAGCAGGGTTAGAATATGGAAGGGTGACCAGCAAGGCATGGAAACGTAAAGAGGAAATAAAGAAATAGATGAAGACTTCAGCCAAACATAAGCTGAGGGAATGGTTGCAGTTAGGCATTGTTAAACAGGAGAAAATAGGTAGTCTTAGTCATAGTGAAATCTGTGATCTAGAACTCAAGAGGTCAAATGTGGCACCAAAACAGCAAATAACCTGAAGTATCATGTGACAGTTGTCAGGGATACCAAACAGAATTAATGTTTAAGGAACAGAGCTTGTATTCCCACTGTTTAGTTTGCCGAAACTTCTGCTTATCCAAAACTGGTTGGATAAGCTATCTGGCAAATTAGAAATAATGTAGAGACCAAGAAGTGACTAAGTACATGGAAAACTAAAACAGAAGTAGATCATTCATCCCCTTGTGCCCGTTTCAACATTCATGAAAATCATGGCTTCTTTTTAACCTGAGCATCACTTTCCTACACCAATCTTATATCTTATGATATTGAAAATTCTGTCTTTAATAGAATCACTGACTGAAAATATTGCAAATATTCTTTCTTAGGCATGGACATTCAGAGGTTTATGAGAATAATTCTGGGAATGAAAGGATTAACATACAAAGAGTGCTTGATGGCTCTGAGCCTGTACTTGCTGGAGTTTAGAAAAATGAGGGGAATCTTATTGAACCCCACCCAATATTGAAAGGCCTAGATAGAGTGGATGTGCAGTGGATGCTTCCAATAACAGGACAGACTAGGACCAGAGGACCAGAAGGATGACATTTTAGAACAGAGATGAGAAGGAACTTCTTTAACCAGAGGGTGTTCTAGGACTATTACATCTTGAGTGTTTTGTAATTGACACCAGTTGTGAGTCAGAAGGAACAAGAGAAAAGAAAGATACTTGCGCTTTTTTTTCTCCAGCAATATTCGTGCAGTAATTATGGGAACTGCAAGCATAATTTGGGAGTAATAGCAAATCTATATTTTGAAAACCATCTAGAAACAACTAACGCAACTGTACCAAAATAATTGTATTCGAGATTATGTGCCAAGCTCCAACAATCACATTTAAACACACGTCAGGAGAAATGAGACCTAGTCAGCAAATTAGTCTTGACTTTTTTTCTTCTAGAAACAAATAGTTCAATCTCCTGGGTTGAGGAATACTACCCAGTTTTTCCTCAGTGTCTATCATTTTAGACATAATTAAAACAAATGCACAATGGGATTTCTTTATATGAAATATCTCATTTGCCAAGTAGGATGTCAAATCATGAAATAGAAAAGTGGGTGCTACTCTGGAAGCTGGTATTTAATTCATTTTTCAGTAACTGATCCTTTCCCTGAATGAAGACAGAAACTACTATTTCCTCATCCTTGATTCCTAGTCCACTTCTATACACTTCTTAAACATAGCGAACGGCAGTAAGCCAACTGTTAATGTTAGAACTGATATGAAAATATTTTGAATAATCAAAGATATTTAAGGGATTTGGTGAAAAAGCCATGTATAAGGAGTTCTTCATAAATCAATGAATAATAGTTCAAACTCGAGTAACAAACAGCTGAATCTGATTCTGCTGTTCACATCAGGAATGGAAATAAGATCTCCTGATCAAAGCTTTTAACAGTCTAAAATATATGAGAAGTCAGCAATTTATTCCACAGAAATTGGGAAGACATGTGCAAATGAGAGCCTGCTGCTTCAATATTGTCTTTACTTTTGCATTCATGGAATTGTAAAATGTGTAGCTGCAAAAAATAACTACATACAAAATAAATTACAGAATTTTTAAACCAAATCCTAAAGTTAGCCATTAAATTAATTATAGTGTTACAAATGCCTTCAAAGAACTTCCCTTATAATGGTTCGCCTGGAGCTTAGGTCTCTAAAGTGAAAAGGTCCATTAAGTACTGGTATTCGTAAAAACTAGTGCCAATGTGAGTGTCATTTTGATGAATGACAGCTACTGGGATTCATTTAAACTGTCTTTATATCCCTAACCTGAAAACAGCTAAGTGTCAACTATGTGATAGCACTCTGGTCTCTGATGTACATGTGGATTCAGGCTCTGACCCAGAAACTTAAACAACTAATCTAGACTGACACAGCGGTATTGACTGAGTAAGTACTGCAGAGAGAGAGGAACAACCTTTCAGATAAAATATTAAACCAAGAAATCATCTAACCTCTCAAGTGGGCATAGAAGTTATTTTGGTACACATGGGCAGTTTTATGGGAGCCCTCATTTTGTTTTTATTATTTGGATCAATAGGTCTCACTAAAATATCTTTGTTGCTTCTGTCTTTCAAACCACCTGACCTAGAGGGAAACAGTCTTATTACCTGGTGTGGTAACACCAACTCAGGATTCAAGATTGTTTAATGTCATTTCCAGTACACAAATGTAAAAGAGATAAAATAACTGTTACTCTGGATCAGATACAGCACAAAAAAGCCCAATAAGATAAAGAACACAATAAATAAAATACATAAGACTGCTTATATAAACAGATTGATTGTATGTCTATAAAGTGATGCTAGGCACTTGAGTGTCAACACATAGGTGACTAACAGGAAATGATGAAGTAGTGTTAGTAGGGGGTGTGTGGAGGGATGGGTTACTGGGTGGAGGTCTTGATCAGCCTTACTGCTTGGGGAAAGTAAAGTAAATTACCCTTTGCTTTACTATTAAACATTCCTTCTGTTGGTAACTTTAAAAAATACATATATTTAAATGTCATCTCTCATTCTTCTAGACTCTTAAAAATGCAGGCCTAGACTACTCAATTTTCCCTCTAATAATAGATGCACCATTCCAGGAACCAGTCTACCTTCTTACTCATCCTTTATAGCAAATATAGCCTATTTTAGGCAAGGAGATTATAACTGTATACAGCACCCCAGGAGCGCTCTCATCAAGATCCCACATAATTGCAGCAAGTTTTCATTATCCTTGTACTCAATTTCTCTTGTAATAAAGGCTACATTTGCCTTTCTAATTGCCTGCCATACCTACTTGTACACAAGAACATCAAGGTTTATCTGAACATCAATATTACTCAAATCTGTCTCTGTTTAAAAAGTAATCGGCATTTGTGTTTTACCGCACAAAGCGGACCATCTCATATTTTTTCCCTACAGTGTGGCTCCATTTTCCAAGTTGATGCCCTCACATCTAACTTTATATATATTCTCCTGAAGCTTTTTCTGGCGGATAAAAGGTGCTCAGCGAAGTGGCAGGAGAAGCAGAATCTCCCAGTGGCCACCCAGTTTAATTCGACTTCCCATTCCTATTCCGGTATGTCAACCCTTGGCCTCCTCTTCCATTGCAATGAAGCCACAATCAGCTTGGAGGAACAACACTTTATATTCCATCTGGGTAGCCTCCAGTCTGATGGCATGAACACCAATTTCTGAAACTTCCAGTAACAGCTACCCCACCCCCATTACTGCTCTCTTCTTCACCAGTCTCCATCTCCTTTTCCTTCTCTTACCGTATCTCCTTGCCTGCCCATTGCCTCCCTCTGGTGCTCCTCCTTCCCTTTTCTTTCTTCCATAGTCTTCTCTCCTATATAACTCCCCCTTCTCCAGCCTTGTATCTCTTTCACCAATCAACTTCCCAGCTCTTTACTTCATCCTTCCCCTTCCCAGTTTCATCTATCACCTGGTGTTTCTCTCTCCCTCGCCCACCTTTTAAATCTACTCCTCATCTTTTTTTCTCCAGTCCTGCCAAAGGGTCTCAGCCCAAAATGTTGACTGTACTTTTTCTCATAGATCCTGCTTGGCCTGCTGAGTTCCTCCAGCATTTTGTGTGTGTTGCTTGGCTTTCCAGCATTTGCAGATTTTCTCATTTGTTAAAGTCTCAACCCATTTAGTTTGTGGTCATCAATAAACAGTGGCATTATATCAGCCAAATCACCGATGCAAATTTAGAACGATCAGGGCAGCAAATGTTGATCTTTGTGAGAATTCAGGATTCATGGCCCATTAACCTCAGAATAAATTTATTCCTACTTTAAATTTTCTAACTGTTAACCACCACCCCAATTCCATGTGGTGCAACCTTATTTACCATCCTCCTCTCTGTGACTTTATCAAAGTGCTTCTGAAAATCCAAATACAGTACATCCACTGGTTCTCTCTTATCTACTGCACATAAGAATAATTGTTAAAAATAAACCTTAATAAATTAGTCAAAGATGATCTCATTTTCATAAATCTATGTTGACCTTCTTCAGTAAAATTATTACTTTCTGTCTTGACATCATATAATTTATTCTGGAATTTTCTCAATTGCCTATGTCCAACTAACAGATTGGTTGCTCCTTTTTTAATATCTGATACAATATATTTAAAATATTTTCCAAATTAACAGCCAGTTTTATGATTAGACCCAGGGAGGTGTGTCAGAGAAGACTATTCCAGAAAGTTTTCAATTCCTCCATGGAAAATTGCCAATTTGTGGGAAGCCTTACCCTTGTGAATTCTCAAAATGGAGGAAGAGCATTCATTGTGGCACTGAGAAGTGAGTTCCTTTGTCAGGAGCCCAGTGTGAATGGTAGAAAGAAAGTACCATTTGCCAATCTACCCACTCAGTCAGTCAAGCATTTACTTCATCTATAGCAGAGTCAGTGGGTTCTACATCAGCTCAGCAACTAAATATTTAAAACTGAGATGGACAGAAATCACATGAGATTCTGCAGATGCTGCAAGTCTTGAGCAACACACACAAAATGCTTGAGGAACTCAGCAGGATAGGCAGCATCTATGAAGGGAAATGAACAATCAATGTTTCACTTCAGGACCCTTCATCCAGTCCTGATGAAGGTTCTTGGTCCAAACCATTGATTTTCCTCCATAGATACTGCCTGACTTGCCGAGTCCCTCCAACACTTTTTTGCTTTTGCTTGAGATGGCTAGAAATTTCTTACCTCAGGGGGCAAAGAATCTCTAGAATTCTCTGGGCCCGAGGGTGGTACAGCCCTGATCATTTGAATTGAATTGAATTGAATCAACTATATTACTTTATGTGGATAGTTAGAGGCTTTTTCCCAGGGCTGAAATAGTTGCCACAAGAGGACACAGGTTTAAGGTGCTGGGGAGTAGGTACAGAGGAGATGTCAGGGGTAAGTTTTTTACTCAGAGAGTGGTGAGTATGTGGATTGGGCTGTTGGCAACGGTTGTGGAGGTGGATATGATTAGGTCTTTTAAGAGACTTTTGGATGGGTACATCGAGCTTAGAAAAATAGAGGGCTATAGGTAAGCCTAGTAATTTCTAAGGTAGGGACATGTTTGGCACAACTTTGTGGGCCGAAAGGCCTGTATTGTGCTGTAGGTTTTCTATGTTTCTCACATCCTTCATAAACATGAGGAGTAAAAGTCTTTACGTTATGCCTCCATCTAAATGTGCAATATATTATAAATAGTATGTACAACAGGACAGTCAATATAACATAGAAATATAATTGTATCAGCATGAATTAATCAGTCTGATGGCCTGGTGGAAGAAGCTGTCCTGGAGGCTGTTGGTCCTGGCTTTTATGCTGCCATACTGTTTGTTTCCCGGATGATAGAGCTGGAACAGTTTGTGGTTGAGGTGACTCGGGTCCCCAATGTTCCTTTGGGCCCTATTTACACACCTGTCTTTGTAAATATCCCGAACAGTGTGAAGTTCATATCTACAGATGCGCTGGGCTGTTCGCACCACTCTCTGCAGAGTTCTTCAATTGAGGGAAGTGCAATTCCCATACCAGGCAGTGATGCAGCCAGTCAGGATGCTCTGAATTGTGCCCCGGTAGAAAGTTCTTAGGATTTGAGGGCCCATACCAAACTTCCTCAACCGTCTGAGGTGAAAGAGGCGCTGTTGTGCTTTTTCCACCACATAGCCGGTATGTACAGACCACGTGAGATTCTCGGTGATGCGTATGCCGAAGAACTTAAAGCTGTTCTCCCTCTCAATCCCAGATCCATTGATATCAATGGGGGTTAGCCTGTCTCCATTCCTCCTGTAGCCCACAACCAGCTCCTTTGTTTTTGTGACAATGAGGGAGAGGTTCTTTTCTTGACACCACTGTGTCAGGGTGATGACTTCCTCTCTGTAGGCTGCCTCATTGTTATTTGAGATTAGGCCAATCAGTGTAGTATCATCAGCAAATTTAATGAGCAGATCGGAGCAATGGGTAGTGACATAGTCATGGGTATACAGAGAATAAAGGAGGGGGCTTAGGACACAACCCCCTCTTATATTTAAGGTGGAGATCAATAAATATTTGAAAGATCAAGGAATTGAGGGATATGAGGAAGAGGCACAGAGGGGAGTTTAGGCCATGATCATATTGAATGGCAAGACAGGCTTGAGGGGCTGGCCATCTTTGCTCCTAATTTTTGTGACAATGTGATCTCAAGACTGCCTAGAGGAAGATTCATCATTTACCTGATAAATTTAAGGGTATTGAGGCAAGTTAGGATTTGCTTGGATTATGCTTCCATGGGATACCCAAGCTCAATGCAATATGATCTCAGTCAGGCATGTGATGCAGACTATGGTCCATTACCAGATAAAGTGTAAGTGAAATTGTAGACAGATGTGCAACACAAGGGAAATGAAAGAATTTAAATAGACAATAGTGCACGATTAAATTGTCCTTTATAAAATTATTTTAATTAGAACATGTCAGAGGAAAGGGTGTAGGATAATGATAAGTGTGAATTACACACAAGATGAAACTTGATAATCTTTCCCTACAGGCAACAAATGTTATTACAAGTTATAAAGTGTTAACTTATGTTCTTTTCAGTTCTTAGTCACCTCCAATTATTTATTCATTTATTATGATAACGAATTTTCACATCATGTTCAAATGCAACAGCCCCTGCTCCTTGTTGACCTTTACAAGTTATGCAAGAACAGCCCGAATCAATTAGGACTGAGAACTTCAGCGGGTGAACTCCATTCAGTCCTTAATAGCACAGTTAAGTATCTACATGGAATGTCAGCTGCATATTGTGCATTAGTACTCTTTAAAGTAGTTGCAACAAATACAGTAGAATGCAAGTGTTCTTTTTGAGACTTGTTAGATTCATTTGCAATACGTCTAACCCATCCAAATCCTAAACAACTGTCTCCACTGTTAGTTCTGTCTCGATCCTTTGGAGTGCATTTTATTTTTGATCAACCAATCTGTACTGTGTGTTCAATGTATATCATGCCCATAGGTTTGTCACTTTAATTAAAAGTGTAGCCAAATTAAGACTGAAATGTAAGGTATTTTGTTGCCTTATTAGTTCAGGTGTAAATAAGGAAAGATATTAAGTCCTGGCATGGTTAACTTTAAATAAAGGTAAAGTATTACACAAAAATTAAAAGCAACTATCTTAAGGTTATCCAAAAAATTACATACAATTCTCTTCTCATACCCAAGCGTCTGGTTTTCTTTCTTGTAAGCAATATGTTTCCTGGGTTTTTCTTAATAAAAATATTAAACTAATATCAACACAAGTTCCATACTGTTTCTTTTCCTTCTGTTCCTACTAGCTCATATTGTAATTGCTGTCCCCTCCTCTTGTACTGTTGCCTTTGCTTTTAAAACTGCTGTCCATAACCTCATTAAAACATTCATTCCGTCCTTGAAAACTACAATTAGATATTGTACTAGTCTGGTATGGTATATAACCTGACATTTTTCTGATGCCTAGACTAACTTGTTTTCTCTCTCAATCTCAATGAAAGGACTTAAACCTGGAAAGTTAACTGTATGTCTGCCCAACTTACTAAGTTTGTATAGATTTTTCTCTTTTTTATTTAAAAAAAATCCATTGTCTTAGTTGTTTTTAGTAATTAGGCACAACCTGGAGAAAAGGTGCTTTAAGGTGACACAATTTCATTCAGAGAAAACTTCACTTAATACAAGTTTGCCTAATGGTATCAGTGACAAAATTATACAAAATCCTCCCGATGAGCACGAGGATTTCCTCCAGGTACTCCAGTTTCCTCCCACAGTTGAAAGCCATAGTAGTTAGTAAGTTAAATGGTCATTGTAATTTGTCCTGTGATTAGGCTAGGGTTAAATCAGTGGGTTACTGGTGGTTTGGCTCGAAGGACTGCAAAGGCCTATTCATGCTGTATCTCTAATTAAGTAAATACATAACTGGGCATGCGCAGTAGCCATATGAATCTAATCTATCTTACTGCAGAATGTCCTAAACCTTCGCAATTACCTTTCCATTGTTTACCATCATCTGCAAGGAACAGATTTCATGTTTTAAAAAAAAGCACCTTTAATCCAATGTGGTTGGCTGGATACCAGAAGACAAAAGGATGAAGTGGGATTGGTACACCTGCGGCTCTTCTATGCCCATTGACAGTGCCAATCAGAATTACGCTTCTGGCAAAGGCATGTACTTATCATTCCCTGGCACAATGCAACATGTTTAACCCTTTGTCCTGGCTTGGAGCAAACAACACTGAACCCTTAAGTTCAGCAAGTATTACACCTGTCACAACACATCATTAGGCACTGTATAAACTAAGTAAATATATTAAAGCTCTAAATTTTCTATCCAGACTCTGGCTCCAGAAAAGGAAAAGGAAATAATGATTTAATTGCGGAAGATTATAAAATTTTGGAGTACTGGTTACGCAGCCAGATTTAGAAGTAGAAATAGTCAGCGAAGTAGAGGCTGTCTGGCTGGCTTCCCTTTCAGACTGATCCACGCTGCATGAAAAGATGACATCTTCAGGAAACAACCTCACCAGGTGTAAGATAAAGGAGTCCCTACTACCGGGACTGATGTCGCCATGGTTACCATTCTTGGACTTGATAGGCAGTCGTCTTGAGTGAAAATTGAGCTGTCAGAAACAGTGTGACCCAGGGGCACTGTGCATTACAGACAGCTTCAAAAGTGACATTTAAGGGCCACATTCTAAATTGTACTGCACTAAAATTATAATTACAAAGATAAGAATTATGTTAATATCCACACTGCAGGGCTGCTCATGCTTTCCGGTATATGTGTGGATAACAGCAAGGTTTACAGGGTAGGCAGGAGAGAATGAAACAGCTCCAGATGCAAGAACTGAATGTAAAACTGAAGAATTGGTACCATGAACAGTAGGCCTCTATATGCACATAAGGACCAAATGGCTTGCTGAGCTATTGAAATACTGATAGGCCTCTTTACTGCAGCAAGATTACTTTCTCAGTTTGGTTTTAAGCAATGCCAAAGTCATGGTGTTCCTTTGCTTTACGGAACGGTCCTTTTAACTGATCTAGCTTGCAGCACCATTTAGAAGCACCATATGAAATGTGTGTCAACCTTCAACACCTGAAATTACATGCTAGGTTATGTACACCACAGGATGGAAATAACAGAAGCAGTGGATGGGACTTTAGTGGACTGGACTTTAAATTTAAGCAATTCACACAAAATGCTAGAGAAACTCAGCAGGCTAGGCAACATCTATGGAAAGGAGGAAAAGTCACATTTTGGGCCGTGCCACTTCATCAGGACTAGAAAAAAAGATGAGAAGTTAGAACAAGAAGGTGGGGGAGGGGAGGAAGCAGTACAAGATGGTAAGCGATAGGTGAAACCAGGAAAGGGAAAGGGGTGAAGTAAAGAGCTGGGAAGATAATAGGTGAAAGAGATAAAGGGCTGTTGAAGGGGGAATCTGATAGGAAAGGTTTGAAGACCATGGAAGAAAGGGAAGGAGAGAAGCACCAGAGGGAGGTGATGGGCAGATAAGGAAGGAGTAAAGGTTACAGAGGGAAACGGGAATGGTGGAACGGTGAGGGGGGTGGCAATTACTGGAAGTTTGGGAAATCGATGTCCATGCCGTCAGGTTGGAAGCTATCTTGACAGAATACAAGGTGTTACTCCTGCAACCTGAGTGCGGCCTCATCGCGGCAGTAGAGGAGGCTATGGACTGACATGTCGGAACAGGATTGGAAAGTACAATTGAAGTGGGTGGCCGCCAGGAGATCCTGCTTTTTCTGGCAGACTCAGCAAAATAGTCTCCCAATCTACGTCAGGTCTCACCTATATACAAGAAGTTATATCCCAATCTACATCAGATCTCACTGATATACAGGAGGTTATATCCCAACCTATGTCAGGTCTCACTGATATACAGAAATACACAGATATACAGGGGGGGACCTCATAGAAACATTTCGAATATTGAAAGGCATGGACAGAGTGGATGTTGCAAAGTTGTTTCCCACGGTGGGGGAGTCTAGTACGAGAGGGCATGACTTAAGGATTGAAGGGCGCCCATTCAGAACAGAGATTCGAAGAAATTTTTTTAGCCAGAGGGTGGTGAATCTACGGAATTTGTTGCCACAGGCGGCAGTGGAGGCCAAGTCATTGGGTGTATTTAAGGCAGAGATTGATAGGTATCTGAGTAGCCAGGGCATCAAAGGTTATGGTGAGAAGGCGGAGGAGTGGGACTAAATGGGAGAATGGATCAGGTCATGATAAAATGGCGGAGCAGGCTTGATGGGCCGAATGGCCGACTTCTGCTCCTTTGTCTTATGGTCTTATATACAGGAGGTTATATCCCAATCTACGTCAGGTCTCACCTATATACAGGAGGTTATCCTCTTTTTCTTCACCACCTATTAAATTTTCTGCTGAGTTAACTGTGTTCAAATCCTGGCATATTAAGCATCCACAGATGTAATTGCTCTGTTACTGACAGTGGCATTTTCATTTCTCCTGGTCCTAATCTTTGCAATTATCTTCCTAAACCTGTAATGCTTCATATTCTCTTTCATTGTTTAGATTCTTCATAAATATTATCTTTTACAGTCATCCACCCTAATGGCTCCTTACAGGAGTTAAGGGGAAGCTTTATTTGCTAATGCTCCTGTGATACTCTATCTGTAATGAAATAGAACCTCTGCATGTAAACTTGATGAAGTTGTGCTCAGGACAGCCCACAAGTCTCATCATGCTTCCAATGCCAACAGAGCGTGCCCACAACTTACTAACCTTTACTAACCTGTACGCCGTTGGAATATGGGAGGAAACTGGAGCACCTGAAGGAAACCTGAATCCCAATCACTGGTGCTATCTAATAATAAAGACAAGGGATTGTACAGATGCTCGAAATCCAAAGTAACACACACAAAATGCTGAAGGAACTAAGGTCTGAGACCCTTCGTCGGGACCTGATCAGAAACATTGACTCTTCATTCCTTTCATAGATGCTGCCCGACCTACTGAGTTCCTCCAGCATTTTGTGCATTTTATTCCTGTCTAATAATATTGTCATTTGCCTTTCCTCAATTTACCACTTTAACTCAAGTTCCAGACTTCTCTTAAAATTTAAGGAGTTACGGTAATTGTTCTCAATGCTCTCTCACTGAAATTCTGATCACCTGGCCAGGCTCATTTCCCAACAATTTCTAATACGGCCCCATCTTTGTTTGGATCACCTGTATACTGTATCAAGAAACAGTCCTGGATACACGTGACAACTTCTGCCCCATCTAAGCTTCCTCCATCATGAATGACAGGGGACCTTAGTAACTATTCACAAGATACTATTTCAGGTTAAAATGTCAACTGTAGGAGAAAGTTGCTGGAGGATAAGACTGGTTCCAAGATTTGCAAATACTTTCCCGTGGCTTGAGAAGACGTGAAATTGTACTTTCAGTTGAAGCTCCCAACAGTAACAGTAACTGGAAACAGTAACAAAGTGAGAGATGATAGTGCAAAGTTTTGGTGGTAAATGGAATCTTTTATCTGTGCTAATCTATAATTCCCATTAACATGTCTTTTAAAATTGCTTCACAAAAATCAATAGTTACGGCAGCAATGATATTAGTCTACAACAACATTAAATATTTGAAAAACACATACAATAACTTAATAAAACTTCCCCAAAGGAAATGTACTATATATGAAATCCTTATCTCAGTTAGTTATTTACCCAGGGCAACTACAAACCATTGTGACCATTCTGTGTTTGTCAGCCACAAAGGATTCTTCTCTGTGATCAGTTATTTCTCAATAGACATTGCCAGTAAGTTTTAAAGATAAAGATTAGCTTTATTTGTCAGATGTATGTATATAAACGAATAGTGAAATGTATCATTTGTGTCAACAACCAATGCAGTCCGAGGATGTGCTGGGAGCAGCCTGCAAGTGTCGCCTCACTTCTGGCATCACCATGCCCGCAACCTTACTAACTGTACATTTTGGAATGGGGGAGGAAACTGAAGCACACAGAGAAAACCCACACCGTCACAGGGAGAAGGTACAAACTCCTTACAGATAGAGGTGGGAATTGGTGACAGCTGGCACTGTACAGCATTGTGCAAACAGTTTTTATAAGCAATCCCATGCATGTGCTCAGCTATTGACTAACAAACTAGAAAAGCCAAGTGACCAGATCAGTGTAATTACATTTAAAAGTGGGGCAGAACAATGCTTTAACTATTTGATTATCTTCAATCTACAGCAGGGAAACAACATAGCAAGGTTGGATTTCCAAGGGAGTAATCTGATGAAATCAGCAACTACTGAGAAGTCATTGTTGTTATTGATGCTTCATTTGAAGCTCTCATTAACAGGCCAATTTTATAACTACTGGGTGACCTTTTATTTTCCACACAACTTCATACTGCCTTGTAATTTGTATCAACAGTCTATTGCATGACTGGAAATAAAGAAGGGTTTTGTTCAATTGATCTCCCTCTACTATAATTTTTCAAAATTTCTTTAATTTTGTTTATCAACGTCAACACCAAATTACATGCACACATACAGTATGGAATGTACAATCCAAGCCATCGATTAAATTCAGAAGACAAGGGAAATAATCCAGCTAATCTATCCCCATTTCTGTGTTGAGATCAACAAGATTTAAGCATTAAGTTTTTTTTATCTTGTGATCTGGTGATTGCTTCCAGTATTTTGCACCAACTACTGTCTCGGTAAAATTATTATTCACTACAGTATGTTAAAAGATTAGTGGACAGATGAACAATTTGGGAGGAAAAAGAAACATATACAGATGAAGAGAAAGAACACAGTTCAATATTAAGAAGAAGAATTTTAACGATACACCTTCATGCCTCAGTATCCAGTAGCCCTGACCTCACACATCATGAAGACCCTAGAGAGGCTGATCCTGGTGCACCTCCAATCCCTGATCAGGTCAGCCCTCGATCCCCTGCAAGTTGCCTACCAGGAGCAGAATGGAATTGACGACGCTGTCATCTATCTGTTGAACACAGCTACCTACGTTTGGATAAGCAGGGCAGCACTGTGAGGATCATGTTATTTGATTTCTCAAGTGCCTTCAAAACCATACAGCCCTCACTGCTGGGGGAAAAGCTCCGTTGAATGCAGGATAGCACTTCCATTGCATCCTGGATAATGAACTACCTGACTGGCAGACTACAGTTTGTGTGACTTCAGAGCTGTGTAGTCAGACATGGCTATAAGCAGCACTGGGACCCCACAGAGGACTGTATTGGCTCCCTTCCTGTTTACCCTGCATACCTCGGACTTTAGATACAACACTGAGTCATGCTATCTGCAGAAATTTTCTGATGATTCAGCAATAGTTGGGTGTATCAAGGGAGGTCGGAAGGATGAATACAGGGCCCTGGTGGAGGACTTTATCAAATGGTGCAAGCTGAATCATCTGCAGTTCAGCATCAGTAAGACAAAGGATTTGGTAATGGATGTTAGGAAGGCGAAGCCTGCACTGCTCCCTGTTATCATTGATGGTGAGGATATGGATGTGGCTAGGACCTACAAGTACCTTGGGATGCACCTGCATGTCAGACTTGAGTGAAACATCAACACACGGGCTGTGTACAAGAAGGGCCAGAGTCACCTCTACTTGCTGAGGAGACTGAGGTCCTTTGGAGTATGCAAGCCTGTCCTTCACCTGTTCAACCAATCTGTTGTCACCAGTACAAACTTCCATGCAGTGACGTGCTGGGGCAATGACATCAACATGGGTGATGCCAACAGGCTCAATAAACTGATTAGAAAGGAGGCTGTGGTAGAACAAAGGATCCTATGGAAAAACCTGACAATTCTGGACAATGTTTCTCACCCTCTGCATGCCACCTTGGCTGAACAGAGGAGCACTTTTAGTAACAGACTTAGACAACTGTGCTGCTCCAAAGAGCGCTATATGAGGTCATTCTTATTCTTGGCCATTATGTTCTATAATGAGTCAACCTACAGCTGGGAAGTGATGACCCTCTCCTGTAGGATTGTTTGAGGTAATTTATTTTTTATTCCTTTTTACTTGCAACACTACTTTGACACTGTAATTTCCTTTGGGATCAATAAAGCATCCATCTATCTATCTACCATGGGTGATTGATAAGTTCGTGGCCTAAGGTAGGGGGAGTCAATTTTAGGAAACCTAGCACATTTATTTTTCAACATAGTCCCCTCCTACATTTACACACTTAGTCCAGTGGTTGTGGACCATACGGATCCCTTCTTTGTAGAAGTCAGCGTCTTAGACCTCCAGAAAGTGGTCCACAGCAGGGGTGATTGATACGTTCGTGGCCTAAGACAGAAGGAGATGAAACTTCCAACTTTCTGCATAATCACTCAAGGAGTTAAACTGCAAGTGCATGTAACGAGTGCTGTATAACTCATCGCCTTCTATATTAGGCCACGAACGTATCAATCACCCCAGCTGTGGACCACTTTCTGGAGGTCCAAGACGCTGACTTCTACAAAGAAGGGATTTGTATGCTCCACGACCGCTGGACTAAGTGTGTAAATGTAGGCGGGGACTATGTTGAAAAATAAATGTGCTAGGTCTCCTAAAATTGACTCCTTCTACCTTAGGCCACAAACTTATCAATCACCCCTTGTACTTCAACTTCAAAGGACAACGTATTGCATATTTATAAGTGATGCAATCTAACACTCACCATCTAACTAAGAAAAAGCAGCGTCATGCACTTTTTGTTCTTTTGTAATACAATATTTTCTACTTTAAATGGTCAAATGTGGATATGTGAACCTGCTGAGGAAATGTCACTTGAAAGATGGGTTTGATTATGCTGGGTTGCATTTCTGGTTATTAAAATGGGCTCACTGCATCCATCGGTGCTCAAGGATGTCATTAAATAGACAAAGGATTACCAAAGACAACAAGAATGTAGCAGCAAAAGAACTGCATCCTTTTGTCACCGTTGTTATCCTTCACGGGAAGGAAAAGGTTCAGCTCAATAAAGCTGACTGTTTCCAGGTACTAGGCCAAGAGAAGGTCACCTATATCTCCTAGGCCCCTTCATTTCTCCCAAAGAAGGCTTCCATACACTTTTAAGTGGCCAGGATCCAATGACAGTTGGGGCAGGGCTCCAAGAACTTGTAAGTATTTCATTAAGTTTCCTGTCACACCAATACATAGCATTTCACAGGCTTAGATTCTACACTTCATAGTATTAAGCTAGTTAGCTCCAGCAAAGCTGAGTAACTTTGGTTAGGGTTATTATAATGAAGCAGTTGGATTGAACACCACATGAACAGAAAACTGAGACCAATTTGTTCTGTCAAAATGGACACCCCACCAGATTGTGGAGCACGGGAAATAGATTACAAGTAGACAACAGCACTAGGAGTCAATTGGTAGTTGTACAGTACCAATCACAGCCTACTTTTTCTATTAATCAGTTCCCTATACACTTGTTCATTAAATGTTCTCCTATGGGGAGGCACGGTGGCCTAGTGGTTAATGTAAAACAACTACAGCGCCAACGACCTGGTTCAATTCCTGCCATTATCTGTAAGGAGTCTATACTTTCTCCCCATGACCAGGTGCTCTGGTTTCCTCCCAGATTCCAAGGGTATAGGTTAGTAGGTTAATAGGTCACACGGCAAAAATTGGATAACTGGGCTGGAAGGGATTGTTAGCATGAAGTGTTTCCAAATAAAATAAAATAAAGTTAGCATAAATTTGTTCCAGAGCTGGAAATCTTCTGCTTTTCACAAATATGGACATCCTTCAGGGGCTAAAATACAAGGATTATGGATTTTGACCAAGATGTGAAATGGTCTTGGGTCAGGTGACAGTATTACTTTCAAAGTTGAAGTGAACTCACCATGGTTTAAATTTATAGGACAAAGTTCAACTTAAATTTATTATCAAAGTACATACTGTATAGGTCATCATATACAAAGCTGAGGTTCATTTTCTTGCAGGCATTCACAGTAAGTACAAGAAATTCACAGTAAGTACAAGAAACACAACAGAATCAATGAAAGTTTGCCTCCAATAGGGCAAACAATCAATGTGCAAAAGACAACCAATGATGCAAATACAAAAAGAAAAAATAAATAAATAAGCAATAAAATTAAGAGTCCTTGCAAGTGAATAAAGGGTTGTGGGAACAGTTTAGTGATGGAGTAACTTAAGTTATCCTCTCTGTTTCAAGAGCCTGATTGTCAATGGATAATAACAACCTCAGAACCCACTGCTCAGAACCCAACCACTGTCCAGACTGATTGATACAAGGTTTATTAACTTCCAATGAGAATATATTTGCATATTGTAGCCTGGAAAGCTTCATCCTCTCCGACTTTACAAATGACAACCTTGACAGTTGGTTAAGGATGAGCCAAGGCTGAATTATACCCAGCCGACCAGTCTTCTTCAAACAGGAACAAAATAAAGAAAAGCTCAAGGGGTTACACCCATTGAAAGGAAGTTCCCTTATTTAAATATAAACATTAAATATGTTTACAAAAGTGACAGACTACAAACGAAGCACTTTGTTGGTTCACTGAGACAGCGAGATACATGAAGAAATCGAACTAGTGGCTACATCCTTACCTACCTAAATCTGTATGGAATTTCCTCCCTAAATCGTGCCATCTTTCTCGTTCCATAAGATGCTACTTATTTCTCCATGCCTTTATTCACATGCCCTGACATCTGCTATTGTCCACTAGATACCATTTCTGATATAACCAGGGAAACTTTTCTTTATTAAAGATATAAGGTGAAGGAATGACTGACTTTCTAAGACCTGGATTATATCAGAATCAGATTTATTATCACCGGCATGTGATGTGAAATTTGTTAACTTAGCAGCAGCAGTTCAATGCAATACATAAACTAGCAGAGAAAAAAATAATAATAACAAATAAAATAAAAATAATAATAAACTAGTAAATCAATTATGTATATTGAATAGATTTTTAAAATGTGCAAATACAGAAGTACTATATATTTTTTAAAAAGTGGGTAATGTCCAAAGATTCAATGTCCATTTAGGAATCGGTTGGCAGAGGGGAAGAAGCTGTTCCTGAATCACTGAGTGTGTGCCTTCAGACTTCCGTATCTCCTACCTGATGGTAACAGTGAGAAAAGGGCATGCCCTGGGTGCTGGAGGTCCTTAATAACAGACATGGCCTTTCTGAGACACCACTCCTTAAAAATGTCCTGGGTACTTTGTAAGCTAGTACCCAAGATGGAGCTGACTAAATTTACAACCTCCTGCAGCTTCTTTCGGTCCTGTACAGTAGCCCCTCCATACCAGACAGTGATGCAGCCTGTCAGAATGCTCTCCATGGTACAACTATAGAAGTTTTTGAGTATATTTGTTGACCTGCCTAATCTCTTCAAATTCCTAATAAGGTATAGCCACCGTCTTGCCTTCTTTATAACTACATCGTTAGGTTGGGACCAGGTTAGATCCTCAGAGATCTTGAGACCCAGGAACTTGAATCTGCTCACTCTCTCCACTTCTGATCTCTCTATGACGATTGGTATGTGTTCCTTTGTCTTACCCTTCCTGAAGTCCAAAATCAGCTCTTTCATCTTACTGATGTTCAGTGCCAGGTTGTTGCTGTGGCACCACTCCACTGTTGGCATATCTCAATCCTGTACGCCCTCTCGTAGCCACTTGAGATTATACTAACAATGGTTCTATCATCAGCAAATTTATAGATGGTATTTGAATTATGCCTAGCCACACAATCATGTGTATATAAAGAATAGAGCAGTGGGCTAAGCACACATCCCTGAGGCGCACCAGTGTGGACCGTCAGCAATCCACGCAAATTGTGGTCTTCCAGTTAAGAAGTTGAGGATCCAATTGCAGAGGCAGGTACAGAGGCCCTGGTTCTGCAACTTCTTAATCAGGATTGTGGGAATGATGGTATTAAATGCTGAGCTATAGTCAATAAACAGCATCCTGACTTAGGTGTTTGTGTTGTCCAGGTGGTCTAAAGCTGTGTGAAGAGCCACTGAGGTTACGACCTATTATGGCGATAGGCAAATTTCAATGGGTCCAGGTCCTTGCTGAAGCAGCAGTTCAGTCTAGTCATGACCAACCTCTCAAAGTATTTCATCACCATCGATGTGAGTGCTACCGGGCGATAGTCATTTAGGCAGCCCACATTATTCTTCTTAGGCACTGGTATAATTGTTGCCTTTTTGAAGAAAGTGGGAACTTACGCCCGTTGCAGTGAGAGGTTGAAAATGTCCTTGAGTACTCCCGCTAGTTGGTTGGCACGGGTTTTCAGAGCCTTACCAGGTACTCCATAGGGACCTTGCGCTTTGCGAGGGTTCACTCTCTTTAAAGTCAGCCTAACATCGGCCTCTGAGACGGAGATCACAGGGTTATCAGGTGCAGCAAGGGATCTTCACAGCTGTAGTTGTGTTCTCCCTTTCAAAGCGTGCATAGAATGCGTTGAGTTCAACTGGTAGTGAAGCATCGCTGCCATTCATGCTATTGGGTTTCACTTTGTAGGAAGAAATGTCTTGCAGATCCTGCCAGAGTTGCTGTGCATTCAGTGTCGCTTCCAACCTCACTTGAAATTGTCTCTTCACCCTTGAAATAGTCCTCCGCAAATCATACCTGGTTTTCTGGTACAGGCCTGGGTCACCAGAATTGAATGCCACGGATCTAGCCTTCAGCAGACAATGTACCTCCTGTTTCATCCAAGCTTTTGGTTTGGGAATGTACAGTAAGTCTTTATGGGCACACACTTATCCACCCAGGTTTTAATGAAGTCGGTAACAACTGCAGCATACTCATCCAGGTTTGAAGATGAATCCCTGAATACAGTTCAGTCCACCGATTCAGAGAATTCCTGCAGGCGCTCCTGTGTTCCCCTTGTCCGTACCTTCTTGGTCCTCACTGCTGGTGCTGCAGTCTTTAGTCTCTGTCTATACTCAGGGAGTAGAAGTACAGCCAGATGAACAGACTTCCCAAAGTGAGGGCGTGGAACTGCACTGTAGGCATTCTTGATGGTGGTGTAGCAATGGTCCAGTGTGTTGTTTCCTCTAGTATTGCAAGTGATCTGTTGGTGGTAGTTGCTTCATGATTTTTTCAGACTGGCCTGGTTAAAATCTCCCAAAACAATGGGGAAGGCATTAGGTTGTGCTGTTTCATGCATGTTGATCCCATCGCTCACATTATCTTAAGCCTGCTTGACATTGGCCTGAGGTGGAATGTAAACTGCTCCCAAAATGATCCCAAAGAACTCCATGCAAGTGGACACAGACTTCTCTTAATTACTTGAGTATGGACTTTCACCCAAGTGATAGAATGGTCACAGCATGAATTCATTCTATCAGTCATGTCTGCACTAGCTCTCATTGGGAACAACTCTCTTGTTCCAGCTACGAGCCATTCCTCCTCTGTAAATCCTCTCTTGCGTTGCAAATCATTTATTGCATTGTATATTTAACCCTGGAAGGCCACAATGGAACATTTTCATCACATCTACCGGAATTGCATTCTAAATCTCAATCACATGTTAAAAAAAAGTAATTTCCTCACATCATTCTTTTCTCCTTTATTGTACATCTGTGACCTCTCATCACCAACCCTTCTGTCATCAGGAACATTCTCCCCCCATCCACCTTGCTCAACTCCTCATCACTGTACATGCCTCCATCAAATCTCCCTTCAGCCCTCTCTAAAGAAAATAGGTCCCAGTCTCTCCAAACTATTCTTATAACATTAGTCCATAATACCAAGAAACAACATCATAAGTCTCCAGTGGACGCTTTCTAATGTCTTCACATGATTTCTCTACACAGCAAACAGAATTGAATACAATAAACCAGCTGATGCAGACCAATGTTTTATAAAGGTTTAGGATAGAGGTTTGTGTCACATTATTACAGCTTGTGCAATTACTGATCAGGGTCCAATTTGCGGCTGTCTGTGAGGAGCCTGTATGTTCTCCCTGTGACCGTATGAAAAATAGTCGCATATATTGCAACTCCTCATTCTTCCTATGCAGCTTCCCAAACTTCTCTACATTAAACTTAATTGTCGTGTATTTGCCTGTTCCACTGGCCTGTTTATGCCCTGCTGCCAAGTCAAGGTCACTAACATAGATCAAAGACATCTAATAACCTTAACACCAATTTCTGGTGAACAACATTGTAATCCTACAACGTATCATTTACCATGAGCAGATGCATATTGTCACAATGTTCAAGTGTGAAGCATGCTTGGGAATTACAGCATTTAATTGACTATTGAAACCATTTATCTTTATATTTATTTCCTTAATTCTCAACACATTAATTTGGTGAACCACTTCAGTGGTACTACGCAGAACAAGGGGAAACCACTTGGCTAATATGAGGGTACATACTTCTGGAGGGAATTGCAGGACAGTATGAGGACAGTATGTCAGAGGTAAGTGTTTTTTTTTACACAGCATGGTGGGCGCGTGGAACGCCCTGCCGGGGGTGGTGGTAGAGGCAAATACATTAGAGACATTTAAGAAATCTTTAGATAGGCACATGGGTGATAGAAAAATAGAGGGCTCTGTGGAAGGAAAAGACTGATCTTAGAGTTGGCTACAAAGTCTATACTGTTCTGTAATGCTCTGTGTTCTATGTTCACTTTTACTGCTAGTTGACCTATATTTGTGCATGAAACACTGTCATAACAGAAATCAACAATTATTTAACACAACATGGCAAAGATGGAAATTGTAAATATTAGACAGTTATTGAAACAGAATGGAATGGCATCCAATATGATACCCAAAGCTGAGCAAATGTGAAAAAGGATTCTCAACACCGTAGATGGTGCATGGGCCCAGGGAACCACATGGAAAAGCCCCTTTGGTCATTTGTAGGCACCATGCATAGTGCAGCCTGCAAATTACCAAAAGGTCTTTTCAATGTGACCCCTTGGGCCCAAGCTTGGAAAATCTTGGAAAATAGGATCTCATATGCCTGACTCCTATAGACTTATACACTTCAGTTTGGCTTTCAACACCATCATACTCCAGAAACTGATGGGGAACCTGTTCCTGCTGGGTTTCAACATCTCTCTCTGCAATTAGATACTGGACTTCTTAACAGTAAGGTCACAGTCAGTCTCCCTGGGAGCAGCGTCTCTTGTCCCATTACACTGAGCACTGGCACTCCCCAAGGCTACGTGCTCAGTCTGCTGCTGTTCACACTGCTGACGCATGACTGTATCACACGATCCAGTTCAAATCACATCATCAGGTTTGTGGATGACACAATACTGGTTGGCCTTACCAAGAATAATGATGAGACAGAGTATAGAGAGGAAGTGGAGTGGCTGGTGCACTGGTGTGAAAAGAACAACCTTAAGTTTGAACATGGAGAAGACAAAGGAAATCATTGTGGACTTCAGGAAGGTGCAGATGAACCATCCTCCTCTGCGAATACATGGCTCTTCCATAGAGAGAGTTAACTGCACCAAGTGCCTGGGAGTTCACACCATGAATGACCTCACCTGGTCCCTTAATATCACCTCCCTATACAAGAAGGCACAGCAGCGCCTCCACTTCCTAACAAGTCTGAGGAAAGCAAGGCTCCCACCACCACCTTCTTAACTGCGTTTTACAGAAGCACCATTGAGAGTGCCCTGATAAGTTCCATCTCCATCTAGTATTTGAGCATCCGAGCATTGGACCAGAAGTCCCTACAAAGGACTGTGAGAATGGCTGAGGGGACCATAGGGGTCTCCCTACCATCCAGTGGGGACATTTATCAGGAGCGCTGCATATTATTAAGGATTCCACCCATCCACCCAGCATCCTCTTTGACTTTCTACCATCAGGCAGAAGACTACAATGAGTTACAAGGAAAGATTGAACAGGTTAGGACTTTATTCCTCGGAGCGTAGAAGAATGAGGGGAGATTTGATAGAGGTTTATAAAATTTTGAGGGGTATAGGCAGAGTAAATGTGAATAAGCTCTTTCCACTTAGATTAGGAGAGATAAGCACGAGGACATGGCTTTAGGGTGAAAGGGGAAAGGTTTAGGGGGAACATTAGGGGGAGCTTCTTCACTCAGAGTGGTGGGAGTGTGGAACGAGCTGCCATCTGACATGGTAAATGTGGGCTCATTCTTAAGTTTTGAGAATAAATTGTATAGGTACATGGATGGGAGAGGTCTGGAGAGTTATGGACTGGATACAGGTCAATGGGACTAGCGGAATAATATTTCAGCACAGACTTGAAGGGCCGAATGGCCTGTTTTCTGTGCTGTAGTTTTCTATGGTTCTATAACAACAAGAACGGTCAGGATGAGGAACAGTTTCTTCCCCCAGGCCTTTAGACCTCTGAACTACCTGCTGCGTCATATTTGAAGTGTCACTGATTAATCTGTTCCATATCTTACAATATTTAATATTAATACTCTTAAGTTTGTTATTTGTATGTGATTCATCTGTAGATTTTATCCTTACCTTCATAAGTTTTCGGGTGTTATGTGTACTGTGCTTTAGAAACATAGACACATAGAAAATAGGTGCAGGAGTAGGCCATTTGGCTCTTCGAGCCTGCACCACCATTCAGTACAATCATGGCTGATCATCCAACTCAGAACCCTGTACCTGCCTTCTCTCCATACCCCCTGATCCCTTTAGCCACAAGGGCCTAATTACACGCTGATTTGAAGAAACATTGTCTTGTTTCTACATATATTATATCATTGTATATGTTACATACATGTCTATAGTTAAATGACAGTAAACTTGACTTGACTTGAGTTGACATGACTTCATTTACCTCAGTAGTTTGTCTTTCGAATTCACTGATTCATTAGCTTCTGATGTTGCTAATTTTTGTACGCCAAATCCAAAGCAAAACGTACCTTCAAAACAGACCTGAGGGGAATGTTGTGTAGTCTGTGCTATGATTGTAATAAACTATTGAATGAAATATTCTTCCATCTGTTTAGGTGGAAGGGAAAGATCCCCATGGGACCATTGTTTTTATTGTAGTGTTAACTTTGTTATCTCATACAATATCACCAAAACACATTGACCCAGTTATTCATCTGTAAGCCACATGTTTGATCTTGGTGATGGATATTTTTGCCCTTAAACACACAAATAATTCTTACGTTACTAGGACTACCCCCTAAAACTAACTAAATCTTTTTTGAGGCACTTTGAGACATCCTGAGGTCATGAAAGACACTGAGTAAATGCAAGTCTCTCTTCTTTCATTGCTCTTGCAGCACTTTGGGACATGATGAGAATGTTAAAAGTGTAATATAAATGAAAGTTTGTTGTTCTTTATTTTGAAATTCAAATTGGTGACTTTGAGTGAACCTTGTTTGAAAAATGCAGACGAGGCCACAGTCAGCACACCAGAAGCTGCTAAAAATCATTGCATTGCTTCAAAACTGGATAGTTACGATGCAGTTAGTTTCAAGGGCTAGCTGTACACACCAGTTTGTCAGTAATGATTTTCTCATTTTTTTCTACTTCATTTATAATTTAGAAATGGATATATTTGGGGCAGACTGCTGTTTTTCTGATTCTGTAATTCTTCTTTTATGTTAAGCACATTTCTGAGGTTCCGTTAATTTCTATTTGGAAAATCTGTAGCCTGTAAACCACTTTAATGATTTTGATGAAATTAAACTCTGATAAGTAAAACATGGGCTCTAGTAGCCTTGGGCAATAAAAGTGATTGGGTTTATTTCAGTAGCACAAAATGCTCTCCAGTGAATTTGGAAAGGCATGCAAGAATTTGCAATTTTCTAGTGACATCTTTCACAAGTTCAGGACATGCAGAAAGCTCATGGTCAATTAAATACTCTATATAGTCAAGCCACCATAGGATTTTTGGAATGCAAAATTGGTACATAGGAAGTTGTCACATGTAACAATGAAATGGTATCTGGATAATCTCCTTTACTTCTGCTGCTTGAGAGATAAATATTGTACTTAATGTAACAGGGGATCTCTCCACTCTTCTTCCAAAAGCTCTCCGAGGCAATTCAATCTACCAGAAAGTTTCAACATGTGTCTAGTTTCTCCTCTGAGAGGTGGCACCTTTGATATTATGTGTTCAAGACCCTAGTAAGGAAAGTTCCACAAAAGATACAAAGCACCCATCTTGAAGACTAGCTCCCCTAAAACACTCTGGGTAGACAAGAATGGTTCCCTTCAACAAAGCTTTGATCATCTCCCCTAATATCAACTAATAATAGCTAGGTGTCAGTTTTTGCATGCTACCCCTCTTCTTAAATGTTATTGAAACACTAATTCATAAACTTCATCCTAAGCCTCAACACTTCCTTGTGCAACTAGATCCTTGATTTCCTCATTTGCCGATCCCAGTCAGTTTGGATTGGCAACAACATCTCCTCCACAATCTCCGTCAGCACAGCTGCACCACAAGGCTGTGTGCTTAGCCCCTGGTCTACTTACTTTATACTTATGACTGTGAGGCTAAGTACAGCTCCAGTGGCATACTTAAGATTGCTGTTAACACCAGTTATTGGCTGAATCAAAAGTGCTGATGAATCACCATCTTGGAGGGGGAATCGAAAATCTGGCTAGTGCCATAACACCATCTCTTAGTCAATGTCAGCAAAACTGAGGAGGAGGAAACAGGAGGTCCATGAGCCAGTCCTCATCTGGGGATCAGAGGTGAAGAGGGTCAGCAACCTTAAATTCCTCAGTGTTATCACTTCAGAATCCAGCACCCAAGTGCCATTATGAAGAAAGCACAGCAGCACTTCAATTTCTTATAAGTTTGCGAAGATTTGGCAGGTTATCTAAAACTTCAACAAACATCTCCAGATGTGTGGTGGAGAGTATATTGACTGGTCGCATCACAGCCTGGTATGGAAATACCAACGTTCTTGTACAGAAAAGCCTACAAAAAGTAGTGGATATGTCCCAGTCCATCATGGGTAAAGCCCTCTCCATCATTGAGCACATACAAACATATATATAGAGATGTCGCAGGAAAGCAGCATCCATTATCAAGGACCCCACCATCAAGACCACGCTCCCTTCTTGCTGCCACCATCAGGAAGGTGGCACAGGAACATTAAGACTCTCACCACTAGGTTCATGAACAGTTATTATCCCTCAACTATCAGACTCTTGAGCCAGAGGAGGTAACTTCACTCACCCCATCACAGAACTCTTCCCACAACCTACAGAATCACCTTTAAAGAATTTTCATCTCATGTTCTCAATATTTATTGCTTACTTATTTCTTTATTATTATTATTTTTCATTGTCTCCCATTAGTTTTGTATTTGCATAGTTTGCTGGGGTTTTTTTTGCACATTGGTTGCTGTTTGCTCTGCTAAATATGGTCTTCCATTAATTCTTGCAAGCGGACAAAGTGCCACACCTGCCCCTACAACTCCTCCCTCACTACCATTCAGGGCCCCAAACAATCCTTCCAGGTAAGGCAACACTTCTCCTGTGATTCTATTGGGGTAATCTACTGGTGTGGCCTCCTGTATATTGGTGAGACACAACATAGATGGGGGACCGCTTCGCTGAGCACCTATGCTTCATTCAACAGAAAAAGCAGGATCTCCCAGAGGCCACCCATTTCAATTCTACTTCCCATTCCCATTCCGAAATGTTAGTCTATGCTGTGATGAAGCCACACTCAGGTTGGAGGAGTAACACCTTATATTCTGTTTGAGTAGCCTCCAACCTGATGGCATGAACATTGATCTTTTGAATTTCCAGTAATTGCAGCCCCCACTTCACCATTACCCCATTCCCATTTCCCTCTCTCATCTCATCTCCTTACCTGTCCATCACCTCCCTCTGTGCTCCTCCCCCCTTCCCTTTCTTCCATGGTCTTCTACCCTCTCCTAGATTCCCCCTTCAACAGCTCTTTATCCCTTTCACCCATCAACTTCCCAGCTCTTTACTTCACCCCTGCCCCTCTCACAGTTTCACCTATCACCTTGTACTTCTCCCACTCCTCCCCCCACCTTCTTGCTCTGACTTCTCATCTTTTTCCCCAGTCCAGATGAAGGGTCTCGGCCAAAATGTGGGCTATTTACTCTTTTCCATAGATGCTGCCTGGCCTGCTCAGTTCCTCTGGCATTTCGTGTGGGTTGCTTTTATTGATTCTAATCTGTTTATGAGATTCCCCACAGAAAATGAAATGGTGACATAAGTGTACTTTGATAATAAATTTACTTTGAACTTTAAAGTTTTTGGTGCATTAAAGGTAACATACAATCACCAAAACTTTTCAAGCTTTAAAATAATATTTTTTTTCCTTGAGACATTGTAAGTGTTGCTTACTTCGATGTACTCATGTTATTTTTGAATAATAATAATAATAAAGATTTGAAAAGAAAGAAAGAAGGTAACATACAAATAAAAAATACAGTTGTCGATATTGTTTAGTTGAATTGATTGAGTGTCACGACCAATTGTATCACTGTATGAGAATTGTAAGGCTTCCGACTGTAAGATCTTGCGAGCAGTACTGAGAGAATAATCATGGTTTGCAGAGACTTCAGCATTTGCAATCCACTCCACGATCGCCATGACCTGTCATCAGACAAAAGGTTACCACAGTACAGGAACAAGGATTGTTATACTGAGTAACAGCTTTTTCCCCAGGCTCTGGGACCTCTGAAGACCCTGCTACCATCTAGTACCACATTATTTATTACAGTGTCAGTAGCAGTATACTGTTGTATATTTAACTATATGTGTATATGCACTTTATGTCAACTTGTACATCTACAGAATATTTTTCTATTCTCTGTTAATATTTTTGTGGTAGGCCGAATAGGGGGACTAGGGGGACTAGGGGAACGCCATACTAGATCTAGTGTTAGGTAACGAACTGGGTCAGGTCACAGATCTCTCAGTGGGTGAGCATCTGGAGGACAGTGACTACCACTCCCTGGCCTTTAGCATTATCATGGAAAAGCTTAAGATCAGAGAGGACAGGAAAATTTTTAATTGGGGAAGGGCAAATTATGAGGCTATAAAGCTAGAACTTGTGGGTGTGAATTGGGATGACGTTTTTGCAGGGAAATGTACTATGGACATGCGGTCGATGTTTAGGGATCTCTTGTAGGATGTTAGGGATAAATTTGTCCCGGTGAGGAAGATAAAGAATGGCAGGGCGAAGGAACCATGGGTGACAAGTGAGTTGGAAAATCTAGTCAGGTGGAAGAAGGCAGTATATATGAGGTTTAGGAAGCAAGGATCAGATGGGTCTATTGAGGAATATAGGGTAGCAAGCAAGGAGCTTAAGAAGGGGCTGAAAAGAGCAAGAAGGGGGCATGAGAAGGCCTTGGCGAGTAGGGTGAAGGAAAACCCCAAGGCATTCTTCAATTATGTGAAGAACAAAAGGATGACAGGAATGAAGGTAGGACCGATTAGAGATAAAGGTGAGAAGATGTGCCTGGAAGCTGTGGAAGTGAGCAAGGTCCTCAATGAATACTTCTCTTCAGTATTCACCATTGAGAGGGAACTTGATGACGGTGAGGACAATGTGAGTGAGGTTCATGTTCTGTAGCATGTTGATATTAAAGGGGAGGAGGTGCTGGAGTTGTTAAGTCCCTGGGGCCTGACGCAATATTCCCCAGGCTGCTCCATGAGGCGAGGGAAGAGATTGCTGAGCCTCCGGCTAGGATCTTTATGTCCTCGTTGTCCACGGGAATGGTACCAGAAGATTAGAGGGAGGCGAATGTTGTCCCCTTGTTCAAAAAAGGTAGTAGGGATAGTCCGGGTAATTATAGACCAGTGAGCCTTACGTCTGTGGTGGGAAAGCTGTTGGAAAAGATCCTTAGAGATAGGATCTATGGGCATTTAGAGAATCATGGTCTGATCAGGGACAGTCAGCACGGCTTTGTGAAGGGCAGATCGTGTCTAACAAGCCTGATAGAGTTCTTTGAGGAGGTGACCAGGCATATAGATGAGGGTAGTTCAGTGGATGTGATTTATATGGATTTTAGTAAGGCATTTGTCAGGGTTCCACACGGCAGAGAGTCGTGGTGGAAGGAGTACATCCGGATTGGAGGGTTGTGACAAAGGGTCTGGGACCTCTACTTCTCGTGATTTTTATTAACGACCTGGATGTGGGGGTAGAAGGGTGAGTTGGCAAGTTTGCAGATGACACAAAGGTTGGTGGTGTTGTAGATAGTGTAGAGGATTGTCGAAGATTGTAGAGAGACATTGATAGGATGCAGAAGTGGGCTGAGAAGTGGCAGATGGAGTTCGACCCAGTGGAGTGTGAGGTGGTACACTTTGGAAGGACAAACTCCAAGCAGAGTACAAAGTAAATTGCAGGATACTTGGTAGTGTGGAGGAGCAGAGGGACCTGGGGGTACAGAGATCCCTAAAAAAGTTGCCTCACAGGTAGATAGGGTAGTTAAGAAAGCTTATGGGGTGTTAGCTGTTATAAGTCGAGGATAGAGTTTAAGAGTTGCAAGGTAATGATACAGCTCTATAAAACTCTAGTTAGGCCACACTTGGAGTACTGTGTCCAGTTCTGGTCGCCTCACTATAGGAAGGATGTGGATGCATTGGAAAGGGTACAGAGGAGATTTACCAGGATGCTGTCTGGTTTAGAGAGTATACATTATGATCAGAGATTAAGGGAGCTAGGGCTTTACTCTTTGGAGAGAAGGAGGATGAGAGGAGACATGATAGAGGTATACAAGATATTAAGAGGAATAGATAGAATGGATAGCCAGCTCCTCTGCCCCAGGGCACCACTGCTCAATACAAGAGGACGTGGCTTTAAGGTAAGGGGTGGGAAGTTCAAGGGGGATATTAGAGGAAGGTTTTTTTACTCAGAGAGTGGTTGGTGCGTGGAATGCACTGCCTGAGTCAGTGGTGGAGGCAGATACACTAGTGAAATTTAAGAGACTACTAGACAGGTATATGGAGGAATTTAAGGTGGGGGGTTATATGGGAGGCAGGGTTTGAGGGTTGGCACAACATTGTGGGCCGAACTATTCTATGTTCTAATATTATTTTATATGCTATATGTGAAATGTGTACTGTGTTTTGTCTCTTGGTTCCAGAGGAATGTTGTTTCGTCTAGCTGTATATATGTGTACAATTGAATAACAATAAACTTGAACTTGGACTTGATATAGGGAAATTTTCCAGGAAAAGATTTATTCTTTGCATCAATCATACATCTTAAAAAAAATTTAATTGACTTGTGCAAAGAACGCAATGGCCTTTACTGCGGTCATTTAGTTTACCTTGAGAGTAGAAAAGTGATTGCAAATTTGGAACTCTTTTAGTGAGATTTTGAATATTCTCTCAGTGATGAGGTGGAGAAGCCGGATGAATGGAATTACAAGAAGCAGGATGCTTCTTGGAAGTGAAGCATTAACTCTGTTCCTCTTTCCATGGATGAAACTTGACCTGATGAGTATTTCCGGGATATTCTACATTTCCAGTGTCTGTAGTTTTTTCGACTTTCACAACTATAGAACAATAGAATTTCAAATGGTTTGAAAAGCTTTCAAGTTTTATTGAATACAAAAGTTGATAATGGATAAATGTTTGGTTTCATTTTGATCTTATTTCTGTATTTTAAAGACTGTAAGTCAGTTAACTCTATTTATAGATTTCTGACGCAATCTGGAAGAGTTCAGGAAACTGCACTCCCCCTTCCATGATTTTCCATTCATTAGTCTTAATAACAAGCAGTACATTTCTGCTTTAATTACTTAGGACCAAAGTGTGATTAACTGTAAAAGTGTTACTGGATTCTGGAGATCACCAAAGAGCTTTTGAAGAGGTAGAATTGAACTATTCTATTTCCTTCCCTCCAAATACTGACAAATTCTATCAGTCTCCAGTATTCCAATATATATTTGAATCCTTTTGTTCGTCGAAGTTCTACATTCCCAAATCCCACAATCCCTGTCAATGGTTCTAAGTTCCCAGGTCTCAGACCCAATTCTGCCTAATCTCCAAAACATCAAAAAATGTCAAACATTCAAATTGTTGAATTTTTCTGCTTGTGTGGAACTTTAATGTAGGTTCTTTAATCTTGGTTATCTGTCTTCACTGTGATTATCATAGCTTCTGCAACCTGGATTTAATTTTGACCTCTAATGCTGTTCATGTGGTGTTTGCACATTTTCTGTGACAGGTGTTCCAGTTTCATCTCACATTCTAAGGCTGGTAAGTTAATTGGAAATTGAAAGTTGTTCTTAGAGTGTGGGTCTGGCAGATACTTAAGGGAATGAAGAAAAATGGGACCAGTGTAGAATTAATGTACATTGATGCTTGATGGTCAGTGCAGACTCAACTGGATGAAAAGCTCAGTAGGAACTTAAGTGCACACATTTATTTAAGGGTTGTATTCTTTCACTTTGTTTGTTTATACATTTGGTAGAGGTGTATATGAATAACAGAATGTTAGAAGCATGAAAGGTTACTAGCTTAACTTTTCATTCAAATTGTGGTCTGATGTATTAACCCTACAGAACTGCTTTGTCATTGTATCACTCTTCAGAAACAAATCCAATTATCTCTTGAACACAAACTACTTCAATAACCTACTTCAAAGCCCTCCTTTGGTAATGTAAGCCACAGGTCCATTATCCTTTGATGAAAAAGTTACGCCCGATTCACTTATTTCCAACTTGCATCTCTAGGGCTCAAAACTTTTCATCAGAGGGAACAATTATAGAAATTATTCATAATCTTGAAATATCATTTTGATCACCTGGAAGTCTCCAACTTCAGAATGAAAACAAGTGAAACTTATTTCATGTTTTCTCTTAACTTGAATTCCAGGGAACCAGAATTCCAGTTTCCCACCTCTATCCTCAAGGGCAATGAGAAATGAAACTAGAGGGAAAGGGATTAAGAGCAAAAATACATATGACCAAGCACTGTGAATCTAACAGATTCACAAATATAATGGCTTTCTTGGGATGGTCGTAATTTGTATTCACCAGATTCGATGAGCACTAAAAGAACATGTGTAAAACTGACATCTTTCCATGTTTTTCATATTTCAAATGAGCGTATGATGCATATTTTAATTTCTATCCCTCATTTATTATTTAGTCTTGCAGTGAAGTGCTGAATTTTTATTAAAATTAATATAACACCAACTGTTGATAAACAAATTAATGGCACTAGACAGGAGACATGCAAATGAGGAATGGAGATCAAGAAGAACTGGAAGAACAAGAAAGGTGAAAATCAATCACCGTGAGAAATTTTACTGCTAAATTCCGGCCTCATATTATCACAATGAAGAAATGTCCCAACTGAACAGCAAGAACAGGTCAAGATCCAAATAAAAACACAAAATGCTAGAAATATTGAGCAGTTCAGGAGGCATATGCAGAAGGATTCAGACCCTGATTCAGATTCACTTATTTATCACATATATATATAAACATACAGTGAAACGCACCACTAGCATTGACAAACAGCACGACATGCTGGGGGCAGCTCTCAAGTGTCGCTATAAATCCTAGTGCCAACATATGATGCCCACAATAAGAGTTAACCAATCAGCTGAGATACCTTTCTTCCTGAAAAGCCAATGACCAGAAAAGTTAAACTTTTTTTTTCTCTCTTTATATTTCAAATTTCCAGCAAATGCTGCCATCGGTATTGAGGATTGGTGGGTTCTGAGGTGACTAATGAGGATAAGGTATGAAATGCAGACTCATTCACTGCGGGGCAGGAAAATCTGCCAGTTTGTTGTGAATAGTTTGTGAGATGGTGTGTTCCTTCTGCCACTTAATCAGAGTCCCCACCCACCCCAGACAACCTCTCTTCTTTCACCCCAACCTCCATGCTCACCCCCCAACTATTGGGCAGATGATAGAAAAACCTGAAAGCACATACCAGAAGGCTTACAGACAGCCTCTGTGCTGCTTTTATAAGGCTATTGAACAATCTCTTAGTATGATAAGATGGACCCTTGACCTTAAAGTCTACCTCATTGTGCCCTTGCACCTGATGCTGCAGGGATAAAACTTGCATGATGTGCCTTATAATCTGACTCTTCAGCAATACTGAGACACTCTCCCAGAAGGCTGAACATAACCACTGTGGCCTGGGTTATCCAAACTAGTAGTGCTATTTGAAAGCTTAAAAATTCTTAAAACAAAGTTATGAGAAGTTGTTCATTGAGTTTTCAAACATCAAAACATTCACTGGCAATTCTGATCTCTACCTATGCTGCTATTAAAATGTGCCTGAATAGTGTGATACCTTCTACAGTTTTAGATTGGGCATTCATTTATCGTGGTTGTCCTATTTCATATGTGTGACATAATCCTGCTGTCTGTTCTGATACTCCTGGGAATCTCATTTTAAAATTTAAATAACCTGACTCTGACCCGGATCTAGGCCGTACCCTCCAAATATATGGACCTGCCTCTCGGTTTTTTTGCACTACCTTACTTCCCATTTTTCTATTTTCCATTTATGATTTATAATTTAAATTTTTAATATTTACTAATTTTACTATTTTTAATATTTAATATTTGTAATCCAGGGAGCGGAAAGCGCAGAATCAAATATCGCTGTGATGATTGTACATTCTAGTATCAATTGTTTGGCGACAATAAAGTATAATAAAGTATAAAGTATAGAAAGTATAAATAGTAGAAAAAATCTGTGCATTTAAAATATAACACGCAGTTAGTGGAAGGGAATGGCAAATGCAGTCCTGCCAATGTCTATATCATAATTTACCAGTGATATTCAGTGATACTGGGCATTTTATTATCATGGCCCTTAAGATAGTCTTGATGGTTAGTTCCCCTGTGATTCAGGGGTCAATGACAAACATGTGAATAAGCATTTTTTAAATAAGTTGGTGGTTATTTGAATGTGAAATGTTTGAGCTTGCAGATTATGCTCAAAATGTTGGTACATATCTGCATTTAAGAGAACATAAGACCATATATAAGATATAAGACTAGTTCTTGCTAGATTTGATCCAGCATAACTGTTCCTTTGGTGATTTCAATATTGAGACTACTTATCAGTGATCATTTTACAGATGGGCAACCCTCTTTAGATGATATTTCAAGATTCTATCCTTTTATTTCTACAAGTCTTGAAAGTATAGTGTGTTTGTTATATACAAGATTTTAAGGGAGAGGAGGTGTTGGAGTTGTTAAAATACATTAGGACAGATAAATTCCCGGGGCTTGACGGAATATTCCCCAGGCTGCTCCACGAGGCGAGGGAAGAGATTGCTGAGCCTCTGGCTAGGATCTTTATGTCCTCGTTGTCCACAGGAATGGTACCAGAGGATTGGAGGGAGGCAAATGTTGTCCCCTTGTTCAAAAAAGGTAGTAGGGATAGTCCGGGTAATTATAGACCAGTGAGCCTTACGTCTGTGGTGGGAAAGCTGTTGGAAAAGATTCCTAGAGATAGGATCTATGGGCATTTAGAGAATCATGGTCTGATCAAGGACAGTCAGCATGGCTTTGTGAAGGGCAGATTGTGTCTAACAAGCCTGATAGAGTTCTTTGAGGAGGTGACCAAGCATATAGATGAGGGTAGTGCAGAGGATGTGATCTACATGGATTTTAGTAAGGCATTTGACAAGGTTCCACACAGTAGGCTTAGTCAGAAAGTCAGAAGGTATGGGATCCAGGGATGTTTGGCCAGGTGGATTCAGAATTGGCTTGGCTGCAGAAGGCAGAGGGTCGTGGTGGAGGGAGTACATTCAGATTGGAGGGTTGTGACTAGTGGTGTCCCACAAGGATCTGTTCTGGGACCTCTACTCTTCGTGATTTTTATTAACGACCTGGATGTGGGGGTAGAAGGGTGGGTTGGCAAGTTTGCAGATGACAATGGTTGGTGGTGTTGTAGATTGTGTAGAGGATTGTAAAAGATTGCAGAGAGACATTGATAGAATGCAGAAGAGGGCTGAGAAGTGGCAGATGGAGTTAATCCGGAGAAGTGTGAGATGGTACACTTTGGAAGGACAAACTCCAAGGCAGAGTACAAAGTAAATGACAGGATACTTGGTAGTGTGGAGGAGCAGAGGGACCTGGGGGTACATGTCCACAGATCACTGAAAGTTGCCTCACATGTAGATAGAGTAGTTAAGAAAGCTTATGGGGTGTAAGCTTTCATGAGTCGAGGGATAGAGTTTAAGAGTCGCGATGTAATGATGCAGCTCTATAAAACTCTGGTTAGGCCACACTTAGAGTACTGTGTCCAGTTCTGGTTGCCTCACTATAGGAAGGATGTGGAAGCATTGGAAAGGGTACAGAGGAGATTTACCAGGATGCTGTCTGGTTTAGAGAGTATGCATTATGATCAGAGATTAAGGGAGCTAGGGCTTTACTCTTTGGAGAGAACGAGGATGAGAGGAGACATGACAGAGGTGTACAAGATATTAAGAGGAATAGATAGAGTGGATAGCCAGCGCCTCTTCCCCAGGGCACCACTGCTCAATACAAGAGGACATGGCTTTAAGATAAGGGGTGGGAAGTTCAAGGGGGTTATTAGAGGAAGGTTTTTTACTCAGAGGGTGGTTGGTGCGTGGAATGCGCTGCCTGAGTCAGTGGTAGAGGCAGACACACTAGTGAAATTTAAGAGACTACTAGACAGGTATATGGAGGAATTTAAGGTGGGAGGGTTATATGGGAGGCAGGGTTTGAGGGTCAGCACAACATTGTGGGCCGAAGGGCCTGTAATGTGCTGTACTATTTTATGTTCTACGTACAGTATTTCAGGAGGTAATAGAATAGCTGGTTTCAACTTTGGCTGGAAACAAAATGATGTAATGCTGTAGATTCTTGATGCTTTATATGATATTGGAACGGCAAAATGCAAGATTTGGAGAGGGTCCAGAGGAGATTCACAAGGATGATTCCAGGAATTAAAGTGTGATCATACGAGGAACATTTGATGGCTCTGTGTCTGTTCTCACTTGAATTCAGAGGGATGAGGGTGGATCTTATTGAAAGCTTTCAAATGTTGAAAGGCCGAGACAGAGTAGATGTGGTAAGGATGTTCCCCATGTTGGGAGAGTCATGTGATGATAATAAACTAATTTACACAGATGAAGTGTGTACTCTGGACATATGGACTGAAAGTATCAACATTGTAAAGGCTCCTCCAAATGTCAGAGCTTCCTAGAGAAAGCAGAGATTGAAGATGAATTTCACCATTTCTTTCAATGCATCAGCACAGTTTTTAATATTTTGAGGTAAAGTGTATTTGAATACTAAGTTCCTGGTTATTCCTCTCCATAGATGCTGCCCAACCTGCTGAGTTCCATCATGCATGTCTCACTTTAATTTCCAGCATCTGCAGAATCTCTCCTGACTTTAAACTAATGTATCTTCTTCTAGGCCAACACCTGTAGCTTTGAAGACTTAGTTACATTCAATTGGCTATGCTGGGCAGGCCAGGGATCACACGTGCAGTATTTTGCTTTGGATACCAAGATTCAATTGCATAGAAGTACACAACTGTAGAAATCCAACCCTACACTTAATGTTAGCTCATCCAAAACATCAATGATCAAATTCTAAACTATATTAAATCCATTCAACTATTGTCCCCACATCTGGTGCCTTGCACTGGCTCTCAGCCTAGTAATGCTTCTAAAAGTTCTCATCCTTGTTTTTCAAGCCCATGTATGATGCTATCTCTGCTATCGTATCCAACTCTAGAAGCCACAGAGATATCTGTGCTTCTCTCATGCTGGCCTCTTTCCCATCACTGCATTTAGTCACTTCACCACTGGCAGCCTTAATTCAGCTACAAAGAACCTAAGGAATTAGGGAATATAAATGCTAAATAGATCTTTTATACAAGAGATTTAGAGTTTAAAAACTGGAAAAAATTGTTGTAAATAGTCATGAACACTTATCCAGAATAGTGTGCATGGTTTTGGTCCCCTTACTTAAGGATACGTTGTCCAATAGAAAGTCACCAAGCTAATTTCAAAACAAGGGGATTGTCCACTCACAAGAAACTGAAGAAGTTGAATCAGTTTTCTTTGTTGTTTAGAAGAATGAGGGGGTGATCTTATTGAAACATCTAAGATCCTAAAACAGCATGAGAGGGCTGATGTTAAGATGTTTCCACACAAGAGGCATAGTTACGAGATTAGGGCATGGTCACTTAACACTAAGTACAGGTATTTTTTATAGCAGAGTGTGGTGAACAAGCCTGTGGAATTCTCTGAGGGCTGTGGGTAGATCGGTGGGATATTTAAAGGGCTTTTAGGACTAGCAGGGAAGAAGAACTGAGGCCCTAAAATCGATCTATAACTGATCCCTATCCTGCATGATGTGCCTTGCACAAAACCATGTTGACTGTCCTGACCTCCTTACATTATTAACATTGGATCATGCCCAGAAACGAGCCTCTTCGGCGTAATTATAAAAATAATCAGGGTGGAACAGCGACAGAGCTAGTAGAACTGATGCCTCACATTGTCAGAGACCTGGGTTCCGACCCGACCTCAGCGGCTCTCTATCTGTAGTTTATACATGGGTTTAACTAGATGGTTTCCCTGTGGATGCTCTAATTTCCTCCCACATCCCATAGGCCTATGGGTTGATAGGTCTAATAGCCATAGTAAATGGCATCCACTCAAGGAAGAAGTAGAGGGCCCTCAGTTTATCCTGACATGCGATTGTGTAAAGGGATTGTACGTCCATAGTAAAGATAAATGGGTTTGCTTTCAGTAGTAGGGGGTTTAAGATGTATCACAGATACAAGTGGAAAGGGGCTGGAAGAAGCATGTATGGTAGGGCAAGAGCACGACTGACTAAACAATTCTAGAATTTTCTGTTATTTGACATATCCAGCATCTGCAGTTTTCCTTATTTGCATTTACCTGTTCAATATGCAATGCCCATCATCAAGGCTAACAAACAAGAATGCATTCTGATGGATTTGCTTAGCTCAGAACCAAGGGAAGCAGTTTATTCAGATTATTAGTGGATTGTTTATCTTTTATTTTAAAGTGTCAGGGTTTATTAAAGAGAGATTTCAGCAACTTGCAACTTCGTCTGCAATTGATTGCACCTAATGGATTGTTACGTGAAAGTGTCTGGTAGTTCAGCTGTGGCATTATTTTGAAAGTGATAGGAAACCTAGATTATGCTCACTGCATATAGTTCAGTGCAATGGCATAAACGTACAATAGAGATCTATGTATGAATAACCTAATGTTGTAACTATCAGTCACAGGAGAAGGCCATTCAGCCCATTGGTCCATGCTTGCACATTAGTTCCATTAGTCCTATTCCCCCTTTCCTTATTTCGCTGTAGCCTTACATCTTATTCTTTCTCACATGTCCAACAACTTGCCTTTGACTGTTTTAAGACCATAAGATATAGGAGCAGAATCAGGCCATTTGGCCCATCAAGTCTGCTCAACCATTCCACCATGGCTGATTTGTTATCCCCCTCAATCCCATTCTCCTGCCTTCTCCACATAACCTTTGACACCCTGACTAATCAAGAACCTATCAACCTTCGCTTTAATTATATCCAATGTCTCCAGAGCCACCTGTGACAACGAATTCTGCAGATTCTTCTGCCTAAAGAAATTCCTCCTCATCTCTGTTCTAAAAGGAAATCCTTGTATTCTGAGACTGTTCTCTCTGGCCTAAATCTCCCACACTATAGGAATCATCTTCTCCACATCCACTCTATCTAGCCCTTTTAATATTTGATCAGCTTCAATGAGATCCTCCCTCATTTTTCTAAACTCCAGCAAGTATAGGTCCAGAGCCATCAAGCGCTCCTCATATATTAACCCTTTTCATTCCCGGGTTCATTCTTATGAACTTCCTCTGGACACACTCCAGTGGCAGCACATCCTTTCTTAGACAAGAGGCCCAAGGTTTTGCCACATATTTACAATAAGGGGCAATTTACAGTGTTCATTTCACCTACAAAATGCATTCTTCTATGGGATGTGGGAGGAAATCAGAACACCCAGAGAATGTACGAACTCTGCACAGACACCACCTCAATCTCCATTGGTTTGAAGCTGAAAAGTAAACTACTGAGAAACCATGACACATCACTAGGCCAAGCTGGTGCAAGGTTCTGAAGTACATTTTTGTGCTGCATTAGCAAACTAGAATACATTTAAAATACAACAGATTTGAGCTCAGAAAGCTTAAAATCAAATATTTTGTGTTCTTTTACATGAGTTCAAGATTTATTTTGTCTAAAATTAAGACAAGGCTGGTCCAGTCTCAAACATTGGGGCCCAGGGTTGGAACTGCAAGATTCCACTGACTGTGTTAGTAACTTCATGCACTTCAAGGTACATGAATTCCAATAAACAGGAAATTGTGGGACCCTTTAAAAGTTTCTCATATTAAAGGTTATTTAGCTTATTCAAAATCTGGTAAAAGTAATGAAATTAGCCTTTCAAATGGTTTTGAAGATTTTCATTAAAAATCTAATTAGGTGACTAACTAAATATTCATTTTTTTGGTAACAAAATTGTTCAACCACATTAATAAATCATGCTGGCAGTTCTAAATACATCAAGGAATATTTTTGCTTACTAAAAGGTCAGTTCAGTTTTATTATAGCTGTCCAATTGCACTGGATCATGGAAAATATCATGTTTGTAATTAAGTTAATCATTCTTTTCAGGGAGAAATTTGAAACAGCACTTGTTAAGTTACGGTTCAAGTGCATTTTGGGTGCAAACATCCAAAGGCAGAAATACTACCCTGTAGTGTTTAGTTCATTGTAGTGACTTTGCTGACTTCTGTACTCTGTGACTTCACTTTTCATCAGCAAATAAAAGCATCTCATAAAATATTGAAAAGCACACTGTTTACTCAAAAATAGCCCACTGGACACATCAAAGAAAAAGTGATAACTGATTTGAAAAGATTCCATTCCAGTTAAACTCCACTGATTTCCTCCCTAACCTTGAACAAAGATACTACGATGGCCACAGCTGCCTCTAGAGCTGGCACAATAGAAAACAGCATTTTATAATAATGTCATTGTCTGAGATAAAGTCAAATCGCTGTTTTCGTGATATCCTTTGGGGGAAGAGGAGGAAATCACTCACCTCTCTGGACAAAGTGTCATACTAACACTGTGGCTCAGTTTATCCATGGGGAACTTCTGCTAACTGCATAAGCTTGAAGATGAAAAAGTTAAATTGCAGAACTCACTAACTAAAAATAATAATACAATCTCTTACAGATAAGATTAAGAATATAATCTCTCTCTTCGAGCAGCTACCATTGGGTAGGTAGTGGAGGGGTCTTGGGTTCCATGCTGCCAGGTTTGGGAGTAGTTGCTGCTCTGTAGCCATTGGGTTCCTGAACTAGAGGCACTCACCTCAGTGCTGAACTGACCCCGTGGCTGTGGACTCACTTTTGGGAACACTGCAGTTCATGCTATTTACATTATTTGTTTACTATTTATTGTTAGCTTTAAGGTAAGGTAAAGGTAAGGTAAGGGGTGGGAAGTTCAAGGGGGATATTAGAGGAAGGTTTTTTACTCAGAGAGTGGTTGGTGCGTGGAATGCACTGCCTGAGTCAGTGGTGGAGGCAGATACACTAGTGAAAGTTAAGAGACTACTAGACAGGTATATGAAAGAATTTAAAGTGGGGGGTTATATGGGAGGCAGGGTTTAAGGGTCAGCACAACATTGTGGGCCGAAGGGCCTGTACTGTGCTGTACTGTTCTATGTTCTATATATGCACAATTTTTAAAATTTTTTTCGCACATTAGATGTGTGTCAGTTTTTGTTGTGTGGGTTTTTCATAGATTCTACTGTTTCTTTGATTTGTGATTGCTTGCAAAAAATGAAACTCCAGTTTGTATATGATATGCATACTTTGATAATAAATGTACTTTGAAATTTGAACATTGAACAAGTCAAAGACCAGACCTTTGTGACAGCCTGAAGCCACAAACAACAACCTTTCAATGAAGCCGGGTAAGAAAGCATGGAACTTAAGAACTAAGTAGGAAGAAGCCTGCTTCACCATTCACCTCCCTCTCCTTTCTAGATCTTTCTGTCTCTGTCTCTGGAGACAGCTTATCCACTGATGTCTACTATAAGCCTACTGACTCTCACAGCTATCTGGACTATTCCTCTTCTCACCCTGTCTCTTGCAAAAACACCATCCCCTTCTCGCAATTCCTCCGCCTCCACCGCATCTGCTCTCAGGATGACGCTTTTCATCCTAGGACGAGGGAGATGTCTTCCTTTTTTAAAGAAAGGGGCTTCCCTTCCGCCACTACCAACTCTGCTCTTAAACGCATCTTCCCCATTTCACGTACATCTGCTCTCACTCCATCCCCCTGCCACCCCACTAGGAATAGGATTCCCCTGGTCCTCGCCTACCACCCCACCAGCCAACATATTATTCTCCGTAACTTCCACCACCTCCAACGGGATCCCACCACTAAGCACATCTTTCCCTCCCCACCTCTCTCTGCATTCCACAGGGATCGCTCCCTACGCAACTCCCTTGTCCATTCGTCCCCCCCATCCCTCCCCACTGATCTCCCTCCTGGCACTTATCCGTGTAAGCGGAACAAGTGCTATACATGCCCTTACACTTCCTCCCTTACCACCATTCAGGGCCCCAAACAGTCCTTCCAGGTGAGGCAACACTTCACCTGTGAGTCAACTGGGGTGATATACTGCGTCCGGTGCTCCCGATGGGGCCTTTTATATATTGGCGAGACCCGACGCAGACTGGGAGACCGCTTTGCTGAACATCTATGCTCTGTCCGCCAGAGAAAGCAGGATCTCCCAGTGGCCACACATTTTAATTCCACATCCCATTCCCATTCTGACATGTCTATCCACGGCTTCCTCTACTGTAAAGATGAAGCCACACTCAGGTTGGAGGAACAACACCTTATATTCCGTCTGGGTAGCCTCCAACCTGATGGCATGAACATTGACTCCTCTAACTTCCGCTAAGGCCCCACCTCCCCCTCGTACCCCATCTGTTACTTATTTTTATGCACACATTCTTTCTCTCACTCTCCTTTTTCTCCCTCTGTCCCTCTGAATATACCCCTTGCCCATCCTCTGGGTTCCCCCCCCCCTTGTCTTTCTTCCCGGACCTCCTGTCCCATGATCCTCTCGTATCCCCTTTTGCCTATCACCTGTCCAGCTCTTGGCTCTATCCCTCCCCCTCCTGTCTTCTCCTATCATTTTGGATCTCCCCCTCCCCCTCCAACTTTCAAATCCCTTACTCACTCTTCCTTCAGTTAGTCCTGACGAAGGGTCTCGGCCTGAAACGTCGACTGCACCCCTTCCTACAGATGCTGCCTGGCCTGCTGCGTTCACCAGCAACTTTGATGTGTGTCACCATTCACTGATGCCAGATCAGACCTTGGCTTTAAATTTACATTCCTACTAGTTTCCATAACTCAACTCATCCAAAACTCTCTCTGAACCTTGAACGTATTCAATGGCTCCACCTCCATTGTTTTAGGAGTTACAAAGATTCACCAGCGTCCTTTAGAGGAACTGCCACCTCAACTACATCTTAAATGGGCAACCCCTTATTTTGAAACTATGCTCCTCAGTTCCAGATTCCCCCATGTTAAGTGAGAAAACAAACACACTTCAAGTTGCACAGAGGGAAAAAATCTCTGTGATAGAGTGGTGACCAAAGTTTTGGTGTTTGGGAAATAGATGATACTTCATCATAGTTAATCTGCCTGCAAGAGTGTAAACAGAGGAAACTGAGTGAAGTTTTGGAAAAAAGAAAGAAAAACATGCCACAAATGTGACCATAAAGCAGCTGGAGGAACTCTGAAATTAATAAATAAAGATGAAAATCCTCAGCTAGCATCAATGGAGAGAGAAAATCTGAGTTAATCTTAAATGTGGATAATCTTAACCCTGAGTTGGCTGCTTATAACATAGTCATAGTCATACTTTATTGATCCCAGGGGGAAATTGGTTTACATAATTTACAGTTGCACCATAAATAATAAATAGTAATAGAACCATAAATAGTTAAATAGTAATATGTAAATTATGCCAGTAAATTATGAAATAAGTCCAGGACCAGTCTATCGGCACAGGGTGTCAGACCCTCCAAGGGAGGAGTTGTAAAGTTTGATGGCCACAGGCAGGAATGACTTCCTATGACGCTCTGTGCTGCATCTTGGAGGAATGAGTCTCTGGCTGAATGTACTCCTGTGCTCACCCAGTACATTATGTAGTGGATGGGAGACATTGACCAGGATGGCATGCAACTTAGACAGCATCCTCTTTTCAGACACTGCCGTGAGAGAGTCCAGTTCCATCCCTACAACATCACTGGCCTTTCGAATAAGTTTGTTGATTCTGTTGGTGTCTGCCACCCTCAGCCTGCTGCCCCAGCACACAACAGCAAACATGATCACACTGGCCACCACAGACTCATAGAACATCCTCAGCATCGTCCGGCAGATGTTAAAGGACCTCAGTCTCCTCAGGAAATAGAGACAGCTCTGACCTTTCTTGTAGACAGCCTCAGTGTTCTTTGACCAGTCCAGTTTATTGTCAATTCGTATCCTCAGGTATTTGTAATCCTCCACCATGTCCACACTGACCCCCTGGATGAAAACAGGGGTCACCAGTACCTTAGCTCTCCTCAGGTCTACCACCAGCTCCTTAGTCTTTTTCACATTAAGTTGCAGATAATTCTGCTCACACCATGTGACAAAGTTTCCTACAGTAGCCCTGTACTCGACTAGGAAAGAGTACCGCAGGAAGTAGCAAGAGTAGGCAGGGTATTTAACTTATTTTTTCCTGCAATGAACCTAAAATTTTTGGTATCCATAATATTTAAATCTATCAATCACCATCTTTAATGTACTAAGTGAATGAACGTTTACAGCCCTCTTAGAAAATTCCAAGATTCACTACCCTCAGGATAAATATATTTCTTCTCCTTTCGGTTCCCAAAGTGTGACCTCGTAATTTGATACCATGACTACCGGCCTAACAGATACTGAAAGGCCTAGATAGTATGGACATGAAAAGGATATTTCCGATAGTGTGAGAGTCTAGGACCAGAGGGCACGGCCTCCTGGTATGAAATTGGTGGGCTGACAGACCTGTTTTCGGACAGTATCTCTCCATCAATCAATAACTATATACTTACTTAGGAAACAAACCTGTTCCACATACATTTTTCAGATGCAGTTTCAGCAGAGCCCCTTATGTAATTGGAGCAAGATGTTGCCACCTTTGTACTCAAATCCTCTTTGCCTACTCATGAATATACAAATTAGAATCAGGCCTTGCGAGCTTGCCTTGCGACTCAAAGTTGGTCTGACTGTAACCGTAACTCTCCCATCCATTTACTGTACTTGGCTTATCAATATTGAGCCAAATTTAGTCACGTTTAATAAGGTGTAAATAATTTTATAAGACCATGAGACATAGGAGCAGAATTAGGCAATTTGGTCCAACAAGTCTGCTCTGCCATTCAATCATTCCTATGAAAGGTGGGGGAGTAGCATTGCTTGTTAGGGAAAATATTACAGCAGTGCTCAGGCAGGACAGATTAGAGGGCTTGTCTACTGAGTCCTTATGGGTGGAGCTGAGAAACAGGAAAGGTATGGCCACATTAGTGGGATTGTATTACAGACCACCCCATAGTCAACGAGACTTGGAAGAGCAAATCTGCAGAGAGATAGCAGGCAACTGCAGGAAACATAAAGCTGTGGTGGTAGGGGATTTTAATTTTCCATACATTGATTGGGACTCCCATACTTTTAGGGGTCTAGATGGTTTAGAGTTTGTAAAATGTGTTCAGGAAAGTTTTCTAAATCAATATATAGAGGGACCAACTAGAGGGGATGCAATATTGGATTTCCTGTTAGGAAATGAATTAGGGCAAGTGACAGAAGTCTGTGTAGGGGAGCACTTTGGTTCCAGTGATCATAACACCATTAGTTTCAATTTGATCACGGACAAGGATAGACCTGGTCCTAGGGCTGAGGTTCTGAACTGGAAGAAGGCCAAATTTGAAGAAATGAGAAAGGATCTAAAAAGCGTGGATTGGGACAGGTTGTTCTCTGGCAAAGATGTGATTGGTAGGTGGGAAGCCTTCAAAGGGGAAATTTTGAGAGTGCAGGGTTTGTATGTTCCTGTCAGGATTAAAGGCAAATTGAATAGGAATAAGGAACCTTGGTTCTCAAGGGATATTGCAACGCTGATAAAGAAGAAGAGGGAGTTGTATGAAATGTATAGGAAACAGGGGGTAAATCAGGTGCTTGAGGAGTATAAGAAGTGCAAGAAAATACTTAAGAAAGAAATCAGGAGGGCTAAAAGAAGACATGAGGTTGCCTTGGCAGTCAAAGTGAAGGATAATCCAAAGAGCTTTTACAAGTATATTAAGAGCAAAAGGATTGTAAGGCATAAAATTGGTCCTCTTGAAGATCAGAGTGGTCGGCTTTGTGCGGAACCAAAAGAAATGGGGGAGATCTTAAATAGGTTTTTTGCGTCTGTATTTACTAAGGAAGCTGGCATGAAATCTATGGAATTGAGGGAATCAAGTAGTGAGATCATGGAAACTGTACAGATTTAAAAGGAGGAGGTGCTTGCTGTCTTGAGGAAAATTAAAGTGGATAAATCCCTGGGACCTGACAGAGTGTTCCCTCAGACCTTGAAGGAGACTAGTGTTGAAGTTGCAGGGGCCCTGGCAGAAATATTTAAAATGTCGCTGTCTACGGGTGAAGTGCCGGAGGATTGGAGAGTGGCTCATGTTGTTCCGTTGTTTAAAAAAGGATCGAAAAGTAATTCGGGAAATTATAGGCCGGTGAGTTTAACGTCAGCAGTAGGTAAGTTATTGGAGGGAGTACTAAGAGACAGAATCTACAAGCATTTGGATAGACGGGCTTATTAGGGAGAGTCAACATGGCTTTGTGCGTGGTAGGTCATGTTTGACCAATCTGTTGGAGTTTTTCGAGGAGGTTACCAGGAAAGTGGATGAAGGGAAGGCAGTGGATATTGTCTACATGGACTTCAGTAAGGCCTTTGACAAGGTCCCGCATGGGAGGTTAGTTAGGAAAATTCAGTCACTAGGTATACATGGAGAGGTGGTAAATTGGATTAGACATTGGCTCGATGGAAGAAGCCAGAGAGTGGTGGTAGAGAATGGCTTCTCTGAGTGGAGGCCTGTGACTAGTGGTGTGCCACAGGGATCAGTGCTGGGTCCATTGTTATTTGTCATCTATATCAATGATCTGGATGATAATGTGGTAAATTGGATCAGCAAGTTTGCTGATGATACAAAGATTGGAGGTGTAGTAGACAGTGAGGAAGGTTTTCAGGGCCTGCAGAGGAACTTGGACCAGCTGGAAAAATGGGCTGAAAAATGGCAGATGGAGTTTAATACTGACAAGTGTGAGGTATTGCACATTGGAAGGACAAACCAACGTAGAACATTCAGGGTTAATGGTAAGGCACTGAGGAGTGCAGTGGAACAGAGGGATCTGGGAATACAGATACAAAATTCCCTAAAAGTGTCGTCACAGGTAGATAGGGTCGTAAAGAGAGCTTTTGGTACATTGGCCTTTATTAATCAAAGTATTGAGTATAAGAGCTGGAATGTTATGATGAGGTTGTATAAGGCATTCGTGAGGCCGAATCTGGAGTATTGTGTTCAGTTTTGGTCACCAAATTACAGGAAGGATATAAATAAGGTTGAAAGAGTGCAGAGAAGGTTTACAAGGATGTTGCCGGGACTTGAGAAACTCAGTTACAGAGAAAGGTTGAATAGGTTAGGACTTTATTCCCTGGAGCGTAGAAGAATGCGGGGAGATTTGATAGCGGTATATAAAATTATGATGGGTATAGATAGAGTGAATGCAAGCAGGCTTTTTCCACTGAGGCAAGGGGAGAAAAAAAACCAGAGGACATGGGTTAAGGGTGAGGGGGGAAAAGTTTAAAGGGAACATTAGGGGGGGCTTCTTCACACAGAGACTGGTGGGAGTATGGAATGAGCTGCCAGACGAGGTGGTAAATGCGGGTTCTTTTTTAACATTTAAGAATAAATTGGACAGATACATGGATGGGAGGTGTATGGAAGGATATGTTCCGTGTGCAGGTCAGTGGGACTAGGCAGAAAATGGTTTGGCACAGCCAAGAAGGGCCAAAGGGCCTGTTTCTGTGCTGTAGTTTCTATGGTTTCAATGGTTTTATTTCTTTTTCTTTTTTTCCACTTCACAGCCTTCTCCCCGTAACCTTTGATGCCATGGCCAGTCAAGAGCCTATCAATCTCTGCCTTAAATATACTCAACAGCCTGGCCTCCACAGCTGCCAGTGGTAACAAATTCCACAGATTAACCACTCTCTAGCTAAAGCAATTTCTCTGAATCTGTTTTAAGTGGATTCCCCTCTATCCTGAGGCTGTGCACTTGTGTCCTTGACTCCCCCACCATGGGAAATATCCTTTCCGCATCTACTCTGCTAAGGCCTTTCAACATTCGAGAAGTTTCAATGAGATCTGCCCCACCCCATATCCTTCTAAATTCCACCAAGTACAGGCCCAGAGCCATCAAACATTCCTCATATGATAACCATTTGATTCCCAGAATCATCCTCGTGATCCTCCTCTGAACCTCCAATGCCAGCACATTTACTTCTTCTACTAAAGTGCATGATCATGCATTTTCCAACATTGTATTTCATTTGCCACTTTCTTGCCCACTCTCCTAATCTGTCTGTCTTTCTGAAGCCTTCCTGTTTCCTCAACACTACCTGCCACTCCACCAAACTTTGTATCATCTGCAAACTTGGCAACAAAGCCATCTATTCTACCATCTAAATCATTGATCTACAACATAAAAAGAAGCAGTTTCAACACCAACCCCCGCAGAACACCGCTAGTCACTGGCAGTCACAGAAAAGGACCCTTTCATTCCTGCTCGCTGTCTCCTACAAAACAGCCAATGCACTAAACATGTCAGTAACTTTCCTGTGAAACCATGGGCTCTTAACTGCATATGCAACCTCACGTGTGGCACCTTGTCAAAGCCCTTCTGAAAATCCAAATATACAACATCCACTGCATCCCCTTTATCTGTCCTACTTGTAATCTCCTCAAAGAATCCTAACAGCTTTGTCAGGCAAGATCTTCCCTTATAGAAACTATGCTGACTTTGTCCTATCTTGTCCTGTGTCACCAACTACTCCATAACTTCATCCTTCACAAATAACTCCAACATATTCCCAACCACTGAGGTCAGGCTAACTGGTCTATAATTTCCTTTCGCTGCCTTCCTTCTTTCTTAAAGAGTGGAGTGATATTTGCAATTTTCCAGTTCTCTGGAACCATTCCAGAATCCAGTGATTATTGAAAAATCATTACTAATGGGTCCATAATCTCTACTGATACCTCTTTCAGAACCCTAGGGTGCAGTTCATCTAGTCCAGCTGACTTATGTATCTTTAAGTCTTTCAGTTTTTTGAGCACTTTCTCTCTTGTAATAGTAACTGCATTCATATCCTTCAACACCTGGCACTCCTGCTCCCTGACACTCATGGACCTCTGGCATACTGCTAGTGTCTTCCACAGTGAAGATGGATGCAAAAAAACTCATTTAGTTTATCTGCCATCCCCTTGACCGCCCCCTCCCGTTATTATTTTTCCAGCCTCATTTTCTTGTGGCCCTATATCCACTCTCACCTCTCTTTTATTTTTTACATATTTCCATACTTCCAAAAACCTTTTACTATCTACTTTGATCTTGTTTGCTAGCTTGCTTTCATATTACATCTTTTCCCTCCTAATGATTCTCTTAGTTGCTTTCTGTAGGTATTTAAAAGCTTCCCAAACCTCTATCTTCCTGCTAATTTTTGCTTTGTTGTATGACATCTCTTTTGGTTTTACATTGGCTTGGCTTTCCTCGTCAGCCATGGTTGTACTATTTTGCCATCTGAGTATTTCTTTGTTTTTGGAATACATCTATTCTGCACCTTCCTCATTTTCCCCAGAAACTCATGCCATTGCTGCTCTGTTGTCATCCCTGCCAGCATCTCCCTCCAATTTACTTTGGCCAACTCCTCTCTTATACCACTGTAATTTCCTTTATTCCACTGAAATACTGCTACATCAGACTTTACTTTCTCCCTATTAAATTTCAAGTTGAATTAAATCATATTATGATCACTGTCACCTAAGGGTTCTTTATCTTAAGCTCCCTAAATGCCTCTAGTTTATTACATAACACCCAATGCAGTATAGCTGATCCCCTACTATGTCCATCAATAAACTGCCCTAAAAAGCCATCTCAAAGGCATTCAACAAACTCCCTTTCTTGAGATCCATTACCAACCTGATTTTCCTAATCGACCTGCATGTTAAAATCTCCTATGACTATCATAGCATTGGTCTTTTGACACGACTTCTCTATTTCTGTTATAACCTGTGGTCCACATCCCAGCTACTGCTGGGAGGCCTGTATAAAATTGACACCAAGGTCCCTTTACCCTTGCACTTTCTTAAATCAACCCAAAAGGATTTAACATCTTCCTATCCGATGTTACATCTTTGTACTGATTTGATGCTATTCTTTACCAGCAGAGCCAAGGCACCCTCTCTGCCTACGTTCCTATCCCTCTGATACGACGTGTAAACTTGGACATTCAGTTCCCAACTACAACCATCCTTCAGCCACGATTCAGTGGTGGCCATAACATCATATCTGACAATTTGTAGAAGTGCAACAAGATCATCCACCTTATTTCTTGTGCTCCCTGCATTGAGATATAACACTTTGAGTATTGTATTTACTACCCTTTTTGATTCTGCATCCCTAATGCACTGGCTGCAATTTTGTCCCATCAACTGCCTGCCTTTCCTGACTGACTGTTAGTGCAGACTATTATCTAAATGGGGAGAAAATCCAAACATCAGAGGTGCAAAGGGACTTAGGAGTCCTCGTGCAAGACTCCCAGAAGGTTAATTCACAGGTTGAGTCTGTGGTAAAGAACGCAAATGCAATGTTGGCATTTATGTAATGGGGAATAGAATATAAAAACAAGGAGATAATGCTGAGCTTTACAAGACACAAGTCAGACCACACTTGGAGTACTGTCAACACTTTTGGGCGCCATATCTCAGAAAGGATGTGTTGTCATTGGAGAGAATCCAGAGGAAGTTCACAAGGATAATTCCAGGAATGAAGGAGTTAATGTATGAGGAGCGTTTGGCAGCTTTGGGCCTGTACTCATTGGAATTTAGAAGAATGCGTGGGGATCTCATTGAAACTTACTGAATGTTGAAAAGACTAGATAAGATGGATGTGGAGAGGATGTTTCCTATGGTGGAGGTATCCGGAACTAGAGGGCACAGCCTTGAAATTGAAGGGTGACATTTTAGAACAGAAGTATGGAGGAAATTTTTTAGCCAAAGAGCAGTGAATCTGTGGAATGCTCTGCCACAGAGTGCAGTTGAGGCCAAGTCCGTGGGTATATTTAAAGCGCAAGTTGATAGATTGCTGATTGGTTGGAGCATTAAGGGATATGGTGGGACGGCAGGTGTATGGGGTTGAATGGGATCCAGGATCAGCCATGATAAAACAGCGGAGTGGATTTGATGGGCTGAATGGGTATATGTTATGGTCTTATTAAACTAATTGGAAAAAGTGTTAAACAACATTAAACTGAAAGGAAAACAGTTAAGTCATAAATGAGTAGAGGTCTTAATGGTGATGAGTGAACAGAACAAGAGCTAATAAAAAAATTAACCAAAATGAAATAAGAAACTAACAAAAAATTTTCAAAATCAACATAGAAATTCTATTTTGAAAAAGAGGGTAGTCAGGAGTAACATACAATCTTTAAAACTGTCATTGACAATGTTGCAAATTAAAATTAGGCTACAGTTGACATGTTAAGTTTATTCCAGTATTTTCAGTGTGATAGAGTTCACCAATATGAACTAGTTAATAAGCTTACTAATAATAATATTACACAATAAAAGAAAATAGAATGCAGTGAAGAGTGACACAGGTCCAAGAAGTAGACAGCTCTTACCTCAGCATTTAAAATGAACAGTTGAGAATGAGTTTTTAAAATAAACATGATTGGTGCCCTAACTATAAACTTCCACTAGTTTCTCAGTTCCGAAATTGGTCCTTTAGATGTAGAAAATAGTGTATGCCACTTAGCTATTTCAGAAAGAGGAACCAGGAAATTATAGATCAATTAGCCTAACATCTGTTGTTAAGAAATTACTAAAACTTATAATTAAGGAAAGAGTGACTGAACAAGTTGAAAATTTTCAATTAAGAGCCCTATTGAGTATATTCTGTTTGTTACCAACTGGTGGGAAGGATATAGAGGAACATATTTACTCAGCAATATAAGAACTATAGAGGAGTGACATTTTCCATCCATTGAGGAAGCAGCATTGTTGAATATGGTTCTGGGATCTAACAGGGGGAACATTTGGGAACAATGGATTTAAATAAGCTGCAGAAAAGCAACACTGAATTAAAAGAAAATCTTTATTGGAGGTGTGCCAATTTCAGTAGACAGAAAATAATTTTGGGAAAAGTAAATTGAAATCTAACAAGGGGGAAACAGAAGATAGATAATGTTATGTTTTGTAACTCCAAAACTAATTGAAAGGAAAACACAGGAGGCTGGTATAAACTCCATTTTTACTTTAGTGAGACAAGCACTTATTTTTATCTGTCCAACATGCTCTTTGTATAGTAGGTGTCCTACTTTGTTGTATTTTCTTGTATTGGTCTGATGTATGTGAACACCTGCCACAACAGTAACCCAATTTATTTAGCCATGTAGGCCTCCATCTAGTCACTGCAATTTTGTTCATGCTCACTTTTATTCTAGACTGGAATTCAATTACACTTCTGGCTGCTGTTTCCATTGATATAGCAATTTCAAGTTCTCTTTTAAATGTGAGTTTCATTTCAGTTAGGAGCTGTTTTTGAATGCTTTCTTGTAGGTTCACACAAACTAACTGATCTTTCAGTGCATCATTAAACCCATCTCTGAATTGGCAATGCTCGGACAATCTCTTCAATTCAGCTCAAATGGACTCCCTTGCCTTTTGATTCCACCTAAGAAACCTAAAGCTTTCTGCAGTCAACAATAGTTTTGATTTTAAATACTCCTACATTACATTCATGATATCAGCAAAGCTCATTTTGGCTGGCTTGGTTGGAGCAGTCAAACTTCGAAGCAAGCTGTATGCTCTTCCACCAATTGCACTCAGCAAAATTGGCACTTGTTTCTCATTGGCTATTCTATCTACTTTAAAATACTGTTCAATTCACCCAGTATACATTACCCAATGTGAAATCAAATGAGCCTATCTTTCTGATGTAGCAGCTATTTCTGCTTTTTAAAAAAAAATTGTGATTATTATCACCTGGTACTCAGTTTATGAGCCCATGAATTTGCGCATTTTCTGCCTTTCTTCTTAACTCAACTATCTCTCTCCCCTTCAGAGGAAAAAATGTGCTGCAATTTTTTAAAAACTCAACTGTTTTTCTCCTCCTGTGAAGAAACCAAGCTGCATTTTTAAAAAAAACTTGAATGTCTTGATACTCTTCAACAGGTAGTATGTATGCTTCTTACTTTACAAGGCATGCCCTATCACCTGGTGGTGTAAAGATGTATGCCATTCACATACTTTTACATAGAACATATAACCCATAATGAATTATGTAAACAACAAAGAATGCTTAATTAAACAATATATTTACAATATTACTCAAATATTACTGAAATATTAAATACACAATAGATAACATCAGGGAATTGAGTATAATGGCAACTGGCACAAAATTGAGGCTGAAAATAAGTCAAAATAGTGGGCTATGTGGGCATGAGGTGTTAGATTGATCTTGGGGTAGGTTAAATGGTTGGAACAACATGGTGGGTTGAAGGGCCTGTACTGTGTTATACAGTTCTATATCATATTTAATGATGCACAGTCTTGAAGGCCCAAGTGGCCTGCCTTTCAGCAAAATACATACTTCTGTCTCAATGCCGTGTATTGCCCCAACTAATTTGGGGAGGAGGTCTTGACTGAATCATCAAACCTGGCTACATCCCTATCCCAATGCCTCCTTTAAACATTTCACCTTTTTACCAATATCCTTAAAACCTTCATTCTTAAAATCCCACCCCAAATACAATTTTTTAAAAAAAGCTTTCATCAAAATACTTTCATGAATTTCCTCCCTCGGTATCGGAACTGAGTTCTCCATCTCTGACGTTCTCAGCCCCAATACTCCCATATTCTCTGAAAGATTTGCTACATATTAATTCCCAACCCATACACTTGGATTGGCTTTGCCCTTGACCAGAACCTAGACCATGCTATTCATCTGGCCTTTTCATTCTGTTTGTTTAAATCACACTGAGGTCTATGTTTGATCAACTCCTCCAATTACCCTCCACCCATATCCTTAATCCCCCTCCCAAACTTTAGTCTCATAGGGACTCCTAACTCACCCAGTAAATGTCACAAATAGAGGGTCATCCTCCCCTTTATCTGTTACATTTCCTGGGAACGTTGCAGACAAAGGGCTTGAAGAATTGTTGAGGAGGCCATCTATCCCACAATCTCTTTAACCCACTACCACCAGGAATGAGGTACAGGAGCATCAGGACTAGACTGCCAGACTGGGTAACAGCCTCTTCCCTCAGGCTGTTAGGCTAATGAATATCCTGCTACCACAGAGGTCTGGTCATTAGGGCAGCAAGCTGTTTACTGTACTGGACTACATGCATTTTGAATTGTATTTTATTAGCTTATTTCTGGGTTTTGTGCTGTGTGTGCTATATGTTTTGTGGCTGCACCATAATCCGGATGAACATTGTTCCATTTGGTCTATATTTGTACAATCAGATGAGAATAAACTTGAACCTGTACTTGAATTAATTCCTCACCTATAACCTATTTTGGCACAGGCCTAACTGCAAAATAGATTTACCAAATTTACTAGACTCTAAGGGCTAATTTTTAAGGAGAAATCAGGGAAATTTAATTCATATTCTTAAAAACCTTGATTTTAAGGGGAATGGCCACAGCGAAGCTCTGCTCTAACTGCCTATTTATATTTCCATTTCTCCTAACAATCATCCAGCTACTTGCCTCCTGCAACTTCAGGGTGACTACTTCCCTGTAACTCTGATTATTTGCTCACTCTCCCTACTGTATGTATTTGCACATTTGCCCAAGTTATCTTCTTTTGCACATTGTTTGTCAGTCTTTATTTGTGTGTAGGTTTTCCAATGATACTATTGTACTTCTTTGTTCCACTGTGAATGCCTGCAAGAAGATGAATTTCAGGCGAGTATATGGTGACATAGCTGGCTGGTGGCATAGTGGCATCAGCGCCAGACTTCGGAGCAAAGACTCCCGAGTTCGAATCCAGCGGGGTCCCTTGCATGCTTTCCATCCGTGCTGGCTTGAGCATTGAGCTAGCAACTCGGCCTCATAAAAATAAGAAAGCCTGCTAAAAAACGCTGTCTTGACGGCGTCCCGATGACTCCACTTGGAGTAAAGGGCTTTCTTCTTCTTCTTATATGGTGACATTTTATTTTGAACTTTGAACATTTGAGATTAGCATTCTGTCATGCTGATTAATTTTCTCTCCTGAGCTTTAGACAATAGATATCGTATTAGCCAAGTTTAAGTTATTCCACCCTCCTTTCACCACTAAATCTCCTAGCCTAGAAAGCACGTTAAAAAAATCTCTCATATACAACCTCTAAATTCAGCAATCGGCCACATGGATAAATTCATTGACAAGTGTTGATGAACTGAACATGTTACCAACTACGTACTTTTAACACCTGCCAATGTAGATTGGGAGGGTTGTCAGGGAGCTGTTACATTAAGTTATAACACTGAACACTTAATTAAATATATATAAAAAATGACACAGATCAGGCATAATTTACAAGTATCAGCTTACCAAAAAAATATATAACCTTGGGGTTGAATGAAATAGATCATTCATTCAGACTTGTGGATTTCATGGATGAAGGCCAGGTCACTGCATCCAAGAACATACTTTCCATTTAGAACATTCAAACTTGTTCAAGTAAAACCCCTGTACTTCACTTATGCAGTCAGCACTAAAGCTTTAACGTTCCTGAATTCTTCTTGTATAGGGATTCCCAAGCTGGAGGCCTAAGATTACAAGAAACCTTGCTACTGTGGCAACTTTATCCTACTTCGTCTTGTATTTATCTACATATTCTGAACATACTGTTTTCCTACGTGTACAAAGTGCATAAAATAAGGATCCTTGTTCAGCCATTGCACTTGCTTACACAGTGTTTCCTTCAATTTACAACTGCATTTTTTGCACTAGATTCTCACTCATCTTGTATTCATATCAAAATTTAAATAACTGGATGATTACATTTATTTTAACACAAACTCTAACTTTTGGGTAACTGTAGAACTTAAGTATATGTATAGAATTAAATATCCTTTCCATCATGGAACTCATTTACTTCCTTAGTTGGAACTCTAGGTTTGATTATTCTATGGCTGGAGGAGAAGATGGCGGTGCGACACAGCGCACGCGGCCTCTCCGGTGAAATGATATCATATTTGTTAAATGGGGGCCATGCACAATTCTGATTTGATGGAGACAGATGTGAGAAGTACGGAGGAACATCTGGAGAAACTTCTGAAATGCCCGGTTCGCTGCTGCTGCTACTGTACGATCGAGAATCTCCGGAGGGTAGGCCCCAAATCTTCGGCTTTGCCTGTTGCTGGTGGCAGGAGCTGGAGCACCATCTCGGCAGAGATGGTGCTTGGTGTCGGAGGGCTGGTCGGAGGCTCAAAGTTTTTGGACGACTCAGAGTCGGACTGTAGTCGGGGGCTTCCAGGATGCTGCTTCGGCATGTTGGCGGCGCTGCAAGGCTCAGGACAGGAAGAGTTTTCTTCCTTCTCCTGTCTGCGTGAGATCATGGGACTTTCAAGAGACTTTGAACTTTTTTTACCGTGCCCATGGCCTGTTCTTCTTCAAGTTACGGTATTGCTTGCACTGTCGTAACTATATGTTATAATTATGTGGTTTTTGTCAGTTTTTCAGTCTTGGTCTGTCTTGTGTTTCTGTGATATCACACCGTAGGAACATTGTATCATTTCTTAATGCATGCATTACTAGATGACAATAAAAGAGGACTGTGTGTCCTCATAATCTAAAGCCATCTCTTTTCCCTTCCTCTGCCCGCCATTAACTGAACTCACATACAACTCTATGTATGATCTGCATTGCGTTCAGTGTACTCAGCCTTTTCAAGATCAAGATTCAAGATTGTTTAACATCATTTCCAGTATACGCGTAAAGGAAGACAAAGTAATTGCTACTCCAGATCTGATACAGCACAAAAAATGCAAAACACAATAATAATAAAAATATATAAATATAAATACATAAGAAAGCCTACTGTATATACATAGATTGATTGTAAAGTGTGTGCATAAAGTGATGCTAGGCACAGGAGCATCTGTACATAAGATGACCCTGAAAGGAAATTATGAAGTAGTGTTGATGGGGGGCGGAGGTGCAGTTGGGAGGGCTAGTGGGTGGAGGTGTTGATCAGCCTTAGAGAAATAACTGTTTTTGAATCTGGTGGTCCTGGCATGGATGCTACATATCTCTTCCCTGAGGGGAGTGGGACAAACAGTCCATGAGCAGGGTGGGAAGGATCCTTCATGATGTTACTAGTCTTTTTTCCCTCCAGGAGTTTAATTAGTTTTTCACCCCCAGTAAATGAAGTTCATTACTCTTGTTTCTGCATCCTTCCACTGTCACCTTAGCTGTCTCTACTCAAATCTTTGTGATTCCCACAACTGAAGATTTTGATTCTTTGACTCGCGTCTCTTTTCTACTTCCTTCTTTCCTACCATCAGCAGCTATTCCCCTAAGCAGTCAAATCCCATTTTTCTGGATCTCCTTTCCTAAACATTCTGCTTTACTGCTTTCAATAAGTGTACAAGTCTATGCCTTTCATTAAGCTTTAATCACTTCCCTCAACATCTCCATCTCTGACTCAATTGACGCCTGCATTCCTTATATCCATCTGTGGTATGCGTTTAATTTGAAGACATTTATATAAACGCAAGCTGTTGTTGTATGACATCCCAAGTATTAAGCTGTGACAGTTCCCCAAGAAAAGTGCATCACAACTGCTAATTGCAAATAGCAAACCTGAAAATATAGAAGCCACAAAATCAATGATTGAGAGACAAGTTTCAGAAACACACCAATAAAACATTATACTTTGCAATGCCTCTAAGCAATCAGTATTCTGTGGAAAACCATTCAATACTTGAAAAATAAATGACTTGACATGTCAGTAAACAAACCAGAAGATCACTGCAGTGTTTCCTTCAATATGAAATGGTCAGACTGGCTGCTAGATTCAGAGGTAGTTATATACCGTAACTATTTCCCCAATGGTAATTAAATTCAAAACACCCCCAGATTCATTTGTGATGCACACAGATTCACCCATTAAGAGGATTCACAGCATCACGTCAATCTTTGGTGACCCAAGTCACAATGTCTGCAGAGGGACCTGTCAGAAACAATATTTCTTTAATGTGGATCTCATTTCCAGAATAGACAACAAAGAATCTGAATCTAGGGCACAGACAAAAAGCACTTGCACATTTTAAAATATAAATGAGAAAGTTGTTAATTAGTAAGAAATACATTTTAAATAATAAAAGTACATCAAAGCAAACTTTGAAATGATGCAAGCAGCCTTATTCAGGAATGTGCCTTTACTGCCTAATATTGTCAACATAACGCAAGTGTAAATAGAGAAAGCAATAATAGGACCCTTGTGATCCAAGCTAATATATCCTCATTTACATTTCTCTAAATTTTCATTTCAATGATTGATGACACTAAGGAGATGCTGTCCACACAAATCATCAAGCTATTTGATATCAGTGGTGGTACATAACTTCATTCATCAACCAAAGCAAGAGCTAATAAAACTTGCAGCAAAATCAAGATAAAAAGCTTTGGGAAATTCCCCTTGGATATCTCAGAAGCAATCAAATTAATTACTGATATCAACTATCAATCATTCATTCACTCACTGTAAATAGAAGGTGCTGGGGAAGTTTCTTAAAGTGCTTCTTGCCGAACAACCCAACAATCTTTGTTTACTTAACACTAGACTAAGGCTTTATAAGGCATGATTCCACCGTACCCTGAGAACTGCGAGCAACTTTGAGCCCCTTATCTAGGAAAGGATGTGCTGGCATTGGAGAGGGTCCAGAGGAGTTCATGAGAATGATCCCTAAAATGAAAGGGTTAATACATGAGAAGCGTCTGATGGTTCTGGACCTGTACCTGCTGGAGTTTAGATGAATGAGGGGGGGAAGAATCTCATTAAAATCTATCAAATATTGAAAGGCCTAGATATAGTGGATGTTTCCTGTAGTGAGGAAGTCACTACATGACTGTATCGCTACCCACAGCCCCAATCTGCTAAACAGATTTGCCAACGACACTACATTGATTGGCCTTATCTCAAACAATAACGAGGTGGCCTACAGGGAAGAAGTCATCTCTCTGACACAGTGGTGTCAAGAAAACAACCTCTCCCTCAGTGTTGCAAAAACAAAGGAGCTGGTTGAGGATTATAGGAGTTAATAGAGATGGGCAAACCCCTACTGACATCAATGGATCTGGGGTTGAGAGGGTACACAGCTTCAAGTTTCTCGGCATCCATGTCACCGAGGACCTCAGGTGGTCTGTACACATCAGCTGTGTGGTGAAAAAGGCACAATAGCACCTCTTTCGCCTCAGATGGTTGAGGAAGTTTGGTATGGGCCCCCAAGTCCTAAGAGCTTTCTACAAGGGCACAATTGAGAGCATCCTGACTGGCTCTATCACTGCCTGGTATGGGAACTGTACCTCCCTTAATCACAGGACTCTGCAGAGAGTGGTGCGGACAACCCAGCGCATCTGTAGTTGTGAACTTCCCTTGATTCAGGACATTTACAAGGGCAGGTGTGTAAAAAGGGCCCGTAGGATCATCAGGGACCCAAGTCATCCTAACCACAATCTATTCCAGCTGCTACCATCTGGTACTGTAGCATAAAAGCCAGGACCAACAGGCTCCGGGACAACTTCTTCCACCAGGCCATCAGACTGACGAACCCACGCTGATTTGAGTGTACTCTATATTACATTGACTTTTGCCCTATGGCTCATACAGTCCATGCAAAACTATTATTCTGCCCTGTCCCATCGACCTGCATCTGGATCATAGTCCCCTATACCTGTCCTAAACACGTACAAGCTTCTCTTAAATCTCATACCTGAAACAATGACACTAATATTTGTAATAGGTAAGCTAATCAATATATTGCAAAAGCAGTTAAAAACAGGAAACAGAAGGTTGTGGAATGATGCAGATATTGCTATTAGCATTTGCAATTTTTGACTGATTGTAATTAACATGAACACTGGTAATATTTATGACTCAAACACAAAAATGGGGTGATGAGAAAAATAATGCAATCTATTGAGCAAAACCTGTCTCTTCCAATGAAGTGTATATTCTTTCACTGAAAATATTTGAAGCTAGAAACTATATGTTGGTCCAAAGAAAATTTGTTAAATCAACAATTTTCCCAAAATAAATTAATTACTGCAAATTATCTCGACATTTTAGACTGAATCTTATTTTAGTATTAAAAGACTATAAGGCACCAAATCTTTTCCAGAATATGCATCCAAACTTACCACATAACAGAAACCCATAATAAATTTAGCAGATGGCATTGAAAGCATTCATCTTACCTCAAGCCTCTGTACTATTTCCCTGATGTCATCTGCACAGTTTTCCATGGCAGACAGCAGGATGCATTCTCCTCTTTCATAAAAGATCTTTATAGTCATTAATCCAGAGGTCCAGCCAATTACATCCCTGCATGAGCAATTAAACACTACATTTTTGGAGTCTTGCTCTACAAGCACAATGAATTCATTGGAGATTCCAAGAAGACATTCAATATCACTAGATTGGCCAAAGTCCCGAGCAATAACATTCCACACAATAGCTCCAAAGCTGTACAGCTGCGCATCCTTCCGGGGCTTTGTCTTCTCTTTCTTCTTTGCCCCAAGTGTAATGAAGCTGAATTTCACAGAAGAGTCAACTGTAGCTGTAGTTACAAAGTTTTCTGCCAGATCCTTCAAATACTCCTGCCTTGTTCTGGTGGCCATTGCCCGGAACTTCTCTGATTTGTGTGCTGCATTTTCTGCGTTGATAACTTTGGCAAGTAGGAAGTCCCTGAACACTGCTGATTTGGGAAAGGTGACTCCTTTGGGAATGGGTGGGCCAAATGGTGGTACATCTTTAGACCTGGAGACAGCCACACTGTGTGTGGTTAAACAGACAATGCATCAGATTTGTAATCACAGTTTCAAAATACAGGAAGTACATTTTGATTTTATCAAGGAAAACATGAGTAGAGAAAATACATACAACTGGTATGATACCAAGTCTATATAAATCCAAGTTTCAATGCTAAGAATATCAGGGGGTAAACATTTTGTAAATTAATCTGTTTGTTCTGGAATGCTGGTCTCCACATTCCACAAGTTCCAAGCAAAATTAATTAGATTTGGATCAGCTAAGACTTTCTAATTGCTAGTGACAAGAAGATCTTGAAACTATCATACATGGCTAAACAAATTCTGAAAGTAGCATTAATTGATCCATTTGACGCATATACTGATCCTTTACTTTTACTTTTATTAATGTGGCCAAGTGGTTAGGACATTCGACTAGCGATTTGAAGGTTGTGAGTTCGAGCCCCAGCCGAGGGAACGTGTTGTATCCTTGAGCAAGGCACTTAATCACACAGTGCTCCACGACGACACTGGTGCCAAGCTGTATGGGTCCTAATGCCCTTCCCTTGGACAACATTGGTGTCATGGAGAGGGGAGACTTGCAGCATGGGCAACTGCTGGTCTTCCATACACCCTTGCCCAGGCCTGCGCCCTGGAGAGTGAAGACTTTCCAGGCGCAGATCCATGGTCTCGCAAGACTAACGGATGCCTCAGACTTTTATTAATACATTCATAGCTTCTCATGTGTTTTTCTTCCCCTTCTTTAGTTAACAGCTGGAGATTTCATGCCATATTTTAGTGCATCTACTTAGCCCTTTCCCTCAAAGCAGTTGAAAAGTAATCAATTGTTCTTCAATTTCATTTTCCTTCATCATTACTCATTCAACAGTGGGTAAAGCTTTTCTCTTAGCTGTACTATAAGTGAATGGATAATATTGAATAACATGGTTACTATCAAGTAATTGATTGTGGACCAAGAAGGGCAAGTGAAGGGAACACACAGCAGTCCTCATTGAGGGATCAGAAGTGGACAGAGTGAGCAGTTTCATGTTCCTGGGTGTCAGCATCTCAGAGGATCTATCCTGGGCCCAAAAAATGATGCAATTACAAAGAATCAGCAACTATATTTCATCTGGGATTTGAGGAGAATTGGGATATAACCAAAAGCACTAGCAAATGTCTACAGATGTATCGTGGACGCTTTTAAAAGTTGCTAAAGGTGCATCTGTTAAATACTGACTTGAAGGGGGTGAATATTTATGCAATTAATTATGTGGTTTATATTTGTAATTAATATCACTTTGTAGAGATCTGTTTTCACTCTGACACAAAAGTTTTTTTCTTTTGACCAGTGTCAAAAAAGTCAAATTAAATCAATTAATTCAATGTTGTAAAACAATAAAACATGGAGGGGGCGGAACACTTTTTATAGGCATTGTACTTCTTATTGTAATTTATAGCTTTTATTATGTATTGCAAAACAAAAAATTTCATGACATACACTGGTGATGTTAAACCTGATTCCAATTTGCTTCATCAGTATTGTAATTCAAATTTGAACATACAAGAAGAAATCTCATAATGATTCTGTGCACTTGGAGACATGCACTTCACTGATCTAGCAGAATCCTTGATTAGCATTTTCTGTGAAAATTGTGATTATCACTGAAAGACTGGCACATCTGATAACTAATTTTATGAACCACTTCTCACCTTTAATATTATTAATATTCTATATGCTGTGACATTATTTTGATTTTCTGGATTAATGCGTAGGCCCACAGGGCTCTGGCCTGTGACCCTGCTAATTAGGGACTCATTAGGAAAGAGCAGCTTTAGCTGAGAAGTGCTGAAGAGGAACCTCTTTTTGGTTTTTGGGTCCAATTCTCCTACTTGTACTTCTCATTGATCCTCAGGTTCAATCCTGTCTCCACTTCCTCTTAATAATCTCACCAGTGAAACGGTTAACATCTGAGCAGTTCTTGATGGCTCTGTATCTGTAATTGCTTGGGTTTAGAAGAACAAGAAGAGATCTCATTGAAATCTACCAAATGCTGGAAGGTCTGGATAGAGTGGATGTGGAGAAAACAATTCCAATAGTGGGAGAGCCTAAGACCAGAATATAAGGACATCCCTTTAGAACAGAGTTGAGGAGGAATTTCTTCAGCTAGAGGGTAATGAGTCTATGTATGACTAAAACAGAGGTCGGTAAGTTTTGATTAGTAAAGGCGGGATCAAAGGTTACAAGGAGAATGGTGTTGAGTGGGAAATGAATCAGCATGATCGAAAGGCAGAACAGAGTTGATGGGCTGAATAGCCTAATTCTGCTCTATGTCTCATGATGTCATTGAGGATTCAAGTCTTTGATCCCTACCTATAACAAATGGTGTCAGGATTCAGTCTCCATGCCTGCCCACTTGTATTTGTTAATTTCATTTTCTTCCTATTGGCCCTATTCGGGGATAATACAGAAAGGATGACTGGATCATGGCTCCACACCTATGACACACTCAGTCAGCAGGAGAGGCTCCAAACCTCCATCCACGCGAGTGTAACTCCATTCACAATCAAGATGTGATTTTCAAGACTGCACACAGAGAAGCAAACTTAATGACTTGCTTCAAAGAGGTAATATACAAAAGGAAAGCATTTTGAAAGTAAGAATGGAAAAGAATCCATTAAAGTAAAATTAAGTTGGCATCATTTGCTCTCGAGCCTGACAACTTGACCCTTTGAGGTGCTGGTTGGAGGGTGCCACTATTTCACAAACATACAGGGTTGCATGGATTACTTCTGCCTGGCCAAACTTTGCGCCAGGTTTGAAATCTTGAACTTCACAAGTATCCTTTTCTGCAGGTAACAGTGAATCTCACCTTCAACATCTGTTTTTCATAATGTAAAACTTGTGCCGCACTGCCCACAACAGCACAAACCTTCCTGAATTTAAACAGAAGAGGACTGAAAGGTGCCCACCCAATCTCCACCCTTATCCTAGTGCAGAGGTCAACATCCAAACATGTACACATGTATTGAGGTCAACCTCTGTGATTGGAGTAATCTTTGTTCTGGAACGTATGGAACATAGGTTTAACAGTTTACCGTTTATTTATCATGTTAGTTCGTTCCACTCCATCAGAACTTTTTTGAAAATTAGATACAATACTGCAACAATAGAAAAATTCTCAGCCTATGACGCCAGTATGCTTTGAAATGAGGTATTTTGTGAAGCTCTCAGAACTTCTATGCTAATACAAAGGATCCAGATAAATTTCTGAGGAATTTTTCATGTCATTGGAGTATTGTGTGCAGTTCTGATCACCTACCTACAGGAGAGATAATCAGTAAGACTGAAAGAGCACAGAAAAAAATTTTTCAAGATTGTAGCCAGGACTTGAGGATCTGAGTTACAGGAAAAAGGTTGAGGGTTAGAACTTCATTTCTCAGAGCCTAGAAGAATGAGGGGAGATTTGATACAGGTATACAAAATTATGAGAAGTAAAGATAGGGGAAATGTAATCAGGCTTTTTTCAACTGAGGTTGGATGAATTTAGAACTGAACTCATGTGTTAAAGTTGGAAGGTGAAATATTTAAGGGAAACATGGCAGGGAACTTCTACACTTAGAGAATGGTGAAAGTGTGTATTGAACCTCCAGTGGAAGTAATGGTTCGATTTCAACATTTAAGAGAAGCTTGGATAAATACATGGATGGGAAGGGTATAGATTACTATGGTCCAATTACAGCTCTATAGCTGTATCTCTCGAATGATGAAATTAAAGATTTTGCAAGTTCAGAAAGATCTTGCAGTGTGGTTGATGCTGCACTTTGTGCTTGCCCGGTGTTGCTGCATGAAGATTATGTCTCTAGATTGGAACCTATTTACACCGCAATTCAGCAGACAGCCATTGGGACACAATGAGAACAATCCTCTCCCTGTGGTAGACAGCCACTCTCAGGTTAGAGGAGAAACACTTCATATTCTACCTAAGCAGCCTCCAACCTGATGGCATGAACTTCAATTTCTCTTTCCTGTAATAATTTTCACCCTCCCCCTTACCTGTTCATCTATTCCCCACACTGGCCTCTTATCTCTTCTCCTCATGTGCCTGTCACCTCCCCCCGGTGCCCCTTCTCCTTCACTTTCTCCCATATAACACTCTCCTCTCCTATCAGATTCCTTCTTTTCCTGAACAATGCAGATATGTAGTACACAAAATAAGGTAGATGATCTTGTAGCGCAGTTAGAAGTTGGCAGGAATGATGTTGTGGACACCACTAAATCGTGGCTGAAAGAAGATCAGGAGATGTTGGGAGCTTAACAACCAAGGATGCACATTGTATTGAAAGGACAGTCAGGAAGGCAGAGGGGTCAGCGTGGCTCTTTTGGTAAGAAATGAAATTAAATCCTTAGAGAGAGGTGACATAGGATTGGGAGATGTAGTATCCTTGTGGATAGAGTAAAGAAATTGCAACTGAGGGGAATTATATGAAGACCTATAAACAGTAGTCAGGATCAGGAGTACAAACCACTTAGGGAGATAGAAATCACATGTCAAAAGGCAATGTTACAATAGCCATAGGAGGTTTCAATATGCAGATACATTAGGAAAATCAGATTGGTGCTGGATGCCAAGAGAGAGTATTTATACAATGTTCACAAGATAGCTTTTTAGAGCAGTTTGTGGTTGAAACTAATAGGGGAAAAGCTATTCTGAATTGGATGATAGATAATAAACCGGATTTGACTAGTGAGTTTAAGGTAAAGAAACTTTTGTGAGGCAGTGATCATAATATATTAGAATTCACCCTGCTATTTGAGAAGGAGAAGCTAAAGTCAGATATATCAGTATTACAGTGGAGTAAAGGGCATTATAGAGGCATGAGAGAGGAGATGACCAAAGTTGATTGGAAGGGATCACTGGTAGGAATAATGACAGAAATGCAATGGCTGGAGTTTCTGGGAGCAATTCAAAATGTGCAGGATAGGTACATCCCAAAGAAGAAGTAATATTCTAAAGGAAAGATGGCATAACCGTGGATGAAAAGGGAAGTGAAAGACAACATAAAAGCAAAAGAGAGGGCATATAATAGAGCAAGCATTAGTGGGAATTGGAGGATAGGTAAATTTTTAAAAAACAACAGAAGACAACTAAAAAAGTCCGAAGGAGGAAATAGATAAAATATGAAGGTAAGCGAGCCAATAATATCAAAGAGGATATCAAAAGATTTTTCAGATATACAAAGAATAAAATAGAAGTGGGAGTAGATATCGGACCACTGGAAAATGATGCTGGAGAGGTCGTAATGGGGAACAAGGAAATGGAGGATGAACTGAATAAGTATTTCGCATCAGTCTAAACTGGAAGACACTTGTAGTATGCTGGAAGTTCAAAAGTGTAAGGGGGCAGTTGCTATTACTAGGGAGAAGGTTGCCTGGGAAACTGAAAGGTCTAAAGCTCGGTAAATCACCTGAACCAGATAGACAACAACCCTGGGTCTGAAAGAGGTAGCTGAAGAAATTGTGGAGGCATTAGTAATGATCTTTCAAGAATCAATTGATTTTGGCATGGTTCTGGAAGACTGAAAGATTGCAAATGTCACTGCAGTCTTCAAGAAGGGAGGAAGGCAGAACAAAGGAAATTATTGGCCAGTTAGACTGACCTCAGTGGCTGGGAAAATGCTAAAGTTGATTGTAAAGGATGAGGTCTCAGGGTACTCGGAAGCACATGATTAAAAAAAAAGGCCAAAGTCAGCATTGTTTCCTTAAGGGGAAACCTTGACTGACAAATCTGTTTGAATTCTTTCAGGAAATAACAAGCAGGATAGACAAAGGAGAATTGGTGGATGTTATAAACTCAGATTTTCAGAAGGCCTTTGGCAAGGAGCCACACATAATGCTGCTTAACAAGATGGTAATACAGGAAGGATACTAGCATGGTTAGAGGATGGGTTAATTGGCATGACACAAAGAGTGGGAATAAAGGGGGCCTTTTCTGGTTGGTTGCTGATGACAGGAGTCAGTGTTGGGACCACTTTTTTTTATAGTACATGTCAATGATTTAGATGATGAAATTGATGGCTTTGTGGCGTATGATATGAAGATAAAGGAAAGGGCAGGAAACAGGGAGGCTGCAAAAGGACTTGGACAGATTAGGAGAATGGGTAAAGAAGTAGCAAATAGAATACAATGTCAGGAAGTGTACGGTCATGCACTTTGCTACAAGGAATGAAAGTGTAGACTATTTTCTAAATGGGAAGAAATTCAAAATTCTGAGGTGCAAAGGGACTTGGGAGTCCTCATGCAGGATTCCATAATGGTTAACTTGCAGGTTGAGTCAGTGGTGAGAAAGACAAATGCAATGTTAGCTTTCATTTCGAAAAGACTAGAATGTAAAGTCAAGGATGTAATGCTGGGGCTTTATAAGGCACTAGTGTGGCCTCACTCGGAGGGAGTTTTGTGAGCTTTGGGCCCCTTACCTCAGAGACATTGCAGAGGGTTCAGAGAAGGCTCACGAGAATGATTCCGGGAATGAAACTATTATCATATGAGGAGCATTTGATGGCTCTGGGCTGCTACTCGCTGGAATTTGGAAGCATGAGAGAGGAATCGCACTAAAACCTATCGAATTTTGAAAGCCCGAAATAGAATGGATGGGGAATGGATGTAGGGGAGTCTAGGACCAAAGGCCACAGTCTCAGAACAGAAGGATGAGCATTTAGAACGGAGATGAGGAGAAATTTCTTTAGCTAGAGGGTGGTGAATCCGTGGAATTTGTTACCACAGGCGGATATGGAGGCCAGGTCTTTGGGTGTCTTTAAGGCGGAGGTTGATAGCTTCTTGATTATTTAGGGCATGAAAGGTTACAGAGAGAAGGCAAGAGAATGGGGTTGAGAGGGGCACTAAACCAGTCACAGTGGAATGATGGGCTGAATGGTCTAATTCTGCTACTATGTTTTATGGTCTTCTCCAGCTCTTTGCCTTTGACAACTATCACCTCCCTGCGTCCCCCATCCCCCACCCACTGTTTCACCTATCATCATCTTGCTTGTCCTCGTTCCCCTCCCCTATCTTCTTATTCTGGCATCTTCCCCCTTCCTTTCCAGTCCTGATAAAGAGTCTCAGCCCAAAATTTCAACTGTTTATTCATTTCCATAGATGCTGCCTGACCTGCTGAGTTCCTCCAGCATTTTGTGTGTGTTGCAGCAGGAAACATCTCCATAGTTACTGCAATAGTCTTTCAATGACTCCTTCCACTTGCTTTAAATCAATGGCTTTTATTTCTGATGGAATATACTGCAGGGCACATGGTTCATGAGTAGGATATAACTCATAGAAAATTAAATTTGGCACCTTGATCAAATTGATTGTTATATATACATTTAATGCCCTATAGATTGATAAGTTGAACTTGTACGCAGCTCCCTATTGTCCTCTGCATTATCTATAGTACAATTGTGAATTTAGATTAGGCTTTATGATTCTATGCATGCAAGACCATGCTCTCTGGTAAATTCTTCATTAATCTGGGGTTCCGTTGTTTTAGACACGACAGAGCAGGAGGGATTAAAGGAGAAGTGGAGGCGTTACTAGTCAGGGAAAATATCACGTCAGTGCTCAGTCAGAACAGACTGGAGAACTCATCTAGTGTGGCATTATGGGTGCCATTGAGGAATAAGAAAGGTATGACCACGTTAATGGGGCTATATTCCAGACCATCCAACAATCTGCGGTATTTAGAGAAACAAATTTGTAAAGAGGTAGCAGACCGCTGCGAGAAATGTAGTAGTAGGTGATTTTAACTTTCCACATATTGACTCAAATTCCTATACTGTAAAAGAACTAGATGGGACAGATTTGTCAAATGTGTTCAGGAAAACTTCCTTAATCAGTACACAGAAGTCCCTATGAGAGTGTGTGATACTTGATCTGTTATTAGGGAATGAGACAGGGCAGGTGACAGAATCACCTGCAGGTGTATAGGATCACTTTACATCTAGTGATCATAATGCCATTAGTTTCAAAGTAAATATGGAAAAAGATAGGTATGGTCTCAGGGTTGAGATTCTAAACTGGAGAAAGGCCAATTTTGAAGGTTTCAGAAAGGATCTTGCTAGTGAGGATTGGTATAGGCTGTTTCTGGCAAAGGTGTACTTGGTAAGTGGGAGGCCTTCAAAAGTGAAACTTTGAGAGTACAAGGAGTGCAGGTTCCTGTCAGAATAAAGGGCAAGTGTAACAGGTTTAGGGAACCTTAGTTTTCAAGTGATATCAAGGTCTTTTTTTAAAGAAAAAAAGGAGATGCATATCAGGTATAGGCAAGAAGGAACACACAAGGTACATATGGAGTATAAGAAATGCAAGAGAACACATAAGAAAGAAATAGGAGGGTTAAAAGAAAGTATAAGGTTGCCTTAGTAGACAAGATGAAGGAGAAGACTAAGCCCCTCAGCCATTTCAATCTCCCTCCTGTAGGCTGATTCATCACCCCCTTTAATATAGCCATCAACAAACATATATGGTGTTGGAACTGTACTTAGCCACACAGTCAGAGGTGTGAGACAAAGCAGCAGTGAGGTCATGGACCTTATACATATTACAAATGAGGAGATATTTGCTGTCTTGAGGCAGGGTGGATAAATCCTCAGGGCCTCATAAGGTGTTTCCTTGGACCCTGTGGGAGGCAAGTGCAGAAATGGCAGGGGCCCTAGCAGAGGTATTCAAATCATCCTTAGTGACAGGTGAGGTACTGGAAGACTGGAGGGTAGCAAATGTTGTTCTGCTATTTCAGAAAGGCTCTAAAAATAAACCAGGAAATTATAGGCCGGTGAGCCTGACATCAGTAATGGAAAAGTTATTAGAAGGTATTCTAAGGGACAGGATATATGAGCATTTGCATAGATAGGGACTAATCAGAGATAATCAGCATGGTTTCAAGCTTGGAAAGCTGTGTCAAATTAATCATAAAGATTTTTGAGAAAGTTACATGAAAGTTGATGAAGGCAAGGTAGTGGATGTTGTCTATATAGACTTTAGAAAGGCATTTAACAAGTTCCCACATGGGAGGTTAGTCAAGAAGGTTCAGTCACTCAGAATTCAAGGTGAGGTAGTAAATTACACATTGGTTTTGTGAGAGAAGCCAGAAAGTGGTAGTAGATAGTTGCTTCTCTGACTGGAGGTCTATGACTAGTGGGGTCCCACAGGGTTCGGTGCTGGGTCCATTGTTGTTTGTCATCTATATCAATGATCTAGATGATAATGTGGTTAACTGGATCAGCAAATTTGCAGTTGGGGGTGTAGTGGACATGAGGAAGACTATCAGAGCTTGCAGTGAGATCTGTACCAGCTGGAAAAATGGCAGATGGAATTTAATGCAAACAAATGTGAGGTGTTACACTTTGGTAGCACCAACTAGGGTAGGTCTTACACAGTGAACAGTAGGTACTGAGCAGCACAGTAGAATACTCTTAGAGAATACAGGTCCAAAATTCATTGAAGGTGGTGTCATAGGTAGATTGGGTCATAAAGGAAGCTTTTGGCCCATTGACCTTCATAAATTAAGGTACTGAGTACAGGAGATGGGATGTTATGTTGAGGTTGCATAAGATGTTGGTGAGGCAGTATTGGTCATCTACTTACAGGAAAAATGTAAATAAGGTTAAAGGAATACAGAGAAAATTTACAACATTTTGTTGGGACTGGAGGACCTGATTATAAGGAAAGATTGAATAGGTTAAGACTTTAGTCCTTGGAGCATAGAAGATTGAGAGGAGATTTGGTAGAGGTATGCAAACTTATGAGGGCTGTAGATATGGTAAGTGCAAGCAGGCTTTTTGCACTGAGGTTGGATGAGTCTACAACTAGAGGTCATGGGTTAAGACAGAAAGGTAAAAAATTTAAGGGGAACATGAGGGGAAACTTCTTCACTCAGAGGATCGTGAGAATGTGGAATGAGCTGCCAGCTCAAGCGGTGCATGTGAACCCGATTTCAACATTTAAGAGATGTTTGGATACGTACATGGATGGTAGGGGTATGGAGGGCTATGGTTGCAGCGCAGGTTGATGGGGATAGGCAGATTAAATGGTTCAGCATGGTCTAGGTAGGCCATAGGGCCTGTTTCTGTGCTGTACTTTTCTATGACTCTATCTGCAGTTAAGCTCAGAAGACATTTGACATTCTCCAACTATCTCTGAATTTACAATTAATTATATTCCATGAACTTGCAGAAGACTATTCGAAGTATCATTCTTGCTAAAACAAACTACGTTCCAACATCAGTCCTCACTTTGCCTTTTAGCACTTTTGTAGCACTACATCAGTCCTTTATTCTATGGATCAGTTTAATTTTTTTTATCCACAACATTTCTGCAGTCTAAATAGGAATTTCTTTAGCCACAGAGTGGTGAATCTGTGGAATTCATCGCCACAGATGGCTGCAGAGGCCAAGTCATTGGATATATTAAAATTCAATTGATAGTTTTTTGATGAGTAATGGATATGGGGAGAAAGCAGGAGAATGAAGCTGAGAAGGATAAGAAATCAGCTATGATGGAATGCTAGAGTACAAATGTTTGTAGATACGACAGGCTGAATGGTCTACTTCTGCTCCTATGTTTTATGGTCTAATTCGGGACACTCCACTCCACTAAGATCTATTTCTTCTTGGGAATAGGCCAATCCTCTTGCACTGTACTGTATTTGCTCCATTCATATTTCTGGTCCACCTAGTTGTTTGGAAAGCTGATCCTACAATCCATTGTAAATTTTCCTAACATCCAGATGTGTACAGCAGTGGCCTTCCTCCTTCGTCATTTAAGATTGAAATTGCTGTAACCATTTCTGATAGTCTTACACTATGTGCAAGGAAAGTTTAGATACAGCCCATTCAACATAAGCCAATTCATTCTATTCTAAACTCTGTCCAATCACAGAATCATATTACACAAGTTATAGCAGAAGAACAGGTCAGTTGGCCCAATAAATCTATATTCATATTTCCATACGACATTGAAGCTCTTCTATGACAGTTCACAAAGTAATCCCATTTCCCCACTGATATCCCTCATTATGTAATCTCTCCATATTTCCCTCAACTCCTCCCACATTCTGACATTCTGTCATGAACAATTTATAGAGACCAGTTAATTTATCAACCTGTTTGTTTTTGGAATATGATCTGGGGGCAGGGGTTGGAATCTGAAGCAATCCACACACTCATAGGGAGAGTGTGTAAACTCGCTGCACAGACAGCACCAGAGGTTAGGATCAAACCCAGATCACTGGAGCTGTGAGATTGCTCTAGTGCAGAACTGTAGAGCCTCTATAAACCTCCCGCGCATGCCTCAGATCAACATATCCCACTAACAAAATGTTGCATGAACTCAGCAGGCCAGGCAGCATCCATGGAGAGGAATAAAGAGACAATGTTTTGGGCCAAGCCCCTTGATCAAGTCTTGATGAAGTATCTCAGTTTGAAACGTCGACTCTTTATTCATCTCCATAGATGCTGCCTGACCTGATGAGTTCCTCCAGCACTTATGTGTGTTATTCTGGATTTTTAAGCATCTACAGACTCTCTTGTGTTTAACATATCCCGCTACTTCTTTCTCCACCATATTTATCCATCTTCCCTTCAATACCTCATTGTTACTCACTGAAACAATATCTTGTGGTAATGAGTTTCATCTTTTTACCACTCTGTGTAAAGTTCCTTCTAAAAAAGAGAAGTAATACAACCTAATTGTAACATAAAGTATCATTGGGAAAGAACATAGATGGTGAAAGAGAAGGTTACAAAACATCAATGATGGATCTAAAAGTATTGATACTGATCACTTACCTGTAGCAGACATTTTCAGTACATGGATTATGAACTCTGACAATGACAAACACATGTTGGAAGTGGGATCGGATGTTTCTGGGAGTAAATGGAAGTGCTCCAGGCTCTTGAAAGACAATTGTAACGATGTCATTTCCTATGTGTCTCTTCCTTAAGAGCTAGGGAAGTTCAGAAATAGAGGTCTAATTAGCTATGTCTGAGAAACAAATTTGGTGTTTTCTTAAATCCAGTTAATTCTCTCTTCAAATGTAATTAACTGTTAGAAATAACTTTATTTTATTAGTGGATAAATCACTTAAATTATAACCTTTCTTCAACGTAGAGTAACACTTGTTTCTTATAAGTAAAACAGAAAATGTAAATATGTCATCCAATGAACAGGATTTTTACCAATTGTAAGGGATCTTGGACTGCAGGTGTAATTGTAGTTTAATATTTCACATGCAAGACAGTGGATAACATACTTAATACTACACTGAAATAAAACATCATTCCAAACGAAGCAGAGATTCACTTGCACTTCTAATGTTGTGTATCAGTCGTTCACAATGTGGCCTACTCTACACAGAAGAAGCCAAACTCAGATTTGGTAATCGTTTTGTGAAACACTTATACTCAAGCTTGCAGCAGTGATCTGAAACATCCAATTAGCAGCCATTCAGACCTGTGTCCACCTGTCCAATAATGCTCAACCAAATTTGAGGAACGATGCCTTACCTTCCCTAGGGCACATTGCAGCCTGCAGAATTTGATATTTGTAACTTACTCTTTCTATTTTGGCTCAGTTTTTTTTCACTACCTCATGTGACTTGCTTAGCACATGCCACTATCTTACTATTACAACACAAATGCACAAAGTTAAAAAAAATTATCAAGGTACATATATGTCACAAAATACTAATCGGAGATACACTTTCTTGCAGGCACTCGCAGTCGAACAAGGAAGTATAATACAATCAATGAAAACCACACAAACACTGACAAAATGTGCAAATAGAAAAAGAATAACAATAACAACAATAAATAGATAGATAGATGGGGGGGGGGGGGGGGGAAGAACCGAGAACACGAGTTGTGGAGTTCTTGAAAGAAAGTCCAAACATTGCGTTCAATGATCAGTTCAGTGAAGGTGACCACACATTACAAATAGAAGCTTAATCTGATCTCAACAATTCCTTAACTGCCATATTAGGACATTGAATTAGAAGCTTTCAGATTATTCTTTTCCTATCCATCCCCTCTGCTAACAAAAACTGTTTTCTTCCTTTCCCAGTCCAGATGAAGAATCTCAGTCCTGAAAATGTTAAATTGTTTCTCTTTCCATAAATGCTGTTTGATCTGAATGTTTGATGAATTTTCTGTTTTCATTTCAGATTTCCAGCATCTGCATATTTGTAATATTTTTCATTGCACTGAAAAGTCAGCCAAGATGTTAGTGCTCAACTCATTGAAGCTGACTGGCACATAAGTGTTTGACTGAGAACTGAACATGTTATCCATTGAGCAGGATCACATCCTTATGCCCCAAGCAAGGGTTATATATACTCATTATCTCTGCCAATAGAGAATTTTGGAGTGATCAGCAGGTAAGAGGACCTTCACAGTGTATCCCATCTGTGGCCTACAGTTAGATTGCTGATATGGTTGATCTAGTCATGTTTTTTGTTCACAAACTCATTGATGGAAAGTAGAGTTGAGGAAAATGATAATTTCAGCTACAATCTTTTTTGTTCTTATAGTTGAGAACATTGCCAAGGTAATGCAAGGAAAATGGCCAGGAAGTTCTCTCTCAGAGATGATCAATTCCAAGCAATTAGGTTGATAAATAACATTCCAGCCATACAGAGCTGAACACTACAAGTGCTGCACTCCAGTTGCCATGGTTATTTTAAAAGGAATGGGTGCTAAATATTGAAACAATCAGCAGACAACCCCAATATTGATTATTAAAAATGCATTTGCGGATATAGCAAGTGCAGTGGATAGAGAGGAACAGATGGACGTTATTTATTTGGATTTCCAGGAGGCATTGATAAGGTGCCACATAAAAGACTTATCCATAAGATAAGGATGCATAGAGTTGGGGGTGATGTATTAGCATGGATAGAAGATTGGTTAACCAATATAAAGCAGAGAGTTGGGATAACATAGGTGTTACTCTGGTTGGCAATCAGTAGTGAGCGATGTGCTGCGGGTGTTGGTGTTGGGCTTGCAATTGTTCATGATATACATTAACAATCTGGAAGAGGGAACCCAGTGCAGTGTATCTAAGTTTGCTGATGCCACTAAATTGAGTGGAAAAGCAAATTGTGCAGAGGATACGGTGAGGCTGCAGAGAGATATAGATAGGTTCACTGAGTGGGCAGGGGTCTGGTAGATGGAGTACAATGTAGGTAAGTGCGAGGTCATCCACTTTGGAATGAAAAGTGGAAGGTCAGATTATTATTTAAGTGGTAAAAGATTGCAGCATGCTGCTGTGCAGAAAGACTTTTGAATCACAAGAGGTTAGTTTGCAGATGCAGTAGGCTCTCTGGAAGGCAAATAGAATGTTGGCCTTCATTGCTAGAGAGATTGAATTTAAGAGCAGGGAGGTTATACTGCAACTGTAGGGTACTGGTGAGGCCACATCCAGAAGAGTACTGCATGCAGTTCTGGTCTCCTTACTTGAGGAAGGATATACTGGCTTTGGAGGCGGTACAGAGGAGGTTCACCAGGTTGATCCAGAGATGAGAGGGTTAGACTACGAGGAGAAACTGAGTCACTTGGGACTGTACTTGCTGGAATTCAGAAACATATAAAATTATGAAAGGTATAGATAAACTAGAGGCAGGAAAGTTGTTTCCACTGGTAGGTGAGTCTAGAACTAGGAGACATAGCCTCAAGATTCAGAGGAGTAAATTTAGGATGGAGATGAGGAGGAACTGCTTTTCCAAAGAATGGTGTATCTGTGGAATTCTCTGCCCCATGAAGCAGTGGAGGCTAATTCAGTAAATATATTTAAGACAAGTTTGGATAGATTTTTGCATAGTAGGGAAACTAAGAGCTATGAAGAAAAGGCAGATAGGTGGAGGTGAGTCCATGGTCAGATTAGCCATGATCTTATTGAATGGCAGAGCAGGCTTGATGAGCCAGATGGCCTACTCCTGCTCCTATTTCTTATGTTCTTAAGAAATTAGACTAATGTCAGATGGGTAAACTAAAAGGTCTGAAAACTGATCCAAAGGTCACTTATTCAGACTCTTCAGTTATAGATCTTTCTTTGCAAACTTATACTTTTTGGTAGTCAACTTTATAAAGGTTTCTAGGTTGATGTTTATGGAAAAGATACTTTGCTTCGCCACACCCAAAAGTATTTCATATAAAAATAAACCATCAATCTACCAAGTTAATTAGCAATTAAACAGAACACAAAAGCAACTGAATAGCCTTCACACTATCAATAAATCAGGATATTGGTCTACTGGTGCCTTTTAAGGGATTAGTGAGTGTACTCTGACTTCAGTCATTACATTCTCTGGTTACTTCTGGCATCCAGGAAACAGTCCTCTCAGTAATGTGAACCACATTTGTAACTAAATTTGAGCAATCCCATATGAAACTAAATGAATAGGAAGGTAAACCACTTTTGAATTAAATTGTTTACATCCACAATTATTTGAATATTTGGAAATTTATCAAGTGAACTATAAATACTGGGAAGTTTTGAGATTCCACCCAAAGAACATCATTTGATTCATTTTCTCAGCCACTGTGCAGAGTGGAAGGTTGCAGAATACATGATCATGTTGTACTCTTATCTGAATGGGCATGGCTATCTTCTCAGGGTAAAACAGATCCAATCAGTTTTACACAGCTAAGTATTAGCTAAGGCTTTGCCAAGATATCCATTGCCCCCCAAGTCTCCCTTGTTATAAGCTCTACATTCAATGTCCCACTGAGCCTGAGGTTATTTGATGTCATAGTTTATGTTATTTGTACATTTGCTTCTGTATAACTCTGGATCAATCAAGCATTAGTCATAGTCATACTTTATTGATCCCGAGGGAAATTGGTTTTCGTTACAGTTCACTAAAAATAATAAATAGCAATAAAACCATAAATAGTTAAATAGTAATATGTAAATTATGCCAGGAAATAAGTCCAGGACCAGCCTGTTGGCTCAGGGTGTCTGACCCTCCAAGGGAGGAGTTGTAAAGTTTGATGGCCACAGGCAGGAATGACTTCCTATGACGCTCTGTGTTGCATCTCGGTGGAATGAGTCTCTGGCTGAATGTCCTCCTGTGCCTAACCAGTACATTACGTAGTGGATGGGAGACATTGTCCAAGATGGCATGCAACTTGGACAGCATCCTCTTTTCAGACACCACTGTCAGAGAGTTCAGTTCCATCCCCACAACATCACTGGCCTTACGAATGAGGCCTTATTAAGCTGAATAAATTGATTCTGCATCATAACCAATTTAATTCATTTACATGTATCAAGAACAACAGAGTGGTGCTGTTGGTAGAGCTGCTGCCTCACAAGTTCAATATCCCAGGTTCAAATCCCGCTGCCAGCACTGGCTGTATGTGTGGAGTTTTCACATTCTACTCACTGGAGTTCAGCAGATTAAGGAGGGATCTCATTAAAACCTATTGAATATTTAAAGGCCTTGATAGAATGAACGTGAAGAGGATGTTTCCTATGATGAGGGTGACTAGGCCCAGAGGTCAGTCTCAGAATAGAATGCCGTCCTTTTCAAACAGAGATGAGGAGGAATTGATTTAGTTTGTGCAATACATTACCACACATGGCTGTGGAGGCCAGGTCATTGGGTATATTTAAAGCTGTGGTTGACAAGTTCTTAATTAGTAAGGATGTCAAAGGTTATAGGGAGAAGGCAGAAGGGTTAAAAGGGATAATGAATCAGCCAGGATGGAATGGCAGAGCCAAATATCCTAATTCTGCTCTTATGTCTTATAACCATCTGTATCCTCGTGCTCACAAGGAAGAATGTTCAGCTGCATTGAATGTGATTGACCTAGATTGATAGTGAAGGTGTCTGTATGCAGAATGAGTTTTAAAACATTCCTTCTCTGACATTATATAATCCCCAGAGGTTATGCTTTAGTTTGGTTATAAAAGAGAAATACAGATATATACAAGTGCTTGACTGTCAAAATTATAAAATGACAAGTTTGTAGAAATCAAGTAGTTGCAATTCTTAACAAACTGGTTCAATTTAGTTGTGTATGAAGATTTTATAAAGCCCCTCTACACCTTTCACACACATCCTCTGAGACTCTGCTCACTTTTCTTGAAAGAGAATGTGATTTTCTCCTGCTGCTTCATGAATAATACTTAGCTAATTTTCTCTTGCAATATTTAACTGTAAATTAACAAAAACATGAATCTGGATTAATATTTGCAAAATCTGTGCAATTGGTCACCATTTGTTATTTGTACAATTCTAAACAAACCTTTCACTTCACACTAATTTACAAGTTTTCACATCAATTGCTTTATTAAAATGAACCACATAGTATAAATAGTCCCTCATGCCTCTTTCATCTCCATCACAGCCCACACACCACACACTACCCCACCTTAGCCCTGCAACTAACAAACTAAACCCTACTTGTTACTGATGAAATTGTATTAGATGAGGACAATGGATGGTTTTCTCACTACATTTTCTTGGTGAACTTTTTTGCATTCAACAAAGGATTTCATCCTAGTATGATAAGACCATTATTTGGTTAAACCATCACATGAGCTATTGTGCTCTCCTGCTCTCAAGCCTCTAACTTACAGAATGCATTCTACATCCGTTAGAACATAAACGAAGAAACTGTAATGACTTCTCTTTACAGATTTTAATTAATTTTTGTCCTCTAGCACTTGCATTTCTTCCTTAAGATTTACAAACACCAACTTGAGACCCTTAAAATATATTTGATTTTATGTACTTTTTGATGCCCCCTTGCCTTTAACCAAATTCCCATATGAAATTACAGTTAAAAAATGGTTTCTTGATGTTGCAACACAACTTAAAATTCTCTGAGCTGGTTAGCTTCTCTGACCCATGTGATTTAAGCTGCTCAGTAAATGAAATTGTTAATTCTTTCAACAATAACTTGAACAGTGACCCCACTGAGGGTTAAAAAGAAATCGCTTAGTGAAATGTCACTATGGATAAATAATTCTGTCCGTGAACTCAAGAGATCATGTAGAGTAGTTGAGAGAAAATGGAGGAAAACTGGACTAGAAGTCCACTGTAATATTTTCAAGGAAACACTAGGTTCCTTTGACACTACTATACGTTCTGTAAGAAGAGTCCATTTTCCAAGATAATTACAGAGAATAGCAGCAATTCAAGATTATTTTCAACTGTAAACCAACTATTGAATTCTGCCCCAATCTATAATGTCCTCTGTCAAGCAACCACCATAAAATGTGAAGAATTCCCAATATTTTTATCCTATTTCTGTCATATCCTTCTATTCCATGATTACTTCAGTTACAATACTATTTCTTTAGTTATGGATTTGAGAATACCTCCATACTACGATCTCCAATCTACCATTCCCTGGTACATGGAGAAATAGCCTTATTTCTCCATTTTATTATGGTACCTTCATATAGCTTGAATGATTTTATTCAATGTGCTTATATATTTGATTTTCAATGGTACAACAGTTAAGGTCCATGTATAAAAAAAGTGAAAAATAGAATTATTACACAAAAAAATAAAACTATGAGGCAAAAATAGAGCAAACTAATAGTCTGAAAAAAAGTTATACACTCTGTCCCCCAGCTATCACTACTCTCATCTTAGTACATGCTCTTCACTTTTCATCAGCTTAAGAAAAGTCAAGCAAACATCCCATCTATTCCTTTACACACTGTAACTTTTTAAAAATTCAAATACATAAGTTAAATATGATGCGTTTTATAAGTGAGTTGATATGAAGCATGTTCATTCATTTTGTACTGTACTTTGTGGGTCAAAACAACCAAAAAATACAAGTACAGTTTCATAGACCAGCAACTTTATATCAGTTTCTATTCTGATGTAGACTTTTATTTCTACTACTTTACTTCTGTTGTGTAAAATGTTCTGGATCTTTTCAACACAACTGGGAGTAACTCAGAAAACCTTCATATAGCAAGTAGTAAATGGGTTCACATTAATTTTACCTTGTACAAATAAGAAATCTGTCCTAATTTACATTCCCAATGTGGCATTTCACAATATTAACTTCTTTGGTACAACTCCAGACTTTAAAAAACCTGTTCTGTGTTAAGTTCTGTGACCTTACTGTGTCCTTTCCATCTTTTATTTCTATTCTGGGATACAAATCATACCAACTGAAAAGGTGATGATTTTATTATCAGCTGCTTTAGAATTTATTTCAAATAATGTGTATTTGAATATTTATGATCAGATTTCACTCCTCTACTCCCTCATGTGACTCTCATGATACATTCTTGTAAAACACACTTTAAGGATTTCTTTACTTGCAAGAACAAGGTGACCCTATTCACCGGTATGTGGTTCATTATCGATGTGCTTAGAATCATTATCAGTGAGAAGTTAAATAAAATATCCAGGTTGCACACTTATCTGAGAGTTCTATTGGACCCAAAAGGGATCAACATCCTTTGAAGCATTAAGTTCCAATCATAGACTATCAGGGGCCAAGTGAGAGACAGAATATTACTTTACATGAGTTTATTTTTAAGAACTTATAAATGGTTTCTGCTTGTTAGGAGATAATAGGAGAGTTTGCTAGGTGAAGACAACCTATTAGTTCAAAGAGGACATCAGATTTTAGGCTCAATCATAGACTTCTTATGCCAATAAGTAAGTTCATATACAGAAAGTCCACTGTGAATTGTGGGGAAAGGAATGAATAAAGAGCTGCCAGCAATAGCATATTTCGCAAAACAGATTTCAATGCCTTCATTCATTAACAGAAAAGCACAGTGTACCAAAAGAAATCATGCTAAATTCTGACCCCCTTTGAACCCCATAGGCCTTAATTCCTCAATCATTTTAATATTTATCTAAAAGGAACTTAGATATTTCTCATGATCTGGCCTCCACCACCTTCAAGAGTAGAGCTTCCATTTGAGAAAATTTCTATGCCCCCAGTTGTAAATGACTGGAAACTCATCATGCAGCTGTGTCCTTTGTTCCTGATTTTCTCACTAGTGAGAACATCTCAGCATCAATCCTGTGAAGCCCCCATAAGGCCTTGTTTGTTCAAAAAAGTTCATCTTCATTTTTCCAAACTATACATAGACCCAAATTGTCTGTCCTCTCCATTAAAACCTTTGAATTCCTCTATGTCAAGAACCGTTGGATAGTTTTTAATACACTCAAAAACAGAACATTCAAGACCTTCTGCACTTCAAGAAACCACTCCATGACTGAATTCTAAATGTGAGAGACAGAAGAATCTGCAGATGCTAGTATCTGGAGCAACAAACAATCTGCAGGAGCCTGGGATGATTAGTGGACTAAAGAGGGGTGAAGGACAATGGGAAGGTTGAGCTAAGTAAAGAGGAGAGGGGTGAAGTTAGAAGGCAGAGGCAGGAGGATGATGGATGGAAGCAAAGAGAGAAAAAAAGGTAAGACAGGTGGAGTGAGGTCGAGGGGGTTAGGGCAAACATGGAGGGTGATAATACGTCTACAATTCTATCCAACCCCCACGGATGCTGCTCAACCTGCTGGATTCATCCTAAGGACCATTTGTTGCTCTACATGTGACAGCATACGCATCAAGAAAATACTGAGGCCATTTTCTATTGAAAAAGAAGGGAGGAATGTTATCTATGAAAAATTGTGATAATGGATGCTGAGAGAATGTTTCCACTGATGGCAAACACAACAGAGGCCATAGAAGACCATAGACAATCTTGAAGAATTAGGCCATTTGGCCCAACAAGATAACGCACCATGAAATCTTCAGGAATTCGCAATTTTTTCTTACCTGAAGAGTCATGAAAACTTGCTACTGAGGCAGTGGCAGAAACAAATAAGGGGATGGTGGATAAACATGTGAAAAAGTTGCAAATCCCTTAATATTTGAGAAGCTATTTTACAGTTGACATATTCATCAGAGAGAGAAGCTGTCAGCAGCTGTTGACAGCTTCAAAGTGAATGGTTTGTCTTTATATAAGCATCCAACAATCATTCAGAATGTTCACTTCAGAGTAAATGAAATACCTTTCACATCATCTTTATAATATAGGAAATTCAGAAGCCAATTTTGACACAGCAAGTTTTCTAAAATAGGAATGAAATATCTGCAGAAGTCTAATTTAGTAATATTGATTGGCAACTACCATTCAGGATATTAGGCAGAACTTCAAGCTGACATACAGCACTGACTAGGAATTCCTTTCTAGTCAGTACAGAATTCAGCTGAGTACAGACAAGGCCTCCTCTTAATGTCCAGTTTGAAATCTTTAATAAGGTAGTTATCCCTCAGATCTTTGTGTCTCAGATTTTTGTGTTCTATTCAGTCAAGTCATACTGAGTCCTTGAAAGTGAGGCTGAAGGCTGTGGAATCAGTTCAGAGTTGTGGTGAGTGAAATTATCCATGCTTGTTCAGGAACCTAATGGTTGTAGGGTAATAACTGCTCCTGAACCATGTGGTGTGGGACCTAAAACGCCCGTACCTCCTGCCTGATGGTAGCAGTGAGAAGAGAGCATGACCTGAATGATGGGGGGGGGGGGGTGGAATCCTCGATAACGGATGTTGCTTTCCTGTGGCAGTGTTTTATTCAAATGCTCAATGGTGGGTAGAGCTTTGTCTGTGACAAAATGGGCAGAAGTGAAGCTTGAACTTCAAAGTTCAAAGTAAATTTTATTGAAGTACATAGCAGGATACTTGGTAGTGTGGAGTGGAGGAGCAGAGGGATCTGGGGGTACATGTCCACAGATCCCTGAAAGTTGCCTCACAGGTAGATAGGGTAGTTAAGAAAGCTTATGGGGTGTTAGCTTTCATGAGTCGAGGGACAGAGTTTAAGAGTCGCGATGTAATAATGCAGCTCTATAAAACTCTGGTTAGGTCACACTTGGAGTACTGTGTCTAGTTTTGGTTGCCTCACTATAGGAAGCATGTGAAAGCATTGGAAAGGGTACACAGGAGATTTACCAGGACGCTGCCTGGTTTAGAAAGTATGCATTATGATCAGAGATTAAGGGAGCTAGGGCTTTACTCTTTGGAGAGAAAGAGGATAAGAGGAGACATGATAGAGGTGTACAAGATAATAAGAGGAATAGATAGAGTGGATAGCCAGCGCCTCTTCCCCAGGGCACCACTGCTCAAGAGGACATGGCTTTAAGGTAAGGGGTGGGAAGTTCAAGGGGGATATTAGACGAAGATTTTTTACCCAAAGAGTCGTTGGTGCGTGGAATGCACTGCCTGAGTCAGTAGTGGAGGCAGATACACTGGTGAAGTTTAAGAGACTACTAGACAGGTATATGGAGGAATTTAAGGTGGGGGGGGGTTATATGGGAAGCAGGGTTTGAGGGTCGGCACAGCATTGTGGGTCGAAGGGCCTGTAACGTGCTGTACTGTTGTATGTTCTATGTTCTATATTATCATGTACAACCCTGAGATTCATTTTCTTGTTGACATACTCAACAAATCTATAGAATAATAACTATAACAGAATCAATGAAAGACTGCCCAACTAGGCATTCAACCAGAGGACAGAAGACATAAAATGCAAATACAAAAAGAAGAAACAATAATAATAATAATAAATAAATAAGCAATAAATATAAAGAACATAAGATGAAGAATCCTTGAAAGTGAGTCCACGGGTTGTAGGAACATTTCAATGATGGGGCAAGTGAAGTTATCCCCTTTGGTTCAAGAATCTGATGACTGAGGAGTAATAATTGTTTCTGAACTTGGTGATGTGAGTCCTGAGGCTCTTGTACCTTCTTCCTGATGGCAGCAGCAAGAAGAGGGCATGTTCTGGGTGGTAGGGGTCCCTAATGATGGATGCTGCTTTCCTGCAACAGTATTCCATGTAGATGTGCTCAATGATTGAGAGTGTTTTACCTGTTATGGACTGGGTCATACAGGAAAGGTTGATGCGTATTAATTAAAAAGTCATTCATAGGTGCTATCTAGATTCCAAGTCAAGTAGAACTTCAAATTTCATAGCTCTATACGAATTTGGAATGCTTGATGACCATAGGCTGATGAAACTTCATGACTGTCTGGAGCATAAAGAGATTATGTATTTATTCAAATGCTCTAGACTAGTCAAAGCAAAATCTGTTGGATGCCGGAGAACATGGAAACAGAAGATTTCCATTTCTACAGGACATCCTACAGATGTTTTGCTTTTACATAACATCAGCCAGTTGAATTGGAGAAGTTTACATCTTCTCTTCCCTAGCCTCACCACCACCACTGGCATTTGAAAACAGCAACAGTAATAAAAGAGATCGATGCAAAATAGTCTAAGATTCACAAGGTACTATTTCGTCAGGAGAAAGAAAATACTTTAAACTCTTTTCTTCTAATTACTGTTAATGTTGGTGCAACACAAAAATTTTACAGTAGGATAACAGAAATAAAAGTAGCAGTGTATTATAAACAAGAGAAAATCTGAAGATGCTGGAAATTTAAGCACCACACACAAAATGCTGGAGGAACTCAGCAGACCAGGAAGCATCTATTACATTTAGTTTGGAAATTTCTATTTTGCTTTGGAATATTATATGCATTTCATATTTTCAAACCAATGTATGATTTCAGGATCAAACTGCACAGATGGAATGCGTGTGGAATAAGTTAGCGTTGATGCAGTCTAGTGAACACAACTAAACTGATGTATCCAAATGCTGTCAATATGTTAAAAATGTAGCTTCAGTGAACAACTTCCTCTCTAGAAGAAATAAAATTCTAGAACATAGACCAATAGGTACCTAATAAAGTGGCCACTGAGTGTATGTCTGTGGTCCATTCACTTCAATGTTCAAATTGTGCATTCTGAAATGCTCTTTCAGAACATAGAAGTCCCAATGAGAGGGTGTGCAATACTTGATCACATACTAAGCAAAGAGACAGGGCAGGTGACAGAAGTTTGTGTAGGGGAACATTTTGCATCTAGTAATCGTAACGCCATTAGTTTCATGGTAATCATGGAAAAAGGGAGGTCTGATCTGATATCGAGAGATCACTCTCTCTTGAAATAAAAAGCAACACGGCATATTATAACATCGTAACAGCGACTGTTTGTTGGTCTCCCCTTTTGCTGTGAAATGGGCATTCACCCTGTAATTCGAGAAGGAGAAGCTAAAATTAGATGCATCAGCTTTACAGTGGAGTAAAGGGAATGACACAGGCATGTGACAGGAGCTGGCCAAAGTTGACTGCAATGGAACACCAGCAGGGTTGATGGCAGAGCAGCAGTGACTGGAGTTTCTGGGAACAATTCGGAAGGCACAAGATAGATACATCCGAAAGAAGAAGAAACAAGGATGGCACAACCGTGGCTGACAAGGGAAGTCAAACACACCATAAAAGCAAAAGAGACGGTATATAAAAAAGCAAAAATTAGTGTGAAGTTGGAGGATAGGGGAAGCTTTTAAAAACCAACAGAAGGTAATTAAAAAAAGCCATAAGGAGGGAAAATGAAATATGAAGGTAAGCTGGCCAATCATATCAAAGAGGCTACCAAAAGTGTCTTCAGATATATAAAAAATAATAGAGAGAATAGAGTAGATATTGGATTGCAGGAAAGTGGTGCTGGAGAGACAGTAAAGGGGGACAAAGAAATGGTGTACAAACTGAAAAAGTACTCTGCATCATTCTTTGCTGTGAAATTCACTAGCAGTATACCAGATATTTGAGAGTGTAAGGGGGAAGAGGGGAATGCTATTACTATGGAGAAGGTGCTTGGGAGCTGAAAGGTCTGAAGGTAGATAAGTCACCTGGAGTAGATGGACTACACCCCAGGGTTCTGAAAGAGGCAGCTGAAGAGATTGTGGAGGCTTTCGTAATGATCTTTCAAGACATCTCTTTCAAGGGATTCTGACGTCGTTCCAGAGGACAGGAAAATTGAAAATGTCACTCCATTCTTCAAGGAAGGGAAGCAGAAGAAAGGAAATTATATGCCAGTTAGCCTGACTTCAATGGTTGGGAAGATGTTGAAGTCAATTGTTAACGATGAGGTCTCAGGATACTTGGAGGCACACGATAAAATGGGCCAGTCAGCATGGTTTACTTAAGGGAAGATCTTGCCTGAGAAATCTGTTGGAATTCTTTGAGCAATAACAAGCAGATTAGACAAGGGAAAATCGGTGATGTTGTGTACCTGGATTTTCAAAAGGTCTTTGACAAGGTGCCACAAATGAGGCTGCTTACAAAGAAAACAGCCTATGGTATTATTGGAAATATACCAGCATGGATAAAGCATTGGAAGGCAAAGAGTGGAAATAAAGAAGGCCTCTTCTGATTGATGCTGGTGACTAGTGTTCTGCAAGGGTCAGTATTGGCACCTCTTCTTTATATGTTATATGTCAACGATTTGGATGAAGGAATTGAAAGTTTTATGGTGAGGTTTGCAGACAATACAAAGGTAAGTGGAAAGGGAAGTAGTGCTGAGGAAGCAAGGAGGCTGCATAAGGACTTGGATAGATTAGGAGAATGGGCAAAGAGATGGCAGATGGAACATAGTGTCAGGACGTGTATGGTCATTCACTTTGAAGGAATAAAAGTGTAAGTTATTTTTGAACAGGGAGAAAATTCAAAAATCTGAAGTGAAGAGGGATTTGGGAGTCCTCGTACAGAATGCCCTCAGGGTTAATTTGCACGTTGAGCTGGTGGTGAGGAAGGCAAATCCGATGTTAGCATTCATTTTGAGAGTACTAGAATGTTAAAACAAGGATGAAATGCTGACCCTTTATAAGGCACTGGTGAGGCCTCAGTTAAGAGCATTCTGAGCAGTTTTGGGCCCTTTATCTAAGAAAGGTTGTGCTGACGTTGCAGTAGGTTCAAAGTTGGTTCATAATGATTCCGGGATTAAAAGACATATCATATGAGGAACATTTGATGGCTCTGGCCCTGTCATCATCATCATCATGCCATGTTGTAAAGACAGGTGACCTTAGCCATTCAATCCTCTTCAGAGATTGTCTGCGTTGTGTCAGTGGTTGCATAATCAGGACTTGTTATATGCACCAGCTGCTCCTAGACCATAAGACCCAGGAGCAGAAATTGGCCATTTGGCACATTGAGTCTGCCTCGCCATTCAATCATGGCTGATTCTTTTTTCTCTCCTCAGCCCCACTCCCTGGCCTTCTCCCCATAACATTTGATGCCATGTCCGATCAAGAAGCTATTAAGCTCTGCTTTAAATACACCCAACGACCTGGCCTCCACAGCTGCTTGTGGTAACAAATTCCACAAATTCACTACACACTGGATAAAGAAATTTCTTCTCATCTCTGTTTTAAATGGACACCCCTCTATCCTGAGGCTGTGCCCTCTTGTCCTAGACTCCCCCACCATGGGAAACATCCTTTACACATCTAGTTTATCTAAGCCTTTCAACATTCAAAAGTTTTCAAAGAGATCCCCCTCATCCTTCTAAATGCCAGTGAGTACAGACCCAAAACCATGAAATATTCCTTGTATGATGAATACTTCATTCCTGAAATCATCCTCTGTGAATCACCTCTGTATCCTCTCCAATGCCAGAACATCTTTTCTTAGATGAGGAACTCAAAACTGTTCACATTACTCAAGGTGAGGCCCCACCAGTGCTTTATAAAGCCTCAGCATCACATCCCTGCTCTTGTAATCTGCGCCTCTTGAAATTAATGCTAACATTGCATTTGCCTTCCTCACCACTGACTCAACCTGCAAGTTAACCTTTAGAGTGTTCTGCACAAGGTCTCCCAAGTTCCTTTGCACCTCAGATTTTTTAATTTTCTCCCTGTTCACAAAATAGTCTGCACATATATTTCTACTACCAAAGTGCATGACCATGTATTTTCCAGCATTGTATTTCATTTGCCACTTTCTTTCCCATTCTCCTGATCTGCCTAAGTCCTTCTGCAGCCTACCTGTTTCCTCAACACTACCTGCCATTCCACCAATCTTTGTAACGTTAGCAAACCTGGCAACAAAGCCATCTATTCCATCATCTGAAGCATTGATACACAGCATAAAAATGGTCCTAACATCTACCCCTACGGAACACACTAGTCACTGGCAGCCAACCAGAAAAGGATCCTTTTATTCCCACTCACTGCCTCCTCCAATTAGCCAATGCTCTAAACATGACAGTAAATTTACTGTAATTCCATAGGCTCTTAATTTGGTAAGCAGTCTCATGTGTGGCACTTTGTCAAAGGCCTTCTGAAAATCTAAATATACATCCATTGCATCACTTCATCTATCTTACATGTAATCTCCTCAAAGAATCCCAACAGGTTCGTCAGGCAAGATTTTCCCTTAAGGAAACCATACTGACTTTGTCCTATCTTGTCCTGTGTTACCAACTACTCCATAACCTCATCTTTAACAATTGACTCCAACATCTTTCCAACCATTTTTACATTCTTGAAAAAGTTTTTACTATCCACTTTGATATTGTCTGCTAGCTTGCTTTCATATTTCATCTTTGGATACACATGTCCTGCACCTTCTTCATTTTCTTCATTTTTGGATACACATGTCCTGCACCTTCATTTTTCCCAGGAACTTATGCCACTGCTGCTCTGCTGCCATCCCTGCCAGCATCTCCTTCCAATTTATTTCGGCCAGCTTCTCTCTCATATCACTGTAATTTTCTTTACAGAAATACTGCTATGTCAGACTTTACTTTCTTCCTTTCAAATTTCAAGTTGAACTCAATCATTTTGTGATCACTGCCTCCTAAGGATCCTTCTACCTTAACACCTCTGGTTCATCACAACCCAGTATAGCTGATCCCCTTGTAGGCTGGCTCAGTGACAAACTGCTCTAAAAACCCATCTCATAGGCAATCAACAAACTCACTCTTGAGATCCTTTACCAGCCTGATTTTTCCAATTAACCTGCATGTTGAAATCTCCGATGACTATCGTAATCTTGCCCTTTGACACGCCTTTTCTATTTCTGTTGTAATCTGTGGTTCATAACCCAGCTGCTCCTGGGAGGCCTGTATATAACTGCCATCAGGGTTCTTTTACCCTTGCAATTTCTAAACTTAACACGCAAGGATTCAACATCTTACAATCCGATGTCACGTTTTTCTACTGAGTTGATGCCATTCTTTACCAGCAGAGTCACACCACCCCCTCTGCCTACCTTCCTGTCCCTCTGATACACTGTGTAATCTTGGACATTCTGCTCCCAACTACAACCATCCTTCAGCCACAATTCAGAGATGGCCACAACTTTATGTGTGACAATCTGTAATGGTACAACAAGGTCATCCACCTTATTTCTTATTCACTGTACTTTGAGATAAAACACTTTGAGTATTGTACTTGCTACCCTTTTTGATTTTGCATTAGACCACTTACCACCTGCTTCCATAGCTTCACGTGACCCTGATCAGGGGCTAAGCAGGTACAGCATCTTGCCCAACGGTGACCTGCGGGCTGGCGGAGGAAAGGAGCGCCTTACACCTCTTTTTTAGATACATACCTCCACTCCACCACCTGTCTGTACTCACTGGAACTTAGAAGAATGAGGAGTGATCTCATTGAAACCTATCAAATGTTTAAAGGCCTGGATAGAGTGGATGTTTCCTATAGTGGAGGAGTCCAGAACCAGAGGACACAACCTCAAAACAGAGGGACATCCATTTAGAAGATGAGGATGAATTTCTTTGGCCAGAGGCAGTTGTGGAGTCCAGGTCATTGAGTTATTTAAGGCTGAGGTTGACAGATTATTGATGTTAGAGCGTGAAAGTTTATGGGAGAAGGCAGGAGAATGACATTGAGAGGGAAATGAATCAGCCATGATCAAATGGCAGAGCTGAATGAAATCTAATAAGCATAATAGAATCAATGAAAGACCCAACCAATATGGTGGACAACCAGTCTACAAACAGTATTGCAATGTTTGCCCCCCCCCCCACTTTCTCAGTGGAGCCTCCTTGTATGAGGTAGCTAATTGAGCATGATATCTGCTCTCATACCTATTAACAACTGGATTGTGACTGCCTACACTAGTTTACTTTATTGTACTATACAGTAGATCGGTAGGGCCCTACATGCTGATGGCCTACAGACTCTCTCCAAATTAGGTAGATCTATCAGTTTAGTCAGTTTAAAGCTACCTTACTTCATTTCAGTTATATGCTCTTCTGAATTGTATTACTAAATAAAGGAATTACTCTAGTTGCACATCATTTTCCTCCCACTGATGTCCTGAAATAGATATGTTGCTCAGTGGCATTCACTTTCAGTACATCTATCAAAGACACAAAAAAAGCCACTAAAAATTGATTTGCAATCATTTCAGAGAGTAGCTCACTAAAAAAGTTTTAAATGCAATTCCCTTTTGACCCATATTTGGTTCAACAGCAGAGGCAATTTATTTCCAAGTGAAAATATATTACTTAAGATTCTATTGACATACTAATGAGCGGGGCATTTTTTTTCCAAAAGTCTTTTCACCTTCTTCTGTTGAATAAGATATTGGATTTAACAAGAATCCAAAATCAAGCAGAAGGACAAAATGGAAAGATGGCACAGCAGCACAGCAGTTTGTGCCACACTTTAGAGAGTGCTAACTGACGGTGTAAGGAGTTTCCACATTCACTCTGTGACCACGTAGGTTTCCTCCACGTATTCTGGTTTCCTCCCGCATTTGAAAGGATGTACAGCTATGTTTAGTGAGTTGTAAGCAAGCTGTGTTGTCACTGGAAGTGTGTTGACTCTCATGGACTGCCTAGCACAATCTTCATTGATTTGATTTGATGCAAATAATGCTTTTTACTGTCTATTTTGATGTACATGTGGCAATAAAGCCTATCTATCTGTAATCAGAAAATTTACTCAGCAGAATCTTGCAAGGAGACAACCAGCTTAACAACCTCACAACAAAGACCTGGTGTGGTGGTGCAGCACTGACTTATTTTGACACCAAGTCACACAAAGAGCTACAAGGACCAAAAGCTGCTCACCCACTTTAGCGATAATCTCTTAGAGGACAGAAAAGCAAAGCGACTTAGGGAAAAAGTATCTAGATGTTAAGGCCTTTGTAGCTGAAGGCATATTAGGTTATAAAATGTTCAGGGATACACAGGAGGTAGAAATCTTGAAAAAAAAATGTACATCTCCACATCGAAGACTACTTAGTTACCCTAAGGAGCAAGAATGGCAAAGTCCAAGAGCTATCTTGCCTTCTTATTTCTTGGTTAGCAAAAAATGCAAATGGAATATAAATAGTAAAATTAAATGGAGTACAAGGGGTGATTGATAAGTTCATGGCCTAAGGTAGAAGGAGTCAATTTTAGAAAACCTAGCACATTAAATATTCAAGATAGCCCCCTCCTACATTTACACACTTAGTCCAGCGGTCGTGGAGCATATGGATCTTGAACTCCAGTAAATGCCCACAGCAAGGGGTGATTGATAAGTTCATGGCCTACGGTAGAAGAAGATGAGTTATACAGCCGTCGTTACATGCACATGCAGGTCAACTCTTTGAGTGATTATGCAGAAAGTTTGGTAATTAAGTAGTACCTATCTGAATTAAAAACAGTCACCCAGCAAATATGAATAATGCATCAGTTTAGGCCCAGAGTTCCAACGCTTTACAAAATTTGCTCAAGTGTTTTAGAAGCCTTTGATGCACTTATCATTAACGTTACCTAGTACTGAGCAAAACTAGAAATAGCACCTAAATCATGTTTTATAAAGATTTTGTATTAATTTTTTGAGTCAAACATTCTCTCCAAGTAATTTTCTGAACATATGCTATTACTTCATGGGTAACAGATCCTTTGGCTCAATCCAACAAGCTAGAGGATACTCAGGTTACTCTGCCTATCACTACTCCGGCAGTCCAAAGCTACAGCATCTGGTTTAATTTTGGCGAATATAGCACCTTAAAACCACCCAAGCCAGTTGAAAACAGCAAACAGATTAAACCACAAGAAGCAAATCTCAACTTTCTGTATTATAGGGAGGCAAGGTAGCGTAGAGGTTAGCATAACTGTTTTACAGCGCTCGGGATTACCGATCAGGGTTCAGTTCTCACCGCTAGCTATAAGGAGTGTGTATGTTCTCCCCATGACCATAGGCTTCCTCTGGGTGCTCTGGTTTCCTGCCACGTTCTAAAGACGTATGGGTTAGGGTTAGGGCTAGTGAGTTGTGGGAATGCTATGTTGGTGCTGAAAGCATGACGACACCTGTGGTCTGCCCCAGCACATCCTTGGACTCTGTTAGTCGTTGACACAAATGACACATTTCATTGTGCGTTTCAAGGTCTATGTAAAAAATAAAATTGATTTTATATGGTTTAATTGAATTTTGCTTTGATCAACTGAGCCATCAGGAAAAACAAGATTCATAGTGAATCAATTACACAAGTAAAATCTTGATTGCACCTTCATGCAGCAAACCTCCATTATAGAGCAGTGCTGTAATCAAGTAAAATATGTTACTAGATAAAATATAAAAGTGTGACAGTACTGAGTACAAAGCATGCCTCAAACATTGAAAGTAAACCTTCATCTATGGTGCTCTGCAGGAAAGAACAAAGTTATACAGTTGTTAAACTATAGCACCAAATAAGTTTAAAATACAGATATTGCAGGATTTTGAACCAATTTTAATGCACCAACCAAAGTTGAATTGGCACCTCAGAATTTATTTTTAAAAACTCTGCAGAAAATAAGGCTACTGCAATTGCTGCAATCTCTAAAATACAAGAATGTAACACAGTGTTGTAGGTTAAAAAAAAAGAACAAAATTTATCTTGCAATTGAAACTATGAACTTTTCTACTGATGTTGCATCTGACATTAGTAACTCACGTACCTGTTGTCTGTTGTTGGGTGTGTATGGAAGCATCGTTGACACATGGAACATGATTTCATAATCCTTATATGTAGTGTAGAGAGAATGGGTCCCCGTGGAGTCAGCTAAAATATGAAAATAAAAAGACAATTTTAAAATGTTTGGAAAATGGTACTGGCAACGGAGATCTCCAGTGCACAGTTCCCTCCCATTCCATGACCTAGCCATGCTGCTCCAGCCCCTTTTATGCCAGGACCTTCAATCTCGATGACCATCCTATTATGAAGTGGTTTATCAAATAGAAAGTCTAAATACCTGTATAACATATGAACACATGAACTGCATGTGGCGTTCTGCTACTTCATTAAAAGATAGTAAATTTGCCAATATGTGCCCTTAGGAAAAAGCATGCCAGCTTTCTTTATTCAATCCACAGTTGTTGAAGTAACTGCTAGTAACTGCAGTGGACTAAGCATGCATCTTTGAGGAGCACCAGTATTGATTGTCAATGAGATGCTATTTCTGATTCGAACCCACTGGGTCCTGCTAGTGAGGAAGTTAGGGATCCAGTTGCATAGGGAGGTACAGAGGCCCAGAACTTGGAGCTTGTTGATTAGAACTTAGGCTGATTGTGTTGAACACTGAGCTGTAATCAATAAACAGCAGGCTGATATTGGTATTGGTATTGTCTAGCTGATCCAAGGCTGAAGAGCAAGTAAGATTGTATCCACTATAGATCAATTGTGGAGATAGGCAAATTGCAGCAGGTCCAGGTCCTTCATTAGGCAGAAATTGATAATTGCCATGACTAACCTCTCAAAGCATTTAACACACTAAATGTGAGTGCAACTGGGCAATAGTTGTTGAGGCAGCTCATCCTGTTCTTCTTGGGTATTGATATCTTTGTCGCCCTTCTGAAGCATGTGGGAAACTCTGACTGCAGCAGTGAGAGATTAAGATGTCCTTGAACACTCCTGCTAGTTGTTGCACAGGTTTTCAATGCTCTACTAGGTACACCAACAGGGCCTGACCTCTTGTGAGGGTTCACCCTGTTCAAAAATGTTCTCATGTTGAAGACGATGAGGGAAGGGGGAGGGATTTTTGTTTAATCCGGAACGAGAAATTGGTGTTCATGTCATCAGGTTGGAGGCTACACATACGGAATATTAGGTGCAGCTCCTCCACCTTGAGAGTGGCCTCATCACTCACAAGAGGAGACCGTGGACCAACAGGTCAGATTGGGAATGGGAATAGGAATTAATATAGTTGGCCACCGAGAAATTACACTTTTAGCAGAATTTCCAGCATCTGCAGAATTTCTTGTGTCCATCAAAGCCCCCACCATCTAGGTCATGCCCTCTTCTCACTACTACCTTCAAACAGGAGGTACACCCACCACCAGATTGAGGAACAGTTGTTAACCTACAACCATAAGCCTCCTCAACCAACCTGGATAATTTAATTCACTACTACTCTGCACTCACTTTCAAGGACTCTTTATAACTCATGTTCTCAGTATTATTTTTATTTGCACATTGGTTGTTTGTTAGTCTTAGTCTGTTTATGTATAGTTTTCATTAAATTATACGGTATTTCTTTTATTCCTGTAAATGCCTGCAAGATGATGAATCTCAAAGTAGCATACGGTAACTTGCTTATCAATTATGTTTCTGTTAACAACATAGCATCTGTCCTATGCTCTACTTTATCTTTTTCCATGGAGTCCTGACTTAAATTTTGTTACTCATATGGGAATATGTTTAGAATGTACTCAAATCATCTACACAGTAAATCCTTCCCATTGTTTCATCATAATTTTGCCTGTCACACCTTGATTTTGATTTACCTGATGTTGATGCGTTCTTACCCAACTGAAACTGGTCCATCCGCATTGACTATTTTTAGCTTGGCATTGTCTGTATCTGTTGCTATATTATGGTTGCTGTTTTTGAGATGTGCTCCAATTCTGCAAAGCCGTTTTCCTCACTGGCCAGAAATCTAACTATCAACCTTTGAATACACTTCAAGAACTTCTCACTCATTCTACTATTATGCTACTACTTTCCAATTCTATACTGGGATAGGTGAAGCCCTCATCATTACCACTCCATTTTTTTAAATAAATGTCCTCAATTTGCCTGTAATGAGTCTTCCTATGCCCTCTTCTCAATGCTACCATCAAGCAGAAGGTACGGAAGCCTTAGAACCCACAGCACTTTCAAGCTCCTCAACCACATAGTCACCACTAATCTGAACTGATTCCACAACCTAGAGAATCACTTACAAGTACTCTTTACAGCTCCTGAGTTGTAGGGCTGCTCTGTTGGTGAGTGAAGTGTGGCCATAATTATGGGCTGCCCAGCAAAATCCTCACTGACTTGATTTGACACAAATCACAGTATGTTTCAAAATACATGTGGCAAGTAAAGCTAATCCCTGAATGTGCTTTTCGATAAATTGATTGAAGCACAAATCAGGATTTGAAGTCCTCTGTGGAAAATCCTCTTGCTCCCTCTCTCAACCAAGATAAAAAATAAAATATATACAAAAATCACTTTGCAAACAAACAGAAGGCAAAATTGGCTTACTTTTGTTGTCCAGCTGTGCTCTATACTTGCTGAAGCCTTTTAGTCTCACCCTGTGGCCAAGGAGATCAAGGAACTCTTCAAACACCGGACTTCCTGTCTCATTGTTGTACATCTCTTCCTCAGTGCTTTGGCCTGCTTTACAGTAAAGGACTCCAACTTTATGCTGGAAGCTTAGCTGAAACAGAAGTCATCATTTTAACAAATGACTACCAGATACATGATTTCATGGATTATTACTAAATCTCAATCTCTCCTCTTGCAGAATTTATTTTACGCAAAAATTCGGAGTTGCCATGCCATAAATTGGAGGAAGCCAATCCAAGGCTTCCATCAACACCTTCAAGCATATCAGCTTCTTCAAAGTAAATTTACTACCGAAAAATATGTGAAAAGGCAGATAAACCTACAATTATACAAGGCCTTTCACAAACTGATGAAGTCCCAATAGTTTCTAGCCAATTAAGTACTTTTGAGATGCAACCACTCTTCAAGCAGAAAACGTATCAGCCAGTTTCTGCAGAGTGAGATCCCACAATGATCAGGGTATGCTAGATGAAGGTTAAATTCAGTATCAAGAGATGGAGGCTATTGAACATATAGGCTTAAACACCATTACAGCAGCTGGGGAAGGTAAATTTAAATAATTAGAGAAAGCTGCAATAACAGAAGAATACTAGCCCAAACAGTAATAAACATGAACATATCAAATTATTATTTAAAAAAGTCCTTTCTGGTTCACTAATGCCCTGGTTTGGCTTCTGCATTCTCAGGCCAATAGTAATGTAGTTAATTTAATTGTGTTTGGGTGGCAACCTTGCTGTTTCTTTAGCATTTTTGTCTGTTTTTTTTTTAACGTGCTGAGTTGATAGCTCGATACTCAACCTAGCACAACGGTAACCATGCAATGAGCCGGCCCAATTTCGAACCCACGACCATTCACCTCGAAGGCCAGTGCAGATGCCACTGCACCAGCGGGAGGATTACTGTACAATATTACCATAATTGTATTTGTGGGTACTCTCAGAATCAATGCTACAAAGTAGATTTGCAGCCATTAATGTCCATTTTGCAAAGCTGAGCATAAACTGAATTTCAGAGGGATCTCTGTAAATCCATCCTCACAGCTGTACAAATCGTGGGTGTTGAGATCTACTCCAAGGCGAGGAAGTTGGCAGTTTAAGGATATAAGCTTTCATATAATAACAACATTTTCATTGTTCAGACTTATTTAGATCTATCTGTTCTACAGTGATATTACAGCAGAGCCCTATTTGGGTGGTGGAGGGAGTGCTGACTCATAGAATAAGTAAAGACTGAATGAACTTTAATAGCTGATGCTTAAGTTTACTTAAAGTGAAGGACTGCTGCTGACATTATCATCTTCCTTCTGAAAATTGCTGATCTCAGTAGTTTATTTAGAAAGGAAATTATAGGCCAGTTAGCCTAATCTCAGTGTTTGGGAAAGTGCTGGAGTCCATTAATAAGGACAAGGTGTCGGGGCACTTGGAGACTAATGATGAAATAAGCCAAAGTCAGCATTGTTTCTGCAAAGGGAAATCTTGCCTGACACATCTGTTAGAGTTCTTCGAGGAAGTAACAAGCAAGGTGGACAAAGGAAAGGCAGTGGATGTCATTTAGTTGGATTTTCAGAAGACGCTTGATAAGGTGTCACACCCGAGGCTGCTTAACAAGGTCAAGTCCTATGGCATCACAGGAAAAGTACTGGCTTGGATAGCAGAATAGCTGACAGGCAGGAGGCAGTGAGTGGGAATAAAAGGGGCCTTTTCTGGTTGGCTGCCAGTGACTAATGGTGTTCCTCAGAGGTCAGTATTGGGACCGTTACTTTTTACAATGCTTGAATGATTTGGATAATGGAATTGATGGCTTTGTGCCAAAGTTTGTGGATGATACAAAGGTAGGTGGAGCTTTAGGTAGTGCTGAGGAAGCAATGAGATTGCAGCAGGACTTAAGACAAATTGGAAGAATGGGCAAAAAAGTGGCAGATGGAATATAGTGTTGGAAAGTGTATGACAATGCATTTTGGTAAAAGGAACAATAGTGTGGACTATTATTTAAATATCAGAGGTGCAGAGGAACTTAGGAGTTCTCGTGCCAGACTCCCAGAATTTTAATTTACAGGTTGAGTCTGTGGTAAAGAAGTTGATATTTATTTCAAGAGGAATGGAATATAAAATCAAGATAATGCTGAACCTTTATAAGACATGAGTCTTGGAGCTTCGTCAACAGTTTTGGGCCCCATATCTCAGAAAGGATATGTTGTCATTGAAAAGAGTCCAGAGGAGGTTCACGAGGATGATTCCAGGAATGAAGGAGTGTTTAGCAGCTTGGGCCTGTACTCACTGGAATTTAGAAGAATGCGGGGGGTGGGGAGGGTGGAGACCTAATTGAAACCTACCAAATGTTGAAAGATAGGGTGGATATGGAGAGGATGTTTCCTATGGTGGGGGCATCCAGAACTAGAGGGTCCAGCCTCAAAATGGAGGGGAGACCATTTAAAACAGAGGTAAGGACGAATTTTTTTTTGCCAGAGAATAGTAAATCTGTGGAATGCTCTGCCACAGACTGCGGTGGAGGCTAAGTCAGTGGGTATATTTGAGGGAGAAGTTGATCGTTTCCTGATTAGTCAGGGCATCAAAGGATATGGTGAGAAGGCAGGTGTGTGGGGTTGAATGGGATTCGGGATCAGCCATGATGGAATGGAGGAACAGACTTGATGAGCTGAATAGCCTAATTCTACTATGTCTTACGGTCTTATTTTACTGAACAGCTATATAATTATTCACAAAATTAGCAAAAACAAGTCCCTTCTTGATACAATTTAACACTTATAGATTTTAAAATACACTTGTTCCATGTCTTTTGTAAAAGGCTCAGCATCTGTAAGTTTCACCTCCAAGTGAAAAGATTAAATCTCATTCACTAGAATTTTTCCAATAATTTAGAGCAAGACTTCAAATGCAAAGTGAAGGACTACTGCAATGTCAAATGTGCTATGTCTGATTTGGAGAAGTTCATAAATGTTCTCAGTCTATCCTCCCAATATTTACCACTCAAATATTACTAATAAGATTACTTGCTATCTCATTGTTTCTCAAAGCATGCCACGTAAACCTTTCAAGAGGAATTGCACTTCAAAACGCCACTTTATTGCTTGCAAAGTATCTCAGAGCATCTTATGGTCACTAAAGATACTTAAAAGCATAAACCATTTTTACTGCAAGATTCTCTGGTAAGTATCTTGCTACTTGCATTTATTTTAGTGAATAAATGGTGAAACCTTCCTTTTGTCCCTCCAACAATCTAATCATATAAACACTGCAATGTTATTGAATTGGAAGAAGAGACATAAAAATATATGGACAGAGAAGATAAGGTTTTAAAGTAAACATAGACTTCTCTTTAGACAAATGTGAGATCCACCAAGTTCCTACTGTCCCTTTCATTGGAATGACATTTTAATATAGCTCATTACAGGTGAAGACACGTAAGAAAATAAATAGGAACAGGACGATTGGCCCCTCGAGCCTGTTCCACTATTCAGCAAAATCATGGCTCATCTGATCTTGGCCTCAATAGCATTTTCCTTTTCAGCCATTTCCTTCCACTTTTTTTAAGTTCAAATGTATGTCAATGTCTACCCTGAATATATTTGATCACTCTACCTCTACAACATCCTGGGGTGCAGAATCAATAGTTACCAGAGAATAATTTCTTTCTTTGTCCTTAATACATGGTCCCTTATTCTGAATTTATATTACATGGTCCTAATGCCCTCTGTGTGAAACATTCTCTCAGCACCCTCCCAATCAATCCTCTCAACCTTATAAGGTCCTCTGTGAGACTTCCAAATTAGGATGAACATAGACCCAATCTGCGCACCTGCCCTTTCAATCCTATGAACCTTCTCTGTACTGTCACCAAATATGGAGGCCAAATGCATGCACAGTACTCCAGCTGCAGTCTCACTGATGTCTATAAAGTTGCATCAAACATCCCTACCTTTTGTACTCCATAGCCTTGCAATAAAATACTCAGTCTGCATTCCAACTGAGCGTACTGCCACAATAGTGTAGAGGTTAGCTATACAGCTTGGAATATCAGAGGTCGGAGTTCAATTCCGGCGCCATTTGTATGGAGTTTGACATGGGAAACCCCATGACTATGAGGGTTTTCTCCAGGTGTTCCATTTACTTCCCACAATCTAAAGACATACCCGTTAGTAGGTTAATTGGTCATTGGAAATTGTCCATGATCAGGCTAATATTAAATAGGTGGGTTGCTGGGTGGCGTGGCTAATTGGGCGGGCCTGCTCCACGCTGTACTTCTAAATAATAATTTATGCCATATCTGCATGCCAGGTATTTGGGTTGATTAATTTTATTTTAAAAAATTTACTTATTTTACAAGCATCTTTCTCAACTTATTCAGAAACTGTTCCAATTCTTCATTATGACAACTGTTCATATTAAAACTCGGCATTATGCTGTATTGCATGTGTACAAGGTTTAATAATGGATTGTCAAAGAAGAAAATGGTGTTCAAAGCATGGAATTGAATAAAACTATGAAGGAAAAATGAGAAATGTACCTAAATAGTAATATTGCATACACTTAAACCATGAGGCTTTAGTAATCAAAATCAGTAATTTTTGAAACACAATGAATATTTATAAGTAATTTACAGCAAGTGTATACATGAAACACATTCAAGTTCTAAAATGGGTTAAAACTGCATTAAAATCTCACGAAGCTTAGTCTTCAGATGAAATACTTCAGTTATCTGAGCAATGCTCCCTTTATACGCTTCAATTGCCTGTCTGAGCCTTTGATCTTTCAAACGCTAAGCAATGTTACCCTTAGGACAAGACCATATCAGTTTGTAAGTTTATGTGCAGCAAACTGTACGTCCAAATTCATGAAAATCTATTCTGACCATTAAACATTAGGGAAGGAATGAATAAAGACAATGACAATTGTTTCAAGCTATCACTAAAAATGAGAACTTATTAAGCTGTCCAGTCAGTGGGTGTCGTCCCGAATCTGGGGTTGGTGGCTATGCACCTCTATCTTCTTCGATCTTGCGACAGCACCAAGTACAGCCTCTCCTCCAGTTTGTTCTTGCTGGCTGCCACCACCCCCACCAAACTCGAGCCTGAGGCCGTATCGGCCTCCAGCTGCGGCCGTGTCTTCGAGCTCAGCCCTTCCTTAGGCGGAGGCCTTGGGCAGGTCCAGGCACACGGTGCAGCGCCCAAGTTCATCACGTCTCTTCTAACTAGGTGCATAGCATACGATTCGTAGATACATGGTGAGGCTTTAATCTCTTCCACGGAAGATGGCCGTTTGCTCACAAGGAGCTCATCCGCCCTTTGTCAGGTCTTGTCTCTTTTTAGTCCTGCTAGTCCAGACTAAGTCAGGTGGGGGAGCTAGCCAAAGTCACCAACCACTCGACCACGGCCCCCGGCCGAGTGCCGGGTGCCCGCCTCCCGCTGAATCTCTCCGAGCGTCCGGCGCCCGACCAAAAACCATTAAGCTGTCCACTGGCCAATTAATATAAAGGAGCAAATGGACAAACTGTCTTTGTTTTTGTCCTTGCCATTAATGCAGCCACGGACAGCAGCACATACATTAAGTGGCCATTTTATTAGGCACACCCTATACCTACTAAGGTGACCATTGAGTGAATGTTCATGGTCTTCAGTTGCTGTTGTCCATCCTCTTCTAGGTTCAACATGATATGATTTCAGAGATGCTTTGCTACACACCACTGTTGTAACGCATGGTTATTTGAGTTACTGTCACCTTTATGTCACCTTGAACCAGAATGGCCATTCTCCTCTGAGTTCGCTCATTAACAAGGCATTTTCACCAGGAAAATTGCAGCTTACTGGATTTTTTTTTGTTTTTGCGTATCAGTTTTCACTGTGGGAGTCCCTAGTAGTATGCCAGAAATTCGAGAGTATCGGGACAGAAGTAAATGTGGTTGCTATTATTAAGGAGAAGGTGCTGCAGAAGTTAAAAGGTCTGAAGGTAGATAAGTCACCTGGGCCAGATGGAATAAAGTCTAGGGTTCTTTAAGAAGTAGCTGAAGAGATTGTGGAGGATTAGTAATGATCTTTTAAGAATCACTAGATTCTGGAGTGGTTCCAGAGGACTGGAAAATTACAAATGGCACTCCATTCTTTAAGAAAGGAGGGAGGCAAAAGAAAGGAAATTATAGGTCATTTAGCCCAATTTCAGTGACTGGTAAGTCGTTGGAGTCCATTATTAAGAATGAGGTTTCGGGGTACTTGGAGGCACATGATAAAACAGATCAAAATCAGCATGATTTTCTTAAAAGCAAATCTTGCCTGAAAAATCTGTTGACACTTCTTGTGGAAATACCAGCAGGACAGAAAAAGGAGAATCAGTGAATTTTCAGAAGGCCTTTCCCGAGGTGACTCAGAGGAATACGAGCATGAATAGAAGAGTTGCTGACTAGCAGGAGGCAAAGAGTGGTAATAAAGGGGGGCTATTCTGGTTGTCTGCCGATGACTAATGGTGACCTGCAGGACCACTAGTTTCTACGTTATATGTCAACGATTTAGATAATTGAATTGATGACTTTGTGGCCAGGTTTGCAGACGATACAAAGATAGACAGTGGGGCAGATAGTGCTGAGGAAGCAGATAATCTGCAGAAAGAGTAGGACAGATTGGGAGAATGGGGAAGGATGTGGCAAATGGAATGCTGTGGGGGAAATATATGGTCATGTGTTGGTAGAAGGAATAAAGGCATAGAGGATTAGAATACAAGAGCAAGGATATAATGTAGAAGCTTTATAAGACATTGGTCAGACCGCACCTGAAGCATTAGAGTAGTTTTGGACCCTTGATCTAAAGGATGTGCTAATATTGGAAAGGGTCCAGAGGAAGTTTACAACAATGATTCCAGGAAAGAAAGGGTTAATGTGTGAGGAGTGTTTGATGGCTCAGGGCCTGTACATAATGGAATTTAGAAAAATAAGAGGTGATCTCATTGGTGGAGGGAGTCGAGGATCAGAGGGCACAGCCTCAGAATAAAGGGATGTCCCTTTAGAACAGATGAGGAGGAACTTCTTCAGCCAGAGGGTGGTGAATCTGTGAAATTCATTGCTACAGACAGCTGTGGAGGCCAAGTCATTGAATATATTTAAAGTCAAGGTTGATAGGTTCTTGATTAGCCAACATCAAAGTTTACAGGGTGAAAACAGGAGAATGGGGTTGAGAGGGATAATAAATCGGCCGAGATGGAATGGTGTAGTAGATTCAATGGGCTAAATGGCCTAATTCTGCTCTTATCTCTTATGGTACTATGGTATCTGGTGGAGGCATGACAAAATGAAAGATTCAAGATTCAAGAATGCTTGCAGATTTTAACAATATCTATTCTTCTGATATCAAGAACCTTTTTAGATTGTCTGTAGTCAACCTCACCAAACTACCAGGAAATCAGGCATTATTACTGTGCTGGAGACAAAGGATGCTGGAAACCTGAAGCAACACATACAGAGTTGGAAGAACACAGCAGGTCAAGCAGCATCTATGGAAGAAAATGGACACTCGACATTTCAGGTCGAGATGCTTTATCAGCACTGATTGTGTTACTGTGATGATTAGCTTCCTAGTATAACTGTTTGACAGTCAATATATTTTGAGACTTTTATCAACAAGTGAAATGTTCGTAGAGCAGCAAAGTTTTAGATTTAAGGTTTAAGAATATAGACCAGTACAGCACATCATCCTCACTTCTTCAGATGTGTGCAAGAAGTTTTGTAAAAATACCAGGCCCATCAAAAAAGAAAGCAGCTCTGTACTTGCCATGAGAGAATGAAGCTTGGCAGATGGAAGAGATATCAATGGTTAGTATTTGGTGGAGAGTATCATAATTAGGTTAGATTTAGCATACTCATTGAAAGTAACAATGATGAACCAGAAAGAAACATTCCCATTTAGCTGAGCTGAGTTATCCTCCAATCTTGGCAATTTACTTGCAGGTGTTTCGTCGCCATATGAGGAGACATTGTCAGTATGCTGTTGATTATGAATCAACAGCATACTGACTGACGATGCCCCCTTGCTTGGTGATGAAAATGTTTGCAAGTAAATGGCTGAGATCTGAGAACAGCTCAACCCAACCATCAACCACCCAGGCTACACATCTTCTGAATTATTCCCATTTAGACCAAGGCCAGATTTACCCAGCTAAGGTAGTCCTTGGAAAGATATGAAAGAAACATCATGACAGGTGATCATTGGCTTGCTCAAATAGTTAGATTTTAGAGTCTGAATGGGTGAAAGAGATGGAGGAGCAAACAGCCTATCAACTTAACATAAGGCCACCAGTAGTAATGAATTAAAATCAGTTAATAAGCAAGAGGCAAGACTTTAACGTCCAGTGAGCATACAGGATTTGTATGGCTGAGGAAGGGAGTGGCAAGGCTGTGGTAGGGTTGATTAAAGGATGAAAATTTTAAAATTAAGATGATGCTAGGCTCACATACAATGTAGTTAGCAAATATAGGATAGATAGGTGAATACTGTTGTCCAAGATGAGGATACCAGCACACAATTTTGTTTAAACAGATAATTATTAAGGACTAATGACAGAAATCTGTCTATAAAAACAGCAAAACAGTCATGCTAGAAGTAATGATGGCACAAATGATGGGATGAGACAAGAGTAATGGATGCTCTTCCTCCCTGATGAAGATGGCAGAGTTTGTCATCAAAATGTCAGTTAAAATCAATACTTGCACCAGCTGGAAGCCCAAGGAGCATTTTTTTGTCATATATGGCAGAAAAGCATTAGATCCTTTTTCAAGAGGAATACAGTTTAACAATATCTCACAGATGGAAGGTGTATACCTTAAGAGTCAAAATAGAGGTATGGAATAAAAGAGCTGGAAGACCCTTTTATGTATACTAGAATTACTTCTATATAAAATAGAGGTATGGAATAAAAGAGCTGGAAGACCCTTTTATGTATACTAGAATTATACGTAAGTCTTGACAAAAACAGAGCATTACTTACGATTCTGATCACTACAACAGAGAAAGGATGTGAAACCATTAGAGAAGATTTACCAGGTTGCTGGAGCTGGACAAATACTAGATGTACGAGGCTGGGATTTTATTTGAAACAAAGGGGATATTTAATTAAGCAGTACCAAAATATTCATACACAAGAATTCTCTTCATTAAAACAAATATTTGTTTACTGTTATTCCCAAAAAATAATTATTTTATTTATTTAGTGATACAGCATGAAGTAGGCTCTTACCGCCTTTTGAGCTACTCCATCCCAGCAACTCCACAACCATGATTAACCCTAACTCAATCATGGGACTATGTACAATGACCAATTGACCTACCCAGTATGCCAATGGACTGTGGGAGAAAACTGGAGCATCCAGGAAAACACACACATTCCACTGGGAGAACGTATAGAAATGCATTTCAGAATGGCACCAGAATTGAACTCCAAACTCTGGAACGCTCTGAATCTGAGCTGCAAAGGTTTTGTGCCACCTAAAATGTTATACATGTGGCCATTCTCTCTTTCTTGGGACTTGCATGTATCTGCAGTCTATTCCTAGTTATTCTATGAAAATTCTCAGTGGAATCATATACAGTGTATATAAAAAGTATTCACCCCCCCCCCCAGACGTTTTCATGTTTTATTGGTTTACAATAGTGAATCACACTGAATTCATTTTGGCTTTTTTTTGACACTGATCAACAGAAAAAGACTTCTTCCTATCAAAGTGAAAATAGATCTCACCTCTTCAAATTATTCACCTCTTCAAATCAGTATTTAGTAGATGTACTTTTGGCAGCAATTACAGGCTTGAGTCTGTGTTTTTAGGTCTCTATCAGCTTTGCACATCTGGGCATGGCAATGTCTCCCCAATATTCTTTACAAAACTGCTCAAGCTCGATCAGGTTGCATGGGGATCATGTTTGAACAGCCTTTTTCAAGTCCAGCCACAAATTCTCAATTGTCTGGATTCTGACTTCGCCACTCCAGTACATTAACTTCATCGTCTTTAAGCCATTCCTGTGTAGCTTTGGCTTTATGCTGGGGCCATTGTTTGCTGGAAAACAAATCTCCTCCCAAGTTGCAGTTCTCTTGCAGACTGCATCAGGTTTTCCTCCAGGATTTCCCTGTATTTTGCAACATTCATTTTACTCTCTACCTTTACAAGCCTTCCAGGGCTTGCTGCAGTGAAGTATCCCAACAGCATGATGCGGCCACCACCATGATTCAAAGTAGGGATGCTGTGGAGCCCATGGTATTACAGGAAAGTTACTAACATGGTTAGAGCATTGACTGATTGGTAGGAGGCAGTGAGTGGGAATAAAAGGATCATTTTCTGGTTGACTGCCAGTGACTAGCGGTGTTCCGCAGGGGTCGGTGTTGGGACTACTTCTTTTTATATTGTATATGATTTAGATGATGGATAAGATGGCTTTGTTGCCAAGTTTGCAGATGATACGAAGATTGGTGGAGGGGCAGATTGTGTTGAGGAAACAGGTAGGATGCAGAAGGACTTAGACAGATTAGGAGAATGGGCAAGAAAGTGGCAAATGAAATACGATGTTGGAAAATGCATGGCCATTCACTTTGGTAGTAGAAATAAATGTGCGGACTGTTACGCACCCCATAACAGGTTAAAGAACCAGCAGAAATGGAAAACAGTTGGAGTCTGGTATTGCTGTTATCTAAAGCTACTTCATTAGTAACTGCGCAATACAGTACTATATAACCAGATAAATCAAACAGGTTAGCAAAGTTCATGCATTTATAAGTGTGAAAATATATAAAACCAAGCTTCTTCAAGCTTAGGAGGTAAATGAATACAGTCTTACGATGATGGGTAAATGAAATCAGTTCGTGGTATTGAGTTGAGTAGTGATGGAGAGAGAGAGGTGTTTAGTTCTTCAGGTAAGCCGATGCCGTCGATCCTCCGTTGTCCTCCGAAATCCTTTAGAGGTCACCAAATGTGACCACAAAAAGAAGACCGTCTTCCGTGGTTAAGTTATCAACCCAGGCAAGGGTTGGACACACTGATAACTTCTGACCGGTCACCCCCTTTCCACACTGCGAGAGCCACTGATCAATTCTCCTGATCAATCCTCCAAAAATCCACCTTTCTGTGGGTACAACAAAGCTCAGCCAGTGTCCAAAACTAAGTGTGTCTGTGTATCTAACAATCAGCTGACCTTGTATTTATCTCAGCATGCTGAACACCAGCTGTCCATCACATAACGCCGCCCTCGGTCACCATCTCAAGGCAGGCTTCATCCCTCTCTCTCTCTCTCTGTGTAACAGCTCAAACAGTGTCCAAAAGTCATTTGCATTCTCCCGACATTTTAAAGGGACAGTCCACAGAAAATATGAACTCTAGGGGTACATAACAGGACTAATCTCTAAACACGGAGAAAATTCAAAAATCTGAGATGCAAAGAAATTTGGAAGTGTTTATGCAGAACACCCTGAAGGTTAACTTGCAGGTTGAGTCAGTGGTGAGGAAGGCAAATGCCATGTTAGCATTCATTTATACAAGAGCAAGGATGTGATGCTGAGGCTTTATAAGGTACCGGTGAGGCCTCACCTTAAGTATTGTGAACAGTTTTGGGTTCCTCATCTTAGAAAAGATGTGCTGGCATTGGAGAGGGTCCAGAGGACATTCACAAGGATGATTCAGGAATGAAAGAGTTATCATACAAGGAACGTTTGATGGCTCTGGCACTGTACTTGCTGAAGTTCAGAAGGATGAGGAGAGGGGATCTCATTGAAACCTTTCATCAAATATTGAAAGGCCTAGACAGAGTAGATGTGGAAAGGATGTTTCCCATGGTGAGAGAGTCTAGGACAAGAGGGCACAGCCTCAGGATAGAGGGGTGCCCTTTCAAAACAGAGATGCAGAGAAATCATCTCAGGGTTGTGTGCTTAGCCCACTGCTCTACTCTCTATATACACATGACTGTATGGCTAGGCATAGCTCAAATACCTCTATAAATACCATAGCTCTATAAATTTGCTGATGATACAAACATTGTTGGTAGAATCTCAGGTGGTGATGAGAGGGCATACAGGAGTGAGATATGCTAACTAGTGGAGTGGTGCCGCAGCAACAACCTGGCACTCGACGTCAGTAAGACGATAGAGCTGATTGCGGACTCAAGAAGGGTAAGATGAAGGAACACATTCCAACTGTCATAGAGGGATCAGAAATGGAGAGAGTGAGCAGTTTCAAGTTCCTGGGTATCAAGATCTCTGAGGATCTAACCTGGTCCCAACATATCGATGTAGTTATAAAGAAGGCAAGACAGCAGCTATGCTTTATTAAGATTTTGAAGAGATTTGGCATGTCAACAAATATACTCAAACACTTCTATAGTTGTACCGTGGACAGCATTCAGACAGGCTGCATCACTGTCTGGTATGGAGGGGTTACCGCACAGGATCGAGAGAAGCTGCAGAAGGTTGTAAATCTAGTCGGCTCCATCTTGGGTACTAGCCTACAAAGTACTCAGGACATCTTCAGGGAGTGGTGTCTATTATTAAGGACCTCTAGCACCAAGGGCATGCCCTTTTCTCACTGTTACCATCAGGTAGGAGGTACAGAAGCCTGAAGACACACACTCGGTGATTCAGGAACAGCTTCTTCCCCTCTGCTATCTGATTCCTCAAGGGACATTGAATCTTGGGACACTGCCTCACTTTTTTAAAAAATATACAGTATTTCTGTTTTTGCACTTTTTAAAATCTATTCAATATACATAAATTGATTTACTTGTTTACTATTCTTTAAAAATTTTATTTATTATTTTTTCTCTCTGCTAGATTATGTATTGCATTGAACTGCTGTTGCTAAGTTAACAAGTTTCACGTCACATGCCAGTGATAATAAATCTGATTCTGATTCTGAATTTCTTTAGCCAAAGGGTGGTGGATTTGTGGAATTTGTTGCCACATGCAGCTGTGGAGGTCAGATCATTGGGTTAAGGCAGAGATTGATAGTTCTTGATTGGACATGGCATCAAAGGTTACGGGAGAAGGCCAGGAGCTGGGGTTGAGGAGGAGGGGAAAAAAAGGATCAGCCATGATTGAATGGTGGAATGGACTTGATGGGTCAGACAGCTTAATTCTGCTCTATGTCTTATGGATGGCGTGTTTTTGATGACGTGTGGTTTTTGGCTTACGCCAAACATAGTGTTTAGTCTGATGGCCAAAAAGATCAATTTTGGTTTCTTCAGACCATAGAACCTTCTTTAGAGTCTCCCATATGCCTTCTGGCCAAGGTTTCATGTAAGTTTCATTCAACAGTGGCTTTCTCTCTGCCTCGCTCCCATAAAGCTTCTACTGGTGAAGAATGTGGGCAACAGCTGTTGCATGCACAGTGATTCCCAGCTCAGCCAATGAAGCTTGTAAATCCTCCAGAGATGTCATAGGTCTCCTGGTGGCCTCCCTCACTAGTCCTCTTCTTGCATGGTCACTCAGTTTTTGAGGATGGCCTGCACTAGGCAGATTTACAGCTATGTCATAATCTTTCCATTCTTTGATGATTGACTTAACTGTACTATAAGAGATATTCAGTGACTTGCAAATTTTCTTGCATCCACCTCCTGACTTGTGCTTTTCAATAACCTTTTCGTGAAGTTGTTAGGAGCGTTCTTTTGTCTTCATCGTGTAGTTTTTGCCAGGATACTGATTCACCAGCAGCTGGACCCTCAAAATATCGGCATATTTTTACTAAATCAATTGAAACACCTTATCTGCACACAAGTCTCCAAAAACAGATCTCCATTTAACTAATTATGTCACTTCTAAAACCAATTGGTTGCATCAGTGATGATTAGGAGAGTCATATTAAAGGGGGGGGGGTTGAATACTTATGCAATCAATTATTTTGTGTTTTATATTTGTAATTAATTTAGATCACTTCATAGAGATCTGCTTTCACTTTGACATGAAAGTCTTTTTCTGTTGATCAGTGTCAAAAAAGCCAAATTAAATCCACTGTGATTCAATGTCGTAAAACAAGAAAACTTCCAAGGGGTTAAATACTATTTATAGGCACTGTATGTGGAATCTGTTATAAATAACACACACAAAATGCTGGAGGGACTCTGCAGGTCAGGCATCATCTATGGAAAAGAGTAAGCAGTCGACATTTCAGGCAGAGACCCTTCATCAGGACTGAAGAAAGAAGATGAGAAGTCAGGGTAAAAAGGTAGGGGAGGAGAGGAAGAATTAAAAGGAGATAGGTGAAACCAAGGGGGAGAGGGATGAAGTAATAAGCTGGGAAGTCAATTTGTGAAAAAGATAATGTGCTGGAGAAGGGAGAGTCTGACAGGAGAGGACAGAGGTCCACAGAAGAAAGGGAAGGGGAAGAGCACCAGAGGGACATGATGAGCAATTGAGGAGATAAGGAGAGAGAGGGAAATGGGAATAGGGAATGGTGAAGTGGGAGGGGGGCGTAGCCATTACTGGAAGTTTGAGAAATCAATGTTCATGTCATCAGGTTGGAGGCCACTCAGACGGAATATAAGGTGTTGCTTCTCCAACCTGAGTGTGGCCTCATCACGGCAGCAGAGGAAGCCATGGATTGACATGTCAGTTTGGGAATAGGAAGTAGAATTAAAATGGGTGGCCATTGGGAGATCCTGCTTTTTCGAGCAGACGTAGCATAGGTGCTCGGCCAGGTGCTCCCATTCTACGTTGGGTCTCACTGATATAAAGAAGGCCACACTTGGAGAACCGGATACAATGAAGTGTCACTTCACCTGAAAAAACTGTTTGGGGCCGTAAATGGTAGGGAGGGAAGAGGTGTTGGGGCAGGTATATCTCTGTTCCACTTGCAAGGATAAGTGCCAGGAGGGAGATCAGTGGCGAGGCAAATGGACAAGGGAGTCTTCTAGGGAGCGATCCCTTCAGAAAGCAGAAAGTGTTGGGGGGCGGGGAGAGAGGAGGTTGGAAGATGTGCTTGGTGGTCAGATCTCGCTGGAGATGTTTGAAGTTACAGAGAATTACATGCTGGATGCAGAGGCTGGTAGGGTGGCAGGTGAACACAAGAGGAACCCTATCCCTGGAGGGGTGGTGGGAGGATGGGGTGAGGGCAGACGTGCGCAAAATGGAAGAGATGCAGTTGAGGGCAGCGGTGATGGTGGAGGAAGTGAAGCCCCTTTCTTTGAAGATGGAGGACATCTCTTTTGTTCTGTCATGCATAAGCTATTTAAGGGTGCCAAACTGCCTCCATTGCTGAGCTAGTACAGTACAAGAATCCAGCTGATTTCCTACTCATTTTGTTAGTCAAGTAGCCAAACCAAAAGTTACAGATCTACTGAATACAATTTCACAAGTATTCACAGCAGGGCAACAATCATGTTAGCAAGCTCATCATATTCAACAATGGAGCTATTTAGTCATAGTCATACTTTATTGATCCTGGGGAAATTGATTTTAGTTACAGTTGCACCATAAATAATTAAATAGTAATAAAACTATAAATAATTAAATAGTAATATGTAAATTACGCCAGGAAATAAGTTCAGTACCAGCCTATTGGGTCAGGGTGTCTGACCCTCCAGGGGAGGAGTTATGAAGTTTGATGGCCACAGGCAGGAATGCCTTCCTATGACGCTCTGTGTTGCATCTCAGTAGCATGAGTCTCTGGCTGAATGTACTCCTGTGCCCAACCAGTACATTACGTAGTGGATGGGAGACATTGTCCAAGATGGCATGCAGCTTGGACAGCATCCTCTTTTCAGACACCACCGTCAGAGAATCCAGTTCCATCCCCACATCACTGGCCTTACGAATGAGTTTGTTGATTCTGTTGGTGTCTGCTACCCTCAGCCTGCTGCCCCAGCACACAACAGCAAACATGATTGCACTGGCCACCACAGACTCGTAGAACATCCTCAGCATCGTTCGACAGATGTCAAAGGCGTTCAGTCTCCTCAGGAAATAGAGACGGCTCTGACCCTTCTTGTAGACAGCCTCAGTGTTCTCTGACCAGTCCAGTTTATTGTCAATTCATATCCCCAGGTATTTGTAATCCTCCACCATGTCCACACTGACCCCCTTGATGGAAACAGGGGTCACCTGTTTAGCACTTTTTGGTGAAAACAGTCTGCCCTATTAGAAAGTTTGCCAATCAACTGTCCAGCTTTTGGCTCCATCCCTCCCCCTCCTGTCTTCTCTTATCATTTAGGATCTCCCCCTCTCACTTTCAAATCTCTTACTAGCTCTTCTTTCAGTTAGTCCTGATGAAGGGTCTCAACCCGAAATGTCGACTGTACCTTTTCCTATAGATGCTGCCTGGCCTGCTGCGTTCACCAGCAACTTTTATGTGTGTTGCCAGAAAGTTTACCTTGAGTCTTACCTTTGCTATGTTTATGAAGTTCCACAATTGCAGCAAAGACAAGACATCCAGTTAAAATCTTTGGTCTTTGCTGGTCTTCATCCATGATGTTAGGTCTTTCAACTGATGACTGTTCAAGTAAAAAAATTCTTTGCCTATAAAGTTTCTGAAGTTACATTCTATTAGGCATTGTATTGATAACTAACAACCATCAGAAAACTGGATTGCCAATTCATATTCTAACTGAGAAGAGGCAATATTAAATCCGTATCGGTTTCTCCAGTAATGTATCCTACTGAGGCAGAATGGGGGCAGTGATGCACATCAACTTGGAATCCAGAACACAGGACAAATTGCCAATTCCTAACATTTCTGACATTTCAGCCATGTAAAGTTGAGAAGCTGAAAACAAGGTTGAATGCATGTGCTACAAAGAATCAAGAACATAAAACTGCAAATACTGGAAATCTGAAAAAAAAATCAAAATTTTTCGTATCAATGGAAGAAAGAATTGTTTGTTCAGATCAATAATCTTTCATTGGAACTCCATGTTAGTGCATTTTTAAGATGCTAATCAAAATGATATTCACACATTGTGGTAATCTGCCATGTGCAGCAAACTCCCTTGTACCATCTAACACCTACATCTCTTCTGATGCTGGATTACATTTACCTCATATGGATAGTTTTCAAGATTACCAGAATTCCTAGTAGAAATGTATTATGATTAATACATAATTTTTTCAAATATTGAAATAATTATATTAATTTGGATACAAATGCATAACTGTGAACTTCTGTGAGCTATGAATTGAATCAATAGCAATTCAACAAATGAACAGGATAGGGATTATGAAAGTCAGATTAATCTCTATATTTACAATGCATGGACAGCTGTGAATTATTTATTACACTTTGAACCGTTCTGATGTTTGTTAATGTTCTGTGGAACAATGGCCTGCGTTTTGAGTGGATTTCAGGCATGAGGCACTACACTGGTTTTCTACTCATCCACTGGAGCTTAATGACACCATTGTATCTGTCCTGATCAACTAATTGTCAGCAGAATCTGACACACCTATTTTTTTTTACCTTGCTTCATTCTTGACGCCTCATTCATTCTGGAAGACAGATTCATCAGTCATTGGCAGTGTATGATGACGTTGTCATGGCAACATTAATTCCATCCATAAGGCAACAGCCCTGGATTTTGTCACTTCATCTTAACCTTTTCAAAACCAGTATGATCTTTTAATATTTAACTTTTGAATAAATTACAAACTAATTTTTCTCCCTGCTATGTTAAACAACAAAAATGACCTAAGTTTTTGTACCAGTACTCTAATGCAAACTATATTACAGACTGGATCACAGTGAAAAACTCAACTGTGAAATACAACAGTCAATGTTAATTTCATTGTTGAGAGTTCCAGCAATTCACTATGATACAGCTCAGCTTTGAATGATATTTGAATGCAGTGAAGAATTATTCAATGGTCAGAACTGTAAAGCAAGTCTAAAATCTGTATTGTACCATTGGTATCTTCCACTTGGTCGAAAGTCCTTCTGAAGCAGCTGTCCAATACATGTGCCAACAGTCTTATTAATAAATTCAAAAGCTGGATGTGCTTACATATGGTTGCTCTTACAAATGGCAGAGCTAGTTTCTCCTCTCTCCACTTTTGTTCCTTTTTATTTGTCTTCCTATAGATATCAAAAAAAAGCACCTATACATTCATCTTAGGTCACTGGCAATGAAAGCAAGGCTATAATGATAAACAGAGAGCGGTAGTGCTAGGTGCATAGAACACGCTGCCTGGGGTGGTGGTGGAGTCAGATACATTAGAGATACTTATGAGACTCCTAGGTGACAAGGACGAAAGAAAAATTAAGAGCCATGTGAAGGAAAAGTTTAGATTGATCTTGGTAGGTTAAAGCGGGGGTCCCCAACCTTTTTTGCACCGCGGACTGGTTTATTATTGACAATATTCTTGCAGACCAGCCGACTGGGGGGAGGGGTGTAGGGTTGCCAACGGACAACAGTAACCGTCAAATACATTGTGTTTACCCTGAGAAGACTACAATTACCATGAAGCCGTGTGCGGGCACCTGTGTGCCGATTTTTTTCTACAAATCGTTTTTGGCGATTCTATTCGGGGGAGGGGGGATGTTAATCACGATCGGAATATAGAAGATCAGTCAACGATAAGTCACTTTTTAGTGGCTAATACACGCAATTTCGTTTCTAAAAGGGTTTATCTAACGAATTTAATATTAAACACACAGCACATGTTTTCCTTACATGAATGTAGCGATAAGTCAATTACTGTACAAGTCAATAGCATCATAACATTTTAAGTAATGTTTGGATATTAAACACACAGCACATATTTTCCCCGTATGAACATATAAAATCATTGCAACAGACCAATATCGCTGAATCAGTGAGAGCCCTGGGCTTGTTTCCCTGCAACAAGACGGTCCTATCAAGGGGTGATGGGAGGCAGCGGTACTTGAAGGGGGTTCCTTATGTCCAGTCTATTCCGCAATTTAGTTTTCGTCGCATTCATTGCAGAGATATGTTGGAAATGGAAGCAACGTTTTCAGTGCTTTCGTGGCTATCTCAGGATATTTAGCCTTGACTTTGATCCAAATGCCGGCAGAGATGTTATGTCAAACATACTTTTCAGCCTGCTGTCATTTGCAAGCTCCAGGAGTTGATCTTCCCGCGCTGACATGGATGACACGTGGATAATGACCTCGCGTGCGTTCAAGCTCAACAGTGGGCGTGACAGGGAATGAGGAAAGGTGCAGCTGACTCATATCGCCAAATCATATCGTTTTCTCGCAGCCCGGCATATGCTTTGCGGCCCGGCACCAGTCCACAGCCCGGTGGTTGGGGACCGCTGGGTTAAAGGGTCAGCACAACATCATGGGCTGAATGGTCTGAACTGTGCTGTACTGTTTTATGTTCTATGATACACACCAGTCAATCTCTCACAAGTGCAGCTTTGCTTTTGATTTACTGAACCCCTACTGTGAGGAAACTGAGTAGCTTCTAACTTATCCTCACAATCCACAGCGCCAGGTAGCCAATGACTAGTACTAAAGCAATAAAGTAGAATTGTGAACACAACTATCCATTTCCAGATCCCAGTGGGACATTAACTCAAGATCCAGAGTGTGACTCTGGCTGCACACTGACTATTGCTAAGTTCAATATTTGCACTACAACGCACACACAATGCTGCAGGAACTCAGCAGGCCAGGCAGCATCTATGGAAAAAAGTACAGACGACATTTTGGGCTGAAACCCTTCAGCAGGACTGGAGAAAAAAAAGTTGAGGAGTACTTTTAAAAGATGGGGGAGGGGAAGAGAGAAACACAAGGTGATAGGTGAAACCAGGAGGGGGAGGGATGAAGTAAAGAGCTGGGAAGTTGATTGGTGAAAGAAATATCGGGCGGGAGAAGGGGGAGTCCTATAGGAGAGAACAGAAGACCATGGAAGAAAGAAAAGGGGGGAGGCAGGCAAGGAATACAAGGTGTTGTTCTTCCAACTTGAGTGTGGCCTCATAGTGACAGTAGAAGAGGCCATGGATTGACATATTGGAATGGGAATGGGAAGTGGAATTAAAATGGGTGGCCACCAGTCTTCCAGGTGAGGTGACACTTCACCTGTGAGCCTGCTGGGGTCATATACTGTGTCTGGTGCTCCCGGTGTGACCTCCTGTTTATTGGTGAGACCCAACGTAGATTGGGAGACTATTTCACCAAGAATCTACACTCCGTCCACCAAAAGAAGCGTGATCTCCCAGTGGCCACTCATTTTAATTCTACTTCCCTTTCCAGTATGTCAATCCATGGCCTCCTCTACTATTGTGATGAGGCCACACTCAGGTTGGAGGAATGACAACTTACATTGCGTTTGGGTAGCCTCCAACCAGATGGCATGAACATGGATTTCTTGAACTTTTGGTAATGCCCCTCCCACTTCACCATTCCCTGTCCCCTTTTCCCCTCTTTCACTTTATCCCCTAGCCTGCCCATCACCTCCCTCTGCTGCTCCTCCCCTCTTTTCTTCCTTTCATAGCCTTCTGTTCTCTCCTACTGAACTCCCCCTTCTCCAGCACTGTATCTTTCACCTATCAACTTCCCAGCTCTTTATTTCATCCCTCCCCCTCCCAGTTTCACCTATCACCTTGTGTTTCTCTCTCCCCTCCCCCATCTTTTAGATCTACTCCTCATTCTTTATTCTCCAGTCCTGCCAAAGGGTCTTAGCCTGAAACGTCGACTGTGCTTTTTTTCCATAGATGCTGCTTGGCCTGCTGAGCTCCTCCAGCACTTTGGGTGTGTTGCCTGGATTTCCAGCATCTGCAGAATGTCTCGTATTTATGACTCCTATTTGGGTTTGAGCCATATGCCAAAATTACCAGAACATAATTCTAATGAGTTAAAAGGATTATAAGCAAAAAGCCCAGCATTGAGGATCATGATTTAGAAATTTATCATCTCTAAGTCTCTTTACAGAGCTGGAAGTATTTTTCAGATTCAAAGTTTTCCCACAGTTAAACTAGAAATATTCACGCTAGTGTCAGCTTCTTGAAGATCCCTAATAAGAAAGACATGACGTGTAGACATGCAGCTCAAGAAGCTCTCATTGTAAGCTGAGCATTTTCTTCTGATGGAAAAATGTGGCAATATAAAATCCATTCGTATAAAACTCCCCAAATCAAAAGCCAAACCGGAAATACGGATCTCTATAAATTGAAATGCTAAATTATTCAAGATAAAAAGCAACCTTTGCATTTTAGAACAGCAGCTCAATTATCAAAAGTTTACAGTGCTTCACAGACCTTGCAAAAGCTTTGATCTTTCTCCAAAGCTTTTCCTTTGTTTCAGCCAAGATCTACAAGACCATAAGACATAGAGCAGAATTAAGCCATTTGGCCCATTGAGTCTGCTCTGCCATTCAATCATGGCTGATTCTTTTTTAAAAATACCCTCCTCAACCTCAGTTCCCGGCCTTCTACCCACAACCTCTGATGCCGTGCCCAATCAAGAACCTATCAATCTCTGCCTTAAATACACTCAACAATCTGGCCTCCACAGCTGCATGTGGCAATAAATTCCACAAATTCACCACCCTTTGGCTACAGAAATTTTTCCGCATCGATGTTTTGAAAGGGTGACCTTCTACCCTGAGGCAATGCGCTCCTGTCCTAGACTCTCCCACCATGGAAAATACCCTTTCCATGTCTACTCTGTCTAGGCCTTTCAACATCCGAAAGGTTTCAATGAGATCCCCCTCATCTTTCTGAATTCCAGCAAGTACAAACCCAAAGCCATCAAACGTTTCTCATATGATAACCCTTTCATTCCTGGAATCATCCTTGTGAACCTCCTCTGGACCCTCTCTAATGCCAGCACATCTTTTCTAAGTTGAGGGGCCCAAAACTGTTCACAATACTCAAGGTGAAGCCTCACCAGTGCCTTACAAAGCCTTAGCATCATATCCTTTTTCTTGTATTCTAGACCTCTTAAAATGAATGCTAACATGTCATCTACCTTCCTCACCACCAACTCAACCTGCAAGATGACCTTCAGGATGTTCTGGACAAGGACTCCCAAGTCCTTCTGCATCTCAGATTCCTGGATTTTCTCCCTGTTTAGAAAATATTCTGTTCATTTATTTCTACTACCAAAGTGCATGGCCATGCATTTTCCAACATTGTATTTCATTTGCCACTTTCTTGCCCATTCTCCTAATCTGTCTAAGTCCTTCTGCACCACTACCTGCCCTCCACCAATCTTCATATCATATGTAAACTTGGCAACAAAGCTATCTATTGCATCATCTAAATCATTTATATACAACATAAAAAGAAGTGGTCCCAACACTGACCCCTGTGGAACACCAGTAGTCACTGGCAGCCAACCAGACAAGGATCCTTTTATTCCCACTCGTTGCCTCCTACCAATCAGCCAATGCTCTAACCATGCCAGTAACTTTCCTGAATACCATGGGCTCTTAACTTGGTAAACAGCTTCATGTGTGGCACCTTGTCAAAGGTCTTCTGAAAGTCCAAACATACAACACCCACTGCACCCCCTTTATCCATCCTAATTCTAATCTCATCAAAGAATTCCAACAGGTTTGTCAGGCAGGAATTTCCCTGAAGGCAACCATGCTGACTGTAGTATCTTGTCCTGTGTCACCACTACTCCATCACCTCATCCTTAACAATTGACTGTAACATCTTCCCAACCACTAAGGTCAGGCTATCTGGTCTGTAAATTCCTTTCTGCTGCCTTCCTTCTTTCTTAATGAGTGGAGTAACATTTGCAATTTTCCAGTCCTCTGGCACCATGCCAAAGTCCAATGATTTTTGAAAGATCATTTCAAATGCCACCAGAATCTCTTAACACTATCTCTTTCAAAACCCTAGGGTGCAGTTCCTTTGGTTCAGGTGACTTATGTACTTTTAGGTCTTTCAGCTTTTTGAGCACCTTCTCTCTTGGAATAGTAACTGCACCCACTTCTCTTCCTCACACACTCCAACATCAGGCATACTGCTTGTGTCTTCCACAGTGAAGAGTGACGCAAAATACTCATTTAGTTCATCAGCCGTCTCCTTGTTCCCCGTTATTATTTCTCCTGCCTCATTTTCTAGCGGTCCTATATCCAACTCTCATTTCTCTTATATTTTTAACATACTTGAAAAAGCTTTCACTATCCACCTTGATATTATTTGCTAGCTTGCTTTCATATTTCATCTTTTCCCTTCTAATAATTTTTCTGAGTTACTCCCTGTAGGCTTTTAAAAACTTCCCAATCCTCCATCTTCCCACTAATTTTTGCTTTGTTGTATACCCTTTCTTTTGCTTTTGCAATAGCTTTGACTTCCCTTGTCAGTGCGGTTGTACTATTTTACCATTTGAGTATTTCTTCATTTTTGGAATACATATGTCCTGTACCTTCCTCATTTTTCCCAGAAACGCACACCATTGCTGTTCTGCTGACATCCTGTCAGCAGCTTCTTCCAATTTACTTTGGCCAACTCCTCTCTCATACCACTGTAATTTCCCTTACTCCACTGAAATATTGCTATGTACAAGTATGTGAATTGTCAATTGTGACATGTCTTAGTATATTGTCAAGCTCCCTCAATGGCACTATAATTTTTATGAAACTAAAATTCCAGTCATAGATCATAGAGCAATACAGCACAGATACAGGCCCTTAAGCCCAACAAGTTCATGCCAACCAAATTCTTACGTTTGGCTCATAACCTTCTAATTCCCAAGTGCATCTTAAATGACACTATTTTACCTGCCTCACTGACATGTAACAGGCACAACAGCCCAATACATCTATGCCAACTATGTTGCCCACACATCCAGTTCCAATTTCCTGCATTCCATCCATACCCCTCTAATCCCCACTCCTCCATGTACCTATCATGTTACCGCAAGTCTGTTTTAAATTGTTCCCCTCTCACCATAAATTTATTCCCCATAGTTTTGGATTCCCCTACCCTGGGGAAAAGACTTATCATCCACCTTATCCATGTTTTACATAATTTTGAACACTTCTACAAGGTTACTCGTCATTCCCCTAAATTCTAAGGAATAAAGGCCTACCTTGGGTAACCTTTCTCTATAACTCAGGGACTCGTGTCCTGGCAACATTCTCACCATCAAGCCAAACCCAGAAAAGAGATTGAAATCTGGCTGAATGGTGCCATAACTCAGTGTCAGTAAGATCACAGAGCTTATTGACTTCAGGAGGAGGAAACCAGATGTCCATGAGCCAGTCCTCATCAGAGGATCAGAGGTGGAGAGGGTCAGCAACTTTAAATCCTTGGTGTTTGGAGGACATGTCCTGGGCCCAACACACAAGTGCAATTACAAAAAAAAGCACGGCACCACCTCTATTTCCTTAGCATGACATCTAAAACTTCGACATACATCTATAAATGTGTAGTGGAGAGTATATTGATGGCTGCATCACAGCCTAGTATGAAAACACCAATGCCCTTCAATGGAAAATCCTACAAAAAGTAGTGGATGCAGCCTAGTCCATCACAGTTAAAGCCCTCCCCACCATTGAACACATCTACACGGAAGTGTTGCTGCAGGAAAGCAGCATCCACCATTAGGAACTCCAGCCCACCACCCAGGAGCCTCAGATTTAGTAAAAGTTTTTACCCCTCAACCATCAGGCTCTTGAACCAAAGGAATAACTTCACACAACTTCACTTGAAATGGTGCCATCTTCACTTGAAATACACCATCATTGAAATGTTCCCAAGCCTATGGACTCACTTTCAAGGACCATAAATCTCACGTTTTTGATATTTGTTTATTTATCTATTTTGTATTTGTACAATTTGCTGTCTTTTGAACACTGATTGAACACCCAAGTTGGCGTGGTCTTTCATTGATTATATTATGCTTATTCTATTATGGATTTATTGAGTATGGCCATAAGAAAATGAATCTCAGGGTATTACATGGTGAGATATATGTACTTCAATAATAAATTTACTTTCAACTTTGAATGTGCTTACTCCAGAAGAATGCTTAACCATCATTAATTTCAAAAAAAAGCCTCAAATTATACATTCAAATACAGAGTTCCTAGATTTGCCCCCAACCGCAGTTCCTGATCACTCGAGAGGATGCAGACCAAAGGACAGACAGGACATGGACTACACCTTGCTGCCTCAGCAATGTATCTAGCTTAATCAATGACTCCACAGCATCCAGGATATTCTCCCTTCTTCCCGCTTTTATTGGGCAAAGGATATAATAGCCGGAAATAACACACCAATAGGCTCAAGAAAAGCTTCTGTCCCACTGTTATCAGACAACAATAAGGTGTACTGTTGGCCCCACAATTTAGATACAACACAGTCATGTCATCTGCAGAAATTCTCTGATGGTATATAAAGGGAGGACAGGAGGATAAACTTTGTGAAACACCTTGCCAAATGGTGCAAGCTGAATCATCTGCAGCTCAACATCAGTAAGACAAAGGAGATGGTGATGGACTTTAGACAGACTAAACCTGCACTGCTCCGTTATTATTGATAGTGGGGATCTACAAGTACTGGGGGTGCACCTGGATAACAGACTTGAGTGGAGCACCAACACAGAGGCTGTATACAAGAAGGACCAATTGTCTCTACTTCCTAAGGAGACTGAGGTCCTTTGGAGTATGCAGGCCTCCCCTTCGCACGTTCTACCAGTCTGTTGTTGCCAGTACCATCTTCTATGTGCTGGTGTGCTGGGGCAATGGCATCAAAACGCGTGATGCCAACAGGCTCAATAAACTGATTAGAAAGGCTGGCTCTGTAATAGGAGTCGAACTGGACACATTGGAGACTGTGGTAGATCTAAAGACCCTACGGAAAATCCTGGCAATTCTGGACAATGTTTCTCACCCTCTGCGTGCCACCTTGGCGGAACAGAGGAGCACTTTTAGTAATAGACTAAGACAATTGCGCTGCTCTAAAAAGTACTATATGAGGACATTCTTACACTCGGCTATTAGGTTCTCTAATGAGTCAACCTTTAGCCTGGGAAGTGATGACCCGTCCATTTGGATTTTTTGAGGTAACTTATTTTTTATTCTTCCTTACTTCCATTCTAATATTTGTATATCTGTCCATTTGTAATGCAACTGTGACACTGCAATTTTCTTTGTGATCAATGAAGTATCTATCTATTATGATCTTGCATGTTATCATTTACCTACACTGCACTTTTTGGCAGCTTTCACACCTTATTCTCGACTGTTATTGTTTCATCATATTCTAATTCAATACACTGTGTATTTGATCCGTGTAAACAGTACACAAGACAAGCTTTTCACGGTATCTTGGTAGACATGACAATAATAAACCAATACAGGTGGCCCCTGTTTTCCGAATGTTCGCTTTACGACACCTTGCTGTTACGAAAGACCTACATTAGTTACCTGTTTTCACTAACAGAAGGTGTTTTCACTGTTATGAAAAAAGGCAGCGCGCGCCCGAACAGCCAAGCTCCTCCCCGAGAACTGCATTCTAGCCAGCATTGCTTAAGCACGTGCTTTATCTCGATTTATTTTGTGCATCCATTAGCAAGGTGAGTTCTAAGCTATCAGAAAAGCCTAAAAGAGCTCGTAAGGGTGTAACACTTAGCGTAAAACTAGACATAATTAAGCGTTTCGATCGTGGTGAACGAAGTAAGGACATTGTCCGCGTGTTGAATTTGCCTGCATCCACCATTCGCACTATTTATACGCAGAGGGAAAGAATTTTGAAAGCTGCCAACGTTACTGTTGGTTCTGCTCGTAGCAAAGTGGTCTTAGTCGGCATCCAATAATGGATAAAATGGAGAGTCTATTGCTTGAGTGGATTGATGGGTGTATAAAGCATGGTGCTCTGTTAAATTTTCTTATACTTAAGGAGAAATCAGTCAGTCTCTTTAATAAGCTGAAACAGAAAGTACTGGACGATGGTGATGAAAGTGTTGCAAAAGTGGAATTTAAAGGTAGTCATGGGTGGTTTGATCGGTTTCTGAGCTTCATAGTTTAAGCAGCGGTCCCCAACCTCCGGGCTGCGGGCCGATACATTGCCGAGAAGAATGCAGTGGTGCAGTGGTAGTCAGAACGCACCCAACACATCTTTAAGAAAAAAGCCGAAATTATCAAGTTAATTAATTAGGTGCTGCCCGGCACGTAAATGTCGGCCCAGATCAGAGGCGATTGCCGATTGCGTCAGTTGGTTATTTGTATAAGCAAGTGTTTAACTGTAACGAAACTGCAATTTATTGGAGTCTTCCCAATTCTGGTAAGTGAAACTACACTGTACATACATTATTTCTACTTTATATAGGCTGTGTATTTTTATGTGTTATTTGGTATGATTTGGCAGCTTCGTAGCTTAAAGGTTACTGGAGAGAGTGTTTCTGCCGAGAGCGCTTCCGCGAGATTTTCGCTGCGCCGTCTAGTGCTGCAGAAAATTATTCCTGCTTTATATAGGCTGTGTATTTATCATATGATTCCTGCTTTTACTATATGTTACTGTTATTTTAGGTTTTATGTGTTATTTGGCATGATTTTGTAGGTTATTTTTTGGGTCTGGGAACGCTCAAAAATTTTTCCCATATTTTTGTTGAAGTGGATTTTAGAGCAGTTTGTCATTGAGCCTACTAAGGGATCAGTTATATTGGATTGGGTGTTATGTAATGAACCAGAGGCGATTAGGGAGCTTAAGATAAAAGAGCCGTTAGGAGGCAGTGATCACAATATGATTGAGTTCAACTTGAAATTTAATAGAAAGAAAGTAAAGTCTGACATAGCAGTATTTCAGTGGAGTAAAGAAATTAGAGAGTGAGAGGAGTTGGCCAAAGTAAATTGGAGGAAGATGCTGGCAGGAATGACAGCAGAGTAGCTATGGCATGAGTTTCTGAGGAAAATAATGAAGTTGGAGCATACATGTATTCCAAAAACAAAGGAATACTGAAATGGAAAAACAGTACAATCATGGCTGACAAAGGAAGTCAATGCTACTGTAAAAGCAAGAGAGAGGCCATATAACATAGCAATAAATAGTGGGAAGATGGGGGATTGGAAAGTTTTTAAAAACGTATAGAGTGAAACTAAAAAAAATCATTGGGAGAGAAAAGATGAAATAGAAAAAGCAAGCTAGCAAATGATATCAAATGGGATAGTAACAGTTTTTTCAAGTATGTAAAAAATAAGAGAGAGATGAGAGTGGATATAGGACCACTAGAAAATGTGGTGGGAGAAATAATGACAGGGACAAGGAGATGGCAGGTGAACTAAATGAATTTTGCTTCACTCTTCACTGTGGAAGACACCAGCAGTGTGCCAGATGTTGCAGGGTGTGAGGGAAGAGAAGTGAGTGCAGTTACTATTACAAGGGAGAAGGTGCTCCCTTTTCAAGTATGTAAAAAATAAGAGAGAGATGAGAGTGGATATAGGACCACTAGAAAATGTGGTGGGAGAAATAATGACAGGGACAAGGAGATGGCAGGTGAACTAAATGAATTTTGCTTCACTCTTCACTGTGGAAGACACCAGCAGTGTGCCAGATGTTGCAGGGTGTGAGGGAAGAGAAGTGAGTGCAGTTACTATTACAAGGGAGAAGGTGCTCAAAAAGCTGAAAAACCTAAAGGTACATAAGTCACTCGGATCAGATGAACTGCACCTTTTGGTTCAGAAAAAGATAGCAGTAGAGATTATAGTAATGATCTTTCATGAGGCTTTGACTCAAGAGACTTCAACGAGAAGAGGCGGAGGACGAGCTTGTTCCCAGTTAGTCTTTACAATGCCTCCTGAGACGGTGATGTGCCTCTCATGTGAGATGTGGCAGTCTTGGGGGAACTCCCCTCTCCCGCAGAGTCACATCTGCCAGAAATGCATGTGGCTGGGCGATCTGGAAGACCATGTAAGGAATCTGGAGCAGCAGCTGGATGACCTTCGACTCATAAGGGAGAAAGAGGCAGTCATAGATAAGAGCTACAGGGAGGAAGTCACACCTAGGCTGCTGGAAGCAGGTCATTGGGTGACAGTCAGAGGAGGGAAAGCAAAGGTGAGTAGCCAGGTAGTACAGAGCACCCCTGTAGCCATTCCCCTGAATAATAAGCTTACCATCCTGGATACTGTTGGCGGGGACGACCGACCAGGTGTGAGCCATGGTGGCAGGGCCTCTGGCACTGAGTCTGACCCTGTGGTGCAGAAGGGTGGGACAGAGAAGAGGAGAGCTGTCGTCATGGGAGACTCTATAGACAGGGGAGCAGACAGGAGATTTTGTGGACATGAGAAGGACACCCGCATAGTTTGTTGCCTCCCAGGTGCCAAGATCCGGGATGTCTCTGACCGGGTGCACGACATCCTGGTACGAGCGGGAAAACAACCAGAAGTTGTGATACATGTTGGCACCAACGACATAGGCAGGAAGAGAGATGAGGTCCTGAAGTGTGAGCTTCTGGAACTAGGCAGAAGGCTGAAGAACAGGACCTCAAGAGTGGCGTTCTCAGGATTGCTGCCAGGGTTATGTGGTAGTGATGGTAAAAATTGGAGGAGATGGCAGCTGAATGTGTGGCTGAGGAGTTGGTGCGGGGGGCAGGGTTTTAGATTTTTGGAAAATTGGGATTCTTCTGGGGAAGGTGGGACCTGTACTGATTGGATGGGTTGTACCTGAACTTGAGGAGGAGCAATATCCTTGCAGGTAGGTTTGCTAGCATGGTTTGGGAGGGTTTAAACTAATTTGCAAGGGCACCCGGAGTGATAGAGCAGTGAAAGAAGTGCATGGAGTAAAGCCAGATCTAACATATAGAGAGGCTTGGAGGAAAGAGAAGCAGAATAAAGGGTGTAAAGGTAGTAAGGTAGAAGGGCTTAAGTGCGTGTACTTCAATGCAAGAAGCATCAGGGACAAAGGTGATGAACTGAGAGCTTGGATACATACATGGAATTATGATGTAGCGGCCATTAGAGACTTGGCTGGCACCAGGGCAAGAATGGATTCTCAATACTCTTGGATTTCAGTGCTTTAAAAGGGATGGGGGGGAAGGGGAGGAGGGGTGGCATTACTGGTCAGGGATACTATCACAGCTACAGAAAGGGTGGGTAATGTAGCAGGATCTTCTTTTGAGTCAGTATGGGTGGAAGTCAGAAACAGGAAGGGAGCAGTTACTCTATTGGGAGTGTTCTATAGGCCCCCTGGTAGCAGCAGAGATACCGAGGAGCAGATTGGGAGGCAGATTTTGGAAAGGTGCAAAAATAACAGGGTTATTATCATGGGTAACTTTAACTTCCCTAATATTGATTGGCACCTGATTAGTTCCAAGGGTTTGGATGGGGCAGAGTTTAAGTGTGTCTAGGATGGATTCCTGTCACAGTATGTTGACAGGCCGACTAGGGGGAATGCCATACTAGATCTAGGATTAGGTAACGAACCGGGTCAAGTCACAGATCTCTCAGTGGGTGAGCATCTGGGGGACAGTGACCACCACTCCCTGGCATTTAGCATTATCATGGAAAAGGACAGAATCAGAGAGGACAGGAAAATTTTTAATTGGGTAAGGGCAAATTATGAAGCTATAAGGCTAGAGCTTGCAGGTGTGAATTGGGATGATGTTTTTGCAGGGAAATGTACTATGGACATGTGGTCAATGTTTACAGATCTCTTGCAGGATGTTAGGGATAAATTTGTCCCAGTGAGGAAGATAAAGAATGGTAGGGTGAAGGAACCATGGGTGACAACTGAGGTGGAAAATCTCGTCAGGTGGAAGAAGGCAGCACACATGAGGTTTAGGAAGCAAGGATCAGATGGGTCTACTGAGGAATATAGGGTAGCAAGAAAGGAGCTTAAGAAAGGGCCGAAAAGAGCAAGAAGGCAGCATGAGAAGGCCTTGGCGAGTAGGGTAAAGGAAAACCCCAAGGCATTCTTCAATTATGTGAAGAACAAAAGCATGACAGGAGTGAAGGTAGGACCGATAAGAGATAAAGGTGGGAAGATGTGCCTGGAGGCTGTGGAAGTGAGCGAGGACCTCAATGAATACTTCTCTTCGGTATTCACCAATGAGAGGGAACTTGATGATGGTGAGGACAATATGAGTGAGGTTGATGGTCTGGAGCATGTTGATATTAAGGGAGAGGAGGTGTTGGAGTTATTAAAATACATTAGGACGGATAAGTCCCCGGGGCCTGACGGAATATTCCCCAGGCTGCTCCACGGGGCGAGGGAAGAGATTGCTGAGCCTCTGGCTAGGATCTTTATGTTCTTTTTGTCTACGGGAATGGTACCGGAGGACTGGGGAGGCCAATGTTGTCCCCTTGTTCAAAAAAAGTAGTAGGGATAGTCCAGGTAATTATAGACCAGTGAGTCTTACGTCTGTGGTGGGAAAGCTGTTGGAAAAGATTCTAGAGATAGGATCTATGGGCATTTAGAGAATCATGGTCTGATCAAGGACAGTCAGCATGGCTTTGTGAAGGGCAGATTGAGTCTAACAAGCTTGATAGAGTCCTTTGAGGAGGTGACCAGGTATATAGATGAGGGTAGTGCAGTGGATGTGATCTATATGGATTTTAGTAAGGCATTTGACAAGGTTCCACATGGTAGGCTTATTCAGAAAGTCAGAAGGTATGGGATCCAGGGAAGTTTGGCCAGGTGGATTCAGAATTGGCTTGCCTGCAGAAGGCAGAGGGTCGTAATAGAGGGAGTACATTCGGATTGAAGGGTTGTGACTAGTGGTGTCCCACAAGGATCAGTTCTGGGACCTCTACTTTTCATGATTTTTATTAACGACCTGGATGAAGGGTGGGTTGGCAAGTTTGCAGACAACACAAAGGTTAGTGATGTTGTAGATAGTGTAGAGGATTGTCGAAAATTGCAGAGAGACATTGATAGGTTGCAGAAGTGGGCTGAGAAGCGGCAGATGCAGTTCAACCTGGAGAAGTATGAGCTGGTACACTTTGGAAGGACAAACTCCAAGGCAGAGTGCAAAGTAAATGGCAGGATACTTGGTAGTGTGGAGGAGCAGAGGGACCTGGGGGTACATGTCCACAGATCCCTGAAAGTTGCCTCACAGGTAGATAGGGTAGTTAAGAAAGTTTATGGGGTATTAGCTTTCAGAAGTCGAGGGACAGAGCTTAAGAGTCGCGATGTAATGATGCAGCTCTATAAAACTCTGGTTAGGCCAGTTCTGGTTGCTTCACTATAGGAAGGATGTGGAAGCATTGGAAAGGGTATAGAGGAAATTTACCAGGATGCTGCCTGGTTTGGAGAGTATAGATTATGAACAGAGATTAAGGGAGCTAGGGCTTTACTCTTCGGAGAGAAGGAGGCCTGAGAGGAGACATGATAGAGGTATATAAGATATTAAGAGGAATAGATAGAGTGGAGAGCCAGCACCTCTTCCCCTGGGCACCACTGCTCAATACAAGAGGACGTGGCTTTAAGGTAAGGGGTGGGAGGTTCAAGGGGGATATTAGAGGAAGGTTTTTTACTCAGAGAGTGGTTGGTGCGTGGAATGCACTGCCTGAGTCAGTGGTGGAGGTAGATACACTAGTGAAATTTAAGAGGCTACTGGACAGGTATATGGAGGAATTTAAGGTGGGGGATTACATGGGAGGCAGGGTTTGAGGGTTGGCTCAACAATGTAGGCCTAAGGACCTGTACTGTGCTGTACTATTCTATATTCTATAATCACTGGACTCTGGCAAAGTTCCGAGAACTGGAAAACTGCAAATGTCACTCTACCCTAAGAAAGAAGAAAGGCAGCAGAAAGGAAATTGTAGACAAGCTATCCTGATCTCAGTGGTTGGGAAACTGTTGGAGTCAATTGTTAAGGATGAGGTTATGGAGTACTTGGTAACAGGACAAAGTCAGCACAGTTTCCTTAAGGGAAAAACTTGCCTGGCGAACCTGTTGGAATTCTTTGAGATTACAAGTAGGATAAATAAAGGGGATGCTCTGGATGTTGTATATTTGGATTTTCAGAAGGCCTTTGACAAGGTACCACACATGAGGCTGCTTACCAAGTTAAGAGCCCATGGTATTACAGGAAAGTTATTGGCACGGTTAGTATATTGCTGATTGGTAGGAGGTAGCGAGTGGGAATAAAAGGATCCTTTTCTGGTTGGTTGCCAGTGACTAGTGGTGTTCTGCAGGTATCGGTGTTGGGACCACTTCTTTTTATGCTGTATATTAATGATCTAGATGATGAAATAGATGGCTTTGTTGCCAGGTTTGCAGGTGATACGAAGATTGGTGGAGGGGCATGCAGTGTTGAGGAAACAGGTAGGCTGCAGAAGGACTTACACAGATAATGAGAATGGGCAAGAAAATGGCAAATGAAATAAAATGTTGGAAAATGCATGGTTGTGCACTTGGACAATAGAAATAAATATGCAGACTATTTTCCAAATGGGGAGAAAATCCAAAAACTGAGATGCAAAGAGACTTGGGGGTCATTGTACAGAATACCTTAAAGGTTAACTTGCAGGTTGAGTCGGTGGTGAGGAAGTCAAATGTAATGTTAGTGTTCATTTCAAGAGGTCTGGAATACAACAGTATGGATGTGATGCTGAGGCTTTATAAAGAACTGGTGATGCCTCACCTTGAGTATTGTGAACAGTTCAGGGCTCCTTATCTAAGAAAAGATGTGCCGGCATTGGAGAGGGTTCAGAGGAGGTTCACAAGGATGATTCCAGGAATGTAAGGGTTATCATAGGAGGAAGGTCTGATGACTCTGAGTCTGTACTCGCTGGGATTCGGAAGGATGGGATGGGGGGTGGAAATCTCACTGAAACCTATGGAATGTTAAAAGGCCTAGAGAGTGTAGATGTGGAAAGGATGTTTCTCATCGTGGGTGAATCTAGGACAAGAGGCCACAGCCTCAGAAAAGAGGGACATCCATTTAAAACTAAGATGTCATGAAATTTCTTAAGCCAGAGGGTGGCGAATTTGTGGAATTGGCTACCACAGGCAGCAGTGGAGGCCTGGTCATTGGGTGTATTTAAGGCAGAAACTGATAGGTTCTTGATTAGACATGGCATCAAAGTTACAGCGAGAAGGCTGGGGAGTGGGATTGAGGGAGAGAAAAACGGATCAGCCATGATTGAATGGTGGAGCAGACTAGATGGGCCAAATGGCCCAATTCTGTTCCTATGTCTTATGGTCTTAAGCTCTTCTGGTCTGTTGAGAAAGACCAGCCCAAAGAGGTCACTGCCTGCCAATTGAATTTCAGAGTCTAAAAATCTACACACTGTTATTTCCATCATCCAGACTGGTCAGAAGTGAAAGAAGGGAGACAAGAGGGAAGCGAGAAAACCACTATACCATCCTCATCATGAATCATTTTTTCTGGCAAACAAAAATAAGCCTGCCCATTGTGTGAAGAATTATCTGATGTCATTCAGCTGATAGGATTAGGATTTCCAGATAGATGGGAGGAGAAGATGGCGGCGCATCTGCGTGTGCGCAGCTCTCTGGTGAAAAATGATATCGTATCTGTTAAATAGGGGCTGTGGACAGTTCTGATTTGATGGAGAATGGACGTAAGAGCACAGAGGAACATCTGGAGAAATTTCTGAAACGCCCGTCCACTGCTGTCGTTACTGTGTGGTCGGGAATCTTTTGGAGGGTAGGCCTCAAAATCCCCAGCCTTGCCTGCTTTTGGCGACCGAGAAGGAGGTCGAATCGTTCGGACAGAGATGGCACTCAGTACCTGGTGTTGGAGAGCTGATCGGAGCTCGAAGTTTTTGGATGACTCAGTCGGATTGTGGTTGGCACGGCAGCGAGAGTTTTTCATCCTTCTCTCGTCTGCGTGAGATGTGGGACATCTGAGAAACTTTGAACTTTACTGTGCTCACAGACTTCTTCATCAAGTTATGGTATTGTTACACTGTTTGTAACTATTTGTTATAATTATGTGGTTTTGTCAGTTTTTTCAGTCTTAGTTTGTCCTGTGTTTTGTGATATCACACTGGAGGAAATAATGTATCATTTCTTAATGCATGCATTACTAAATGACAATACAAGAGGACTATGTGTCTTCATAATCATAATCATAATAATTTTCAGATCTCACTGAACAAGCTACCACAAGGAGTCCAAGACCCCAGGTATCTGTATTTCAATAAACAAAAGACAGCACAATTTCACTTGCAGTTTTACTTGTAAAAAAGACAAACGTCAAAAAGAATCCTAACTGAAAATTTTATTTTCCCTAGTAAAACAATTACTACTAAGTATCAAATTTCAAATAGAGGACTGGTAATAATTAACCATATTCTGTTCCATTTAAGGAATGAAAAATTAAACTGAATGAAAAAGAAACATATATTGAAATGTGCTGCATCAATGCCTTTAGTTAATACAAGTCTTAGTTGTTGTTTTTCTCTATAAAGAGAATAGTTTTATATTATTTTAAGTGAAGGAAACAAGGCCAATCACTTTAAAGAAATAAAACACTTGAACTCTAGGTTATTATTCTATTTGACAGAACGTTCATTTTTTTCTCAAATTTGTAGATTGTCCAGTGGAATCTAATTTCCCTTGCAGTCCCTTGTGTGTTGTGTGTTCCCTTGTGTGTTGTGTGTGTCAACAACACACACAAAATGCTGGAGGCATTCAGGTCAGGCAGCACTTACGGAGAGGAATGAAGTGTACTGTTGAAAGATCTCAGTCCAAAATGTTGACTGTTCTTCACTGATGCTGCCTGACCTGCTGAGCTCCCCAGCATTTTGTGCCCTTTGCTCAAGATTTCCAACATCTGCAGAATCTCTTGTCTTTGTCCAACAGTTTACTCTTTCATGAATTTAGCCATGGCTACCATTTCTTCTATAAAAATGCTGGAATAATCAAACAACAGTTGGATACATTAATGTGTTGCATCTCAAAACTCTAGAACATGCAGTTACACTGTTTCCTATAAAGCAAAACTGGCCTTCACTGTGTTATCAAATGCAAGACACTTCACTGTTCCGGGGAGAGATGGCAAACCAAAATTGCTTTTGCACTTAATGCAGTAGACCAGGTTGGAATAGACATCTCAAGCTTCCAATTGCACATCATTTTGACTCTCCTTCCTACTCCCACACCAACCTGTCAGTCCTCAGCTTTCTCCATTGTAACGGTGAGACCAAATGCAAACTGGAAGAACAGCATCTTATATTCCATTTGGGTAGCATACAACCCAAAAGAATGAACATTAAATGTTCCAATTTCAGGAAAACCACATCCTTGGTATTCTCCCATACAGTCACCTGTCCAGCAACTCACCTAGGTTCCTCTACCTTTGGTCACCTTTCCTACCCTCTTTCCCCCACTTGTTCAATCTGCCCATTCAATCCTCCTCCAACAGGTTTTACTTATGACTGCCAGTCTGTCTCAACTCTCCCTCATACTGCTATGTACTAATAGTATTTCCTCTTCAGTCTTGATGCAGGGTCTTGAACCTAAATGTAAGTATACCGTTTGCTTCCTCCACAGATATTGTTTGACTTGCTGGGTTCTCTGGCTTTCTATTTTTTTTTTATACAGATTCCAGCATCTGCAGTCTCCAGGCTCAAGCAAAGGCAGCAATACCAAGATATGGATTTGAAAAAAATGGCAGTTGGTATGTCATTGATTTTGGTTATGGGTAGGCTATACTACAGATGATCCAAGCAGTATAGAGATTGCTTACGCACAAAGAACTTTACAAAGATTATGTGCATCAAATACGAATCTTCCAATCGCTCTGCTGAGAAAAAAAAACTATTTATGATTTTTTCTTGTTTTGGATGGTTATGACCTATGAAAACATATTCCAGATCTCCGCAGATGTTCTGACACCTGAGACATTCAGTTTAATTTTCTGACATTGTTAGCATTTAATTGCATTAAATTTTACTGATTTTTGGTCCACAAGATTCAGGCCTAGTCTTGGAAAAAGATCTGTCATTTTATTGTAAGAAACAAATTCATCAACTTTTCTGTCTAAAGTAATCATGGGTTATGCAAGCAGTCTTGAAACTAAGTTCTCTAAATAATAAGTAGGAACTTACTTGGGACTGCCAAAACTTCCTTGGTTTGATGCCAAGTTCAGTGTTTGCTATGAGAATCAGCCCACTGAACCTATGCTGGGTGGGACCTGATGAAGAAACTATAACTACAGAAAGGAATGGCTGCAAGGAAGGGGAGGTATAATATAATCAAAATTTTTGAAGGGTGTTTTGTTTCAGCTTTCAGTTGGTTAAAAGAGATATGAAGTGTTCAAAATTATTTCAATGATTCAAAATATTTTTTAAAGAAACATACATTTCCAAAAGCACCTGACTATTTTCAAATGCATCTGAATATCTCATATTCAAAATCTTTGACAACAAACAAAACCACAGGTTGCAGCACAATAAGGTGCCAAGGTGTTGTCAGCAGTTTATCTGATGGATTTGTTTGATTGTCTTTATGACAGTTTTTGGATGAAGATATCCAGACAATCGGACATCGGTCATTTTAAGAGAGATCTGCTGCCCAAGTACAAAAACCAGCAGCAGGTCACCACAGCGAAAAAGAGCTTTAACCAGCAGCCAATTGGCATTTGAGATTGATTAGCAAGAGTAAATTAGAGGAATGCAGGGCAACCGCAGCAACTATCGTCTGAGTAGACAGAGTCCGAGTAGTGATCTTGAGGCTTCAGTCACAGAAAGCAAAAGAAAAGAAAACCTCAAGTTTTTTTTCCTCTACTTCTTTGTATCTGCTCAGCTAGGATTGAAGAGATGCCAGGCAGGACAGTTGAATGCTCCTCTTACAGGATGTGGGAAGGCAGGGAATCCTCCAGTGTCCCCAACGGCCACAACTGTGAGAAGTGTATCCAGCTGCAGCTTCTAACAATCCACGTTAAGGAGTTAGATTGGAGCAGGAACTGGATGAACTCCGGATCATTTGGGTGGCCTGGGAGTGATAGATCGGACATGCAGAGAGGTTGTTTGTTACACCTAAGTTGCAGGACACAGGAAACTGGGTGAAAGTCAGGAAGAGTACCCCTGTGGTCTTCCACCTCAACAATAGGTATAGCACTTTGGATATTGTTGGGGGTAGGGGGGGTAGGGAGATGACCTGACAGAGCAAAGTCACAGTGTTCGGGTCTCTGTGGATCTGCCTCTGTAACTATGTAGGGAGAAGAGGCATGCCGCGGTGATAGGGGTTCATTTGTATGGGAACGGTCAGGAGGTTCTGTGGGTAAGAACAAGATTTCTAGATGGTATGTTGCTTCCTGGGTGCCAGGGTCCAGGATATCTCAGATCGAGTCCTCAGCATTCATAAGTGGGAGGGTGAACAGCCAAAAACCGTGGTCTATGTAGGTACTAATGACATGGGTAGGATGAGTGATGAGGTTCTGCACAGGGTATTCAGGGAGTTAGGTACTAAGTTAAAGGGCAGCACCTCCAGAATGCCACCCATGCCATATGTTAGTGAGGACCAGAACTAGGAATATTATATAATTTAATACGTGGCTAAGGAGTTGGTGTAGGAAGGAGTGCATAAGATTTTTATATCATTCAGTTCTCTTCCAGGGAAGGTAGGATCTGTATAGAAGGGATGGTTTGCACCTGAACTGGAGGGGGACTAATATCCTAGCCGGAAGGTTTATTAATGCTGCACGGTGGCATTTAAATTAGAGTTGCAGAGAGATGGCAACCAGAGTGCCAGAACATTTAGTGGCGAGGGTGTGGAGGCAGATGTTGGTAAGACCTCAGTCAAAGTTAGGAATCAAAAGGTTGAGCATGGTGTGACTAGTGTCCTGAGCTGTATATATTTCAATGTAAGAAGTATCGTAGGAGGGGGATAATAGTGCTGAAGATGAGGCAGCCTGTTTACAAATAGCGGCAATGTGTAGTGAGGAGAGGCTGCTGATAGGTCAAAATTGCAGTCAACAGGATGAGATGCAGTGTAAAAGGCAGAACAATTGAAAAGGGTGAATACAGGACTGAAGGTGTTGTATTTGAATGTGCATAGTATATGGAATAAAGTAGATGAACCTGCAGCACAGTTGCAGATTGACAGGTATGATGTTGTAAGCACACTGAATCATGGCTGAAAGAAGATTGTAGCTGGGAGCTTAATGTCCAAGGATACACATTCTATCAAAAGGACAGATGGGAAGGCAGAGTGAGCAGCGTTGCTCTGTTGGTAAAAAAAATATGAAATCAGATCATTAGAAAGAGGTGAAATAGGGATGGAAGATATTGAATCATTGTAGATAGGGCTAAGAAACAGCAAGAGAAAAAGACCCTAATGGGAGTTGTATACAGACCCCCCAAATAGTGGTAAGGACTAGTAGTAGTAGACTGGTAAAATCAAGTTGGTGCTGGATTCCAGGAGGAGGAATTTCTAGAGTGCCTATGAGATGGCTTTTTTAGAGCAGCTTGTGACTGAGCCCACTAGAGGGTCAGCTATTCTGAATTGGGTGTTGTGCAATGAACCAGAATTGATCAGTGGCTTAAGGTAAAAGAACCCTTAAGAGCAAGAGATCATAATAGGATCGAATTCACCCTGAAATTTGAGAAGGAGAAGCTAAGGTCAGATGTATCAGTATTATAATAGAGTAAAGGGAATTACAGAGGCATGAGAGAGGAGTTGGCCAGAATTGATTGGAAAAGAACACTGGCAGGGATGACAGCAGAACAGCAATGACTGGAATTTCTGGAAGCAATTCGGAAGGCACAGGATATATACACCCCAAAGAGGAAGAAGTATTCTAAAAGAAAGACATAACAAGAGAAGTCAAAGCCAACATAAAAGCCAAAGAGAAGGTGTATAATCGAGCAGAATAAAGATGGATTACAAAGGTAAGCTAGCCAATAATATTAAAGAGGATACCAAAAGTTTCTTAGAAGGCTATGGGTAACCCCAGGTAATTTCTAAAGTAAGTACATGTTCAGCACAGCATTGTGAACCAAAGGGCCTGTATAGTGATGTAGATTTTCTAGGTTTCTATACATAAAATGTAAAAGAGAGGTGAGAGTGGATATCAGACTGCTGGAAAACAATGCTGGTCAGGTAGTAATGGGGTGGGGGGGTGAGACATCGAAATGGCGGACAAAATGAAATAAGTATTTTCCTTCAGTCTTCACTGTAGAAAACGCCAGCAGTATAGTCGAAGTTCCAGGTGTTAGGGGCCATGAGTGTGTGAAGTTACCATAAATAGAGAGCAGGATCTTGGGACACTGAAAGGTCTGAATGTTAAGTAAGTCATCTGGACCAGATGGTGTATACCAAGGGGGTTCTGAAAGAGGTGGCTAAAGAGATTGTGGCAGCATCAGTACTGATGTTTCAAGAATCATTAGATTTTGAAATGGTTCTGGAAGACTGGAAAATTGCAAATATGTTAGGGCTATATACGTTATATGTCAACGATTTGCCTGTTGGAATTAATAGCTATGTTGCAAAATTTGCAGATGATGTTAAGATAAGTGGAGGGGGAGGTAGTTTTAAGGAGGTAGAGAGGCTACAGAAGGGCTTAGAAGGGTTATGAGAATGGGCAAAAGAATGGCAGATGAAATACAGTGTCAGGAAGTGTATGGTCAAGCACTTTGGTGGAAGAAATGAAAGGGTTAATTATTTTCTAAATGGAGAGAAAATACAAAAAAACTGAATTGCAAAGGAACTTAGAAGTCCTTGTGCAGGATTCCCTAAAAGCTAATTTGCAGGTTGAGTCTGTGGTGAGGAAGGCAAATGCAATGTTAGCATTCATTTCAAGAGGACTAGACTATAAGAGCAAGGATCTTATGTACTTTATAAAGCACTGGCCTCACTTGGGGAATTAAGAGCAGTTTTGGACCCCTTACCTTAGAAAGGATGTGCTGAATCTGTAGAGGGTTCAGAGGAAGTTCACGAAAATGATTCCAGGATTGAAAGGCTTGTCATATGAAGAGTGTTTGATGGCTGTGGGCCTGTATTCACTGGAATTCAGAAGAATGAGAGCCGAACTCATTGAAACCTATGGAATGGTGATAGGCCTTGATAGAGCGGATGTGGAGAGTACTTCCAATGTTGAGAAAATCTAAGACCAGAAGACACAGCTTCAGAATGGAGGGGTGACATTTTAGAACTGAGATGAGAAGGAATTTGTTTAGCCAGACAGTGGTGAATCTGTGGAATTATTTTTCACAGGCTGCTGTGCATATCAAGTCTTTATGTATACTTAAGGCAGAGATTGATAGATTCTTGATTTGTCAGGGCATGAAGGGATACCGAGAGAAGGCAGGAGATTGGGGCTGAGAGGAAAATGGATCAGCTATGACAAGATAGTGGAGTAGACTCAATGGACCAAATGACCCAATTCTGCTCCTATATCTTATGGCCTTTGTCTTTGGACAGCACATCAACACTGGCAGATCAAAAAAAAAAGTCAAGCTCACATTTAGTACCAAAGTTAGTAATAATCACAGGTTCATGGGTATAGGCAACAAATTTTGATTCACTATATCCAGAGTATCCAAATGATAATGAAGAAAATTTAGAGCCAAGCTTATATTAATAAATAAGGAGCAATTTTATAATTTCTGGTATTACAGATTGTAAATGCACCAGGGATAATAGAATTTTAATATGGGCTTTAACTCAGTCAGCAGGGAACTTACATTGATGTTTTGATTAGGTTTCCATTTCCTATCTATTCATGGAGAACTTGAGGACAAAGCCATAAGCAACTTAACTGATGAGTACCCAACGCTGAAGTTGGGTCTTCTCACACAAATATCGTCATGATGTGTGGCAGAGCAAGTCACCACATGGAAGTGCTGATAAAAACTGAAAGCACGCTAAGACAGTTTCTGGCTGTGAAAGCAAAGATTGGCCCTTTGTGTGGTGGCTTATTCCAGTTTTTTCATCATATTCCCACAATATCAGACCACCAAATTAAAGAAAGGATGCTGCATGTGCTGTATGTAATGTAAAAATGAATCTACCTATCTAGCTTGTACTGAATAAACTCATGTACCCATTGGAGTCATAAGGAATCAGGTCCTTCAGTCCAACTTGTCCACACCAACTTAAGTATCTTTCTGAACAAGTCCCATCTGCCTGCATTTCGTTCATTTCTACTTGTTCACACCAACTTAAGTATCTTTCTGAACAAGTCCCATCTGCCTGCATTTCATTCATTTCTCTCTAAAACATTTCTACCCATGTACCTGCCCAAGTATCTTTTGAAGATTATAAATAAACCAACCTCTACAGTTTCATCTGGTAGCTCATACCATATCTCCCCAAACCTCAGTGAGGGAAAAATTTGCCTCTTATTGTAGGTCCCTTTACATCTTTCTCTTATGTGAAACCTATGCTTCTAGTTTTACCCTGGAAAAAGACCAAACTATCCATGTTACCTAACGTCTATATTACAGTTACACCATTAAGTGCAGATTTTCCTTTTAAACTTGTTCTGGCAGTATACACTCAGTGGCTACTTTATCAAGTAAGCCTGTACAACTGCTCACTACTCACTAATGCAGATATCTAATCAGCCAATCATTTGGCAGCAACTCAATGCAAGAAAGCTTGTGAATATGGTGAAGAGGTTAAGTTGTTCAGACCAAACATCAGAATGGGGGAGAAATGTGATCTAATTGACTTTGACCATGGAATTATTGTTGGTGCCAGATGAGATGGATTGAGTATCTCAGGAACTGCCGATCTCCTGGGATTTTCTCGAGTAAATTCTCCAGAATTTACTGAGAATGGTGCAAAAAACAAAAAACATCTAGTGAGCAGCTGTTCTGTGAATGAAAATGACTTGTTAATGAGAGAAGTCAGAGAAGAATGGCCAGACTTGTTCAAGCTGACAGGAAGGCAACAGTAACTCAAATAACCATGTATTGCAACAGTGGAACGTAAAACAGTATCGCTGAATATACAACACATCAAACCTTGAAGTGGATAGGTTACAACAGTAGAAAACCACGAACATACACTCAGTGGCTACTTAATTAACTACAGGAGGTTTCTAATAAAGTGGCCACTGAGTGTAGATAGGTTGCCTTCCAATTTGTCATCAAGGTTAGAAGAATAAATGAAAATCAAAAAAATGGTGGATATAAAAACGTAAACATGAGGAATTCATATATTTATATTAATAACAAAAAATGTTGAATATACTCAGCAGGCAAGCCACATTTGTGGAAAGAGAAATGGGTAACATTTCAAGTCAAACACCTTTTGTCTGAAGTTCCAACAAAGGGTCTGGAACCTGAAATGTTAGCTCTGTTTCTCTTCCTACTGAATATATCCAGCATTTTCCATTAGAAGAAGAATTTATGTTTTTAGCAAATAAACTAACTAGACCATCAAGAGATATCGAATACTTGTTCACTGATGTATGGGTGTAAATGCCACAGGAAAGACCAGCAAATAAATGGACAGGTAGTGGTGCCCATTTTCATAACTAGGTGTTGAACAATCTTAAGAGTGCTGCAGTCCTTGTAAAAATATTCACACACACATGCTGGCTAAGGAATTCCATGATTTAGACCAAGTAACAATGAAGGAACTGCAATGATGAATAAACTCTTCTCAGGCTTCCAGTCAAAGTACAATGGCTTTTTAGAGCAGCGTGTGGCTGAATCACTAGGGGATCAGCTATTCTGAATGGCCGGAAGCTAAAGAAGAGATTTTTTGTCATATAAGCCAGAAAAGCACTGATCCTTTCTCACTTATTTCTATGGCAGAAAGTTGATCGCAATATTTGTTGCTTTGAATTACTACGTAAAGAGAAGGCGGGGGTTCTTTGTTCTTTAGCCTTCCTTCGAAATGCCAGGACAAAGACATCATCCCAGGGAGAAGGGTCTGCACTGCGCAGGCGCGTGACATAGCGCGCCAAGGTTTAAAAACAGACCACCATATACAGCGGCCATCGTTAGAGTGGACTGAGTCAGAGTGGGATGGCTTTGGCTCAACAGGCTTCGGCGAGAACAGGCAAAGGCCAGGGTAGGTTCCAGTAAGTTTTTTTTTTTGTCCAGTTTGTTTAGAGTAGAGAGAATGCCAGGCAGGATGTTGGAATGCTCCTCTTGCAGGATGTGGGAAGTCAGGGAGCCCTCCAGTGTCCCTGACAATGACACCTTCAAGAAGTGTATCCAGCTGCAACTCCTAACGAACTGCGTTAGGGAACTGGAGCAGGAGCTGGATGACCTCCGGATCACTTGGGAGAATAAGATTATAGATAGTAGCTACAGGGAGGTAGTTATGCCAAAGGAGCAGAGCCCACAGGAAACTGGGTCACTTTCAGGTGAGGGAAGAGGAAAGGGCAGGCAGAGCAGGGTTCCCCTGTGGCCATTCCCCTCAACAACAAGTATACCGCATTGGATACTGTTGCGGGGGATGACTTACATGGGACAAGCTGCAGGTGGAAAAAAAGGACAGCAGTAGTAATAGGGGACTCAATAGTTAGAGGTGCAGATAGGAGGTTCTGTGGTCGTGACAGAGAATCCAGGATGGTTTGTTGCCTCCCGGGTGACAGGGTCAAGGATGTCTCTGATCGCTTGCATGACATTCTGAAGTGGGAGGGTGATCAGCCAGATGTCGTGGTGCACATCGGTACCAATGACATAACAAGGAAGAGTGAGGAGGTCCTGGAGAGTGAGTATAGAGAGCTTGGTAGGAAGTTGAAAAGCAGGACCTTGAGGGTGGTAATCTCAGGATTGCTATCTGTGTTATGTGCCAGTGAGGGTAAGAATAGGATGATCTGGAGGATGAACAAGTGGCTAAGGAACTGGTGTAGGGGGCAGGGTTTCAGATTTCAGGATCATTGGGACCTCTTCTGGGGCAGGTGGAACCTGTACAAGAGAGACGGGTTACACTTGAACTACAGGGAGACCAATATCCTTTCAGGGAGGTTTGTTAGTGCTATTGGGGAGGCTTTAAACTAGATTTGCAGGGGGATGGGAACCAGAGTGCCAGAGCTGACAGTGGGGCTGGGGTGAAAATAAATGATGTTAAAAGTTCAAGCAAAGCCGCAAATAGAAAGGTTGTGAGTGGTGTATATATTTCAATGCTAGGAGTATTGCGAGGAAAGCAGACGAGTTGAGGGCATGGATTGACACATGGAATTATGACATTATAGCAACTAGTGAAACTTGGCTACAGGAGGGGCAGGACTGGCAGCTTAATATTTCAGGGTTCCGATATTTCAGATGTGATAGAGGCAGAGGAATGAAAGGTGGGGGGCGAGGGGTAGCATTGCTTGTCAGGGAAAATGTTACAGCAGTGCTCAGGCAAGACAAATTAGAGGGCTTGTCTACTGAGTCCTTATGGATGAAGCTAAGAAACAGGAAAGGTATGGCCACATTAGTGGGGTTGTATTTTAGACCACCCAATAGTCAGCGAGAATTGGAGGATCAAATCTGCAGAGAGATAGCAGGCAACTGCAGGAAACATAAGGTTTGTGGTGGTAGGGGATTTTAATTTTCCACATATGATTGGGACTCCCATACTGTTAGGGATCTAGATGGGTTAGAGTTCGTAAAATGTGTTCAGGCAAGTTTTCTAAATCAATATATAGAGGTAGCAACTAGAAGGCATGCAATGTTAGATCTTCTATTAGGAAACGAGTTAGGACAAGTGATGGAAGTGTGTGCAGGGGAGCACTTTGGTTCCAGTGATCATAACACCATTAGTTTCAACTTGATTATGGATAAAAATAGATCTGATCCTAGGGTTGAGGTTCTAAACTGGAAGAAGGCCAAATTTGAAGAAATGAGAAAGGGTCTAAAAAGCATGGATTGGGACAGGTTGTTCTCTGGCAAGGATGTGATCAGTAAGTGGGAAGCCTTCAAAGGAGGAATTTTGAGAGTGCAGAGCTTGTATGTTCCTGTCAGGATTAAAGCCAAAGTGAATAGGGATAAGGAACCTTGGTTCTCAAGGGATATTGCAACTCTGATAAAGAAGAGAGAGTTGTATGACATATATAGGAAACAGGGAGTAAATAAGGTGCTTGAGGAGTATAAAAGGTGCAAGAAAATACTTAAGAAGGAAATCAGGAGGGCTAAAAGAAGACATGAGGTTGCCTTGGCAGACGAAGTGAAATATATTCCAAAGAGCTTTTATAGGTATATTAAGAGTAAAAGGACTGTAAGGGATAAAATTGGTCCTCTTGAAGATCAGGGTGGTCGGCTATGTGCGGAACCAAAAGAAATGGGGGAGATCTTAAATGGGTTTTTTGTATCTGTATTTACTAAGGAAACTAGCATGAAGTCTACAGAATTAAGGGAAACAAGTAGTGAGATCATGGAAACTGTACAGATTGAAAAGGAGGAGGTGCTTGCGATCTTGAGGAAAATTAAAGTGGATAAATCCCCAGGACTTGACAGGGTATTCCCTCAAACCTTGAAGGAGACAAGTGTTGAAATTGCAGGGGCCTTGGCAGATATATTTAATATGTTGGTGTCTACGGGTGAGGTGCCGGAGGATTGGAGAATGGCTCATGTTGTTCCGTTGTTTGAAAAAGGATCGAAAAGTAATCCGGGAAATTATAGGCCAGTAAATTTGACGTCGGTAGTGGGTAAGTTATTGGAGGGAGTACTAAGAGACAGAATCTACAAGCATTTGGATAGACAGGGAGTTATTAGGGAGAGTCAACATGGCTTTGTGCATGGTAGGTCATGTTTGACAAATCTATTGGAGTTTTTCGAGGAGGTTACCAGGAAGGTGGATGAAGGGAAGGCAGTGGATGTTGACAAGGCCCCACATGGGAGGTTAGTTAGGAAAATTCAGTCTTTAGGTATACATGGAGAGATGGTAAATTGGATTAGACATTGGCTCAATGGAAGAATCCAAAGAGTGGTAGTAGAGGATTGCTTCTCAGAGTGGAGGTCTGTGACTAGTGGTGTGCCACAGGGATCAGTGCTGGGTCCACTGTTATTTGTCATCTACATCAATGATCTGGATGATAATGTGGTAAACTAGATCATCAAATTTGCTGATGATACAAAGATTGGAGGTGTAGTGGACAGTGAGGAAGGTTTTCAAGGCTTGCAGAGGGATTTGGACCAGCTGGAAAAATGGGCTAAAAAATGGCAGATGGAGTTTAATACAGACAAGTGTAAGCTATTGCACTTTGGAAGGACAAACCAAGGTAGAACATACAGGGTAAATGGTAAGGCACTGAGGAGTGCAGTAGAACAGAGGGATCTGGGAATACAGTTACAAAATTCCCTAAAAGTGGCATCACAGGTAGATTGGGTCATAAAGAGAGCCTTTGGTACATTGGCCTTTATTAATCTAAGTATTGAATATAAGAGCTGGAATGTTATGATGAGGTTGTATAAGGCATTGGTGAGGCAGGATCTGGAGTATTGTGTTCGGTTTTGGTCACCAAATTACAGGAAGGATATTAATAAGGTTGAAAGAGTGCAGGCAAGGTTTACAAGGATGTTGCCAGGACTTGAGAAACTCAGTTACAGAGAAAGGTTGAATAGGTTAGGGCTTTATTCCCTGGAGCGTAGAAGAATGAGGGGAGATTTGATAGAGGTATACAAAATTATGATGGGTATAGATAGAGTGAATGCAAGCAGGCTTTTTCCACTGAGGCAAGGGGAGAAAAAAACCAGAGGACATGGGTTAAGGGTGAAGGGGGAAAAGTTTAAAGGGAACATTAGGGGAGGCTTCTTCACACAGGGAGTGGTGGAAGTGTGGAATGAGCTGCCAGATGAGGTGGTAAATGCGGGTTCTTTTTTAACATTTAAAAATAAATTGGACAGATACATGGATGGGAGGTGTATGGAGGGATATGGTCCGTGTGCAGGTCAGTGGGACTAGGCAGAAAATGGTTCGGCACAGCTAAGAAGGGCCAAAAGGCCTGTTTCTGTGCTGTAGTTTTTCTATGGTTTCTATCCCAAAGTTCGTGAGGTTGCATTCCACAGTGCTTTCTCCGGCAGCTAAATGCATTTTACGACAAGCTAGCCAAGCATTGATTAGGGATATCAACACGAACAGACAACTGTCTCTTCACCTGGAATTGTTAGCCCTCTTGTCTCCTGGCGATTGGTCTACTACTGTCCTAAGTGAACTATTTTCACAAAGGAACACCATAATGCAGGTCAGGAAATACAGCAAATTATTGAAACAAAGTGCAGCCATTCCCCCATTGGACCAGGAAAGGATGTCATCAATCAAACTGGGCAAAGCATTGTTGAGACGACTGGATCAGTCATTACATGGGGCTAAACTTTGCTCCGGTCTCCAGAGTTATAACTTATCGGGATTACATTGGCAAAGTAGAGCAAGCAATTTAAAGACTACCACTGGATACTGCGGAACAGGTAAGGATAGAGGTCTGCATGGCCCTTAAGAGGGCCATTTTGCCAAAACCGAACATTATAAAAGGAAAGCGACTGGCCTTCCAGGCACTATTGTGAAATCCAACCATCAGGATTTTACCAGTGGACCAAGGAAATACAACGGTCCTGAATCCTCAGAGGAATATTTCAGACTCAGGTACCAGTACCACCAAGACCTTACAGGCTCCCTAACATACACAGGGAGTGTTCCTCCTGAGGCCCATCATCAATGTGACAGATTCTTCAACTCACTATCTCGCTAAGCATTTAACAGCCATGGTGTTTCCCTTTGTGGGGGCTGTGAGCATCACACCACGAATTTAATCAGCTTTGTCAAAATGATAACCAACATCCAGCTGAACCCAAAGGATATAATGGTCAGTTTCAATTTGGTGTCCCTGTTCACAAGAGTTACATTGAGGACAGCTTAGACCGTAAGATTTAGGAGCAGAAGTAGGCCATTCGGCCACTCAATCATGGGCTGATCCACTTCATCCAGTCATCCCCACTCCCCCTGCTTTCACTCCATACCCTTTGATGCCCTAGCTAATCATGAAAATAAACGACTGGAAAATTGCAAATGTCACTCCACGCTTTAAGAAAGGAGGGAAGCAGAAGAAAGGAAATTATAGGCCAGTTAGCCTGACTTCAGTGGTTTGGATGATGTTGGAGTCCATTATAAAGGATGAGTAGGAATAAAGGGGTCTATTCTGGTTGGGTGCTAGTGAGTAGTAGGTGTCACTGATCTGAATGACAGAATTGATCGTTTTGTGCCCAAGTTTGCAGACGATTCAAAGATAGGTGGTTAGATGGAGGGGCAGATAGTGTTGAGGGGACAGATAGTGTTGAGGGAGCAGAAGTACTCAGACAGATTGGCAGAATGTGCAAAGAAGTGGCATGTGGAACATAGTGCATGGAAGTGTATTATCATGCATTTTGGCAGAAGGAATAAAGACATAGACTATTTTCTAAACAGGGAGAAAATTTAAAAGTCAGAGGTACAAAGGTACTTGGAAATCACTGTGCAGCATTCCCTGAAGGTTAACTCTCAAGCTGAGTCAGTGGTAAGGAAGGAAAATGCAATGTTTCAAGAGGGCTAGAATGTAACAGTCAGACCGTAATTATGAGTGTTGTGAGCAATTTTGGGCACCCTATCAAAGAAAAGATGCACTGGCATTGGACACTGTCCTAAGGAGGTTCACAAGAATGATTCCAGGAATGAAAGAGTTAATGTATGAGGAATATTTGATAGCTATGGGCTTGTACTCGCTGGAGTTTAATAGAATGAGAGGAACCTCAGTGAAACCTATTAAATACTGAAAGGTCTCAATAAAGTGTGTGTGGAGACTATGTAGCCTATAGTAGGTGAGTCTAGGACTAAAGGGAATAGCCTCAGAATAGGGATGTCCATTTAGAACAGAGATGAGGGGGAAATTCCTTAGCCAGAGGGTGGCGAAATTCATTGCCGCGGGCAGCTGCGGAGGACAAGTCATTGTGTATGTTTACATAATATCCTTTTCTTGCTATGCCCATCAGATAGAAAGTATATGTGCTTTGCACCACCAGGTTCAAGAACAGTTACTACTCCTCAACCATCAGGCTCTTGAACAAAAGGAGATAATTACACTCATTCTATTTCTGCTGTTCCCACAGCCAAAGTTCTCAAGGGTTCTTTATCTTGTTGTTTCATGCTCTTTCACTTTGTGTTATTTCATACTCATTATTTATTCTCATTTATTTATATTTGCATTTGCACTGTTTGTTGTTCATTGACCCCCATTTACAAGTACAGTTCTATAGATATACTAACCTTGAGAAAAAGAATCTCAGGGTTGTGCATGGTTACACTCAGAACACGCTGGAGGAACTCAGCAGGTTGGACAGCATCCGTGGAAACTATCAGTCAACATTTCGGGCCGAAACCCTTCATCAGCAGGGTTCCCTCCAGCGTGTTGTGAGAGACCTGCTGAGTTCCTCCAGCATGTTGTGAGTGTTGCTTTGACCCCAGCATCTGCAGAGTATTTTGTGTTTGTGTGTGGTGAATTGTATGCACTCTGATAGTAAATTTTCCTTTGAACTTCCAACTTTAAAGTGGGTTAATAGGTTCTTGATTAGTCGGGCGACAAAGTTCATGAAAGAAAGCATGAGAATGAGTTTCAGAGGGATAATAAATCAGCCATGACGCAGCCTCAATGTGTCAAATGGTCTAATTCTGCTCCTATATATTATGGTTTTATTAGATTAGATTAGATACAACTTTATTGTCATTGTGCCGAGTACAGATACAAAGCCAATGAAATGCAGTTAGCATCTGACCAGAAATGCAAAGAATAGTGTTATTTACAAAATAACCGCAAATAAAAAGTAAGTGCCGCAGCACACAAATATATAAGTACTGAGACAGTACAATATGGGTGCAATACTGCTTAGCACTGTGATGAGAGGTTCAGCAGGATCACAGCCTCAGGGAAGAAGCTCTTCCTGTGCCTGCTGGTGCGGGAGCGGAGGCTCCTGTAGCGCCTACCGGATGGGAGGAGAGTAAAAAGTCCACGGTTAGGGTGAGATGCATCCTTGATAATGCTTTTTACCCTGTCCAGGCAGCGTTTATGGTAGATGTTCTCAGTGGTGGGCAATTGGGTGCCGACAATCCGCTGGGCAGTTTTCACCACACGAGTGCTTTGCAGTCCGATACGGGACAATTGCCATACCACACTGAGATGCAGTTGGTGAGTATGCTCTCAATGGTACAGCGGTAAAAGTCCGTCAGTATCCTGGGACAGAGGTGAGCTTTCTTGATGCTCCACAGGAAATAAAGGCGCTGTTGCACCTTTTTGATCAGGATGGAGGAGTTCAGGGACCAGGTGAGATCCTCGGAAATGTGGACACCAAGGTATTTGAAGCTTGATACACCCTCCACTACAGCTCTGTTGATGTAAGTGGGGACGTCAGAGTGGCTCCTAGCATGCCTGAAGTCCACAATGATCTCCTTGGTCTTCTGGATGTTAAGGGCCAGGTTGTTGTTGGCATACTATGCGATCAGGTGCTGGACCTCGTCCCTGTAGGCCGTCTCATCATCCCCTCTGATCAGGCCAACCACCGTTGTGTCATCTGCAAACTTGATTATGGAGTTAGAACTGTGTACAGGAATGCAGTCACAGGTGAAATGGGAGTACAAAAAAGTTCTCAGCACACAGCCTTGAGGCACGCCGGTGTTCAGGGTGAGAGTGGAGGAGGAGAGGTTGTCTAACTTAACTGATTGTGGTCTGTTAGTCAGAAAGTCCAAGGTCCAATTGCAGAGGGATGAACTGATACCAAGCTGGCGAAGTTTGGTGATCAGCTTGGAGGGAATCACAGTATTGAATGCTGAACTAAAGTCAATAATAAGATCAGGGGCCAAGAACACCCGACAAAAAACAAACTGCACATCAGTTCGCAGATGAATATATGTTTCTTGAATAGAAGCAACAGTGAAGAGCATACTGGCTTGTCCATGCTGAGATGCCCTTCTTCCCAGTCCCACCATCCCTATTAAGTCTGTCTTGCCGGTGGTTCAGGACATGCATAGGAGGCAACAATGCCAGATACAATTCTCAGAGAATGACTGTTTCCTTCATCTTTGCGCAGGTCTTCCAATTTTGGAATTAATCCCAATTGTATGTGAAGATCAGAGTTCCCCAATTTAGATGTACTTTTGATGCTTCTTAATCTATTTTTTTTTCAAATCAACATCAGTAGTCTGCCCATTTTTATTATGTGTTGATGTGGAAAAGTGGGACAATAGTGTAGTCTTCTGGGTCATTTTAGAAGGCAGTTAAGGGTCAGCTATATTGCATTGGGCCCTTAGTTACACGTAGACAAGACTGAGTATGATTTTATGCCTGCACGATTATTACTGCACCATATATGGCTTTCTGCTATAATCTGTTGGTTTTTAGCATTATGTTACAGATTACTTATTTAAATGAAATTAAATTCTCCATTTGCAGTTTAGGAATTTAATTCTGTCTCTAGGTTTGAATCAAAAACCTAGCAGATGTGAACCTGTGATATAATTATGCTGCTACTGCCCCATCTTCAAGTTTACATTTTCAGTACAAAATTTGTGAAACATTTCTGCTTTCTTTGAGTTTCCCTGCTATTTTTAAACTATAAGGCCACAAAAAATAAGAGCAGAATTAGGCCATTTGCCATATCAACTCTGCTTTGGAACCTTTTTTGGACTAAATAATTTTAGCAATCATTCAACAATGATTTCCTTCTGTTCTAGGTATTGTTTTGTTGCTAGTTATTTTTCAAATTCCTGTTCAGAAATACGCGCACACACACACACACGCACACACCAGCCACCCTTACCATTTTCAATTGCCCCTAACATACATAACCATTAAACTGTGGCAAAATGTTGTTGGTACATATGTGGGGAAAATTTTGCTGAAGACAATCAAGACCACTTAATAGCAACATGGAAGAAAAACTATTTTACAAGATTTAGTGTCTTCTCTTTGGAATTATTTAAGTTTCTGGTGGTGCTCAGTCATAGAGTTCCAATCTGTTGGTTTCTCTGGCTTGCATTTAACAGGGATATTTATTCCTTTAATATAAATTATTATATTTAAGGTAATCCAATGTTCACACACTAAATAGATATGTAGCATAAAGAAACTTACCCCTTGCTCATCAAGTTTCAGTAGCTGTTCCATTACTTTGGGAGAACTTGAAGCCACCCTAAGGCACTGGATGTTCAATTCGGGTATCACATACTCCAATACCTCCTTTATGGGCAAACCTCGAGCAGTCCCATGTCGAGCAGTGGATGGTACAGCATCTTCCAAAATGGCTCCTCTCAGAGTAGAAAGCTAAATTAACAAAAATATCCTTCTGTAACTGTACATGTATTAAAATAGGCTCTACTTAGCAAACCTAACATTTATATCAATGATGCATTGTCATCCAGAGTTAACAGTCAGCCAAGACAAAATTTAATTATTTCTACAAATTCAGATTTGCATGTGATAAAATGATATACATTCTGTAAACGTATGAAAATATATGGATTGGTCACAATGGATTTGGTTATATTAGAAACATTTGTTCCGTTAGATGTCTTCTTTGAGGTCAGAATGAAACTGAAAGATGACCTTATTTTTGACACATTGCTGGGGCTTGAACAGGAGACCCTAGGTTTTTCTTTAAAAAAACAACTTCTTTATTAAAATTTTACACCATTAACATCTATTTACTGCAATGTAGGGCAATGTGATATTGATCCCACTATCCAATGCTCTCTGCCAAAGCAAAAGCTAACTGATCCTACTGCCCAAGGTCTGTTACGGCAATCCTATACTAATCTCACAGCCTGGCCCTCAAGATAAGCAATCCCAGACTAATTCCACTACCCAATGCTTTCTTCTAGGCCATCCCAAACTCACCCTGCTGCCCAATACTCTCTGCCTAGGTAATCCCAGAAAAATCCTACAGCCCAGGTCTCTGGAGGAAATACAGATTAATCCCACTGCTTTGATCTCTGTGCAAAAGCAATCACAGACAAATCCGAACATACCATAAAATATCTGTAATAAATCCCACTCATTTCTCTGGTGGAAAATTCCTGTCATCGAACTCATGACCCTGAACATCAACGATTCCAGATTTTTTTATCTGCAATTCAGTTAAATGGTCTTTGCCAAATCTACTGCTTGTGGGAAAATATTTTGTCCTCTTAGTAAAGAAATTTTTCTATATTTTTCTTCCTTATGATTCATTCTCTGTGGAGTTTGAGTTTGACAGCATCTGATACTCATCGACTCCCTCTTTATTATATATCGACAAGGATCATCCCCATCATTTTCCACAAACGACTTTCAGTTTTAGCTTTACTATGTTGTATATGCGCTTTATGGGCTTTGACAATTTTCCTGTTCTCACGTTTAAAACAAGTTCAAGTTTAATTGTCATTCAACAGTAAATATTTTGTCATTAAACCATGAATACACATGAATACAGCCAAATGAAACCGTGTTATTCTGGGGCCAAGGTGCAAAACACAGTACCAACAGTCATACACAGCACAAAAAAAGACAGCAGTAAAATACAAACAACAGGAATTCTACAGATGCTGGAAATTCAAGCAACACACATAAAAGTTGCTGGTGAACGCAGCAGGCCAGGCAGCATCTCTAGGAAGGGGTATATGTACTCTCGATAAGCACTCCATCTCTTTACAGATCCTCGCCATCTCATTCCAGTAATATTTGCAGAAAATTAGGGGGGGTTAAAAATGTAGTTTTACAAGAACTTAAAATTATATTATAATTTTCAGATTTATGAAAACCAGTTTAAACATCGTTATCATATCAAATTTTTTTTCATTAATAAGGAAATCCAGTTGTGAATTAATGAAGTTTCAAGCTAAAACAGTGGGATCCAACCTATTTGCTCTGACAGGAATTTATTAAGTGAGTAGCTGATAGCTGCACTGATGAACAAAAATTATACAAATTAGAGATTCAAATATTTTGACCTATTTCTTCTTATTGGCTTGTGAAACATACAGACCCCTTCCAAAGACTTGTCTTTGTATGAAAATACAAAATGACATAGTCAGAGCGTGATCTTGAGGCTTGAGAGAAGAGAGGTTTCAGTCGGAGAAAACAAAGGAAAAGAAAGCTTGTTTTTTCACTTTCTCCTTTATATTTCCACAGCTAGGACAGTGGGGATGACAAACAGGATAGTGGAACGCTCGTCTTTTGGGATGTAGGAAGGCAGGGAGACCTCCAGTGTCCCTGACGACTACAACTGCAGGAAGTGCATCCAGCCGCAGCTTCTAACAAACGTTAAGGAGTTCAAGCTGGAACTGGATAAAGTCTGGATCATTCAGAGGCTGAAGGGGTGATGGAGGTAATTACACCCAAAGTGCAGAGCACCGGTAACAGTGTGACAGTCAGAAAAGGGAAAGGGGTTAAGGAGCTAGTGCAGAGTATTCCTATGGCCATCCCCCTCAAAACAGAATATCACTTTGGATACTCTCAGGATGGGGGTATGGGGGGTGTGGGATGACCTAACAGAGGAAAGCTGCAGTGGTTGAGTCTCTGGCACTGAGTCTGCCTCTGTGATTCAGAAGGGAAGGGGGGAGAAGAACACACTGTGGTAATGGGGGATTCGTTAGTTGGGGAAACTGACAGGAGGCTCTGTGGGCAAGAACGAGATTCCCAGATGGTATGTTGCCTCTCAGATGCCAGAGTCCGGGAAATCTCAGATCGAGTCCTTAGCATTAAATTGAAGGGTGAACAGCCAGTAGTCTTAGTCCATATAAGTACCAATGATAAGGGTAGGACAAGTGACAAGGTTCTGCAACGGGAGTTCAGGACATAAGGTGCTAGGTTAAAGGGCAAGAACTCCAGGCTTATGATCTTAGGATTGCTACCTATGTCACATGCTAGTGAGGTCAGAACTAGGAAGATTATATAATTTAATACGTGGTTAAGGTGTTGGTGTGGGGGGGGGGGGAATAAGATTTTTGGATCATTGAGTTCTCTTCCAGAGAAGGTGGAACAGAAGGGACAGCTTGCACCTGAACTTGAGGAACCTGCGGGAAGGTTTGTTCATGGGCACAGTGGGGTTTAAACTAGAGTTGCAGGGGGATGGGAACCAGAGTGCCATAGCAGTTAGTAGAGAAGTTGTTAAGACCTCAAACAATCAAAAGGTTGAGTATGGTGCAACTAATGTTGTGAGCAGCATATATTTCAAAGCAAGAAGTATCAAAGGAAAGGCGGATAATAGTGTCTGAAGATGAGGTAACTGGTTTACAAACAGAAGAAATGTGTAGTGAGGAGAGGCTGTTGATAGGATGACCCTCAAACAGTAGTAAGGATGTGGCCTACAAATTACAATAGGAGATAGAAACTGCATGCCCAAAGTGTAATGTTACAATAATCATGGGGCACTTCAATATGCAGGTAGAAAGGGAAAATCAGGTTGGTGCTGGATTAGAGGAGAGGGAATTTCTAGAATGCCTACGAGATGGCTTTTCAGAGCAGCTCACGGTTGAGCCCACTAGAGAATCAGCTATTCTGGACTGAGTGTTGTGCAATGAACCAGAATTGACTAGAGAGCTTAAGATAAAAGAACCCTTAGGAACAAGAGATCGTAATAGGATCAAATTCACTCTGAAATCTGAGGAGATGCTGAAGTCAGATATATCAGTATTACTATGGAGTAAAGAGAATTACAGAGGCATGAGAGAGGAGTTGGCAAGTATGGCAGCAGAGCAGCAATAACTGGAATTTCTGGAAGCAATTTGGAAAGGACAGGATATATACATCCCAAAGAAGTAGTAGTATTCGGAAGGAAAATGAGACAACTGTGTCTAATAAGAGAAGTCAAAGCCAACATAAAAGCCGAAGAATGGCATATAATAGAGCAAAAATTAGAGGGAAGTTAGAGCTTTTAAAAACCAACAGAAGACAACCAAAAAAATTACTTAGAACATAAATATGTAATACAAAAGTAAGCTAGCCAGTAATATCAAAGGGGTACCAAAAGTTTCTTCAGATACATAAAGTGTAAAAGAGAGGGAAGTGTGGATATTGGACAGCTGGAGAGGTAGTAATGGGGACAACGAAATGGCAGACGAACTGAATAAGTATTTTGCATCAGTCTTAACTGTGGAAGACACTAGCAGTATGGTGGTGGGTTCTTGGGATACCAAAAGGCCTAAAGGTAGATAAGTTACCTGAACCAGATGGAGTATATCCCAGGGTCTGAACAGGTGGCTGAAGAGATCATGGAAGCATTAGTAATGATCTTTCAAGGATCACTAGATTCTGGAATGGTTCCGAAAGACTGGAAAATTGCAAATGTCACTCCACTCTTCAAGAAGGGAGAGAGGCAAAAGAAAGGACTCTATAGGCCAGTTAGTCTGACCTCAGTGGATGGGAAGATGTTGGAGTCTATTATTAAGGATGAGGTTTCGGGGTACTTGGAGACATATAATAGGCCATAGTCAGCATGGTTTCCTCAAGGGAAAGTCCTGTCTGACAAATCTGTTGGAATTCTTTGAAGAAATAACAAGCAGGGAAAACAAAGGAGAATTGGTTGATGTTGTGTACTTGGATTTTCACGAGGCCTTTGACAAGGTGTCACACAGAAGGCTATGTACTTATGATATCACAGGAAACATTCTAGCATTGGTAAAGCAGTGGCTGATTGGCAGGAGGCAAAGAGTGGGAATAAAAGGTGCCTTTCCTGGCTGGCTGATGGTGACTAATGTTGTTCCACAGGGGCCTGTGTTGGGACAGATTCTTCTTACATTATATGTCAATGATCAGCATGATGCCAAAGTTTGCAGATTATATGAAGATGGGTGGAGGGGCAGGTAGCTTTGAGGAAATAGAGGATACATAAGGACTTAGACAGATTAGAAGAATGGGCAAAGAAATGGCAGATGGAATATATTGTCAGAAAGTGTTTGGTCATGTGCTTTGGTAGAAGAAATCAAAGGGTTGATTATTTTCTAAATAGCGAGAAAATACAAAAAACTGAAGTGCAAAGGGACTTGGGAGTCCTCGTACAGGATTCCCTGAAGGTTAATTTGCAGGTAGAGGCTGTGGTGAGGAAGGCAAATGCAATGTTAGCATTCATTTCAAGAGGCCAAGAATATAAAAGCAAGGAAGTAACACTGAGACTTTATAAAGCACTGGTGAGACCTCACTCAAGAGTATTGTGAGTAATTTTGGGCCCCTTCTCTTAGAAAGGATGTGCTGAAACTGGAGAGGGTTCAAAGGAAGTTCACGAAAATTATTCCAGGATTGAATGGCTTGTCATATGAAGAGTGTTTGATGGCTCTGGACCTGTACTCACTGGATTTCAGAAGAATAAGGGGTGACCTCATTGAAACCTATCGAATGTTGAAAGGCCTTGACAGATTGGATGTGGAGAGGTTATTTCCTATGGTGGAGAGTCTATGGCCAGAGGAGATAGCCTCAGAATAGAAGGATGTCCTTTTGGAACGGAGATGAGTAAGAATTTCTTGAGCCAGAGAGTGGTGAATCTGTGGGATTCTTCACCACAGGCAACTGCAGAGGCCAAGTCTGTAAATATATTTAAGGCAGAGGTTGATAGATTCTTGACTAGTCAGGGTACATAGGGAGATGGAAAGAAGGCAGAAGATTGGGGCAGCCATGATGAAATGACGGAGCAGACTCATTGGGCCAAATCGCCTAATTCTGACCTCTTTCTTATGGTCTTATGGTCTTAAAATGAAGGTTAAATTTCACCTAGATTAGACCATAAGATCATAAGACATAGGAGCAGAATTAGGCCATCTAGCCCATTGAGTCTGCTCTGCCATTCAATCATGGCTGATCCTTTTTTTTTCATCTCCTCCTCAACCCCAGTTCCTGGCATTCTCCCTGTAACCTTTGATGCCATGTCCAATCAAAAACCTATCAATCTCTGCCTTAAATACACCCAACAAACTAGCCTCCACAGCTGCATGTGACAACAAATTCCAAATTCACTACCCTTTGGCTAAAGAAATTTCTCTGCATCTCTGTTTTGAAACGGTGTCCCTCTACCCTGAGGCTGTGCCCTGTTGTCCTAGACTCTCTCACCATGGGATACCTCCTTTCCACATCTACTCTGTCTAGGCCTTTCAACATTTGAAAGGTTTCAATTAGATCTCCCCTCATCCTTCTGAATTCCAGCGAGTAGAGACCCAGAGCCATCAAACATTCCTTGTTTATGATAACACTTTCGTTATTGGAATCATCCTTGCAAACCTCCTCTGGATCCTCTCCAATGCTAGCACATCTTTTCTAAGATGAGGGGCCCAAAACTGTTTACAATTCTCAAGGTGAGGCCTCATCAGTGCTTTATAAAGTCTCAGCATCACATTGATAGATTAGCAAACTCTTAAAATGGCTAATAGAACACCATGTTTGTAATCTCTAAAATGTCAAATTTACAGCATTAAAATAACGTCTGCATGGAAAAGTTACAAAAATATGTTCATGAAACAAAAGCAAGTAAAACAAATAAAAATCCTTATTTACAATTTTGACAATTCAATCTGACCAATGACTTTGCAAAATTGCAACTTTTCAGTCTAAATTATCTCCACAATGAAAATTTAACCGAAGGGTCTAAACACTCAATCTTAAATCAATAAAACAGACTTAGCTTTTTCTTATGTTTTAAAGTCAATTTAACTCAGAGGCCAGTACTATCACATCTCCATTAACATTAACAAAATATCTACATACAGCTACTGATGCATTCCCCATTACATGACAAACTTCAGGCACACATCAAGAATTGTATTCCTGCAATGTGAGGACCAACTGAGACTGTGATCTTCAATGGAAATAATCTTGTGGACAAAGCAAGTTAAATGTTTGGAAGGTTGCTTTAGTAACTACAAGCGTATAACACCCTAGTGTGAGGGGAAAAAAACATTTAATTGATTTTAGGGTACAACAGGAGTGTTCAAGAAAAAACATTTGAAGGGTAAAAATCTGATCTTTTGTTACAATAACAAAGGTCACTGAGAGATCACACCTGGAATATTGTGTACAATTTTGATCTCCAGAGCCAAGAAAGGATATAATCCTTTGCAAGTGCACATTCACTTGGTTGGTCCTTTGGATGATTGGGTTGGCCTATGAAAGATTAATAGAAGATTGACATACACTCACTGGAGTTTAAGAGCAAGAGGTGCCCTATCTTTGACATACAACATTATGACAGAGTAGATGCTGAGGGGCTAGTTCTTCATGGACATCTTCAAAAGGTGGTGTTTCAAAAAGGCAGCATCCATCATTCAGGACCCTCACTATCCAGGACATGCCGGCTTTTTATTGCTAACGCTAAAGAGGAGGTAAAGAGCCTGAAGACTTGCATTTAACGTTTCAGGAACAGCTTCTTCACCTCTACCATCAGATTTCCAAATGGACCATGAACCCACAAACACTACCTCCCTTTTTCTACTACCCATTTATTTTGTTTACATTTCTTATTGTAACTTATTTTAATTTTTATGTACTGCCGCGAAACAACAAATTGCACAAAATATATTAGATATAATAAATCTGATTCTAATAGCAAGAACTGACAGGCTATCTTAGATTAAGAGGTTGAATATTTAGGACCTCTTATTCTGATATAATATGGTATTTCAGAGGTTTATAAATCTTTGGAAATTAATATCCCAGAAACCTGGCATGGTTGCTATTGAGTGTATTCAAGGCTGAAGCTGATAGATTTTGCACAAAAGGAAAATTAAGGCATATAAAGGAGACAGACGACTTATAAGATCAACTATAGTCAAACAGGTTTGATGGTTTAATTCTCCCTTGTCTTGTTCTAAGTGCCATTGCATACTGAATGAAGTTTATTATCTTCACTTTGACATGAACAAATTTAACTGGGAGTAGGGAACCAAGGACCAGAGTGTAGAAAAAGTAAACTAGAGAAACAAGCTTCTTTAGCTCATCTCCAGAGACTAATTTATGGAACCAATAGTACACATTACTGCTGAATAGAATTTTTTGTTGTAATTATTCATATAGAAAATGTTCTGGTCAATTAAATATATTTTGAGCACAGGAGCAATCATTGATAAGTCAAGGCAATTGGTTTCTTTAGGACATTTTAGTACCGAACATTAATTGTGTTACAAGGCAATTAAAAATAGTGTTGACAACACAAGGTGATGTCGTAACTACAGACACTAAATTCAAACCCAAGTTGGATTCTGCTTTGAACTTTAGCTTTCCACAGGAAAGAAAGCCTACTCAAGATTCAAGGGAAAAGAAGAATTTACAGGAATCAAATTCATCAAATAATCTTGTGTAGGGTTAAGAAAATGTAGGATGGAGAAGAAGTAGAATACTACAACTTGTCTTCACAATTCAGAATTTTGATCAGTTTTTAGAATGTGATTATGGCAGGGGTTTATTGGCCAGACAGAGCAAAGTTCAAAGTTGAAAGAAAATTTATCATTAATGTATGTATACCATACATAACCCTGAGATTTACTTCCTCGCAGGCACAAAGAGGAAAGCAAGGAAATACAAAAGAATCCATGAAAAACCACACATAACAAAGACCAACTAACATCCAATGTGGAAAAGAGAACAAATCATGCAAATAATTTTATAAAAGTAAACAAATAATATGCAGAACATGACCTATAGAATCGGCCAAAGTGAGTCCACAGGCTGCGGATGGGATCAGCGCTGAGGTGAGCAAAGCCAGTCAAGCAGCCTGATGGCTGCAGGGCAAGACCTGTTCCCAACCTGGGGGCATAGTACCAAAGACTCCTGCACCTCCCACACAATGGTAGCAGTGAGAAAGGAAGACAGGTCAACGCAAGCAGACAGAAAGGACTCAGATGGGTGCTCTTGCTGTACCCAGTTCTTTCAATTACAATAAAACTCTGATAATTCACTGTCCAAATGTTCAGAGATCCTAATGGATCAGTATCTGGCTCAATCATTAGTCTAGACTCTTGAGTTCAGCTACTGGATTACGAATGAGATGCCTAGCTAGAGGCGGGGTAAAGACCATGGCTGGGGCAGGTGTTGAGACTGTGGCTGGGTGTTTGGCTGGAATCTACAGATGTTTGCAGATGTTATCATAAATTACAAGGAGATCTTGTTCAGCTTGGTAAATTTAATTTGGATAAGTGTAAGCTGTTGCATTTTCAGAATCAGAATCACTTTAATGTCAGGATTAATTGTGGTTTTGTGCCAAGCATTAAACACTGAACAATACCATAACAGACAACACAATAGCAATCAACAATTTACAAGACAATAGTGTAAACAGCCATGAGCAATCAACAATTAGCAGAACGGTCTCAATCACAAACATCAATAATCAAACTTAAACAAATCTCAATATACGAAGAAACTAAATAATTAACAGAGTAAGGACATCAGGAAAGACCATTTAATTGTAGTTGTGCAAGGCCAGTTAGGGTATAACTTGAGTCGGAGTTCAATCTAAAACAAACTAAAAATCACCAGGCTCTATTTACCCTCCCTTTAAACTCAGCAGATTCAATGTAAAATTTATTATACAACTGTGTAACGCATAAAAACAAAGCAAAATATTACCGTGTCTAGGTAATAACAACATCCAATAATATGGAAAACCTGCTGGTGGAGCACCACAGTACTGAAGGGTATTGAACTATCAAGTTTTGCTGCAGTAATGAATTTCAGCAGAAGGAATTCAACTGCATGGCACTGAGATCATTCTCAAGATTAGGATATATAGTCGGCCCTCCTTATCCACGGGGGATTGGTTCCGGAACTCCCTGCGGATACTAAAAAACACGGATGCTCATGTCCATTATATAAAATGGCGTAGTATTTACATATAACCTATGCACATCCTCCGTATACTTTAAATCATCTCTAGATTACTTATAATACCTAATACAATGTAAATGCTATGTAAATAGTTGTTATACTATAGTGTTAAGGGAATAATGACAAGAAAAAATGCTCAAACGAGTGCTGGAGGGAGAACTTCCAGGTTTTCCCGATTCACGGTTGGTTGAATCCACGCATGCGGAACTCATGGATAAGGAGGGCTGACTGTAATTTGAACATTGGCTGAAGAATTAGATGGCTATTTTCTATCCGATTTAGTTCTAAAACATCAAGAATAATACTCAACATAGATTGGCATTCAGCTGAAGAAAATCTCTGCAATCCAGCTGGCATTGTATAAGACAGAGAGTATTGCCTGGATTTGTGGTTCCTGGGAAACTTGAAACTTTAGGGGTCCTTAAAAACTTTTTTTGTTGCAAATAATGGTCTCCATGAATCAGACCTTGTTTTTGGAGACTTTTGAGCATTCTAAAGGCAAACGTAATGCAAACAGATATTCTATCAGCCAACTGAAAAGAATTTTCAACACCTGTCAGGAAACTGATACAGACTAAAAGGTAAATGAACATCACTAAACATCAGCTAGAAATAACCAACTAGCTGGTCAAAAAGGACACCCCCTACCACCGTCTCATGCAATAGCCAACATCTGTTGGTGAAAAACAGCACAATAATTGAGCAATAGGTTCAAAGTAATAAAAATAGCACATTTTGAAAGAAATTTCAGAATAACATAAAAGTGAGACAGTTAAAGATTTCTGAGGTACAAAAGCAATTTATCACAAAGCTTGAATTTTCCAGCACAAAAAAACACTGCACTGTTTAAAAATATATTTTTATACTGTATGTCAAAACAGAGAAAATTGCTGCTGTTGCTGTGTGACAAAATCCTGGGCTTACTTTTTTTTAGATCTGGGAAAGCTTGTAACCCAACAAATCACTTCAGGGATGGTAAAAAAAAAAACCTCTCTACCTTCCTCACATGTTGGCAAATCCCAGCTGCACATATAGGCTGAACATATGAGAAAAGACAAATAAGGCGCAAGAATAATTTCACAGCTACATTCTTATTTCAGGGTTTACGCCCGGTCTTTTAAGCTTTTCTTGTCAATTTCTGGGAAATCTGGTTTAGAAATAAAAGTACAGTACAGAGCATCAACACTACAAACTCACCTCACTGGTCCGGAAAGCTATCCGGTAGTTGTACTGTAAACCTTCTTTCTCCTTTGATTCATCTAGCTTCTCTCTCCGGATACTGACAGCCACAGGTCCCAAGCTTTCATCAGTTCCGAAGTAGTTCTGGTGCTCTGTGTAAATGCAAGATATGAGAGGGAAACAGAAGAGCAAATTGTGAGTGCATGAGTAAATGAACTAAAGGCGGGGTGGGGGGGGGGGGAAGAAACAGGATCAGAGAAATTAACCTTGGAAAAGTTCAAAACGAGAATGCTATATTAAAAAATATAGCATGGGATGGGATGAGACCATAAGACATCAGAGCAGAAATTAAGCAATTTACTCATCAAGTCTGGTCTATCAAAACTGATTATGTCTGATTTATTATACCCCTCAACCCCATTCTCTTCCCTTGTTCACATAACCTTCAACACCCTTACTAATTAAGTACCTTTCGTCTTCCATTTTCAATATACTCAATGACTTGGCCTCCACTGCCGCGTGTGACAATGAATTCCACAGATTCACCACCCCCTGGCTCAAGAAGTTATTCCTCATGAGTTCTAAAGGGACCTTCTATTCAGGGGCTGGGTCCTCTGGTCCTAGACTCTCCCACTATTGGAAATATTCTCTGCAAGCTCACTCTATCTAGGCCTTTCAATATTTGGTAAGTTTCAATAAGATTAGTAAGGGTGTCAAAGGTTATGGGAAGAAGGTAGGAGTATGGGGTTGAAAGGGATAATAAATTAGTAATTACGAAATGGCAGAGCAGATTTGGTGGGCCAAATGGCCTAACTCTGCTCCTATGCTTTTGGTCTTATCCCCCTCATTCTTCTAAATTCCAGTGAGTACAGGCCCAGAGCCATCAAATGTTCCTCATATGCTAGCCTTTTCATTTCCTAAACCTCCTCTGCAGCACATTCTTCCTTAGATATGGGTCCAAACCTACTCACATTACAGTATTCCAAATGCAGTCTGATCAATAACTTATAAAGGCTCAGCATTACATCCTTGCTGTTATATTCTAGTCCTCTTATGATGAATGCTAACATTGCATTTGCCTTCCCTTATTTAACCTACTTACCAACTCAACCTGCAAGTTAAATTTTAGGGAATCCTGCACTAGGACTCCCGGGTCCCTTTGCACTTCTGATTTCTGAATTCACTCCCTGCTTATAAAATAGGCTACACCTCTATTCGTTCTACCAGCGTGCATGACCATACACTTCCCTACACTGTATTTTATTTGCCACTTCTTTACTCATTCTCCTAATCTGTCCAAGCCCTTTTGCAAACTCCCTGCTCCCTTAACCTATCTGCCACTCCATCTGTCTTTGTGTCATCCACAAATTATCCACAAAGCCGTCAATTCTGTCATCCAGATCATTAACATGTAACTCTTGAACAGATTTGCCTCCTTCTGTACTGTAATAACACTACCATTCCAAAGGGAAAAAGCTAATTAGAATTACTGTTATTCACTGTCCACAGTCTGATCTGACCTGGTGTCAAGTAACTTTCCATATTTGATGAAGCAAAGCAAAACATCTCTTTGAAACAAATAAATGCAAATAATAAAATAATCTTAAGTAAATAATTTGAGCTGGTTAAATATCCTTGTAGTCATACCACATAATGATTTGCCAGATGGTGAATGAGAAAGGAAAAGAATCAAATTGGATTAATTTAATGTCATTCACAATCTCAGATCATCAGAGTGCAATTCATTAATGCACCTATCTGCACGGCAGTCACCATTGTAACATCATATAGGAAACAGTGAAGTTAATTTGTGCATGGCAAAGCTTCACCCAAAAAGTGTTTTGTAGTATCTAAATAGTGGAGAACATCCCTACTTTTCATAGCTCCGTAGTATCTTTGGGAGTTGAAGACCTCCCAGCCTAACCGGCTGGGCATATTCTCCAGCTCTGCATTCCACAATTCCAACATGCTACATTTCAATTCGCTTAATTAGTCCCTTCCATTCAGTGACTAGATAAACTGTTTTCAGTCTATCACCCGGCACCTAGTTTTACCCCATCTTCTCACCAAGCTGCTTTTCAATCTTTTCCAGTTCTGACAGTCTTCAGCCTGAAATATTGATGTTCAAAGTTCAAAGCAAATTCATTATTAAAGTATGTATATGTCACCATATACTGCCCTGAGATTCATTTTCTTGAGGGTATCCACAGTAAAACAAAGGAATACAATAGAATCAATAAAAAGCTACATACAAAAACTGACAAACAACCAATGTGCGAAAGAAGCCAAACTGCAAATACTAGATAGATGGATAGATAGATAAGAGCTAAAAACTTGAAAGAGACTCCATAGGTTGTGAAATCGTTTCAGAGTTGGGGTGAGTGAAGTTATCCATGCTAGTTCAGGAGCCTGTTCCTGAACCTGATGGTGAGAGATCTAAAGCTCCTGTACTTCCATCCTGATAGCAGCGATGTGGCCTGACCTGCTGAGTATTTTCAGCATTTACTGTTTTTGGTTTAGATTTCCGGCATCTACAATTCTTTGTTTTTCACAAAATCCATGATTTTCTGATTGAGATGATAGAGCATTTAACAAAGCAAAGCGCACACCACGACTGAAGACAACTCCAAAACTGATATAATATAAACTATTTCCTTGAACAATCACAGAAGTCAGTACACAGCATTAAAATCATTAACCAATAAATGCTGATAATACAAGAAGCTTCTCTCTGATACAAACATGGACAAATGAGCTAGCTCCATTCCAATTTTACTTTTCTGTAATTTGTGTTTTCACTATTATACAGGCATTATTGCTCATAATTTTTAAAATGACTTGAATATTTTATTGATTTCCTTTTTTATTGACATTTTCTAATCTTTTTAAGATGATGCTATCTTTAGGCTTTGTCCTGGAAAATAGCAGGATATCATCCATGTGTACCTATTTGTTTAACGATGAACCTATTCTGTGATAGGGCTGTATTTCTTCTTTAGCAGCTCTGCATCAAGCTCTCCTACAGCAAACAAGTCAAATGATAAATTTTGCATTACTGCTGCACCAACAACCAACCATCACCACAGAAACTTGGCCAAACAGCATAAGTTGAAGATTTGCTGCATAATTCATTTACAGACTACCTTTCAGGATACAGCACTGTTATCTGAATTGTAAGCTTAATATCTTTGGCAAATGTTATGAATTGCATTAATACTAACGGAAAAATTAAATCTGCTTCAAAGACTCGAAGTTCATTAACAGATACATGTCATGAAGCTCAAGTATTTTATCTAGATGAATTACAATATATTAGACATACAGATCCCCTACAAAATGACATGGTTAGATTAAGGGTGTCTTCAAATTGATCAGTATATGCAAACTAAAAAAATTCCCAACTTAAAGAGTATCTAGACTACAATGACTACAGACCGGTGGCATTGACCTCCCACATCATGACGACCCTGGAGAGACTTGTTCCGGAGCTGCTCCGGCCTTTGGTTAGGCCACACTTAGATCTCCTCCAGTTCGCCTACCAGCCCCGACTAGGAGTTCAGGATGCCATCGTCTACCTGCTGAACCGTGTCTACGCCCACCTGGACAAGCCAGCGAGCATTGTGAGGGTCATGTTTTTTGACTTCTCCAGTGCGTTCAACACCATCCTCCCTGCTCTGCTGGGGGAGAAGCTGACAGCGATGCAGATGGAGGCATTCCTGGTGTCATGGATTATTGATTACCTGACTGGCAGACCACAGTACGTGTGCTTGCAACACTGTGTGTCCGACAGAGTGATCAGCAGCACTGGGGCTCCACAAGGGACTGTCTTGTCTCCCTTTCTCTTCACCATTTACACCTCGGACTTCAACTACTGCACAGAGTCTTGTCATCTTCAGAAGTTTTCGGATGACTCTGCCATAGTTGGATGCATCAGCAAGGGAGATGAGGCTGAGTACAGGGCTATGGTAGGAAACTTTGTCACATGGTGTGAGCAGAATTATCTGCAGCTTAATGTGAAAAAGACTAAGGAGCTGGTGGTAGACCTGACGAGGGCTAAGGCACTGGTGACCCCTGTTTCCATCCAGGGGGTCAGTGTGGACATGGTGGAGGATTACAAATACCTGGGGATACGAATTGACAATAAACTGGACTGGTCAAAGAACACTGAGGCTGTCTACAAGAAGGGTCAGAGCCGTCTCTATTTCCTGAGGAGACTGAGGTCCTTTAACATCTGTCCGACGATGCTGAGGATGTTCTACAAGTCTGTGGTGGCCAGTGCTATCATGTTTGCTGTTGTGTGCTGGGGCAGCAGGCTGAGGGTAGCAGACACCAACAGAATCAACAAACTCATTCGTAAGGCCAGTGATGTTGTGGGGATGGAACTGGACTCTCTGACGGTGGTGTCTGAAAAGAGGATGCTGTCCAAGTTGCATGCAATCTTGGACAATGTCTCCCATCCACTACATAATGGACTGGTTGGGCACAGGAGTACATTCAGCCAGAGACTCATTCCACCGAGATGCAACACTGAGCATCATAGGAAGTCATTCCTACCTGTGGCCATCAAACTTTACAACTCCTCCCTTGGAGGGTCAGACACCCTGAGCCAATAGGCTGGTCCTGGACTTATTTCCTGGTATATTTTACATATTAGTATTTAATTATTTATGGTTTTATTACTATTTAATTATTTATGGTGCAACTGTAACGAAAACCAATTTCCCTCGGGATCAATAACGTACAACTATGACTATGACTAGACATATTCTTCAATTTTTAGCCCAATACTTGGTGGTGGATCTAGCCAAGTCCATCACAGGCAAAGCTGTCCCCACTATTGAGCACATTTACATGGAGCACTGTCACAAGAAAGCAGCATCCATCATCAAAAACCCCCATCATTTAGGCCATGCTCTCTTCTCATTACAACCATTGGACAGGAGGTACAGGAGCCTTTTAGGTCCCACACTATCATGTTCAGAAACAGTTATTATCCTTCAGCCATCAGGCTCCTGTACCGGCCTGAATAATTCCACTCACCACAACTTTGAACTGATTCCACAACCTATAGACTCACTTCCAAGGACTATATAACTCATGCTCTTTATTATTTTTTTATACGCACAATTTGTCTTCTTTTGCACATTGGTTGTTCATCAGTCCTTATGTAAAGTTTTTCATAAATTCTATTGCATTTTTTGTAAATGCCTGCAAGAAAATGAATCTCAAGGTAGTATATAGTAACATATACATACTTTGATAATAAATTTTACTTTAATTTTGATTTTGTCAACAAAGCCCCTGGCATAGCCTTATCTTCCCAGATGTGGGAGATAAGATTGTGGATTGGTGACTGAGGTTCCCCTCCACGAAGAACTTATTCCTGGAGGCTTTGTTTTTCATTTGGCACAAGGTCTTTTCAACACCTGCTCAAAGACAACCTTGACCCTGGCATCTCTTGGGTAGCCACAGAATCTCCTGTGTGTTCCCTCTACCTATCAAGTCCTCTATCACCATTGCCTTGCCTGACTGCACCTTTTCCTTCTGAGCCTCAGAACTAATCACATTGCTGCTAACTCCCGAAAGATCATTCCTTTCAACAATATCCAAAGATAGTTAGGGGAACGACCACAGGAAACCCTACTCTCTCTGCCTTCACCGCTTATTTTTCCTGGTGGACGCTTATCTATCAGAAGCCTGTACTTTGGATGCAGTCAGCATCCCGATTGAACCCGAAGTACATCCACCTCCAGCTGCAGTTTTTTAACCCCATCTGTCAGGACTGCAGCTGGGTGCACTTTCCACAGATGTTGACCATGGGATTCCCTGACCTCTCACATTGCTATTCCAATATCATATAAAGCAGCAAGATCTACAGCATTGCATCAATTTGTTTCCAACCACAGTTGAAACTAACTATTCTGTTATCTCCTGAAATACTGTATATAAGAAACACACTATATTTTCAAGACTTATAGAAATAAAAGGATAGAATCTTGAAATGTCATCTAAACGGGAAAGCCCACTCCATAAAATGATCACTGATAAGTAGTCACAATATTGGAATCACCAAAGGAACAGTTATACTGGATCAAATCTAGCAAGGACTAGTCTTATATCTTATATATGGTCTTATATTCTCTTAAATGCAGATATGTACCAACATTTTGAGCATAAACTGGATGCCCAAACATTTCACTATTCAGATGACGAGCAATTTGTTTAAATAATGCTTATTCAATGTTTGTTATTGACCTCTGAATCACAGGGCAACTAACCATCAAGACTATCTTAAGGGCCATGATAATAAAATGCCCAGATTCACTGCATATCACTGGTAAATCATTGGCAAGACTGCATTTTGCCATTCCATCCACCAAGTGCACAGATTTTTTTTCTACTATTTAAATTTTAAAGTGCAGTCCCCAAGAATATCAGAACAGACAGCAGAATTACGTCACATATATGAAACAGGACAGACACATTAGGTGAATGCCCAATCTAAAACTATAGCAGGTATCACACTATTCAGTCACATTTTAACAGCAGCATAGGTAGATCAGAATTGCCAGTGAATGTTTTCATGTCTGAAAAGTCCATGAACAACTTCTTATAACTTTGTTTTAAGAATTTTTAAGTTTATATTGATGTCATTTGAACAATTAAAGGATAAATATAAAATATCTAATAATACTTTCTTTTGTTACTTTCAATTAAGGGCTTACTTAAAAGGTAAGCTGGGTCAAACAATGTTTTTGCCAAAACCTAATGAAATTGAAATTTTAATACAAAAAGGGAAAATTAAAAAATTTATTTCTTGTATGTATAATTTGATTCAAGAACAGACAATTTAACAAGGAACCCATAAGTCAAAGCAAAAATGGGAAACAGATTTGAATATTAATATTGATGAAACAAATTGGTCAAGACTTTGTCTTGACAGTATGACAAATACAATAAATGTTCGACTTAGATTAGTACAATATAATTTTTTACACCAATTATATATTACACCGCAAAAAATAAATAGATTAAATTCAAATCTATCTGATAAATGTTTTCGGTGTAATCAAGAAATTGGTACTTTTTTACATTCTACTTGGTCTTGTTTGAAAATTCAACCTTTTTGGATAAATTTAAGAATCTTATTGGATCAAATTACTGGAACTCAACTTCCACATAACCCTGTATTATTTCTATTAGGTGATATTGAAGGGATAAAACCGAAACTTAAATTGAATAAATATCAGAAAGAATTTATAAAAATTGCATTGGCAGTAGCTAAGAAGACTATAGCAGTTACTTGGAAATCTGATTCGTATTTAAGTATGGATCGTTGGAATAATGAAATGGCTAGTTCTACTCCACTCGAAAAAATTACTTATAATTTAAGAGACAAATATGTAACATTTTTGAATATTTGGCGCCCTTATTTACAAAAGATAGGATGGCATATTTAAGTGCTCCGATAAAGACTTTGGTCACTTGGGGAAAGTAACAAATAATTATACCAAATTTATTTTGAATCCCATGGAGCATGTGGAAACCTTCCAATACCCAGGCGGCTCTTTTCTTCCTTTCTTTCTTTTTTCTTTCTTTCTTTTTAGGTAGGACTATATTTGGAGGGGGGGAGGGTTAAGGGGAGGGGGGAGGGTAGATTCTTTTTTTTCTTGTATTCCTTTTGAAAATTCAATAAAAATTATATTACAAAAAAAAAAGAATTTTTAAGCTTTCAAATAGCTCTATTAGTTTGGATAACCCAGGCCACAGGGGTTATATGTTCAGCCTTCTGGGAGGGTGTCTCAGTATTGTTCAAGAATCAGATTATAAGGCTCATCATGTAAGTTTTATCCCAGCAGCATAAAATTCTTCTGTAAATAATTTTGCAGTATTGATGTAAGATTTGGTCTTAAATGCTAAATGAAGCCAGAAATACAGAATGGAGACCAGGGTGCCGATAATCCTGCAAATGCAACTGCATGGTATTTCATTATTCATCTCAGAAGAAAGGTAAGTAAAATAAGATTGAGTTGCACATTAGCAAAAGCATGGAACAAAAGCCAGTTTTTCCTGCTGCATTTCTCCAAATACATCATGTGCGGTTTCAGTCCCTTAATTACATTAAGGATATCACTAATGTGTATGACAGTGATTCCTGTTAATGGGAACTAAAAGTAAGAGAAAGTTATTATCTGTAGCAAAATAAGGAACTCGGAGGCAAGTTATTGAATAGAAACAAGAGCTTATCCAAAAAGATTGTACAATAGTTTCAGAATTTTAGAATATCTGTTTCAAGGCAGGAATAGGGAAGGAGATGGGTACAATGTTTATTCTGAATGATTACTGATCGTTGTTGCATAATGTGAAGATAGTAGGAATGGTGATGAGGCTTCCACTTGAATCACAGCAATCAGTGCAAAAGCACAATCACTACAATGAGATAAGACAGAGATTGTCAGGAATTTAAACTAGCGTTGTTGAAATATTCTTAAGGGAACGTGAACTTGGTGTTGTTTTTATATTACAGCTTATCCTTTCTTGGTGGACTAAAGAAGAGTGAAAGGCCATCAAAACAACTTTTATTCTAGAAAACACAGAAATATAAAGCAGAACAACAATACAGACACAAGAGACTACAAATGTTGGAATCTGGAGCTAAAGACAAACTGCTGGAGGAACTTAGCAGGTCAAACAGCATCAGCCAAGGGAAAAGGAGTTGCTGATGTTTCAGTCAAGATCTTGTATCAGGACAAAGAGTGGAGATGGAATGAAGTAGACAAGGTTGGAGAAGGTGCATGTGGATCTCTGCCTTACCTGGAAGGGCTGTTTAAGTCTCTGGATGATGGTGAGGGAGGTGCTGCCACTACTGCAGTTGCAGTAAAGGTGTGAGTAAAGGGAGGAGTGGATTGGGAGATATGAGCAGATCAGGAAGTGATGGATAGGGTGGTCCCTATAGTAGGTGCAAAGTGCCGGGGAGGGGAAAATATGACCAGTAATGGTTTGTGGTCTTTCAAACTTGTATTGATAATTGTCCCAAATCACAAAAATGTTCTACCCTGAGGGGTAGAGATAGGGTAAATGCAAGCAGGTTTTATTCCACTGAGGTTGGGTGAGATTAGAATGAGAGTTCATGGGTTATGGTGAAAGGTGTAATGTTTAAAGGGAACATGAGGGGAAATTTGTTCACTCAGAGGGTGGTGAGAGTGTGGAACAAGCTGCCAGTAGAAATCGTGGATGTGGGATTCAATTTCAACATTTAACAGAAATTTGAATAAGTACATGAATGGGAGGGGTTTGGAGGGCTATTGTCCGGGTGTGGATCGATGGGAATAGGCAGAATAATAAAACACGAAAAAGGGCCTGTTTTTGTACTGTAGTGTTCTATAACTATGATCAGTTGCCATTAATAACTCAACTGAGGCAGTATTCACACTGCAATAGCTAATATCTGCATATACAGAGAAGAAAATGGAAATGTTGCCCTCTCAGACTAGGCATTGCTTACACAACTTGCCTTATGTAAGCATTGTTCCACAAAATATAATAGCAGAACAATAGCCAAGTACCTTGGTAGGTTGTACTTAAATATCAGCAGTATCTGAAGAAAGAAAAATAATTTACAGGGTACCTCTAAACAATATGAGATTGAGTGTTCTGGCAGTCAGATGTCCGAGATTCTGACATGCGGTAACTAAAAGCAATCATTGGGATTGACGTGGGTACAGTGGAGCTCAGCTGCTAATCATTATACAATTCCTATTTTAATCAATAAACAGAAGCAGACATACAGTTAATGAGCAGAGGGGTCAGGTTCACCACTAGCAGTAGTAAAGTTAATCTAAAACTTATGATGTTACGACCATCATCTTCTGATCATTCCACTACCAAAACAGTGCACTTGATCCACCTCAGCCCCCACAGCTAGATCCAGCAATTCCGCATAGATTTCCAGTAACCTATTGTTCAAGAAAATTATCCTGGGCACCCCTTCACCCTGCCCCACCCCCGCTATCTCAGACCTCAACATAATAACTTTCCCAGATTACATTAACATCCCCCATTAAGTTCACCCTATGTAATAGCTTTACAGTTTTGCAACTGCTCTGAAATTTCCATGTACATCTGTTGTTCTCTCTCTCAGGGTTGGTCTGTGTCTTAAGGAAAATTTAATGTATAGTACACCCCCTTTTTCAGCCAAGTTTAAGATATCAATGCCACATCATAGTTGCTATTCATAGAGTTATTTACCACACTCAGCACATTCCCATACAAGCTTGGTAACGCAAAACATAGTTATTTCCTTTTTCACTGACCCAAACAAAACCCTTATGTTGACCTAATATATACGGACTGTCCCCTCTTCTCCTATTTTTTTGCTTTTAAGTTAAATATTTTTCTTAGCCCTTCCCAATACAGTCTCCCTGACCACAATATTGCCTTTTCCTTTCTGAACACACCTCATCTGAACCCTACCTTCCATTTCTAGCTTAACTTTTTTTTTGTTAACATATTCGACAGGCTCCCAACTTCTTGCCAAAAATAGTAAGCTCCCATGCAAAGCCATTGGTCCCATTTCTGTTAAGGTACAACCTGAATGGCATTTTTACTAGAAAGAGACCAAATTCCTTAGGAATCTAGTTTTCCCTCTTATATTTCCAATCAAGCATTCACTGCTTCATCTTTTTTTCCTGCACTCACTAATACAAAACACAGGTCCTAATTCCACTATTACTAGCTTTAGGGTTCTGCAATCAGTCTTCTCCAAAGCTTCCCAATTTCTATCTACAGGACCACACACCTTTCTAACTTCATTGTAGGTTACCGAATGGACTGTGGCTCCAAGATATCTAGCTTGTTCCTCCACCCTTGATTCTGGCTCCAAGGAAGGAATGTTCCCTCCTGGTAATATCCATAATCACTTAAGCATCTGTCTGTCCCCATCTAAACCCACCCCCCCAAAATAAATATTGCTCTTTTCTTTCTCCTTGCAAAATATTGTGGAAAAACTAAATTGAAATGAATCATATTCTAATTAGTGCAAAACAATTTAATGCAGCATTTGAGAGAAAAATTACTGATGCTGGCATTCTGAAACAGAAACAGAAAATGCTGGCAGCATTCATTCAATGAAGAATCCCTGATCAAAAACATTGTCTTTGTTTGTCTTCCTGTGGATGCTGCTTCAACTACTGAGTGCTTCCAGCAGTTTCTGTTTTTGTTTTAAAAAGTTATCACTCATTTACTACATTGGATTTATACTAAACACTGACACATATTCCACTGTAGCACAACCCACGTGTTGGCTTTTGACAACGAGGTCTAGCTCCTGGCCTTCACATGTGGCTTAGCTACCAACCCTGGTGGAGCCATTTCTACTGACTGGAGAAGGGGCAAAGACACATTACTAGAGCTTTAAAACCAGTTACTTCAGGCAGATGGGGGCTTGTCAGCCATCATTGGCAGCTCATCTAGAAAGAAAACTCTGATCTCAAACCCCGAAGCCTCCCCCTTCCCTGAGGAAAAATCCAGAGCTGGATTCGCTAAGGCAGTCCTACATTGAGTTCAACACTGACTAGCAACTCCTGCAATGCCACTGCTGTCAAACTGTACTGTTCTCTGCCATTCATTTGGGTTCATTGGCAGTGTGAAGAGGGGGAACATGCTGCATGGGCACAGCTTGCTCTCCACATCGTACTGTCCAGACTTGCATATTATATAGACAGTGAGGACACAGAATCCATGGCCAACCTCGACCAACGGAGGACTCTCAGTACATTGCCACTTTCTAAGTACAGGTCGACCTTCACTAATCCGGCACCATTGGGACCTGAGGAGTGCCAAATGAGTGAAAATGCCTAATTACATAAGGATCACATTAAGCATAATCAGTGCCGGATTATCGAAGGAACCGAACTACAGGTAGTTGGATTAGTGAAGGTCGACTGTACACCATATGCATTCTATAATGGTTTTCCTCTTCCGTGAAAAAGTGAATTTTACAATGATCTTTTTTTTTTTTTAAGTACATTGATGCCATTTCACCCTCTCTCCCCACACTTCTCTCCCAACTTCATCGAAAAACATTCAATACAATTTTTGGGATGTGGCTAAAGCTGCCATGGTCTATTTGTACTGTTCATCCGAAATTGCCCTTCTGATTAAAGTAGTTTCAGAGAGCCACTGGGTAGAGAGTTTAAATATTTATAAAGAATGATGATTAGTAATTGTGATCTATTTCCTATCTTAGGGAGTGGTGCACTTAGAACTATACAGCACAGGAACAGACTATTCATCTGTACCAAATATAATGCCTAATTAAACTAATCCCTTCTAGCCACACTTCATCCATATCCCTGCATTTCCTACATAATCATGTGCAGGAAAACCTCTTCAATGCCATCATCATTGGTGCTTTCACCACCACTCTGGTTCCAGGTAAAAACATTTGCTTCGTGCCTCTCACAAAGCTCTCGCCGGCCAGCTTTCCTGTCCATTCTGCTCTCCAATGTCCACTTGCTGAGGAAATCGGGCCCGCAGTCCTCGGAGTCACCTGATGCCAGTGGCCAGAGGTGGGGACGTCGTAAGCAGTGTGCAAGGAACCAGAAGCGAAGCGAGCAGGCAGGAGTCCATGCCAGGAAGAAAGCAAGCCCTAGCCGGCCAGCTCTCCCGTCCATTCTGCTCTCCAATGGACATTAAATTGGACTACATCCGACTCCAACGAAATACTCGGCAGGAGTACAGAAACGGACATGATCCTGGATGCCGCCGTTCAGCTGTTTATTTATGTTACGGTTTTCCCCCCCAGCCATCGGACTACCAACCTACTGCCCTCCGCTGTGCCTATTGTCTTGTTTATTATTTATTGTAGTGCCTGCACTGTTCTGCATACTTTGTGCAGTCCTGGGTAGGTCTGTAGTCAAGTGTAGTTTTTGTGTTGTTTTACATAGTTCAGTGTAGTTTTTGTGCTGTTTTACGTAGTTCAGTGTGTTGTTTCATGTAGCACCATGGTCCTGAAAAACGTTGTCTCATTTTTACTGTGCACTGTGCCAGCAGTTATGGTCGAAATGACAATAAAAACTGACTTGACTTGACTTGATTAAAGGCGTGCCTTCTAATATTTGACAATTTCCCCAGAGAAAAGATTCTGATCATCTATCCAAACGATGCCTCTCATAATTTTGCAGTTTCCTCTCCTCTATAGTTTATGATGGTACTGTCAGAATTGCCCAGTTCAGTAGATGCTGAGCACTTTGTTAATTGTACACAGTATTCATGAGGCAGAAGAGAGTGAATGTTCAGGATGATGGCTGAGATGGCATGGCAATGAAACGGACTTGAATTGTGTTGGAGCATCGCCCTTCTGGGTGGATAAAACAGTGGCTGATAGACGGGAGGCAAAAAGTTGGATTAAAGGGACCCTTTTCTGGCTGGCTGCCAGTAACAAGAAGTGTACCACAGGGATCTGTGTTGGAACAGATTCTTTTTACGTTATATGTCAATGATTTGGAGGATGGGATTGATGGTTTTGTTGCAAAGTTTGCAGATGATGTGAAGATAGCTGGAGAGGCAAATAGGTTTAGACCATAAGATATATGAGCAGAAGTAGGCCATTCAGCCCACCAAGTCTGCTCTGCCATTCAATCATGGGCTGATCCAATTCTTCCCGTCATCCCCATTCTCCTGCCTTTTCCCCATACCCTTTGATACCCTGGCTAATCAAGAACCTATCTGTCTCTGCCTTAACTGCACCCAATGACTTGGCCTCCACAGCCACTCGTGGCAACAAATTCCACAGACTTACCACCCTCTGATTAAAGTAATTTCTCCACATCTAAATTGTTCTAAATTGATGTCCTTCAATCCTGAAGTCATGCCCTCTTGTTCTAGACTCCCCTACCATGGAAATAACTTTGTCATATCTAATCTGTTCAGGCCTTTTAAAATTCGGAATGTTTCTATGAGATCCCCCCCCCATTCTCCTGAACTCCAGGGAATACAGTCCAAGAGCTGCCAGACATTCCTCATACAGTAACCCTTTCATTCCTAGAATCATTCTCATGAATCTTCTCTGAACCCTCTCGAATATCAGTATATCCTTTCTAAAATAAGGAGCCCAAAACTGCACACAATACTCCAAATGTAGTCACACGAGTGTCTTACAGAGCCTCAACATCACATCCCTGCTCTTATATTCTATACCTCTAGAAATGAATGCCAACATTGCATTTGCCTTCTTCACTATTTCAACCTATTTGTCCTGACGAAGGGTCTCGGCCTGAAACGTCGACTGCACTCTCTACAGGCTGTCTGTTTCCTCAATACTACCCACAACCAGTGGCGTATCTAAGGTCTGGCAGGTATGGCACGTGCCCTGAGCACCATTTGAAGGGGGGCGCCACTGAGCAGTTTCTATTAAAGTCAGACAAACCATCCTCGGAGAGTGAAAAAACAATTTTCTTCAGAGGTATGATATGTCTTTGATTATCATGGGTGAGAAGCACTAGGATGGCCTTATTTCAGAGCATTGTGTAAGAAGACCATGAAACGTTTCTTCACGAAGAAGGAAAGTGGAGCTGAAGGACGGAAGAGACGAAAGTTGGAGGTGGAGGAAGCCAATAAGTCGAGCAAGTTCTTCATGCCCTTCTTTAAAAGCCCGGAACAAGTAGTTCTTCATATTCCATCGAGTCGCCTGCACTTGCTACAAGTTTGCTAGAACCCGAAGATGAATCAAGTACAAATGCATCAAAAGCCGAGGAGGAAGTAAAGTCAGATAAATCCAAGTATGACGAGAGTGAGGCTGCCACAGAGAACGTGGATATGACAGGAGGGGAAGATGATGGTGCTGGTGGTGATGTTGAGTTTATTGATGAGATTTTACCTGACGAGATTGAACCTGACGACTCTGAACCTAGTGAAGTGGATGCTGTCAAAGAGCCTCGAACTGTCATACCAGAAGTGATTGAACAGCATGACATTGGACTTCTGAAGTTCGACAAGGATAAAGGAAAAGCAATTCTGCCTGACGCGTGAGAACAGAAATAATAAAGCTGAGTTCGAAGTATTTCCAGAACAATGAGGGGCCTTTCCTACCAACAAATAACCACTCAATGAACAAAACTTAATTCAAGAGGAAATTGGGAAGTGGTCGTGGTGAGGAAGTGACTCTCTCATGGCTGGTCTATTCCCCCTTCTAAAAAGTTTGCATTTTGTATCTGTTGTCTTCTCTATTCCCTGTCAGACCATCAATCCTCATTGGAGCAGGAAAGTGGATTCAACCAGTGGAAAGCACCTGAAAGGATTGGTGTTCATGAAAATGTCCAGAATCATCGGGAATGCTTCACACAGTGGAAAGAAATTTAGCTGGAAACAGAGGGATTACTGACATAGGTTGAGAAGGAAAAGCAGAAGTGGTGTGATATCTTGACGAGAATCCTTCACTGCATAAAATTCCTTGTGACTCAGGACCTGGCTTTGCGAGGACACAGAGAGTCACTTCAGCTAGTCGATGACTCCAATGTGGGAAATTTCCTTGACTTACTGAAACTACTGGCCATCTTTGACCCTGTCATAAAAGAAGACGTCACTCATTTGGAAAGTCATCCTGGATCCACGTCTTACCTTTCCCCAGGTGTCCAGAATGAATACATCCACATGATGGCATCCACTGTTCGCCAGAGTTTACTGAGAAGCCTTCGTAAAGCCAAGCACTATAGTCTCCTGTTCGACTCGACTCCTGATCAGGCACACCGTGAGCAGTTGTCAGAAGTAGTGAGGTATGTGGAAGTTGATTTTGAGAGGAAAACAGTCCGTGTCAGAGAGTCCTTCCTTGGTTTTATCCAGATAAGCCAGAAGGATGCTGAGAGCTTGGTTGAAGGCATCTTGAAACAGCTAGAGAAGGACAAAATAGGGCTACAAGATTGTCGGTCACAGTGCTATGATAATGCTGCTGTGATGGCTGGACACAGAAGTGGTGTTCATCAAAGAATAAGTGAGAAAAACAACCTGGCAGTGTTTGTGAATTGTGACAATCACTCATTCAACTTGGTGGGTGTACATGCAGCCAAGCATGATGCAATGATGGTACATTTTTTTGGAACCTCTACGTGTTTTTCTCTCATTCAAAACAGCACTGGGAAAAACTCAAAAACACCGTGCCTGTGGTTTTTAAGTTGGAGTCTGAAACCAAGTGGAGTGCAGGGCAGAAGCAGTGAAGCCTGTCAACAAGTACCTTGAGGAGATACTTCAAGTTCTCCAGGATGTGATAGACAATGAAAATGAGACCAGTGAAACAAGAACTTACACAAGGCAGCTGTACAACCGCATGTTGAGTTACGATTTTCTGATTTTGCTAGGATTTTGGAACAAAGTACTCATTCGCATTGACCGCATTCAAAAGAGGCTGCAGAATCCTAGTATCAACTTCTACGATGCTGCCCTGGATTTGAAAGCCCTCCGAGATCATTTTTATGATGAAAGAGAAGTGTTGGTCAGTGAGTCACTCGAAGAAGGAGTCGGTCTCTGTCAAGAATGGAATATTGAAGTTGAAAGACATCAGAGACTAAAGAAATGAATGGCTGATGAGAACTCGAGAGACGCTGGGTTAACAGCTAAGGAGGAAATGGAAAGAGTCATGAAGGGAACACTCAACCATCTTCACAGAGAAATGGATGAAAGGTTCGCTTGTTTGCACAACACTGACGCCAAGTTTGGGTGCCTTCTCGATGTCGAGGGACTGTGTTACGGCGTCTAAAGAAGAAGTGTGAAAATTTGGGCGAATTGTACAGCTCTGATGTTGATGGACAGCAGCTATATGAAGAAATTTTGGATTGCAGAATGTTGCTATCAAGGTGGGTCAACATGAAAATATCAAGGCCTGAAGAGCTTCTTGAATTTATTGTTCAGTATGGAGATGACAGTGTCTTCCCCAATCTTCGCATTGCTATTCAGATAATGCTAACCATCTCAGTTTCCATCGCCAGTTGTGAGAGATCATTCAGCAAGTTTTGAGAGCCTCTCAAATACTTTCATATTTGAGAGCCTCCATGGATCAAGGCAGACTCCGTGATCTTGCCCTGCTGAGTGTAGTAAGAGAAGAAACTGGAAAAAACTGACTTTGATCACATCATAGACCAATTTGCATCCGTGAAAGCCAGGAAGGTGCAGTTATAATTTTCAAGTAGTGCCATAATTTGTTAATTAAAAGATTAACGAGCTTGACTTGTATTTTTCAGCTGATATTATGGCAAAGTTATCTAAAAGATGGGTGTCAGATGTTTGGACGGGGTGCAATTTCAGTGCTTGCCATAGGCGCTATTTTCCGTAGATACGCCCCTGCCCACAACTCCACCCATCTTTGTATCATCGGCAAACTTAACCACAAATCTATTAACCCCATCGTTCAAATCATTGACATACATTGTAAAAAGCAGCCGTCCCAACACTGACCCTGTGAAACTCCACTGGTAACCGGAAGCCAACCAGAATAGGATTCCTTTATTCCATCAGCCAATGTTCCACCCATGCTAGTAACTTCCCTATAATTCCACGGGCTCTTAACTTGCTAAGCAACCTCATGTGCGGCACCTTGTCAAAGGCCTTCTGAAAATCCAAGTACACCACATCCACTGCATCTCCTTTGTCTACCCAGCTTGTAATTTCCTCAAAAAATTGCAGCAGGTTAGTCAGGCAGGATTTTCCTTTCAGGAAACCATACTGTCTTTGGCCTATCTTGTCATGTGCCTTCAGGTACTCCATAATCTCATCCCTAACAATCGATTCCACCAACATCCCAACCACAGAATTCAGGCTAACTGATGTCAGGTTTTAAGGAAGTAGAGGCACCACAGAAGGACTTAAGACAGATTAGGAGAATGTGCAAGAAATGGCAGATGGAATATAATATTGTGAAGTGTATGGTCATGCACTTTGGTAGAAGAAATCAAAGGGTTGACTATTTTCTAAATGGAGAGAAAATACAAAAAACTGAAGTGCAAGGGAGTTGGGAGTCCTTGTGTAGGTTCTCTGAAGGTTAACTTGCAGTTGAGTCTGTGGTGAGGAAGGCAAATGCAATGTTAACATTTATTTCAAGAGGACTAGAACATAATATTACAGCTATATAGGACCCTGGTCAGACCCCACTTGGAGAACTGTGTTCAGTTCTGGTCACCTCACTACAGGAAGGATATGGAAACTATAAAAAAGGTGCAGAGGAGATTTAAAGGATGTTGCCTGGATTGGCGAGCATGCCTTACGAGAATAGGTTGAGTGAACTTGGCCTTTTCTCCTTAGAGTGACGGTGGACGAGGTGATCGTGTGGATAGTCACAGGCTTTTTCCCAGGGCTGAAATGACTAACATGAGAAGACATAGTTTCTTCTTTGGAAGTAGGTACAGAGGAGATGTCAGGGGTAAGTTTTTTTTCCCCGCAGAGAGTGGTGAGTGCGTGGAATGGGCTGCTGGCAACGGTGGTGGAAGCGGATACAATAGGGTCTTTTAAGAGACTCCTGGATAGAAAGTTTCTTAGAAAAATAAAGGGCTATGGATAACCCTAGGTAATTTCTAAAGTAAGTACACGTTCGGCACAGCATTGTGGGCTGAAGGACCTGTATTGTGCTGTAGGTTTTCTATGCTTTCTATGTTTCTATAAAAGCAAGGATGTAATGTTGAAACTTTATAAAGCACTGGTGAGGCCTCACTTGGAGTATTGCGAGCAAGTTTGGGCCCTTTATCTCAGAAAGGATGTGCTGAAACTGCAGAATGTTCAAAGGAGGTTCACGAAAATGATTCCAGGATTGAGGCTTGTCATACGAAGAGCATTTGATGGCTCTGGGCCTGTATTCATTAGAATTCAGAAGCATGAGGAATGACATCTTCAAAACCTAACAAATGGTGAAAGGCCTTGATACAGTGGATTTGGAGAGGATGTTTCCAATGGAGGGAGAGTCTAAGACCAGAAGACACAGCTTCAGAATAGAAGGGTGTCGTTTTAGAACAGAGATGAGGAGGAATTTCTTTAGCCATAGAGTAGCGAATCTGTGGAATTATTTGCCACAGGCAGCTGTGGAGGCCAAGCCTTCATGTATATTAAAAGCAGAGGTTGATAGATTCTTGATTGGTTTGGGCATGAAGGGATATGGGGAGAAGGCAGGAGATTGGGGCTGAGAGGAAAATTGGATCAGCCATGATGAAATGGCAGAGCAGATTCGGCAGGCCAAAAGGCCTAATTCCGTATCTTCTGGTCTTAAGGTAAACAGAGAGCAATCTGTCTAACAGATCATTGTCTTTTGTATGTGAAAATGCTTCCCAGTATTTGGAGTATTTTCACTAAACTGAAGATTTTTAAAGAGCTTATTGATGCTAAACTCAGTCAGCCTTTGCCCAGAAATCAACAGGCATTGTTCTCACCTTATTCTCTAGCTCAGCTTTTTAATGTGTGCTTGAACAAGGTTGAGCGGTCTGGTGCCAAATGTCCTGGTTAAATTACTGGTCTGGAAGTGCCACTTAATATCAATTTTGAAGCAACCTTCCTTCATTTTACTGAAGATTGAAAGAGATGTTCGAATGAGCAGTAATTAGGCAGACTGGATTTATGATTTGTGTTAAGGAGCCGTTCACATTGTCAGTTAAGTGCCCTTATTGTAAATGTACTGGAATAGCTAGGTCAGAGATGTAGACTGATCTTTTGTATCTTTTCTGTATTAGTAGGATATTGTTTGTTTCCATAGCTCCATGGTCTTTATTATATCCAGTTCTCATAACTGTTAACTGAGATCACCCAAAGTTATGTTCTCTTACAACTTAGCAGGAAGCCATGTCACAGTTTCTTAGTTGCTACCTTAATAGGAAGCCACATTCTCAGTATTATTTTAATTTGCATATTTGTCTCCTTTTTCCCTTTGGTTGTTTCTCAGTCTTTATGTGTTTTTCATTGATTCTGTTGTATTTCTTTGTTCTACTGTGAATGCCTGTAACAAAATGAATCTCAAGGTAGTATACGGTGACATATACATACTTGATGATAAATAAATCCGAATCTGAAGTAAATTTATCACACATACTTTGAAGCATACAGCGAAATGCATCATTTGCATTTACAACCAACACACCCAAGGATATGCTAGAGGTGCTTGACTTTGAACTTTGTTAGACTATCCACACAGCCGTTCTGGATAAATGGCTAAACATGCCTGCCCGTGTTTGTCATTCACATGCCGGACGTTGATAAGATGAGGGTTATCTCAGAGCTTCCTTCTCTTGTCAGCTACTTAATTGTCCAGCACTATTTATGACTAGATGCAACAGGACTGCAAAGCTTTGATATGATCCACTAATTTTGCAGCTCTGTCACTTTTCATTTAAATCCAATCATCAACAAGTGCAGCTACACACATCAAAGTTGCTTGAATTTCCAGCATCTGCAGAATTCGTCGTGTTTGCGTTTCTAAAAACAAGTGCAGCTAACCTGCTTTTTGTCAATTACACTAACTTGTAGAATGAATGAATTTATTTAAAATGTGTATTTCATTTTTAACATTGTGTCAGTAGCACTGTTACTGTACCCATTGTACTGCACACAAGAGTCCTGACCAGTTACATTACCATCAGGTATGGGAATTGCAAGTCACTACAAAGAATTGCAAGAACTGCTGAGAGAATCATCTTCCACACATCAGTGATACTTACCAGGAGTGCTGCATACACAGGGTGCTTAGCATTGTCAATGATCCCTCCCATCTGTCCAACAATCTCTGACTCCCACCTCCCTGCCCCGCCCCACTATCATTAGGCAGGAGGTACAGCAGCATTAGGACAAGAATTGTTAGGATGGGAAACAGCTTCTTTTCCTGGGCCATAAGATTAGCGAACTCCCTGCCACCTTCCAGGTCTCATTATGTGTTACACTGTCATTCATTAATTTACCAGATGTAATATTGCTTTATGTGTTATGTGTGTGAGTTATATGTACTGTGTTGTTGCATCTTGGACCAGAGGAATGTTGTCTCATTTGGCAGTGTACAGCTAAATGACAATAAACTAAACCTGAATTTGAACTTGAAACACTTCAAAGATAACATCAAAGTCAGCCTAAAGAAGTTTAACATTACATCTAAAAACTGCGAAGACGCTGAACTTAATAGATACACCTTGAAGAAATCTGTTCAACGAGCAGCACTACATGAGAATAACCACCACTGTCTTGCACTGAACAAGCAGCAGCAGCAAAAGGAGAGACAGAACAACCAAAAGACACAACCACTAACCACTGCCACTATTTATTCTTGCCCACACTGCACCAGAATATGTGGATCCCAGACTGGCCTCTACAGCCACCTGAGGACCCACTAATTGACAACCCCTCAACTCAGTGATCACAATACAACTACATGCAGCACGTAACGGTATAACAATTGCGGAATCCATTTTATTTCTGTATAAAAGCTGCAACCTGTGATGGTCAGTGTGGTAATGTGGAGAAGTTCAGCTGCATACATTACAACATCCTTGGAAATATTTTTCTGGATGAGATCAGTTACGCTCATTTACTGTGAGCAAAATCTCACAAGCAGTGACATACTAAATAGTCACTGCAAACATTCATATAAAGCAGATGCTATAAAATAACATTCCCCACTGTGATAAAGACGAGAACCTGAGAGATAAAAGACGAATTATACAGCTAAAGATCTAACAAACTCAATGTTCTTGAAGTGCAGATCACACCATATTATCAGGAGAAATCAGTTGAGCAAAATCTACAACATTGTGGCATCTCACCTCTTTTGAGAAAATACAACTGCTATCTCTTGGCAATTTTTAATCAAGTGGGTATCTCAAAATACAAAGTTTCAAAGGTTCATTTTATTATCAAAGTATGCATGTACAATACAATATTGATATTTGTCTACTCCACATAGCCATTAAGCACAGAAAGACCATGTGTTTGATGAAAAAAAAGTTATCGACTCCCCCCAACGGCACAAAAAAGAAAAACAAAACTCGCAGACCCCAAAATATCCCCCTCACCCACAGCAAAAGACAGTTATAATAACAATCAACGACCCGTCTACACATAACAATCCCCGACCTCTCACTTAAAGAATAGTGACAGTAGCACCAAACCCTAATCCCACCCCCACACACGAAAAATTAACAGATTACCCTCCCCACCAATCTTCCACAAGAAAGAAAACAGCTAAAAACTGAAGGAAACTAATATATAGACCAATAATTACATAAATCTCAGAATATGGGAAATGTCTTTTCATGTGCATACAGGGAGAGCAAATCCAAAAGCTGAATTCTAATTGTCGCCATGCTTTAGGAGAGATGCAAAGGCTTCAGAGGGAATACAGAGATCCAGCTTTACTTATAAACGATTTTGTCCTTGGAAATCACAATAGGTACAAACAACAGATAAAGAGAAACAGTCATAGAGTAACATGGCATGGAAACAGGTCCTACAACACATTGAATCTGCACAAATCGTCACTCACTTACACTAATACACTAATCCAATACTAATTCTATTTTAGTTAACTCAATATTCCCCTCAACTATCCCCAGAGTTCAGCACTTATGAGCTGCCCCCGACACATTTCTTAAGTGCCTTGGTTGTTAACACAAATGATGCATTTCAGTGTCTGTTTTGATGTGCAGGTGATAAATAAAATGAATCTGAATCTGAGCATACACACTTGGGCAATTTGCAGTGGCTAATTGGCATTGGTTTATTATTGACACATGGACGGAGGTACAGTGAAAAGCATCTGTTGATACAGAACAAATCAGAGTGTATTAAGGTAGCACAAGGTAAATCAATAGTGTAATGCAGTCAGACAGTAAGGTGCAAGATCATAACATGGTAGATTTAGTCCATCTTATCGCACTGGGGAACCATTCAGTAGTCTTATAATAGTGGGTAGAATCTGTCCTTGGGTCTGGTGGCACGTACTTTCAGGCTTTTGTACCTTCTGCTTGATGGGAGAAGGATGAAGAGAGAATCTCTGGGGTGGATGAAGATTTTGATCATGCTGGCTGCTTGACCCTGATCGATAAACTACAGAACTTGGGCCTCTGTACCTCCCTCTGCAATTGGGTCCTTGACTTTCTAACCGGAAGACCACAATCTGTGCAGATTGCTGATAATTCTCCTCCTTGCTGACAATCAACACTGGCACACCTCTGGGGTGTGTGCTTAGCCCAAAGCTCTACTCCCTCTATACCCATGACTGTGGCTAGGTATAGTAGTATAGTAGAGCTACTAGGACTTGATGTTTCAATCCCCGTGGTAAATTGGCACTCTCGATGTTGGCGGTGGGCTTGGAGTGGTGACAAGGAGGGAGGGTAGGTACCTCATCTGGGTCATCAGGTGGGCACTCTCCTTCTTTGATGTTTCGTTGATAAGCCCACGACGTCTCCAGAGGGCTCAACGGTGCTACCTGGCGTCCCAGATACACCCCCTCAGTTCCATACCCTCCTGTCTTCATCACGCAGCCCAGTTGTTGTCTTTCCTTTTAATCCAAATGCAATTGCTGCTTTTGACAAGGACTTGATTGCTTGTTGGAGGGAGTGACCCCTCACCCCCATCTTCTTCAATAGACTGGTCATAGATGTAGCAACGAATCCCATGCGTCCCACTTCTACAGGGAAAATCTTGGTCTTCCAGCCATTCTGGACAGCTTCAGTTGCCAGTTCAGAGTACTTGGTCTTTTTCCTCTCATAAGCTTCTTCGACACCATCTTCCCATGGTACTGTCAATTCCACAATATATGCCAGCTTGGCTGTTGTGGACCACAGGACCAGGTCTGGCCGGAGTGTTGTAACCGCAATGTCTGGGGGAAACACAAGCTTTTTTTCCCCCAAGTCCACGCCCATTTTCCAATCCCGAGCAACCTGCAGAATGCTTACATCTTTTCATGTTATATGGTGCTCTGGAGGTTGGCCTGCTGGTACAAATCGTGTGACGTGGACATTTCCTGCCGATGTTTGTGGGAGAGCATTTGTGGTGATTTGCCTCTGTTCTAAGATTGATGCCAGCTGTCTGAGAACTTGGTTATGCCACCAAGTGTACTGCCCCTGGGTGAGGCTCGTGGTGCATCCTGTTAAAATGTGCCTTAGTGATGCAGGTTCTTGACAAAGAAAGTAAGCAGGGTCTTCTCCCCATCGCTGGTTCAGGTTCTGGGGTGTGGGTAGGAGGTCATAAGTGGCTCTGATGACAAAACTTAGCTGAGATCCCTCCATCTCCCAGATGTCACGCCAGCTAAGTTTCCTCTTTTCCAGGCTCTCCCAATTAGTCCACTGGCCCTGCTTGGCCATTGAGACATAGCTCAAATACCATCTATAAATTTGCTGATGATACAACAGATAGAGATGAGAGGGTATACAGGAGCAAGATATACCAGCTAGGTGAGTGGTGTTGTAGCAACAAACTTCCACTCAATGTCAGTATAATGAAAGAGCTGATTGTGGACTTCAGGAAGGCCAAGACAAGGGAATACAAACCAATCCTCATACAGGGATCAGAAGTGGAGAGAGTGAGCAATTTCACGTTCCTGGGTATCAAGATCTCTGAGGATCTAACCTGGTCCCAACATATCGATGCTACTATAAAGAAGGCAAGACAGCAGCTATGTTTCATTAGTGATGTACCATGGAGAGCATTCTGACTGGCTATATCATTATTAGGCATGAGGGTGGTGTGGGGACTACTGCACAGGACTGAAAGAAGCTACAGAAAATTATTAAATTAGTCAGCTTCATCTTGGGTACTAGTCTCCACAGTATCCAAGGCAACTTCAAGAAGCAGTGCCTCAGAAAGGCGGTGTCCATTATTAAGGATCCTCATCACCCAGCACATGCCCTCTTCTCATTGTTACCATCGGGAAGAAGGTACAGAAGCCTGAAGGCACACTCTCAGCGATATAGGAACAGCTTCTTCCCCTCTGTCATACAATTCCTAAATGGACATTGAACCCATGATCACTACCTCACTTTTTTAAAAAATACATTATTTCTGCACTATTTTTAATCTATTTAATATGCATATACATACTTACTGTAATTGATTTACTTATTTATATTTTTTCTTTCTAGTTTAATCATGTATTGCATTGTATGACAAAAGCCGGTGATAATTACAGTACCCAGATTCTGATTTACTGAGGCAGTAAGAAGTAAAGACAGAATCTATGGAGGGGAGCTGGTACCTGTTAATTTACAACTTGCACATCTAAAAAGTGGCAGGAAATTGAAGTCACTGAGAGATTGTGCAAAGTTGGCACAATCCTAAAGTGCACAAGTAGCCCTGGATGGCAGGATTAAAGCTAGGTCACTGGAACTATAAGGGCGAAAAGATGCTCTCAACAAATTAGTGCTCTCTAAGATAACTCTGATTGGAATTTCTATGTAGTTAATCTAATACTTCATGCAATATATTGCACATGCAACTAAATATCTGTTACAACGAAAAGCAAATCCAACATGGGTTTTACATCCTTTACATTGTTTTTATCTTTTCCCATCAATGAAGTGCCCAGGTATCAGTTTGGAGTGGCTACCACTGAAGGCCATTGATGGGTGGGTCTGTGATACTGCTCAGTGCTGCACCCTAGCTGTTACAGTGAGCATCAACAATGCCAGGGATCAACAGTAGCTGCTTTGTGTTGACAGAATATACCCACATCCTTGGTCCCCCTCCTCCAGTTGGAATGAGATGGAAGTTGCCACCTCCCATCTTTATATGTCTGCTTAGCTCCCTTTTCTATAGTATCAACCTCTAGGGTCAACTGTTGAACTTATTATGGAAAGCCCTCTGGGCTGGAAAAAGCTGTATAGATAAACAAAGGGGGGAGTGGAGGGAAGAGAGAAGCTTCCAAGACACTCAATTGTGTTGGCCAGGGTGCAGGTCAGAGATCCACACATCAGTGCTGAATAGCCAACAGTCAGTCCTCACAAGCAGCCTCTGCACAGTGATTTGCGCAAAGTTCCTGGCAAAGCAGACTGTCATCTTTTATACATAATGCTGTAATGATTCCTTTTCATCCTGATTCCATTAGCACACCCGATCCTGCAGGCCAAGCCACCAGTAAATAATTTGTTTCCCCACTGCCTTGCTTTGTGTGAGCGAGACAATATGAATGTATGTGTATCATACACCGACCACCCACCCCCTGACCATATCCAAGAACAGCAAGGCTTGAGAGCCTATTCTAGGAAGATAACCACAAGACTCTTTTGCAATATATTAACTTTACATAATTTTGTGCCAATATATTCCAGTTATCAGTACACAATGTTTTGATTCCTACTAGCACAGTTCAGTTAACACCAGATTTGTGTTTCTAAAACCAGAGAAATTTGTAGCCACACACACACAATAAAAGAATTTGTACAAGCTGATTTCTAACAAGAGTGAAAGCTGAAGAAAATTTCATAGAAAATGGGTAACTGTTTTAATGACTATCTTAAACACTGGGGGCATTGTTCAGAGTTTAAAAACCTGTCCTGAAAAAGGGTAACAAGACAATGTCTAGTTATGTAGCAATTAATACTACATATTTTTTAAAAAGTTCAAGAATTTTTAAAATATTTATGACCCTTCATTATCATAATCATTCAGCCAAGTGTTAAACCAGAATTAGAAAAATATAATTCAAATTCATACCTGTCACTTAGGATGCTAGTGATTCGAAGGAGATATATACCAGCCAAACACAAACATTGACATATCTGACCATTTTGAATTCAGTCCATTGATCACAAGGCTCAGTATTGGATACTTTAACAGTGAGCATTCATATCAACTTTAGTACTGTATCTACCATCTCATTTCAGCTCAGGAGCTACTTATTTCTAGCTTTTGAACTTCATGTTTTATTTTTATTTCAAATCATATTTTTTTTTATTCGTCACCATTGACCAGAAATTCAACTAGACCAGCCGCATATACATTGCATACTGGGTAGAAGAATAGGTCATCAGTTGGTATCCTATGGTAAAGTGGAGAAGGCAAGAATTCACCTGCTGACACCCAAAATCTTTTGGTACCTACAAAGCATAAAGCAAAAGTGCAGCTCCATCAACTCTCAAGATGTTGGTGCTGGAAGCATGGCAGCACTCGTGGGCTGCCCCCAGCACACCCTCAGAGTGTTGGTCGTTGACGCAAACGATGCATTTCGCTGTATGTTTCAATGTGCATGTGACAAATAAAAGTTAATCTTTAATCACTTTAGCCTCAAAGTGAAAGTAGCCTGATCAACAACCTAAATATTCACTTCCAACACTGTTGATTAGAGATTACAGTGTGTACCATTTGCAAGATGCAGTGTAATCTGTCCACACCACTGTGCCGGCAGATTCCAAAGCCATGCCATCTACATACAACAAATAAAGGCAAGACAAGCAGAAAGATTTGAACATCAGCACCAGTGGGGATCTCTCCTAGTTGCACACAGTGCACATTTGTAAATATATCACCGGTGCCATCACTGCAGGTCTGAATCCTGGAATTCCCAGCCCAACGGTGCTTTCTTAACCTGAAGAAACGCAGACAATCAAGGCACTAACACACACTACCATCTCAAGGGCATGTAAATGTTGGTCAGCATCTATTGAAGGGAATAAATCTCTGTCAAGATCTCCGAGGATCTAACCTGGTCCCAACATATCGATGCAGTTACAAAGAAGGCAAGACAGCGGCTATACTTTATTAGGAGTTTGAAGAGATTTGGTATGTCAACAAATACACTCAAAAACTTCTATAGATGTACTGTGAAGAGCATTCTGACAGGCTGCATCACTGTCTGGTATGGGGCAAGGCTACTGCAGAAGACTGAAAGAAGCTGCAAAGGGTTGTAAATTTAGTCAGCTTCATCTTGGGCACTAGCCTACAAAGTACTCAGGACATCTTCAAGGAGCGGTGTCTCAGAAAGCAGCATCCATTATTAAGGATCTCTAGCACCCAGGGCATGTCCCTTTCTCACTGTTACCATCGGGAAGGAGGTACAGAAGCCTGAAGGCACACACTTGGTGATTCAGGAACAGTTTCTTCCCCTCTGCCATCCAATTCCTCAATGAACATTGAACCCTTGGACGCTACCTCACTTTTTTTTTTAAAGATTTAGTATTTCTATTTTTTGCAGGATTTTTAATCTATTTAATATATGTATGCTGTATAAAGTATATTGATTAAGATTTATTATTATTATTTTTCTATATTATGTATTGCACTGAACTACTTCTACTAAGTTAACAAAATTCAGTCACATGCTAATAAACCTGATTCTGATTCTGAAACAGTCAACATTTCAGGCTGAGACTCTTCATCAGGTGCTAATGAAAAGCATTGGCCTGAAATGTCAACTGTTTAATTCCTTCCAAAGATGTCGCCTGACCTGCTGAGTTCCTCGAATATTTTGTGTGTGTTGCTCTGGATTTCCAACATCTGCAGAATCTCCTGTTTATAAATGTGGGTCAGGCCAGAGATGCCTAAATCCAAAAAGGAACGTAAAAAAGTATTCAGCAAAATTATATATTTAAGTTGTTAAAGTAAAAGATGATCACAACTGCCTTGACTTCCTTATTAAGTACAACTAAATCAAAAGTGATAATAACAATGTTATATTTTTTCAGGTTTTGCTTTATATTTGTGATCATATCTTCATTTTCTTTCACCCCACACATTTTGTGTATTACCCATTTCCATGTCCTTTTACAACTATTTTCACCACACCATGCCCCTGAAGATTATCACACAAACAGATGTAGCAACAATTTAAAAACCATGTGCAGCATTATTAAAATAAAATGAATGAAAGTGTAAAAGACATATGGTTGACACTTATAGCCACATGGTATTCTACTCTACTAAAACAAATTAAATTTTTCAGGTCAGCCTTTAGGAACGATTTTCTACTTTAAAAAAAACTTCTTTAACCTGAAAATTTCAAACTATGTTTATGTCTAAATTTTCTTTTGTTTTATCCAGATATAAGGCTAGATATGTGGCATTCAAATCTGGTGATCCTGCACTATAAAAGGCCAGGTATGATTTACGGAGGGCTATCTCAAGAGCAAAAGAACAATTCCAATTGAGGCTAGAGGCAGAATTGGAGACAATACTGCCTGCAAACCAAAACCTAACCATGAATGGTAGTGAAGATTCACTCCCAAATGAGCTCAACAACTTTTATGCATGCTTTGAAAGGAAGAATAAGAGCTACAGCTACGAGGATCCTAGTAGCATCTGATGATCCTGTGATCTCTGTCTCAGAGGCTGACGTCAGAACGTCTTTCAAGCGGGTGAACCCTTGCAAGGTAACAGGCCCTGATGGTGTACCTGGTAGGGCTATGAAAACCTGTGCCAACAAGCTGGCGGGTGCGTTCAAAAACATTTTCAATCTCTTTGTTTCAAGTTCCCACCTGCTTCAAGATTACAACAATCATGCCAGTGCCCACACAGAGCAGGGTGAGCTGCCTTAATGATTATCGTCTCTCAGTACTCACACTTAAGTGCTTTGAAAGATTGGTTATGTCTAGAAACAACTCCTGCCTAGGCGAGGATCTAGACCCACTGTAATTTGCCTATCGCACAATAGGTCTACACCAGATGTGACCTCATTGGCTCCTAATGTGGCCTTGGATCAGCTGTACAAAATAAATACTTACGTCGGGCTCCAGTTTATTGACTACAGCTCAGCATTTAACACAATCATTCCTATAGTTCTGATCAAAAAGCTCCAAATCCTGGGTCTCTGTACCTTGTTCTGCAGCTGGATCCTCAATCTTCCTGACCAGAAGATCACAGTCTGTGCAGATCAGAAATAACATCTCCACCTCGCTGATAATCAACACTGGCACACCTCAAGGATGTGCGCTTAGTCCACTGCTCTACTCTCTCTATACCAATGACTATGTGACTTGGCACAGCTCAAATGCCATCTATAAATTTGGTAACAACACAAGTATTGTTAGCAGAATTTCAGATGGTGATGTGAGGCATACAGGAGCGAGATAGATCAGCTAGTTGACTGGTGTCATAGCAACAACCTTGAACTCAAAGTCAAAGTCAATAAGACCAAAGAATTGATTGTAGACATCAGGAAGGGTATGACAAGGGAGCACACAACAGTCCTCATTGAGGGATCAGAAGTGGAAAGGGTGAGCAATTTCCTGCATGTCAACATCTGTGAAGATCTATCCTAGACCTGTACAGGATCAAAATATGCTGCAGAAAGTTGTAAGCTCAGCCAGCTCCATCATGGGCATTAGCCTCCGCAGAACATGTCCTCTTCTCATTGCTATATTAGGGAGGAGGTACAGGAGCCTGAAGGCACACGCTCAGTGTTTCAGGAATACCTTCTTCCCTTCAGCCATCAGATTTCTGATGGACATTGAACCTATGAACACTACCTCACGACTTCGTATTTTCTTCTCTTTTTGCACTACTTATTTAACGTAGCATTTAAATATATAAGTATTCAAAATAAAACTGTAATTTACAGTACTGTAATTTACAGTTTTAAGTATTGCAATGGACTGCTGCCGCATAACAAATTTCACAACATACGCCAGTAACATTAAACCTGATTCTGAAAATCTCAGTGCAATCTGTTGGAAGGAAATACTAGTTTTAGCACAGTTTCCAGTTACTATTTAAATCCTATAATTACACTTTCTGGTAACACATAGAAGAGGTCTCTTCTTGCAGTAACTTATATGTATCAAACACCAACAGATAGACCAAGAATTTAGAATCCTGAAATCTACTATTGGAATGAGATTGCCTAATTAAATGCAACTGTAAATTATGAAAAGCAACACACACAAATGCTGGAGTAACTCAGCAGGTCAGGCAGCATCTATGGAAAAGAGTAAACAGTCGATGTTTCAAGCAGAGACCCTTCCTCAGGACCGGAAAGGAATGGGGAAGATGCCAGAATAAAAAGGTGGGGAGAGAGGAAGGTGGATAGCTAGAAGGTGACAGGCAAGGCAAGGCCTGCAGAAAAGATTTAAAAAAACTGGAGAGGGAGGAATCCTAGAGGAGAGGAGTGTGGAACATAGAAGGTAGGGGGGTGTGCCCAGGGGGAGGTGATAGGCAGGTGAGAGGAGGCATGAGGGCAAAGCGGGGAAGAAGAGGAGAGGGGGATAGATTTTTCTTTTACCAGAAGGAGAAATCAAAATTCACACTACCAGGTTGCAGGCTACCCAGACAGAATATAAGGTGTTTCTCCTCCACTCTGAAAGTGGTCTCAGCACGGCATGGCCATCAACTAACATTTCGGAATGGGAATGGGAATCAGAATTAAAATATTTGGCCACCAGGAAGTTCCACTTTTGGCGGATGGAGCAGAGGTGTTCGACGATTTACGACTGGCCTTACCAGTGTTGAGGAGGCCACAGCAGGAGCACCGGACGCGATAGATGACCCTAGCAGATTCGCAGGGGATGTGTTATCTCATCTGGAAGAACTGGTTGGGGCTCTGAATGGAGGTGAGGGAGGAGGTGAATGGGCAGGTGTAGCACTTAGACCGCTTACAGGGATAAGTACTGAGAGGGAGATTAGTCAAGAGGGATGAATAAACAAGGGAATCACTGAAGGAACAATTCCTGCGAAAAGTGGGGAGGGGGGTGGTGGCAAGTAAAGATATGTTTAGTCATAGGAACCCTTTGGAGATGGCAGAAATTGCAGTGGATGGTGTGTTGGATGTGCAGGCTCATGGGATGGTTGGTAAGGCGGAGGGAAGAAGGGATGTGCACCATTTTCAGGAAATAGGGATGTGGGTGATGACAACATCAGTAGTGGTGGAAGGGAAATCCTACTCTTTGAAGAAGGAGGACATCTCTAATGCACTGCAAAAGTAAGCCACATTCTGGGAACAGATGTGACAGAGATGAAGGAACTGAAAAAAAAGGGAATAGCATTTTTATAATAGTGTGGGAAGAGGTATAGTCAAGATTACAGTGGGAATCAGGTTTATAAAAGATGTCAGTTGACAGTTTGTCTTCAGAGATGGAGACAGAAATACTGAGAAAGGGGAGGGAGGTGTCAGAAATAGACCAAGTGAACTTAAGGGCAGGGTGGAAGATGGAGCCAAAGCTGATGAAACTGACCAGCTCAGAATGGGTGCATGAAACAATGCCTATGCAGTCATCAATGTACTGGAGGAAGAGTTGGGAAGCATTAACCGGGGAAGGCTTGGAACATGGACTATTCTACATAGCCAGTGAAGAGGCAGGCTTTGCTAGGGCCCTTGCGGTTGCCCATGGCTACCCCTTGTCTAGAGAAAATGGGAGGAGCCGAACGAAATGTCGTTGAGGGTGATGACCAGTTCAGCCAGACGGAGGAGGGTGGTGGTGGAGGGGAATTAGTTGGTTCTTTTATTAAGAAAGAAGTGGAGAGCTTTAAGCAACACGCACAAAATGCTGGAGGAACTCAGCAGGCCGGGCAGCATCCATAGAAAAAAGTACAGCAGGTTTCAGCCTGAAACGTCAACTGTATTATTTTCTATGGTTGCTGCCTGGCCTGCAGAGTTCCTCCTGCATTTTGTGTGTGTTACTTGGATTTCCAGCATCTGCAGATTTTCTCTTGTTCAGGAGAGCTTTAAGGCCTTCTTGATGGTGGAAGAGAAGTGCATAGACACTGGACATCCATAGTGAAAATGACAGAGTCAGGGCCAGGGAATTGAAAATTACTGAGGAGATGGAGAACATGAGAATAACATGTCGTTGTTATAGGAGGGAAGGGACTGAACCCAGGGGGATAGAATGGAGTTGAGGTACGAGGACACAAGTTCAGTGGGGCAGGAGCAGGCAAAGACAATAAGCTTACCTGGACAGTCAGGTCTGTGGTTCTGAGTAAGAGGTAGAAACGAGCAGTTCAGGGTAAGGGAACTGTGAGTTTGGTGGCAGTGGATGAGGTCACCGATGGTGTTGGAGATAGCTTTCTGATTGTCCGATGAGGTCTTCTTCAAGGTGTAGGTATAAGGGGGTATCTGAGAGTTGCCGCCTGGCCTCAGTAAGGTAGTCAATCTGCCATACCACAGCAGAGCCCCCTTTTTCTGCGAGTTTTATGGTAAGGTTGGGACTGGTGTGGAGAGAGTAGAGGGTGCTGCGTTCGGAGGGGATAAGGTTTGAAGAGGAGTGAGGAATGCTTAAGTTCAGCTGGTTAACGTTTTGTTGGCAATTATGAGATGAAAAGATCTGGAGCAGGCAGAGAACCACAGCTGGGTGGCCAAGAAGAGGAGGAGGGTTGGGTACGGGAGAAGGGTCAACAGTATGGGTGTGGAATTCTTGCCAAAGGGATGGGCTTGGAGACAGAGGCGATGGAAGAAGAGCTCGGCCTTGTGGGAGATGCAGAACTCACTGAGGTGTGGATGAAGGGGGAGAAGGGTAAGGTCCTTGCTGAGGACAGAACATTTTGCCTCGGAGAGGGGAAGGTCAGAGGGAATGTTAATGACGCAGCAAAGATTAGAGGTGTGATGGGGGGGTGGGATGGAAAAGAGAGTAAATTATGATTGTACCTCTGCATCATTTCAAATCTGGAATAAAAAAATGCTTTTAATTCATTTCTGGCTCATACTCAGGAGAAAACAATTTTCACTCCACCAGATCCAAACAATTAACAGGCCATTGTAGCAAGAGGTCACAAAGTTGGTAAGGAACAGTTTAAGGATCTTGCCTTGGGGTTTTAATTCAATGTTAAATTAATAAACATTTATTTTAAAGAACATTCCCAGAATAGGATGAAGAATTACAATGTTCTTCTGTAAATATTTTGTTAAAGATTTTTTTTGTAGTCACTTAAGCCAGTAAATTACACATACTTTGTTGATAATTACTACCAAAAATATTTCTCTCAATTTATTTTACCCTGGAACAAAAAAACTTAGTGCAGTTCTATTATAAGGAAATATAGCAAATACAACTGCCTACTCCTACAAATTCCACAGAGAATCCTGGAGCTAACTCCATCTCATCTTTCACACCTTCCATCATATTTCACACATGGATGTATGTACTTTCTGTACAAACATTAAATGCTACTTAGAATGTAAACCTTCTGGACAGGAAGTTTACTTTTGTCCTCCGACATGTGTGACAAAAAGTGAAAAATGCAATGTCCACATGCTCTAATGGGAAAACCTTGTAGCTTTTCAACCTCGTAAAGCCAATCACATCGTTCAGCAGTTTTCAAAACTGAAATGCAATATATATTTAAGCTGGAATGAAAATGAATAAAAATTAGATTTAAAAATTATATTTATCTATTGAAGTCTTTGGCAGTTGTTTTTTTTTAAAAGTTGGATCAATCAGAACATTCTTATTTGGACTTTACTTTCCCTAACAGTTGAAACTTTCAATCATATCACTGGATTTAGTATATGTAAAATTTCCCAGCACATAATTTATACATTGAGTTCAGCTGCATCTAGAATATCCTAACATATCTTAAGCACAAGTACTGAAGGTGTGTCCTTCACTGTTAGAATCCAACTTATTCCCTCGGGAGGTTTTGAAACAAAACTGAAGGTTGAATTTACCTACTGTATATTAAGAATTTTTCTATTATAAAATACTCAGTCAGATTAATCCACCAAGACAGTGATAATTTTGCAGCTTCCTTGGCTATCAATCAACTATTAAAGGCACTTCCTTCTCTCTTCACTAGTTTATCTTAAAATCTATTGTGAATTATCATGTTTCTCCATTTTCAAAAGCTAGCCAGCTTTAAGTACTGAACATTGTCTTTATGTTTTTATTTAGTACAGCACAAGCTGGCAAACTCACTAACAGTGTATTAAATTGTACTGAGCCACCAGCTGAATGCTGAGAATGGGGTAAAGTGGTTGCAGATGGATTGAAGAAGAAAGCAGATAAGTGGTTTCCTCCCACTGTCCAAAGATGAACTGGATAGGTTCACTGGTCATTTTAAAATGTCCTGTGATTAGAAACATAGAAAATAGGTTCAGGAGTAGGCCATTCAGCCCTTCGAGCCTGCACCGCCATTCAGTATGATCATGGCTGATCATCCAACTCAGGACCCTGTACCTGCCTTCTCTCCATACCCCCTGATCCCTTTAGCCACAAGGGCCATATCTAACTCCCTCTTAAATATAGCCAATGAACTGGCCTCAACTGTTTCCTGTGGCAGAGAATTCCACAGATTCACCACTCTCTGTGTGAAGAAGTTTTTCCTAATCTCTGTCCTAAAAGGCTTCCCCTTTATCATCAAACTGTGACCCCTTGTTCTGGACTTCCCCAACATCGGGAACAATCCTCCTGCATCTAGCCTGTCCAATCCCTTTAGGATTTTATACGTTTCAATAAGAACTCCCCTCAATCCTCTAAATTCCAGCGAGTATAAGCCTAGTCGATCCAGTCTTTCATCATATGAAAGTCCTGCCATCCCAGAAATCAATGTGGTGAACCTCCTTTGTACTGCCTCTATGGCAAGAATGTCTTTCCTCAGATTAGGGGACCAAAACTGCACACAATACTCCAGGTGTGGTCTCACCAAGGCCTTATACAACTGCAGTAGTACCTCCCTGCTCCTGTACTTGAATCCTCTTGCTATGAATGCCAGCATACCATTCGCCTTTTTCACCGCCTGCTGTACCTGCATGCCTACTTTCAATGACTGGTGTATAATGACACCCAGGTCTCGTTGCACCTCCCCTTTTCCTAATCGGCCACCATTCAGATAATAATCTGTTTTCCTATTCTTACCACCAAAGTGGACAACCTCACATTACGTTACGGTTAATCGGGGCTGGGATGGTGTTGTTTGAAGGACCAGAAAGGCCTACACCATGCTATAGCACTAGATAAGCACTGAGAAACTGCCTCAATATAGTTGAGAACCTGACGTCTAAGTATTTGAGCACGAGGAATTGTAAACAAGGGTGACATTCAGGAGAAAAGAGTTCATGTTGTCTAGAATATGAATTTAAAATATTTAAACTTGGGAAATGCTTGAATTGTCTTCAGGAGGATTGATTTGAGTAGTTCTTGTCTTCCTTCTGACCTTGCCTTATCTTGTTTATCTAGCTTTTCTATGTAGCAATATATGTACTAAATAAAAACAAAGAATTCTTTGAATTCTTTTCATCAGTATTCTAAATCAGCCTCCTGCAGAAATATGAACAAGGAATTCATTGTTTCCCGCACATGAGAATTCCTGTTGTAGTCTTCAGCTTACTCAGATGGGAGGGGGAACAGCATAGGTCATGGTCCATGTAGGTACCAATGACATGGGTAGGGAGTTCAGGGAGTTAAATGCTAATTTAAAGCACAGGACTTCCAGGGTTATGATCTCAGGATTACTACCCATGCCACGTACTAGTGAGGCCAGAACTAGTAAGATTATACAGCTTAACATGTGGCTAAGGAGGTGGTGTACGAAGAAAGGCATAAAATTTTTGGATCATTGGGCTCTGTTTCAGGAAAGTTGGGATCTGTACAGAAGGGGAGGTTTGTACCTGAACTAGAGGGGGACTAATATTCTAGCTAGAAGGTTTGCTAATGCTGCATGGTGGGGTTTAAACTAGAGTTGCAAGGGGATAGGAACCAAAGTGCCAGAACAGTTAATGGAGAGGTTGTGGAGACAGATATTGGTAAGACTTCAGACAAAGTTAGGAATCAAAAGATTGAGGATGGTGTGACTAGTGTCCTGAGCTGAGTATATTTTAATGCAAGAAGTATCATAGGAAAGGCGGTTGAGCTCAAGGCATGGATCAACACCTGGAATTATGATATTGCAGTCATTAGTGAGACTTGGTTGCAGGAGGGGCAGGACTGACAGCTCAATATTCTGGGGTTCCATTGTTTTAGACATCACAGAGTGGGAGGGATTAAAGGAGGAGGGGTGGCATTACCTGTCAGGAAAATGTCACGACAGCGCTCTGTCAGGACGGACTGACCACCCAACAGTCCTAGGGATTTAGAGGAAGAAATTTGTAATGAGATCACAGACTGTTACAACAAATACAAAGTTATTATAGTAGGTGATGTTAACTTTCCACGTATTTACTGGGAATCCCATACTGTAAAAGGACTAGGTGGGATAGAGTTTGTCAAATGTGTTCAGAGAAGTTTCCTTCATCAGTACATAGAAGTCACAACAACAGAGCGTGCAATACTGGATCTCCTAAAAGGGAATAAGACAGGTTAGGTGACAGAAGCTTGTGTAGGGGAACACTTTGCAACTAGTGACCACAAGGCCATTAATTTCAAAGTAAATATGAAAAATAATAGGTCTGGTTCCACAGGTTGAAATCTTAAATTGGAGTAAGGCCAACTTTGATGGTATCAAAAGTGATCTGGGAAGTGTGGATTGGGACAGGCTGTTCTCAGTCAAAGATGTACTTGGTAAGTGGAATGCCTTCAAAGGTGAAGTTTTGAAAGTACAAAGCTTATACATGTCTGTCAGAATAACAGGTAAAAATAACAAGTGTAGGGTGCCTTGGTTTTCAAGGGATATTAAGGCCCTGGTTAAGAGAAAAAAGGAAATGCATGGTCGGTATAGGCAGGTAGGCACAAATGAGGTGCTTGTTGTCTATAAGAAATACAAGACAACACTGGAAAAAATCAGCTAAAAGAAGGCATAAAGTTGCTCCAGCAGACAACATGAGGGAGAATCCTAAGGGATCAAAAGGATTGCAAGGGACAAGATTTGTCCTCTAGAAGATCAGAATGGTAATCCATGTATGAAGTCAAAACAGATGGGAGAGATCTTAATTTTTTTTGCATCTGTTTTACTCAGGAGATGGAAACAGAGTCTATGGAAGAGAGGCAAAGCAGCATCAACTTCATGGACCCTGTACAGGAAAGGTACCCAAAAGCTGGAGACGAGCCAATGTTGTTCCACTGCTTAATAAAGGCTCAAAACATAAACCAGGAAATTATAGGTCAGTGAGACAGTTGTGGAAAAGTTATCAGAAGGTATTCTAAGGGGCCAGAAATACAAATATTTGGATAGATATGGACTGACTAAGGATAGTCAGCACGGCTTTGTGCATGATAAGTCATGTCTAATCAAGCTTAGAGTTCTTTGAAGAAGTTACCAGGAAAGTATATGAAGACAAGGCAGTGAATGTTGTCTACATGGACTACATGAAGTGTGGGAGAACAAAGCGATTTGGGAATACAGGTCCATAATTCATTGAAGGTGGCATCACAGGTAGCCAGGGTTGTAAAGAAAACATTGGGCATATTGGCTTTCACAGATCAATGCACTGATATAGGAGATGAGATGTTATATTGAAGTTGTACAAGACACTGGTGAGGCTAATTTGGAGTATTGTGAGCAGTTTTGATCACCTACCTACATGAAAGATGTAAACAAGGTTGAAAGAGTACAGAGAAAATTTACAAGGATGTTGCTGGGTCTGGAAGACCTGAATTATAAGGAAAGACTGAACAGGTTAGGACTGAGAATGTGGAATGAGCTGGAGCACAAGTGGTGCATACGTGCTCGATTTCAATGTGAAGAGAAATTTGGATAAGTACATGGATGGCAGAGGTATGCAGGACTATGGTCCTGGTGCAGGTCAATGGAAGTAGGCAATTTAAATGCTTTCAGCATGGACTAGATGGGCCGAAGGACCTGCTTCAATGCTATACTTCTCTATGACTCTGACAGAATTTCAAACAACCCCAAAGTCTCGGCAGCAGGCACTGAGGTACAGACAGGCAGAATGTGGAAGGCCAAGGAAGCAGTGGAGATGACCAAGTCACATCTGAGGCATAGGATTACAGTAGGGACAATGGCATCTGGTGAGGTGGGGCTGAACAGCTTCTGTTCCATCTGCTCTGACAAGGACCAGGGCAGAGACAGACCCAAAAGGAAGAGGTGTGAGCAGCTGTCGAGGAAGTGCGTACCACCAGGATGGCAGGAACAGGGTGGCAGGGAACTTAGACAAGGTTGGAAGGTGTGCTGAAGCTAAAGATCTCCTGGTCCAAGATCTGGCAGGTAGAACCCCAGTGCATCAAGTTCATGACTGGGGCAAGAGTGAAGCACCATAATGTCTTCTCTGCCATGGCAGAGGGACCTTTCAACACATCCTCAAAAGCTGCCCAAAAGTCCTGGGAGAAGGCCACTACCAGTGGCACCATGACCAGGTGGCAGAAAATATCTCCTCAGCCATTAACAACAGTAAGCACCTCCACCAACCTAGAAAGTTCATAGCTTTTGTCAAAGCTGGAGACCAACCACAGCCTTAGCCCAGATCACCAACAGGCTTGCTTGCCACAGTATCTGACTGGCAACTAAAAGCTGATCTTGGGAAACAATTAAAGTTCCCTGGCATAACAGCATCATCATCACTGAGGCCTGCCATGGTCATTGTCCGAAACCTCAAAGCAGATCCACTGTCATGGTAGAACTGACAGTGTCTTGGGAAGATCAGATTGAGGAAGTCTTTAAACCTACGAAAACTAAATACCAAGAGTTGGTAGAGCAGTGCCAGAGACAGGGATAGAGCGCATAACATGAGCCTTTAGAGGTGGAGTGTAGTTTTGCTGGTTAGTTGCTCTGCAGGACCTACTCTCTCCTTGGCATTAAGGGGGCTGCAAAGAAAAGAGTCATCAGGACAGTCACAGAGGCCACCATGACATATCTCAACATCATAGTTCGGGAATTCAGTGAAGTGTTATATGAAAGTTTAATGCAAATCCCCACAGATGAAGAGGAGGTACTCAATGATCCTCAGGCCTAAACTCCAGGACTGATGGGGATTTACTCTATCTAAAAAGGCAAATTTTTTAATCTTCATTGGTAATTGAACCACCAAGTTAATTTTCATCTTCAGTAGATCATATTTCACCTTCACCACTGGTAATCCACCCACCCACCACCCACCTTCACCACTAGTTTACCACCCACCCATTGATTCTACATACTTGTGAAATGCATGTGATCTACTCCAAAACAGCAGGAAGGCCGCTCTGCCAGATATGCTCTTAAAAAAAAAGTTAAAAGGAAAAAAAGTGTTTTAAAATTTAGCGAGAACAACTTTGTGGGTAAGTCATGACACTTTTGCTAATTAGCTTTTAAATACTATTACTCAGCCATTAAGAGCAGCACTATTTCGGTTCATCTATCCAATTACATCATGATTGATCTGACCTCAATGCAGATATATGCATGTTTAGCTTTAATCTCTAACCACTTTATCCAACTAGAAAAAAATTACACATCTCAAGCTTGGAAGTTTCAGTTGAACCCAGCATCTGAAAATTCCTCATTTTTCTAATGGTGGGTTAGGTTGGGGCAGACTGGGGAAAAAAGAACTTGATAATTTCTAACAAATACAAGAAAAAATCTGCAGATGCTGGAAATCCAAGCAACATACACAAAAAGTTGGAGGAATTCAGCAAGCTAGGTAGCATCTGTAAAAAAAAGTACAGTTGATGTTTCTGCAGGACTGGAGAAAAAAAGATGAGGAGTAGATTCTATTCCTCATCCTTTTTCTCCAGTCCTGCCGAACAGTCTCAGCCCAAAATGTTGAATGTACTTTTTTTTTTTATAGATGCTACCTGGCCTGCTGAGTTCCTCCAGCATTTTGTGCGTGTTCCTTGATCATTTCTATCATCCTTTACCAATAACATCATCTGATGTCACTTCTTGAAATGGCTTTAATTTAATGATGCCCTCTTTTTAAAAATCACAGCAAAGAAGGGAAAGGAAATACGAACAGATACAAAAAAAATTGGATATGAAACAGAATGAAAGGAAGTCAAAGACAAGTGCGGACCTCCAACTTGGGAAGAATTAAGAAAGTGGAAGCAATAAATATAACTAAAGGACGTGAACTTTTCAGTAATAGGTCAAATACTGTAAAAGCTGACAACCCTGAAAACAAAATGCCTCTTACCTTTTCCATAGAAGTATTTGCGATAATAATATGCTCCAAGATCAATATGCTCAATGATGTATCTCTTCACTTTCTCTCGATGGATTGCTTGGTTTTCTCTTGGTACCTCTAGAACAGACACTCCTGCATTAGTGCAATGTGAGCTGAGTGAAGATTCAAAGGAGCAACTTTCACTGCAAGTAAATGAACAGGAGTTGGCCCTGGAAAGTGCAATGCGTCTCTCCCCTTCCCCTCCAATCTCATTCCTGAAGTAAGGGCAAGCCAAAGCCAAGTTATTGCTTTTGCCATCTCCTTCGTCAGAATCCAGGCTGTCCTTTGAATTCAGCTCCTCCTTGCTGCCTGTAGGTGACTCACAATTAGTGGAGTAACCTCCCGGGACCGGATGCTGTGAAGCAGCAGAAGCCCCAGTGGTCGTATTTTTTCTTTGCCCCACGTTAGCCCTGTTTGCCATTGCTTCATTCACATTAAACAAGATGCTCTGGACATCATAGTGTGCAAAGCACTTATGACACATCCACAATTGACTGTTTTTCTCCAATCTGTTTTCTTCTTGCTCAAAAGAGAACTTTAATGAATCATGTTCACTTTTCGCAGTTCTCAATTTTCGAAAAAGAGATGTCTCCATTGTTTCAGGTTTCAACCTACGTTTGAACGACTTATCCTTGTCCTTACAAAAGAAAAGTGGGCTATCAATATAATCAAATCCAGAAATTCTGACAAATTCAGCTCGAGAAATACGAGCTGCTGCCTGCAGGCTCGGCGAAACTCCAGAGTCTGAGCACAACAGGTCACTAAACCCAAGTGGGCCAGGGCTCCTTGGTTCTACAGTCTCATTTCTGTATCCTCTAAGCATGGCAAAAAAACTGTCACCGGTGATACCTTGGCGGTCAATTGAAGAAGTGCTTCCATACTCACGATGAAGAGCAGCACCTGTGTTAGGATTTACTGCATTCTGATCAAGAATGTCTTCAGAATCTATGTCACTAATCGTAACATCACTGTTGCTTCTCTGTCTTATTGGGTGAAGTCCCCTTTGTGGGGACCGAGTGAAGAGGTCTCCAAAAATATATCCAGTGTCTGCAAATTCCAAGTCCTCAGTAATATCTGTGGTTTCTTCAGCTAGACCTTCAATAGTTTGATCATTCTGTCCATTCTGACTGGCTCGCATCATGGTTACGGTATCATAACTGGCCAATGATCTACTATCCCACGACATCAGATTACTATTTGTTCCCTCCTTCGAAAATTCTTTCTTTGGAGGCCACTCAGAGATCCTTGCCCTAACACCCATCTTCGGTACAGCAGGTGTTCCATTAACCTGGCTACTGCTGTCTGACTTGCAGGGTGTACCAGAAGGAATGGGAGGTCCCATGTTACCATTAAAGACTTTGTATTTCCTAGCAAATAAATCATCGGACTGCATACTTCTAACAGATTCCACCGAGAATCCTGGAGCACCACTGGAACAAAGCTGTTCTTCGTGTGCTAGCTTTTTGTCATTCATATCCATCCAGAAACCAAGCAACCATGGCACTAGTCTACTTCACCATACAGTCAATGTTGTGAAGTGCTAACAATGTATAAACACTGGGAGGAATGCCCACAAGAAAATGAATCTCAGGGTTGTATTTTGTGACACATATGTACTTAGATAAAAAATTTAATTTGTAATTTGAAGAGAGCTATATTGTTGCAGAATTTGAACATTCAGGTGTACCATCTTCACCACTGAATTATTCTAACAGCACCTGGATTAAATCAAGGAAAATTGCAGTCAGAGTTGTGCATCCTGTATCCTATTTGCATCAGTGTTCAGTTTGTCAAATTGCAAATAACTCAATAGCATCAAAACGTGCAGTGAGGCAGCGACTCAATGCAGAGATGGGCTACACCAGTGTTTCAGAAGTGGATTTTGATTAAGAATCTGCAAAACAAACACAGATAAAATTATCATTAGTAATTGCATGGGAAATTAAAAAAAACACAATTTAAGCCAAAATATGCAACTACTGATTTACAGAAAACTGGAAATTGAATCTGAGTTTCCAGGCTGCAATTCACTATTAGTAATATTTTAAAACTCTTCATAATTAACGATATTTAAGCTATACACAAGCCTTGATAAGAGTTGGCATTATTATTGAAAACTATTGGTAGAATTTGAGAAAAAAACCACCAAGGCTGAAAGGAAAACTATGAACACAGAGAAAAAACATCAGCATAATTTGACATTTTCTTCTTTGGTACTATTTTCTTTACCACTGATTCAAAATGTTTCCACAGGAGTGTTTAGGATAACAATCGAAGACAGTCTGAGGACACACATGAGCAGCACACACAAAAAGCTGGAGGAACTCAGGCAGCATCTATGTAGATAAATAAACAACTGATGTTTTGGGCATCTGCAGAATCTCTTGTGTCTCAGGGCATTCATGCTGGCCTAGCAATGCCAAATATCCTGAAAGATCCTCAATCATATTCATTCTAACTTTATGCTGACACCAGCTCACTCTTTTATAGGAAATATGTGACTAAGCTGTAAAGAGTACAGAAAAGATTTACAAGGATGTTGTCAGGACTAGAGGGCCTGAGCTACAGGGATAGGTTGGCCAAGTCAGATCCTTGGAATGCAGGAGAATAAGGGTGACCTTATAAAAAATATTTAAAATTATGAGAGGCATAGTTAATGTGGATGATAACAGTCCGTTCCTCAAGGTAGGGGAGTCCAAAACTAGGAGAGAGCAATTTAGGGTAAGAGGGGAAAATTTTTAAAAAGCACCGGAGGGAAAATTTTTCATGCAGAGGTAGGCAAGTATATGGAATAAGCTGCAGAGGAAGTGATAAAGACAGGTACATTAGTATAATTTAAGAAGCACTCAAATAGGGAAATGGAAGAGTAGGGCCTGGAGTTATATGGGCTCAATGCAGGAAATTAGGAGAAGCTGGCTGGGTAATCTACATCTATGGGATCGATTACTCCAAAGATTCACCAAAAATTCATCCTCCTGTCAGTACAAAATGGCTTACCCCATCTTTGGCTCAGCTTGATAAGCACTATAATAATTTTGGTGACTCCAAGCAGATTATATTGTCAAATATAACACAACATAATTATTATTTGGTAACAAGCTGACTAGATTCATATATTCCAGAATCTGAATCTTCATTTATGCAAGAAGAATCTACAGTATCTGGTTATGTACAGTTAAAATGCATTGAGTATCACTTGACTGGTTCTCTGAGTGACTTGGAATGCCAGAAGAATCATATGGTACTACAGCACAGCAACAAGCCCTTTGGCCCATCTAGTCAATGCTGAACAGTTATCCTGTATAGTCTCATTGATCTCCACCTTGACCATAACCCTACACACCCATCCTATCCATCCACTTAACCCAATCTTCACTTAAATATTGCAATCAACCCCACATCCACTTCCACTGGCAGCTTGTTCCACATGTGCACCACCCTGAGTTGTTCCCCTCAACTATTTCACCTTTCATCCTTAACCTATGACCTTTAGTTCTTGTCTCACTGAACCTTAGTGGAACAAGCCTGCTTGCATTAACTCAATCTATATCCTTCATAATTTTATATACCTCCATCAAATCTCCTCTCATTCTCCTATTCTCCAGGGAATAAAGTCCTAACCTATATGGCCTTTACCTATAACTCAGGTCCTCAAGTCCCAGCAACATCCTTGTAAATTTTCTCTGTACTCTTTCAATCTTATTTACATCTTTCCCGAAACATTTGGCCTCAGACGTTGACCGTTTATTCATTTCCGTAGATACTGCCTGATCAGCTGAGCTCCTCTAGCATTTTCTACATGTTTCAACACATCAGGTTGCTTTTCAATTAACAAATATTGCCAAGAACAAATATTTACCTCTCTTTCAGAAGATTAAAATTTAGCAAAAAAAAATTCCAAATTACTTTGTGTTTTTTTAAGTAAGAAAATTCACACAGGGCACAATAATTCAAGCAAACTGGGTCAAATCAAGTCGTGTAGCTTATTAACTCCAGCCGCACATACTGTATTTTAGTCCCAAATGTCCTCCTTACAAAGCATATTATTTAGTTCTCTTAATTATCTAAATATTTTTCAGCCACTTTAGTAACTGCAATAACAAATATCATCAGGTGTACACACCAAACCAGATGATCAACACAATTCAAGGTAACAGTGCACTACATTTTGATTTGAGGTTTTTTTCACTCTGCCTTCAACACTCTACAACCAATTTTAAAGGTAGACATAGTTATGGCCATTAAAAGCAGCTCCATTTTAAAACCAACATTCTGAAGAGTAACAGAAACACATAAAAATGGTAAAAGTTTAGCAGCACATATTCTTTAAGTCTTGTTTCTTATGAAGCATCAGTCAAATTAAACAATTAGCTCAGTAATTTTGGTGTCATCTTTGATCCTAAGATAAGCCTTAGGCCATTTATCTGTCTCAACGTTAAAACTACTCCCAGATGCAGGTGATTCTGCCCTGCTTCAGTTTATGATTTTATTATGAATCTTTGGCAAACCACCCCACCCTAATTACACCATTTAAAACATCAGGTATTTCAATATCTGCTGCTTGTATACTTCAACGTGTATTGGTGTTAATTTAAAATTATCGTGTCCATTTTCAAATCGTTTTATGTCTTGCCTCACCCCTATATTCTCCAGCATTCCGATAGGCCTGTGCTTCTAATTTAAACCACATCATATAACACTGGACAACAGATTTTTTTCAGAAGTGTTGCTTCCTCAGAATTTTTTTTGTTTGTGATAGACTGCTTGAAGATGAACACAAATTTCAGACTACTTGTATCACGTTGGAATTTGGAGAAACAACAAATTAACTTTTTTTGAATATAATATGTTTAATTGCATAAAGGTACTGATGCAATAGTTCAACTAAGTTAAAAATATTTTGTTAATGATTTTCATTTGTACTCAGTGTCTGAGGCTTCTCGCTTAAGTGTCCAACAATAATTTGCCAGTATTGATGGATTGCAGTTGCCCTGGTATCTTTTCTCCATGACCACAATGATCTTTCACCATGCTCGTCACTAACAGCACCAAGATTTGCAGGGAAGAAGTCTAAATGGGAATGCAGAAAATGAATCTTTGGTGACATGTTGCATTTCATGGTTTTATATGCTTGAAGTATGCTTTCAACCAGCTGCATGTAGTCTGATGCTCTGTAGATGCCGAGAAAAATTTCGACAACTTTCTTGAATGCCTTCCATGTGATTTTCTCCGGTCCCACTAGAAATTCTTCAAATTGCCTGCCATTGATGACCTGTTTGATTTGTGGACCAACAAAAATTCTTTCCTTAATCTTGGCATCAGTTATTCTGGGAAGCATCTGTCTCAAATATCAAAATCTTTCATAGAAATTTTTGTGCCTGGTGATAGCAAATTCCACCCTTATAGTCCTGAACCCAATAACTATTTACTAAAACCTGTCCTGACATGCAGCAACCGTGTCGCCTAAGTATGCCTGGACAAGATAGGAAACCTTCCAGCTTACATTGTTGGCAACATTTTAATTGACTTGAATTATGAATGGAAATAATAAACATAAGTGATTTCAAAAAATGGTGCGTGATAGGGAAATTTCATGGTCAGTAGCCCAAAATTCATAAGATACACCTAAAGGTATTCAGGAAGCAAAATCTGTAAATGGGAATGGGATGTGGAATAAAAATGTGTGGCCACTGGGAGATCCTGCTTTCTCTGGCGGACAGAGCGTAGATGTTCAGCAAAGCGGTCTCCCAGTCCGCGTCAGGTCTATCCACGGACCACATCCCATTCCCATTCTGACATGTCTATCCACGGTCCACATCCCATTCTGACATGTCTATCCACGGCCTCCTCTACTGTAAAGATGAAGCCACACTCAGGTTGGAGGAACAACACCTTATATTCCGTCTGGGTAGCCTCCAACCTGGTGGCATGAACATCGACTTCTCTAACTTCTGCTAAGGCCCCATCTCCCCCTTGTACCCCATCTGTTACTTATTTTTATGCACACATTCTTTCTCTCACTCTCCTTTTTCTCCCTCTGTCCCTCTGAATATACCTCTTGCCCATCCTCTGGGTCCCCCCCCCTTGTCTTTCTTCCCGGACTTCCTGTCCCATGATCCTCTTGTATCCCCTTTTGCCTATCACATGTCCAGCTCTTGGCTCTATCCCTCCCCCTCCTGTCTTCTCCTATCATTTTGGATCTCCCCCTCCCCCTCCAACTTTCAAATCCCTTACTCACTCTTCCTTCAGTTAGTCCTGACGAAGGGTCTCGGCCTGAAACGTCGACTGCACCTCTTCCTACAGATGCTGCCTGGTCTGCTGCGTTCACCAGCAAGTTTGATGTGTGTTGCTTGGATAAGAAGCTGCTGTATTGAATAAGTCCCAGTTTTCACATACCAAATTGGTCTAGCCAGCTCTAACTGAACTGTGTCAGATCCGAGAAAACAGGAAAATACAGATATAAACAAAGCAATTTCAGGTGATACAATATACATCAGATCAGGTGAAGCCAGTAACATCTTTAATGTTGTCCACAGGGCATTGTACAGAGAGAAAATTAACAATGCATTTATGACTCTTAAGAAGTAAACTGACTTAGCCACATATTCCAAAATGAGTTTTCTTGTCAAATGGCAGACCACTACATACTTACTAAATTTCTATGACCTCAACTATTATTGGAATCACAATCAGAATCAGGTTTATTATCACCGGCATGTGTTCTGAAATATGTAATTTATCAGCAGTTCAATGCAATGCATAATATTGAATAAAAAATAACTAAATACAGAACTGTATATGTATATTGGAAGATTTAAAATCGTGCAAAAATGTAAAAAGTAAATATTTTTAAAATGAGGTAGTGTTCAAGGATTCAATGTCCATTTAGGACCGGATGGTAGAGGGGAAGAAGCTGTTCCTGAATCGCTGAGTGTGTGCCTTCAGACTTCTGTACCTCCTACCTGATGTAACAGTGAGAAAAGGGCATGCCCTGGGTTCTGGAGGTCCTTAATAGTGGACGCTACCTTTCTGAGACACCACTCTTTGAAGATGTCCTGAGTACTTTGAAAGCTAGTACCCAAGATGGAGCCAACTAAATTTACAACCCTCCGCAGCTTTTTTCGGTCCTGTGCAGTAGCCCTGCCCCATACCAGACAGTGATGCAGCCTGTCAGAATGCTCTTCACAGTACATCTATAGAAGTTTTTGAGTAGATCTGTTGACATACCAAATCTCTTCAAACTCCTAATGAAGTATAGTTACTGTCTTGCCTTCCTTATAACTGCATTGATAGGTTGGGACAAGGTTAGATCCTCAGAGATCTTGACACCCAGGAACTTGAAGCTGCTCACTCTCTCCACTTCTCATCCCTCTATGAGGATTGGTGTGTGTTTCATCGTCTTACCCTTCCTGAAGTCCACAATCAGCCCTTTCATCTTACTGATATTGAACGCCAGGTTGTTGCTGTGACACCACTCCGTATCTCGCTCCTGTACGCCCTCTCATCACCATCTGAGATTCTACCAACAATGGTTGTATCCTCAGCAAATTTATAGATGGTATTTGAGCCATGCCTAGCCACACAGTCATGTGTATACAGAAAGTAGAGCAGTGGGCTAAGCCCACACCCCTGAGGTGCACTAGTGTTGATCATCAGTGAGGAGGAGATGTTATCACCAATTTGCGCAGATTGCGGTCTTCCAGTTAGGAAGTCGAGGATCCAATTGCAGAGGGAGTTACAGAGGCTCAGGTTCTGCAACTTCTCAATCAGGATTGTGGGAATGATGGTGTTAAATGCTGAGCTATAGTCAATGAACAGCATCCTGACAGAGGTGTTTGTGTTGTCCAGATGGTCCAAGGCCGTGTGAAGAGCCATTGAGATTGCATCTGCCGCTGATCTATTGTGGCGATAGGCAAATTGCAATGGGTCCAGGTCCTTGCTGAGGCAGGAGTTCAGTCTAGTCATGACCAACCTCTCAAAGCATTTCATCACTGTAGATGAGTGCTACCAGGTGATAGTCATTAAGGCAGCTCACATTATTCTTGACAAAAAGAAAACTACCTTTTTTCAACAGTGAAAATGCAGGTGCAATATTTTATTAAGCTAGAATACAGTGCATTTTGATTGCATATGCCTGGCAGAAAATATAAAACAAACCACATCTCACATTAGTATTGTGTCATTTAACACCATTTTCAAACATTGTCATCTTGTAATTTGAAACAAACCAGCTTGCACTGTGGGGTTCTTATTTTCTCAGCAAACATCCAATCTGCTGTTTTATAGAACTGTTATACTTCAAATGTCAAGTTGCTATGAAATTTACAATTGTGATAAGGTTTCTCCAATGCTGTTAAACACCATTCTGTTTCTTCTGTCTTAAAATACAAAAAGGGGAATTTGCCAATTTTTTAAAAATTACATGCACAGTTAAGTAAAAGTAGAGTTGTGGGGTGGAAAGCAATTTCTATAAATGGTAAGATAAGCAGCAAGTTTACAACAGGGAACTGGGTCTGTTGCGCCACTAGTAGTGTCAGTATGCATGTATTTATGTATGTATTTATTTTTACTTTTCTTTACATTTGCAAAGTGCATCGTCTTTTGCACATTGGCTGTTTGTCAGTTTTTGTGTGCAGTTTTTCATTGATTCTGTTGTATATCTTTATATTGTATGTAGTCTCATTGTAGTATACCGTGACATATAGGTTCTTTGATAATATATTTACTTTGAACTGGCCTTACTGCACTGTTTACGCCCTACTCAGTACTGCAAATGGAGTTTGTGTGTTTGGTGATTTAGAGTCATAGGGAAGTACAGCACAGAAACAGGCACTTCAGCCCATCTAGTCTATGCCAAAACCATTTAAACTGTCTCCTCCCATCAACCTGCATCAGGACAATAGACCTCCATATCCCTACAATTCATGTACCTATCCAAATTTCTCTTAAACATTGAAACTAAGCTCGCATGGACTACATATCTTGGTGGCGCATTCCATACTTTCACAACCACCCGAGTGAAGTTTCCCTTTATGTTCCCCTTAAGCTTCTCACCTTTCACCCTTAAGCCATGACCTTTGGTTGTAATCCCACCCAACCTCAGTGGAAAAGGCCTGCTTGCATTTACCCGATCTATACCCCTCATAATTTTGTATACCTCTATCAAATCTCCTCTCAATCTTCTATGCTCTAAAGAATACAGTCCTAACCTATTCAATCGTTCCTTATAACTCAGCTCTCCAGTCCTGGCAACATCCTTATAAATTTTCTCTGCAACCTTCTTTCCTGTAGGTAGGCAACCAAAATTGCACACAATACCCCTAAATAGGCCTCATCAACATCTTCTACAACTTCACCATAATATTCCATCTTCTGTACTCAATACATTGATTTGTGAAAGCCAATGTGTCAAAAGCTTCCTTTACGACCCCATCTACCTGTGATGCCACTTTCAATGAATTATGGACCTGTATCCCAGATTCCTTTTTTCTATCACACTCCTCAATGCCCTACCGTTCACTGTGTGACCTTCTCTGGTTGGTCCTATCAAAGTGCAAAACTTTGCACTTGTCTGCATTGTCCCATCTGCCATTTTTCAGTCCATTTTTCCAACTGATGCAGATCCCTCTGCAAGCCATAATAGTCTTCCTCACTGTCCACTACATTCCCAACTTTGGTGTCATCCCCAAATCTGCTGAACCAGTTAACCACATTATCATCCAGTTCAGGTACAGATGCAAACAACACAGCAGACCACTAGTCATAGGCTTCCAGCCAGAGAGGCAACACACTACTACCACACTCTGACTTCTCCCACAAAGCCAATGTCTAATCCAATTATTACCTCATTCAGAATGCCAAACAATTGACCTGTCTCCCATGCAGGACGTTGTCGAATGTCTTACTGAAGTCCATGCAGACAACATCCACTGCCTTGCCTTCATCTACTTTCCTGGTCACTTTCTCGAAAAATTCTGAGATGGTCAGACATGACCTACCGTGCCTATGTTTCTCCAAATACTTATATATCTGGTCACTTAGAATAACTTCCAATAACTTTCCCACAAATGATGTCAGATTCACCGGCCTATAATTTCCTGGTTTCCGTTTAGAGACTTTTTTTAAACAGCAGAACAACACTGGCCATCTCCCAATCCTCTAGCACCTCCCCTGTCACTTTGGATGTTTTAAGTTACCTCTGCTAGGGCCTCACCAATTTCTGCACTTGTCTCCCATAGAGTCCGAGGGAGCACCTTATTAGGCCCTGGGGATTTATCCACCCTGATTTGCCTCTGGGTAGTAAACATCTCCTCCTCTATAATCTGTATAGAATCCATGAAGTTGATGCCACTATGCCTCACTTCTATAGACTCCGTATCTGCCTCCCGATTAAATACAGATGCAAAGAATACATTTAAGACTCCCCACCTGCTTTGGCGCCGCACATGGATTGCCATTCTGGACTTCCAGAGGACCAATTTTGTCCCTTGCAAATCCTTTTGCTCTTAACATACCTGTAGAATAGCTTAGGACTCTCCTTCACCTTGTCTCCTAGCACAACTTCATGCCTTTTTGTAGTCCTTCTGATTTCTTTCTTAAGTGTTCTCTTGCATTTCCTGTACTCCATAAGCACCTCATTTGTTCCTATTTGCCTATATCTGCCATGCACCTCCCTTTTTCTCTTAACCAGGGCCTCAATATCTCTTGAAAACCAAAGTTCCCTACACTTGTTCCCTTTACCTTTTATTCTGACAGCATATAAAAGCTTTGTACTCTCAAAACTTCACTTTTGAAGGCCTCCCAATTTGCAAGTACACCTTTGCCAGAAAATAGCCTGTCCCAATGTACACTTGCCAGATCATTTCCTGATACCATCAAAATTAGCCTTTCTCCAATTTAGAATCTCAACTGGCGAACTAGACATTTTTTTTTTGCATATTTACCTTAAAACTAATGAAACTGTGGTCACTGGATGTAAAGTGTTCCCCTACACAAACTGCTGTCACCTGCCTTGTCACATTCCCTGATAGCAGATCCAGTTCCCCTTCATCCAATTAAATTTCACTGTCAAAATGTCCTGCACTTGGTATCTGTTACAGAAGAACTTAACTCAAAGGCAAACATTCCTAAATTTACCTAAAAAACGACACTCACATCTATATTGTCTCTTTCATGACATGTACCAAGTTCTAAGTGGTAACTAGCTTTACTTACTAAGTAAAACAGTCTACCACCAATGCAAATTTGAAGTGTAATCACCCACACAAAAAAAATGTGGATTATCTGTTATTGGTGTTAGTTGACTGATTACTATTGACAAGGACTCAAAAGGGAAAACAACTGGAATAAATTTTGTATTGGGAGATTGCGACTGACAGGCCCCCTTCTATTAGCAATTTACTGATAACGATGAAAGGAATAAATATCCAAGTTTGCTGATGGTAGTAAGTTGACGGCAGTGAGAGCTGTTAAGATAATGGAGTGGCTTTTGTGATATACACAGGCTAAGTAAATAGATGAGGATATGTCAGATGGAATATAATGCAAAAAATGTGGGCTTCAGTTTTATAGCAACAAAATAAAAAATGCTAAGTAATTTTTAAACGATCAGAGAATGAAAGGTATTGGTGTTTGGAAAGAACTTTATGTGCTTGCAAACAAGGAAAGGTATGCCGCATCTGGAGTTTCTCCAGTTAGCAGACAATTTCCCTCCACGCCTCTCTGAGGTAGCGGGGAACCGCGCACGAGGCAAGTTACAGCAGAGGTTTGCCATTGCCTTCTGCCGGCTGAGTTTCCAAAGAGATCACCAGCTCATAACCCAGCACGGATGGAAAGCGTGCAGGGGAGCTGGCTGGATTCGAACTCAGGAAGTTCCAAAGTCTGGCGCTGATGCCACTATGCCACCAGCTGGGTCGCTTGCACACAAATCACTAAAAATTAATATGCAGGTACAACAAGCAATTCTGAAGGAAAATTGCATGCTGCTCTTTATTGCAAGAGGAACTGAATACAAAATTAAAGAATCCAGCCACAACTATATCAGGTTTGGATGAGATTACACATTGAAAGTGGTGCATGGAACTAATCTTCCAAACTAAAGTTGTATATACTTGCAAAGATTTTCAAAGTGGACCCACTTTCAAGGACTCTTCATCTCATGTTCTCAATATTTATTTATTGCTTATTTGTTTATTTATTTATTTATTATTATTTTCTTTTGTATTTGCAGTTTGTTGGCTTTTTAACATCGGTTCTTTGTCTGCCATGTTGGGTGTGGTCTTTCATTGATTTTATTATGATTCTTGGACTTACTGAATATGCCCACAAGAAAATTAATCTCAGAATATATGGTGACATATAAATGCACTTCGATAATTATTTACTTAGAACTTTTAATTTGCCAGAATGATCTCTGGAATGAAGATGGGAATTCTCCCATGAGTAAATGAGTCTACAAGTTCCAGAGTTTAGAAGACAGAGGTAAACTCATTGAAATCTACATAATTATTACAGAGTTTCGAGATGGTGTATGCAGGGATGATATCACTCCTGGCTGCAAATTCTAAAACAGAGAGCTGCCAGTTTCGAAAAATGGGCTCTGCCACTCAGGATAAAATGAAGAACTTTATTTATCTAGAGACTGCAAATGTTTGGAACCTTCAGTCACTGAATATAATCAAGGTACAAAAAAAATTCCATTAATCTGGCATGCTTGTGACTTGAGCACTGCTGGACAGGCAGATATTCCGGATTATTGCATATTGTTCCTATTAACGGTAGGTTACATGGTTAGCACAACATTGTGGGGCCAAAGGGCCTGTAATGTGCTGTAGATTTCTATGTTCTTTGTTCTAATACACCAGCACACTTTGAATTATCTCATTTTTATGACTTTACAGTATTAAGATAAATCTTCTAGTGAACCTGGCAACTTTTAAAGCAGGGCAGGAAGCGGAGTGCTGAGGATGTCAATGGGTGGAAGGGTAATACCACTCATCCTGGTGCCAAACTATCTAGATTTCTAAATAGTGAGATAGCGGAATATCGGAGTGGTACTGTGTTTGGATATTAAAGCAATCAAAGGAAATGGGGTCACTGCAAGAATGCGATGTTGCAGGGCGGCATGGCATGGTACAATTAGCATACCTCTATTAGTGCGTTAGTGACCTTGGTTCAATTCTATCGCTGTCTATAAGGAGTGTGTATGCTCTCCCTGTGACTGTGTGGGTTTCCTCTGGGTGCTCCAGTTTCCTCCCACATTCCAAAGATGTACAGGTTAGTAGGGTAATTGGTTACATGGGTGTAAATGCATAGCATGAGTTTGTTAGGCTGTTACAGAGCTGTATTCAGAGATAAAGTCAATGAGGTATCCAGGACCAAATGGACTAATCCCACTGTGATTTCTTATAGAATTTCTTTTGACTAGTACCATGGGAAGTTTTATATCTATAAGATCAGACAGAGTCACATTTTAACAATTTCCCTATAATTCTGAGGAGTTGGGTCATAATATACAACTATTTCTGTTCCTTATATTCTAAGGAATGGTTTTCTTTTATAACATACTTGTCTTACCTTATATGCCCTTAGAAGAGTGTTGTTAAATGCTGGAGCAGAACTAATACCTCGAACAAAGATCTAAGAAGTGACATGACTATTGCCATCGTACACAAAAAGACTGGGAGATTTCCATTCATAGATAGCAATGAAAAGATACTAAAAGTCAACTTTCCAAATTAATAAATGATACCATTTGAAGACAAAAGAGGCAGCAAATGCAGGAGGCTGGAACCAAATAACATTTGCTGCTCTGTTCATGTGGTTATTTTATAAATCCACGGAAATTGTGTCAGAGGGATGCACAAAAATTTTATAGCATGGTTTGGCAATCTGGTTCATTTGGGCTGGGGAGTCCTGCCAACCAACAGCTGATGCTGCTGGAGATGCCCGCCTAGGGTAAATCAGTCGTGTCACCCTGCATTCTGCTGAAGTGGCTCTGAAGGCAGCTGGTGTTATACTGAGTGAATCTCAGAGAAAAGGCAGCAGATTGCATGTTAGCTCTCCAGCTCAAGGCAAAAAAGTAATGTTATTCATTTAAATTTGGTTTGGGATATGTCTCACAGGTGATTTGACTCTGCTTCTAATATGGAAAATATTTGTCCCTTAATCATTTTGCCCTTATAGCAGTTTCTAAAACTGTTATTTTGTCAGTACAGAAAATGCCAATTTACAATTTCAGGTTATAAGCAAATAAATATATTAATAGATTTGTCATGAGAGAAATCATCCAACTGAATAGTTTAATTTTTCAGCTAAAATAAACTAAAAATTACTGCTATTGTTTCATATAATCGTACTGAGTCATCCAATTTCATTTTTTTCTCAAATATGAATCACAAGGCATTCTAATGCCAAGTTTGTAACTTGGTTAAAGATATTGAAGAGTATTCTCCTTAAAAAAGGCAAATAAGTGAAGAAACAACAAAAAAAAAAGTTCAAGCTAGCATGGTTTAAGGAATAAGAAGTCTAGTCAAAGACAAGGAACAGTTGAAAGAGTACAGCACAAGCATGTGGAGAAGTAAGCCTTTGTTTTTGGTTGGAAGGAAGGTGAACCAGCAGTCCTTGCAGATTATTGAACTGCCAATCGCCCACTCTCAATGAGCTGGCTCTTCACTAGAGAACTAGGAACTACTACATAGTTCCTCCTATTCTGACAGACCAAACTCTACCAAGAACTTGTGGGGTGAAAAAAATTGTCAATGTTCTGGGTCAAAACCCTCCCAGTGCAGAATTTTGATCCGGAACATTGACAATTGATCTCCTTCCACCAATGCTGCTCAGCCCACTGAATTCATCCAGCAGACTGTTTGATCAAAAGATAGAGATAGGACAGTACAGTACGGAAACAGGCCCTTTGGCCATCTAGTCCACACTGAACTATTATTCTGCCTAGTCCCATCGACCTGCAGCTGGACCGTAGCCCTCCATACCTATCCCATCCATGTACTTATCTTAACTTCTCTTTATGTTGAAATCGATCCTGCACCCACCACTTCTACTGCAACTCGTTCTACACCCTCACCACCCTCTGAGCGAAGTTCCCCTTATGTTCCCCTTAAACATTTCACCATTCACTCTTAACCCATGATCTCTAGTTCTAGTCTTACTCAAGCTTAGTGGAAAAAGCGTACTTGCATTTACCCTATCTGTAACCCTCAAAATTTTAATTCTCTCTCAAATCTCCCGCCACTCTCCTACACTCCAGGTAATAAATTCCTAACTTATTCAGCCTTTCCCTCTAACCCAGGCCCTTAAGTCACAGCAACCTCCTTGTAAATTTTCTTTGTGCTTGTTCAGTCTTATTGATATTTTTCCTGTAGGTAAGTGACTGGAACTACACTCAAATTAGGCCTCACCAATTCAACATAACACTCCAACTGCTGTATCAAATACTTTGATTTATGACACATAAATAATACTTTATTTGTGTGTTGGTCCACATTCCAGCATCTACAGTGCCTCGAGTTTCCCCCAAGGATTTTATGCTCCAAACTGGTCCATGAACAGCAGAAGACCTCCAGCTGATTGAGACTGCAGGAAGGGATTATGTAAAAAGCTTCTAATAGCAGTAATTAATAATACTCCATAGTTGTTTCACTTTGATGATATTTCATTCACAGTTAGGGTGGCTCAGTGGCGTAACAGTTTGTGTACCACCTATAACTTTTATAGCACCAGTTATAAGATTGGAATTCAATTCCTGCCACTATTTTAAGGAATTTGTACAGTATGTTCTCCCCATGACTGCATGGCTATCCTTATGGGTGCCCCAGATTCCTCCCATATTCCAAAAACGTACAAGTTAGGGTTAATAATCTGCATGCTATTTGGCATCAGATCATGGCAACACTTGTGGACTGTCCCCAGCACATCTTGGACTGTGATGGCTGTTGACGCAAACAACACATTTCACTGTATGTTTCGATATACACCATGACAAATAAAGTTAATCTCTATTGCTATAAAACATATCTCAATTGTAATAAAGTCATCAAACTGTAATAATCTCTTGAAAGTTGCTGTCTATATTTACTCTTCTCACATATAATCTGAAACTTTAATTAAATCTTTTAAAATTCTTGTATTTTCTCAATTGCATGTGCAGTTAAGCTTGAGTGATATTGCTAGGTTGCTTTTAAAAAGCGCAAGGTATACTTCAGTTTTAAAAAAAAGTCAAGGTATATTCACATATCTATACAAATTTCTTTATATTTATATTATCATCAAATTAAAATACAACGATCTTTGTCTAAGATGCTTTGTAGCTTCTGTGGTGCCCAATGATCCTAGAAGGCCTCTATACAGCCAGTCTAGACAGGGAACTTCACTCATGAGTGTGGTGAGAGTGTGAAACAATTTGCTGCAGAAGTGGTGGATGCAGGTTTGATTTCAACATTTAAGAGAATTTTAGATAAGTACGTGGATGTAAATAGCCCCTTACAAGTTGAAACAGCAGAGAACTGATGAAATATTAGTTAAAACATACTTTGTTGTACTGGATTCTCATAGCTGTTGATATCCCAGTTTAATAAATTGCTTTCCTACAACTTTACCAACCCTTAGATTTCTCTGTCTCACTAAATCTCCTGTGACTTATTTTCCTCTAATGTTGAAATCTTGCTGGACATATACTTACAATTTGATCCTTAATGCAATTTTTACATTTGGTTGAATTCTGTGCAGACAAAATGGTGCCACTCCAGAAGCACGTTTTCAACAGTTATAAATAGCAGCATCTCCCTGATAACTCTGTGAAGAAGACGATGATGGAGGGTTGATTGGATCTTGGTGGACAGTGATGTTCCACAGAGGCCAGTGCTGGGTCTCTGGCTGTTTGTAATATATGCGAATGATTGTCGAGTGGATACAAGAAACATGATCAGTAAGTTTACAGATGATTCAGGAACAGCTTCTTCCACTCTGCCATCCGATTCCTAAATGGACATTGAACCCTTGGACACTACCTCACTTTTTTAGTATATATTATTACTGTTTTTTGCACAATTTTTAATCTATTCAATATACGTATACGGTAATTGATTTACTTATTTTTTATTATTATTATATTTTGGGTTTTTTTCTTTTACATTATGTATTGCATTGAATTGCTGCTGCTAAGTTAACAAATTTCATGTCACAACCTGATTCTGATTCTGACAGAAAGATTGATGGTGTTGTTGATAATGTGGAGGATAGTTTTAGGCTAAAGAGTGATATAGGCTGAAAATTGTAGATGGAGCTGATTCCAGATAAACATGAGCTACAGCATTCTGGGAGCACTAATAAAGCTAGGACATAAACCATGAATAGCAAGGTCCTAGGAAGTATTGAGGAACAGAGGGACCTTGACGTATGAAAACCCTTGAAGGCTGTAGCACAGGCAGATGTTGTGTTTTGAAAGCCATATCAGATACTGACCTTAATTAGTCAGGGTAGCAAGTACAAGATGGTATTTAGGCTCCAACTTTATTAAACATTGATCAGACAGGAGTACAGTGTGCAATTTTGGTAACTGCGCTCTAGGGAAGATTTGATGGTGCTGGAAAGATGTTGAGATTAACCAGGAAGTTGATTGGGATGGAAGGTTATGATGAGAGACTGGGGAGTCTTGTGACTGTACTCCCTGGAGTGGAGGAGGTTAAGGTGTGTAAAATTATGAGAGGTATAGATAGACCACAGGAAACTATTCACCCGATATCAGAAGTAGATAAAATTCTAGGACATTCCGTCTGGGTAGCCTCCAAGCTGATGGCATGAACATCGACTTCTCTAACTTCCGTTAATGCCCCACCTCCCCTTCGTACCCCATCCGTTATTTATTTATTATTAGTAATTTTTTTCCTCTCTCTCCTTTTTCTCTCTCTGTCCCTCTCATTATACTCCTTGCCCATTCTCTGGGTTCCCCCCCCTCCCCCTTTCTTTCTCCCTAGGCCTCCTGTTCCATGATCCTCTCGTATCCCTTTTACCAATCACCTGTCCAGCTCTTGGCTCCATCCCTCCCCCTCCTGTCTTCTCCTATCATTTTGGATCTCCCCCCTCCCCCTCTCAAACCTCTTACTAGCCCTTCTTTCAGTTAGTCCTGACGAAGGGTCTCGGCCCGAAACGTCGACTGTACCTCTTCCTAGAGATGCTGCCTGGCCTGCTGCGTTCACCAGCAACTTTGCTGTGTTGCTGCAACTCTGTAGTTGCCCAGATTCTGTATGGAGCTTGCACTGTCCCATTGAATCCCACCACAACAGGGAGTCCACTGATATGGAGCCAGAGCAGGAAGATGCTGCTGCCTGCATTGGCCCACAACACTAGCACAAGGCACCAAAAGTTCTGTGTAGAAAAAGCAGGCAAACTCTGGTATCAATATGAGCAATGAATGAGAAAATGCAGTCTTGTTTCCACTTCAGGAAAGGAAACATGCTGATCTTAATTTTTCTTGCTATATCAAGCCAAAGTCAAAAGTCGAAGTCAAAGTACATTTACTATCGAGGTATGTATATTTTATACAACCTTGAGCTTTATCTTCTTATAGGCAGCTACAAAACAAAGAAACCCAACAGAACCCATTAAAATGAAAGAAGACTGTCAAACGCCCAATGTGCAGACAATAATAGTGAGCAAATAGCATTCAGTTCACAAAAATGGAGTCCACAGTGTGGTTGTTGCAGGCCACAGTCACAGTTTGGTAAAGAGATGAGAAAACCTCACTGAGCAACTAGCAGAAGTTCAGTGCAAAGTCAAGTAAAACTCACAGAGCAGCAATATGAATCGGCCTATTCCTGACACCCTGTCCTTTTCAATCTGGCCAGTGCTTAAGTTGTCCAGATTTTGCTCTCGGACCTGGACCCTGCCACTTCAATGCACTCTCAGGCCAGTGCCCCTCACCTCAATTCGGCCTGTACCCAACTTTTCAATTCTGCTCAGCACTTAAATCGATCAAACCTCAGGTCTTTCCTCGCTCTCAGGTGCAGGTCCGGGCCCCACCATCTTGATTCTGCATCATCTCCACTCTCCTCGCCTCGGTTCTGCTGAATTGAATTGCCTCCAACTCTGCACCAGCCAAACACTGGCTCATTCCACACCCTCCAGCCTGGAACCCACCATCTCCATTCAGCCTGTACATGCCATGTTGCAAGCATCCTGGACTTTCCAGTCTTCAGCTCCCACTGTAAAAATGTCAGGTTGTACAGGCGGTTCAAAAACTCGACTCTGACAGGGAAGTTACAGCCTATTGTTTGCAGTGATCATTTAGCAGAAAAAGTATTTAGTTGTTTCCTTTGTTTGTCTGGCTCGTGAAGCAGTCGCTGAGCTTCATCACCATCTTAAACCAGAAGTTGGATTATGGTCAATTCTCAACAGCCTCATTGCGTTAGCTTTGCAAGTCAGGAGCAATTAGAATTGGACGATAAATTACGTGATGGATAAATAGATGAAAATTAAATCATAATTGGAATAAAAAGGCATTAAACTACTGACTCTGAAATTTAAAGATTTTGAATGAATACTTTCTCCAGATTACTGAGCAGAAAAAGCAACATCTCATATCTAAAGACAACAAAAGCAAAATCAATTACTTTGGTGGTGAGTGATGATATTTAAGACAGTTTAATCAAATCCCCAGAAATAAGTGATATTTATTCAAGTGTGCTGAAAGATATTGCATTAAAAAATTGATCATCTTTGACAAAGTAACGGAAGACTGAAAACAAACTACTGCTGTACATATTCAAGCATAATTGAGAAGATATGATGGACCCAGCAAACACAATACATTCCTGGCAAAATGATCAAAATGTAAAACTTAAACATGGAGATCAAATATCCAACAAAAGCATTTAACATGAAAAGCAATTCTAAAAGAAAACTAGTCTTGGTTACCCATACTCTTTGAACTTTTTGAAGAACTATCAGTGGTGTACTTCCACCTACAAAAAAGCCTTTTCTTATTCATTTGGGAGGGGGTCATCACTGTCATTATGCTCTAATTTCCCTCAGTGAGCCCTTTTTTTTAAAAAAAGATAAACCCCTATTTAGGATTGTACACTTGATTCTGTTGGGATTTGGACCCATTGATTGTGAAAGAATGATAATATAGTTCCAAATGTGACTGGGGTACATTTTGGAGAATCTGTAGGCATTACTATTCCTGTGCCAACTTTGTACTTGTTATCAATTGTGGGTTTGGAAGGTTCTGCTAGAAAATACCTACAGTCTATTTTGTGGAGGATACACATTGCAGCCATGTTGCACTTGTAATGGAGGGAGTGAATGCTTAGGGGGTTAGATTAGTTGAGTCTTCCTCTTGAAGAAGTAAGATGATGTGATCTGTGAAAATATGCCTGATACAGTTTCATCAGGACACTATGTATTTGAAGCAATACACCTCAACCCTTGTATTCAAATCCTGTTACAATAAAGCTAACATGCTATTTCACTTCCCAAATGCTTATTTTACCTGTATAACTTCCTAGAGTTTATGTATTAGGATACACAAGTCCCTCTGAATACTAATGATTCTCAATCTCTCACCATTTAAAAATGCTCAAATTGGATGTCTTCACATTTTTTAAAGTTACTGTACATTCAAAATACAATAAATTCTTCCATTCACTTAATGTTTCTATATGAGACTTTTCCATTGCATCTATCTCACAAGCCGTATTACCACACAATCTTTTATGACCAACAACCTGGATACAGGACACTTAAGCCCCTCATCCAAATCAATGATACAGATTTTGAAATTCTCACTGTGGTGCCTCATTAGTCATAGCCTAATTTTAAAAAATACCTATTTACTCCTTCTGTTTTTCCATCTGGTAACTAATCCTCAATCCATCTTAGTTTATTACCCCCAATCCAACATAACTTTATTCAATAATCTCTTGTAGGACACCTTATCGAGGGCATTTGGGAAGCCCAATTGCCCACATCCGTTTGTTTCCTCTCAGCTGATCTACAACAAACACCCACCAAGATTTATCAGATACGATTTTCCTTTCATACAACTGTTAATTCTATCCAATTCTATTATTATTTTCTGTGTACATTGATATCTGTACAGAAAATAATAATATCTACTTAAATTATTTTCCTAAGTTTGGGAAAGTAATATTATAATTAAGTCATTTCCATAATCATACAATTAGAAACAAGTTTTTAAAAAGGAAAATCCTAAAGCTCTTTTGGATACTAGCTTTTGTTTATAAAACATCAAAAATGATTTAATTCCAACTCCAGGTCTCCACAAATATCAGAATATGTGGCTGTAGTGCAGTTCTGCAGTCTAAAACTAGTACAATTCTAAGAAAACTGGCCATAATGCAAAAAAGTTAAAGATATCATGTAATTCTACAAGACCTTGGCATCTAGAAGTTCAAATATATATTGCCAGCTTTTATTCCTAGAAAGAAGCACATTTATGTTCATTCCAGATCATTGTGCATTGCCTTGGAAATTCCGATTCTTCTCTATCCTATTTGATTATAACCTGTAACAGGAGGAGATGATGTTTCATCCCCAGTCCTCACAAGTGAAGCTTTGTTACTAGTGAATTATTATGGGAAATAATAGTTGGTGTAACATTACTGCAAGTTGTCAGTACAGGAAAATACTTTCATCTTACGGAATCCAAGGTTCTATAGAAATTTAATACAAGTTCTCAAAGGTTCAATTCTATTGCTCCTGAAATGACAGCAGTGCTTGGTTTGGATTATTTATGTCCTTGTTAGCCTGCTTGTCACTACTTTCAGATATCTAGGTGAACTTCATTCCTCCACCTTGTTTAGACTATTGTCTTTCACAGAATATGTAGGCCCCACCATCCCCTGTGAAAGCACACCAATTCATATCCAAATTAAATTATACAGTTTCCATTTTATGTCCATTATGCAAGTTTATTAAATGAACTTATTGATGGCCTTGTAATTAAAGAATCTTCCTCTGTGGAGCTTTTCTGGTTCCTGCTTCTTGGTTCAGAAGATTACAAACTCAAGAGCACTCCAGTGTTTCCAGAACAACTATCTAGACAGATAATCCAGTTCAATACTGAGGAAATGCCACATTGTTGAAGGCATTTTCTTACAGATGAGATGTTAAATTAAGGGTCTATCTGCTCTCTGTTTGACAAGGAACAGGAGGGTAGGTGGGTGGGAGGGATTACCCTGAGAGTTGTGGTCGATATCTATTTCTCAGCTCTCATCATTACAAATATCTGGTTATATTATGCATAAGAGGAAATCTGCAGATGCTGGAAATCCAAGCAACACACACAAAATGCTAGAGGAACTCAGTAGGCCAGATATTTTTTTCTCCAATCCTGCTGAAGGGTGTTGGCCGAAAAAATCAACAGTACCCTTTTCCATAGATGCTGCTTGGCCTGCTGAGTTCCTCCAGCATTTTGTGTGTGTGTTGCTTGGTTACATCATGTGGCTATTTGAGGGAACCTTCTCTGGACACAAGATGCTGCTGTTCCTACATTACAACAGGGGCTGTACTTCAAAATGCAATCTATTTTCAGCTATTGGAAAGTTGTGAAATTTGCTATCTAAACCCAAGCCTTCCTGTCAGTGTTATTTAAGCCAACATTCAGCAATACCTCTCATGCTGTCCCAAACTTTGTGAATGATTGTAAATATCAAAATTGTAGATTTGTATCCAAATTGTTTATACATTGTGAAACAATATCAAACCATATGGACCACTTTGAGTAATGACCCTGCACAACTGAATTATGTTCTGTTTTGTAACCAGTATTCTATCCATCTGCTGCTTGCCATATTCCAGATGCTCTGACCTTAGTCATTTGTACGATATGTTGTATTTCACAGAAGTGCTTTTAAAAATCAATCATTCTTTATTACATCAACTTTATGACCCAGACCCTCAGTTACTTCCACAAAGAATTTGAGATTAATATTCCACAAAGGTTTAGGATTAATATTGCCTGTTCTTAATTATATTTTCAATTTCTAGATGTCTATCTATAACACTGAGTAAAGATTCCATAACCCCTCCTGTCACTGATAGGCTAAGTAGTCTGTAGTTCCCTGTACTTGCTCCAAGTTGCTTTATAAATATATTAGTTGTCCTCCAGTCTTTTGGCACCGTCTCACTAGGTAATGACTTTTTATAAGTGCTTGAGAATGTCTCAATTGTCCCTTCCCAAATGTCTTAATATGTTTGAAGGGAACCAAATAAGACTTGAGAATTTATCATACCTGAAATTAGATTACTTACTTTTTTTAAACGCTGTCACTGTCTTCTAGCTCAGCAAGCTTCCTTAAATAACCTATCCAGATCTTTCCTCCAAAGATAATACCATTTCTTTTCTCTTATATCATCAATAACTTTTCATAGGTTAGCTGCATGTTGTTCGGCTAGATATTGTGGGCATGCCATGCTGGCACTGAAATGTGTAGTGACACTTGCAGGCAGCAGCAGCACAATCTCAAATTCTGTTTGTTGTTAATGTAAATGACGCATCTCACTGCATGTTTTGATGTAACATGATTAACAAATAAATCTTTCAATAACTATTTATTCCAACTTCCCTCTGCAGATAAAATCTGTTAATAAAACTATGTTGGGTTTATTATTCCTTGAAAAGCAACCCATCATTAAGTTAATGGCACCCTGTAGGATCCAAAGACGAAAATGCTCTTCAAAGGTTTATTTTTTACTTGCCCCTAACACTGATTTAACAAGGTACTAAGAGCCTTCTTTCATCTTTAAAATGAGAGGGAAATTGTGGAGGTCAAGTGACAAGGAAAGGAAGGACAGAAATCATTGCAAGGTGGGACAGAGAAACAGAGAATATCTGCAACAACAAATTGGGAAGACAGAAGTGGAATCCTAAAAAAGCAAATAAGAGTGAAAATTGCTTTAAGTTTAAATCAAGACTAAATAATGAGAAATGGCCTTTATTCACACAAAATGCTTCTGCAGAAGAGAACTCATGGGAGTTGAATACTATTTATTTAAAAAAAAATAAAGAGTCAATTAACTTAAAGGAAACAGTAGAGATAGTGAAGTCATTTTGAGTTTGGCAAATGGAGTGCCTCAGTGATCAGTGCTGGTATCTCAATTACTTACAATCTACCTGACTTAAACAAGGGGGAGGAGTGTGATGAATTCAAGTTCACTGACAAGAGGTGAGAAGTTATACTTTATTCCACAATACAGCACAGAGTAGGTTTTCCTACCTGCACCACAACTCCCAACAAACCCAATTAACTTTAACCTAACCACAGGAGAATTTACAATGACCAATTAACCTACTAACAAGTATATCTTTGGACTGTGGGAGGAAACCGGAGGACCGGGAGGAAACCGGAGGACCTACAGAATACCCACACATTCCACGGGGAGGACATACAGACACTCCTTACAGAACAGTGCTGCAATTGAACTCCAAACTCCAAAATAGAGGACACATAAAATCTACCAAGGACAGAAAAGGCTAAACTTATTTTATTTAGAGATACCACATGGCAACAGGCCCTCCCAGCCCAATTACACCCATGTGACCAATCAATCTACTAACCCACGTCTTAAGAATGTGGGTGGAAATCCAGAGCACCAGAAGGAAATCCATGTGATCACGGGGAGAATGTACAAACTCCTTATAGACTGCGGCAGGAATTGAACCGGGTCACTGGCGCTGCAAAAACAACGCGCCTATCACTGTGCTACTGTGCCGTCCCAATTTATTGGGCAATAAATTACAGGTAGAATATAATCAGGGGAAATGAGATATTATTTACTTTGATAGGGAAATGGTAAAGCTTAATATTGTTTAGTTCATTAGAGATATAATGTTCAGAGAGAGTTGGATCTTACATTCAAGAAATGTATACATGGTTAGGACAGACACCCTGAATAGTCACCCTGAGTGGTAATGCAGAAGGCCAACACTTAGCACAAGTAATACGGAAGGTAAATAAAACATTGGCCTTTATTGGAATTAGGATGGAGTGCTAAAGTGGATAAACCTAGCCACCCTTGCAGCAGGGTTTTGGGAAGACCAGCCGGAAATACAATGTATGATTTTATTATCGTTATTTAAGGATATAATTACCTTGGCAGCAGCGACAAAAAAGTTTGTGATCAATTCCTAAGATTAAGAGCTTGTTTTCAGTAGAAATTTATAAAAGGTATTGGCAGAAGAGGGGAAATGTAGATACCAGCAAAGATTAGATAAACTAATACTGTTCCTTTTCCAAAAGGAGAAGGTTCATGAAAAACTTTAATGAAGTGCATAAAATGATAGGGTGCCTGCAGTTAACAGGAAGGATCAATTTACCTTAGCAGTGATGCTAAAGAAAGGAATATAGATTTAAAGTAATTAATTAGAAGGATTAGAGGGAGAGGCTGGGGAAAAAAAATCATCTAAAAGTGATTGACGTCTCAACCACACTGTCTTGACAGGGTATGACATGTGACAGAGGCTTAAAAACATGATATAAACACAAGATATTCTGCAGATGCTGGAAATCCAGAGCAACACAAACATAAAATGCTGGAGAAACTCAGCAGATCAGGCAGCATTTATGGAGAGAAATGAACAGTAGGTTTAGACCGAGACCCTCCTATTGAAATTTGACAGGAGAGGACAGTGGACCACAGTACAAAGGAAAGAAGGTGGAGCACCAGAGGGAAACGATGGGCAGGAGAAGAGATAAGAGGAGAGTTAGAATAGGGAGGGGAGAAATTACTGGAAGTTAGAGAAATCTAGTTAAGAGGAGGAGAAAATGGCGGCGCGATGCAGCACATGCGGCCACTCCGTTGAATGATATCTGTTATGTGTCAATTAGGGTACCATGCACAATTCTGATTTGACGAAGATAGACATGAGAGCACGGAGGAACATCTGGATAAACTTCTGAAATGCCTGCTTCGCTGCTGCTGCTGCTACTGTGTGGTCCGGAATCTCCGGAGAAGGCACCGTATCCTGGGCTTTGCTTGTTTCGGCGGCTGGGGCGAGGTCGAAGACGCTCGGTAGAGGATGGTGCTCGGGAGGCTGTATCGGAGGGGCTGATCGGAGGCTCTAAGTTTTCAGACGGACGGACTCAGAGTCGGCTGTGGTCAGGTGCCTCCAATGCATCAACAGTTGTCAGTGCCTGGAGGTTTATGGCAGGGAGTTTCTCCCCTTTTGCCGCCTGCTATCGGGGACTATCGGGAATCGATCGGGACTTTGAGACTTTTTTTTTAAACCGTGTTCATGGTCTGCTCTTTATCAAATTATGGTATTGCTCTGCACTACTGTAACTATATGTTATAATTATGTGGTTCTGTCAGTGTTAGTCTTTAGTTTGTCCTGTTTTTCTGTGATATCTGGAGGAACATTGTATCATTTCTTAATGCATGTATGCATTTCTAAATGACAATAAACGACTACTGAGTGTCCTCATAATCTAAATCTAAATCAATGTTCATGCGAACAGGTTGGAGGCTACCCAGACAGAATTTGAGCTGCTGCTTCTCCAACCTGAGAATGGCCTCATCAGGACCATAAACAGACCATGGACTGACATGTTAAAAAGGGAATGAGAAGTAGAATTAAAATGGATGATGACCAGGAAATCTCACCTGTTGTGGCAGACTGAGCAAATATATTCAACAAAGTGGTCTCACTGATGGAGAGGAGGTCGCAAAGGGAGCGCCAGATACAGTAAATAATCCCCAGCAGACTCGCAAGAGAAGTGTCGCCTGTCCAGGATGGACTGTTTGGGCCACGAATGGTGGTGAGGGAAAGGGAGTAGGGGAAGGTGTAGCACTTGTCCAATTTGCAGAGGTAAGTGCCAACAGGGAAATCTGTAGAGAGGGATAAGTGGATAAGGGAATCATGTAGCAAACAATCCCTGCAGAAAAAGGAGAGTGGTGGGGGTGGAATGTGTTTAGTGGTAGGATCCTGTTGAAGATGGTGGAAGTTATGGAGAATGCGGCATTGGATTCAGAGGCTTGTGTAGTGGTAGGTAAGGATACATTTAAAATGCATTAGGAAATGTACAAAGAACCATGACCTGCAGAATGAAAGGCCTCATGCTAGAAGGTAGGATCATCTCTTTCAGTAAAGGCACAAACACAATGGACCAAATGGCCTCCTTCATTGTCATGGCAATTTCTTTGGTTCTAACTTGTCTGATGTACAAGAATGAAAGGTGATCCCATTGAGATTTTCTTAAGATTTCAAGTGTGCTTAAGAGGTTGACATGGTATAGAGACGTCAGAGGTACCTCTCTATACCCATCAGAATTTCCTGATGACTCCACTACAATGCATGAATTTTTAAAGAAATTGAATATTCCAAAATTATCACTCAATGAATGTTAAAACTAGATGTACTTATTACGATAGAAGAAATTTTAAAAAAAATGCTATTTCTTTGATGAATTCAGGTAAAGCACCTGGCCCAGACCGTTATACAGTACAATTTTAAAAAAATTTTTCTCTACTATACTTTCTGCTTGGTTATGTAGAATCTTTAGGGATGCAGTATCTATAGGTAAACTACCACAATCTTTTTATCGAGCTTCTATTTCCCTAATTCTTAAAAAAAGATAAGGATCCTACTGAATGTGCATCTTATAGGCCTATACCCTTGCTGAATGTGGATTCTAAGATTTTTTCTAAAATATTGGTAACGAGATCAGAGAATGTATTGCCTCAAATTATTTCTGTTGATCAGACTGGATTTATTAAAAATCGTTACTCCTTCTTTAATATCAGGAGATTAATGAATATTGTTTATACTTCTTCACCTAGAACTCCAGAATGCATCATTTCACTGTACGCTGAGAAAGCTTTTGATAGAGTCGAATGGACATATTTGTTTAATACGCTTGAAAAATTTAATTTTAGTCTGATATTTATATCTTGGATTAAATTGATATACCCTACTCCTTTGGCTTCGGTATTTACTAATAATCAAAGATCTCCCTTTTTTCAGTTATTCTGTGGTACTCGGCAGGGTTGCCCTCTTAGTCCATTATTATTTGATATTGCCATGGAACCATTAGCTATTGCTATTCGTGACTCTCCTAATATATTTGGTATTACCTGTGGGAATGAGATACATAAATTATCACTATATGCAGATGATTTGCTGTTATATATTTCTAACCCTGAGAAATCCATTCCGACAGTATTATCTCTGCTTGCTCAGTTTAGCAGTTTTTCTGGTTACAAATTGAATCTTGGCAAGAGTGAACTTTTTCCATTAAATATACGGGTTCCCATTTATAGATGTTCACCATTCAGATTGATTACTAACTATTTTACTTATTTGGGGGTTAAAATTGCTAAGAAACATAAGGACTTATTCAAGCTCAATCTTTTACCGTTAATTAGTCAGGTTAAACAACTGATTACTAAATGGTCCCCATTGTCTCTATCATTGATTGGCCGAATCAATGCTATTAAAATGATTATTCTACCTAAATTTTTATATCTACTCCAAGCAATACCAATTTTATTCCTAAATCTTTTTTTGATACTATTAATTCTAAAATTTCCTCTTATATATGGCAGAATAAAAATCCCAGGTTAAGTAAAAAAATATTTACAGAAGTCCAAGAAAGATAGTGGTTTTAGCATTGCCGAATCTAAGATTCTATTACTGGGCAATTAATATTTGATATTTAATATTTTGGTCACAAGATTGGGATATAATTCCAAGACCACAATGAGTAAACCTTGAAGGTTACTCTGTACAAGGGTTCTCTTTGGTTTCCGTCTTAGGAACTTCACTTCCTTTAGTATTCTCTAAGTTGAATAAACAAATGGTTAATCCGATAGTTAAACATGCATTGCGAATATGGTTCCAATTTCGTAAATTTTTTGGTTTGAACAAATTTATATTATCAAGCCCTATTATATCCAATTTTTTTTTCCAACCCTCGGATATGGATCAAGCCTTTCTGATATGGAAAATGAAAGGTATAACATGTTTCCATGACTTACTTCTGAATAACTGTTTCATGTCTTTTGAACATTTATATAATAAATATAATTTGCCCAGATCCCATTTTTTTTTCTTTTTTTAGATATTTTCAAATAAGAAACTTTTTAAATACCACACTGCCCACCTTTCCGATTTCACACCCTAATGATATCACGGATAAAATTTTAGGTTTAAATAGTCATAGTCATACTTTATTGATCCCGGGGGAAATTGGTTTTTGTTACAGTTGCAAACCATAAATAATTAAATAGTAATCAAACCATAAATAGTTAAATAGTAATATGTAAATTATGCCAGGAAATAAGTCCAGGACCAGCCTATTGGCTCAGGGTTTCTGACCCTCCAAGGCAGGAGATGTAAAGTTTGATGGCCACAGGCAGGAATGACTTCCTATGACGCTCAGTGTTGCATCTCAGTGGAATGAGTCTCTGGCTGAATGTCCTCCTGTGCCCAACCAGTACATTATGTAGTGGATGGGAGACATTGTCCAAGATGGCATGCAACTTGGACAGCAACCTCTCTTCAGGCACCACCGTGAGAGAGTCCAGTTCCATCCCCACAACATCACTGGCCTTACGAATGAGTTTGTTAATTCTGTTGCTGCCTGCTACCCTCAGCCTGCCGCCCCAGCACACAACAGCAAACATGATCGCACTGGCCACCACAGACTCGTAGAACATCCTCAGCATCGTCCGGCAGATGTTAAAGGACCTCAGTCTCCTCAGGAAAACCTTATCATAAGGGATTAATAGCAACTATTTATGATATAATTATGAAATTACAGCCAGGTATATCTGATAAAATTAAAAATGAATGGGAAAGAAAACTTCAACTTCCTCTACCTATAGAGAAATGGGAAAAAATGTTTCAATTAGTTAGCGCTTCCTCTATTTGTGCTAAACATACACTGATACAACTTAAGGTAATGCATAGGGCCCACATGTCTAAAGATAAATTAGCTCATTTTTATTCCCATATAAACCCTATTTGTGACAGATGTCACTCTGATGTGGCTTCTTTGACTCATATGTTCTGGTCCTGCCCTCTCTGGGAAAAATTCTGGAAAGATATTTTTGATATTATTTCAACAGTTACAGAGTAGAAAAACTTAAAAGGAATTGCTCTTGGCTCTCACGCAGGAGGACTTAAAACAAAATAAAGACAAATGCTGGAGTGTATGGAGGCAACCAACAGGGAGTTCACGGACAGTATGACCCGGCTGACGACAAACATTGAAAAACTGACCAACTCTGTTGCATTAATAAAGCACCTTGTTAAATGTATAAAACATGTCTGCATCAGTGTTATCCTGTATTTCCATACAATGTTACATTAGGCTGTTACACATCTATTGTCAGAGAAGTACTTGCATAAATAGGTAAACCACCTTCATACAAGCAAGGACAGAAAACAGGGCAAAGTGAATATACCTATTTATTCAGTAAGCTATGGGTCAAAGTACTTGGTGAGTACATTTCTAACTCTTCTGGCTTCAGTCTCATTGCCATCTGTTCTGAAATTGTTAGATTCTGCGAAGCGCAGAATCAAATATCGCTGTGATGATTGTACGCTCTAGTATCAATTGTTTGGTGACAATAAAGTAGTAATAGTAATAAGAAGAAGAAAACAATGAAATGCCGCACTGCCGCCATTTGTTCCGGCACGTTATGACAGCTGTTTTAAAAAGCTCCGGTTATCCCATACACACTGCAATGGATATTAGGCGTTTTCAGATTTATTCACTCTGAAGACCGTTTTTGAAAATCTCCATTATCGGGGGCTGAAAACACCATTTCAGTGTGGATGGAAGGTCAAAACGAAGAGAAAAGGCATTTTCAAAATTATCTAGCGTAGTGTGGACATAGCCAGAGTTTCCCTTGATGAAGGATAGGCATACCCTGAGGATATAGGTGAGTTACTTCTTCTCTCAGAGGGTTATGAAGCTTAGCAATTCTCCATCCATATAGGGCTGTAGATGAAATATATTCAATGTCAAAATAAAGAGTTTTTGGACTGTAAGGAAGAAGTCAGGTGTCAAGCAATAACTTTCACCCTAGTTACGAGATCAAATCTTTAGGACATTTTAAAGGCATTTAAACATACACATGAACAGGCAGACATTGAAGGGAAAAGGACCACTTGTAAACATACATGCAACTTAAATTGGCATCATGGTTGGCGCAGGGCCTGATCCTGTGCTGCACTGTTCAGTTTAACAATCTAGAAAGCAATCCCAGACACACAGAGTAGATGGAAGTACTTTTGTACGAAGTTAAGAGTTTCTCTTCCCTCTTTACTGGACATAAATATTCCCATGATATCAAAAAAGAAAATAATATCACACATTACTTGAGCCAAATTATGGCACAGTACATTTTGTAAATAAGATGCCATACAAAATTTTGCAAGTGACATCCTCGTTTTAAGTTTAGTTTATCATTGTTGATCCACAATTTAAACTGTAAGCAGCATCACTCTACATCTGCCTCGTGACCTGCTGAGTACTCTCAGCACTCTTTAGATTTCCTATTCCCCCCTCCCTGAGTTTTTCTTCTCTGGTTTGAGTCTCTCAGTTCCAGCACTGTTTTCTTCTTTTTCTTTCTTCTGTATTTTCATTTATTTCCTTCGGTAAACATCCCTATCCGGCACTTACACACACCACCTCCTCTCAGCCAGAACCTATCACTATTTGTGTCATTCAAACTCTCCTTAGACTCCACTTTCTTGACACAGATTGCTTCTTCAGAACAACTTAAAACAAACTTGGATTTCTAACATTTCTCAGTTATAAACTAAAGGTTATTCATTTGAAGCATCAACTCCCTGTTTCTAACCTGCTGAATACATCCAGTATTTTCATTTTTATTCCACATAAAATTAAGATTGCTATCTCAAAGCATTTCTCTAAGGCATCATCTCTCAAACTTAGCTGGTATTATTATTCAGCTACAAGCCTCTTGGACAAGTGATTTCATTAATTCTCCTTTTGAGGAATCATAGGTTGGATCTTGCTAACCCAGTTACCAGTTCAAGGATTGCTAATCACTGTCACCACATCCAACTGTGATCTCGAGGTGATATTGAACTACTCCCCACACTTATTTGGATACAAAAGAATCAGCTTGTGATCCTCTGCATCCAGGACTCCACCAGCAAGCTTGAACAGTAACAGCTGCAGAGTGTAGGGACTCCATATGTGAATCATCTCCATAAGCCGTTGAAAGCTGACAGTAGTGGAAGCAAACTGAAAAAAACTGCAACTGACTTTTAATGGTTTGTAAAAACCAGACATTTAAATTGTATTTAAATACTTAAAAAGTAAATCATCTAAAATATAAACTTAACTAAAAAATGTAAATTATTCTAAAAAAAAAGAAATAATTAAAACTAACTTCCCCTTTGCCTCCTAATCCTTCCCCTTACAATTCCTTTTTGAACTCAATGGGGCCTCATACACAAGGTTTAATGAGGCACAGAATAAAAGAGTCAATTCCCCAGACCCAAGCTGCTCAGTGTGGTAACTTCAAATATTCAACTTTTTGACTCTGCTTATGCGATCTGACATTTACATGAAGAGTCCATGAATGAAGCTTCTGCTAATACATGGTAACAGCCTGCTTTTTTGAAAACTTAATATCTAGTCCCATTCTTCTTGGGAGAAGACTAAGGAAATCAGGATCAGGATCTAATTGCTTTTGACACAAGACGACAACAGTTTGGGGCAAATAACAACAGTATGTTAACTCTTTTAATGGCTTTATGAAGAAGCTTGTGCCTTTACATGGAGTGTAACGTCTTTACAGTGACAGGGAGGATTGAAGATCATTGATTAGATTTGATTATTTGTCACATGAAACATCAAAACACAGTGAAATATGTCATTTACATCAAATTATATTAGTAAGGATTGTGCTGAAGGCAGCCCCACAAGTGTCACCATGCTTCCGGCGCTGACATAGACTGACTAGCCCTAACCCTAACTGTACGTCTTTAGAATGTGGGAGAAAACTGGAGCACCCAGAGAAACCCATGGGGAGAACGTACGGACCCCTTACAGATGAATTGAATCAAACCCCAATCAGTGTTCACAAACAAGTGAAAACTTGCAGATGCTGGATCCAAGCAACACACACAAAATGCCGAAGGAACTCAGCAGGCCAAGCAACATCTATGATAAAAAGTACAGTCGACGTTACGGGCCAAGCCCTGATGAAGGATCTCGGCCGAAACATTCACTGGACTATTTTCCATAGATGCTGCCTGGCCTGCTGAGTTCCTCCAGCATTTTGTGTGTTGCCTGATCGGTGTTCGCTGCTTGTGGCATCAATTCACCACATTCTGGTGAAGAAATTCCTCATCTCTGTTCTAGATGGATGTATCTATATTTTGAGGCTGTGCCCTCTGGTCCTTGACACCCCCACCAACAGAAACATCCGCTTCACATCCCTCTATCTCAGTCTTTAAATATTCAATAGGCTTCAATGAGAGCCTTCCTCATTCTTTAAAATTCCAGTGAGTACAGGCCCAGAGCTTTTGTTTGCTGCTCATAAAATAACCCTTTCATTCCCAAATCATTCTTGTGAACCTCCTCTGAAGCCTCTCCAATGTCAGCCTATCTTTTCTTAGGTAAGGTGCCCAAAAACTGCTCACAATATTCCAAGTGAGGCCTCACCAGTCCCTAATACAGTCTCAATATTACATCCTTACTTTGGTATTCTAGTACTCTTGAAACAAATGCTAATGTTGCATTTGCCTTCCTCACCACTGACTCAACCTACAAATGAATTTTAGGGATCCCTGTACAAGGACTCCCAAGTTCCTATGCACTTCAAATTTTTGAATTTTCTTCCCATTTAGAAAATAATCTGTGTCTCGGATCGGCTCCAGAATATTCTGAAGGGAGAGGACGAGCAGCCAGCTGTCTTGGTATATATTGGTACCAATGACACAGATAGGAAAAGGGAGGAGGTCCTGAAGAGAGATTTCTGGGAGTTAGGAAGGAAGCTGAGAAGCAGGACCTCCAGGGTAGTAATCTCAGGATTGCTACCTGTGCCACGTGTTAGTGAGAGCAAGAATAGTAGGATCAGGCAGATGAATGCGTGGCTGAGAGACTGGTGCAGGGGGTAGGGCTTCAGATTCTTGGATCACTGGGATCTCTTTGGGGGAAGTATGACCTGTTCAAAAAGGATGGATTACACCTGAACCTGAAGGGGACCAATATCCTGGCGGGAAGGTTTAATAGAGCTGTTAGGGAGGGTTTAAACTAATTTGGCAGGGGGATGAGAACCGGAATGATACAGTGGAGGAGGGGAAAACAGAAATAAATCTAAGATATTGAGCAGTAAAGATGTCACAAAGGACAGGCAGGGGATGAGGCAAATTTGCAGCCATTGGGATGAGTTGCAGTGCAATCAAAGCAAAAGGTACCAAATACTAGACTTAAGGTGTTATACTTAAATGCATGTAGCATAAGGAATAAGGTGGATGATCTTGTCATACAGCTACAGATTGGCAGGTTTGATATTGTGGCCATCATGGAGACGTGGCTAAAGGATGCATGTCTCTGGGAGCTGAACGTCCAAGGATACACGGTGTATCGGAAGGATAGGAAGATAGGCAGAGGGGGTGGCGTGGCTTTATTGGTAAGAAATGATATTAAATCATTAGAAAGAGGTGATATAGGATCTGAAGGTGCAGAATCTTTATGGGCTGAGCTAAGAAAACGCAGGGGTAAAAGGACCCTGATGGCAGTTATATACAGGCCTCCTAAGAGTTGCCGTGATGTGGACTACAAATTACAACAGGAAGTAGAAAAGGCTTGTCAGAAGGGCAGTGTTATAATAATTGTGGGAGATTTTAACATGTGAGTGGATTGGGAAAATCAGGTCGGCACTGGATCTCAAGAGAGAGAATTTGTAGAATGTCTGCGAGATGGCTTTTTAGAACAGCTTGTTGTTGAGCCCACTAGGACATCGGCTGTACTGGACTGGGTATTGTGTAATGAACCAGAGATGATTAGCGAGATTGAGGTGAAGGAACCCTTAGGAGGCAGTGATCATAACATGATTGAGTTCACTGTGAAATTTGAGAAAGAGAAGCTGAAATCCGATGTGTCAGTATTTCACTGGAGTAAAGGAAATTACAGTGGCATGAGAGAGGAACCGGCCAAGTCGACTGGAAAGGGACACTGGCGGGAAGGACAGCAGAGCAGCAGTGGCTGGAGTTTACGCGAGAAGTGAGGAAGGTGCAAGACAGATATATTCCAAAAAAGAAAAGATTTTCTAATGGAAAAAGGATGCAACCGTGGCTAACAAGAGAAGTCAAAGCCAAAGTTAAAGCAAAGGAGAGGGCATACAAGGAAGCAAAAATTAGTGGGAAGTCAGAGATTGGGAAGTTTTTAAAAGCTTGCAAAAGGAAACTAAGAAGGTCATTAAGAGGGAAAAGATGAACTATGAAAGGAAGCTAGCAAATAATATCAAAGAGGATACTAAAAGCTTTCTCAAGTACAGTCGGCCCTCCTTATCCGCGAGTTCTGCATGTGCGAATTCAACCAAACCGCGAATCAAGAAAACCCAGAAGTGTTCTTCCAGCACTTGTTCGAGCATTACAGGCTTTTTTTTCTTGTCATTATTCCCTAAACAATGCAGTATAACAACTATTTTACATAGCATTTACATTGTATTAGGTATTATATGTAAACTAGAGATGATTTAAAGTATACGGGAGGATGTGCGTAGGTTATCATGGATCAAGATCGGAAAAAAAACAGAAGTTCTCTTACTAAGTAAGTCGGAACAGGTACATCCGGTATTATTTAGCATCAGTTAGTCAAACATTTGTCTTAGTATATAGTATATATTTTATCTTTCTAAGCATATAAAACACATAAGAAATGTATGTTTCAGCGCCAGGCTTGGGAACAGAACTTCCCGAGTTCAATCCAGTGACAGACCATTCCTGAGCGTGCTCTCCATCCATGGCTGGTTGATGTGGAGGATCAAAAACCCAAAACCCAATAATTAAACAACTGCGTTGCTTAGTAATAATTGTAGCTTTCATCAGGGCAGGGCCTTTCTCACTTCATCCTTTAAAATTGTTCCAATCGTTGACCGACTGTAGCCTAACACTTTTCCAATGAACGATGGCGTCTCACCTCTTTCCGATCGCTTTATTATTTCCACTTTATTTTCAGTAGTGATCGTGGTTATTTTCGTGAACAGAAACACTGCGGATTCACAGCTCCACTGCCAGGTCCTAATGTCCACCACACTGAGACAGGTTAAATAAGGTCCGGGGTTCCACTGGGTCCTGAGGTCCACCGCATTGAGACAAGTTGAATAAGGGACTTGAGCATCCGCATTTTTTTGTATCCGCAAGGGGTCCTGGAACCAATCCCTCATAGATAAGGAAGGCCGACTGTATATAAAGAGTAAAAGACAGGTGAGAGTAGATATAGGACCGATAGAAAATGATGCTGGAGAAATTGTAATGGGAGATAAGGAGATGGCGGAGGAACTGAACGAGTATTTTGCATCAGCCTTCACTGAGGAAGGCATCAGTGGTATGCCGGACACTCAAGGGTGTCAGGGAAGAGAAGTGTGCGCAGTCACAATTACGACAGAGGAAGTTGAATAGTCTAAGGGTAGATAAATCTGCTGGACCAGATGGAATACACCCTCGTGTTCTGAAGGAAGTAGCTGTGGAGATTGCGGAGGCATTGGCAACGATCTTTCAAAAGTCAATAGATTCTGGCATGGTTCCGGAGGACTGGAAGATTGCAAATGTCACTCTGCTATTTAAGAAGGGGGCAAGGAAGCAAAAAGGAAATTATAGACCTGTTAGCTTGACATCAGTGGGTGGGAAGTTGTTGGAGTCGATTGTCAAGGATGAGGTTATGGAGTACCTGGAGGCATATGACAAGATAGGCAGAACTCAGCATGGTTTCCTTAAAGGAAAATCCTGCCTGACAAACCTATTGCAATTTTTTTTTGAGAAAATTACATGTAGGTTAGACAAGGGAGATGCAGTGGATGTTGTGTATTTGGATTTTCAGAAGGCCTTTGACAAGATGCTGCACGTGAGGCTGCTAAACAAGATAAGAGCCCATGGAATTACGGGAAAGTTACATATGTGGATGGAGTGTTGGCTGATTGGCAGGAAACAGAGAGTGGGAATAAAGGGATCCTATTCTGGTTGGCTGCCAGTTACCAGCAGTGTTCCACAGGGGTCTATGTTGGGGCCGCTTCTTTTTACATTGTACATCAACGATTTGGATTATGGAATAGATCGCTTTGTGGCTAAGTTTGCTGATGATACAAAGATAGGTGGAGGGGCCGGTAGTGCTGAGGAAACAGTCTACAGAGAGACTTGGATAGATTGGAAGAATGGGCAAAGAAGTGGCAAATGAAATACAATGTTGGAAAGTGTATGGTTATGCACTTTGGTAGAAGAAATAAACAGGCAGACTATTATTTAAATGGGGAGAGAATTCAAAGTTCTGAGATGCAACGGGACTTGGGAGTCCTCATGCAGGATACGCTTAAGTTTAACCTCCAGGTTGAGTCAGTAGTGAAGAAGGCGAATGCAATGTTGGCATTCATTTCTAGAGGAATACAGTATAGGAGCAGGGATGTGATGTTGAGGCTCTATAAGGCACTAGTAAGACCTCACTTAGAGTACTGTGGGCAGTTTCAGGCTCCTTATTTAAGAAAGGATGTGCTGACGTTGGAGAGGGTTCAGAGAAGATTCACTAGAATGATTCCGGGAATGAGAAGGTTAACATATGAGGAACATTTGACTGCTCTTGGACTGTACCCCTTGGAGTTTAGAAGAATGAGAGGGGACCTCACAGAAACATTTCCAATGTTGAAAGGCATGGACAGAGTGGATGTGGCAAAGTTGTTTCCCATGGTGGGGGAGGTCTAGTACGAGAGGGTATGACTTAAGGATTGAAGGGCGCCCATTCAGAACAGAGATGCGAAGAAATTTTTTCAGCCAGAGGGTGGTGAATCTATGGAATTTGTTGCCACAGGCGGCAGTGGAGGCCAAGTCATTGGGTGTAATTAAGGCAGAGATTGATAGGTATCTGAGTAGCCAGGGCATCAAAGGTTATGGTGAGAAGGCGGGGAGTGGGATTAAGTGGGAGATTGGATCAGCACATGATAGAATGGCGGAGCAGACATGATCGGCCGAATGGCCGACTTCTGCTCCTTTGCCTTATGGTCTTTTATTCCTTTTACCAAAGTGCATGAACATACACTCCCCGACACAGTATTCCATCTACCACCTCTTTGCCTATTCTCCTAATCAGTCTAAGTCCTTCTGTTTCCTCAATAATACCTCCACCTATCCTCATATTGATAGCAAACTTGGCCACAAAGCTATTAAGTTCTGCAGGGGTCCTAACATGGACCCCTGCAGAATACCACTAGTCACCGGAAGCCAACCTGAAAAGGATCACTTTATTCCCACTCTGCCTCCTGCCAATCAGCCAATGCTCTACCCATACTACTATCTTTCCTGTAATATCCTGAGTTCTTTTTGGCAGCCTCATGTGCAGCACCTTGTCAAAGTCCTTTTGAAAATCCATGTACACAACATCCAATTCTCCTTTGTCTATCCTGCTTGTTATTTCTTCAGAGAATTCCAAGAGATTTTGTCAGGCAAGATTTTCCCTTAAGGAAACCATGGTGACTACACCCTATTTAATCATGTGCCTTCAAGTACTCTGAAATCTCATCCTGAACAATTGACTCAAACATCTTTGCAACCACTTAAGTCAGGCTAACTGGCCTATAATTTCCTTTCACTCTGCCTGTCTCCCTTCTTGAAGAGTGGAGTGACATTTGCAATGTTCCTGTCTTCTGGAACCATGCCTGAATCTACTGATTCTTGAAAGGTCATTACTAATGTCTCCACAATATCTTCAGCAACCTCTTTCAGAACCATTTCGTGTAACCCATCTGGTCCAGGTGACTTATCTCCCTTCAGACCTTCCAGTTTCCCAAGCACCTTCTCCCTAGTAATGGCAATTCACTCACTTCTGCCCCTTGACATTCCCAAACTTTCAGTGTACTAATAGTGCTTCCACAGTGAAGAATGATATAGTTCATCTGCTATTTCCTTGTTCCCCATTACTATCTCTTCAACACGAGGAATTCTGCAGATGCTGGAAATTCAGGCAACACACATCAAAGTTGCTGGTGAATGCAGTAGGCCAGGCAGCATCTCTAGGAAGAGGGAGAGTCGACGTTTCGGGCCCAGACCCTTCGTCAGGACATGGGTCCTAACGAAGGGTCTCGGCCCAAAACGTCCACTGTACCTCTTCCTAGAGATGCTGCCTGGCCTACTGCATTCACCAGCAACTTTGATGTGTGTTACTACCTCTTCAAAGTCATTTTCCAGCAGTCCAGTATCAACTCCTGCCTCTTTTACCCTCTATATATTGAAAAAACTTTTGGTGTAATTTTTTTATATTATTGGCTAACTTAACTGCATATTTCATCTCCCCCCCCCCCCCATGGCTTTTTGTTGCTTCCTGATAGTTGTTAAGAAATTTCCCAACCCTCCAACCTACCACTAATTTTTGCTCTATCATATGCCCTCTCTTTTGCTTTCATGTTAGCTATAACTTCCCGTCAGTCACATCCTGCTTTTGAATATTTCCTCTTCTTTGATACATATCTAACCTGCACCTTCTGAATTGTTCCCAGAAACTCCAGCCACTGCTGCACTGCCGTCACCCTACTAGTGTCCTCTACCAATCAACCCCAGCCAGGTCCTTGCTCATGCCTCTGATAATTCCCTTTACTCCACACACTAACTTTCGATTTGCCCTCTCAAAGTGCAGGGTAAATTCTATCATATTATGATCACTATTCCCTAAGTGTTCCTTTACCTTAAGCTCCCTAATCATATCAGGTTCATAACACAACACCAAATCCAAAATTGCTGATCCACTAGTGGGCTCAACCACAAGATGCTCTAAAAAGCCATCTTGGAGGCACTCCACAAATTGTCTCTCTTGGGATCCAGCATCAATTTGATTTTCCCAATCTATCTGCATATTGAAATCCTCACTGACTAATGTAACATTGCCTTTTTAACACGCTTTTTCTATCTAATTTGAAGACCACATTCTGGCTACTGTTCGGAGGCCAGTAAGTAACTCCCATCAAGGTCTTCTTACCCTTGCAGTTTAACTCTACCCAGATGGATTCTACATCTTCTGATCCTATGACACCTCTTTCTAAAGATTCAATTTCATTTTTTACCAGCAGAGCCATCCTCCTCTTCTGCCTATCTGCCTGTCCTTTGGACTAATAATGTATCCTCGGATACTAAGCTCCCAACTATAATCTTCTTTCAACCACGACTCCGTGATACCCACAATGTTATACTTGCCAATCTCTAACTACGCTGCAAGATCATCTAACTTATTTCATATACTGTGTGCATTCAAATACAATACTTTCAGTCCTGTATAATTCAGATCTGTATTTTTCAGTCCTGCATCCTTCTTCCCTTTCTTCCCTGGCCCACTCTTCTCTCTCATCAGATTCCTTCTTCTCCAGCCTTTTACCTTAATAGGCTTCACCCACCTTCTAACTATCCTCCTTCCTCTCCCTCCACCTTTTTATTCTGGTATCTTCCCCTTTCCTTCCCAGTCCTGATGAAGGGTCTCACCCTGAAAAGTCATTACACTTTTACATAGACGCTGCCTGGCCTGCTAAGTTCCTTCAAGTGTGTTGCTTGGATTTCCAGCATCTGCAGATTTTTTCTTGTTTGTGGTATTTACTTTGATAATCAATTAAATCTGAATTTGAATGTTCAGATCAACCAAGCCTTTGCTGCCTGCATCCTAACTCACAACCAGTTCATTATGCTGGTTCATTACACAGGCTTCCTAGTTCAGCAGCACCCCAACTGGAAAAATTCCATCCGAGATTTCAAATTTCTCTAAATCAAGTCTCTTCCTAAACCATCTTCTTCCAACTTCCAACCTCAGATTTCTATGTTTATCCATTTCAGACCTTCTAAAATTTAACAGCTTCATCTTTGACAGCTGTGTTTTCAGCTGCCCACAGCTCTGGATTTTTATTACCAACCACGTCTATCCCACATGATACTCCTGAACACCCCTTAAAATCCATATAAACTGCTCACTATCTCCTTGTCCCATTCCGCATCAAACATGTAATTTGATAACGCACCTTGGGAGTCATTTATTACATTAAAAGTGCAATGTCAATGCAGCCTTATCACTCTGCCTTACTCAACTCAAATAGCAGTTTCACTGTGTGCACATTTACAGAGATTCACTTTAACATTGCAAAATGCTGCAATGTCATTATATCTTTGCATTCTGTACTGCATATTACAGAGCTTTACCTTCCTTGTTAACTAAGGGGGGGGGGAAACAATAACTGAATTTAGAATGAATTAAAATCTTGTTCGTGGCTGACTAAAATAAGATGTGAAATTTAATACACAATTCAAAGAAACTTTATGGAAAGAAACATACACTCATTGGGCACAGGATTGGAACTTGGTACAGCCCACCCACTTCAAGATTCCATGTGCTGTGCATTCAGAGATGCTGTTTTGCAGACCATCAATGTAACACATGCTTATTGAGTTACTGTCAGATTGAACCAGTCTGGTCATTCTTCTCTGACTTCCCTTATTAACATCACCCACAGAACTACCCCTCACTAGATGTTTTGTTTTGTTTATCCCACCATTTTCTGTAAACTCTCAAGACTGTTGTGTGTGAAAATCCCAGGAAATCAGCAGTCCCTGAGATACTCAAACCACCTGTCTGGCAGCAACAATCATTAAACAGTCACTTAAGTCACATTTCTTCCCCATTGTGATATTTAGTCTGAACAACAACTGAACCTCTTGACTATGTCTACATGCTTTTATGCATTGAGTTGCTGCCACATGATTCGCTGATTAGATTTGCATAAATGAGCAGGTGTATCTACAAAATAGGCCCCGAGTGCAGTTTGTAACATCCATGCAAAGTTTTCTAGAAGTGAGGTGCTTGCTATTATTTAAAGGGTTTGTTTTATTTTTAAATAATTTTTGGACAATAGTTTAGAGCTTTGGTGGGTTGTCTGTATAACAGGAGGTTATTTCACTCACTACCAGCACACACACTCCCTCACTTGTGTTTTAACAGCTGTAGTGGAATAATCAATGGCACATTCCTCCCTGGGGAAGTTCCATTTGCACATGGTTAATTCAGCTGTTGCCCATTGTATTTGATTCTGTGGTCCAATGATTTTAACTCTACACAAAGGCAAGATCTGTGGGGCTTCATTTGTATCTGTTTCAATCTTGCAGTGTGCTTCTAAACCCAGAGGCACTTGTAAGTGACAAAGGTTTATTTGCTGTTCTTGGCAGGACTATACATGCAAGAGCAAAAACTGAGATGGAAATGTAAACTAAAGTCTATGATCAATACCCTCCTGGGAAATCCCTTCCTTGTTCAAGCAGCAGTTTGAAGTGCAGTAGGAATATAATGTTAGCTACTGGAATACATGCTACTTAAGACATTACTCTGGTTATCAGCCACACACTTATTTTTTCATCTAATGAGTCTCTTGCTAATACTTAAGATTTCAGGTTTTTTTGAAGTACAATGTCACAAAAATTATTTGAAAATCTAAATTTTTCAAAACATTAACTGTTTCTTTTTCCCCAGATGCTGCCTGACTTGCTGCATTTTCCCTTCATGTTCTGTTTTACCTATAGCACAAAAATAAACCTGTGCTAAGATGCAGCAGCTATGTGATTAATTACTACACAGAACACAAGAGAATAGGAGCAAGAGTAGGCCTTTAAGCCTGCCCTGTAAATCAATTTGATTGAGCCAGTTTCATATACCCAATTCTCCAATATTTCAAAAAAAAAACCTCTTCTCTTCAATACCTGGAATGGCTTAGTCCCCATAGCCTTCTGGGGTAGAGAAGTCCAGAGGTTCATCATCTAGAAAATAAAATCCTGTGCACCTTATTTTTAAAATGAGAGGCCTTATTATCTTATCACTGTTTCTCCTTGTTTAGGATGTTTCACAAGTGGAAATTTCCCAATATTCACCCAGTTATGCCCCTTTAGGATCTTGTACGTTTTAATAAGATCACCCTTCATTCTTCTAAACTGCAAAAAAATACAGATCCTAACTAACTTTGGATGCTTGTGGTAGAACAAGCTCTCTTAAGACAGACTGGGTGGAGTGGATATGTACACACTTATGAGAGCTGATAGTGAATTACAGCAATGTTACAATACTCAAGACTTACATTGTATGAGAAACACCACACAATCACACAATTACTTTTCATCTGTTCACTGCTTTCACGGTTCAGAATCCTGCCCAGGTTCTCTGGTGATCTTTGTACTGTGGGCCATCAGAAGAAGAGCCAGCGGATTAGTGGATAGAAATGAGAAGCATAACATCTTGGCTTTGACCACAGACTGCAGTTGTCAGCATCAGGCAAGAAATTGGCAGAAAAGCTAACCTGTACAGTACGAGGACATACAATCACTGGTGAGTATGTAGTTTTGCTTGCCTTACCTCATAGTTACTGTTCCATCAAGCAGAAAATTAGAAGACTTTTCTGCAGTGGAATTAGAGATTAAAATAAAGTGACCTTCACTTTACTGCACCCTCTAAGAGCATTCTTGTCTGCGAAAGAGTATTGCTGGGGAGAAGTGAATTTAGTGGTATTATTGTTTCTCTTTTTTTCCCAAATATAGTTTTTATAGCATATAGTACAGGATCAGTGGTTGGCCATTTAAGAGCGAGATGTGATATTTCTTTACTGAGTCCATAATCCTCTGCAGATTTTTCTAGCAGTGACACAGATTCATAAACATTCAATCTCTCACAGCTGGTAATAGCTTAACTGGTTGTTAAGATAATACTATGTGTAGAATGTGATACTCATGATCACAAAGACCCTGGGCAGAAGTTAATGCCCGTTTCAGATAAGAGAGGGAATTGCAGGTAGGTAGCCAGTGAGTTTATGTAGTTTGCAGCTCACTAACTGGTAATTGGTTGAATATTGTCACGTGTACCAAAATATAGCGAAAGGAACATTTTATGTATGCCATCCATACAGATAATTCCAAAACATATATACGTCAACATAGTAGAAGGAAAAAGCAATTTGCAGGATGCAGAATATAGTGTTGTAATTACATACATATTGTCTGCCTGCACTGCACTAAGATATGAGGGCCACAACGAGGTAGATTGTGAGGTCGAGTTCACCTCTATTGTCCAAAAAATTGGGGCCAGTGGTTTTCTGAATCTTCATTAATGGTGCAGATGAGAAACTGTAGGAGCCTGGTAGTTCCAGTTCCATTTCACTACTTTACCAGACATATGTTAAATTGAAGTGGTTGGCAGAGATTATGCAGTACTCTTGAAGAATACATGTTAAAATTGAGCTTTTTATTCCCCCCTCAGTACACATTAATCTGGCTATCATATTTTAACTAATCAGCCTTGATCTTTTTTATGCAAGGAAAATTAGAGCAATATTTCTATATTGCTGTTGTCAGTAAGTAATAGCTGCATATCTTTTGATGGGAGGACATTCTTAGTAATTGAATGGCTATGCTAACTTTGATTTCAAACAAAACTCCTGCATATTCCTCTGGATTGTCGCATCCCATTTTTCTGGAGCTCATCTAATTCCTTGATCTAATCCCTGGACACTTACTAATAACACCATTGGCCATTATTTGTCACTTATTTATGCTATAGTCCCTGATTTTATTTTATATCTTTGCTTTAAGATCACACTTAATTACCATAGTGTTGTGTTTTATAGATTCAAATAAACAAAAGTTATTCATAATGTGCAAAGGGTAAAGGACTACAGTATCTGTTTTACCAAACAGATAGCTACTGTTTGAGGGAACATTATGTTGGCATCAAAATGTGTAGCAACATTTGTGGGCTATCCCAGCACATCTTTGCATGTGTTGGTTGTTAACACAAACAATGCATTTCACTGTATGTTTCAATGTACGTGTGATAAATAAATCTTAACCTGAATTCTGTTTTAACAACAATATATACAAAGTGGCCACTTTATTAGACACACATGTACACCTGCCCATTAATACAAATATCTAATCAGCCAATCACATGGCAGCAACTTAATGCACAAAAGCATGCAAACATGGTCAAGAGGTTCAGTTGTTGTTCAGACCAAACATCAGAATGGGAAAGGAATGTGACTGAGGTGACTTTGATCGTTGAATGGTTCTTGGCGCCAGATGGGGTGTTTTGAGTAGATAAGAAACTGCTGATCTCCTGGGATATTCATACACAACTGTCTCTAGAGTTTACAGAGAATGGTGCGAAAAGCAAAAAAAAATCCAGTAAGCTGCAGTTCTGGGACGAGAGGTCAGGGGAGAATGGTCAAACTGCTTCAAGCAGTCAGAAAGCAACAGTAATTCAAATAACCATGTGTTACAACAGTGGTGTGCAGAAGAGCAACCCTGAACGCACAACACGTCGAACTTTGAAGTAATTGGGCTACAGCAGGTTACAACATCGGGTTCCACTCCTGTACCTAATAAAGTGGCCACTGAGTGTATTTCAGAAAGCAGAATCTGAAAACAAAGAATATGTGTCAATGTATAACCAGGTTGTTTAGTAGACTGGGTAGAACCTTTTTTCATAACTGCTTATTGAAATGACAAGCTGGCACTACAAACAGAGCAAATCAATAGATTTCCTCACTTCCAATTCAGACTCCTGTTAGCAGTACTGTCTCAGTGCAGCCACAATAGAATAGAGTATCTTTTGCTCATGTTGGGGGAAAAAACATGGACTAATGGAGAGAAATAGGAAACACTAAGAGATTCAAGGACAAACTATGCTAGCGACACTGATCAGTGATTCACTGTAGTGATGAGCATTGATAAATTGGCAGGATTCCAATTACCATACTGCTGGCAGTCAACATGCTGAGACACAATAACACTCCCATCTCCCCAAACACTGGATAGTTCATGAAAGATCAGGAATATAAACTGGACTTTTCTTTATCTTTATGCCAAAGAAGAAACATACCGGTGACACTCTTTGAGGGTGAAGGGAATTTAGCAAGTGTGACCAGATGTGTCACACTGTGGAAATTTCTACAGGTGTACTAACTGGTTGCATCACCGTCTGTAATGGAGGGATCACTGCACAGGATGGGAAAAAGCTGCAGAAAGTTGCAAACTCAGCCAGCTCCATTATGGGCACTAACCTCCCAGCATCGAGGACATCTTCATTACCCAGGACATGCCTTCTTCCCATTGCTACCATCAAGGAGGAAATACAGGAGCCTGAAGACACACACTCAACATTTCAGGAACAGCTTCTTCCCCACCACCATCAGATTTCTGAATGAACAATGATCCCATGTACACCACCTCATTGTTTTTTCCTTTTTTGCTTTCTTTCAACTACTTACTTAAAATTTATTATTTATTTTCTTTTGCGATTTATAGTTTTTTATATAATTATATATTGCAATCTACTGCTGCTGCAAAACAACATATTTCATGACATATGCCAGTGATATTAAACTCGATTCTGATTCTGATGAAGCAACCCTGCAGGAGCCATAGTTTTATGCGAGGACTTGTTTAAGGATGGCGGCACTTGCTGACAGCCCCAGGCCACCCTCGGATGTGTAGGTTATCAACATAAGCAACATATTTTGCTGTATCTTTAGATGTACATGTGACAAATAAGCTTGAATCTCGATGTTGTAACAGCCTAGCTAAAAGATATACTAAGGTTGCAAGACTCATTATGGATTTAGGAAAGAAAAACCATTTGACAAATCTTTATCTTAAAGTTGTAAAATGTAGAAAAGGCAAGGTGAACCAGTAGATGTGATGTACTTTGTCCTTCAGAAGGCCTTCACACAAGTGGCCATTAAGCAAGATTAGAACACAGAATTTGGGAATAAAATACTGGTGCGAGGCACAAGGAAGTGCAAATGCTGGAGGAACTCATTTGCTACTGGTGTGGACTGGGGGATAATTAACAGACAGACAACATAAGGAATAAACAGGTCATGTTCAGCTTGGGAACTAGTGACCAGTGGGGTGCTTTAAGGATCAGTGTTGAGGGCCCAGCTGTTCACAATCTTTATTATCAATTTAGTTGAGGGGATTAAGTGTAATGTGGCCAGGTTTGTTGATGATGCAAAGCTGGTGGCAGCAGGGGTAGACTGTAAAGGGACTACAGGGGAATTATAGCAGGTTTGAGAGTATGGCTGAGTATGTGGCAGATGAAATACAGATGTCACAGAAATATGGAAATCCTCTTGGTAGAGAAAAAATAAAAACAAACTGATTTTTTTTTTTAAAAAAGTCAAATGATTGAGAGGTGTTTGAGTTCAGAGGAAATTGCTAAAATTCTCCACCACAGTGAATAATGCTGGCTAGCCCTGTACACACATTTAAAATGCAAATAATTTTTGAAAGATTGGGCGATTGAGGGCTCTGGAAAGTTGGCATAGAGAAGTTGAGGCCTGGGGTAAATCAGCCATGATCATACTGACGGACCTCACATCCCTCCCACCTATTCAAGCTTGTCATTAATTCCATTTACTTTGTTAGTGCTATGTCCATTCCCTCATGGGATAGAACTAGAACATAACCTTTTAATCTACTTCAAATCCAGTTTAACCTTTCCCTCCAATATAGCCCCTTCATTTTTCATTCATCCACGTAGCCATCTAAGAATCTCTTAAATATCCCAAATGTCTCTGCCTCTACCACCACCACTGACATTGTATTCCATGCACAAGGCACTCTGTGTAAAAAAACTTACCTCTAACATCCCTCCTATACTTTCCTCCAATCACCTTATAATTACGCCCCCTAGCATTTGCCATTTCCATTCTATCTATGTGTCTCCTATCATCATATATACCTCTATCAAGTCACTTCTCATCTTCCTTCAATCCAAAGAGAAAAGTAAATATATGTGTTAACAAATTTCATCTCAATCCATTTCAGGTCACTCACTTCTTTCTCCAGAACACTGAAAACTATACTGGTGCTGCTTCGTGTATAGAATGCAAAAATCTCATTTCACATTTTCTCAAGTTTCTCAATCCTCAGTTCAACCGGACAATCTAGAATTCTCTACTCTTTTCTGCATTTTAAAGGACTGCTCCCTTCACATCTCCACTAAACAATCTTCTCACAGCAATTTCCCACATAACAACAGAAGATACACCTGTCCTTTTAGGTCTTCCTTTCCCCACACAACACAGCAATTTACTTGCACTTACAATTTGGTGTATTGAATCTGAAGCTCACAATGTGTTTTCCCCTGTAAGTGAAGAAACCTCAACAAAACAAAAGATTGGAACACAGCTTTGTGGAACATGTTTGTACAGATCACAAGTGTGACTGCCTGAACTCCACATCCATTCTGACCTCTGAATATAGCGCCACAGTAGTGTATTAGTTAGCACCATTGCACCTCGGGCCTGAATTCTTTGTTCAATTCTGGTGCTGTCTGTAAGTTTGCACGTTCTCCCCGTGAATGCATGGGTTTTTTCCGGGTGTTCTGGTTTCATCCTACAGTGCAAAGACATACCAGTTAGTAAGTTAATTGGTCATCAGAAATTATCCTGTGATTAGGCTAGTGTTAAATAGATGGGTTGCTGGCGGCACAGCTCATTGGGCCAGTAAGGCTTGTCCTACAATGGATACACAGATGGACAGGCAGACAGATAAACAAATAAACACACACACACAAAAACAGAAGGCAAGCACCATCTGGTCTAAGATTAAAAAAAAACCTTGTGCATCATGTTAAATTAAAAGATAAGTTCAACAATTTACTAAAAATTAAAAACCAAAATTGAGAGGCTGAAATATATTCCTCCCCTTTGTAATTACTACACTAATGCTTCCTCCAGTGCAATATAGTATATTACCTTACCAACTCACCCAATTTCATGTAGAATATTGAAGGAACACCTGAATAAGTACCACCTCTCTCTGTAAGGTCCAACAATATGGTAGATTTTCAACAGACCAAACCAAAATGAAGACAAAATGGCATTAAGTAGTCAGGAAAATGATAATAGAAAAGTACAAATCTGGGGAAATAGTACAAGACTATCTCAAAGACACCGACACTACCTCGGAGTTCAGTGCAGTCCCTCATGAAAAAGTGGAAAAAGTGTGAAATCACAACCACACTGCCTATGTCAGGCTGTCCCTCTAAACTTAGTCGCCAGAAAAGAACGGCACTTATAAAAGAAGCTATTGAGACACCCACAGTTACACTGAGTGGGCTGCAGTCAATGGCAGCAACTGGAGATGAAATTCATAACTCTAAGGGCCCTGCACAAAAAGGGATTTATGGAAGAGTGACAAGGAATCCCTGACTAAAAAAAAGCATATCCTTGCCCGTAAACATTTTGCAAAGTGCCACTTAGAAGATACTGCAAAGATGTGGAAGAAGGTCTTATAGTTGGATGCAGCTGAAGTGAAATCTCACTGTACTGAAGCCTTAAAGAGCTAAAGCTTCAAGATCACCACTCTGACTCTGTCCACTCGACGACGGCCACTGCACTTGCCCCTGCCTTCCTTTAATTTCCTCCTGTTAATCAGTCTCAAATGCAACTGGTCACTGATCAAACTCTATTACACCACTGCGACCCACTGCTCCTTTTTCTATTCCGGCAACGGACCTGAGTGAATTTTCCTCCTCTCATACCTCCAACGTCCAGATTGGTTGCTGGTCAAAGCTGTTTTATTTTCTATTTGTCTCTGTCATTAAACTTTTACCTCAATTACTCAATAATCTTTAAAGTTTTCACCTTTTGTTTCTGTAGTCTTGTTTCTTACAGCTTTTTACACAGAGTTTCCTATAATATTCATTCTTCTACTTGCAGAACAGATTGGAAGTAGGCATGGACATCTTTGCAACCATTCTGGCAACAGCAGAAAATAAGTTTGCCTTATTTTTAATACATCAAAGCAGTTTTAAAGACATAATCTATGACAGTATATCTTAGCTAACAAACCGACGAGCAACACATGCAGAAGTGTTTAAATCTCATTTGATGGATATGAGAAGGGAATAGAGAGGATGGTGAGTGAGTTAACATGCCAAAACAATTCAAATCTTCCACTCCCTACAATTCCCAAGATAAAGAACATGGAAAAATTGATTGGGCATGAGTGAAGGGGATAATGAAAGCAAAAAAGAAGACACCAAAGAGGAAATCATGTCATGGAAATTTTAATTTTTTTTAAGTTTTAAGATGATGAAAGTATTTGCTTCAGGCAAATTGAAGTTCCAAGTGCAAATAAAAGCACAACATTAGAAAGGTATTCGGAGGGGAGGCTGTTTGTCCATCTTAATTCAGCCATTCAGAAAGACTTTCTCTCTCACTGCATCATGTAATTATTCCTTAACTGACAATGTTTTCACCTCCATTACTCTGGGAGTCCTGTAGTATTTGGTGAATTTCACAATAACAGCAAAATTACCAGCTAGTTTCCATCTGTCCTCAAGTCTCACCTCCCACGATTTATGATACCAACTCAGATACTGTAGTTCATTTCTGACACTATCTCTCCAGTTAAAGTGTCCTAACCTCTCCATTCTTTCCTCACAACTGCAGATCTCAGACAATGAGAATCAGCAATGTGACTCCTCCATGTTACTACCAGAGCTAGCATTTCACATCTTAATAAACAAATTAATTTGATACTCAAAGTCTTAGAACAATGCAGCACAGAAACAGCCCACTTGGCACATCTTGCCTGTGATGAGCCATTAACCTGCCTAGTCCATCAACCTGCACAAACACCATAGAACCTCCATACCCTCACATCCATCTACCTATCCAAATTTTTTCTAAAATGTTGAAATCAACCCCATATGCACCACTTGTGCCGGCAGCTCATTCCACACTCTCACCACCCTTTCAGTGAAGAAGATCCTCCTCATGTTCACCTTAAATATTTCATCTTTCACCCTTAACCCATGACCTCTAATTGTTGTTCGTCCTTCGTAGTCGAAGATGACCATGGCTTCAAAGCCAAATGGGAGATTGGTGGCTGTGGGTCCGGAGGCGACTGATGAGGCCAATCCGGGCCCTGAAGGCTCGCCCACATGTGGGACACAAGTGGGTGGGTGCTGTCGTGGCAGTGGATGCTGCTCGGGCCTTGCGCACAGCACGCTTTCGTTGCACCTCGATGATGCGCCTGACTTCAGCTGCACGGGCTCCTGTGGTGATCTTGTTGCGCCAAGCTGGACGGTCGAGGGCAAGCGTCTCCCAGGTGTTGATGTCGACACCCAGGCCTTTGAGGGACGCTTTGAGGCAGTCTTTGTAACGTTTCTTCTGGCCCCCCGACTGAGCGCTTGCCCTGCCACAGTTCTCCGTACAGCAACTGCTTAGGCAATCGGCTGTCTGGCATTCTGACCACATGTCCAGCCCACCTGGCTTGGGCTTTCAGCAGGAGGGTGTAGACGCTGCGGAGCCCAGCTCGTTCCAGGATTTCCGTGTTGGGGACTTTGTCCTGCCACCTGATGTGGAGGAGTCTGCGGAGACAGCTCAGGTGAAAGTGGTTGAGTTGTTTGGCGTGTCTGCTGTAGACGGTCCAGGTCTCGCTGGCGTAAAGGAGGGTGGTAAGGACCACTGCACAGTAGACCTTCAGCTTGGTGGTAAGGCTGAGTCCTCTCCGCTCCCAGACGTTCTCACGGAGTCTCCCAAAGGCAGCGCTGGCTTTTGCAATCCTGTTGCTGACCTCATTGTCTATATTCACTGCGCGAGAGAGTATGCTGCCCAGGTAGGTGAAGTTGTCGACTGCCTGGAGGTTCTGGCCCTTCACCGTGATGCGCGGCTCCTGGTATGGCTTTCCTGGGGCAGGCTGGTACATAACTTCGGTCTTTTTGGTGCTGATAGTGAGTCCGAAGTTGTCGCAGGCTTGTGAGGAGTAGTCCATTTCACGCTGCATCTCCTGCTCTGTGCTGGCGTTGAGTGCGCAGTCATCAGCAAACAACAAGTCTCTGATGACAGTCTCTCGCACCTTTGTAACTGCCTGCAGGCACCTAAGGTTGAACAACCTGCCGTCAGTCCTGTATCTGACGTGGATTCCTTCTTCGTAGTTACAGAAGGCATCTGTCAGCATGACAGAGAATACCATACTGAACAGAGTCGGGGCAAGAACGCAGCCTTGTTTGACGCCATTTGTCACTGGGAAGGCCTCCGACTCGTCGCCGTCATCCAGAACTTTCACCATCATACCGTTGTGGAACTGCCAGACGATTGTGATGAACTTGCTGGGGCAGCCAAACTTCTCCATGATCTTCCACAAGCCTTCTCTGCTGACCGTATCGAAAGCCTTGGTTAGATCGACAAAGGTCACGAAGAGGTCGCTGTGTTGTTCCTGGCATTTTTCCTGGAGTTGGCGCGCAGCAAACATCATATCCGCGGTCCCACGTTCAGCACGGAAGCTGCACTGGCTTTCTGGGAGCAGACCTTGCTCAAGATGTTGGAGAAGGCTGTTGAGCAGGACGCGGGCCAGAATCTTCCCCGCAATGGACAAGAGGGAGATGCCTTGGTGGTTGTCGCAAGACTGGCGGTTGCCTTTCCTCTTGTAGATGTGGGCTATGCTGGCATCTTTCAGCTGTTGCGGGACCTGTCCCTTTTTCCACATGGACTAGAAGAGAACAGTCAGCTTTTCCATCATGACAGGGCCTCCTGCTTTGTATACTTCAGCAGGGATTGCCTCGGGTCCTGGCGCTTTGCCACAGGAGAGTTGCTTCACTGCCTTCCTGACTTCATCTACTGTGGAGAGGGTGTTGAGGTTCTTGTCGATCTCTACCTGGGGCAGGCGGGCAATGGCCTCGTCGTTGATGTCGGCAGGGCGGTTAAGGACGTTGTTAAAGTGCTCAGCCCACCGATCCAGAATCTGCTTCTTCTCTGTCAGCAGCTGCGTCTCATCTGCGTTGAGGAGAGGTGAGGAGCCGGAGGACTCGGGTCCGTATACAGCCTTAAGCGCATCATAGAAGCGCTTTATGTCATGGCTGTCTGCATAGCCCTGGATTTCATCGGCCTTCTTGCTGAACCAGCTGTCCTACATCTCGCGAAGTATAATCCTACTCAATCTCAATGGAAAAGTCTGCTGGCATTTACCCTATCTACACTCATTATTTTTGCATACCTCTATCAAATCTCCCCTCAATCTTTAATATTCTGTGGAATAAAGTCCTAACCTACGCAACCTTTCCCTATAACTCAGATCCTCAAGTTGTGGCTACATCCTTGTAAATTTCCTCTGCACTTATTGGCATTTTTCCTGTAGACAGGTGATCAAAACTGCACACAATACTCCAACTTAGGCCTCACCAATGTCTTATACAATTTCAAGGTAACATCCCAACTCCTGTATTTAATTCATTGATTTATGAAAGACAATGTGCCAAAAGCTTTCTTTGCAACCCTAACTACCTGTGTTGCCACTTATAAGGAATTATGGATCTGTATTCCCAGATCCCTCTGTCATACCACACATACCTCAGTGCCCAACTGGTCGCTGTGTAAGACCTAACTTGATTTGTCCTCCCAAAGTGCAATACCTCACACCAATCTGTACTAAATTCCAAACCTGTCATTTCTCAGCCCATTTTTCTAGCTGATCCAAATCTTGCTGCAAAGCTTTGATAGTCTCCTCACTATCCACCACACTCCCAATCTTGGTGTCATCTGCAAATTTGCCGATCCAGTTCACCATGTTATCATCCAGGTCATTGACAGAGATGACAAACAACAATGGACCCAACACAGACCCCTGAGGCACAGCACTAGTAACAGGCCTCCAGTCAGCCGCAACCATCTACAACCACTCTCTAGCTGAATACAATGATGCCTTAAGACTCAAGATCCTGACACAGATAATATTTCTGTGGAGAAGGCACACAGGACATTGCATAAGTTGTAAGATTTTTAAGCTAATTACAAAACATTGTGCATCATGTCAAATCAAAAGAAAAAAAAAATCAAAAACCTGTCAACAACTTACTGAAAATTAAAAACCAAAATTTGAGAGGCTGATAAGGTATTTATCCCCTTTAATTATAACACTAACATTCCTATGCTGCAATACTATTTATTACATGACCACCTTACTCAATTTGTTGATGTAAAAAGTTGGAGGATCACTTAAATAAATGTTTTGTAAGGTCCAACATTATAGTGGATTTACAACAGACCAAACCAAAATAAGAAGAATGGCAGTTGTAAGAGAGGCTACTGTTACTCTGAGTGAGCTGCAGTCAGTGGCAGCAACTGGGTACGAAGTTCATGGCTCCACAATCTCTAAGGCTGTGCACAAAAAGGGTATTTAAGGAAGAGTGACAAGGAAGCATACGCTTTCCTGTAAAGACTTTGCAAAGCGTCACTTAGAGAATACTGTTCAGATGTGGAAAAAGGTTTTGTGGTGGGCGAGACTAAAGTGGAACTTTTTGGTCTAAACACTAAGCAGTATATGTAGATAAAAACCTTCTAGCCTTTGCCAGAAAGCTTAAACTGAGGAGGAAGATAGTCCTTCAGCAGGACAAGAACTCAAATTGTGCTGCCAGAGCAACCATGGAGTGGCTTCAAATATTGATGTCCTGGACTGGCCAGAGTCCTTACCTTCATTCAACAGAACATCTTTGGCAAGACCACAAGATTGCTGTCCACCGCCATTCCTCAACTGATTTGGCAGCTTGAGCAATTTTGCAAAGAGGAATGGACCAATCTTGCTCCATCATGTTGTGCAAAGCTAACAGAGACTTATCCAAAAAGACTACCGGCTGTTATAGCTGCAAGATGTGGTTCAGCTAAGTACTGAGCAAAGAGGGATGAATACTTTTGAACTGCAGACGTTTTGAATTTTTAGTTTTCATGCTTAACAATTTTTCCTGTTTTTTGCGGCTCTATTGTGAAAAAAAGCCGCATCTGATTCACAAATAAAAATTCTCAGTTAAATCGATCAACATCCCTGTTTGTAATACTCATTTATGTGAACAAAGGGTTTGTGGGCTGAATAGTTTTATAAGACACTGTATATTGCAGTTACTAATATAAACAATTTTACAATTTTGTCTTTATTATAAAACATGGAACAATACATCACAGTACAGGTCCTTCCATACATAATGTTGTGTCGACCTTTTAATGTACTCAAAGATCAATCTAACCCCTCCCTCCCACATAGCCCTCCATTTGTCTATCATCCATGTGCCTATCCAAGAGTTTCTTAGATGCCCCTAATGTATCTGCCTCTGCCTCTACCACTACCACCACCCCTGTAGCACATTCCACGCACTCACCACTGTGTAAAAAACACTTACCTTGAATCACCTTAAAATTAAGCCCCCTCATATTAGCCATTCCCACCCTGGGGGGCGGCGGGGGTCGTCTCCGGCTGTCTACTCTATTTATGTCTCTTATGACTTTGCACACCTCTATCCAGTGACCTCCCATCCTCCTTCGCTCCAAAGTGAAAAGCCCTTCAAGAAACATCTTGCCAGGGCTCGGGATAGATGGGACAATAGGTGCTTCAAGGAGTTGGAGAGTGGAAGCTGCACGTTAGACCTTCTGCTTCAAGTAATATCAGTAACTCTGAGGTAACCACGTGTTATAAGAAACCTAAATCAAGCTTGAAAAATAGAAAATACTAGGATAATCAGCAGTCATTGTTCAAAAGCACTCTGCAACATTACAGACTGACACAAATCTGAACAATTTTAATAGGATTTACCAAAAGTAACCACCAGCACTACACAACATCTTTTATAAATGCTTTCTTCTATAGTGATTAATAATACAACCAGGTTCTTTACAGAATCAGTTAGTGACTCGGCAGTGGCCAACATTTAATGATAGAAGAAGCAAATTCAAAAAAAAATGTCAGTGACAAGAGCCTCAATAGGTTGTAGCACAAAATGGTCTGGAGTGATTGCACTAAAAATAAAGTTTTACTGTCCCTTCTCGCCAGTGATAATAGAGAGCACAAACTTGGGGAAGAGCATAAGATCATCTCAAAGGCACTGAACATACCTCGGAGCTCAGTGAAATCCATCGTTAAAAAGTGGAAAAAATATGAAACCATAGCCACCTGCCTGGGTCATGCCGCCTCTCTAAATTTAGTTGCCGGAGAAGAATGGCACTTGTATGAGAAGCTACTCTGATGCCAACAGTCACTCTGAGTGGGCTGCAGAAGTCAGTGGCTGCAACTGGAGATGAAGTTCATGGCTCCACAATCTCCAAAGCCTTGCACAAAGGGTATTTATGGAAGAGTGGCAAGAAAGAAGCCCTAGCTTTAAAAAAAAACATACCCTTGCCCATAAACACTTTGCAAAGTGTTACTCAGAAGATACTGTAAAGATGTAGAAGGAGGTCTTGTGCATGGATGAGACTAAAGTGGAACTTTTTGGTCTCAACACTAAGCAGTACATGTGGTACAAATCTAATACCACATAACAGCCTGATAACACCATTCCTACAATAAAGTATGGTGGAAGTTGCATCATGCTATGGGGATACTTTTTAGCAGTAGGGACTGCAAATCTGGTCAGGATTGATGGGAAGATGAATGCTGCTAAATACAGAGATATCCTGGATAAAAAAAAACCCGCTAGCCTCTGCCAGAAAGCTTAAACTGGGAACAAAGTTAGTCTTTCAGCAGGAGAACAACCCAAAGCACAGTGCCATGGAGTGGCTTCAAATGAAAGAATACACAAATCTTGCTCCTTCACATTGTGCAAAGCTAACAGAGACTTATCCAAAAACATTACTGGCTGAAACAGATGCAAGAGGTAGTTCAACCAACTGAGGAAAGGAAGATGAATATTTTTGAACTGCTGATGTTTCAGTTTTTGAATTTTTAGTTTGTCATGCCTTACAATTTTCCCTGTCTTTTGGGTTTCACTGTGAAAAATGGAGCATGCGATTCACAAATAAAAAATCTCAGTTAAATTAATCAAAATCCCTGTTTGTAATACTTATTTATGTGAATAAAGGGACTGGGGCTGAATACTTTTACAAGGCACTGTATACATATTTTGAGAATGGATTTACTTTGAATGCATTACTAGTACCCACAGACACAATTCACTAAAAGTGCATGCTATTATCAGAATTTAAAATACCTGGGTAATGATAATAGAATTTTTAAAAATGCATCAAGTTATATTTAAGAGTATCTAGTACACATACAAAGGGATAAACATATCAAATCATTGGTGTTTCCAAAATGAGGCTGAATACAATAATGCTGTGAGACTCAAGATCCTAATACAGCTACTATTTCTGCAGAGAAGGCATACAGGACATTGCACAAGTTTTAAATAGCACAAGGAGATTTGATTGAATGACTTTGGAAAGACAATTTCCTCTGGCCATGGAATCAGTAACAATGGATCATTAATTTTACATGGCCACACAGCAACCAGATTAAATGTGATTTACACAAGGACAGGTTGCTTTGACACACAAGTGACTGAGACACAGTTACTTTTCAAGATTTAAAAAATGGCATGAGTATTTGAAGCAGTGAACAGTGTATTTCCATGAGTAAAGGCCATGACAGTGAGGTTAGCTTTATAATGATCTAGCAGAGATGTGATAAAGTCCACCAGTCACAAACATTTTTTTCCTTGCTATAAATTTCTATGGTCTATGTCACTAAAACTATCTTTTGTCTTTTTACCCTCTCCCTCAAAAAATTCCTGCAGCTAATTAATGAAAGGCCTTGAGACAGTAGACAGGAAAATTGTCAGGAGAGTCTAAAATGAAAGGATGCAATTGTGGGGAGTCTAAAATGAAAGGAGAGACCTTCAGAACAGAAGGACATTCCTTTACAACACAGATGAGAAGGAATTTCTTTAATGGTGGAGCAGATTCATTGGGCCAAATCGTCTAATTGCACTTCTTTGTATTATGGTCTTAATGAGTAACATTCTTGACCCTCTCGACAGTGTGATACAACAGACAGTCCTAGAATTACATCTGTGACTTCAGGAATGTTTCTCCAGGGACAAAAACCCATATAATGATAGAACTTTTAATTTTCTGTATACTTGCTAGTACAGCTGACCCATCAATGGAAACATAAGAAACAGATATCCCCATATCTCTTGATTCCCTAAATGTCCATAAACTTCTTGATCTCTATTTTGAATGACATAAGGTAATTTTCCAGTTATCCGGGGTCAAGAATTCCAAACATTCATCACCCTCCAATTAAACACATTTCTCCTCATTTCCATCCTAAGTAGGTCACTTTTATTCTCAGATTATACCCTGCTGGACTAGAGGACCTAAATTATAGGGAGAGGTTGGTCTTTCTGGATCTTTATTCCCTCAACTGCAGGAGAATGAGGAGTGACCTCAAATTCATAAAATTATGAGGGGGGCAGTCAAAGTCTTTTTACCAGAGTTGGGGAATCCAAAACTAGAAGGTGTAGATACAAAATAAGTAGAGAAAGATTTAAAACAGACCTGAGATGTAATTTCTTTACATTGAAGGCAGAAAATATTTGGCATGAGCTAGCAGAGGAAGTGATCGAGAGGTGGTACAATTGCAACATTTAAGAGGCATTTGGATGAGTACATGGAAGGGAGGAAAGGGCTTGGAGGGTTATAGGCTAAATGCAAGTCACTGGGACAACCAGGGAGGAAGTTGTGATTGGCACAGAGCAGTTGGGCTGAGGGCCTGTTCCCATGCTTTATTACTCTATGACTTAGTTTTTTGTATGACTATGATTCTAGTCCAAAACTCACCGGGGAAAAATTTTCCCACATCTTGCCTATCAAAATACTTGAATTTTATCAGCTTTATTGAAATCTTCTCTCAGCCCTCTAAAACGTACACACCTCTTCTACTGAACCTCTCATTTAGTAAACCCATCATCATCTTTGGAAGCAACCTAAGAATCTTCAATGTATTCCCTCTATGGCAAATATAAGATCTCATGGTCAAAGCAACCAAAATTGTACACATTAGGTCCCACCAAAGCCTCATACAACTGTAATAAGGCTTATTTATTCCTGTAATGAAATCCTTGCCTCAATAAAGACTCAGACATAATTTGTCCTCCTATTCACTTGCCATACCTGCATGTTGGCATTCAGTTCTCAGTTACTGCTGCTTCTGGCAACTTTATAAATTTCTTTAATTTGTTTGCTCAGCCTCAGATCAATCACTTTTCCTTTTGGGGTTTTGTGCTTTAAAAAGGGAATATATTTCTTTCAAACTTGTGTATTCTTTCTTTGAAGGCTAACTATCACCAGTATATTCTCTCTAGTGCTTTTTTATTAGCTCTGGCTTCACTCACAGGGAAACTCTTCTATCTATATTCAGAATTGAACACTAGTTAGAGACTAAGATGCTCTCAGGGGTCTCCTGAATTATCTGCCTGCATTTTTGCGTTCCTTGTGTCACTTAGTGTGACTCAATGGTATTCATTTCTGAAAACATTACACCGTACACCACTTTTCCTGTACATATTGTCAGCATGATTTAGTGCTGACAGTGAAGTTTTCTTTGGAAGTGCAAACGCTGAACATTCCCAGGGTTGTGAAAAGAAAAGTTTGACTACCGTTGGGAATCAATTAGTGAAAATCCAAGCAGCTGATCTATAATCCCCATTTCTTCCACCTATGGTCAAACAAAAAGGACCAACTGCTTACAATTAACATATGTAAAGGACCATAACATTCGACTTTTCTGGTTAATATAAAAGAATCAACTGATTGTCTGAAACAAACCAATAGTTTGGACAAGTGAAGAAACATCAAATGACAGCGGGTACAAGCGAAAGAAGCTGCTGGTAAAAGCTAGAATCCAAATTTACAATTTTGTGACTGTGCATACGATTTCAAAATCAATCTGTGGAGTCTTTTATCTTTCCAAAAATTCATAGGGCAACATATCTGGCCTGGTTCTATTCTGATATTAAAATATAGGATTTCAATTTGAAAATAATGAAAATTATACAAGTTCTGAAAATGTGAACTGCAATATGTACATCATTCTTTAGATTCAGAATCAGGTTTATTATCATTGATATATGCTGTAAAACCTATTGCTTCATGGCAGCCATTCAGTGCAAGCCAAAAATTACAGTAAGTTCCAAATATAAATACTGCAAAAAATGAAAAGCAAGGTAGTGTTGTTAAATTGACTGTTTAGAAATCTGATAGCAGATGGGAAGAAGCTGTTCCTAAAATATTGAGTGTGGATATTCAAAGTTCAAAGAGTAAATTTATTATCAAAGTACATATATGTCTCTATATACTAACCTGAGATCCATTTTCTTGCAGGCATTCGCAATAATTATAGAGAAACACCTTTATTCCTTCTACCTAAGTACATGAACATACACTTCCCTACACTACACTCCATCTGTCACTTCCTTGTCATTCTCTCAATCTGTCTAAAGTCCTTCTGCAGACTCCCTGCTTCCACAACACTACCTGCCCTTCCACCTATCTTTGTATCTTCCTCAAACTTGGCTATTAGGCCATCAGCTCCATCATCCAAATCATTGAGATACAATATGAAAAGAAGCAGTCCCAACACTGACCTCTGTAGAATATCACTACTTACAAGCAGCCAGCCAGAAAAGGATCCTATTGTTCTCACTCTTTGTCTCCTGCCAACCAGCTAATCCTCTATCCATCCTAAAAACTTCCCTGTAATATCATGGTGGCTTATCGTCTTAAGCAGCCTCATGTGCAGCACCTTGTCAAAGGCCATCTGAAAATCAAAGTAAGCAACATCCAATGTTTTTTTTGTCCATCTTGTCTGTTATTTCCTCAAAGAATTCCAACAGATTTGTCAGGAAAGATTTCCCCCTCAGGAAACCATGATGACTTTGGCCTGTTTTATCATGAATCTCCAAGTACCTTAGTGCCAAAATGGTCGTTGTGATGCATCTAGTGTGGTAATGTAGTGGGTAGTGCTCGTCGCTCTCACTTTCAGCTTTCACCGCTGTCTTGCGAAAAGGAAAACTGAATATGCAAGTCTCTCCTTGTCAGTACATAGCCTCTTCAACAGCAAGCCTCATGCAGAGCCTCCTTGCTGGCGACACATGGAAACTTAACTCCTTTTGGACTCGGGCTGAACTACAGAGGATGGGGAAGAGGTCTGGCCCCTGCAGACATAGCACACAGACGCACCAGTGTGTGGACGCATCCTAGTGCTCATGAACAAGATCCCCAGCTTTGGGTAGATGCCCCACTGCCTTGTGGGCAGTCTCTGGAGAGACGAAGGCTATGGGATTAAACCCAGATTGGAGCCCTTAAGGCGGCTGGACGTTATTGAACATCCTTCCGGCAACTCCTGCAGCCAAGCTGGTGCCAAACATATTGCTTCATAAGATTTTCTTTGGAGACCAAGAGGGGGATCTTGATGATTGGGCATCTCAGGATCTCTATACCTTCCGCCCAAGCTTGCAATGATTATCATCACCCATTATCCTTCGAGAAAGACTGATGCCAACCACAACCACCAAGTACCCTGAAACCTCATCCTTAATAATGGACTTCAACATCTTCCCAACCACTGAAGTCAGGCTAACTGACCTTTGATTTCTTTTCTTCAGCCTTCCTCCCTTCTGAAAGAGTGGAGTGAACATTTGCAATTTTCCAATCCTTTGGAACCATTCCAAAATCTAGTGATTCTTGAAAGATCATTCCTAATGCCTTCACAATCTCTTCAGCTACCTCTTACAGAACCCTGGGGTGTAAACATTAGGTCCAGATGACTTATCTACCTCCAAACCTTTCAGCTTCACACAAACTTCTTTAGTAATAACAACTACACTTACTTTTGCCCCATAACACACTCGAATTTCTGGCATACTGCTAGTGTCTTCCACAGAGAATACAGACACAATACTTATTACATTTGTACACCATTTCTTTGTCCCCCATTACTACCTCTCCAGCATCATTTTCCAGCAATCAGATATTCACGTTTGCCTCTCTTTTACTCTTCATATAAACTTTTGTTATCCTTCTTAATAGTATTGGCTAGCTTATGTTCATATTTCATCTTTTCTCTCCTTATGGTTTTTTACTTGCCGTCTATTTGTTTTTAAAAGCTTCCCAATCCTCTAACTTCTACTATATCATACGTCCTCTCTTTTTCTTTTATGTTGGCTTTGATTTCCTTTGTCATTCATAGTGACCTCATCCACCATTTAGAACGCTTCTTCATCTTTGGGATGCATCTACCCTGCACCTTCCTGGTCATTGCTGTTCTGGAATCATCTGTGCTAGTACCCTCTTCCAATTAACTTTGGCCAGCTCCTCTCTCATGTCTCTATAATTCCATTGTCTCCACTGTAAAAATAATACATCCGATTTCAGCTTATTTCCCTCAGACTCAGGGTGAATTCTATCATATTATAATCACCGCCTCCCAAGGTTTCCTTTACCCTAAGTTTCCTAATCAAATTTGATTCAATACACAGTACCCAATTCAGAATAGCCTTTCCCTTAGTGTACTCTACCACAAGCTGCTCTAAAAAGCCATCTCGTCGGCATTCTACAAATTTTCTCGCTTGGGATCCAGCACTGACCTGATTTTCTCAGTCTACTTGCATATTGAAATTCATTCCCTCGCTATTATAACACTGCACTTTTAACATATCTTTTCTATCTCCTGTTGTAATTTGTAGTGCATATCCTAGCTACTGTTCAGAGGTTTGTATACAACTCCCATCAGGGTCTTTCTACCCTTACAGTTTGTTAACTCTACTCACATGGATACTACATTTTTCCAATCCTATGTCACCTCATTCTAAGGAGTTAATTTCATTTTTTACCCACAAAGCCACTGAACCCCCTCTGTGTACTTGACTGTCCTTTCAATACAATATGCTTCCCAATCCTCTAACTTCTACTATATTATACATTCTCTCTTTTTCTTTTATGTTGTCTTTGATTTCCTTTGTCACTCCGGTGAGAGTAGATATAGGACCGATAGAAAATGATGCTGGAGAAATTGTAATGGGAACTGAACGAGTATTTTGCATCAGTCTTCACTGAGGAAGACATCAGCAGTATACTGGACACTCAAGGGTGGCAGGGAAGAGAAGTGTGCACAGTCACAATTACGACAGAGAAAGTACTTGGGAAGCTGAATAGTCTAAAGGTAGATAAATCTCCCGGACCAGATGGAATGCACCCGCGTGTTCTGAAGTAAGTAGCTGTAGAGATTGCGGAGGCATTAGCGATGATCTTTCAAAAGTTGATAGATTCTGGCATGGTTCCAGAGGATTAGAAGATTGCAAATGTCACTCTGCTATTTAAGAAGGGGGCAAGGAAGCAAAAAGGAAATTATAGACCTGTTAGCTTGACATCAGTGGGTGGGAAGCTGTTGGAGTCAATTGTCAAGGATGAGGTTATGGAGTACCTGGAGGCATATGACAAGATAGGCAGAACTCAGCATGGATTCCTTAAAGGAAAATCCTGCCTGACAAACCTATTGCAATTTTTTTGAGGAAATTACCAGTAGGCTAGACAAGGGAGATGCAGTGGATGTTGTATATTTGGATTTTCAGAAGGCCTTTGACAAGGTGCCATACATGAGGCTACTTAACAAGGTAAGAGCCCATGGAATTACAGGAAAGTTACATACGTGGATAGAGCATTGGCTGATTGGCAGGAAACAGAGAGTGGGAATAAAGGGATCCTATTCTGGTTGGCTGCCAGTTACCAGTGGTGTTCCACAGGGGTCCATGTTGGGGCCGCTTCTTTTTACATTGTACATCAATGATTTGGATTATGGAATAGATGGCTTTGTGGCTAAGTTTGCTGACGATACGAAGATAGGTGGAGGGGCCGGTAGTGCTGAGGAAACAGAGAGTCTGCAGAGAGACTTGGATAGATTGGAAGAATGGGCAAAGAAGTGGGAAATGAAATACAATGTTGGAAAGTGTTTGGCTATGCACTTTGGCAGAAGAAATAAACGGGCAGACTATTATTTAAATGGGGAAAGAATTCAAAGTTCTGAGATGCAACGGGACTTGGGAGCCATCGTACAGGATACCCTTAAGGTTAACCTCCAGGTTGAGTTGGTAGTGAAGAAGGCAAATGCAATGTTGGCATTCATTTCTAGAGGAATAGAGTATAGGAGCAGGGATGTGATGTTGAGGCTCTATAAGGCGCTGGTGAGACCTCACTTGGAGTACTGTGGGCAGTTTTGGTCTCCTTATTTAAGAAAGGATGTGCTGACTTTGGAGAGGGTACAGAGAAGATTCACTAGAATGATTCTGGGAATGAGAGGGTTAACGTATGAGGAACGTTTGTCTGCTCTTGGACTGTATTCCTTGGAGTTTAGAAGAATGAGGGGAGACCTCATAGAAACATTTTGAATGTTGAAAGGCATGGACAGAGTGGATGTGGCAAAGTTGTTTCCCATGATGGGGGAGTCCAGTACGAGAGGGCATGACTTAAGGATTGAAGGGCACTCATTCAGAACAGAAATGCGAAGAAATTTTTTTAATCAGAGGGTGGTGAATCTATGGAATTTGTTGCCATGGGCAGCAGTGGAGGCCAAGTCATTGGGTGTATTTAAGGCAGAGATTGATAGGTATCTGAGTAGCCAGGGCATCAAAGGTTATGGTGAGAAGGCGGAGCAGTAGGACTAAATGGGAGAATGGATCAGCTCATGATAAAATGTCAGAGCAGACTCGATGGGCCGAATGGCCGGCTTCTGCTCCTTTGTCTTATGGTCTATGGTTTTATGTATCTTGAATGTTAAGCTCTCAACTATGATCTTTCAGCCATGACTCAACAATGCCACAACATTGTACTTGCCAATTTCTAACTGCGATACAAGATCATCTACCAACACCTTCAGTCCTGTATTCATCACCCTTTTCTATTTTGGCCCCATGTTACACTTCACCTCATCCCACTGACTGCAATTTTGCCCTATCATCTGTCTGCCCTTCCTCAGTCTCACTACGCACTACATGTACTTGTATATCAAATGCTCATCATTCCAGTTCCTATACCCTGCCAAATTAGTTTAAACCCTCATTTAGACCCATGATGGACTGAGCTCTGTCCACTACTTTTTGCAGGCTTTTCTGTTCAAGGGCATTAATGACTCCATACTGGTGATGCAGCCAGTCAGTATGTGCCAACACACATCTATGGAAGCTTTAGATGCTAAATCTTTGCAAACATCAAAGAACATGCCTTCTTCATAATAGCATTTATGTGCTGGATCCAGGCTCAAGTACTCTGAAATGATAATGCTGAGGAACTTAAGGTTGCTGAACCCCTCCAATTCAGATCCCCTGAGGACTGGCTTTTAGACCTCTGGTTTCTTCCTCCTGTAGGCAATAACCAGCTTGTTGGTTTAGCTGACATTGAGTGAGAGGTTGTTATCGTGGCACCATTCAGCCAGATTTTCAATCTCCCTCTTATGTCTGATTCATCATCATCTTTGATTCGATCAACAAAAAGTCAGCAAACTTAACTATGGCACTGGTGCGACTGTACTGATGGTGACTGATGACAATCAAAACCGACTGAGGTCTGCAAGTGAGGAAATTGAAGATCTAGATGTACAAGAAGTCACTGAAGCTAGGTGAAGGTTGCGCCTGTGATCAAACTAGCTGAGTCTACAACCCTCTGAAGCTTCTTCTGATCCTGTGCATTGTTGCCTGTATACCAGGCTGTGGTGTGACCAGTCAGAATGAGCAGCAATATCTTTATAAGTCTAAAAAGTGAAGAAAAACAATTGGCATGTTTATGATATGTTACATACCTCAAGGAGATCTGAGATTTTTTTTTGTGAGAATGATGTAATGGTCTTTTGGAGGTCAGCTGATGTAATTTTCCCGCCGATGTGAGGTCACGTGATGACATGTGCACCACGGGTATATAAGGGAAGACCTCAGATGATGCAGTTAGTTTTTAGTTTTTAATTTTCCAGCTAGAACGTTGATGTGCCTCCGTTTCTGTTGCATATTTGCTTTTATGACACAGTTTCATTTTTAAAACGGAGTGTTACATTCTGTTGCAAGGTACAATAGTGCTGGACTGGTAATTTTTGCTAGATGTGTTGATGTACCTTATTCCAGCAGTAGTACTGGAGAGTGAAGACTTTATTGAAGTACAGGACCCGAAGGATTGAGATGAGTCGGCGTCAACTGGCAGTTTAACAAAGGATCGACCTTATTGAGTCTTCGTTGAAGGAGTAGTGACCTGCAACGAAGATAACTCTTGTCAAAAGAGAAAAGAGTTCATGCAAGGTGCTCTCTAGAATTTAAGGTCAGTTGTTTTAAACTGCTTATTTCCTGCATCATGAATCCTTTGGACAGAACCAACAGGAAAGTCTCGTCTATGAAGAAATCCTTCTCCAGAGAAGTCTCTCCCAATTGAACGTATAAATCTGTTGGACTTTCAAATTTACCATTTTAAGAACTATATCTGACTTTACCGTTTTAAGAACTGTTTTCGCATTTAACACTTTAAGAACCAGTGCCGAGTGACGATTTGTTGAACGGCTGCATAGCAGTTAACTTCTGGTTAAGGTTTTTTTTGTTTGTGTTTTATTGTTTATCCATGTTTAATAAATGTTTGGTTGTTTTTATATAACCTGTCTCAATCGATATTCATTGTTGCCGGTTACATAACAGATAGAAAAGTAACTGTAGAAGCAAGAACACTCTCCTTCCACAGCATTTTGATAAAGAATCGGAAGCTACATCAATATATACTGTGCAGAATAAACTCTTCCCTCTATTGGGAACTATGACAAGTTGCAAATTTTGTCATATTCTTACAACTATGAAAGAGACTTGACTTGAAATGTATTTAATATTCTCAGTTTTTGTAAATCTTGGGTATTGCTGACAAGACCAGCATTTACTGTCCATCCCTAATTGCCCTTTGCAGTGATGTCAAGGGCCTCAAACAAAGCAGTCCTTGTTCTGAAGGCACTGCAAGCGTCCTTCAAAGGAGCAGCAATAGTACAAATGAGTGGCTTGACAGGGCATTTCAAAAGTGTATTTCAGAGTCAATCACACCAATTTGCAGTTAACATATTCAAGGCCAAGGTCCTCTGCTAACTTTTCCCCACTGTAACACAATGCCCTTCACAGTATACATTCAGTGGCCCCTTTATTAGATACCCCATTTGTGGTCTTCTGCTGCTTTAGCCCATCCACATCAAGGTTCAACATGTTGTGCATTCAGAGATGCTCTTCTGCACACTACTGTTGTAATGTGTGATTATTTGAGTTACTGTCATCTTCCTGTCAGCTTAAGACAGTCTGGTCATTCTCCTCTGACCTCTCATTAACAAGGCGATTCTCCCCCACAGAACTGCCACTCAATGGATGTTTTTTTTTTGTTTTTTGCATTATTCTCTGTAAATTCTAGAGACTGTTGTGCGTGAAAATCCCAGGAGATCAGCAGTAGCCCAGGACCAAAGGGCATAGCCTCAGAATAGAAGGATATCCCTTTAGAACAGAGATGAGTTGGGGTTGTTTTTTCTTTTAAATACTAGAGATAGAATTTGCAATTTTCATTGGCATTTATTTAAAATTAAACACATAGAATGCCATATGATAATTAGAACACCAAACATGCTCTCTGATATCCATTTTTTCTTCATATTGCCTGATCATGTGATATGATTTAAGAGCTGTTTAAATAGGCATATGATTGTGAGGAAAATGGAAGGGTGAAGACATTGTACAGGGACAAGGGATTCACGTAGCTGGCAATTTGAATACTAATTTACTGGGTTTGGCACAATATTGTGGGCTGAAGGGCCTGTTCCGTGTTGTACTGTTCCATACTCTATGCTCTATGTTGTTTCTTCTATGCTTTATGATTGATATATACTCGGGTCAGGAGAACAGAAATGAGATTTAGCTGAAAATCTGGATTGTTGCTCAAGGCCACTGACCAGATACTCACTGGGCAGAAGCGATCTAAATAGGTACATCCGTGCGTCAACTGCCTGATAATTCCTGCTATTGGTAGAGGTTTCTCTGGTGTGGCAGCTGCTCAACTCCTGCAGAGGAAAGACAAGGTCATCTCGAGGACTGGAAAGTCAACTGGAAATAACTGGTGTTCTCTTTCCTTCGACACTGTTTCAAAACATTCACTGCTACTTTGGCAATATTTCAGTCACAGTGCCAAGGATGTCAATTAATGAAAAAAAAAATCAGGGAACAGAAAAGGGCAGAAGTAAAGCAAAGTTCATTTTGAAGCAATATTTTGACTCAAACTTCCTTTTAAATCTTCCCTGAGAAACTTAGATTGCTTGGTCTTAACTAGGAAAGGAAACCAAAGAGTTAGTACAGTCTGTAAATGAAATGCTGATGCGTAAATACAAGGCAACACTGGGTGATGCACATTGAGCTACAAGACACTGGTTTCTAATGATAAACAAAAACAACAAGAAGGTGTTGGCATTGTCAAAAATACATAGTTTAACTTGAAAGACTCCACTGGAAACCACCGTTGCTTTGGCAGCAGACACTTACTATGCAAAGCAGCAAAAACACATGCTATCTCTTGGTACGGATTAACTCCCAGCACTGCATGTGAATATTTATTATGGATGTGCCATATGGGCAACATTAATTGCTGTTAAAAGAGATTGTTAGTCTAGTTTCTTCTGTGAAACTTGAAAAAAATCTTTGAAGTTTGAAGTTGCTTAATACATAATGTGGCCCTGATCACCTTTGAATCAGAATCAGGTTTTTTTTAAATCACTGACATATGTTGTGAAATTTGTTGCTTTTTGTAGCAGTATTACAGTGCAATCACTGTTCCCTCTAAACTGTGCGGGTGCACAGCCACGCAGTAACTGAGATGCTCCCGCGCACGTAGCCTTTGTTGCCGCGCAGCAGGAATTTTCTTACTCAGCTACTACCATGAACTACAATGAAAGCATTACCTCAAAAATATCCAGCGATACTGTGATTTCAAATTTGTCATTTCTGAAAAAGTTAAGATTGGTTCAATTAAGACATCTGCTGATATTTTGAACTATGTTTTCAACTTTGTTTAGAAATAAAGAATTTGAAGAACTGTCAATCCTTGTTGACATCGTTGAAACATTTCAAGCTTCTAGTGCTGACTGCAACCTTGGATTTACCCTGATGAATTCAATCAAATGCAAATCCAGAAACAGTAGAAGTGGAACATTTGGATGATCTAATGAGGATTAAGATGCATATTTCATCTGGATGTGAAATTAATCTGAACAGTGTTTATGGACAATGGATTTGTAATAAAGACAGATGAGAAATAGTTTACAAAACGTTAACGACTTTCTTTGTTGTACCGTATTTCATTATCCCTTTAATTAAAAATTTAAAAATGTGATTTTTCAAATTCCATCCTAAATATTCATAGTATGCATATTACAAAAAAAGCCATTTAAAGAGCCATGCAGTTTTCAGGCCATGGAAATTTCACGCTCAGAGCAATAGTTGGTCCACACAGCTGTAAAAAATGTTAGCGAGAACATTGAGTGCAATACAGAAAAATATTATCACAAATTATAAAAAGTATATAAAAATAAATACTGCAAAAGGACAGCAAAAAAGTGAGGTGGTGTTCATAGACCATACTTAATATATCAGACGGATTTCTATTCTAAATCAACAGCCAGAATTTCATGGATTTAAAGGCCAATAAAGGCGCCCTGAAAGATTAAATGTGCTCTCAAACACAGATTACACCCCTCTCCCATCCCTCCATTCTACTAACCTTCCAGTCTGGACCGTGCACAGGGTATCCAGGTTGAGCATCCCATTCGATTAAAGAATCCATAGACAATAAACTAGAATTATAATGCACTTTTTAAATCACTATTGAAAACAAAATAAGACAGAAACTTGCATATGGGATTACCGTGGAAACAGAGATGATCAAAAATTAAAACTGATTTTAGTATATTATTTCGAGTGGATGGGGACAGCAAAGATGACACAACCCTTATAACTATTTGCTTTATCAGACCAGAGAAATCAAAAGCATAGTTTCATCTTGTCTAGATAGATATAATATAATATGCATTGAAATGTTCTGTGAGTGCCACAAAATATTGAAGTTCACGACGAGAATGATTGATCCTTTGCAGAATGCATGTGCAAATACCGCAAAGGGTTCAGCCCACGGAGGTGCAGGGCATCTCTACAAAAATTTCTGGAGTTCTGCATTTAATTACACGTGAGCAGATGTCAAAAGTTGTTGTCAATTCTAAAGAGCAGCAGCAGCAAATGCTGACTATTTTGCCATTGTTACAAATGCAAATTCTGGGCCACTTCCTTCTTCATTAAATCACAGTTGTCTCACTAGTATAATGATCATGTTTAAAAATGCTGTTAAACTTTAATTTTTGAATTCTCATTAATTAGTTTGGCACACTACCATCCTCCAGCAATCAAAAAGATCATTGTGCGAGAAACAAAACATGATTACTGGCTGACAATGTTTGATCGATCAACCCTTTAGTAAACTTGCAAATTTTAAGTAAAAAGGAAATAGTGCAATTTTTATCACATAATGGTGATCTGAAACACCATTCCCTCAGGTTTTAATCACTTATTAAAATGTACTATAAATTGAAAATACTTTGATTCTTCTATGTATGGCCACAGTTGATTAATATACTGGAGATTAGACTTGAGCTCCACAGGGTACAAAACTTCCAAGGTGCATTGAAAAACAACATTTTCCAGCAATGAGTAGATTGTTGTCATTCGTAGAGTGCTCCTTGAAAGAAATTGTGGCACCGAGAGGCTTCAACAATGACAGCAGCAACTTAAGTTCCGACTAATGACTCAGACCAAAGCCAGTTCTGCCCAAAAGGCCCAGTGCCCAGATATCTTACCTGACCTGATGAATCCCTCCATGCCTGCACCAAGTAATCCCTTCACTGCTTGCTTCGTACTTGTCTGCAACCCTGCAGCTCACTTCTTCTTACGTGCCACCATCTACCCCTTTGATTACTTATTAATCTACAGCAAGGGAGCCATTTATCATGGCCAATTAACCTACAATCATATTTTTGAGATATCCAAGACTAGAGCATCCACAGAAGCCCACATGGTCACAGAGAAAATAAGCTAATTCTGCATGAACTGCACTCTAAACCAGGATCAAATCCAGGTGCCTCGAGCTATGATGCAGCACTGCTAATTATTTCACCACTGTGCCCTACACATTCCCTCAAGCACACAGTTCCTCAGAAACAGTAGAATATATGGGGAAAAAATAGTGAAAAGAGAAGAAAAAGTCCAGCAAATAAACAATGTTGGGAAAATGTGAACTTGTTTGTTCCAGCAGAATGGTTAATTAGATTAATGGCCAAAATGGGCAGCTTGCCTGAAAAGTAAAAGTAGGACTCCACTGGAGTTCAGGGAGGAAGAAGGGTTTTCATGAACATAAAAGATTCTGAGGGATAATAATAGGATGAATGTAGAAATAATGTTCCTCCTTGTGGGAGATTCTAGATCTAGGGATACAATCTGAAAAATAAATACAGGGGTTACTGATTGAAGACACAAGATTTTTCTTCCCTCCCCCACCCCCCCCACTCCACCCCACCCAAGTCAGATTCACCAATGACACCACTGACCACTGGCAGAATCTCAAAAGGTGACAAGGAGGCATGTGATAGATCAGCTGGTTGAGTGATGTCACAATGACAATTTCACTATCAACATCAACAACATCACTACAAACATCAACAACACCATCGAACTGTTTATAGACTTCAAAAAGGAGAAATCAGGAGGAAATGCCAGTCTTCTTTGAATGGTCAGCAGTGGAAAGGGTGAGCAACTTCAAGCTCCTGGACGTTAACATCTCAGAGAATCTGTCCTGGGCCTAACACAATGATGCAGTCACAAAGGTGCCACATCAGCAGTTCTACTTTGTTAGGAGTTTATGTTGATTTGGTATGTCACCAAAGACTCTTGTAAATTTCTAAATGTTTAGTGGAGAGCATTCAAAATGATTGTATCATAGCCTGGTATGGAGTTGTCAATGCACAAGATTGTAAGAGACTGCAGATGTTGCTAGATTGATCACAGGCACAACTCCCCCACTATCATGAACATCTTCAAGAGGTGGTGGGTCAGGAAGGCATGATCCAACACGAAGGATCCTCACCATCCGTATATGCCCTCTTCTCTTTATTACCATCAGAGAAGAGATGCAGGAGACTGAAGACGAACACTCAATGATTGAGAAACAGCTTCTTTCCATCCACTATGAGATTTCTGAATGGTCAATGAACCCATGAACTTCTTCTGTTTTTTTATAGAATTTTATTTGTAATTTGTAGTAAGTTTATGTCTTTGCACTGTACTACTACTGGAAAACAACAAAGTTCACAACGTACAAATCAGTGATAATAAACAATTCTGGTTCTCAAACTGGGAAACCTGAGGGACTGGCCAAGTAGTAAAAAGGCGATTGCAAAATTTTGTACAAAGTCCACCTGACAAAAGCCCATTTAAGTTAAATACTATGCAGATATCTAAGAAAACTGAAAAAAAATTAAGAATCTATGCAATCAGCTTCCAGCAAGTAAATTTAAACAGTATCATCAGTTCCCTCTCTAACTGCAATATTTTCAAAGACAAATCTGTGCTTATCTTTTTCTACGAGCGAGCTCTAGCAAAATTAAGTCAGTGGCTCATTATGCAGGATTCAACTAAAAACCCATTCAGTTGTGATTAATGAGCATATCCATCACAGAGAGGATAAAAGACTCTGGTGATTGCATAGAAATATTTCGTTCTCCACAAATCTTTAGCATCATGATTGGGAAGCTCTAATATTTATAGGTAATATTGTATGTTTTTCTGTAGCAGATTTATTGTAACTGGAGGACAACATGTCTCTGCCAAGAACATAGAAAAATCTTAGTAGTGAGACATAATTGCTAGATAACTGACACAGAACCATCAAATTAGCAAGCCAGATATAAATGGATTAATTGATTTTTTTCTCTCCAATTATTCATTTTCCTTCGACTCACTTTTCACGTTTGTTTTTATAAACACAGCACGAGTCAGAGGTGAGTCAGCTTGACTGCTCCACAGCAACATAATTGCACCCCACAGGCCAGACAATGAGCAATTAAAAAAAACAAAGTAACCTAGTGTACTAGGACTGATAGCACATTAACTGTCCACACTTGTGCAACAGACAAGGAAGACAACCTGGTGCTCAATCCTACACATTTTTCTACATGGTAGTGGTTAGCGCAACACTTTACAGAGCCTGCAATCACCGATTCAGGTCCAATTCCTGATGCTGCTTGTAAGGAGCATGTACGTTCTCCCCATGACCACGTGGGTTTCTTTCAAGTTCTCCAGCTTCCACCTATATTACAAAGACGTACCGTCAGAGTTTGTAAGTTGTGGGTATGCTATGTAGGCACCGGAACTGGGCTGACACTTGTGGGCTGTCCCAGCATAATCCTTGAACTGTGTTGGTCATTGATGCAAACAATGTATTTCACTGTATGTTTCGATATATATATATGTAACAAATAAAGCTAATCTTTTAACATGCAGTGTGCAAATCAAGAAAGGCAATCTCCAGCTTTGCCAGAATTACCATACGATCAGTTTGATCAGCCATGTAAGCAAGGTAATGCTCAGAATCATCTTGAACAGACTGAGACCTCAGGCAGAAGACATCATTGCCGAGGAACAAGCGAGCTTCTGTAAGGGCAGAAGCACCACTGAGCAGATTTTCAACCTCTGCACCCTCTTTGAGGAACACCTTCAGCACCAGAGAGAGTTCTACCACGTCTTCATAGACTTCAAGACGGCGTTTGACAGAGTCTGGCATGATGCCTTATGGGCCACCATGAAGAAATTCGACATGGGGCAGAAGCTGATTCATACAATCCATCAGCTTTACGCCAAGGCAACCAGTGCAGTACTCGCTCAGGGCACCATCAGGGAGTGGTTCCATATCTCTGTAGGAGTCTGTCAGGGCTGCCTCCTCTCCCTCACTTCTTCCTGGAATGAATCATGAGTGTTGCCCTTGAAGATCATGTGGGCACAGTCAGCATCGGAGGGAGGAACATCACAAACCTAAGATTTGCTGATGACATTGATGGACTTGCAGGAAAAGAGGATGAACTGGCCAACCTGGTCAGCCACCTTGGCAGAGCCTCCACAAAGTTTGGAATGGAAAATAAGTGCTGAGAAAACCAAGCTTATGGCAAATGCCAACGGTGCCATCACAACAGACATCTCAGTCCATGGTCGGAAACTTGAGACAGTGCAGCAGTTCAAGTACCTGGGGTCAATCATCAGTGATGAAGGATCAAGACCAGAAGTCCTGGCAAGAACCGTACAGACAATGACTGTACTATCCAAACTCAAGACAATATGGAAGGACAGCAACATCACCATGAAGTACAAGATCAGACTCCTGTGTGCATTGGTATTCTCCATCTTCCTGTACGCATGTGAGACATGGACGCTCACAGCAGAGCTACAGAGGAAGATACAGGCATTGGAAATGAGATGCTATTGCAACAGCTTGGGCATCTCATACTTGGACCACATCACAAATGAGCAGGTCCGCAAGACCATCCAGCACCACACTGGCTCCCATGAAGACCTTCTCACAACAGTGAAGAAAAGAAAGCTGAGATGGTACGGCCACGTAACAAGATCCAGTGGCCTTGCAAAGACCGTTCTACAAGGAACTGTGGAGGGGAAAAGAAGGAGAGGTAAACAGAGGAAAAGATGGATGGACAACATTAAAGAATGGACAGAGAAAACATCTGCGGTGACCCAGGCTCTGGCACACAACCGCAACAGATGGAACAGACTGGTGCAAAGCTTGTCATGACAGCGCCCCGACGACTCCACCAGGAGTTAAGGACGCAAGGAAGGAAGTGTACAAATCAAGTGGGCATTTCCATTTGTTAATATTTTTAGATTAATTGCTACATGGTCTTTGCAGGAGCTTCTGGATCATTCTATTGAAAACAATTGCAGGATCAGCAGCACCTTTACACCTTGTGTAACTAGACACTGTTGGTGGATTAAAAACTAAAGGGACAGTGCAGTAAATAATGATCCATTGATAGAAAGGGAAAGAAAAACAAAACAAACTGAAGTTAAGGAACCTATTACATATTTTGTTCAATTTGTTTTGTCTGAACAAAGCCAAGATTACACAAGTGCCTTTAAATAGGAGCACTCTACAGATGTTAAACATAGCCTGCATACAAATACTGTTAATATTATAAATACAAGGTCACAAATGAAGGTCCGGACTAATACTTTTTAAACAAAATGCTCCTATTAACATGCTTCTGCTGTATGATAACAAGGATGCTTGAAATAGAACGTATTGATTTATCCAGTAAAATACAATTACGACGAAACCCTGTCAAAACATGTATCATTGTGAAAAATGATAACAGAATGGTGCGAAGAGGAGGTGTAAAGAAAGATTCAGGTATTTAATCAAATATTCATCAGGAATCAGGTTATCATATAACAGTGAATAGAGTCTGAACATATGGGACCTGGTGAGGAAGCCGATATTTCAAGAAGCTAAATCACCACCTTCTAATTGACATTTAGCCAAATTGTCAAAAAAATATTACCCTTAGCTCTTTAATGTTTACCATATGTTGTTAAATCACACTTCCGAGTATTGGTCTTAGAAACATGGATTTTATCTTTTTTTGAATTAATGTGCATCAGATAGCTATAAAAGAATGCAAAGGAACACACAAGAAAAAAATAGTAGTCACCAGTCTCCTCAAGCTAACTCTCAATATTGGACACAATCATGACAAATTTACACTGGCCTCAACTCCTCTTTTGTGCCAGTTAATGGAGGAGGACCTTTAATTCTACAATCAACGCAAGTCAACACAAAAATAAAGTTTTAACTCTAATTACATTCAACAATGCATTGTACACGTGTACAGGAAATTACATTAAACAATCTTGTATCTTGAATCTGCACATGATGTCAACCCCTTGACACATTCCAGGCTCCAGACACCTCTGCTGCTTTCCTTTGACCTGCACCACCTTCTTACCTTGGATCAGCAGTCGTATGCAACATCTGTTTGAAATCACTGCAAACACTTGCCTTTATAAACTCCTGTAGAACCCTCCACACCCAAAGCACTCTACCTCCCAGACTTGACTCTTGTGTTTCCTGTACTCCATGCTATATCAAGCTCAAGCTCTCCTATTCTTATTCTGGTCCTCTTCACCAATTTCCTTTTGAGGCTTCATTTTGCAGATTTTGACACTGTTTCTCTTCTGGTCTTTGACAAAACACCCTCAAGTCAGTTCTGCTTTGCTCAGGTGACACCATGTCAACAGCAACCATAATCCACTTATATCAATGTCATTTATGTATATTGGGAATCCATAACAATATTGATATGCTCCCACTCAAGCCTAGTAATCTACCTTGGTGACTCTGCATGTGGTTTTGGCCTGTACAACCTAAGTTTGCATTTGGGCATTCTCAGATTCAACAAATGCAACATATTAATCTTTCTTGAGGGCCCTTAAAGATTTCTTAAAAACATATAACATAATAAAACACAGCACAGTTATGCAACTCCAAAACATAAAACTAATCAAAAGAAAAACACGAACTCAGGGATCACGTGTCCTTAGCTCATTTTACTTTAGAAAAGCGCGTACAAGATATAGTGACATATGCCATTCATATACTTTTACATATAACCCATAATGAATTATGTAAACAACAATGAATGCTTAATCAAATAATATTAACAATTTTACTGAAATATTAAATACACAACACACAATATTGGCCCTTCAGCCCATGATATTGTGCTAACCTTTTAAGTTTAAGTCCCAGATCATTTTAAGCCTTCCTGCCCACATAGCTCTCCATTGTTCTTTCAACCATGTGCCTATCTAAAAGTCTCGTAAAAGCCCTTAATGTATCCACTTCTACCACCAACCCAGCTGAGTATTTCATGCACCCACCAATATAAAAAAGAAACACTATTCTGACAACCCCCCCTCAAAACTTCCCTCCAATCACTTTAAAGTTATGTCTTCTCATATTACCCATTTCTGCCCTGGGAAAAGTCTCTGGCTATCCACTCTATCTATACCTCTTATCATCCTATGCACCTCTATCAAGTCACCTCTCATCCTTCTTTGCTCCAAAGAGAAAGGCCCTCGCTCACTCAGTCTTTCCTCATCAGATGTGCTCTCTAATCCAGACAGCATCCTGGTAAACATCATCAAGAATCATCCTTGTAGAAGATTCCCGAAAATATGTGTGGCCTTTATGTTCTGTGCCGCAATAATCTTCCTTATAGTTAGCAATGCAGCAGGAATATTCTTCATGTGCAGACTCCTCTCCATAACTGCTATTCTGAACTACTGTGATTTAAGTTGAAACTGTAAGCATTAACTTTCACCTGTATTTCCAGAATATGGAAACACTTCTCTGAAATAGCTCACCGTCCTCTTCATTCAGCTGGTGAAACCCAGTTAATTGTTGTGAAATTTTTGTCTTCAAATGATGACTTTGAGGTCTGCCTGATACTTGCTCCATTTGCCTGTGCTGCTTCTCACTTTTTTTTAAAATACGGTCATATCCTTGCCAGCTGCCAAAACACAGTCTCGCTTGGGTGTCTGCCTCCTTCCTCCTTTCCATTGGACTGAATCAAATGCAAAGCAAATGATTGTGGATAGAAAAGATAATATTTATTCATGCCTTTTTGTTCACGGAGCTTAAGCAGCCTACTTTAGCTTGAAGTATTCCACTCGAAACCCTTCCCAAACAGGATACCGTCTGCAATTATCAGCAGTTGGACTTCTCTCGTAACATAAACCCACTATGCACTGCACTTCTCCAGAACACAACAAGGACAGACGCAGACAGGCAAGAGACAGATTTTTTGTTAGTTTGTGTGCAGCACCACAGGCCTTTAACCACTGGAGAAAACAGTACTGCTCAGACTATGTGCATACTTGCTGATTACCCTCTCATGCTGGTAAGTACATTTTGATTTGATGCATTCATTCTCTCCCTTTTTTTTTGAAACATTCTACCTTTACATGATTGCTGGCACTCCAGAGTTTGGACAAGAACAGTAAAGACATATGAGTTTATAAATGCCTTCAACTGCAAATGCATCATTAATACTTTCAAAGTGGGAATTGAAATGGGAAGCAATGTCTTCAAAGGATGATAAATCTTTGAAATCATCTACCCAAGATCTGGAGCTTCAGGCATTGATTCTATTTAAAACTGGTATTGATATATTTTGGGATATTATAGGAATCATATTCAGATATGGCAGGACATTAGGTTTTGAGGTTGAAGTTCACCCACAAACATGTTGAATGGTATAGCAGTCAAGAGACCACATGGCCTACTTCTGATCCTATTTCTCATGTTTTGCAGTGAAAGAACAAAGGATATCCTGGATTTCTCAAGAATAGTAACTAACATATAAAAAAAAATTGTTTGGCTAATTGTACACATTATCAACATTGGTGATCCCATGTCTGCTGTGTTCCTATCTTGTTTTAATACATGCCCCTCAATGTCATAAAAAGTTAAAAATATTCACATAGCTTCTGCTGCAATCAGTGTTTTCCACAGTTTTGTAATCAGTGTTTTAAAAAAAAGATTATCCCATTATAAATGTATTAAATTATATATGGGAGATTTACGTCCCTGTGTTCTAAACCTATCAGGGAAACTTTTCATTTACTTTCCTACTCATCATAATTTTCAATCATTGCATCAAATAGCTCCTTAAATCTCCCTCCTTCCAAGTCTTCATTACCTGAACACAAGATTTCAATCCTCCCTGGCTACTGCATTTGTGGCAGAATATTGGAGGACTGCTAACAAACACATAGGTTTAAAAAAGGAGGAAAGAACAAAGTGTCATTATAGACCAGTTAGGATAACTTCAGTGGTGAACTAATTATTGGAATCAATTCCAAGGCATAAATTGACCTTCAAAGAGATTGACAGTAATTAGTAAGTATGGCTTTAAGAGAAGGCTGAATATCACTAACCTGGCTGGTTTTTTGTGGATACTTGACATGGACAACACTTTCCCTATAGTTCTCAGGGAATTAAGCAGAGATTTTCACAAATTCACAAAGTCAACATTAAAATCCAAAAGGATCCAACAGTGACACAGGTGGACAGGGTGGTGACAGCAGTGTTTGTCATGCTTGCTTCATTGCTCAGAACACAGAGTACAGGAATTGGGACATCACATAAAAGTTATACAAGACCATAATTAGATTAGATTAGATTCAACTTTATTGTCATTGTGCCGAGTACAGATACAAAGTCAATGAAATGCAATTAGCATCTGACCAGAAGTGCAAAAGAATAGTATTATTTACAAAATAACTGCGAATAAAAAGTGCTACAGCACACAAATATAAAAGTACTGAGACAGTACGATATGGATGCAATACCGCTTAGCGCTGTGATGTGAGGTTGATCAGGGTCACAGCCTCAGGGAAGAAGCTCTTCCTGAGGCTGCTGGTGCGGGAGCAGAGGCTCCTGTAGCGCCTACCATATGGGAAGAGAGTAAAAAGTGCATGGTTAGGGTGAGATGTATCCTTGAATATGCTTTTCGCCCTGCCCAGGCAGCTTTTATGGTAGATGTTCTCAATGGTGGGCAATTGGGTGCCAATAATCCGCTGGGCAGTTTTCACCACCCGCTGGAGTGCTTTGCGGCCTGATACGGCCGTAATAAGGCCATATTTGGAGTAATGCATGCAGTTCTGGGTACTCAACAACAGGAAGGATAATGTCATTTAACTGGAAAGGGTAAACAAGAAGATTTATGAGAATATTATCGGAAATAAGGTCTTTAGTTATATGGAGAGGCTGAACAGACTAGGAGTATCTTCCCTGGAGTTTAGGGGTGATCTCATAGTTTTATAAAATCCAGAGGAACACAGATAAAGTGAATAGCCAAAGAGCCATCCTGAGGGCAGGGCTATGCTAAACTAGACAGCATAGGCTTAAGATCAGAGGGACCTGAAGGGTGATTTTTCCCATGCAGAAGTGGTGAGTATATGGAATGAACTGCCAGAGGAAGTGTTAGAGTAGATGCAGTTATGACATTGAAGACATTTGGACAGGTTCATAAAACAGGAAAGGTTGAGGTATATGGGCCAAATGCAGGCAAGCGGGACCAGCTTGTCCATGCAGGTTTGGTCGGCACGGACAAGGTGAACCAAAGAGTCAGCTTCCACAGCTGTCACTAATGGGAATGCATGGGACTCGGTGCTCAGTCCTTACTTCAATGCAAGGAGGCTAATAAGGAATTTTACCAGATGGTACAAAATTTAGATGTGTTGTCAACAGTGAGGAGGAAAGTTTTTAAACTTAGTGAGAATATAACTGGTCTAGTTAGTTGGCTGAAAAGTGGCATCTAATCCAGAATGTCAGGAAATGCATTTGTCAAGATACAAGACAAGGAGATGTACAATGGTGCAATGCTGAATGGCATGGAGGTACAAAAAGACCTTGGATTTGTGTGCCCAGATACTTAACAGACAGCAAGTGCAGATCAGTAAGATGCACAAGACAAATAGAATGGCTTTCCTTTACTGCTGAAGGCACAAATTCCAAGCACTAAGATAGTTATACTAGAACTGTATATAACTCCAGTTAGACCACAACTCTAGTCTACAAAACAGCAAATTTCAGAACAAGTGCCAGTGATATTAAACCTGATACTGATTTTCTAGTCAGAAGAAAGGCACTTGCACTGGAGAGAATGCAGATTTACAAGGAAACTGAGGGAATTGTAAGATCAGAACTTTGATATAAACTAGTGTTTTCTTTTCAGGAACAGATGAGATTAAGGAGACAATTCATTAAGATGCATAGAATTCTGAGTGGCACTACAGAGAATTAATCCTTTTCCTTTGCTAGAAAAAGGTAAAAATAAACAAAAGGTATTGATTTTAAATTACTGGCCGAGGATTAGACAAGAGGTGTGAAAATTTTTCCATCCAGAATGTGGTGGGTGTCTGGAAGATGCTGCTTGAAAATACAGTAGAACAACATTCCTCCCCACATCTGTGAAGTGTGTACTTAAAGAGCTAGCACCTGCCTGCGTATTTCGGTTAGTGAGGCAACATTAGGTAGGTAGCTCTTTTGGCAAGAAAGGCTTCCTTCTGTGTCAAAGAATTTCTACATTATCCTTATTTACGGAGTACTCTTCAGAGTAACTTGGATTTACATAGCCCTCACAATCAACCTTATTACGCCCTTGTACCTATCACCTGCCTGCACTTTCCCTGTAAACTTTTATTCTGCATTGTTACTGTTTGCCTTTGTACTATTTCAACACACTGATGTAATGAAATGATCTGTATGGATGGTGCATGCAAAACTAAAATTTCTCACTGTATTGGTTCATGTGACATTAATAAACCAACAATAATAAACTATGATATTTCACAGTAAGCATTGTAACTGTTGAAACTGTCAATACCCATTTTCTACTGCCCTCGCAGTGTGTGTGTACAAAGCTAAGCAGGGAGCTAAAAATCATCTTCTCAAAAGTCACCCAAGCCAGAAGCTGTCTTCAGGGTTTTTAAATGAGAACTTACTCATAAAAAGATATTGCTGTTTCAAGGGCAAATAAAGAGGCGGTAGAGATGGATGTCTTTATACACTGTATGCTTCAAGTCGAAATCCAAATTAACCCATGCAGGAAATGATATTTTAAAAAGCAGCTTACGAACAGGAAATGATGTTCATACAAAACAAACTGTGCCTCTAGAGGCCAGAACACAGATACATTCTTAATTCTTGAGCAGTAAATAACACATCATGGCTGGTTAGAATGATAGGATTAAGAGTCTAAACAAATATTAAACTTGTTCAACTGTATTTGCTTTTAATCAGTTAAGGATGACAACTATTGTATAATCACCCAGAACAAAGGTTATATTTCTACATGCCAGTTCTTACAAAGCTAATTAATGTTTGTGCTGGAACTACCGTTTTAGAAACAGTTTTACCACCGTGGTGGTAAAACTCTGGTTAGGCCACACTTGGGAGTACTGTGTCCAGTTCTGGTCGCCTCACTATAGGAAGGATGTGGAAACATTGGAAAGGGTACCGAGGAAATTTACCAGGATGCTGCCTAGTTTAGAGAGTATGCATTATGATCAGAGATTAAGGGAACTAGGGCTTTACTCTTTGGAGAGAAGGAGGTTGAGGGGAGACATGATAGAGGTATACAAGATATTAAGAGGAATAGATCGAGTGGATAGCTAGCACCTCTTCCCCAGGGCACCACTGCTCAATACAAGAGGACATGGCTTTAAGGTAAGGGGTGGGAAGTTCAAGGGGGATATTAGAGGAAGTTTTTTACTCAGAGAGTGGTTGGTGCGTGGAATGCACTGCCTGAGTCAGTGGTGGAGGCAGATACACAAGTGAAAGTTAAGAGACTACTAGACAGGTATACGGAGGAATTTAAGGTGGGGTGTTATATGAGAAGCAGGGTTTAAGGGTCTGCACAACATTGTTTGCCGAAGGGCCTGTACTGTGCTGTACTGTTCTATGTTCTAAACCCAAAAATGCTACTCATTACCTTAAAGAAATATTCTCATGTTGTTCCTGGCATCACTGCAAATAAACTTCAATTCCTGGACCATTAAGTAGTGAAACATTTTTCCTTTGTCTATACTATCAAAGCATTCATGATTTTCCATACCTTTGTCAAATCTTCTTGAAACATGTGACCCCTGCCCATCCCCCACATGAGCCATCTGTTGTCGGCCCCCAACCAACACATATTCCACTCTCCCCTCCTACCCCTCCTCACAGTCCCCCACCCTGCTCTCATGACTATACCCCTCCCCCACACAAAACCACCACGGTGGGCTTCACGGCTGAACAGGTGAGAAGACAGCTGAAACGTCTCAGCCCAAACAAGGCTGCAGGACCGGATGGTGTCAGTACCACGGTGCTCAAAGCCTGTGCCCCTCAGCTATGTGGAGTACTTCACCATATCTTCAACCTGAGCCTGAGGCTCCGGAGGGTTCCTGTACTGTGGAAGATGTCCTGTCTCGTCCCTGTGCCGAAGATGCCGTGCCCCAGCGGCCTCAATGACTACAGACCGGTGGCATTGACCTCCCACATCATGAAGACCCTGGAGAGACTTGTTCTGGAGCTGCTCTGGCCTATGGTCAGGCCACACTTAGATCCCCTCCAGTTCGCCTACCAGCCCCAACTAGGAGTTGAGGATGCCATCGTCTACCTGCTGAACCGTGTCTACGCCCTCCTGGACAAGCCAGTGAGCACTGTGAGGGTCATGTTTTTTGACTTCTCCAGTGCGCTCAACACCATCCGCCCTGCTCTGCTGGGGGAGAAGCTGACAGCGATGCAGGTGGATGCTTCCCTGGTGTCATGGATTCTTGATTACCTGACTGGCAGACCACAGTACGTGTGCTTGCAACACTGTGTCCGACAGAGTGATCAGCAGCACTGGGGCTCCACAGGGGACTGTCTTGTCTCCTTTTCGCTTCACCATTTACACCTCAGACTTCAACTACTGCACAGAGTCTTGTCATCTTCAGAAGTTTTCGGATGATTCTGCCATAGTTGAATGTATCAGCAAGGGAGAAGAGGTCGAGTACAGGGCTACTGTAGGAAACTTTGTCACATGGTGTGAGCAGAATTATCTGCAGCTTAAGGTGAAAAAGACTAAGGAGCTGGTAGTAGATCTGAGGAGAGCTAAGGTACCAGTGACCCCTGTTTTCATCCAGGGGGTCAGTGTGGACATGGTGGAGGATTACAAATACCTGGGGATACAAATTGACAATAAACTGGACTGGTCAAAGAACACTGAGGCTGTCTACAAGAAGGGTCAGAGCCATCTCTATTTCCTGAGGAGACTGAGGTCCTTTAACATCTGTCGGACGATGCTGAGGATGTTCTACAAGTCTGTGGTGGCCAGTGCTATCATGTTTGCTGTTGTGTGCTGGGGCAGCAGGCTGAGGGTAGCAGACACCAACAGAATCAACAAACTTATTCGTAAGGCCAGTGATGTTGTGGGGATGGAACTGGACTCTCTCACAGTGGTGTCTGAAAAGAGGATGCTGTCTAAGTTGCATGCCATCTTGGTCAATGTCTCCCATCCACTACATAATGTACTGGGTGGGCACAGGAGTACATTCAGCCAGAGACTCATTCCACCGAGATGCAACACAGAGCGTCATAGGAAGTCATTCCTGCCTGTGGCCATCAAACTTTACAACTCCTCCCTTGGAAGGTCAGACACCCTGTGCCGATAGGCTGGTTCTGGACTTATTTCATAATTTACTGGCATAATTTACATATTACTATTTAACTATTTATGGTTCTATTACTATTTATTATTTATGGTACAACTTTAACGAAAACCAACTTCCCCCAGGATCAATAAAGTATGACTATGACTATGACTATTTACAAGGAGAACAATTTCAGCTTTTGTAGTTGCTATACTTTAACATTACTACCCAGTGTCTGATGATCAGAATTGCTCAAAACACACTAGCTGAGAGTTTGGTAGCATTTTATAGCTTCAATTTGTACAATACCTTCTATTTATAACACCCAAAATGAGGTTGAAATTTTAAAACCTCTGGAACACTACAGCCATTTGGCCAATCTTGCTGCCAATTTATACTGTGTCCTCCTGTATATCATATGTATCCCTCCATTCCCTTCATATTCACGTATTTGTCTAAAAGCCTCTTAAACTCTACCCAACTGCCTGTGTACACTACTACCCCTGCCTTTGGTAATCCACATCAGGTACCTACCTTGCCCTTCATGTCATCTTTAAACTCCCAATGCCTTCCCTCCTCCCCCAAACTTAAATGCTTTCAACATTACTACACTGTGGAAAAGATTCTGACTGGTTATCCTATCTAAGCCTCTCATAATTTTAGAAACCTCGATCATGCCTGCCCTCAGACTCTGATGCTCAAGAGAGAACAATACCAAAGGTTGTCTAACCTTACCTTATAGCTCATATCCTCTAATTCAGGCAGCATTATGGCAAACCCCCTCCACATTCTTCATATAATGGGACAATCAGACCTACATACAATAATACAAGTGTGGTCTGACTGAAGCTACAGCATGACTTCCTTACTATTACACTCAAGGCTCCAACCAATGAAGGCAAGCATGCCCCATGACTTCCTTACCACTTTATCCAATCGCATAGCCTCTTTTAATGAATTATGCACCTTGACATCAAGATCCCTCTGTGCCTCAATGCTATGAAGAGGCCTACTATTAACTGTATATTTTCCCCTTTCATATACAAAGTGCAAAACCTTACATTTACCTGGATTAAACTCCTCGCCACTTCTCTGCCCATATCTGTATCTGATCTATATCTTGTTGTATTCGTTTACTCTTTTAATAAAATGCATTCTTATCAACTTCTCCTGCTACCTTTGGTGGTTTATGTAAGTACCTAACTGCTTGTCCTTTAAGTGAACACCCATAGAAAATTTACAATCTACCTTTCACTGCATCTTCTTATTCATTCTACCAATATACAGTATATCATTGCAATGTCTCTTTACAAGAAAAATTAAGTTACCACATTTCAGAATGTCCATCCATGTTCTCTTCCACTCTGCTACTAAACACTGTTGTTCATTTCACTCCAAGCTTTGTGCTATTGCAAACCTTTAAAATTTTACCTTGGAAGTAAAGGTAAAATAAAAAAAACAAAAACAAAAATCTAAGAGATGGAAACACTACATTGTCATCCAGTCTGAAAAATAACTATTTACTGCCAATCTTTGCCCTCACATTTGATCAATTTTCTATCACACTCAATGAAGTGCTTGAGGGATTTACTATAGTACAGGATGCTGTTCACACAGTCTATACCAGAATAGACTGTGTGGATGATTTAAAAAAAACACTTGCTGAGACAGAAAGATCTTTATTATTCATATCATTTTATTTCAAACTATTCACCCATCAAAAGGTTGTATCAGATCTTTTGAATTTACTGCTAGTGACAGCAGCACTAGTTCAGTAAGAAGTTTGTAACTTTCTTTTAAAGACAAGGACAAAACTATTTATGTCTTATTTAATGAACAAAGATACCATAATAACTGAATTCAGAAGATGTATTTCTGTTTATCTCCCAAGATACTGCCAAGTTAATGTAAAAGAGACAAATTAAAGATCAACACTCTGGATATTTTGTACTTCTGCTCAGGCAATACACTTCAATCTTGTTTGGAGACTCATTTTCAATGACTCTTCAGAGCAAATGAACAAAGAAGAGGAATATTAACAATTGGTGCCAGCAGCAGGAGCATACATGGCTTTTGCTGCTCACTAGGTACTCACCTGTTCACCTGAAATCACAGAAAACCAGTTCAGATTTCACCTTCCATAGTCCATGATGAAGCAGTTTCCTTGAAAGTGGAGGCACAAGTCATAATTCTGTCTCGATCACCAGGGAAGTAGCAACACTACTTGCATAAGCCCTGCAAAGAAAGGAATCAGAATCAGATTTAATATTGCCAGCATATATTGTGAAATTTGTTGTCTTGCGACAGCAGTGCAGAACAATACATAAGAGGGAAAAACTTAATTACTGTAAATATATATATTTTTAATAGTTAAATTAAATAAGCAGTACGAAAATAAAAAAAGTTGTGAGGTAGTATTCATGGAAGACCTCAACTTTACATCAAAACCCTGCAATTTCCACTTTTGTATAAAACTTGACAAATAGTTGTTACTTAAAAGATTTTCATTTAAAATCTGTGCACATCTACAGCAATTCCAATGATGCAACAATGCTTCCAACTTGAACTGTTAACTAGTGAGAGCAAGTATAAAATTGAAAGAATTGAATGCAATTCTCAGAAATATGCAGATTAAAAATGTCAAAGGGAAACTTAGCAGAAAGCTCAGGAAATCAAAACATAGGGGAAAAAAATGCTGCTAGTATTATAACTACATATGGATGGATGAACAGCTTCATTTATATAGTGCCTTTAATGAGGTAGATTGTCTGACTGTAAGATTAGATTAGCATTATTTACATAGAAACATAGAAAATAGGTGCAGGAGTAGGCCATTCGGCCCTTCAAGCCTGCACTGCCATTCAGTATGATCATGGCTGATCATCCAACTCAGAACTCTGCACCAGCCTTCCCTCCATACCCCCTGATCCCTTTAGCCACAAAGGCCATATCTAACTCCCTCTTAAATATAGCCAATGAATTGGCCTCAACTGTTTCCTGTGGCAGAGAATTCCACAGATTCACCACTCTCTGTGTGAAGAAGTTTTTCCTCTTCTCGGTCATAAAAGGCTTCCCCTTTATCTTTAAACTGTGACCCCTCATTCTGGACTTCCCCAACATCGGGAACAATCTTCCTGCATCTAGCCTGTCCAATCCTTTTAGGATTCAATCTTCTAAATTCCAACGAGTATAAGCCTAGTTCATCCAGTCTTTCATCATATGAAAGTCCTGCCATCCCAGGAATCAATCTGGTGAACCTTCTTTGTACTCCCTCTATGGCAAGGATGTCTTTCCTCAGATTAGGGGACCAAAACTGCACACAATACTCCAGGTGTGGTCTCACCAAGGCCTTGTACAACTGCAGTAGTACCTCCCTGCTCCTGTACTCGAATCCTCTTGCTATAAATGCCAGCATACCATTCGCCTTTTTCACCGCCTGCTGTACCTGCATGCCCACTTTCAATGACTGGTGTATAATGACACCCAGGTCTCATTGCACCTCCCCTTTCCTAATTGGCCACCATTCAGATGATAATCTGTTTTCCTGTTTTTGTCACCAAAGTGGATAACTTCACATTTATCCACATTAAATTGCATCTGCCATGAATTTGCCCACTCACCTAACCTATCCAAGTCACCCTGCACCCTCTTAGCATCCTCCTCACAGCTAACACTGACGCCCAGCTTCATGTCATCCGCAATCTTGGAGATGCTGCATTTAATTCCCTCATCCAAGTCATTAATATATATTGTAAACAACTGGGGTCCCAGCACTGAGCCTTGCAGTACCCCACTAGTCACTGCCTGCCATTCTGAAAAGGTCTCGTTTATTCCCACTCTTTGCTTCCTGTCTGCCAACCAATTCTCTATCCACATCAATACCTTACCCCCAATACCGTGTGCTTTAAGTTTGCACACTAATCTCCTGTGTGGGACCTTGTCAAAAGCCCTTTGAAAATCCAAATATACCACATCCACTGGTTCTCCCCTATCCACTCTACTAGTTACATCCTCAAAAAATTCTATGAGATTTGTCAGGCATGATTTTCCTTCCACAAATCCATGCTGACTTTGTCCGATGATTTCACCGCTTTCCAAATGTGCTGTTATCACATCTTTGATAACTGACTCTAGCAGTTTCCCCACCACCAATGTTAGGCTAACTGGTCTATAATTCCCTGGTTTCTCTCTCCCTCCTTTTTTAAAAAGTGGGGTTACATTAGCCACCCTCCAATCCTCAGGAACTAGTCCAGAATCTAAAGAGTTTTGAAAAATTATCACTAATGCATCCACTATTTCTTGGGCTACTTCCTTAAGCACTCTGGAATGCAGACCATCTGGCCCTGGGGATTTATCTGCCTTTAATCCCTTCAATTTACCTAATACCACTTCCCTACTAACATGTATTTCCCTCAGTTCCTCCATCTCACTGGACCCTCTGTCCACTACTATTTCTGGAAGATTATTTATGTCCTCCTTAGTGAAGACAGAACCAAAGTAATTATTCATTTGGTCTGCCATGTCCTTGCTCCCCATAACCAATTCACCTGTTTCTATCTGTAGGGGACCTACATTTGTCTTAACCAATCTTTTTCTTTTCACATATCTATAAAAGCTTTTACAGTCAGTTTTTATGTTCCCTGCCAGTTTTCTCTCATAATCTTTTTTCCCCTTCCTAATTAACCCCCTTGTCCTCCTCTGCTGAACTCTGAATTTCTCCCAGTCCTAGCTGAGCCACTTTTTCTGGCTAATTTGTATGCTTCTTCTTTGGAATTGATACTATCCCTAATTTCCCTTGTCAGCCACAGGTGCACTACCTTCCTTGATTTATTCTTTTGCCAAACTGGGATGAACAATTGTTGTAGTTCATCCATGCGATCTTTAAATGCTTGCCATTGCATATCCACCGTCAACCCTTTAAGTGTCATTTGCCAGCCTATCTTAGCTAATTCACGTCTCATACCTTCTTTAAGTTCAGAACCTTTGTTTCTGAATTAACTATGTCACTCTCCATCTTAATGAAGAATTCCATCTTAATGAAGAATTCCACCATATTATGGTCACTCTTACCCAAGGAGCCTCTCATGACAAGATTGCTAATTAACCCTTCCTCATTGCTCAATACCCAGTCTAGAATAGCCTGCTCTCTCGTTGGTTCCTCGACATGTTGGTTCAAAAAACCATCCCGCATACATTCCAAGAATTCCTCTTCCTCAGCACCCTTACCAATTTGGTTCACCCAATCTACATGTAGATTGAAGTCACCCATTATAACTGCTGTTCCTTTATTGCACACATTTCTAATTTCCTGTTTAATGCCATCCCCAACCTCACTACTACTGTTAGGTGGCCTGTACACAACTCCCACCAGCGTTTTCTGCCCCTTAGTGTTATGCAGCTCTACCCATATCGATTCCACATCTTCCCGGCTTATGTCCTTCCTTTCTATTGCGTTAATCTCCTCTCTAACCAGCAATGCCACCCCACCTCCTTTTCTTTCATGTCTATCCCTCCTGAATATTGAATATACCTGAATGTTGAGCTCCCATCCTTGGTCACCCTGGAGCCATGTCTCTGTGATCCCAACTATATCATATTCATTAATAACAATCTGCACTTTTAATTCATCCACCTTGTTACGAATGCTCCTTGCATTGACACACAAAGCCTTCAGGCGCGCTTTTACAACTCTCTTAGCCCTTATACAATTATGTTGAAAAGTGGCCCTTTTTGGTGCTTGCCCTGGATTTGTCGGCCTGCCACTTTTACTTTTCACCTTACTACTTTTTGCTTCTACCCTCATTTTACACCCCTCTGTCTCTCTGCACTGGTTCCCATCCCCCCTGTTGTGAACTAACCTCCTCTCACCTAGCCTCTTTAATTTGATTCCCACCCTCCAACCATTCTAGTTTAAAGTCACCTCAGTAGCCCTAGCTGATCTCCCTGCCAGGATATTGGTCTCTCTAGGATTCAAGTGTAACCCGTCCTTTTTGTACAGGTCACGCCTGTGCCAAAAGAGGTCCCAATGATCCAAAAAACTTGAATCCCTGCACCCTGCTCCAATCCTTCAGCCATGCATTTATCCTCCACCTCATTGCATTCCTACTCTCACTGTCGCGTGGCACAGACAGTAATCCCGAGATTACCACCTTTGCGGTCCTTTTTCTCAACTCCCATCCTAGCTTCCTATATTCTCCTTTCAGGACCTCTTCCCTTTTCCTACCTATGTCACTGGTACCTATATGTACCACGACCTCTGGCTCCTCACCCTCCCACTTCAGGATATCTTGGACACGATCAGAAATATCCCGGACCCTGGCACCAGGGAGGCAAACTACCATCTGGGTCTCTGGACTGCGTCCACAGAATCGCCTGTCGGACCCCCTTACTATCGAATCCCCTATTACAACTGTCCTCCTCTTCCTTTCCCTACCCTTCTGAGCTACAGGGCCGGACTCTGTGCCGGAGGCACGGCCACTGTCGCTTCCCCCAGGTAAGCTGTCCCCCCCCAACAGTACTGAAACAGGAGTACTTATTGTCAAGGGGCACAGTCACCGGGGTACTCTCTATTACCTGACTCTTCCCCTTCCCCCTCCTAACCGTGACCTACTGGTCTGCCTCCCATGGCCCCAGTGTGACCACCTGCCTGTAACTCCTCTCTATCAACTCCTCACTCTCCCTGACCAGAAGAAGGTCATGGAGCTGCAGCTCCAGTTCCCTAATGTGGTCCCTTAGGAGCTGCATCTCAGCGCACCTGGCGCAGATGTGGACGTCCAGGAGGCTTGAAGACTCCAGGGCCTCCCACAGCCGGCACCGAGAACAACAAACTGCCCTCACACTCATACTGCCCCTCTCCTCAAATAACAACAAAAAATGAATACCAAATCTTCCTCGCCTCACCTGTTTCCGCCTAAGCCCGTTGAGCCGAAGCCCTTAAGCCTTCACTCTGCTCCCGGCTCACTCCGCAGCCCACAAACTACGCTGCCCGCTGTATGAGGCTCTGTTCCTTTTAAATCTTCCGCGCTTTACTGCCCGACGTCACATGCCTGCACAGTCCCACTTCTCTGAACGCCGACGGAAAAAAAAACGAAAAATTCAAAGACGTCTTCCTCCGCATTCCCACTCCGACTCTCAGACTTCCTTCTTCGAATTATTTGTCACATATACATCTAAACACAGAGTGAAATGCGTCCTTTGCATCAATGACCAATACAGTTCAAGGATTGTGCTGGGGGCAGCTCACAAGTGTTGCTCTGCTACCAGCATCAACATAGCGTGCCCACAACTTACTAACCCTAAGCATACATCTTTGGAATGTGGGAGGAAACTGAAGCACCCGGAGGAAACCCATGAGTTCACAGAGAGAATGTACAAACTCCTTACAGATAGTGGTGGGAGTTGAACCCTGATCGGTGATTGCTGGTGCTGTAAAACGTTTCACTATCTGCTATGCTACCATGCCCCTTGCAATTTCACAGTAACAGTGTTAAAGTCTCATACAAAGCCACATTATTCTTTCAAAATAAGTGTCTGGTATATACTGCAGGTTAAGGTGGTTAAAGAGGAGATAAAAGGACCATGGACCAGTTAGTCTGAATGGCCTATTCTGCTGTGAATTGCAAGTAGTATTTAAACAGATCTATCACAAAGAAAACAGCATCTACTTTCAGCTTACAGTAATTGCTACATCAGTACAGTTGCCACATATAATCAGCACCATTGAGTCATACACCATGGAAACAGGCCCCTTAGCTTTGTGTTTACAGAGGTGCCCATTTAGACCAGCCCTATATACCTGCATTTGACCGATATCCCTCAAACTTTCCTTTTCACCTAGCCATCTTTTAAATGTTATTGTATCAACCTCAACCACTTCTCTGGTAGCTCATTCCACAGCAAGCTGTTCAGTAAGAACAATGCTGGATCCTTTGAGAAGTCAGTGTACTTGTCAAGGAATGGTGTCACAGTTATTGGAGCTGCATCACAGTTAGTGACCCACATTCAATCCTCATCTGCAGAGTGAGTGAGAGTGAACACACACACACGGTAGAATCTCATATATGTGTATGGGTGTGTGAGTGTGCTGGTGATTTAGGTAACTGTGAGAAATATTAACAGACTGAATTACTGTAAATAGATGCTTGATGACCAATAGGCTCATTAAGCTTGTTTAGTCTCTCATTTTTTGCCAAAATACAGTTTGCACTTCTATACTACAATTTCTCTGCCATTTGTTTGCCTATCCATCAGTTTGCATCTTTATGCAGTCCATTGCTATCCTCCTCACTGTCTGCTATACCTCCATGCTTGATGCCACCTGCAAATTTTAACATCCGCACCCAAATTAATTAATACAGGGCTGGAACATTGTTTTCTGATTCATCCTCCAATCACTTTTTTCTAATTGTTACTCCAGTTAATCCATTTACTCCACCAGCCTCAATTTTGCTAACCATCCATTCTACATAGATATAAAGGTGAAACAATCCATCTCCTTCCTCAAACTTCGCCATTACATCAACTAAAAAAATTTAAACAAGGATGTCATAACTGTAAATCTCCAGTTTCCGAACAACTTATCCATAATGCAGGGACTACTGGGAGTTTACAGCAGCCCTATTACAATCTCCATCCCCAGTTCCATCAGCCATCCATAATCAACCCACACAGACCAGGTGAATGGTTTATCCAAGCACACCCAGCCTTTCTAAAACCTCATCAATTTTCATCTCTTAACCTCTACCAGCAACATTCTGTTTCTGAGATAAAGGCTCATTTAAAACATTGTGGCCCTGCAATGCAACATTAATTAGATTATTCTGTTGGATCGTCATTAAATTTCACCCCTCCCCCAATTATCCACTTTCTATTCAAGTGGATGGGGAAATTTTTTGAAAGTTTTTTTTGCATTAATTCTGTTCACATTTTGCTCTTTGCCCAATTTTATTTTCCTATTCACCTCCCTTTCAGTTTGCGAAAGTCTGTTTGTTCTCATTTGGATTATTCAGCTGCATCCATTCTTTTTGTTTCCTTTGCCATCCAGTGAGTTTTGCTTTGGTCCCCATATTTCAACTTCACTTTGCATTTATTCAACAAGACAGCACTATAATGTGAATTTACATAGCACCTTTGAAAACGTCTCCATGATACTTTTTGGGAATAAAATGTAGAATGGAAACATTTTACTACAGTAAAGATGCTACAGGTTAAGTCTGAGAGGCCCTAGGAAGGAATTTCACAAGTTCAGTTAAGATTTTAGGAACAAAATGTAGCTAGAGCAGGGATGGGGATGTTGTACAGTAATAAGGAGATGGGAAAACACTGATACACTAATTAAAATACACACATTATAAATGGCTTTGTTATAATTTTATTCTATGCACACAGTACATACCAAGTTAATACTGGGTGCCAGTCAACAGAGCGCCCCAGTAGTGTAGCAGTGAGCGCAACACTATTACAGCTTGGAGCATTTCAGATTTGGAGTTCCAATTCCTGATGCTGCCTGCTCTCCCCACGGCTGTGTGCATTTCCTCCAGGTGCTTCAGCTTCCTCCCACAGTCCAAAGGCGTACCAGTTAGTTGGTTAATTGGTCATTCTAAATTGTCCTGTGATTAGGCTAGCATTAAATTGGTGGGTTGCTGGTTGGTGCTTTGTTGGGCCTGAAGGGCCTAATCCACACTCATAAATAAATAAATACAAAGACAGAAGGCAAGCACTATCTGGTCTAAGATCAAATAACCTGCTGAAATCAATCAATGCCAAGCAGAATTTATGCCTGGGAATTAAAAACGGCACATGCTAGAAAACTGAAATAAAAATGAACTGAAAGTACTCAGCAGTCAGGCTGCATCTATGGGTGAGAGAATATGTTAATGTTTCAGGCCACCAGATCAGAATTTGTAGTTTTTGTTTCTTTCCTAATCAATCAGCTAAATTTACAAATTTTACATTGTGCCCCGAATTCCTCAAGATCATTTATACTGGCAGTTTCCACAAACTAAGCAGTGAACTGGATGGTCCACAACAGACATCCCACCCTGAAAAAACTCATTTCAGGGAGGTCGCACCATCAATTTGCGGGAGACTCCCAGAACTTCCTGGAGAGGTGGGATGTCTGCAATAGAATAGCTCCTTAGCAGCTAGCCCGCTAGTTTAAATAACGTTAGCTATGCTAATGAATGAATGACACTCATTAAACTCACCTCAACATGTCTTTTACAGTCTTAACCCACCATGGGCAATAGAAAAGTCACTGTTGCAAACAGTGCAGTGAGCAACACTGTCATTATTGTTGACCCCTATTAGGCAGGGGTACACTTTAGTGTAGTCTAGGGTGACGTACGTTTTTTTTTTGGAACACTCTGCCATGGCGCACTCTCTCTCGCGCTCTCAAAAAAATTGATTTCCAGGATATTGTATATAATTTACGGGCATCAGGGAGCCACTATCAATACGCGGGAGACTCCCGGAACTTCCGGGAGAGGTGGAATGTCTGGTCCACAATGAAGAAACAAAAATAGTGCTAGCTCAACGACATACAGAGTTAATCTGTAGGCAAGATCTGCCTTATCACCATCACAGAATGAATGCTATCTTTCTCATTATTTGAATACATAAGAAAAACAGCAAAACAGTGCAAATTCTTGCATTGCTAGAGCACCATCTGCACATGCACATTATATTTTGCAACTATGTTTAATAGACTGTACAGCTGCAGCTGTTATTCCAATTAGGAAAAAAAAAGGTCATTTCATCCCTCATTAGAGTCCGATGACAGTGCCTCACTGAAACCGCGAAAACGCACCAGCCCTTTGTGGTATTACTGAGCTCTCCAATTTGTTTTGAGACAAATCATTTGACTCGCATAGCTTTGGCTGAAAATTAGGTTGTACAGTCCTCTCGTTACGACATGACATACAAATATCTAACTAGCGAGCCTGACAAAATACATACACATCACCATATACAACCCTGTAAATGCCTGCAATAAAATTAATCTAGGGTGACTTGTACATACTCTGATTATAAATTTACCATGAACTTTGAAATCTCCAATTCATAAAAATATAAATAATCAATGCAACACTTAGCTATTTACAATTTTTCATATATGATACAAGACTTCTCACTTAGTATTGCTATGTTGGACACAAGCTTCTTTCCATTTTGAATCTGTCTTCCATCCCCTTCCTTTTCAGTACTACTGAAGCCTGAAATGACAACTGTTTATTTCCCCTCCATAGATACTGCCAAACCCACTGAGATCCTCCATCATCTTGTGTGTGTTGCTTAATCATTTTTCCACATTTCTCTGTCCAATCTTATCAACTGCCAGTTCTATTCCTTTCTCTCTAATACACCCATCTCAATTTTCCTTAAATGCATCAACTTGTTATTTACTGTGGTCATGACTTTCATACATTCATATTCAGAAAAGATAATTCTCAACTCTGCGTTACATTTTAAAGCAAATATCTTGTATTAGCACTGCTTTGCACACAAACAGAATGCTTCTCTTTTGGCAGGTCAACCCTCAATCATTCTTCAAATTGTATATTTAAGTATTTCAAATAGGGACACAGGAGGAATATGAAACTTCACTCCTTTGCTTGTGCCTGGCATGCTGTGCTGTGTCAGTGCCATGCAATACAAGTCACAGGAGCATTGGCAGTTATTTTGAATGATAAAATAGTCCATTAACTCAAATAGTATGAAGTGTACAATCTGTTCACAAACATTTTGAAGCATGTTATAAAAATTCGGTGAATGAATACATTTGATAGATTATGCCAAGTAAACTTTACTGGTTTTAAATAATCAGCTACAATAGAGAACTTCACAAATTCAATACAATGGATTCCGGCTAATTAGGCTGTTGGTTAATTAGGGGAGCCACATATTTGGGAGAATTCTTAAAGAACAAAAACTAAGTGGAGAACACGACCATTTGGTTATTTGGAACACTATGCCGCTTCTCTGGGACAGGAGACTGTTGCTGAACAGTTTATAACTAGCATCAGTAGCATGAACTTGTGTGGCTGTTGGACTACCACGGAAAGTAAACAGTTTTTAAATAGCACAATTTGCATGTGTTTGTGTTCAAAAGCAGTGATTTTTGTCACTGATAGCGAGAAATAAGCAGCAAGACAATTTAGAATTGTTTTGTTCACAGCAGTTTCAAGCATTCAGATTTGGAGATGCCAGAAACAACCGGGAGTGAAAAATGAAACAATTTCACTACTTCAACAAGTTAGGAATGATAAAGAACTTGAAGGTATTGACAATCATCTTGAATGTTACAATGAAAACTAAGATTTAGAGGATGCACTGGTCTAAAACATTGTATGAAGGCAGTCTATTATCTGCACTAAGGTGTCTGTGCTGATTTTGTTCATTTACAGTCAATCAAAAGAACATGGCAGCTTGTTGGTTGTCCATCATATCCAATCATGGCTGTGAAATCTGTGCAGGAGAGTTTTTGAAGTAGGAAAGCTATTGCACTGGGACAGCTCCACTTTCTCAATCTTAGAAGGCTGACTCCAGTGGTACGAGTAGTTGTAACAAGGTGGAGTCTTCTTTGGTTGCAGTGGATAACCATGACTTCTTCAGTGCCTTATCAATTCTGAAAGTATTGCAGAACCACCTTCTTGGCCGTTGGATCTCAATGTTCAGCTCATCTGCCCAGTCCACCAGAGCTGATTTCACATGCTAAAACAGACATGTCCCTATTTCACTGGGGTACGTGGCCCACCGGCTACCCTAACCTGGTTTAGCCCACTGTCAAAGGAGTGTACCAGGGTGTAGCCATTGTCACAGGTTGACAGCTGAATGTCCGATGGGGACCAAAGGTGAGTAAGCTGCCCAGAACAGACACAACAAGCTCCTTCACCAGAGGTGCTACCCCTTTATGGACACTGATACATGGCAGCGTAAATCAGATGAATTCCTCCATTGATAACTACGGTATTATGAAATTATACAGTTTTATAATAGAGGTTCTGGTGGTGTTCTCATTTGTTCTGTATTTTATTTAAATACATAACTTGTTACTCAGTTAGACAATAGTTTGTCTTTTTTTTTAAATACGTTTTTAACTATTTCCGTGACACTTCGACTTATTGGGGCAGCTGCTTAATTAGGCTAAAACATACTGGTCCTGATTTGTCCCAATTAACCAGAATGCACTGTATATACTTCTACAGTACAATAGTAGCTTTTAGATAAAAAATGATTTTGCTGGTTGAACTTTCAGCCATATTTTATAAAAATGTCCAAGCTCACGCCAAATAATTTATATCAGATAGGCAGATATACCAGGCATTACACAATTTTTACATACTCCAGAAAAAGAGGCAAATCTGTTCGGCACACTGTCTAATCCATATTTAGTCATTCTGGATTGACTACAAAAGGGAAGTTAGTTCACCCATGTAACATATACACGTTATATTGCGAGATTCAGCTCTGTGCAGCACATTCTACTTTGTCCCTTACTCCATTAGTGACATTCAGTGGAATGTTGATCAAGTACTTTCACATTAGATCAAAAGTTAGTTATCATGGCCAACCAGCTCAATAGTAATAGCTAACAAACAAAGTAAAAATACTGTTTTATCAAACATTGTGGAAATGCTACTTTAAGTGTTGTGTGTGAGTTATATTCACTGAGCTGTGCACCTTGGTTTTGCGGAATGATGTTTCATTTGGTAGTATACATGCATGCAGTTGAATGATAATAAACTTCAAATTGAAAGGTTCCTTTATTCTCAAAAGAACAATCAGGCACAGCCATATATATTCAGTGACTGAACAACTACAGCCCCTTTGGTAGAGAAATTATCCAATGATTCTGAAATCCTTTAAAGAAATTGCTCCAGTCAGGTGATAAGTGGTCAGCTTTTTATTTATTCAGAGATTCAGCATAGTAACAGGCTGCTCTGGCCTAACAAGCCTGCATCACCCAATTACACCCATGTGATTAATTAACCTACTAGCCGGCACGTCTTTGGACCATGGGAGAAAACCAGAGCACCTAGAGGAAACCCATGCAGTCATGGGGAGAACATACAAACTCCTTCCAGATAGCGGCAGGAACTGAACCCAGTTGCTGGCCCTGTAAGGTAATGCACTCATTGCTTTACTATAGTGCTGTGCCCAATACTTACCTTGGGCAAAATATCCCAACAATTCTTGGTTCTATGTTTCAAGGAAACAGCCCTTTGTCAGTCATCTGTTAAATTCTTCCAAAATTTTGTATGACCTAATGAAATCTGCACTAGTGATAAAAAGCTAATCACATCTCCCACCGCACCCCCCCCCGCTTCCAGAATCAGATTTGTTACCACTGACACCTTGTGAAATTTATTGTTCAACCTCTTTACAGTACATGCCCTCTAATCCAGGCAACATCCTGGTAAACCTCTTCTGCACACTCTCCAAAGCTTCAACATTCTTTCTATTATTGTGTGACCAGAACTGTATGCAAAACTCTAGATGCAGCCTAACAGGACATTTATAAAGCTGCAACATAACTTCCTGACTTTTGAACTCAATGCCTCAACTAATAAAGGCAAGTATGCCATACACCTTCTTAACCATCCTATCAACCTATGTAGCCACTTTCAGGCAGCTATGGAATCTTGATGAAGTCAGTGATGATTGTGGCATATTCATTCAGATCCAAAGATGAATCCCTGAATATGATCCAGTCCATTGATTCAAAGCAGTCCTGTAAGCTCCTTCTCTAACAGCAGGATTCCAATTACTATTTCAAAGAGAAGGCATAGCTGTCAAAGCACTCCACCCTCACCACTTCTCATTGTCATCTAGGTAACAGTAAATACTGCATTACCAATACTTTTTCCCCTAACACCTCCCCAACAAATAGAAGTATTTCTTAGGTATAGGAGACATTACAGATGCTGGGAATCTTGAACAACACACAAAGTTCTCAGCGAGTCAGGCAACATATACGAAGGAGAATAAACAGTTGATATTTCAGACCAGAAAGGAAGTAGGGAAAAGCCAGAATAAAATGGTGAGGAGCTGGAAGAATACAAGCTGGCAGATGAAAAGTGAAACCAGGCGAGGGGGAAAGTGAGTTGGTAGAGGAGAGGGGATGAAATGAGCTGCTGCAGTGGATGGTGGAAGGGGTGAAAGGCTGAAGAAGGAATTGGAGAGGAGAGTAGTGGATTATGAGAGAAAGGGAAGGTGGAAGAGCACCAGAGGGAGGTGATGGGCAGGAGAAGGCGTGATGAGTAGAGAAGCAGAACATGACTGCATCTGTTCCTGTTCCAGATATTCTGAAGTATTCATCACTAAGCTTTTTCTCAGGCAAGTCATGTTAGTTAAAAGCACAATATCAAACAACAGAAAATCTGCAGATTCTGGAAATCCCAACACACAAAATGCTGGAGGAACTTAGAAGGCCAGGCAGCATCTATGCAAAAAAGTACAGTCGACGTTTCGGGTCAAGACCCTTCAGCAGAAGCTGCTGAAGGATCTTAGCCTGAAATGTCAACTATACTCTTGTCATCGCTATCAATAAAAGATAAATTTTCTGGTTACAAACATATACTATTTATGGGTTAAATTTGCACTAGAATATTGATTAGCATGGAAGTACTTTTTAGGCTGTAAAGCACATTAGGAATATCTGAGATTGTGAAGAGTTCTATATAAAAACATGCTAATTTGTTTTCAAATATGGCCAGAATTACCAAACGCAAATGACTAACTTCTTCAACTTCAACATGAGGCAGCACCCTTGCATAGGATGCAAGATATGGGAACTTGAATAAACTTCTGTGTATCAATCTCCTGCCAGGTTTTTCCAGATAGACTAAATTTTGATCACATTCCCCATCAACAGTTGCTATGTTCATTACAGCTGCTGCAAAACTGCATACAATACAAATTGTAACTAATTGTTCAATTGCACAATTGAAAGTAGAAATACTACTTGTAGACATTGAATCTGGCTGTGCAGTTTTAAAACCTGCAGTACTTTGAGGGCTGAAGAGTGAATGTGTCCTGTGTGAGTGCATTCAGGATGTTGAAAGCTGTTTCTGTTTGAATGTTAAATGACCTTTCAAAGTTAGAACACCGATTTGAGATTTGAGACAGGAGTACAATTGTACACACCTCCTGTATTGAACGTGACAACTGAAAGGTGTATTATAAACCTGATACAGCCAAAGAAAGGAAGGTTTGAATAAATTATTTCTGTACATTCCTGCCCTCTAGTTTAGTCATTTGTAATGGAGAGTTAATCCTTTCTGAACCTTTGTGGAGATTTGGAGGTACAGAGGGATGTCATGAATTCTTCTGTTGAATATTACCTCCGGCACTTGCCAACAGTAAATCAATTATGGTTATAATTTTTATCTGTCATAAAGTTATGATTCTATCTTAATCTTTCAGTACTTCAAGAATTCCTAAAATGCTATTCAACCAATTACATGGAGATGGAAACACACTTGTAAAGCGCAAAATCTGACTGCCAGTTTAGTGATGTTTTAATGGTGGGGATTATTGGCCTAGGATGTGAGGAGAGCTTTCTGCTGCAGGATAATGGAATCTTTTATTGCCACCTGGAATTGGGGGTGTTTTCTGATTAACATTCCGCCTGAAAACTGGCATCTCCAATCTCTAACAACGGTCCAGTTCCCTCTACAGCAATTTGATCTTGTCATTCACTGGATAACTACTGAGACTTGATCAACAGTAAAAATATATTTTCATGCAATCTTATTTAACCTTGTTTTTGGGAAATAGGAAAGCAGAAATATATTACACCCAAATTAAATGCAAGCAGCAAGAATCACAACAGAAATTGTCCATGCAATTTGAAACAAAAGGACTGAACATATAGTTATGAACTAAATGTATCCCTAGTGGCACTAAGTAAGATGATGAAATAACGTTGAAGTCATTTCAGTAATTTAATGAATTCCAATAGTGTCATTAACAGTGAAAGCTCAAAATATGCATTACTAAAATTGTTAAAATATGACTTTTGCAGTGCCATATCTCTGAAAGGATTTGTAGATAGGCCTTTACCTGTATTAAGCTTGAGTACTAACATACATTGAATTACTGAATTAGACTTCTGCCCAATCCCTCCCTGCTACCCCTAACCCATTTACACTTCAGTTTGCATGAGATTTTCCTCTTCTTTCTCCTGCCCACTTCATTAGGGCTTTCACTTTCTCTAGTCATCCTGTCCCTCTGCTGTCCTTAGAAGGGCCAACAGAGCCCATGCATCTCTGAAGGTGGCTTTTTCCATTATACCTGGCCTCCTGTAACTTTGTTCTGTTCTTCCAACTCTCCCCAGTCGAAGGACTATAAATTGCCACCCTTAAAGACAAATGATTAAACCAAGGATCACAGATATGAAGAAATAATTTATTCAAACCTTCCTTTACTTTGCTCCCTTTAGCATACCACTGCCATTTGAGGCATCCCAAGATCAACACCGCTTCATGAACACTTGCAATATTGAGTAAGAATCCAGTGGTGCTATATTCCTTAAGCCTTTGACTATCTACAAAAAATGCAGGCATAAAATGACAGTGAGGAATGGTGAAGTGCCTGTCATTTATGGAGAGATGAAAAGATAGATGGAAAAAGTAGGACGGTGAGTAAAGAAGATTGAGTGAATTGCTATTTGTGTGAAAATCATAGGAAATCATGCAGTAAAATTCTCTTTGGTATTTAAATTATAACGCAAAGGATCTGATTTCTTATGATACAAGAGAGTTATGTTTTTTTTTGCTAAAGGTAGCTTGTTGCTTTGAATGTGAGCACAATGAAGCCATAAGAGAATGATTCTCTATGCAAGAATCATAGGGCATCATTGAAAATAAAGAATGCTTTTCACTATTAGCACAGATGTCAATATGTTCCTCAGCCAGGAAATGTGTGACTTACGTGGCTGTTAAGTTTTGATCAGTGGTATTGTGAAGCCACCTGCAAATCAGGATATAGAACCCAACATTTGTTCTCTTAAAAATGAGGAGGCAAATGTTTTAATTCCTGAGCTTTTCCTGTCTACCCATAAAATGATTTGTTGTAGCTGGTGGAAATTGTACTTGTTTACAGGATATTTACTGTATTGTAGGAAGGAAATAGAATTTTATAAAATTGTCCATTGTTTTGGGGATAGTAACCTTTTTTTAATTTGGGGCTATTTAGAAAGGATGGATTGAACTGGAACCATGTAATGCACAGGGCTCTGAGCTATTGTGCATGTAGCCCGAGGCCCTGATGTAATGATTCTGGGTCCTTCAGCTCTGCTCTGCTGTTTCTTCTTCATTTAGAATGGCGTTTTCACCTATTTAATTTAGGGAAAACTATATAGGCTTATTTTAAAAATGAGTAGAATTCAGTACACCTAGTGAAATGTTTCAAATTTGACAATATACTAATAATCTTATTGAGGAAACATTGAAAATGGGTCCTTTTGGAAGTTTAAGTCAAACTTAACTTAGGTAGCTTAAATATTTATTAATACAAATAAAGAATGAGAGAGAGAAGGAAAATAAATCAGCCGTGATGAACTGGCAGAGCAGACTTGTTGGGCTGAATGGATTAATTCCACTCCTCTGTCTTATGGTCTTACTTATTTGGAGTGATGGATTTTCATATAGCAAGAATGTCTCAAGCTAACAACCAGTATCTTATTTCTATGTGGCCTGTAAGACATCTTTGAGGGCTGGTTTACATTTATATTGGTGGTTGGCAGACCCAGGTTATTTTTTCACCAGAGGAAAGGAATGTGGTTTAAATAATGTGAATATCAGAGAGGATGAATAGTCAATCATGAACCTTAATATTGACATTTAAGTAATCTATTACCACTGTTTATTGCTGGATAGTTCCTACTTTATCCTTTTAACTTTGTATGGATTAAAACCTAAAAGGATAATGTACTTTTAAGCAACACACACAAAACATATTTCTTTTGAATTACTCTCACTGCAACCTACAGCATGCAATTTGCCTTTAAGCAACGTACTTTTAAAGCGACTTAATGATCGACTGATTTCATGATCTTACGATGGACTCAGCGGGACTTAACTCTCAAGCAAGCAAATACGGCACCTTTAAACAGACAAAGGTTCATCACCATGGCTGGAAGCGAGTGGGGGGGGGGGGTGAGAGACTCCAAGCCACGTTAAAATGCAGAGCGATAAGACCCACTCTATCCAGCATCTTGTTAGTAAATGTGCAGTCCATGAAGACCGTCATTGAGGACTGAGGTCAAGATTACTGTATTGGAGGGAAATGAAAGAGACACAGAAGCACCTTTGAAATATCTTCCTTTTGTTTCCTTGAACTGTCTTCTCTTCTGTGAAGGCATCTCATCCACTTGCCTATTTAACACCAAGGACCAGTCATATTTTCTAGCTCTCTTTCTCTGGAGCTCTGCTGTTTAAAGGGGTATCACACAGTGAACATTCTTTGCAAGCTGCTCTACAGCACTCTGCAGGTTTACTGCACACATTTAATTCCAGGCTTGCTTTAGACCTCAAGCAACAGCATCACATTAGTAAACTGGTCAATTCAGTAAATTAATTATTGCCACATGTACATGTGAAAAACTTAACTTGCATACTGTTCGTACAGATCAACTCATAACAGTATATTGAGATAGTACAAGGTTAAACTATTGTATTTATTTATTTAGAGGTGCAACATAGAACAGGCCCTTCCAGTCCAATGAGCCAAACTACCCAGCAAACTACCTATTTAACCCTAGCCTAATCACAGGACAATTAACTTACCACCGGCAGGTCTTTGGGACATGGGAGGAAATCGGAGCACCCAGAGGAAATCCACACATTAACGGGGAGGATATCCAAACTCCTTACAGACGGTATCAGAAATTAAATCCAAACTCCAATGCCTCAAGATGTGATAGTGCTGTGCTAATGGCTATCCTACTGTGGCACCTCAACAACAGAATGTAAGATAAGTGTTGCAGAGAACTTGCAGTGCAGGTAGTCAATAGAGTGTAAGGTCATAATGAGATATATTGAGATCAAGACTCCAGTTTATCATGCTAGGGAAACATTTTTATTACAGCAGAAGAGAAGCAGTCCTTGAACCTGGTAGTACATGCTTTCAGGCTTTTGTATCCTTTATAAAAAAAGAGGAGAAGAAAGAATGTGGGTAGGTGGGGCCTTTGATTATGCAGGCTGCTTTGCATTATAAACAGAGTTTCCATAATGTACTGAACTATATCCACGACTCTCCGCATTTACCAAGCTGTGATGCATCAGGATAGGAGGATTTCTGTGGATCATTGAGTAAAAATTGTTGACGTTTCAAAGGAACATGCCAAATTTCTTCAGCCTCCTGAGAAGCAGAGGTGCTGGTGAGCTTTCTTGGCAGTGGCATCAATCTGGTTGTACTAAACAAGCTAATGGGGGGGGGGGGGGGGGGTTCAATCTTATGAATCTAAAATGCTCAACTTCAGAGAAGTTGATATAAACAGGAGCATTGCACCACCCTCTTTACTGAAGTGAGTAACCAGCTCTTTTGTTTTGCTGGCACTGAGGAAAAGATTGTTATCATGACACATGTAACTTGGCTCTCTACCTCCTTCCTGTACTCTGAATTATCATTATTTGAGGTGCTGCTCACAACAGTATCATCTGCAAACTTGTAGATCGAGCAGTTGAGAGTGTATAGGGAGTCGAGTAGGAGCGGAAGAAACAGCCTTGTGGGACCTCATTGTAGAGTATAATTGTGACAGAATTGTTGCTGCCTACCCTTACTGATTATGGTCAGTTGATCAAGAGACCAAAGATCCAGCTGCAAAGGGAGGTTTATATCCTAGGTCTAGGAGCTTGGGGATCAGTTTGCTTGGAATTGTAGAATTGAAAGCAGAGTTGTAGTTAATAAACAATCTATTTTATCACCCAGATGCTCCAGAGATAAGAGTAAGATCAGGGAAATGGTGTCAGCATAAGACCTATAGGTGAACTGCAGTAGGTTGAGATTGTCTGGGAGGCTGGAATTAATGTGTGCCATTACCAGCTTCCCAAAACACTTCATGATGACCAATGTCAGAGTCATCAGGCAGTGATATTATGGCACATTAAGTTATTTCCAATGTATCACTCTGTTGCTGGAAGACACAAAGACACCACAGGCATGAGCAGGATCAATGAAAAGAGACACAGAAGAGTTCATCACTAAATGCTATCCATACAGCGTGTTTCGGGATCCATAACCATATCTAAATTTCCATCTACACAGATCAATAAACAATCACTCAAACCTGATGTGATTTGATTTGGGTCAAGGCTGCAGGATCGGACGGCATCCCAGGGCAGGTACTCGGAATATGCGCAGTGTGTGTGCGCAGACATTTTCAATCTCTCCCAGTGTAGAGTGCCCTCCTGTTTCAAAATATCCACCATTGTCCCTGTACCTAAAAAGACCAAGATAACATGGTCTGAATGACTGGCGTCCTGTCACTTCAATAATAAGCAAATGCTTTGAGAGGCCAGTCAAGGACTATATCTGAAGCATGCTACCGTCCACACTGGACCCCTACAATTTGCCTACTGACACAACCGATTGAGGGATGTCACAATAGCCAAAGCTCTACACACCTGGAGGAGAGGATTGCTTATGTGAGAATGCTGTACTTGGACTACAGTTCAGCATTCAATAACATAACTCCCTCCAGGCTTGACAAGAAGCTCAGAGACCTCAGCGTTCACCCTGCCTTATGCAGCTGGATCCTGGACTTCCTGTCAGATCACCAGCAGGTGGCAAGAGTAGGCTCCCTCACCTCTGCCCTTCAACACAGGAGCCCCCCCAAGGGCTGTGTCCTAAGCAATCTCCTTTACTCACTGTGCACCCAGGACTGTGTCATCACCCACAGCTTCAATCTGCTAATTATATTTGCAGATGATACTACATTGATTGGCCTTATCTTAAATAATAATGAGGCAGACTACACAGTGGTGGCAAGAAAACAACCTCTCCCTCAATGTTGCAAAAACAAAGGGGCTGGCTGTGGACTACAGGAGGAATGGAGGCAGACTAGCCCCTATTGACATCAATGGATTTGGGGTTGAGAGGGTGAACAGGATTAGGTTCCTTGGCATAAACATCACCAAGGATTTCACGTGGTCTGTACATACAGGTTATGTGGTGAAAAAGGCACAACGGCGCCTCTTTCACCTCGGACAGTTGAAGAAGTTTGGTATGGGCCCCCAAATCCTAAGGATTTTCTATAGGGACACAATTGAGAGCATCCTGACTGACTGCATCACTGCCTGGTATGGGAACTGTACTTCCCTCAATCGCAGGACAAGAGAGTGGTGCGAACAGCCCAGCGCATCTGTGGGTGTGAACTTCCCACTATTCAGGACATTTACAGTGACAAATGCGTAAAAAGGTCCCAAAGGATCAGTGGGGACTGGAGACACCCCAGCTACAAACTATTCCAGCTGCTACCATCCAGGAAACTGTACTGCAGCATTAAAGCCAGGACCAAAAGGCTCCAGGACAGCTTCTTCCACCAGGGCATCAGGCTGATTAAATGACGCTGACACAATTGTATTTCTAAGCTACATTGACTGTTTTGTTGTATCTTACAGTACATACTATTTATTACAGATTACTATAATTTGCACATTGCACATTCAGACAGAGACATAAAGTAAAGATTTTTATTCGTGTATGTGAAGGATGTAAGAAATAAAGTTAATTCAAATATAGGTTCATTAAGAAATCAACCAGTCAACCTTCCACTGTGAGAGGATGAGTACAAGAAGGTAGCAATGATGTATTTTCAAGAGGGAGTACAGTGAAGGTTCAACAGATTGATGTCCAGGACTAGGGGGTGATATTTGTCTTAAGAGGAAAGATTTAGCAGAATGGGTCAACTCTCCGAGTTTACAAGAATGAGAAGATAACTAAGAAACATATAATTCGTACTACACTAACTACATAAATGGATGATATCAATTCCTGCAAGCAAAGGTCACAGTCTTAAAAGAGGTTGGTCATTCACAACTGGGGCGGGAAGAAATTTCTACAACCAGTGAATCATTTTAATTCTCCACCAGACAGGACTATGAAGGTTCATTTGCTGAATATATTCAAGACAGAGTTCAATAGGTTTCTGGGTATTCAAGGAGGGATTCAATAGATATGGAGCTTGTGCAGGAAAATGGCAATGAAGTATCAGCCATGCAGGCATGGGGCCCTTTTCCCCCCACCCTACTGTATGCCCCAACTTCGGTTTAAGATGGTCAACCTAGCTTTCAGAGACTGCACTACTCCAAAAGATGGATATACATAATGAGGTAGCAAGCTTCTCATTCCTAAAAGCTCCAGAAAATGCATTTGAACAGCACTACAAGTAAAGCACTACTGGGAGCTTAGCGAAGACCATAACAAGGGTCTTAATAAAATGAGATTCACTGCCTACATCACTCCAGTCCCCACCAGCCAGACATTCATACTGCATAATCATCTGCTGTTTTCTATGCACTGCAAAACAGCAGGATTAATCAATGAGGTCATAAGGGCATTTACTAATCCCATCTAAATGTAATAGCATGCTCAAGCATCACATGCAAATGGTAAATCTTTCAGTTGAGGAAAAAAATGCACATTAGTCCTGTGGCATCATTGGAAGGCAGTGTAAAATCCCTCAAAGATCGCCACTTTCTATTCACTAACTTTTGCAGAAGAAAGCTTACACTTTGTTTTATAATGGCATAATAATCTATCGCCAAAGAAGATAACATATTTCTGTAAAGATGTGCTTAAAAGGAGATATATAAATGAGTACCACTGTGTGATAGATATTTCACAAATGAAAAGATATGAAGAATGCAATGCCCTTATGTTGTCTGACACCCTGTAGTGCAAGACACTGAAGGGGATTGTCCGATTTTTAAAGCCAACTAAAATGAATGGGAAGTAACTCTACTTATAGAAACATTGCCTCATTCCATGGCAGAGTTATAGATTTTATTATTACTGGCTTTAGAATAAGAAAATATTACAATCCTTTTCACATACTCAGCTTCTGCACAGCAAAACCCTCTGTAGATTATGTGCCACGGTGAGTATTTAGAGTGCAAAGTGTGTTTGAGCAAAGCCTGTAGTCAGTGGCTGAGCTAGTAAGAAGGGGAAGCTATATTCATGGAACAGTGAGCAAAGATAATGGGTTTGGCAAACAAGAATGCAAGTGGAAAATAGGTGATTGTAAGATTGAAAAGTTAGTATCAATATTCTTGAGCAAGTGGCAAATACAGTATGTGGGAGAAAAACTACTTAGCTGATTTTACAACAGCATTGTGAAATTAGCCAAACCCAAAGGCTATAAATATTATTAAGAGGTGTTAAGTCTGCCAAGCACTTATCTGCATCTACGGTAGATTATGGTTAATTGGGATGCATCAGTACCAGTAATTTTGGCTCAATTAAACGGCTGAACCTATTAGCCATGGTTTCATAGAAATAGTTAAAATGATATAAAAAGGACAAACTGAGTAACAATGTATTTCAATGAAATACAGAACAAATTATAACACTGCCAATATTACTACAGTACTATAAAATTGTGTATTAGTTCCTGCGTATTAGACAGAGAAATTCATCCAGTGTACACTTTTTTTTAACTGTAAATGAACAAAATCAGCATAGAAACCTAGTGCAGATAATGGACTAGCTACACACAATGCAGTCGATGTTTGCATCCCTTAAATCGTCATCTTCATTGTAACATTCAAGATGATTGTCGATACCTTCAAATCCATTAAATTCTTCATAGTTCCCAACTTGTTAAAGCAGTGAAATTGTTTAATTTTCACTCCTGTTTCTGGCATCTCCAAGTTTGAATGCTTTAACCACAGCGAGCAAAACATTTTTGAATTGTCTTACTGCTTATTACTTGACAACTATCAATGACAAAAGTCATTGATTTTTGAACATAAGCACATGCAACTGATACTATTTAAAAACTGTTCGCTCTAAATACGGTGTAGCACCTAATGGGTACACAAGTACACGTGACTGATACTAATTAGAAACTGGCAATAATCACCTATCCCAATTAAGCAGCATTGTGTACCAAATAAACAAAGGGATTCCAAGCTATTTTCTCCATTAGTTACTGTTCTTTAAGAGTTGCCCCAAATAAGCTGCTGCCCTGATTAATTGATGGCCCAATTAACTAGAAATACTACATCTGAAATTGTTCTGCCAATTTTCTAGAGTCCTAGTAACATGACAACGCAGAGGTCTCCTGTGCAGATTTACCAGATTTACTTAACTGTATCATTGAACAGCCCCTTACAAACAGGACATCCCTACTGTGGGTAATCTTCAATCAATACAGGTTCGTCAGTGAAGAACCTGGAAGCACATTCTACCTTATTTCCTGATACAGCAAGAACCAGTCACCCAGAGGAAAAATAGATCAGGTTTTGTGGTCTAGCAGTGATACATGTGATGCTCAACTCCCAAGGTTTCATCTGTGCAATAATGCATAACATCAATCTGTGAGCATGCTGAAGTTTTAAAAAGAGCACACTGCTATGCTGAGGAAATTGACAATGCTTTGGAAGATTTGGAAATCTGGTTAACAGTAGCAGAATACCACACATACTGTTTTAGCACTCAAACACAACAGAGGAATTTTTAAAGCCAGAAGACAGTACAGAGAACAATTTCAAATGACCCATTTTCAGAGTGCTCCAATTTTAAATTGGTACTCAAGTATTTTCATTCTTTTTTATCTATACCAAGGGAAATGATAAATGTCAGATTGCAGATACAATGTTGGTCGCACCAAATTTATATTATAGTGGAATTTTGAAGATCCTTTATAACAATTTGTCTCACATTTACCATCCAACTGTAATATCAGAGTGAAGTGTTTCGTCTTTCCAGAAATGCCACATAATCATCACACAAGCACATTGAAAAATCAGGATGAAAATTCTCTGACCATTTACAGGTGGGTTTAGTTGGGGTGGGCATGTTAGGAACAATTCTAATTCAGAATTTGGATCACTGAAATTTGCTGCGCCAAAGCAGGAGAAACAAAGTATCGGTCAGAAACTTATAACCATGTTCACTATTTGATCTGTTGTTATGGAGAAGTGAAGAAATACTATAGTTCACAAGTTATGCTCAGCTTTAGAACATTTTAACAAATCACATTGACAAACTATTTTTAAAGAATGTATTTACATTTATATAGAATTGCAAAATCTCAGGTTGTCCCAAAACATGCTCTGTAAAAAATTATTTTGCAATTGAATCAATGTGGTAGGCATGATACCCAGTTTTATCATGCCAAGACACTATTAGGCAAGTGAATGAATAAATAACTAGACAAGTTCACATAGCAAGGCTGCCCTGACAGATGAATTAACCATTCAGCTGTATTCCAGAGAAAATAATGGAGGATGCAAAGAAACAGGAAATAAGTTTTCATCCAGAATGCCACTGATAAATTAGTAACACGAAAAAAAAGTTACCTAATGTAGTGTTGTGACTTAAAGCACCTCAACTTCAAAGGAACAATTACCAGGTATATAGGCTTCATGAAAAGACCTACTCACAATAGATCTTTCAATATCAAAAGAGAGACTGTAAGTTTATTGTACTTAACATTGCTCAAAGAAAACAGAACTATTACTATTGAATAATTAACAACACAAGATTAAAGTGCTTAACCTTAACATACTCAATAATTTAAAAAATAAATTGTTGTTTATCTAGCCAAAACCACGGATTTTGTTCAATTCCCACTAGAAGGAATTAATATTCAATCAACATGCATCTTCACAAGAATCACCTAACTCAGCTTCTCCAAAATTGAGTGATTGTGTGTTTCTCCAAAAGCAGGGTGATTTTGAGTAAATGCAGAACAAAAATCAGGCATATCCCAGGTAGGAAGTGGGTTACGATTTTCCATAATAGTGTATGGTTAGATGAATTGGATTAGGGTGTAGCATTATTATTTTTGTATTTTCCTTGTAGTTTAATTTTCCAATGCTTGCTTACAATTTTTATATAATCGCCTATGTGTAAATGTTCAGTGAATTTCCAGTATTTATAGTTTAGCCGATTCTGTATTTTTCTAGAAGTTTCTCAACAGCTTGTCATGCCACTGAACCCAATTATTTCATAGGTTGTTAGTCCTTATCACTAGAATTCTTTAGCTAGTTTTTAAGATAACCAGGACTTCATTGTCTTTTCCTTTCTTTGATCATTCTTTTAACACTCAATAAATAGCTGTAACAACCAAGTTGTTTTATGCCTCACACTTCACTTCCAAAGAACCTCTGGATTACAATATCATCAGATCCAACAACTAGAGTAACAAAACAGGATCCCTCAAGAACGTTGTTCAATAATCTACGCAGAATGTATACTTAAAATGCAATAAATATACATTAGTTTTCACTGAAGGGTCAAAATGGAGCTACGTGCAATACAACTTGTCCAAAGTATCAAAGATAAAAGGAAGAGACTGGGCAACACGGCAGTAAACACTATTTTTAAAAAAACTAGAATGACTTATCTGGTAAAGAAATAATCCCAAGTCTCAATAAGCAAATCCTGTGCCATTTCTGATCACCACGTTCAATGAGAAAAATCCCTACTCACTCAGTATTATGGTTAAACAGAAACGTTAACAAGAGTGGAAGCATTTTATCATGTAATCCAAGCACAGTTCTGCCACTGAAGTGCAATTGTGTACAAATGTGCTTGACTCCTTCAAGTCATGAACTAATTAATGGTTAAAGTCACAAAGTAATTGCAGTAATTAAACACCAACAGTTTGGAATTATTCACCCTACCTAGTGCATTCAAGCAGCAGCTTGCTGAGATCTAGATCAACTGGGCAGGTTATCTTCCACAAGAGCACCCTGTGCATGAAGGGTAGAACATTAATTCCTTATTACTTCAAATTATTCAGAACACGGATCTTACTTAAATTGTTCATATGTTAACATTACACTTCAGCATATAGGACGGAGACTGAAAATCTGGCTGAGTGATGCTACAACAATAACCTCTCACTCAATGTCAAGGAGCTGATCATTGACTTCAAGAGGAAGAAACCAGAGGTGCATGAACCAGTCTTCATCAGGAGATCAGAAGTGGAGAGGGTCAGCAACTTTAAAGTCCTTGGTGTTATTATTTTAGATAATCTGTCCTGGGCCCAGTACATAAATGCCATTAAGAAGAAGGCATCACTGTGGCTCTACTTCCTTAGTGGTTTTTGAAGATTTGTGAAATTTATGCATGATTTCTAAAACTTCGACAGTGCTGTTGAATATGTTGACTGGTTGCATCACAGCCTGGTATGGAAACACTAATCCCCTTGAACAGAAAATCCTACAAATTAGTGGATACAGCCGAGTAAATCATATATAAGGCCCTCCCCGCTATTGAGCGCATCTATATGGACCACTGTCATAAGAAAGCTGCATCCATCATCAAGGAACTAACCATCAAGGCCATGCATGCTTCCTTCTCACTGCTGTCAGCAGGAAGGTAGCACACGAGCCTCAGGACCCGCAACACCAGATTCAGGAACAGTTATCAACACTCAGAGGGGGTAACTTCATTCAACTTCTCACTGAATTGTTCCCACAACCTATGGATTCACTTTCAAAGACTCTTCATCTCAAGTTCTCAATATGTATTGCTTATTCATTTATTTATTTTCTTTGTATATTCAGTTTGCTGTCTTTTGCGCATCGGTTGTTCCTGTTGGGTGTGGTCTTTCATTAATTCTATTGTGTTTCTTGAATTTACTGTGTATGCCCACAAGAAAATCAATCTCATGGTTGTATATGGTGACATATATGTACTTTGATAATAAATTAACTTTGAATTTTTCAATTTAAGCTTTTATAAAACATTGTTACCTCACCCCTTAATTGAAATCATTAGTTACAATAATCAATTTACAAAACTGTATCATAAATATATTAATTTTCATGAAACATTTTCCAGACCTTTGTGGCAATATGGGTTGAGAAAGAGAATAACTACACTATTCAAATCCAGAAATTAGGATGTGAAGAGAATATTAAATGAAAATTAGATATTTTAAAAAATAGAACAGTGATGAATGTGCTTCAAGGAATATAAATTTCCATAAAAAGGATTCAACACCCATTGTGGTTTCACATCTCTCTTCTGATGTGCTATCACAAATTAGGTATGATTAATTAGACTGTGCAGGATTACAGCACAGTATTCCCATTGTTAACAAAACAGTCTTACCTACAGGTAAAGGCTAAACATTTAGGAAACCATGGGATATAGAGTTAATACAAGAAAGTTGCACCAAAATGGAAAATGAACCATGATCTTATTGAATGAGATGGGATGAAGAGTCCAATGCCTTTTGCTATCTATTTATGGCCGGGTGGGGGAAGGGGTGTGATGAGGAAAGAGAAGAAACAAGAATTGGTGACCTGGAGAAATTTAAGACAGGAACTTGCAGAAGTTGATTGGACCAGAGATCATTTGCAAGCAAAGAACATAGGGCACAGGAACATAACGCACTGCTATTCAATCATGGCTGATTTATCTTCCCTCTCAACCCTATTCTCCTGCCTTCTCCTAGTAACCTTTAAGACATCCTCACTAATCAAGAACATATCAAACTCTGCTTTAAATAGACCCAAAGGTACAATTGTAAGAATTTTAAAAGTGAAATAATGAGAATTCAAGAACTACACAAGGTACTGTTGAGTGAAGGGTAGGAAACCCTGGATGACAAGGGATACCAAGGTTTTGGTCAGGAAATTAGAAAAAAGAGACATGGGTCAGACACAGGCAGCTCAAATCAAGTCAATCCCCAGGGTATAAGAGATGCAGGAGTATACTTAAGGATATCAGAAAGCTAAAAAGGGGGCATGAAATAGTTTTGGCAAAGATGATTAACATGAAACCAAAGACATTTTAATAAGTATATTTAAGGGGAAAAAAGAGCAACTGGAGAGAGCACGTCCCCTCAAAGACCAAAGTAGACATCTTCATGTGGAAAATTAAGAGACAGCTAGGTCCTCAATGAATACTTCTCTGTTTTTACTGTGAAGATGGACATGAGGACTTTGGAATCTGACATAGTTAATGGGGATAATTCATACTACAGCAGAAGAGGTGCTGGATGTCTTAAAACAATGAAGACAGATTAATCTCCAGGGTGTGATCAGGTATATAAAAAACACTGAAAAGCTAGAGAAGGCATTGCAGAAGCTCTAGCTGAAATATATGCATCATAGTTAGTGACAGAAGAAGTGCGAAAGAGGGTACTTAATGCTGTACATTTATTCAAGAAGGACTGTAAGTAACAATCTGGGAACTATAAACCAGTAAGTACGATAAACAAGCTTTGGAAAGACATTGGTCGGTTAAGGATACTCAGCGGTTAAGGATACTCAGCATTGCTTTTTTGTTTGCACGAGACTATGTCGGCTTGAGTTTTTTTTTTAAAAGGAGTAACCAAGAAGATTGATGAGAGCAGAGTGGTAAATGCAGTCTATATGGACTTCAATAAGTCCTTTGATAAGGTTTTGTGTGGTTAGCTGATATGGAAAGTTTGAATATATGAGATCCAAGGACAGCAATCCAATTGGATACTCGATTGGCTTCATAGTGGGAAGCAGATGCCGATAGTAGAAAGTCCATGACTCATGCTATTCCCCAGTGATTCATGCTAGGCCCTTTGCCATTTGTTATCTATATCAATGACCTGGACAAGAATGCATAAGGCATGGTTATCAGGAATCACAGAGACATGTCCATTAGCAGAAAAAAAGTGAGCTGAGGAATGGCAAATGGAGTTCGAATTCACATAAGGAGGTGGTATTGCACTTTAGCAGACAGATCAGGGCATGACTTGCGGAGTTTATGGTAGGGCTGTGGGACATAGTAAAACAGAGAGACCGAGAAGTACAAGTAGGTGGTTCTGTGTAAGTGGCTCCACTGGTATATATGGTGGTGAAGCTGACTTCTGGCATGCTGACCTTCATCATAACACTGAGTATAGAGCTGGAATGTTATGTTGTACAAAATGCTACATTTACAATATTGTATGCAGTTTTGATCATCCCATGATAGGTAAGATATCGTTTAAGCTAGGAAGAGTGCAAAAGAAACTTGGAAGAATACTCAAAAGTTGCTGGTGAACGCAGCAGGCCAGGCGGCATCTCTAGGAAGAGGTACAGGTGATGTTTCGGGCCGAGACCCTTCGTCAGGACTAACTGAAGGAAGAGCTAGTAAGAGATTTGAAAGTGGGAGGGGGAGAGGGAGGGGGAGATCCAAAATGATAGGAGAAGACAGGATGGGGAGGGATGGAGCCAAGAGCTGGACAGTTGATTGGCAAAAGGGATATGAGAGGATCATGGGGCAAGAGGCTTAGGGAGAAAGAAAAGGGGGAGGGGGGAAAAACCCAGAAGATGGGCAAGGGGTATAGTGAGAGGGACGGAGGGAGAAAACAGAGAGAGAGAGAAAAAGAAAATGTATATAAATAAGTAACAGATGGGGTACGAGGGGGAGGTGGGGCATTAGCGGAAGTTAGAGAAGTCAATGCTCATGCCATCAGGTTGGAGGCTACCCAGATGGAATATATTCCGTCTCTCAGGTTGGAGGAACTACACCTTATATTCTGTCTGGGTAGCCTCCAACCTGATGGCAAGAACATTGACTTCTCAAACTTCCGCTAATGCCTCACCTCCCCCTCGTACCCCATCCGTTATTTATTTATATACACACATACTTTTTCTCACTCTCCTTTATCTCCATCTGTCCCTCTCACTATACCCCTTGCCCATCCTCTGTTTCCCCCCCACACTTTTCTTTCTCCCTAGGCCTCCTGTCCCATGATCCTCTCATATCCCTTTTGCCAATCAACTGTCCAACTCTTGGCTCCATCCCTCCCCCTCCTGTCTTCTCCTATCATTTTGGATCTCCCCCTCCCCCTCCCACTTTCAAGTCTCTTACTAGCTCTTCCTTCAGTTAGTCCTGACGAAGGGTCTCGGCCCAAAACGTCGACTGTACCTCTTCCTAGAGATGCTGCCTGGCCTGCTGTGTTCACCAGCAACTTTGATGTGTGTTGCTTGAATTTCCAGCATCTGCAGATTTCCTCATGTTTGGAAGGATATTGTTGGTACCCACGGAAATTGTAAAGGGGAAAGGTTGAGTAGGGTGGGACTTCATTCAGTGAAACATAGGAGAAAGAGGGTTATATTATAAGATTGTATAAAATCATGAGGGGCATTGATAGGCTGTCTGCACAGCCTTTTTTTCCAGAATTGGGAAAAATCAAGAACTTGAGGATATAGGTTTAGGGTGAAACCTGGATAAGGGGCATCTTTTCCACTCAGAGGGTAGTCCCTATACAGAAGAAGCTGCCAGAGGAATTGGCTGAAGCAGGTACATTAACCATACTTAAATAGTACTTGGACAGGTACATGGATAAGAAAATTTCAGAGTGATATGGACTATATGCAGATAAATGAGACTAACTTAGATGAGAAACTTGTTCAGAGTAAAGTGTTTGCGCTGAAGGGCCTGTTTCCATACACCATGACTCCAACTACATATTTTTGCCATATTCCCAACCCATTCTTTAACAGTGGAAAACTAACAAACACAGGAGACTATAATGTGAGGACTCCTCTTAGCACTAATTATTCACCGACAACTTATGCATGTGCATTGATTTGTTGCTCTCTCTGCAAAGTGATTATACCAGTTAACTTCTCCTCCAAATCTGTCTCTGTTTGATATGTAGTTGTAGACACACAACAAATTGGCGATGAGTACAAACCTGAATGTTAGCAGATATCACAAACCGTACCAAAAGTTACAAGACAACAGAATTTGGAGGAAGGGAGAGAGACAGGGACAGGGAAGAGTGAACTGAACCAATATGGTGAAGATGGTTATGGATGCTAGAAAAGGTGCATGAGTAACAATGCACAGTACACAATGAGAAACACACAAATAGCAAAGCTAAAGTAAAAAGAACATGACGATGGCCTTAGTTGGGAAAGTTGACAAATTTGATAGTGCTAAAGAGGACTGGGAATTGTATATAGGAAAGGTCGAATGTTTTGTACTGTTAACAATGTGGATAAGGTGAGGTTAACTTAATGGATGCTAGAACATACAGTCTCTTACTCAACTTAATAATTCCTGAAAAGCCAGCAAGACCTTTGACAAAAGTGTTGCAATTTTACAAAATCACGAACCCAATACCGCAAGTAATAGCTAAGAGATTTAGATTTCACAAAAGGAATCAGTCAAAACATGAAAGCATTTCTGAATACATTGCAGAACTGTGCAAACTTTCCTAGTACTGTGACTTTAGAGATGGACCTTCTGAGGCATTAAAGGGACAGGCTTGTATCTGGGATGCATAATCAAAGCACTCAAAAGAGGCTACCGCCATGCCCATTGAACCGGTGATCAAGAAAGGGAAGGCTGCAGCTGTTCCAATATATGGGGACTTCAAGGTGAAGTCCCTGTGCTGCATACTGTGCCACGCGGCATTTCCTGCCACGCGGCATTTCCTACCACGCATAAAAGACATTTTTGCGTCTTCAGCAGGCAGGGAGAGGTTTTGTAAGATTGATTTGTCACAAGCCTATCTGCAAATGAAGATTGAGAGGTAAAGCAGGAAATACCTCACAATCACAGTTCACAAGGGACTGGTCCAGTATAATCATCTCATCTTTGGTCTCACAGCAGCTCCAGCAATTTGTCAAACAGCAACGGACCAAGTGCTGCAAGATATCCCAGGAACACAATATCACCTAGGTGACATCATCATGACTGGCAAGAATGATGACGAGCACCTCCAGAACCTTGGTAAAGTACTTAGCAGGCTGAGTGAGTATAGTCTATGCACAAAGAGACAAATGTGAGTTTTTCAAGAATGAAATCTCATATTGTGGACATGTCATTGACAAGCATGGCTTACCTATTTATTTAGATACACCATGGAATATGCCCTTCCAGCCTTTCGAGCCACACTGCACAGAAATCCCCTGAGCCCAATCACAGGACAATGTTACAATGGCCAATTAAACTACCAACTGTACATTTTTGGACTGAGGGAGGAAACCAGAGCACGCAAAGGAAACCCACAAGGTTATGGAGTGAACGTACAAACTCCTTACAGGCAGCAGAGGGAACTGAACCCAGGTCATCTATACTATGAAGTGTTGTGCTACCATGCCACCCCAGATGTCCATATGCTTCTGACACAGGGCACAAGAGAGGACTGAAGCAGTGCTGCAGGCACCCAAACCGGAAATGAGTCACAACTCAGGTCATACTTGGGCCTTGTAAACTACTACCACAGGTTTCTTCATAATCTTGCTACAGTGCTACACCCATTGAATGCAATATTGAAGACTGGAGCAAAGTGGGAGCAGTCAGAAAGATGTGAAAGAGCATTTAAGGAAACAAAGAGACTAACAACATCAGATGGACTACTCACCCATGATGACCCATCTCAGCCCATTAGACTGGTGTGCAATGCGTCCCCTTATAGCATCGGTGCCATTCTGTCACACACTACAAAAGACGAATCTGAAAGTCTGATTGCATTTGCTTCAAGATCACTGACGAGCGAAGAATTCAACTATGCTCAGATTGCCCGAGAAGCCCTTAGTCTAGCTGATTCTGGTTATTTGGACCATAACTGGGGTAGTTGCTTATTTGGGACAACTCTTAAAGAACAAAAACTTATCAAGAAAACAGCCAGGGCTCCCTTCCTTTTTTTTATTAAAATGGGACTCAACGCTACTTAAATGGGGCAGGAGACTGTTGCCAAACAGTTTCCAATTAGCGTCATTCACATGCGCTTGAATAGCCATTAGACACTACACCGTGCTTAGAGCAAAACAATTTTTAAACAGCATCAGTTATGTGTGTTCATGTTCAAAAAGCATGCAGCAAGACAACGCAGAACTGTTTTGCTCACTGTGTTTTCAAGCATTCAGCAATGGAGATGCCAGAAATGGCTAAGAGTGAAAATGAAATGATTTCACTGCTTCAACAAATGAGGAGCTATGAGAAATTTGAAGGTATTGACAATCATCTTGAACGTTACAATAAAAATGAAGATTTGTAGGATACAATAGACGACAGTATTGTAGAAAGCAGACCATTATCTGTACCAGCTCTGTCTTGATTTTGTACATTTACAGTCAAAAGAACCCCTTGTAGATGAATACATCAATAAGTATCAGGAACTAATACAGTTTTATAGTACTGGAGTAGTATTGGTAGTGTTGCAAGTTGTTCTACATTTCCTTTAAATACTTAATTTTTTAAAAAATAACTTTTTAACTATTCCATGAAACTTCAGCTAGTTGGGGCAGCCACTTAATTGGGCTAAAATGTCCTGGTCCCAATGTGTTCCAATTAACTGGAATCCACTCTATACCCAATGACTTGGCCTCCACAGCTGTCTGTGGCAATGAATTCTACAGATTCACCACTCTCTAGCTAAAGAAATTCCTCTTAATCTGTTCTAAAGGGACTTCCTTGAAAGGAAAAACACTGACAATCCCTTTATATTCACAGGTTCTGCTTGACCTGCTGAGTTCTTCCAGCAATGTTTACATTCCAGATTCAGCATCTACAATCTCACATCTCCCTTCATCAAAACTGAGAAAGAAAACAGCAGTACAGGAGGTGGTGAAGTAGAATAAATGGGAATAACTCTGATAGGGTGAGACCAAGGTTACATCATGTGGAAGTTAGAAGCACATTATACTTCTTTGTCCATTACAGGTTGCTAATAGCTAGGCTGTGGCACATGAACAGCAAGCCAGACTGAACTGATGGAGGAGAGAAAAACAGAGCCAAAGCTGCAGATGCATGACTGGTAGAAATGGCAAGACTGATATAGATAGTAAGAAAGAGTTCATTGACTACAGTTACAGAATTCAATGTGGAGCCTGAAAGGCTACAACATGCGCTAACAGAACTCAATGTGCTGTTCCTTAAATTTTGGTTGGGCCTCACAACAGTGCTGGATGATGCAGATTTTCTTTTAGAACCTGTACATGGAATGCTGAGGCTACCAAAGCAATCTCAACACAAATTTGCATTCATAACTATTTCAGTGTCTTCCTTCTCCAAAATTTTCAATGCTGCAGAGAGCCTAAAATAACAAATATATTCCACACCAGGAACCGCATGGAAAAGAATCTGGAGTGAATAGAACCAGAATCCCCTAGTTATTATGCATTATCACACTGGCAAGGATAGATGTGGTAAATATGTCACCAAGCACAGTAGCTTCATAGTCAAAGGGAAATTGCTTTTATCTCTACTCAAATATCATGGTATAATTACACTATAAATAGCTCTACAATTGAACATTCAACAAGAACCAAACTTAAGTACTTTATAATCTGGGCTCGCAATAATCAAGTTACAGCCTTTCAATTTACCTCTAATTATCTATAGAAAACAGCAATGTAACAAAACTTAATCTTAAACTAAATCTCAAACAATGATTATTCAAATGTTCATTGCTAGAGTCAACAGTTACACCAGATCAAAACTGTCTAATTTAATAACGGCCTTCTTTACTGCTGAATAGAAGGCATTGAAGACACATGTTTCACCCTCCCAAGGTTACATTGCCGCCCAATAATTACTCTACATCATGTTCACATTTCCCAAACAGTACACCTTTAGCCAACCTAATGTATGCTGTGCTATTTGCTACATGACTCACAGTGGGGTATCACTTGCACATTGTCCTTTACTGTACTTGGATATTCAAGGATCTACAGCAACAAGATTAACTACAAATTACAGATTACTTTATGCAGATTAATTATATCCATATCAAGGGCAGTCTCAATCTCTAGAACCACATGGTTAAATTGCAACATTGCATGAAATTAAATAGATAGCTGAAAAAGGTACTGTACCATAAACAAGAGATCCCATTCTGAAATGTCTATCATTCCACATCCCATTCCCATTCTGACATGTCTATCCACGGCCTCCTCTACTGTAAAGATGAAGCCACACTCAGGTTGGAGGAACAACACCTTATATTCCGTCTGGGTAGCCTCCAACCTGATGACATGAACATCGACTTCTCTAACTTCCGCTAGGCCCCACCTCCCCCTCGTACCCCATCTGTTACTTATTTTTATGCACACATTCTTTCTCTCATTCTCCTTTTTCTCCCTCTGTCCCTCTGAATATACCTCTTGCCCATCCTCTGGGTGTCCCCCCCCCCCCAGTCTTTCTTCCCGGCCCTCCTGTCCCATGATCCTCTCCTATCCCCTTTTGCCTATCACCTGTCCAGCTCTTGGCTCCATCCCTCCCCCTCCTGTCTTCTCCTATCATTTTGGATCTCCCCCTCCCCCTCCAACTTTCAAATCCCTTACTCACTCTTCCTTCAGTTAGTCTTGACGAAGGGTCTCAGCCTGAAACGTCGACTGCACCTCTTCCTAGAGATGCTGCCTGGCCTGCTGCGTTCACCAGCAACTTTGATGTGTGTTGCTTGAATTTCCAGCATCTGCAGAATTCCTGTTGTTTGCGATCTATTATGATGTTTCTCATGGTAAACTGGATGAAAAGGAGTACTATACTGGCAATAAAGTGTTTTGCACCAGGTATTATTCTGCTGTTAAATTTGTTTAAGAATGTGTGCTTTTTGAAGTTGGAAGTCTAAGACTTTTAAGTAAACATAATCTGGACCCCAGGTTTAATACATTTCATTAGGAAAGCTTGCAGGTTAGAGAACAAGAGACATTTTCAGTCTATAATTTAGAAACAAGAGAAAATCTCCAGATGCTGGAAATCCGAGCAACACACACAAAATGCTGGACGAACTCAGCAGGTCAGGCAGCATCTATGAAAAAGAGTAAACTGTCAATACTTTGGGCCGAGACCCTTCATCAGAACTGGAGAAAAAAAGATGAGAAGTTCGAGTAAGGTTGGGGTAGGGGAGGAAGAAGTACAAGGTAGTAGGTGATAGATGAAACCAGGAGAGGAGGAGGGGTGAAGTAAAGATCTGGAAGGTCAATCAGTGTAAGAGATAAAGGACTGCAGAAGGAGGAATCTGATAGGAGAGGACCGAAAGACATGAAAGAAAAGGAAGAGGGAGGAGCACCAGAGGGAGGTTATGAGCAGGTAAGGAGATAAGGTGAGAGAGGGGAAATGGAAATGGGGATTGGTGATGGAGGGGGCATTATGGGAAGTCTGATAAATCGATCTTCATGCCATCAGGTTGGAGGCTACCCAGACGGGATGCAAGGTGTTGTTCCTCCAACCGGAGTCTAGCCTAGCCTCATCGCAACAGTAGAGACCAACCTACGTCAGATCTCATGATATACAGGAGACGACACCAGGAGCACCAGATACAGTAGATGACCCCAACAGACTCGCAGGTGAAATGTCGCCTCAACTGGAAGGACTGTTTGGAGCCCTGAATGGTAGTGTAGTGAAGGAGGCAGTGTGTGTGTTACTGAGGAGTGAGACGTTACTGAGGACACACCGGTGCTTCAGCTCCAATGAAAGTTCAACAGTGACCTCTGAGGCTATTGGCAGAAAATCTGCATGCGCGCCCTGTGACCACATGGGTTTTTCCTGGGTTATACAGCATGCAAACAGACCCTTTAGCCCTCCAGGTCCATGCTGACTGTGTTGCCTAACGAGGAAGTAAAGTCCCAGTCTTCTTAACTGCTCCTTAACTCAGATCCTCAAGTTCTGGCAACATTGCTGCAAACGTTGGGGGCGGGGGGGGGGGGGGGCATAGTAGGATGACACCAATTCAGCACCAGTGATCCAGGTTCAATTCCTGCTGTTGTCCGTAAGGAGTTTGTATGTTCTCCCCATTATTGCGTGGGCTTCCTCCCACATTCCAAAACATGTATAGATTAGTAGGTTAAATGGTCAAATGGGGGTAATTGGGTGGTGTGAGCTCACTGGGCTAGAAGGACCTGTTACTGTCCTGTAACTCGAAATAAAATTTTCTCTGAACTCAGTGCACTGATATTTTTCCTGCATATAGTGACCTGAACATCATACAATACTCCAAATTTAGCTTTAGCAATGCCCCAAGACTGCATCCTAACTTCTACGTTCAATGCTCTGATCTATGAAGGACAATGTGCCAAAAGTTCTCCCCATGACCCTAGCTACCTGCAACAGCACTTTCAAAGGACCATAGATTTACAATCCCAGATCTCCCTATTCTACTCCAGTGCCTCACACTAACTCCTCCCACCCTGACGAAGGGTCTCGGCCCAAAACGTTGACTGTACCTCTTCCTAGAGATGCTGCCTGGCCTGCTGCGTTCACCAGCAACTTTTATGTGTGTTCCTCCCAGCCTGGTTTGTTCTGTCAAAGTGTAACACCCCACACCACTATGTATCAAATTCCATGTACCATTTTTCAGCACACTTTCCCAGCTGGTCCAAATTACACTACAAGCTTTGACCACCTTCCTCACAAATTTGCTAATCCAGTTTACTACATTATCATCTAAATCATTAATATAAATGATAAACATCAGACTCAGCACCGATCCGTGGCATACCGCCAGTCACAGGCGTCGAGTCAGACACAACCATCCCACCATACTCCATCTTCTCTCACCAAGACAATACAGAATCCAATTTTACCATCCTGAATGCCAAGCAACATACCCTTCCAGACCAGCCTACCACGTGGAACTGTCTATGTGGCCTTCAGCAAGGGCTTTGACAACATCCACAGCCTTTCCTACACCAAACTTCCTCAAAACCTCCTCAAAAAACTCTTAAGATTGGTTAGACAGGACCCTGTTTCTGCCAATATTCCAAAAGCATTTGGTGAGGTACAGTAGCACTGCAATTAGCAAAATGCTTCATGTGTCAACTGTAAGATCGGGGTTCGATTCCTGCCACCCTCAAGAAGTTAGCAATCTCTCCATGACCACGTGGGTTGTCTTCGTGAACTCTGGTTTGTTCCCACATTCTAAAAATGGATGAGTTAGTGTTAGTAAATTGTGGGTATGCTATGTTGCCGCTGGAAGCATGGTGCCACTTGTGGGCTGCCGCCAGTGCATCTTGGACTGTGTTGGTCATTGATACAAACAATGTATTTCACTACATATTTTGATGTACACATACATATGACCAATAAAACTAATCTTTAATCTGCAGGTTAGTAAGTAAATTGGTTACTGCTAATTACTAGGGGAGTGGTAAGAGAACTAATATGGAGTGGATGGGCACCAGGTTATAGAGAAATGTGGGGGAGATGTTGGTGAGGAAGGATCAATGGAATTATTCAGAAAGTGAACATTGACTTAATAAGCTGATTGACCTCCTCAAGAAAAAAAAATCACAGGGTTATATATGGTGACATTTATGTACTTTGAACTTTATTAGGATAAAAGAGAAACACGAGGTGAATTTTTCTGTAGGGAAGGGTGCAGGAGAGGGAAGAGTTAGAGAACTCACAGCAATAAGAAGCTACAATAAACTAGTGTTGACTACTGCACCACTGTCACCAGGTTACAGAAACTCTCCAGTGTTCATCCAGGGAAGAGAAATAACAAGAAGAAAGGCTAACAAGAGAAATTCTGCAGATACTGGAAATTCAAGCAACACATATCAAAGTTGCTGGTGAACACAGCAGGCCAGGCAGCATCTCTAGGAAGAGGTACAGTCGACGTTTTGGGCCGAGACCCTTCGTCAGGACCTCCTCCTAGAGATGCTGCCTGGCCTGCTGCATTCAAGAAGAAAGGCTAGAGGGTGGCATCATGAAGTAATAAGGAAGGTGGAGAAACAACAGCACTGAGAGGAGTGGGTAACTGACAATTTAGGCAAAACCGTTGCAAGGATATTCAAGCTATTTTGTCCAAAGAGAATATGGTCTCACTCCTATAAAGTCATTCTAAATAACCCAATTGCCTTAATCATCACCCAATCCTCCTCATGTTGCTGCTGTCCCCCACCAAAAGGAGTGCTGCACAGGGGATGATGTCATCTGTCTGTTCTTCATACAAGAGTTATAATGGTGATGGGGGGAATGCAAGAGTAACTAGTGACTGGAAATGTCACATCAAATTTCACAACTGGCACAGCTGGATCCAGAAATGATTTACTGCAAATAATATCGGAAAAGAAGCACTACAATATTGAATTTCTAGGCATCTGTATCATAAAATGGTTTTATTTCAGAAAACAATGTGTTTCTTCCCCTCTCCCCACCTCTTAATGGAAAACTAGTTTTTATTTCAAGAGGATTGGTGTAAAGAAAATAGTACCACAATTTCATATTTTGAAACTATTTTCAAAAATAGTTTTGAAAATCTAGGATTTGGGAGAAGGGAATATTCCAATTAGATGTAATATTGGTAATCATGAAAACTACTAGCTCATGGCAAAAAAAACATCTAGTTCACCAATGTCCATTTCTTTACCCAAGACCTCTACACTATCTGCAACTTCATAAATTTTGGCTCTTCAATAGACTGTGAAGTGGCCTCAGTTATACAGTTATTACAACATTTTTAATGATAAAACACAACTGGACCAACAACATGGCATTAACCAAGGCATTAAATTCAAAATTTTCAAAGCTTTAAAAAGGATGCAGAGGAGGTTTACCAGAGTGCATGTCTAATGAGCATAGGGTGAGAGAGCCAGGGCCTTTCTTTTTGGAGTGAAGGATGATGAGAGGTGACTTGATAGAGTCCCCAAGTCAGAAATGGCTAACATGAGGGGGCTTAACTTTAAGAAGCTTGGAGGAAAAAAAAGGGAGGAAGATTTCCAAAGTAATATTTTTCTTTTTAAACACATTGGCAAGTGCATAGAATATGTTGTTGGGGTGGTGGTAGAAGCAGACACATTAGGGGCATATAAGAAACTCTCAGATAAGTCTATGGATGAAAGAAAAATGAAGGGCGATGTGGGAGGGAAGGGTCAGATTGATCTTGGAATAGGTTAAAGGGTTGGGAAAATATTGTAGATCAAAGTTTTGTAAGTCTTCTATGTTCTAAACATGACAAAGTCACAAACATCAGGGGTTAGGTACCCAAACTGAAAAAGCTATCCCACAAGCTAGTCAAGCAACAGCCTAAGACCATCAGCAAGTTGGACTATGTTTCAAGCTCCTCCACTTCAATTTACAGGTACTGTACATTTAGTCCCAGGACTAGGTCAAACCCACCAGAAATGGTAACTCAGGTGTGCAGGCTGGAGGGGGTAGATCAGAAATCATTCTACAAATACACAGAAAACCTTTACGGTATATTGGTATAGTGGCTGAGTAGTAGCATGGGAAAATCCACAGCCCTGAATAAAAAGATTTTACTGGCAAAGCTACCTTGGTTTATCTGCCATGGAGCTTGTAAGACTTCAAATCAGATTCAAACGAGGTGGTAGCTGTAGTCATGATGCACAAATAAGCAGTTCCACAGGAGATAACTATAGGAGTATAACATTTTGTCTCCTTCTACCAGAAATTTTGAAGGCAGTGTAACCAAGATAAGTTCCTCATCCTCAGTCAAATTGTAACAGCTCCTCTGAATCAGCAAAACAAAAGCAGACCAGCAGCCCAGCAGCCCAAAATGTACTGTCCTCACTAAATATCAAACTTCTCAGTGTCTTCAATAGAAATAGAATTGTCTTAAAATAATGAACTCTCACAAAACTGGGAATAGTTTGGTTAAACATATGCATTTGATCCACAAGTTTTTCCTAACATTTGATAAAATGTTTTAGCTAAATAATAAATTTATGCAAGGAGACAAACTTTGAAAAAATTAAGTCCTACTAACTGATGATCAAAATTAATCTCAAACAACACAATTCCAAGTTAGTTTGAATTTCCATCCTTTCATAGTTAACATAGCAAAGATATACAAGGCATTTCATGGGAGTGTTATGAGATATGTTAAAAAAAAAATCAGACAACAAGCCATGAAAGAAATATCAGGTGGTGACCAAAGGGGGGAATAAAAACAGGTTTATGAAGCAATCTTTGAGAGCTACTTTTTCAAAGCTCAAAGTTCAAACCAAGACACTGAACAATTAGGAAGAGAAGTAGCAGATTTAACTATTTAGATCTATGTAAAAGTTCCTGTACTGAATTGGTGATGCCTCTAAAAATGTTAAATACAAACATGCTTAAAGATCAATATATCTATGCACTCAAAGCATTTTAAAATCATACAACAAGAGGGTAAATATTTGCTTCAAGCTTTAACTTTACATTCAGCAATTAACAGTGTTACACAGAATACTGCGTGCATCTGTGAGTAAAATAAAATATTCCCCATGCGTTCAATGAACAATTTGCTCCTCTAATCCCTAGGAATTTCCACCTTAGATAAAAACAATTTAAGAGTATAAAACCATAAGGTACAGGAGCAGAATTAGGCCATTTGGTCCATCAAGTCTGCTCTGCCATTTCATCGTAACTGATCCAATTTTCCTCTCAGCCCCAGTCTCCTGCTTTCTCCCCATATCTCTTCATGCCCTGACCAATCAAAAATCTATCAATCTCTGCTTTAAATATACATAATGACTTGGCCTCCACAGCTGCCTGTGCCAAAGAATTTCACATATTCACCATTCTCTGGCTAAAGAACTTCTTCCTCATCTCTGTTCTAAAAGGACAGCCCTCTATTCTGAGGCTGTGTCCTCTGGTCTTAGGCTCTCCCACCATTTCCACATCCATTCCACCAAGGCCTTTCAACATTCGATAGGTTTCAATCAGGTCACCCCTCATTCTTCTGAATTCTAATGAATACAGGCCCAGAGCCATCAAATACTCTTCACATGACAAGCCATTCAATCCTGGAATCATTTTTGTGAACCTCCTTTGAACCCTCTCCAGTTTCAGCACATCCTTTCTGAGATAAGGGGCCCAAAACTGCTCACAATACTCTAAGTGAGGCCTCACCAATACTTTATAAAATTTCAACATTACATGCTTGGTTTTAGTCCCCTTGAAATGAATGCTAACATTTCATTTGCCTTCCTTACCACAGACTCAAGCTGCAAATTAATATTTAATGAACCCTGCACAAGGACCCCCATGTCATTTTGCGCCTCAGCTTTTAGTATTTTCTCTCCATTTCGAAACTAGTTGACTCTTTCATTCCTTCTACCAAACTTCCTGACCATGCACTTCCTGACACTGTATTCCATTTGCCATTTCTTTGCCCATTTTCCCAATCTAAGCCACTCTGTAGCTGCTCTATTTCCTCAAAACTACCTGCCTCTCCACTTATCCTCACATCATCTGCAAACTTTGCAACAAACCATCAATTCCGTTCAAACCATCAACATACAAATGTAAGAGAATCAGTCCCTACACAGACCCCTGTGGAACACCACTAGTCACTGGCAGCCAACCAGAAAAGGCTCGCTTTATTCCCACTCTTTGCTTCCTGCCAATCAGTCACTGCTTTATCCATGCTAGAATCTTTCTTGTAACACCATGGGCTTGTAGCTTGATAAACATCCTCACGTTGTGGCAACTTTTCAAAATCCTTCTGAAAATCCAAGTACACGACATCAACAGATTCTCTTTTATCTATCCTGCTTGATACTTCTCCAAAGAATTCCAACAGATTTGTCAGGCAAGATTTCCCCATGAGGAAATGATGCTGATTACAGGTTATTTTATCATATATCTCCAAGTACCCTGAAACTTCATTGTTAGCCACAGTTATATCATCTTTCCTTTAGAATACTTCTTCCTCTTTGGGGTGTATATATCCTGTGCCTTCCAAATTGCTTCTGGAAGTTCTAGCCACTGCTGCTCCACCGCCATACCTGGCAGTTCTTTTTCCCCAATCATTTCTGGCCATCTCCTCTTTCATGCCTCTGCAATTCCCATTACTCCACTGTAATACTGATACGTCTGACCTTACCTTCTCCTTCTCAAATTTCAAGGTTAATTTGATCATACTATGATCACTTTCACCAAAGGGTTCTTTTACCTAAAGCCCTCTAATCAATTCTGGTTCATTATTCAACAGCCACTGCAGAATAGCTGGTCGTCTGCTGGGATCAACCACAAGCTGCTCTAAAAGGCAATCTCGAGGGCACTCCAGAAAGTTCCCCTCCTGGAATCCAGCACCAACCAGATATTCCCAATCCCCACCTTCCCGCATTAACAAACCTTCCTGCTTGGATATTAGACCCATCCAGTTCAGGTGCAAGCCATCCCTTCTGTACAGAATCTCCCTTCCCTGGAAGAAAGCCCAATGATCCAAAATTCTTATGCCCTCCCTCCTACACCAATTCCTTAGCTACGTATTAAACTGTATAATCTTCCTAATTCTGGCCTCACTGGCCACTAGCATATGGAGGCAAAATACCATCCAGGATTGTCATTTTCAAGCACAGACCCTCCTGTCCATTCCCCTAACAAATCACCTATCACCACAGTGTGTCTCTTCTTCTCACTTCCCTGCTGAGTCAGGGGCAGACTCAGTGCACTGTGACTTTCCTCTGTTAGGTCATCTCCCCAAATGGTATCCAAAATAATATTTAATGTACCTATTGATGAGGGGGGTGGCCATAGGAGTACTCTGCCCTGATTTCATAACCTCTTTTCCTTTCCTGACTGTCACCCAGTTTCCTGTGTCCTGCACCTTGAGTGTTACTACCTCTCTACATGTTCTATCTATCACCCCCACAGCCTCCTAGATGATTCAGATTCATGCAGTTCCAGCTCCAACTCCTTAACACAGTTTGTTAGAAGCTGCAGCTGGATACACTTCTTGCAGTTGTAGTCATCAGGGACACCAGAGGTCTCACTGCCTTCCCACATCCCAGATATAAAGAAGGGAAAAAAAAAACCTTGAGCTTTTCTTTCCTTTGCTTTCTCTGACTGATGCCTCTCTTCACTAAAGCCTCAAAGAGCTTAAGCCTTAAGATCACCACTCTTGACTCTGTCCACTCAGAGGACAGCTGCTGTGCTTGCCCCACCTCCCATCAACTTACTCTTGCTAATCAATCCCAGATGCCAATTGGTCACTGGTCAAGGCTCTTGTTATGCTGTAGCTACCCGCTGCTGCCTTTTGTACTGGGGCAGTGAACCTAATTGAAGTCTGCCTCCTCTCAAAACCTCAGATGCCCAGGTTGGCCGCTGGCCAAAACTCTTTTTCCCTGTAGTGACCCACTGCTACTTTTTGTCCCCTCCTCTCAATAGGAAAAGTCCCCTTTTCCTTAACAATATCTTGAAAGTCTGAACCAACTGTTTCTTTCCCCCACAGATGCTGCCTGACTTGCTGTGGTCCTTCAGCATTTTGTGTGTGTTGCTCCATTTCCAGCATCTGCAGAATCTCTTCTGTTTAAGTTTTCCCCTCCATCTACTTCCCACTGCCCCCCCATCCCAAATACATTTCGCTAATCATCATTTGTGCAAGTATAATGCAGTGGACCATTTTATTCCAATCTGCCCATGACACATTTCAACATGAAACCCTGATTCAGCTAATTAACTGCAAATTCTAACAGTGTTCCAGGATAAGCCAAAGTGTACAAATGCCTTCTCGGATTGGTGGAGTAAAAACCATGACCAAACCATCTGCAACTTCTCTAAAATTCCTACCCCCATTCAAGGAACAAGCAACATACCAGCCAAAAAATATTGAAGGTATCATAATGACTGCTGGTTCCCACTTGGGAAAAGCTCAGCTCCCTCCTAATGATTAACTCATCAGCATAAAATTAGCACAATGTGCACACTGCAACTGCACTGAAATCTGAATAGGGATGACCTCACGTACAAGTTTTTTGAAATGGTTCACACAATCCATCAACAACTGGTCTCACAATCCAGCAGAATGATGCCTCTGCTTCAATGATTATCCCAGAGGCTTAAGATCATTAGCAGGCATAGATAGAGTTATTTAAATGTTCTGAAGGTAATTAGGAATGAAATGAGGGAACAAGATCCAGAGTTGGACTTTTTAAAAGTACAATGTCACATTCTTCCTCTCACCAAATAAAGGTCTTTAACCAAAACACCAAAAACTTTTTTTAAACCAGATCTATGAGTTGGAGGTTTGGAAGGATTATTCTAATTCATGAAAAATGTCAAACATTTAGGATTGGAAGTGTATATCCTTTGATGTTTTAGCAATAACATTTTAAAACTTCTGTTTATAGATTTTTTTAAATAATATATAATGCATTAGGTCTATTTTCAGTGTATAGGGAAGCTATCATTCATTTGAGCCACCACATAAATGAAAAACCCTCCTTCCAAGCTCTATATTATTACTGCACAAGATTTTTGATCTCAAAACAAGCACATTTGGGAATAAGTGATTAAATCAGAATGATTTCAGAAAGATCCACACCAAGTTTATGGGAAAGAACAATTTATTTATCTAATTAGAATCAGATACAACAGTTGAATATATATAATAATTATTAAAGCTTAGGAATTAGGTGGGGCCAGGGAGGGAAGAAAACAAATTTAATATTTAAGGCAGCTGCATTTGAATGTTTTTTGAAATACCCCAACCTGACCAAAATCTGACTGATCACAAAACTATTGATCCAACATTAATCTTCTGTGGTTCTTCAATTTAATTTATACCGACATCAGTTTACACTTTCACTCTGTCATTTTAACTAAATACTTGAGAACTACATTTTTCTTCTAATATAATTATCCCCACATCTATAAAAAGAAAATAATTTATTTTAGAAAATCTATTAAGTCAGATTCAGGCAAGAACATTAAAAAAAAACTCCCAATGCATCATCAGCACTTTTACGCACATGATACTCTGCTTTTGATCATAGAATGATCAAAGGTCGGACTCAATTTAGTTAAAAACTAAAGAGCTTACTTCCAAAGAAACACAGTCTATTCACTTCATAAATCAAACTGCAGTTGTGTAAAATTTTATTTAGTTTTAGACAATTAAAAAGTTTGTTACATTCTTTATTCATTACCACAACTTTCAAAAATACTCATTTCAGTAACTAGCAGCTTTTCATAATTTCGATCTGCATTGCCAATCACCCTCTGACTTACTCAATGACTAAAAATTACAGTTTAAGTTGCAGCACTCTACAATGATTCACTACCCTGCACTTAAGTAAGAGGACAGGTTATACTCATTCTTTCTTTGATGTACTTTTATAATTGTTTAGACTTGGTAGCAAAACAGTCTGTTCGGTTTGCTCTGATACACAGCATACAATTAGTTCCTTCAGATCACAGGTTTCATTCAGTTACAAGCTCAGTCAGTGCCCATGCTATTCAGGAAAAAATTAAGCAGTACGATACCATCTACAAAAAGTAGTGGATACAGTCCAGTCCATCACAGGAAAATCCCTCTCCCCACTCCATCATTCAACACATCTACAAGGAACACTGCCACAAGAAAGCAACATCCCTCAAAGACCTCTACACTCCAGGCCATGCTCTCTTCCTCTCTTCTTGCTACTGCCAGTGGATAGGAAGTACAGGAGCCTTAGTCCCACACACCAGGTTCAGGAACAGTTATTACCCTGCAACGAGCATGGATAACTTCACTCACTTTCACACTGAACTGATTCCACAACCTATGGACTCACTTTCAAAGACTCCACAACTCATGTTCCCAGTATTAGTTATTATTATTTTATTTGCACCATTTACCTTCTTTTGCTCAGTAGTTGTTTGTCCATTTTTTTCACTGAACCCATTGTACTTCTTTGTATCTACTGAGAATACCCACAAGAAAATTAATCTAAGGGTACATACTGTACTTTGATAATATACTTACTTTGAACAATCCAAGCCTGGAGAAACTTTCTACTGTACCCAGGGTTGAAAGAACTATTTTAGCCATTTTTAAAAATTGAACCATTAACCATAAACATTTTACTCAAATAAAGCAAAATTGAGATCACTTTTCAATACTACCAAATGAAAGAATTTCTTTAGTCACAGGGCACATTTACACAGCCATCGTCATAGATCTCATCGTTGGCAACTCTGCTGTTGAGCAAGACACTCAATGAATGGAAGCAATTGAAGACTGGAGATAATCAACCGTTGCCCTGACAACTTCTAAATCCAAAAGACTGAGCTTACTTAGGCCAGCAGAACATCAAGGATAACCTTTTCGCCTTCAGCACTTGGGAATAATTTTTCAACAGCTGTTGTATTAAAATAAGGAAGCATCACACAGTAAGACCAGCTTTACCAGACAATAACAAGGTCACATAAATGTTTTTTTCTTTAATGTAAGAACAGTTTTGATATTTGAGTGCCTTTTTATTTAGCGTGTTCAAAAATGTCAGTAATCAAACAATTTACATTGTCTTCCAGAGACTGACCATTTACCTTCATGCTACACGTGTTCATGTATAAATTGTGTCAAATATTTTGGTTCCAGCAATGCAATTTGTTAAATGTATTCACTCCAAAGTGGACAAAACCTTATTACAATATTATAAAGTAATTTGCTTCTATCTAGAATAATTTTTGCACAACTATGTCAAATGTCATATATACAGATGGTAAACTATTTAGAGTACCTAAAGCACTGCAATAGTTTTCATATTCAACTCATAATTCATGCCTACCAATTTATTACACATGATCACAATAGGTGATCAATCACAAGAAACAAGGTTATTAACCAATACCCTTCTATGAAGGCAAAAACCTTCTGTAATGTTACCATGACAAACACTGCCAGTAGTAACTGCATAGAATGAAAGAGCCGAACACAATTTCCGAAATCACACACCTCAGAAATCAGGCACATTGTATTCTTAGATTTTTTAAAATTTTCCTCCAGAGCCATTGTTTGTGTAAATTGTAAATGAACAACCAAAATAATCGACTACATTGTTCTTAGTCAGTGACAGCGTTATAATTTCGAGCTGGAAGAGGATATTTTCGTCCCAGATATTACAATGAGTTAACTGTGGAGACTGATATATCCCAGTAAACAACAGTGAAGATGATATACGATATTAATATTTTCACTGAAACAGCTGGTAAACTTGATGAGGGTATTGATCAACAACACGAAATGCACTGCAGCGCTCGTTTTATTCTTTCCCGTCTCTTAGAGCTGCAAAAACATTTATAATTGAAACTAACTTTCAGAAAATGGCCATAGCTTCATTGTAGATTTACACATATAAGCAATATATTAAAAATCTTCAAAAAAAAGTAAACAGCTCAGACCAAATAAATATGTAGGAAGTGTTTCCGTACAAAGTGAACCCAAAATCCTTGACCATTGTGTCATGCAAAGCCATCTAGCGGATAAAGTTAGAAGACAGAAAAGAAATCAACAAATCCAATTCCACAACAAATCAACCGATCGCTACAACTTCCAGAGAAACAGGGACGCGCAATTAGGTTCTCAGTAGAACTCCGTAGTACACGCGCCTTGAACAATGGCATCGAATTAAATATATTATTGCACATACACAATCAATGATATACTTGATTTTTATTCTCAAAATCCTGAAGTTTGAAGGTAATTGAGGGGAGCCCAAATCTTCTGGATTTAGAGAACGGGGCACAAACCCTTTTGTTCATTCCCAGTTTGATTTCATTTAGAGTAGAAAGGAGGAGTATTTTACACACAACATAATTGGCCGGCTGCGGTCTGCTTGCGGAACCGAGAGTAGCACCTGACCCCAAAGCCTGCCGGCTTCACGGAAAGGTCCCGCGATCGCAACATGCAGCCCATTCGGCTTCACCAAGAACACAACCACCCGCAAGACGACGGGTTGTTATCCTGCCTTGGGGGAAGAGGAGGAGGCTGATCTGCTAATGATATTTTTGCAGTGGGGGAGGGTGCGAACTGCCTTTTGAGAGGAGATGGGGGTGGGAGGCGGAATTTGAACAATTTTTTGGGGCGAGAAGGATTAGACATGATTGCTAGGAATTTTATCTCAGATCCGGGAGATAAGGGGGTGTGAAGAAAGGAAAGCATTTTTCAGACGGGGGTTGCATTGGTGAACGGTTCGGGGAAAGAGAGGAAAGTCGCATCCCTTGCCAGGGAGGCAACTAAAGAATGGCAGGCGCAGACGAGATGTACAAACATGTTCTGAGGTATTTCGGCAGATATTTGAGAGAAGGGAGGTGAAAGGATTGAAAGAGAGGGCATTTTTCGGGAGTGGGCGGTGGTTAGTTTGGGCTGAAGATGGGCCGGGGGGGTGCACTAAAATGGTGGGGGTGAGGGAGGGTCCGAGTTGTGTCGGAGAGCAGGATGGCGTGAAGGAGGGAAATACTTCCAACGGTCTGCAAGTGTACTAACGGACAGCCTGAGACCCAGCACCGACTCTACGACCTTCAACTTGTCAACAAGCCCAGGGCTCCTCACTCCCCCTCCACTACCACCGCCTCTCTTACCTGACAGCCGCGGGGCCGAGCCGCATGTGCACGCGAGGAGACCTTCTGCACAATCCACACCATGGGACAGACAGTGAATCAAAGATCCCGCTACCGCTCGCAAGCCAGGTTCGCAGCACCACCTCTTGCGGCCAGCAGGCTGGAAACTTTTCACATTCTCCCGCACCTCAACACAACCTGGCGACCAATGTTCCACCCCCTCGCCCGCCGGCTCTTCCTTCCTCCCATTGGCTGTTCTGGGCCCCTCACTCTTCCTCGATTGGATGAAATTTGGTCCTTCTCTCCACCCATTGGCCACCGTTAGCCCTGCCCTCCTCCCTATTGGCTGCCTTTGGTCAGTACTCCTTTTTTTTATTCGCTGTCCTTTGGCTTTGGTGCTCTCCCATTGGTCAACCGCCGGCTTTGTCCCTCACGGCATTGGTCTATCCTACATGTCTGTAACGAGACACCACCCACGGTTTTCTCTTGGTCAAACGTCTGCCACCGTCCACGCGTCCACTCCTTTTGCTCAAATGGACAAGATGAAGTCCAGAGGCAGGATGGGAGTTGGAGTCAAAAGAGAGATGAAGGTAACATCGCTGAAGGACTACAGCCCCCAGACTTCATTGCGCTGAAAGTACCGCGTTCACTTGTAGTGCGGTGTTGCCAAGGTGTCCGATGTAATCCGTTTGTAGGGACCGGTTCTGCCAACGCCGGTGCCACCAGGGGCAAAGCAACTAACATGGATACAGCCGCCAAAGTGGAGACGCTGTTCTCCCTGGAACTATTAGTGGACTACGTGAACGTTGGACCTGAAACCCAACCTAAGCCCGGCCCTTTGCTGGCGGTGGCCTTCAGACTGCTGGACTTCCCCACCCTCTTGGTCCACCAGACCGAGCCGCAGCGAGCGGAAGCCCTGCGGCGGAGCTGGGAGCGTGGGCAGGAGAGACAGGCACCCGTGCGAACGGGGGCCCGCACTGGCATCACTTTCAATAAAGGCAAGTCCTGCCTGTTCAAGATGGGGATGTCAACCCTTCACCGCCATCTGACCAACACCCCTCTGTACGCCATGCTACTAGACGTGTCACAGCAAGTACCCAAATTGGTGGCAAGTTGCCTGATCTCGATGGCGAATGCCGTGGAGAAAATCAGATTGGATGTAGAGGGACGCGGCATTACAACACCATCCATGCAAGGGAAGAGGGGCCTGTACCCTCTTTATAATCTGATGGGTGTCAAGATTGGCCAAATATCGGCAGGATATAGACTTATGAGTTTGGGAGTTGGTTTGCTGCCGCATATTCCAGAAAACCAGGTCCTGAAGGCTGAAATGCAAAACACGGACTTTGCACACCTGCCCAGTGAAGGACAGGTGCCAGAACAAGGGGAGAATGAGAAGGTGGCAGATCAAGGCACTGGACACATTCCGACTGACTCTGAAAAGTACCCCAACCACATGTCTGGTGACCAGGCTGTTGAAGGTAGACAGTTTGAACAGATCAAAGAGCCTGTTATTATTTCTGTTTTAAAGGGGGAACATAAGCTGAACACATTAGCAAAAGCAGCATCTAAGATTAAACAACAGGTTCTGAAATTCGAACCTACTGTGGATATCAAAGTGGACAATGTTTTTTGTCCACCCCCTATGTACTACAGCCAATCAAAGGAAGGGCCCAAAGAGAAGGTCTCTGAAATGTGGAAAACAATGGAGCCTGAGGAAGAGTCAGCTCTTCTTGAGGAGCTGGATTCAGATGAAAGTGAAGAATTGTTCCACATGAACCAAAGTGATTTTAAGTTGCCCAAAGGTCACTCAGAAGCAACAGGTACATTAAAAAAACAAGTTCAAAAGAGTCCTGCCAATTCTGATGCATGTAATACCATCAGACAGTTGCCTCTGCTGAACGCACTCCTACTAGAACTTTCTTTGCTACATCATGAGCAGTTACCTCAGCAGATTCCTCTCGTCGTTCATCCTCAGCTTGCTTGGCTTTATAGTAATTTGAAGCATGATTCACTGGAATTTTATGAACCAACCAAATCAACAATACAACAATCTAATTCACATTTTAAGCAGCAGAAAGAAGTTCAAAAGCAACCTGTATCTCCTAGAAACTTTGATAAAGAAAATAACCCAAGGCGATGTAATGCAAAGAAAGATTTGGAACATCCCAAAAGAAAGTTGATGTATGGGTTAACAAATACATTACGGTTAAGGCTCCAACAGACAAATCCAGGCATGTTGATAGTGCATGAACAGAAAGAGTTGTCCAGAAGAAGACAATTGAAACAACTGAAACAGAAGATTGGTCAAAAATGTCGTGAAGGCAAAGGGGAAAGGAGTTCTTCAACTCTTCAAAAAGGCCAACAACTTTCTGGTGGCAGAGCTAAAGTAAACGCTGAAACATTGATTCAAAGCAGCATCAAACCTGACACTGCTTATCCTTCAAATGTCCAGAGAAATGGAAAGCTTATGGATAACAATAGCTTTGAAGCAACTTTGAGACGGGGAAGCGCCACTAGAACAGGAAAGACATCTGTTCGACTTCCAGGCCCACTAGATTACAATGTGGAGATTTCAGATTTACAGATGGCTAATGACAGGAACCTTTACCAAAAAGATATAAAAGTCAGACTGCCTGAAATAATCAACCATGATTCTGACCACAGTGTGAATGAGATTTATTGTAAAGCAGTGGATGTTCCAAATATGAATCCTGGCATTACTAGTGATCCAATAATAGTTGAAAATGTTGATGCACAGATTGCTTACAGTAGTTGTGATGAACCCAAGTATTCAGAGGACTTCACAAGCCCTGAACCAACTGGCAACTCAGAAGATTTTACCAGTCCTGAACCTACAAATAGATATGCAGATACTTTAGGTAGCAGTCCAGAAGCTGAAACTATTAAGGTGAAGCACAGATATTCTAACAACGAATTGGATTCGAGCCTTTCCAAATATTCCAGTGACAATCAGGGGGCAGCTCAAAGTGAGACAGAAGATGATTCAGTCCCACTGCTGGTACTGTCTAAGCAATCTCCAATTCAGTCATTAAAAGGTACAAGTCTTGTGAGTAGTCACCATCAGAGAATGACATTGTCTTCAACAACCTCAAATCTATCTGAAGAAGCAACCAGCTTGACAGAGGAAAATCAACCGAAAAAAATACTGAACCCATCAAACAAACAAGAGACTGAGAAACAACTTAAGTCAATTATTCAGTCAGATTCTGGATTTGACATCAATCGAGCTAACCCTGAGGTCCTTCAACTTTCAAGTTCAAGGAATGGTCACAGGTTACTGGAGGAGAGCCAGTCTTTGGGGACATCTCAGGTGAGCTCTTACGCACCATCCAGTGAGTTTGATCTCGTCTGCAGTGGACTTGGCATAACTGCAAAGGATATTCAAACAGATGAAATTAGTGAATTGGGAAGCACAGGAATAGTTAATGAATGCAGACATATTTCTGAACTAGTAGCCAACAAGCTTCCTGGATATACTTTATGATCTATCACCATAGTTCTTGAGATTTCCACGAATGTGAATGTGTACTCAGCAACATAAAAGTGTCTTCTAACTTGTTATATTTCAGTTATGCTTGGGAACATTTTATCTGCAAATATACTATGTATCATGTACAGTATGTGACTAAATTCATACTAGATTGAATTCTCAGACTTCATCTGAAAGTATTCTATTTCTCAACCTCTGTGACTACTTTGATGCAGGAAACAATACCCTCCTTCTTAAATGCTTTCCTCCATTGTCCACTCTTATGCTTTCCTTGTTTTCTACTTATTCAATTGTAGCATTAATATTTATAACAATTCCTGCTCTTTCCAATCTTGGACCTCAATTCTCCTGAGGGCCCCTTCATTTCATCCTCTACGTGCTGCCCCCTGCAAGCATTACTTGTTTGATTGGGTTCGAACTGCATGTTAACAAGCCCCGCCTATGTCTGCCAGCATTTTTCTTGAGCCTGCTATTCCTTATGTTGTAAAACCTTTGTTTCACAACCACCCTAAACATAAAATTCTACAACTGGAGAAAGAAAAGCAATTGTTTTCACACCCATCACAAATTCTCTGCAACTCCATTCCTCTCTTCTGCCACAATGAATCTCAGGGTTGTATATGGTGACATATATACTTCGATCATAAATTTACTTTGAGCTTTGATCTATTCCAGCTGAATCAAACTTTGCATCCTTAAGACTATAAGACATAGGAACAGAATTAGGCTATTCAATCATGGCTGATTTATTATCCCACTCAACCCCATTTTCCTGCCTTGCCCCCATAACCTTCGACACATTAATCAGGAACCTATCAACCTCTACTTCAAATATACCCATTGCCCTGGCTTCCACAGCCACCTGTGACAGTGAATTCCACAGATTCACCACCCTCCTCATCTCTTTTCTAAAGGGACATCTATTCTGAAGCTGTGTCCTCTGGTCCTAGACTCCCCCACTATAGGAAACATCCTCATCACGTTTATTCAATCTAGGCCTTCCAATATTCAATAGTTTTCAACGAATGTTCTCCCCTCATTCTACTAAACAGGTAAATACAGGCCCAGAGCCAAGATGGCCTCAGGCTTTTAGTGTCATTGACACAAATTTCTCTTATTTCCATCACTTGCTTCTGCTCCTAACTCAGTTTATTTGGTGGTCCTGGATTCTCCTTACATGTTTTCATCAAGCTTTCAGATTTAATCCTTCTATTCTCTGGACTAGTCGTCATTTTATCACTCACTCTCAATGAACTTTATCTTATCCAAACTCTTCCAAGTAGGCTGTGTTCCACATAATGTCTCACTTGTGTATCATTCTGGTTCATAATGAACTATCTAAACAGTTATTCAGAAGTTCAAGCTACATTAAATAGTATCCTCATGTTTAATTTTTCCATAACCTGTAAGTACAGCAAATACTAAGATGTTGCAATAACCTAAATTCTGACTCTTGTATTTTTCTCTCCACTTCCTCCCACCATTCGAAGCTGACCTTTGAGTCATATGTATCGCATACGTCCCCATTACCAAAGAATTTAATTAGCAATTTCTACTGAAAATGAATTGTGATATCAGGCAGCATAACTTCAGTAGATTGGGGAAAGTATCAAAAATTGTCTGAGAAATCAATTTTTGTGGATAACATGAAATGCAATAAAAATAACAGAAATTCTTTTTGGTTTTTGTGTTCATGATAAAAAGATGTTAATACTTCAAGTGTAAATAGTATTTTTACGAATGATTACAGCCAAACTATGCTCTTATCAACTGAATACAATTGTGAATAAAGCTATCTCACCTTTTGCTTTACAAATTTAGACTTAGTGTATAGTTTCATGTTTATTTTCAGATTTACAGGATTTGTAAGCTTTTATCTTTTTGTTTGAATATATCAGAACACACTTTTAAGTAATTTTATTGTCATTTTACAATTGCATGTCTGGCCGCACTATAACCCTTTTCAAATGTTTAATACGTGGCAACTTAGCATAACGGAAACTCTAGATCAGTACAAATATTCTTTCATTTTCATTGTGCTGGTACAAGCAGGTACTTCCAATATCCTTAATGTGTCTGATTATCAGACTGTTTTTCATGACAGCGGCTGGCGTCTGAAGTGGTGGTTGCATTTTGTGTCCTGGTTACATTTGGTGTCCTGAACCATGATTGCATTTACTTACTTAGAAATTCAGTGTGATAACAGACCCTTCTGGTCCAACAAGTATGTGCCGCACAATTATACCCACGTGACCAATTAACCTGTACATCTTGTTGAATGTGCGAGGAAATTGGAGCATCAGAGAAAACCCACATGATCATGGGGAGAACATACAAACTCCTCACAGCAGTGGAATTGAACCTGGGTCACTGGCACTTTACACAAGCCATCTCTTCTCAGCAGCAAATTCCAGAACCAATTTGTTGGCACCTAAATAGATGTTCGTGTATTGATTACTGACAACTTGCAGTTTGATGCAGTGGAAACCTTTACTGCTTCTGAAGAAAATGTGGTTCTGGTAGATATACTGTATCAATATTACAATATGGGTATTACAACTTATACTATCAAAATATTTTGACATCCAATTAAAAATTGCACTGTCTTCAAAAAGCTTAATATATTTCTGCCTGAGCTCCTTTTCAAATTGGAGGTCACAAGTGATGTGACATGGGTAGGGATCTAGGGAAGAGGGACATATACTGTACCTGATTACTTTTTTATATACCACTTACTTACCCATTTTGCTCTCGCACCATTAGCAGTGGCTCTTGAAACATTCTCTGGGACAAATAATGATATTGATGTTCAACGTGAATCAAATCAGCCCATTAAGAAATTCCTATGCATCTCATCTATCTAAACACACCAACAATTAACCTCTGAGTTTTTCTTTATAATTTAACTATACAACAGCAGAGACTTGAATGTTGATCTTAGTGTAGTGTAAAAAGATCTCAAGCAACTTTGCATTAAAATATATGGAGAGAATTTGTTACCTAACATCAATTATTAAATTATTAGAGTAGATAATAAAAAACTTTTCATAATTATTTAATCTAGGAAAGGAACATTTAATTTTCACAACAGTTAACAAAAAGCTGGAATGTGCTCAGTAAGTAAGTATTAACATGCTGTAAATTATATATGCTGTATAGTAACAATATGTTATTTCTGGTCAATCTACTTAGGACAATCAAAGGAGAATATTTCATTTTATGATGACATTCATATGGTGAGATTTGGCAAACCTCAAGTTATTGCTTTTCATTGAACAGTAAAACTCACAATTTTAACATCCTCAGGGAAAGATATATTTACATAGCCTCCTTCGAGACCTTCTTGAACTCAGAATTTCACAACTAATGAAGTACTTCTGATGCATTGTCAGTGTTGTAATGCTACCTGATTTCACCCTGATATGGACTTCTACTTGTTGTATATGATATATACCGATGTCAAGGAAATACCCCTAATTGAGCAACAAGAGTCATTCTTGTTCATTGATGGCATGCCTGATACTTATCAAAGTGGAGGTGTCAGTTGTAGAAGGTGAATCTGTGAATGAAGCAACACATATGTTAAAATAGTTTAACGTAAAACACTCCACGGTAGAAACAAGAACAACTACAATTAGTAATCCTGAGAGAGGTAGACCTTAACTTGAAAGGAGTCACTCATAGTGGCGCAATCAAGGATTAATATGGCCTCAAATCTTTTATTGGATGAGTTCAAATTTTCTCTGATATTAAACTGAACTCATTCAATTTCCTGCTGGTTAACATTTGCAATCCCCAAAATTTTGCAAATGTAGGTTTATCATGCCACAATATTCATTTACTTGAAATTCTTAGTCCTGAGTTTATAGCAAACGTCATTTTTACACTTTTATGATAAATGTCTGTTCTAGTTTTCTTTCAAATCATCTTTAAATGAAGAAATAAGTGTGTGCCGATTATCGTTGTTATTTTAAGTTGGAGTAGCAAACACAGATATTAACATTTTTGTCAACAAGCAGCTGCAGAATTCTGTGAAATGTGTTAGTAATTGCCAGATGTGCTCCTTGCTATTATAGTCCCAGAAATGTCACCCTATTCCGCAGCAGAAATTCCAAATGTACCATGGAAGACATTCGACATGTGATAATACATTCTTTTACAGTCCATCACTTTCAGTTTATTATACACACGGTGCCTCGTGTCTGATTTTCTGTTTGGTTGATTATCTGAGCGATTGGTGTGAAGGCACAAATAGAAACTCATTTCAGAAAAGCAAACTGCACAACAGTTCTTATATATTGTGATAAGTTACAGAACTTGGGACTTAATGTATTGCATTTTCCCTCTGTGCATTCATTCAGGATTTTTATGGATAGATTATTGCGTTTCATGAAGTGTGTGTCTTCAAAATTTATAGCCTGAGGACATTCTGAATAAAACATGGTGACTTTAAGTTACAGTATTTGCAGATATTCATTAAAACAATCTCAGAAAGTCTGGAGATAATATTTGGTATTATACTTAACTTTAAAAAAGAGAATAAATGTATGTTCTTGCTAACTTTATCTGTTGTTGCATCTGACCCTGTAGTACCTTCTTAAGTACGTGGGTACCATTTCACAAACTAGGTGTGTCAAGCAAACAGAAACAGGAAGTATCACTTGTTTTTTTTTTAAAGGTTTAGAGGAAAAAAGATTCACCTGCAGATGCTTTAATACCTGAGCCCATTGTCCAAAAGAGGTCAATGGTTTTGCTTCTATAATCTGCAGATTGAATTATGTATATAGCTCATTAATTTTAGATGTAGTATTAATTATGCTTCAGCATCAGAAGAAAACTATGTATCTGTTTTTTTTTAATTTACAACCTCCACATGGTTCTTCAAAGAGTGATGTTAAATCACTTGCTTAGTGAATCTTCAGAACTAAGGGCATCATTTATGCCCACCAAACAAGAAGTACAACACTTCAAGGTAAAATGATCCTCAAGCTCTCTCCATCCACTGAAGGAGAATGTACTTTTGTGTTGGTCATAATGCACCAGTTTGAACAATGACTGCTTTCCAGTTAATTTAACCTCAGCAATCGAAATCAGGTATATTGTCACGGATATATATCGTGAAATTTGTTGTTTTGTGACAGCAGCACAGGGCCATACATAAAATAAACTATAACATTTTAAGAAATTATATATATAAGTATTCACTTAGGCATTCAGGCCCAAGTGAAGTGAACCACCCTTTCCTCCAATGGTCAAACAATATATTTCAGAAAAGGCAAATGCAATACTTTGAGATTTACAGATCTTTTCAGATGAAAGATTAAATTCAGCAGGTAGCATGCCCCAGCTTACTAACCCTAACCCGTACGTCTTTGGAATGTGGGAGGAAACAGGAGCACGTAAGAAACTCAAGCGATCACGGGGAGAACGTACAAAAGTCCTTACAGACAGCATACTTTATGGATAAAAGTGCCTACAAGCCCAGACACCATTTACATATTGATAATAGTCATGACAACAAATGGTTGTTGTGATGCGTCTAGAACATAGAACATAGAAACATAGAATAGTACAGCACAGTACAGGCCCTTCGACCCACAACGTTGTGCCGACCCTCAAACCCTGCCTTCCATATAACCCCTCCCCACCTTAAGTTCCTCCATATACTTGTCTAGTAGTTGTTTAAATTTCACTAGTGTATCTGCCTCCACCACTGACTCAGGCAGTGCATTCCACGCACCAACCACTCTCTGAGTAACAAACCTTCCTCTAATATCCCGCTTAAACTTCCTACCCCTTACCTTAAAGCCCTGTCCTCTTGTATCGAGCAGTGATGCCCTGGGGAAGAGGCGCTTGGTATCCACTTTATCTATTCCTCTTAATATCTTGTATACCTCTATCATGTCTCCTCTCATCCTCCTCCTCTCCAAAGAGTAAAGCCCTAGATCCCTTAATCTCTGATCATAATTCATACTCTCTAAACCAGGCAGCATCCTGGTAAATCTCCTCTGTACCCTTTCCAATGCTTCCACATCCTTCCTATAGTGAGCCGACCAGAACTGGACACAGTACTCCAAGTGTGGCCTAACCAGAGTTTTATAGAGCTGCATCATTACATCGCGACTCTTAATCTCTATCCCTCAACTTATGAAAGTTATCACTCCATAAGCTTTCTTAACTACCCTATATACCTGTGAGGCAACTTTCAGGGATCTGTGGACATGTACCCCCAGATCCCTCTGCTCCTCCACACTACCAAGTATCCTGCCATTTACTTTCTACTCTGCCTTGGAGTTTGTCCTTCCAAAGTGTACCACCCCACACTCCGGGCTGAACTCCATCTGCCACCTTTCAGCCCACTTCTGCATCCTAGCAGTGTCTCTCTGCAATCTTCGACAATCCTCTACACTATCTACAACACCACCAACCTTTGCGTCATCTGCAAATTTGCCAACCCACCCTTCTACCCCCACATCCAGGTCATTAATAAAAATCACGAGAAGTGTGGTCGTGGAGTGGGTAATGCTTGTTGCTTTCCCTTTCAGCTTCCACCACTGGCTAGCAGTGTTATGAAAAGGAGAGCTGAATGTGTAAGTCTCTGCCTGCCAATACATAGCTTCTCCAACAGCAAGCCTCGTGTGGAGCCTGCTCGCTGGCAACACATGGAAACTTGACTCCTTTCAGATGCAGGCTGAACTTCAGAGGACAGGGAGGAGGTCTGGCCCCTGCACATGTAGCACGCAGGCCCACCAGCACAAGGACATGTCCTGGTGCTTGTGAATCAGATCCCAAGCAGTAGGTAAACAGCCTCACTGCTTTGTGTGCAGCCTCAGGACAGAAGAAGTCTACAGGAGAAAACCCCGACAGCAAAACCAGAGTGGAGCCCTAAGGCGGCTTGACATCATTGAACATCCTTCCAGCAGCTCCTGCAGCCAAGCTGGTGCCAAACATATTGCTTCATAAGTTTTCCTTTGGACTACACTGGTGAGGCCAAGAGGGGGATCTTGACAACTAGACATCTCAGGATCTCCATTCCTTCTGCGCAGGTTTGTGATGATCATCATCACCCATTGTCCTTTGAAACAGACGGATGACAACAAACATCTGAAGAGATGGGTAAAGATATATCTAGAAACATGTAACCTGCCATGTATAGGTATGTCACCATTTTTATGCCAATGATTGCAACACATGCATGTATGCCTTTCTGAAGTCAAACATTTATGAGAAAAAATCCCACTGAACATTTAAAAAACAGCTGCATGTTACAAGGGAAGATGAATATGGGATCCTTTGGTTCCAAGGGGTTTTTCTGGGAATCTTGCCAGCCAGGAAGAGCAGAGTGCTCTTTTTGTTCTCCAAAGGAAGATTTGAATCTTTATTTGGCGAATCAATACCTATTTCCGAACTATGATTGGTGGATCCCTTCTCACTGGATATTTCTATTTGACCAGGAACAGCTAGCATGGATTTCTAAAAAATAGGTCATCCCTAAAATGTCAACTCCTTATTCCCCTTCATAGCTGCTGCCTGATTTGCTGAATTCTTCCGGCAGTTCATGTATGTTATTTAAAAAATCATTATAGACCCACCCTCTGGGAATAGTAACATGCTGCTAGCCTTGCATTCATGCGTGATGTCAGAAGGAGGAAAGATTCTCTTTTTAAAAAAAACAACACAAGTCTATAAACTGTCCATTTTACAACGTAATCTCAATGCACCATTTCTTCTCAATAATAGTAGTTGTGAATTAGAAGAAACATAGGTATTGATAAAAAGCAAAAGGGAGGAAAATATAATTGAGGAAAACAAAAGATATCCAATTAAACTTTTCTGCCTGACAGTTAGACAAACAAGACTATGTTTTCAATTTGCTTGCATTTCACTTAAGATGAGTAAGGCAGAGCTCCTACATTCATTATCACTAGTCTAACACAACCAAAACATTTCTTGTTACAATTACAAACATACATATTCAATTCCCTTAGAAGTCAAAAATCTATGATTCAGTGTAGCTGCATAGTAGTGAGGCCAGTAAGCATAGACTGAAGTACAGACTCCCCCCTTTCAAGACCTGTGCAACATACAGCTACTAATTTAACCAAGTCATGCCTGAAGAATATCGCAAATTCTCAGCTGACACTGTCCACTATTTCTTGTACTGTATCTGTGTATTAATTTTCATGTTGTTGTTTCCAGTTATGTTTTGGGTTGAAATTTTTAAAAGATACTCTATAGAATTAATGCACTATAGCATTATTGCCATAAATCAGTTGTAAAAATATTTGATAAAGATCATCAGGATTTCTAATACATGCTGAAATAATTTCTCCTATGTTTCATAATACAGTATTATAAGGCATAGGAGCATAATTAGGCCACCCAGCCTGTCTGGTCTGCTCCAAAATAAATCATAGCTGATTTTTTTCCCTTCTTAACCCATTCTCCAGCCTTCTCTGTGTAAACTTTAATGCCCTTACTATTCAAGAATCTATTAACCTCTGCTTTGCACCTTCAATTTCTGAATTTGCTCCATGTTTAGAAAATAGTCTACATGTTTATTCCTCCTACCGAAATGTGTGACCAAACACTTCCCTGCACCATATTCCAGCTGCCACTTCTTTGCTCATTCTCCTAATTTGTTCAAAGTCCTTCTGCAGAATCTTTGTTTCCTCCTCAACCTACCTTTGTATCATCCACTAACATGACCACAAAATTCCATCATCCAGATCATTTAAAGCCCTTTTACACTCTTTTTGTTTCATTAAGGAAACTTCCTCTTTTTTGGAGAAGGAAAACTCTGACCTCAAACCTCCGCTGTCTTGTGACTACACACACTTATGGGGAATGCTTCCGGAGTAAACCCTGAGGAAAATCAGGAGTCCCTAAGGCCGTCCTACATTGAGTTCAATGCTTACTGGCAACTCCTGTGACACTGCTGGTCCAAATTGTATCGGTCTCTGCTGTTTCTTTGGATTCATCAGCTGCGTGGGGAGGGGGAGTCTGCTGCATGGGCAACAGCTTGCTCTCTATGTTGTACTGCCCTGGCTCCTGTATTGACTTAAGACACCGAGGACGTAGCATCTATTATCAATCCCAAACATCAGAGGCCGTGGTTACAATTATAATATCATGAATGAGATTTGCCCTGCATAAACTCCTGAAGCTACTTGCTTCTGGTGCTGAGTAGTGTGCTTTGATTGATGTTGTGATATTATACTGTATTAATTCAATAATTACAGTTAAAGTTTCAAAGAACATTTATTTTCAAAGTATGTAAACAGTATTCAACCTTGAGATTTGTTTTCCTGCAGGCAGCCACAAAACAAAGACCATCAAACACCCAACATGCAAATTGTGGAAATAACACAAAGCAAACAAGTAACACATAGAATATTAATCAACAAACTGCAGAGTCCCCAAAAGTGAGTCCACTCCGCATGCTGCTGAGATGAGTGAAGCCAGTCCAGGAGCCGATGAGTCAGTCAGTCAGTCCATGACTGCAGGCCACGACCACAGAGCTAGCTCTGCACCGAAGCACCTCGATCAAGTTGCACAAATAGTGAAAAAAAGTAAATAAGAACACTTGGAACGTGAATTGCAGAGTTTCTGGATGTGAGTCCATACCTGCGGAGTGCGTTTTAGTATTTTCATAATGATAAAATTGTGAAAATCATCATTAAACCAATGCGCCTTTATCACCAGAATTAATTGCATTTCCAGCATGTAAGAGTGAGGGGAAAAAATAATACTATAAATGATAAGTGGCCCAATATTTTAAACAGATATATGGCAGATTTCCAGCTGGAGATTTGAATCCCAGCTGTTAAATGAAATGCTCCATGCAAGTGAATGATTCCATTACAATATTTGCCTTTCGGGTAAGAGAAATGGCAAAAAAAATTGACTGATTATCTCAATTTGTTCTTCAATCATGGAGCTAAGGTAGTTCTGGTAATGTCTGGAACATTGACTGCCCTGTCTGCTTAATTCAAGTCAGGGAGAGGAAATTGGATTGGGAGCAAGTGGCACCTTGAAGGGAAAAGCCTATAGAAGAAAGTGCAATAAAAAGTCCATTACCAGTGTCAAAATGGGAGTGAGTAATTATTGGGTGAAATATAAAAAGAAGACATATTATTGCTTCAGCTAAGAAAGATAGATGTGCATCTAAGTGATTATAAGCTATAATGGGAAAAAGGTAACAAATGAAATACAATTATTAACTTTTTCTGAATATATAGTCATCTCTGTAATGGATTGGTTATAATACATTTCCTGCAATATTTGAATATGAGTTCTAAAAACAACCAGGTATAATATCTGGTTCTATTGACATTAATGATTGAAACCAGGGACCATTACAATATCTTAAACACGAGGCAGATGCTGGAAATCTTGAGTAACGCACAAAATGTTGGAGGAACTCAGCAGGTCAGGTAGTGTCTGTGAAAGGAATAAAGGGTCTATGTTTCAGGCTGAGACCTTTCATCAGGACTGGAAAGGAGGGGAAATAAGCCAGAAAACATGAGGCTTTACTCACCTCAGTGCTGAATTGACTCTGCAGCTATCGGCACTTGTCTCAGTACAGAACTGGCTCCGTGGCTGTGGACTCACTTTTGGGGACCCTGCATAATGGTCTGTGTATTATTTGTTTATCATTTTTATTATTTGCACAATCTCTTGATATTTTTCGCACTTTGGATGTTTGTCGATACTTGTTGTGTTTTTGTTTTGTGGCTTCTATTGCGTTTCTTTGTCTTGTGGCTGCCTACAAGAAGATGAATCTCAAGGTTGTATATAATATATGCCTTTGCATAATTAATTTGAACTTTGAACTTTGAATAAGAAGATGGGGGAAGGGAAACGAGTACAAGCTGGAAGGTGATAGGTGAAGCCTTATGAGGGGGAAGGTAGGTGGGTGGGGGAGGGGGAATGAAGATTACATTAGAGTTAAAAAATACACGTGGACTAAGATGTTAACTGTCCTGTGCTGTCACCAGTGGGATCATCAGTTGATCTGCCACCTGTCTTCAGGAGTTTACACCCGCTTATGATCAAGACTCCCTCGAGGTGGTGGGCCAGCAGTGCTAAAGCACCACCTCCCACTGGTGAGCTTAAAAACTTGGCATCTGCCTCTATCAGAGTTGTTGGTCACTTCCATCCAACAGATAGTCTGCTCTTCAGGTGCCTATGCAACTACTGAAGGGTTTGCAAGATATGTGTATGTCCCATGATCCTTTCATATCCCTTTTGCCAATCAACTTTCCAGCTCTTAGCTTCATCCCTCCCCCTCCTGTCTTTTCCTATCATTTCGGATCTCTCGCTCCCCCTCCCACTTTCAAATCTCTTACTATCTCTTCTTTCAGTTAGTCCTGATGAAGGGTCTTAGTCTCGGCCCAAAATGTGGACTGTACCTCTTCCTATAGATGCTGCCTGGCCTGCTGCGTTCACCAGCAACTTTTATGTGTGTTGCTCTATATTAACAATTATTTTGTTGTCCTTTACCTTTGTGTACTAGAAATTACATTAATCAATCTTGAATCTTACAGGTAATTTCAAACTTACAGTGAATCATAGAGTCACAGAGCAACATAGCACAGGTATATGCCCTTCGGCCCAATGAGTCCTTGTCAACCATGTTTAGAAACATAGAAAACGTACAGCACAATACAGGCCCTTCAGCCCACAAAGTTGTGCCGAACATGTCCATATCTTAAAAATTACTATACTTCCCCATAGCCCTCTATTTTTCTAAGCTCCATGTACGTATCCAGAAGTCTGTTAAAAGAGCCTGTTGTATCTGACTCCACCACCATTGCCGACAGCCCATTCCACGTACTCACCACTCTCTGAGTAAAAAACTTACCCCTGACATCTCCTCTGTACCTACTCCCCAGCACCTTAAACCTGTGTCCTCTTGTGGCAGTCATTTCAGCCCTGGGAAAAAGCCTCTGACTACCCACACGATCAATGCCTCTCATTATCTTGTACACCTCTATCAGGTTACCTCTCATCCTCCATCACTCCAAGGAGAAAAGGCCGAGTTCACTTAATCGGTTTTCATAAGGCATGCTCCCCAATCCAGGCAACATCCTTGTTAATCTCCTCTGCACCCTTTCCATAGTTTCCACATCCTTCCTGTAGTGAGGCGACCAGAACTGAGCACAGTACTCCAAGTGGGGTCTAACCAGGGTCCTATATATCTGCAACATTACCTCTCGGCTCCTAAATTCAATTCCACGATTAATGAAGGCCAATACACCATATGCTTTCTTAACCACAGCGTCAACCTGCGCAGCTGCTTTGAGTGTCCTATGGACTCGGACCCCAAGATCCCTCTGATCCTCCACACTGCCAAGAGTCTTACCATTAATACTATATTCTGCCATCATATTTGACCTACCAAAATGAACCACTTCACACTTACCTGGATTGAACTCCATCTGCCACTTCTCAGCCCAGTTTTGCATCCTATCAATGTCCCACTGTAACCTCTGACAGCCCTCCACACTATCCACAACACCTCCAACGTTCATGTCATCAGCAAACTTACTTACCCATCCCTCCACTTCCTCATCCAGGTTATTTATAAAAATCACGAAGAGTAGAGGTCCCAGAGCAGATCCTTGAGGCACACCACTGGCACCGACCTCCATACAGAATATGACCCATCTACAACCACTCTTTGCCTTCTGTGGGCAAGCCAGTTCTGGATCCACAAAGCAATGTCCTCTTGGATCCTTTGCTTCCTTACTGTCTCAATAAGCCTTGCATGCGGTACCTTATCAAATGCCTTGCTGGAATCCATATACACTACAATGATGTTATCCAACAAGCTAGTCCCAATTTCTTGCATTCTGCCCATATCCTTCCTGGCCCCTCCCCTCAATGTACTTACCCAAGTGCTTCTTAAATGATAGTATTGTACCTGCTTTAACCACTTCCTCTGGCATCTCATTCCATACATTCTTCAACTCTTTGCATAAAATGTTGCCCCTCAGGTTCCTTTTAAGTCTTCTTCCTCTCACTTGAAATCTATATTGCCTAGTTGTGGACTCCACTACCTTCAGGAAAAGATTGTTACCAAAGTTCAAAGTAAATTTATTAGCAAAGTACATATACGTCACCATATAAAACCCTTAGCTTAGTTTTCTTGTGAACATGAACGGTAAATCAAAGAAACACAATAAAATCAATGAAAGACTGCACCCAATATGATGGACAAACAACCAGTGTGCAACAGACAACAAACTGTGCAAACACGAAAAGAGAAATACATACATACATAAACAATAAATAAGCAATAAATATCAAAAACATACAATGAAGAGTTCTTGAAAATGAGTCCATAGGTTGTGAAACAGTTCAGTGCTGAGGCAAGTGAAGTTCTCCCCTCTGGTTCAAGAGTCTGATAGTCGTGTAGTAATAACTGTTCTTGAACCTGGTGGTGCGAGTCCTGAGGCTCCTTTACCTTCTTCCTGATGGCTGCAGCAAGAAGAGAGCATAGGTCATGGGGATCCTTGATGATGGATGTTGCTTTCCCTGCAACAGCACTCCATGTAGATATGCTCAATGGTTGGGAGGACATTGCTCGTGATGGACTGTGTGATATCCACTTCTTTTTGTAGGTTTTTCCATACAAGGGCATTGGCATTTCCATACTGTGTACTGTATCTATGCCTCTCATAATTTTGAACGTTTCTTTGGGTTGTTCTGATCACAATTACTGATGTTGTAAAACATTATGCTAATTGCTACGTTATGGTGTGGTGCTACATTCCATACGAGCATTCATTACGGCGAAAGTTGCCTATCTTGATCATTGCTACAGTATATGAATGTCAAAATGTTCCATGAACTGAGTGACTTACTGGGCCTTTCCAGAGGGCAGTGAAGAATCATTGCATTCTTATCAGTTTAGGTCACATTCAGGTCAGTAGGCAGTCCCATACCACCTTCTCAAACAATTAATGATGATTTAGCTAGCATCACCCACAAGTGAGTAAGTATATTAAAAAAAATATTTCCATGACATTTTCCCGTCTTATCTTCCTTCTGTAACTAATCATCTTAATGTTGAAAAGCAGATCTGTGCTTTACTGAGTCACCATCACTTTCTTGTGCCACAGGGATTCTGGTAATCTGTGAGAAGACAGTTGCTAATGTGCCATGACAACATCAAAATCTCCTTGAAGAATGGTATTCAGAGATATAATGACATCTTCCTGCGTTGTCTGCCAGAAGTCAGAGTTTCAACTGCAAGGATAGAATGATGGATGTTTTCTGGTTGTGATTCAACTATCATATCATATAAAACTGGACACATGTCATTTCAAAAGCAATGATTTAAGCTTTTTTTATGGCAAAGCTTGTTTGTTACCATGAATTTGATGATCTTGTGGCAGGGTGACCGTATCAACATGTGGAACCTTGCTGCAAGGAATTGAGCCAATTTCACAGTTACCTCAAGCTTACTTTTGCAAATAAAAGATGTTTTGTAAAACCCTACTGTCGATGTTTTATTTGCAGTTGATGGGATAGGAGCAGATACATATTTTGCCTGACTACTGTAGTTCAAGGTAATTTTTCCTACGTCAACATGATCCTGAAACAAATAGAGTCACTGCACAATCTAAAAAGTTGGAGAAGTTGGTCATTCAACCCATCAAGAATCAAGATTCAAGTTTATTTATCATGTGTACATCGAAACATACAGTGAAATGCATCTTTTGCCTTCACAACTAACACACTGGAAAATGTGTTTGGTCCTGAAGTAGGCCCAGAATGCTGATTCTTTATTCCTTTCTATTGATGTTACCTGACCTGCTGAGTTCTTCCATCATTTTGTCTGTGCTATACTCTGGATTTCCAGCATCTGAAGAATCTCTTCTGCTTATCAGATTGCTGAACAGCCCATGAACCCAAGAACACCACCTCTTTTTTGCATTATTTATTTATTTATTGTAATTTAACTTTTTTTCATGTCTTGCAAATTTCACTAGATGTGTCAATGATAAACCTCAAAGTTCAAAGTAAGTTTATTATGGAAGTACATATACTGTATATTACCATATACTACCTTAAGATTCATTTTCTTGCAGGTATTTACAGGAAAAAAATAGAATTTACAAAAAAAATACATAAGCAGACAAAGATTGGCTAACAACCAAAGTGCAAATAAAGACAAATATTATGCAAGTAAAGATAATACTGAGAACATGAGTTGTAAAGAGTCCTTGGAAGTGAGTCTGTAGATTATATCATCAGTTCATAGGTAATGGAGTTTGAAGTTATCCTCGCCTGATTCCAAACCCGTGAACATGAATTCACTATTCCTCTTTCGGTCTGTCTGTCTGTCCATTATTACTTATGGTAATTTTTATGGATTGCAATGTACTGCTGCCACAAAACAACAAATTTCATTACATACATCAGTGATAATAAACCTGAATCTGATGTGTTGATGTGTTTTATCAACCTGAATGATCCATCTCTTTCAGCCAATATAAAAAGTTAAAAAGGAGACTTTTAACAAATTTGTATTTTGAAGTGAATAGACATCAAATTTTAATTGTTAATTAGGTATTCTGTTATGCAAATATCCATGTTAATATTTCTGTGGACAGTTATAGCTTTGTTTACTAAAAACAGTTATCATTTATTGTTCGCTCTATATCTAAGTGTAAGTAAGTAAAGAGCTATCACTACCAGTCAAAGAGAAAAATAACTCCCTCTGGTTTTAATTACCTGCTTCCAGTCCCCTCTTCAAAAATGTTAGCTGTCTTGTTCCCTGTGGCTTCAACTCTGTGTGTGTGCATGTGTGTGTGTGTGTGTGTTTTTCTATGTTAATGAAGATAGTCTTACATATAGTGTATAAAATTGCTAAAACTGGTCCATTATGTTTTCCACTTTGAATGTCGTTTTGACAACAGGAAAATTGCACAGCCACTATTTAGATTTCATGGTATTATTGTATTAATAATTGATAGGGAACTATTTCATTTTAAACCCAAATAACCCAAGGGATTAAAATTGTCATATGGAAATCTTCTGCATTGGCTTCTACGCTTTTTAAAATATTTACAAACCTATTAACTTTTATTTTTGATTTAATCTTCTGGAATGCTGGAGAGGAGACTATTAGAATTACTTTTAATTGAAAGTTCTATATAGATTTGTCTAGCCTCAGGAATAAATAATTCTATTATAGTTTCCCCATCCTACTATCCTTTAAAATCAATATAGAAAGAAGAATTTGATATCAGAATTCAGTAGGTTGAAAGAAACGCCTCTGCCATAAGGTAGCTCAACCACTCGGGGACGTGAGGTATGTAATCATTCAGTGCGACGCTGGCAGCCCCTTTAGGGCAGAATTTATTGAAGCCATGTTGCAGCCAGATTCCTGCTACCAGTGCAAAGCAATTGAATGTGAACTGCACAAGATACCACTTACAGCCTTTGACATTCTTACATCCTCAACATTCTGGAAGCGATAACTTCAACCAACAGTGAAAAGGGAAATAATTTTAATGTCACAATTGTTTCCCCATTTGCTCATTGAAAAGTAGCTGTACATTATATTGTCCAAAAATTCTGAAAATCTGAATGATTTGGAAAACTAACAAAAATGTGTGCAATGTTTGGACTATGAAAAATAAATTTAATTTAATTTACTAGCAGAGAAGAAAAAGTCATCCAATGCATACACTGGGTTTCTGTGTGGCAGGGTAAAGGAGATAATAGTTCAGGACAAAAATAAAGCAAGCAGAACCTTGAAAGTAAAAATATGCAGTAGAAATAACTGCAACAGAACTAACTAGAGAGCAGGATTGAAGTTAAATATGATAGGATGTAACGATTTAGAAAAGTTAGGGAAGGAAGGGGGGATGGTAACCTGGCTGCACTAATTAGAGACAATGGAAACATAACAAACACTTCGTTGGAAAGGAATGCATTTAGATGAAGACAATGGGTTGAATTTTACGTGCATGAGCACATGCTTTTGGGAGCAGTCAGTGTTTAAAACCAGAGAAATTGACAGACTGTCCAGAAACTGCTCCAACCACCAACTTCAGTATTTAACTACAGGATATTAGACTTTGTGCTTGAAACCATGGATGGGACAGGAGGACTGTCAATTTCAAAGTATTAATTGCTAAATGACAGGATATTAATTTGCCTTCACAATATTACTTGGATCCATGAGTTTCCTGGAAAACACTTCTGACAGAAAGGCTTTTGAGAGGTTGAAAATCTGGCAACAAAATGTACCTATACTAACACCTCAGAGCTACCTGCATCTGTGAAAAGGTTTGTTCATAGTAACCTTGATGAGGGATTTTTTTCCCTCACCTACCACCCCACCAGCCTCCGGGCCCAACATATTATTCTCCGTAACTTCCACCACCTCCAACGGGATCCCACCACTAAGCACATCTTTCCCTTACACCCCCCCCCCGCTTTCCGCAGGGATCGCTCCCTACGCGACTCCCTTGTCCATTCGTTCCCCCCCATCCCTCCCCACTGTTCCCCTCCTGGCACTTATCCCTGTAAGCGGAACAAGTGCTACACATGCCCTTACACTTCCTCCCTTCCCACTATTCAGGGCCCCAAACAGTCCTTCCAGGTGAGGCAACACTTCACCTGTGAGTCGGCTGGGGTGATATACTGCGTCCGGTGCTCCCGAAGGTGGCCTTCTATTTATTGGCGAGACCCAGCACAGACTGGGAGATCGTTTTGCTGAACACCTGCGCTCTGTCCGCCAGAGAAAGCAGGATCTCCCAGTGGCCACACGTTTTAATTCCACATCCCATTCCCATTCTGATATGTCCACCCACGGCCCCCTCTACTGTAAAGATGAAGCCACACCCAGGTTTGAGGAACAACACCTTATATTCCGTCTGGGAAGCCTCCAACCTGATAGCATGAACATTGACTTCTCTAACTTTCGCTAATGCCCCACCTCCCCCTCGTACCCCATCCGTTATTTATTTATATGTACACATTTTCCCTCTCTCTCTGCTCTTTCTCCCTCTGTCCCTCTGACTATACCCCTTGCCCATCCTCTGGGTTTTCCCCCCTCCCCCTTTTCCTTTTCCCTGGGCCTCCTGTCCCATGATCCTCTCATATCCCTTTTGCCTATCACCTGTCCAGCTCTTGGCTCCATCCCTCCCCCTCCTGTCTTCTCCTATCATTTTGGATCTCCCCCTCCCCCTCCCCCTCCCACTTTCAAGTCTCTTACTAGCTCTTCCTTCAGTTAGTCCTGACGAAGGGTCTCGGCCCGAAATGTCGACTGTACCTCTTCCTAGAGATGCTGCCTGGCCTGCTGCGTTCACCAGCAACTTTGATGTGTGTTGCTTGAATTTCCAGCATCTGCAGAATTCCTCGTGTTTACGTTGAGGGATTTTTTTTTCATCAGTTTGGAAATTTGTATGGATGATCTATATTTTAGGGTCCTGATCTATGAGACCAACATATTCGATATTTATGCTGTTGAATTTAGGGTCTTGAATTAAGACTTCATTTGCTTGGACAACTGGTACTTTTATAATCTACAGGAATCTGGTGGTCATGCTTTACCAGTGCCTGTCAAAGTTACCACTACCACAAAGTCACTCTAGAACCAGAGGTCATAGGTTAAGTGTGTGTTATGTTTTGTAACTCCAAAGCCTAAAAGTTATTTGGAAGAAAAACAAGGGAGTCCGGAATGCAAGTTTAGCTTTGTTTTTACTTTAAATGAGGCCCGCACATATACCATGGTGGTGTCATGACATATGCAAACCACAGATTTTTACATATAACTCCTAATGAATTATTTAATCAACAAAGAATACTTAATCAAACATATTTTTACAATATTTCTCAAATATTGCTTAAATATTAAATACACAACACCCCTTCCTGCTTAGCTATAAACTCCAACTCAATATAGAATGTATCTCAACTTATCTGGTATAAGTTGAGATGCATACACAGTATACTATATAGTGCAACTACTATATAGACATCAACAGCATGGTAAATTTTAAGATGTCCCATTCTGGCCTAAAGATTTAACTGCTGTGAAGGATTTCTTACTCTTGAATAACGTCGTGGTATAATGAAGTATACAATTCACGTAGTTTTACATATAACCCTTAATGAATTATTTAATCAACAAAGAATGCTTAATAAAACAATATATTTACAATATTAGTCGAATATTAGCCGGCTGGTGGTGTAGTGGCATCAGTGCCGGACTTCAGAGCAAAGGCTCCCGAGTTCGAATCCAGCCAGTCTCTTGCACGTTTTCCATCGTGCTGGGTTGAGCGTCGAGCTAGCAACTCAGTCTCATAAAAATAAGAAAGCCTGCTTAAAAAAAAACGCAGTCATGACAGCGTCCCAATGACTCCACTCAGAGTTAAGGGCTTTCTTTTTCTTCTTCATTAGTCAAATATTGCTGAAATATTAAATACACACCAGGGTGAAAGTTGAAGGGAAGCCTGAGGGGGGATTCCTTTACTCAGAGAGTGGTACAAATGTGGTACAGAAGTGGTTGATGTGTGTTCAATTGTTACATTGAAGAGAAGTTTGGATGAGTACATGGATGGGAGGGGTATGGAGGGCTATTGTCCGGGTGCAGGTCAATGGGACTGGGCAGAATAACAGTAAGTTGAAAGGTCGGCACAACATCGTGGCCAAAAGACCTGTACTGTGCTGTAATGTTCTATGGATGTAACAGCCCTTTGGATCCTACATACTAACCTAAACATTCATTCTGTCCACCAGCAGTGCATTGTGGCTTTGGTGTGGCCCAACAGCAAAATGCAGTTTTGTACCAAGGTTATTCTGGCGGCATCTCCCAAAACCAGGATCTCTACCACCAAGAAGGACAAGGGCTTCAAGTGCAGGTGAACATCATCACCTGAACATTCCACTCCAATTTGCACATGATCCCACCTTGTAAACATGTCACCATGCCTTCATATTTGCTGGGTCTATTCCTTGGAATTTCCTATTGAATGCATTGCGGGCGTAGCGTCACCAAAGAGCCTGCAGCTACTCTAGAAGGTGTCTACAACTGGTTCTCCAAGGCTATTAGAAATGATCTTGCAGTATGGCATGGATCAGATTCTGTAAAATGAACAAATAAAATTTTAAAATAGCTACCTAATTTTTTTAAAAAGAGTATCATGCTTGATTCTTGTAAAGGATATGGACAAGAATAGTTAAGTGCAGATTACAGCAATCACAACATTGTAAACGTTTAAGCAATGATGGTAAAGACATACATAATGAAGATCAGATAAAATCATAGATTGTAGACAATAACACAAGAGATTCTGCACATACTGGAAATCCTGAGTAACACATACAAAAATGCTTGAGGAACTCAGCCAGTCAGGCAGCATCTATGGGAAGGATATCTCTTGACCTGACCTGCTGAGTTCTTCTGGCATTTTAAATTGTAAACAAGCTAATTCAGAAGAAGAAGAATCAGGGAATTCAAACCAGAAATAAAATAGTGATAGGACAGCAGTGGTACATATTAAAAATAATTATCTATGAATTTCAAAGGAAATGGTCTAAATGAAAGACAAACTAGTCAACAATGGTACACCATGAATAAATAACAGGATAAAGGCAGAATACTGAGTACCTATGTGAAAATGACAAAAGGAAATATGAAGAGATTTACAAAGTATATAAAAAGGCATAAAAAAAACTACAAGGTTAAATTATAATAGAACATGAAATGAAATAACAAATGCAACAAGGCAAGAAAAGTCAGGATGTGTTTCAGGTGGCAAGCTAAACTCACAGATAATGGGAAGAATATTGCATAAATATTGAAAAGATATCTCAGCTTGGTATTTAAAGGATGTCTAACAGGTGACATTATAAGAGATCAAAAATATAAAGCATTTAAGGTAGAAAGGGCAATAAATAATTTACAAACTTGAAACTAATGAGGACATAAAAGCCCTGACGTGGATGGACCAAATCCACAAATATTGTAAGTTTGAGGAAAGTTAACTGAAATACGATGACATAAATAAATTTTTTAATGTGATGAGGGAGAAGTACCAGAGGATTGGAGGATAGCCAATGCTAATCAGACACTTAGAAAATGGAGACAGAAAATGTTCAGGAAACGATAGACCCACTAGCTTTACGGAGATGATAAGAAAACTAATGGATTCCTTATTCAAAGATGTAATTGAAACAAAAATATCATGAAATGTAGCCAGCATGTATTTCAAAAAGAATGGTTATGATTGAATTCCATGAATTATTAAATTCTGCAAAGACATAATAGAAAGAGTAGACAAGAATAATCTGCTATATTTAATATATTTTGATTTTCAAAAGGCTTTCAATGTCAAACCTTAGAAAATTCAGGACAAATCTCTGAGGAGAGCAAATAGTAATAAAAATGTGCTATGTGCTATACCCATAAAAATCAGTTGAAACAGATAGTTTAGATTTAGGAGAAGCTAGTTCAGTACGGGGGAGAAAAAAATGACAAGGATAAAGACAGATAAGGAGGCTCATGTAGTTATCAGCTCAGGCAGGTCAATTTATTGTCTCACTGCAGACTTAATGAAATATGAATTAAGAATACAACATAAAATTAGGATAAACATTGAGGAAATTGTGAAGAGCTAGGGAAAGCAGAGAAAATCTGTATAAATCTGCTTTAACTATTGAGGGATTTGTGCTTTTATACCAAAAAGTTAAAGGGTAGGGAACACCATGTCTTGAAAAATCAGTTGTTAAAAGGAATTATGTAAAGCATGCCAATGTTCCCTGTGAAAATGTGAATTCTGTGAATAAAAGGTAATGACTGATAAAGGAAACAGTTGAAGAGTATCCATAGCAACCAGTTCAAGGTCAGAGACAGAGCAAAAATGCAGATCATTCATAAACATCTTAGATTCCCTGCTGATTATCTTTTCACAACAATGTCCCTTTCTTTCAACTTAGAAAATGCTCAGAGCAGTTGCTGCTTATCATATAATCACTGAGCGGTTAGAGCATGAAAGGAGGCTACTTGGACCATCAACCATATTCGAGTTCTACACAAGAGCACTCCAGTTATCCATACACCTCTGTGCCAAACATCAATTCATTTCAGATACAGTACTTATTAGCTTCATTTTGACTGGTGGACTGAATTTGGCTACATCACTACCTCAATAGTGCATTCCATACCTAGCCATTAGCTGTGTAAAATAAGTACCTACTTGGGTAAGATTTTAATTTTACCAATTATTTTCTTTCAAAGTTTCCTAATTCTAGTTAGCTGCTCTAATTGGAACATTTTACCACTACCTAACTATGATCCCCTTGCTATCTCCCCAATACCAAGGAAAACAACCCCAGATTTATCATTCTATCTACATAACTAAAGTCCTTAATCCCTGGAATCATTTTAGTAAGTCTCTTCAGTACTTCTTTAAAGCCTTTACATTTTTCCCAAAGTGTGACACTCTAAAATCAACACAATATTCTGATTATGGCAAACTTTGTGTTTTATAAATATTCATCAAGATTGCTTTGTTTTTATAGTCTTTATAAAGTCCAGGATCCCATGTGCTTCTTAAAATTACTTTCTCAACCTGTCCTGCTAGTTTTAACAAATTATACAAATACTTACATCTCTCTGTAATCGTAGCCCTTTAGAATTTTGCCCTCCAATTTATGTTGTTTTGCATTCTTCCAAGCAAGATGCAATTCTTTACCTTTCATTGTATCAACTTTCATCAACCACCTACCTACCTGTCCATTCCACCAACCTATCTGTATCTTCTTGAAGTCAACACTTAACCTCCCCATAGTCCCTTCTGAAAAATTTGGAAACCGTGTCCTGCAAATCCAAATTTATTTCATCGATATACATGATAAAAAGCAATGCATCTTGTAAGAACTTATGAACTACTCTCTCCAACGTGACACACCAAGCAGAACTACAGGTCCTTCTCAGGTTATGAACACCCAACTTATGAGTACATAATATGTACAAATGAGCTTGTGGGAGACTGGTGGAATGGATGGGGATGAATTTGCTGGGACTTACAGGGCAGTTTCTGTCAGATTGGAACAGAGCTACAAAAATTGGGGCTGGTTTGATTCAAGTAGAGCTGTGAGCACTGAATAGGCTCACTCATTAAGTCAGTGAGACTGGTTAGCGGCTGCTCTTTCTGCACATGCTCGCTCTACCATCACAACTGTTTCTGTGATTCCCTTCCACAAACTGTTTCTAAAGATAAAGATTAGCTTTACTTGTCACATGTACATTGAAACAGAAAAAGAACTGCTTTGTTTGCTTCAAATCAAATCAATGAGAATTGTGCTTGGGGCAGCCTGCATCTGTTGATACACTTCCGAAGCCAACATAGCAGGCCTATAATTTACTAATCCTAATTTGTACATCTTTGGAATGAGGGAGGAAACCAGAGCACTCGGAGGAAAGTCATGTGGTCATGGGAAAACGTGCAAACTCTTTACAGTTGGCGGCAGAAACTCAACCTTGCTTTTACAGCTGGCATTGTAAACCATTACACTAACTGTTACACTACCATGCCACCCCTGCTATGCTACCTTCAGCAATTCCAACATATATTTTGGGTTATGAATAGTTCTCAGGAATGGAACCCTGCTGAAACCTGGGGAATGTCTTATTTGTTTCCTATTACCTAGTCAATTTTCTATCCATGCTGCTACCAAATCTTTTATAGTCTTCAGTCTTGATGACAAGCTTACTTATTTTATGGGTGCTTTCCAAATGCCTTTTGGGGGTCCATGCTGATTGTATTTCCTCATTAATTCATTCTATTACTGCATTAAAACAATAACTCTACAAAGCTGGTTAGACTTGATTTGTTTTTTTTGCAAATCCATGCTGGCTTTCACTAATCAGTCCAAACTATGCCAGGTAACTGCTAATTCTGTTCTTGATTATTATATGTGGTACCATATTACAAGTGAAGCTAAACCAGTAATTAAGAGAAATAACTCAACTGCTGCACTACTAGCCGGGTTCATTATTTTAATGGACTTACCAGGAATGGCAGTTGAGGTTCTTTTAATGATCACTTCACTTTATGTGATGAAAACTTCCAGATTAAAGCCCATTTCTGCATTTTAACCTTCTCTATACAATGTGATGTGAGAAATATACAGATACATCAGGTTTATGGTAACATGAACAAAATGCTTGCTACAATTTATTCCATGCTATAAAAGCCATAACAATGAATACATAAGCAGTTTGCTAGAATAATCCTGTAATGTTTCAGAATCCTAGTTACTGAGGCTATTAAACCTCTGCCTCACTGTCTCTTCATGTCAGACAACAAATTAGGCTAGTAGGAATAAGTGGGACACATAACAGCTTTCATATTATAAGAACGATATAAATCATGCCACTGAATAACTACATATTCTAGATACTGTTACAATACCCAGATCACAGGAATGAAGGCATAAGCTGCATTATTAGGTACCAATATGAGAAGTCGAGAAATTAGCTCAAAGTATGGAAACAGGTGTCAGCACACAATTACAGTGATTGTGGATTGACATCAGTTTGCCCTATTTTGGTAGGGTATCTCAGTCTTGGAAGTTCAAGTTCAAGCTTATTGTAATCTGACTGTTCCTATATAAGACCAAACAAAACAATGTTCCTCCGGACCACAGTGCATCCTTAAAACATGTATAGTATCACACACAGCAGATAAAACAAAATATTACCATAAATAAATTCATAAAATATAATTCAAAATGCATAGTAACATGTAGTGTGCAGCATGACAAACCTTCTGACAAGCCTTTTCTATTTCCAGTTGTAATTTGTAGTCCACATCCCTGCAGCTGTTTGGAGGCCTATAAATAACTGCCATCAGGGTCCTTTTACCCCTGCTACTTCTTAGCTCAACCCATAAAGATCCTGCACCTTCCGATCCTATATCACCTCTTTCTAATGATTTAATATCATTTCTTACCAATAAAGCCACGCCTCCCCCTCTGCCTACCTTCCTATCCTTCCAATACACCGTGTATCCCTGGATGTTCAGCTCCCAGAGACATGCATCCTTTAGCCAGTTCTCAGTGATGGCCACAATATCACACCTGCCAATCTTTAGCTGTACGACAAGATCATCCACCTTATTCCTTATGCTGCGTGCATTTAAGTATAACACCTTAAGACCAGTATTTGATACTTTTCGCTTTGATTTCACTGCAACTTTATTGCACTGCAACTCATCCCAATGGCTACAAATTTGCCCCATCACCTGCCTGTCTTTCCTGACATCTTTACTGCTCACTATCTTAGATTTATTTCTGTTTTCCCCTTCCTCCGCTCTGTCATTCTGGTTCCCATCCCCCTGCCAAATTAGTTTAATCCCTCCCTAACAGCTCTATTAAACTTTCCCGCCAGGATATTGGTCCCCTTCGGGTTCAAGTGTAACCTGTCCTTTTTGAACAGGTCATACTTCCCCCAGAAGAGATCCCAATTATCCAAGAATCTGAAGCCCTGCCCCCTACACCAGTCTCTCAGCCACGCATTCATCTGCCTGATCCTACTATTCTTGCCCTCGCTAGCACGTGGCACAGGTAGCAATCCCGAGATTACTACCCTGGAGGTCCTGCTTTTCAGCTTCCTTCCTAATTCCTGGAAATCTCTCTTCAGAACCTCCTCCTTTGTCCTATCTATGTCATTGGTACCAACATGTACAAAGACAACTGGCTGCTCACCGTCCCCCTTCAGAATATTCAGGACCCGATCCGAGACATCCCGTACCCTGGCACCTGGGAGGCAACACACCATGTGGGTATCTCTGTCAGGCTCACAGAATCTCCTGTCCGTTCCCCTGACTATGGAATCCCCTACGACTACCGCATTCCTCTTCTCCCTCCTTCCCTCCTGCACAACAGCGCCAGGCTCAGTGCCAGAGACCCGGTCACCGTGGCATCCCCTGTCAGGTCATCCCCCTCAACAGCATCCAGAACAAGATGTTTGTTGCTGAGGGGGACAACCACAGGTGTGCTCTCCACTATCCGGGCATTTCCCTTCCCTCTCTTGACAGTGACCCAGTTTTCTGACCCCTGTAGCCTAGGAATGACTACCTCCCTGTAGCTCCTGTCTATCACCCCTTCACTTTCCCTGATAAGCAGTAGGTCATCAAGCTGCAGCTCCAGATTCCTAACACGGTCTCTGGGGAGCTGCATCTCGGTGCACCTGGCGCAGATGTGGCCATCAGGGAGGCTGGAGGTCTCCCAGGATTCCCACATCTGACACCCTGAACAAAGCACTAACCCTGTAGGCATGCTATCTAATTCTACAGAAATGAAACAGCAAACATAAGTCTATTCACCCATTTACCTCACCAAACAAGCAAACTTTTTTAAACCGTTAGCTCGTACCGTTAGCTGTATGACACCTGCTGTTCCTGTCTGTGCGGGCCGATTCGCGAAATGGGGGGAGGAGAAAAAATAAGTTGGTGCTGCGCTCTCACCTCTTCCCGTTTACCGCCGAAGCCCGTTGAAGCCAAAGTCCTACACTCTGCTCCCACTCACTCCGCTGCCTGCTGTATAGGGTGGTCTCCTTTTTAAACTCTCTGTGCTGTTCTGTTGACATTACGCACCTGCGCAGTCTTGTCCTTCTTGCACTCGAAGTTTTTTAAAAAACTGCCTTCCTTCGGAATTCAGCTCCCACGACGCTCTGTAGTCCCGATCCAAAAGCAACCATAGGATATAAGGGAGAGTGGAGAGTTCACTCTCAGGTTGGAGGAGCAAAACCTCATATTCTGTCTCCAACCTGATGGCATTAACATTGATTCCTCCAACTTCCAGTTGTTTCTTTCCCCTTCCTCCTTCCCTCTTCTTCATTTCCCCACTCTGGCGTCTTACTTCTTTTCCTCGCCGACCTATCACTTCCCCCCCGATGTCCCTCCTCCTTCCCTTTCTCCCATAATCCACTTTCCTCTCCTATCAGGTTCTTTCTTCTCCAGCTCTTTGCCTTTTCTACTCATCATCTCCCAGCTTCTTACTCACCCCCTCCCCCACCCACCCGGCATCACCTATCACTTTCTAGCTATCCCCCTTCCCCTTCCCTCACTTTTTTTATTCGCTTTTTATTCCCTGTGATTCCCTTGTCCATTTGTCCCTCACAACTAATCTCCCTCCCGGCACTTATTCCTGCAAGCAGCCCATTTATTTCCTCCCTCACCTCCATTCAGGGCCCCAAACAGTTCTTCCAGGTGAGGCAACACTTCACCTGCGAATCTCCTGGGGTCGTCTATTGTGTCGGGTGCTCCCAATGTGGCCTCCTCTACATTGGTGAGACACATCGTAAATTGGGGGACTGCTTCATCAAGAACCTACACTCTGTCTGACAAAAGCAGAACTTTCCAGAGGCCAAACACTTTAAATCCGATTCACGTTCCTGTTCCGCTAAGTCAGTCAATGGCCTCCTCTAGTTCCGCAATGTGGCCACCCTCAGGGTGGAGGAGCAGCACTTTACATTCCATCTGGGTAGCCTCCCACCTGATTGCACGAATATTGATTTCTTCTTCTGACAAAATAAAGTTCCTTCCCCCTCCCCTCTTCTTCTGTTTCCCACTCTGGCCTCTTACCTCTTCTTATCCACCTATCACCTCCCCCTGGGTCACCTCCTCCTTCCCTTTCTCCTATGGTCCACTCTTCTCTCCTATCAGATTCCTTTCTCATTAGCCCTTTACTTTTCCTACCCATCTGGCTTCATCTATCACCTTCTAACTATCCTCCTTCCCCTTCCTCCACCCCCTTATTCTGACATCTTCCCCCTTCCTTTCGAGTCCTGAAAAAGAGTCTCAGACTGAAATGTCCACTCTTTATTAATTTCCAGAGGTGCTGCTTGACCTGCTGAGTTCCTCCAGCATTTTGTGTGCGTTGCTCAGGTGAGTTGTATTATGAGTTGGCTCAATAGAAGAAAGCAAAGGCAGGGAGTTATAGTGACTGGAGAGCTGTGCATAGTTGGCTCTGAAGCACTTAATAACAGATCTCTTCCCTTTTGTGAACATTTATCAATTAAATGTAGGGATCATAACTAAGAAGCTTGTTGATGAAATTAGCAGTTTCAGAATTGCAGGAAGCTGTCAATGGGCAGACACAATTTGGTGAATGGAAATCAATTCAGAGAAGTATGAGATAATGTATTTGGCAAAGAGGATGAGGGAACAGAATATGCTAAATATCATTTAATGGGGTTTTCTTGGGACTTTAGATCTGCTTGACTAGAAGATCTTTTCGACTATCATCACAGATATAATTCACTTTTATTTAAAACCTACACAGAGCAATGAAACATATTCCAGTGAATAAACTTAAAGGGAGTGTGGGTGACAAGACATCAGTGAGTTTAAAGAGAGTGTGGGAAACAAATCAGATATGGTTCAAAGGAGCAGAGCTCTATAAAGTTCCTTGCAAAGAAAAGAGAGCTAACTTTCAACACAATCTGGCCAAAAGGAAAGTAAAGGCAAAAGGAACTTTAGAAATTAATGTCCATAATAGAATTTTGTTCAAAGGAAAAATTAGTAAGTGTATTCAGTCATGGTTGACCATACAAAAGTTAATTTCAAAGAGATTTAAAAAATGAAAAACAGGTAAATAGTATGAAGAGAATGATATGTAATAGTTCAGAATCAGAATCTGGTTTATTACAACTGACATACTTTGTATTTAATACTTGACTGTCATGAATTTCAAAAAAAAAACTTCAAGCTATACATTCAAATTTGCCTCCAATCTCAGTTCCTGATCAACTGGACAATGCAGACCAAAGGACAGAGAACACATGAACTCTGTCTACACTTCTCACTGCCTGATAAAGCAACCAGCAGAATCAAAGACCACCCGTCCTGGCCATTCTCTCTTCTCCCTCTTTTCCATTGTGCAGAAGATACAAAAGCTTGAAGGCATGTACCACTAGGTGAAAGACCGTTTCTACCCCATGGCTATAAGACTATTGAATGATTCCCTAGTACAAGGTGGACTCATTACCTCACAATCTACCTTGTTACGAACCTGTATCTTATGTTTACCTGCACTGCTCTTTTTCTGAATCTGCAACACTTTATCCTGCCTTCTTTTATGGTTTTCCCTTGCATTGCCTCAATGTACTGTGTAATGAATTGATCTGTATGAACAGCATGCTAGACAGGCTTTTTACAGATGGCTAATCTCTTTTAAGAATAAATTGGCCAATAAAATTAAGAACTGGTTACAATTCTCAATTTCAACTCACTTTCACTTTCAAGGACTCAACAACTCATGTGCTCAGCATTAATTATTTACTTGTTTATTATTATTATTATTTATCTTTTTTGGTATTTACAGTTTGTCTTCTTTTGCATGTTGGTTGTTTGCCAGTCTTTGTGTGTAGTTTTTCATTTATTCTATTGTATTTCTTTGTTCTACTGTGAACACCTGCAAGAAAGCAAATCTCAGGGTAGTATATGGTGACATATACATATTTTGATAATAAATGTACTTTTAACTTTGAATATTGCATATTTGAACAGAATTTCAATTTTTGAGAGTTGTGAATTTTTATAAACTGTAATTAATCTCACTTATACAGCTTTGGTTAGACTACATTTGGAGTACAGTGAAGAGTTTTGGATCCCATATCTAAGAGAGGATGTGCCAGCATTGGAAAGGGTCCAGAGGAGGTCTACAAGAATGATCCTAGCAATGAAAGGGTTAATGCATGAGGAGCATTTGATAGCTCTGAACCAGTATTCGCTGGAGTTCAGAAGAATGAGGGGGATCTCATTGAAATCTACTGAATATAGATACGTTGGATATGGAGAGGATATTTCCAATAGTGAGAGAATCTAGGATCAGACAGCACATTCTCAGAATAAAAGAAAATCCCATTAGAAGAGAGATGAGGAGAATTTCTTTAGCCAAGCGTGATGAATCTGGAATTCAATGCTGGATGGCTGAGCTCTTTGAGTATATTTAAAGTGAAGGTTGACAGGTTCTTACTTAGTAAGGCTGTCAATAGTTACAGAGAGAAGGCATGGTAATGGGGTTGAGAAGGAAAATAAATCAGCAAATGACAGAACAGACTTGAAGGTAAATGGCCTAATTCACTCTTATGTCTTATAGTCTTTATGAATTTACTGTAAGGATTATACAGTAGTTTATTCACTGGGTTTGAAGGGTTATTAATCATAAAACCTTCTAAGAATTTAGGCAACCTGACAACATTGATTGGTCTCCCTCAGCAAAGGACACACTAACCTTTCTCAATTTTAATCAGATTTCTGGAGTTGCAGAAACTTGCAGCATTGAGATCCTGACAGCGCAGGTCTATTGCACTAAATCAGCTCCAGATCGAATCATCACTGGTCTCTTGTATGTTGATCAACTTAATTTGTGTTTTTGTACAGGATCTCCCACGATCAGCTGCTGGGGAAGTGGTCCTACATCTTGGTGACATTTGGCTTTCCTTGGATATGCCCTTCATGGCAAGAGTGGATAGTGTGCAGAAGAGAATGTTCAAAGTTCAAAGTAAATTTGTTATCGATGTACACAGTGTATATGTCACCAAGTGAGTTCACAGGTTGTGGGAACATCTCAATGATGTGGCAAGTGAAGTTATTGCCTTTGGTTCAAGAGCCTGATGGTTGAGTGGTAATAACTGCCGCTGAACCTGGTGGCATGAGTACTGAGTCTCCTGTAGTATCTTCTTGATGGTAGCAGCAAAAAGGGAATATGACCTGGGTGGTGGAGGACCTGATGGTGGATGATGTTTTCCTGTGACAACACTTCATGTAGATGTGCTCAATGGTTTTACTCATGATGGAATGGGCCATACCCACCACTTTTTTGTTGGGTTTTCCATTCAAGGGCACTGGCATTTCCATACCAGGCTATGAGTCAGCCAGTCAATATATTCTCCACTACACAGCCGTAGATATTTGTCAGTTTTAGTTGGCATGCCAAACCTTCGCAAACTCCTAAGAAAGTAGAAGCGCCGGCGTGCTTTCTTCATAATTGTAGTTATATGCTAGGCCCAGAGCAGGTACTCTGAAAATATAACACTCCACAATTTAAAGTTATTGACCCTCTGCCTATTTGATTCTCCCATGAGGACAGGCTCATGGACCTCAGGTTGCCACCTCCTGCGATCAATAATCAGCTCCATGGTCTTGCTGACATTGAGTAAGAGGTTGTCGCTGTAGCACCACTCAGCCAGATTTTCAATCTCCCTCCTATGTGCTGATTCCTCACTACATTTGATTTGGCCTACCAGCATGGCTGGAAAGGGGGAGTAATTATAGTCATAGTCATACTTTATTGATCCGGGGGGAAATTGGTTTTCATTACAGTTGCACCAGAAATAATTAAATAGTAATAAAACCATAAATAGTTAAATAGTAATATGTAAATTATGCCAGGAAATAAGTCCAGGACCAGCCTATTGCCTCAGGGTGTCTGACCCTCCAAGGGAGGAGTTGTAAAGTTTGATGGCCACAGGCAGGAATGACCTCCTATGATGCTCTGTGTTGCATCTTGGTGGAATGAGTCTCTGGCTGAATGTACTCCTGTGCCCACCAGTACATTATGTAGTGGATGGGAAACACTGTCCAAGATGGCATGCAACTTGGACAGGATCCTCTTTTCAGACACCACCGTGAGAGAGTCCAGTTCCATCCCCTCAACATCACTGGCCTTACGAATGAGTTTGTTGATTCTGTTGGTGTCTGCTACCCTCAGCCTGCTGCCCCAGCACACAACAGCAAACATGATAGCACTGGCCACCACAGACTCGTAGAACATCCTCAGCATCGTCCAACAGATGTTAAAGGACCTCAGTCTCCTCAGGAAATAGAGATGGCTCTGACCCTTCTTGTAGACAGCCACAGTGTTCTTTGACCAGCCCAATTTATTGTCAATTCGTACCCCCAGGTATTTGTAATCCTCCACCATGTCCACACTGACCCCCTGGATGGAAACAGGGGTCACCAGTACCTTAGCTCTCCTCAGGTCTACCACCAGCTCCTTAGTCTGAAATACCTGAAGTAGTCAATGATTCTGGTCCCAACACACAACACGCTGGGGGAACTCAGCAGGTAACGTAGCACCTATGGAGAGAAACGGACATTCCAGCCCACGTCTTTCCCATCAACATAAGGCACTTACAGGTTTTTTATGTATTGCACTGTATAGCTGCCACAAAATAATACACTTCATGACATATATGTGATATTAATCAGTGATATTAAACCTGATTCTGATCGGTGTGACATATATGTGATATATATCAGTGATATTAAACCTGATTCTGATCGGTGTGGGGGAAAGAATGAGACAGCTATTGATGTGGAGAGACCCGTTGGTAATACATTACAGGGTAAAGCACGCACTACAACCACATGCAGTTTTGGCGGCCAAGCTGGCGACCACAACTGCGCACGCGCACTCCCCTCCCCCTCCCCATCACCTCCGTCCCACCATGTTGGGTGACGTCAGACGCCGGACTCGGGAGTCAGGTGACAGCGCGGTGCTCGGTGACGTTGCGCGGTCGTTGGCCAGGTGACGGTGGGTGCCGGTGATGGGACGCCACGTTTTCCTGACGGGCCCGCCAGGTACTTTCCGCTTTAAAGCGAGTCCCGGCGCTCCAGTTCGTGTCTGGTGTAAGAAAACAACAGAGCAGCGGCCTGCTCCCAATCCGTACCTTTTCTAGCCCTTTTCTATTACTGATCGTGGGTCTTTGATGCAAGCAGGCTCGGTAGTGATTTTCGTCCCATTTCAAGACATCATCAATTTACTTAATTTGAACGCGGGGGAGTAATATTTATGACATTATTACCCATGTCGCCAGATTCGAGCTTGGGTAACATTTTCCATACCTCGGGCAATACTATTTGTAGTAGAGCCCTTGTTTGAGAACAGATTGAGATAAACTCAGTTTAACCCAAGTGTTATAATCCCAGGAGAAGAGGGCGGAACTTGCTCCACTTTGTCATAGCTAATCTTACCGATTTGCTTTTCCACGAGGTTTTTTTGGGGGAGGGGGGGAGTATCTGTCGTCACGTAAGCATTTGTTTTTGCATTACAGTACTATCTTGCACCATTCTGTTGTTCGCTTGTTGCTGTAATTATTGTTTATTATTTACTATGTATAGTGTTTACTGTTTCACATGAGCTAGGAATTTAATTGGTGCATATGACAAGAAAGGAAACTACTTAAACAAACATTGGGAGGATAAGTGAAAAACAAGGGAAAGTCTGCAGATGCTAGGATAAATGAAACTTTATTTTTTTATGTACGTATATATGAAGAGATTTTTCTTCCCTCTTCTAACTCCATTTTCACCACGTGTCTATTCTGATTTGACTGCATGTTTTAAAGGGCACTTACGAATGAACAGAAAATGCAGGCTTTGCATATAAAAGCCTACATATCATTGTCCACATCGTACAACACAGAAAAAGGTCCTTTGGCCTAACTAGTCTATGCTGAAACCATTTAAACTGCCTACTCACATCGACCTGCACTGGGACTATAGCCCTCCGTACCCCCGCCATCTATGTACCTATCCAAACTTTGCTTAAATGTTGAAATTAAGCTCAATGCACCACTTGTGCTGGCAGCTTGTTCCCCACTCTCACGATCCCGAGTGAAGAAGTTTCCCATGATGTTCCCATAAGTCGTAACCTATTCAATCTTTCCTTATAACTCAGGTCCTCCAGACCTGGCAACGTCCTTGTAATTTTTTTTGTACTCCTTCAACCTTATTTACATCTTTCCTGTAGGTAGGTGACCAAGACTGCACACAATACTCCAAATTACGCCTCACCCACGCCTTATACAACTTCAACATAACATCCTATCTCCTGCACTCAGTACATGAAGGCCAATGTGCCAAAAACTTTTTTGACGACCCTATCTACCTGTGATGCTAATTTCAACAAATTGTTGGCCTGCATTCCCAGATACTGTTGTTCTCCCACACTCCTCAGTGCCGTATCGTTCACTTGTATAACACCTAACCTTGTTGGTCCTACTAAAGTGCAACACCTCGCACTTGTTTGCATTAAATTCCATCTGCCAATTTTCTGCCCTATTTTCCAGCTGATCCAGATCTGTTAGCAAGCTATGATAGCCTTCCTCACTGTCCACTGCACCCACAATCTTGGTGTCATCTGCAAATTTGCTGATCCACTGACCACCTTATCATCCAGATCATTGATATAGATGACAAACAACAATGTACCCAGTACCATTCCCTGTGGCACTGTACTAGTCACAGGCTTTCAGTCAGAGAGGGAACTGTCTACTACCATTCTCTGGCTTCTCCCACAAAGACAAATGTCTAATCCAATTAACTACCTCATCTTGAATACTGAGCGACTGAACTTTCTTGACCAATCTTCCATGCAGGACTCTGTCAAAGGCCTTGCTAAGGTCCATGTGGACAACATTCACTGACTTGCTTTTATCCACTTTCCTGGCAACTTCTTCCAAAAACTATTAAGGTTGGTTAGACATGACCTACCAACCATGAAGCCGTGTTGACTATACTTATCAGTCCGTGTCTATCCAAATACTTATGTATCTGGTCCCTTGGAATAACCCCCCAATAACTTTCCCACTACTGATGTCAAACTCACTGGCCTATAATTTCCTGGTTTATGCTTAGAGCTTTTCTTAAACAGCAAAACAACATTAGCTATCCTCCAATCCTCTGGTTTCTCTCCTGTCACTCAGGGTGATTAAAATATCTCTGCTAGAGCCCTGGCAATTTCTGCCTGCATCCTGAAAAAGCAAAACAAAAATGGAATAAATTATATTTACAGTTGTTTTTGTGCAGGCATGCACACTTTTAATCAGATTATCATGCATTATTTCAGGAAACGTAGCAACTCTTTAAATGTCATAAATCTATTTTGTTAGAAGTCTGTTGTTAGTGTGTGGGGAAGAGAATTGGGTGCAGTTACTGTTACAAGAGAAGGTGGTCAAAAGGCTGAAAGACCTAAAGGTACATAAGTCACCTGGACCAGAGGAACTGCACCCTAGGGTTCTGAAGGAGGTAGCGTTAGAGATGGTGGTGGCATTAGAAATGATCTTTCAAAAATCATTGGACTCTAGCATGGTGCCAGAGGACTGGAAAATTGCAAATGTTACTGTGCTCTTTAAGAAAGGAGGAAGGCAGCAGAAAGGAAGTTATAGACCAGTTAGCCTGACCTCAGTGGTTGGGAAGAAGTCAGAGTCCATTGTTAAGGATGAGGTGATGGAGTACTTGGTGACACAGGACAAGATACTACAAAGTCAGCATGGTTTGCTTCAGGGAAAATCCTGCCTGATGAACCTGTTGGAATTCTTTGAGGAGATTACACGTAGGATAGATAAAAGGGATGCAGTGGGTGTTGTATATTTGGACTTTCAGAAGGCCTTTGACGAGGTGCGACACATGAGGCTGCTTACCAAGTTAAAAGCCCATGGTATTACAGGAAAGTTACTTACATGGTTAGAGCAATGGCTGATGGGAATAAAAGGATCCTTTTCTGGTTGGGTGTCTGACTAGTGGAATTCCGCAGGGGTCAGTGTTGAGACCACTTCTTTTTATGCTCTATATAAATGATTTAGCTGATGGAATAGATGGGCTTGTTGCCAAGTTTGCAGATGATATGAAGATTGGTGGAGGGCAGGTAGTGTTGAGGAAACAGGTAGGATGCAGAAAGACTTAGATAAGGAGAATGGGCAAGAAAGTGAAAATGAAATACGATGTTGGAAAATGCATGGTCATGCACTTTGGTAGTAGAAATAAACGTGTAGACTATTTTCTAAACAAAGAGAAAATCCAAAAATCTGAGATGCAGAGGGACTTGAGAGTCCTTGTGCAGAACATCCCGAAGGTTAATGTGCAGGTTGAGTTGGTGGTGAGGAAGGCAAATGCCATGTTAGCATTAATTTCAAGAGGTCTCGAATACGGGAGCAAGGATGTGATGCTGAGGCTTTATAAGGCACTGGTGAGGCCTCACCTTGAGTATTGTGAACAGTTTTGGGTTGCTCATCGTAGAAAAGATGTGCTGGCGTTGGGGAGGGTCCAGAAGAGGTTCACAAGGATGATTCCAGGAATGAAAGAGTTATTATACGAGGAACGTTTGATAGCTCTGGGACTGTTTTTGCTGGAGTTCGGAAGGATGAGGGGGGTTCTCATTGAAGCCTTTCGAATGTTGAAAGGCCTAGACAGAGTAGATGTGGAAAAGTTGTTTCCCATGGTCGGAGTGTCTAGGGCAAGAGAGCACAGCCTCAGGATAGAGGGGCGCCCTTTCAAAAGAGAGATGCAAGAAATTTCTTTAGCCAGAGGGTGGTGAATTTGTTGCCACATGCAGCTGTGGAGGCTAGGTCGTTGAGTGTATTTAAGGCAGAGACTGATAGGTTCTTGATTGGACATGGCATCGAAGGTTACGGGGTGAAGGCTGGGAACTGGGGTTGAGGAGGAAGAAAAAGGGGATCAGCCATGACTGAATGGCAGAGCAGACTCGATGGCCAGATGGCCCATTTCTGCTCCTAAGTCTTAAGGTCTTATGGTCTAAGTCAAAAACCAAATATAATATTCAAGTGAGTGTTTGGGCTGGGAATATGATTCAGTCCAGATGTCAAATACATTCATTCTACTCTTGTTTCACGTTTCCATTTTAAATGCCTTTAACCACTTGTATAATGGAATCGATGTAATACCTTACTGTCACGTTAGTTACATTGTTCCGTTAAAAGATGTGCAGATACCAACAGCAGGATGGAATTGGAAGTACATGCTGATAATACATAGTTGAAATTGTGATCTGGAACTCCCTAACTCCGTTCCGCGAGTTTTAAGATCACTTCTTCAAATCTAGGCTCGTGTATATATTTAATTTTAATAACTTTGGTACTTCTTCAAATCTAGGCTCGTGTATATATTTAATTTTAATAACTTCAGTACTTGTGTTTGCGCCCTTAGCTACCTAAGCCCCAAAGCTCTAAAATCCCTTCGTCAAATCACTTTGCATCCTTTCATCTTTAAGTTGCTCCTTAAAATCAACCATTTTGACCAAACTGCTCTTTTTTTCCTTTCATAATAACTTGGACCTACAGAACACAGTACTTTTAACAGTGAACAATTGAAGAAATGTAACATAAGATCATGAGATATAGGAGCTGAATTAGGCTATTTGGCCCATCGCATCTGCTCTGCCATTTCATCATGGCTGATCTAATTTTTCTCTCAGCCCCAATCTCCTCCTTTTCCCCATATCCCTTCATGCCCTGATCAGGCAAGAATCTTATCAACTTCTGCCTTAAATAAATGTAAAGACTTGGCATCCACAGCTGCCTGTGGCAAAGAATTCCACAGATTCACCACTCTCTGGCTAAAGAAATTCCTCCTCATTTCTGTTCAAAATGGACGCCCCTCTATTCTGAGGTTGTGTCCTTTGATCATAGACTCTCCCACTATAGGAAACATCCTCTCCATATCAACTCTGTCAAGGTTTTTCACCACTTGATAGCCTTCAGTGAGGTCACCCCTCATTCTTCTGAATTCTAGTGAATAGAGGCACAGAGCCACGAAACGCTTTTCATATGACAAGCCATTCAATCCTGGAATATTCTCCAGCTTCAGCACATTATTCCTAAAATAAAGGGCCCAAACCTGCTCACAATACTCCAAGTGATGCCTCAAGTTTCAAGATTACATTCTAGTCCTCTTGAAATGAATGCTAACATTGCATTTGCCTTCCTCATCACAGACTCAGCCTGCAAATTAACCTTTAGGGAATCCTGCACAAGGACTCCCAGGTCCCTTTGTGCTTCAGTTTTTTGTATTTTCTCTCCATTTAGAAAATAGTCAACCCTTTCATTTCTGCTACCAAATTGCATGACCATACACTTCTTGATGCTGGATTCCATCTGCCATTTCTTTGCCCATTCTCCTAATCTGTCTCCTGTAGTCTCTCTACTTCCTCAAAACTACCTGCCCCTCAACCTATCTTTACATCATCTGCAAAATTTTCAACAAAGCCATCAATTTCATCATCCAAATCATTGACATATAACATAGAAAGAATCAGTCCCAACACAGACCCTCCTGTGGAACACCACTAGTCACTGGCAGCCAGCCAGAAAAGACTCCCTTTATTCCTACGCCTTGTCTCCTGCCAATTAGCTAATGCTTTATCCACACTAGGATCTTTCTTATAATACCATGTGCTCCTAGCTTGTAAAGTAGCCTCGTGTGGCACCTTGTCAAAGGCCTTCTGAAAATCCAGGTATAAAGCATCACCTGACTCTACTTTGTCTATTCTGCTTGTTATATTTTCAACAGATTAGTCAGGCAAGATTTTCCCTTGAAAAAACCATGCTGACTATGGCCTACTTTATCATGTGCCTCCAAGTACCCTGAGATCTTATCCTTAATAATCGACTTCAACATCTTCCCAATCACTGAGATCAGATTAACTGTACTTAGTTTCCTTTCTTCTTCCTCTGTCCCTTCTTGAAGAGTGGAGTGACATTTGGAATTTTCCAGAACCATTCCAGAATCTAGTGATTCTTGAAAGGTCATTACTGATGCCTCCATGATCTCTTCAGCCACCTCTTTCAGAACCCTGTGGTGTACACCATCTGGTCCAGGTGCCATCTACCTTCAAATTTTTCAGTTTCCCAAGGAGGAGGAGGAGAAGGTAGCGGCGCAACGCAGTACACGCGGCCTCTTCGGTGAATGATATCTGTTATCTGTCAAGTAGGGTACCGTGCACAATTCTGATTTGATGGAGACAGACGTGAGAGTACGGAGGAACATCTGGAGAAACTTCTGAAATGCCGGCTTCGCTGCCGCTGCTACTGTATGGTAACCGGAATCTCCGGAGCAGAAGGCCCCGAATCCTCAGAGTTGCTTGTTTCGGCAGCCGGGGCTAGGTCAAAGGTGTTCGGCAGGCTGTGTGGGAGGGGCTCGAAATTTTTGGATGGACGGACTCGGTGTTGGCTGTGGTCGGCTGCTTCCAAGGCATCAGCAGTTGTCGGTGCCTTGGAGGCTTATGGCAGGGAGTTTCTCCCTTTGACGCCTGCTATCGGGGACTTGGGAGTCAATCGGGATTTGAGACTTTTTTTTACCAGGCCCATGGTCTGTTCTTTATCAAATTATGGTATTGTTTTGCTCTGCTGTAACTATATGTTATAATTATGTGGTTCTGTCAGTGTTAGTCTTTGGTTTGTCCTGTTTTCTGTGATATCACTCTGGAGGAACATTGTATCATTTCTTAATGTATGTATGCATTTCTAAATGACAATAAAAGAGGACTGAGTGTTCTCATAATCTAATAATGTAATCTCACCTTCTCTCTAGTTATGGTAATTTCATGACCCCTGACTCCTGGAACTTCCTCCATACTGCTAGTGTCTTCTACAGTGAAGACTGATGCAAAATACTTGAATCAGTTCGTCTGCCATTTTCTTGTCCCCATTATTACCTCTCCGGCATTGTTTTCTAGTGGTGCGATATCCACACTCGTCACTCTGCTACACTATATATACATCTGAAGAAATTTTTGGTATCTTCAGTAATATTATTGCCTAGCTTACTTTTGTATTCCTCCTTTACCTTCTTAATGATTTTTTAGTTGCCTTCTGTTCGTATTTGAAAGCTTCCCAATCTTCTAACTTCCCACTATTTTTTGTTCCATTACATACCCTCTCTTTGGCTTTTATGTTGGCTTTGACTCCTTCTGTTATTAATGGTTGTGTCATCTTTCCTTTAAAATACTTTTTCCTTTTTGGGATGTATATATATCCTGTGCCTTCCGAATTGCTTCTAGAAATTCAAGCCATTGCTGCTCTGCTATCATCCCTGCTACTGTTCTTTTCCAATCAATTCTGGCCAACTCTTCCTCTCATGCCTCTGTAATTCCCATTTCTCCACTGTTACACTGATACATCTGACTTTAGCTTCTCCTCCTCAAATTTCAGGGTGAAATCAATCATATTACGATACATTATGAACACCCTAAGGGTTCTTTTACCTTAAGTTCTTTTAATCAATTCTGGTTCATTGCACAACACCCAATCCAGAATAGCTGATCCTCCCATGGACTCAACCACGAGCTGCTCTAAAAAGCCATTTCATAGGCACTCTAGAAATTCCCCCTCCTGTAATCTACCACCAACCTGATTTTCCCAATCTAACTACATATTGAAATTCCCCCATGACTGTTGTAATATTGCCTTTCTGGCATGCATTTTCTATCTCCCGTTGTAATTTGTAAACCACATCCTTACTACTGTTTGGGGTCCGTATGCAAACCCCATCAGGGTCTTTTTACCTTTGCATTTCCTTAGCTCTATCCACAATGATTCAACATCTTCCAGCCCTCTGTCACCTCTTTCTAATTATCTGAATTCATTTTTTTACCAACAGATCTGCCTTACTGTCTAGCCTTTTGATACGATGTGTAGCCTTGGACATTAAGCTCCTAGCTATAATCTTTCAGCTATGATTCAGTGATGCCTACAACATCATACCTGCCGATCTAGATCTGTGCTGCAAGTTCATCTACCTTTTTTTAAAATACTGCGTGCATTCAGATACATCACCATCGGTCCTGTATTCACCCTTTTCGATTTTATCTGTCCTTTACATTGCAACTCATCTTGTTGACTGCAATTTTGCCCTATCAACAGCCTCTCCAAACTGGACATTGCCTCTCTTTGTAAACCAACTACAGGTCGACTTTCACTAATCTGACGACCTGTAATCCGGTTCCTTCGATAATCCGGCACTGATTATGCTTAATGCGATCCTTCTGTAATTCGGCATTTTCACTAATCCGGCACTCCTCAGGTCCCAGTGGTCAAAGTGTACCTCATCTTCAGCACTATTATCCACCTTTTCTAAGATATTTCCTGCATTGAAGTACAGGCAGCTCAGGACACGGGTCACACCATGCTTAACCTTTTGAGTCCTAACTTTGTCTGAGGTTTTAACATCTGCCTCCACAACCTTTCCACTAATTGTTCTGGCACTCTGGTTCCCACCACCTGCAACTCTAGTTTAAACTCCACTGTGCAGCATTAATAAACCTTGCTAGGATATTAGTCCCCCTCAGTTCAGGTGGAAATTGCCCCTTCTGTACAGGTCCCACCTTCCTTGGAAGAGAGCTCAGTGACCCAAAAATCTTATGCCCTCCCTCCTACACCAGCTCCTTAACCACGTATTAAATTTGAGCCTCACTAGCACGTGGCATGGGTAGCAATGCTGAGATCATAACCCTGGAGGTCCTGTCCTTTAACTTAGCACCTAGCACCCTGAACTTCCTATGCAGAACCTCGTCACTCGTCCTACCCCTCTCGTTGGTAGCTACATGGAGCATGACTTCTGGCTGTTCATCCTCCCACTTAAGAATGCTGAGGACTCAATCCAAGATATCCCGGACTTGGCATCTGGGAGGCAACATACCATCTGGGAATCTCATCCTTGCTCACAGAACCTCATGCCTGTCTGTTCCATAGCTAACGAATCCCCTGTCACCACTCTGTGCTTATACCCCCCCTTCCCTGCTGGGTCACAAAGGCAAACTCAGTGCCAGAGATCCGACCACAGTGACTCCTCTCCTGACAGTTTCCACAGTAATGTACCTGTTGTTGAGGCGGATGGTCATGGGGGCTATGCATTGGCTTCTTCACCCAGTTTCCTGTGTCCTGCACCTCGGCTGTAGTTGCCTCTCTATTTGTCCAATCTATCACCCCTTCAGCTTTCTGAATGATTAGCAGTTCATCCAGTTCCAGCTCCAGCTCCATAATGCAATTTGTTAGAAGCCGCAGCTGGCTGCACTTCTAGCAGTTGTAGTGATTAGGGATACTGGAGGTCTCACTGCCTTCCCACATCCCGCAAGAGGAACATCTTACTATTCTGCCTGACATCTCTACTGTCCTAGCTGAGCAAATATAAAGGAGGGAAGGAAAAAAACTTGAGCTTTTCTTTCCTGTGTTTTCTCTGAGTGAAGCTTCTCTCTGCGGAAGCCTCAAAGAGCTAAAGCTTTAAGATCACTACTCTGACTTTGTCCACTCAGGCGATGGCGCTGCGACGATTGGTGGCAGGAGTACCAATGTTTGAAACATGCGACATCTTTGAGTGAGGAAGATGTGGCTTGTCTCAAACTTTGGTAAAAATCCCATTACATATTTTTCAGATATTTCACTATTAAAAGTACTGTATTCCAATTACAAACAAGAGAAAATCTGCAGTTGCTGGAAATCTGAGTAACTCACACAAAATGCTGGATGAACTCAGCAGGCCAGGCAGCGTCTAGGACAAGAGTATAGTCAATGTCGGCCTGAAACGCTGACTGTACTCTTTTCCTAGATGCTGTCTGGCATGCTGAGTTCCTCCAGCAGTTTGTGTCTGTGTACTGTATGTGCAAGTTATTATTGAAGGAATAAAAGTAAGGAAATCAGTTATATGGCTAATCCCTGAGAATGTATTTCCTTAGCTGATCAAACTTGTTTCAGGATTTTATAGTTTCTACAGCATGGTAGTGAATATGTAAGAAATATTCAAAATCCTGAAAAGATACTATTCATCATAAATAAAAAGAAATGTTGTTTACATATCGCATAATTGTCCCATGATTCTTTACTTGTGTGTAATCAAAAATTTATACAGATCCAAAGAAAAACAATAGACTGGCAAGCAAAGCTTAGTAAGACTAGTAAAACATCTGGAGAGTGAATAATGTCGTAAGTTTCTTTACATCTAACTATAAAATATACACTGCAAGATTTTAAAAAATCAATGAAAATCTATACCTAAGGATTTCTTTTGCAGTTAGTTAACCTGATGCTGTATTTATACACTGCTAGCTGTTTGAATCCTGTAAATTATTTGAGAAATTGGGAGAATAAAGTGTACTTTTCGGTTTTAATTAGGGAAATGTTAGTCATAGCGTATTTTACAGGATGTACCTTTTCCTTTGAAGGTGCTCTATGATTGAAATGGTGCTAATGTTTATCTTTGATGTTTTAAACTCGGCTAATTATTTTATTGTTTAATGTATGATGGAGTGGACTGTAAAAGCTTATTGCCTTTTTAAGGAAGGTTTAATTTTTATTCATTGGAAATGATCCACTTGTAATTTGTGTGATTTTTCTTTTCAAAAACCACGACCAGAAATTGTAATAACTGTGTCAGTGTTATATTTAGTGTTCTCACGGAAACAAGCTTTCATGTGATGAATTCTTTATGTCACAGAGCCACTAAGGAAGGTATTGAGTGCTGGAGAAACCACTGTTACTGAAAAAAAAGGGGAAAAAACTACTTAATTATAGAATGGCATTGAGTACACAATGTTTTCCAAGGACTGGGGATGTTGCCAAGGGAGAGGAAAATCTAAAGAATGAGAAATGCAGTAAAAATTTTAGAAGAATGAGGGGAAATCTCAATGAAACCTATTGAATAATGAAAAGACCTTATGGAATGGATGTGGAAAGGATGTTTCCTTTAGGAGGGGAGTTTACGATCAAAGGGCACAGTCTAAGAATAGAAGGCTGTCCTTTTAGAACTCAAATGAGGAGGTATTTCTTTAGCCAGAGGGTGGTGAATCTGGAATTCATCACCACAGACAGTTGTGGAGGTTAAGTCATTGGGTATATTTAAAGTTTAGGTTAATAGGTTCTTGATTAGTCAAAGTTCAAAGTCCAAAAGAATTTAATATCAAAGTACATATATGTCACCATTCACAATCCTGATATTCATTTTCTTGTGGACATACTCAATAAATCCATATTAGAATAATAACCATAATCGAATCAACTTGGGCGTTCAACCGGTGTGCAAAAGACAACACATTTTGCAAATATAAAAAGAAAGAATTACTAATAATTATAATAAATAAATAAGTGATAATTATCAAGAACATGAGATGAAGAGTCCTTGAAAGTGAGTCCATAGGTTGTGGAACATTTCAATGATGGGGTCAGTGAAATTGAGTGAAGTTATGCCCTTTGGTTCAAGAACCTGATAGTTGAGGGGTCATAACTGTTCTTAAACCTGGTGGTGTGAATCCAGAGGCTCCTGTACCTTCTTCCTGATGGCAGCAGCAAGAAGAGAGCATGGCCTGATGATGGATGCTGGTTTCCTGTGGCAAGGCTCTGTGTAGATGTTGTCAGTCAACATACTGTCCACCACAAACCTGAAGAAGTTTGTCAGAGTTAAACTCCTAAGGAAGTAGAGGTGTTGCTGTGCTTTCTTCATAATTGTACTTATGTACTGGGCCCAGGTCAAGCACTCGGAAATGATAAAACGAAGGAATTTAAAGTTGTTGACCCTCTACCTCTGATCCTCCGACAAGGACTGTCTCATGGGTGTCAGGGCAGCAAAGGCTACAGGGGGAGGGGGGTATGGGGAAGGCTGGAGAAAGGGGTTGAGAGGATTGATAAATCAGCTATGATGGAATGGCATAGCAGACCTAATTCTGTTCTATGTCATATGGTCTAAATTTAATCCACAAAGTCTACTTCACATCTAATACTAGTTATGTATTCAATTTAACCTGAAGATGCTGTTTGATGTTTCATTAGGTGTTGGTAAAACAACCTTAATTCACAAAACCATAGATGTCTTGAAATCTTATGGGGTTCCTATTGATGGATTTTATACTGAAGAAGTCAGGAAAAATGGAAGAAGAATTGGATTTGATGTTGTTACAGTATCTGGTGAGCGAGGAACTTTGTCCAGAACTAGGTAAAATTGTTTTCATTCTACAAATCTTTGAAGTTTTTTCTAAGGGGTAACGTGCTTACTCAGTTTTAAAAGTTGTGATTTCTTGTCCCCAAGGGATGATACAGGTACTTTGAGCAGTGGAAGATGCGAGTGCAGAGTTGGTCAATATGTAGTAGATATTCCATCCTTTGAGTGCCTGGCTCTCCCACTTCTCACAAAAGTAGGTGGTGAGTTTTGATCTTGAATAATTCACTGCTACTGGATTTGTTTCCCGTCAGTTGCAGCGAAGGGAAAGAGGGCAGCGTGGTAGTGTAGGGGTTAGCATAATGCTTTACAGCATCAGCGACCAAGGTTCAATTTCTGTTGCTGACTGTTAGGAGTTTGTACATTCTACTTGTGACTGCGCGGGTTTTCTCAGGTGCTCTGGTTTCCTCCCACATACCAAAGACTTAAAGACAGTAAGTTATCAGCATGATGTGTTGATGCCAGAAGCAGGCTGTCCGCAGCATATGCTTGGTCTGACCCAAACAACGCATTTCACTGTATGTTTCAATGTACATGTGATAAATAAAGCTAATCTCTTTAATCTTTAACTATGTGGAGGTGCAACACTTAACACTTTATTGTGCCAGCTGTAAGATCAGTGTTTAATTCCATCAGTCGTCTGTAGAAGAATTTGTACATTCTCCCCGATCGTGTGGGTTTCCGCCTGGTGCTCTGGTTTCTTCCTACATTTCAAAGACGTATGAGTTAGGGTTAGTGTTTTGTTGGTGCTGGAAGCATGGCAATATTTGCAGGCTGCCCCCAGTACATCTTCGACACAGATGACGCATTTCACTACTGTATGTTTTGATATGCACATGATAAATACAGCTAATCTTTATAAATTCACTCTCATGAAGATTCAGATTAAAGTAGAAGACGTTACTGACTAGTTGTGACAGTTAGAAAAAATTGCTATTTGGAAATATGAACATTGTTAGTGCCATTAGAGAAATCAATAGGTTAACAGGGTAACACTCTAATGTGCTTCTTTCTCTATAATTCCTGTAGGTTAATGGCAAAGATGACAAAGAAAAAAAGGTATATGTGATAGACGAGATAGGGAAAATGGAGCTCTTTAGTCAATCCTTTATCCAGGGTGTACGTCAAATCCTAGATGGAACTGGTGCCACTATACTTGGAACTATTCCGGTCCCTAAGGGAAAACCTTTGGGACTTGTGGAAGAAATCAGAAGCAGAAGAGATGTTAAAATCTTCAATGTAAGTACTTGAATATTGACATTTCATAGAAACATAGAATACATACAGCACAATACAGGCCCTTCAGCCCACAAAGTTGTGCTGAACATGTTGCTACCTTAGAAATTACTAGGCTTACCTATAGCCCTCTATTTTTCTATTTGGAAATATGAACATTGTTAGTGCCATCAGAGAAATCAATAGATTAACAGGGTAACTCTCTAATGTGCTTCTTTCTCTGTAGTTCCTGTAGGTTAATAGCAAAGCTGACAGATTTCAGTATTGTGGAAACTATTGAATAATAAGCAGTAAAATATAAGTATTTTCAAAATATACCTCTATGCTGGAGTACATAACTACTAGAAATTTTGATTAATACAAACTTTTCCATATGTACTCCCAGGTTTTAAAATAATTTAGAGTGTAATATATATATATATATATAAAAAAACTACTAAACATTATTTTTTATTTCCAGATTACAAAGGATAATAGGAACAGTATTGTTAAAGAGATTATTGCAACGGTGCAAGACTGCAGAAAGCTGAATGGAGACTGAAGAGTTATCAAGAATCTGAGATTTGGATTGTGATAATTATACGATGTATGTGCTCTGTAAACAGCACAGGTGTTGATGGGCCTTAGTTTTGTTTTATGCTTTAGATATTTTTGTTTTTTTTTTCAAAGCAACCTTCAGTAATGATTATGGATTTCAAATACTTCAACTTGCTCTTTCAGTTTCCAAGATAATATGATAATTTGCTCTTGTATATAAAAGTGGTTGTTTTTACTTACCCCCTGATTTATGTGTGTGTTTAATTTTGCACTGAATACTTAGAAGAATGTGTTGGCATTTGCTTTTTTGTATAGTGAAGGATCTCAAAGTGTGCTGAATATGTTTGTGGGAGAGCATTGCTAGTCCTTCAACAGGAAATTATTTAAAAATGAAGATTTTCTAAATGTTAGAAAGTTCATTTGTTTTCAGTATCTCTGGTAATTATTTTTGTCTTGGTAATGAAACTTGTTTGAATACTGTATTAAGGTTGCTCCCTCCACCCAATCTTGAATAAATTCCTGGAAGTACAAAAGTTTGTAGTTTGAGTTATTGATTTAAAATATCTGTTTGATTCTGCATATGTTTTGGTTTTGCTCTATTGTTAATCTATTGAAATTTATAATCCTATAAGACAAAAGCAAACCAAAAATCACTCTTTAATTGTTCTGTAAATGTTGCTATTTAGTAAAATTCCAGATCTTCATTATATTTTTATACTTAGTGAGATACAATTGCAAAGAAAAATTGTAGTTATTATAACATCATCAAACCCTAGGCATTGGTCAAGAGGGCTGATTAGAACATAATATATTAGGAATTGGCCCTTTGCCTTACACTGGTGTGCCAAACTAATTAAACTAATGACATCTAATTGTTTCTACCTACACTCCGTATCCTTTCAATCTCGCCATACTCATGTGCCTATATAAGAGCCTGTTAAATTCCTCTGTCATAATGCTGTACAATGGTCCGGTGTATCATTAGCACCAGCCCATCTGCCATCAAGGAGATATGTACAGAAAGGTGTCAGAAAAGGGCCAGTAACATCTTAACACCCAGCTCATGGACTGTTTATCCCTCTCCCATCAGGGAAGAGGCTACTTAGCATCCATGCTATGACCACCAGACTCTAAAATGGTTACTTTCCCAGGCAGTCATACACCCCCCCAACACCCTGCACCACCACTACTTTACCATTTCTTGTTAGAATCACTTTAGTACAGACACATCTGTCCTTAGTGTCACCTTATGGACATACAATTAATCAATCTAGATTGGGGTGGCCAACCTTTTACATTCCATGCGTCAATTTTTTCACTCATGAGTTCAGATATGCCATACAACTCTTGTACCCTCTTTCAATTCTTGTAACAACTTGTGCGTGAAAAAAATCGCATCTGAACTCGTGTGTGAAAAAATTGATGCATGGAATGTAAAAGGTTGCATGTTTATACAGTACTGTGCAAAAGTCTTAACAATGTATACAGAGCTAGCCTGCCTAAGACTTTACACAGTATTGTAGTAAATTTATGTATTACACTGTATTGCTACAAAACACCCATAAATTTCATGATATATGCGAGTGATGATAAAGCTGAGTCTGATAATGGTTCACAATTGTGGACTGAGAGTGGGAACTGGGCAGGGAGGAGGGAATCATGTTTGGGAAAAAGGGAAGGGAGCGGGAAGCACCAGAGAGACATTCTGTAATGATCAGTAAACCAATTGTCTGGAATCAAGTGACCTTGCACGGTGTCTCAGAGCTGGGTGTGTCTGCATTTGTGTCACCCCCTGCCCCGGTACTCCTCTTCCATCTGTCCCACATCTCTTCCACAGTGCTGCATCCTGCCATTCCCAACATCATTTGCTCCTGCCAGATTTACAAACTTGCTTTCTGCTCCACGTTGCCAAATACAATACTGTCCAAAAATCATAGGCACCCTAGCTATATATATGTGCTTAAGACTTTTGCACAGTACTGTATTTATTGTGTTTTTTAAAATTTTTTGTGCTGTATCGGATTCAGAGTAACAATTATTTCATTCTCCTTTGCACTTGTGCATTGGAAATAGCATTAAACATTCTTGAATTTTGCCTCCACTGCCACCACCATAGACAGAGGCAACCATTACTTTTTGTGCAGAAGAAAGACCTGTCCTGCCCACCTTAACTGAAATGTGAAGCCTATGGACCATGTGAAAACAAATGGAACCAGGAAATCACACCGAAAAGCAGTAAACCCTCCCACATTGGAGTGATATAAGTGCTTACAATGTTGGAATAAAGAACCTATCAGCGATAGTAGTCTGCAATATGATGAATGTACTCTCTGTCAGATAGAACAGGAAAGTCCTAAGTTAGTGCAGGTATCCTATCATGGGTGTTGAGTGTGAATACTTCAGTAAATTAACTAAGGAGTCAGCCAGTTCATTTTATACTGATGGCAGGTTAAGTCTTCATACTGTTACAGGTTTAAACCTAGTTCTTTTTTTATCTGGGATGATAAAAAAAAAAGTGAATCAAATACCCTATCCCCAAATAATGCTCATATTTTGTAGTTAAGTTTTAAAGGAAGTTCTATCAAAGAAAGGATGTCTGCAAAGGCTAAGTGGTATGGAGATGGAGGTCAAAATTAAATTACACTTTACTGCATGATAGTGATGTAATGATGAATACCTGTACAGAATCTGAATCTTCTGTATATACTACCTACTGACCAAATAAAATGCAAAATGCAAGAGATGCTGGAAATCCAGGGTAGCACACAGAAAATGCTGGAGGAAATCAGGTCAGGCAGCAGAAGACATAGGAGCAGAGTAAGGCCATTCAGCCCATCGAGTCTGCCCCACCATTCCATCATGGCTGATCCTGGATCCCACTCAACCTGATACATCTGCCTTCTCGCCATAGCCTTTGATGCCCTGACCAATCAGGAAATTCTCAATTTTTGCTTTAAATATACTCACAGTCTTGGCCTAAAGGGTCGCCCCTCAATTTTGAGGTTGTGTTCTGGACACTCCCACCATAGAAAACATCCTCTCCACATCCACTTTATCTAGTCTTTTCAACATTGGGTAGGATTCATTGAGATCCCCACATTCTTCAAATTCTCATGAATACAGGCCCAAAGCTGTAAAATGCTCCTCGTATGTTAACCCCTCCGTTCCTGGAATCATCCTTGTGAACCTCCTCTGGACTTTCCAATGACAATACATACCTTCTGAGATATGGGGCCTAAAGCTCTTGACTATACTCTTAAGTGTGGCCTGGCTAGTGTCTTATAAAACCTCATCATTATCTCCTTGTTTTTATAATCTATTCCCCTTGAAATAAATGCCAATATTGTATTTGCCTTCTTTACCATAGACTCAACCTGTAAATTAATCTTCTGAGAGTCTTGCACGAGGACTCCAAAGTCCCTTTGCACCTCTGATTAGTCTGCACGTTTGTTACTTTTACCAAAATCCATTATCATACATTTCCCAACTCTGTATTCCATCTGCCACTTTTTTGCCCATTCTTCTAATTTGTGTAAGTCATGCTGCAATTGTATTGCTTCCTCCGCACTACCTACCCTTCCACCTGTCATATCATCTGCAAACTTTTCCACAAAGCCATCAATTCTATAATCTAAATCATTGATGAACAGTGTGAAAAGTAGTGGTCCCACTGACCTTGGAGGAACACCACTACTCACCAGCAGCCAACCAGCAAAGGCCCCCTTTATTCCCACTCACTGCCTCCTGCCTGTCAGCCATTCCTCTATACATGCCAGTATCTTTCCTATAATGCCATAGGTTTTTATCTTGTTAAGTAGCCTCATTTGTGACACTTTATCAAACACCTTCTGAAAATCCAAGTAAGTGACATCCACTGCCCCTCCTTTGTCCACTCTGCTTGTTGTTTTCTCATAGAAACAGAAAACCTACAGCACAATACAGGTCCTTCGGCCCACAATGCTGTTCCAAACATATACTTACTTTAGAAATTACCTAGAGTTACCCATAGCGCTCTATTTTTCTAAGCGTTGTGTACCTATCCAAGACTCTCTTAAAAGAACCTGTTGTTTCTGCCTCCACCACTGTTCCTGGCAGCCCATTCGACACACTCAACACTCTGTGCGTAAAAACTTACCCCAACATCTCTGTATCCACTTCCAAGCACCTTAAAACTGTGTCCTCTCGTATTAGCCATTTCAGCCCTGGGAAAAAGCCTCTGACTATCCACATGATCACTGCCTCTCATCATCCTTTTCAATCTCTATCAGGTCACCTCTCATTCTCCATCGCTCCAAGGAAAAAAGGCCAGCTTCACTCAACCTATTCTCATAAGGCATGCTCCCCAATCCAGGCAACATCCTTGTAAGTCTCCTCTGCACCCTTTCTATAGTTTCCACATCCTTCCTGTAGTGAGGTGACCAGATCTGAGCACAGTACTCCAACTGGGGTCTGACCAGGGTGCTATATAGCTGTAACATTACCTCTCGGCTCTTGAGCTCAATCCCATGGTTGATGAAGGCCAATGCACCATACGCCTTCTTAACCACAGAGTCAACCTGTGCAACAGCTTTGAGTGTCCTATGGACAGGACCCCAAGATCCCTCTGCTCCTTCACACTGCCAAGAGTCTTACCATTAATACTACATTCTGCCATCATATTTAACCTACCAAAATGAACCACCTCACACTTATCTGGGTTGAACTCCATCTGCCACTTCTCAGCCCAGTCTTGCATCCTATCGATGTTCCGCTGTAACCTCTGACAGCCCTCCACACTATCCACAACACCCCCAACCTTTGTGTCATCAGCAAATTTACTAACCTATCCCTCACTTCCTCATCTAGGTCATTTATAAAAATCACGAAGAGTAAGGGTCCCAGAACAGATCCCTGAGGCACACCACTGGTCACTGACCTCCATAAAGAATATGACCCATCTACAACCACTCTTTGCCTTCTGTGGGCAAGCCAATTCTGGATCCACAAAGCAATGTCCCCTTGGATCCCATGCCTCCACCTTACTTTCTCAATAAGCCTTGCATGGGGTACCTCATCAAATGCCTTGCTAAAATCCATACACACTACATCTACTGCTCTACCTTCATATGTGTTTAGCCATAGCCTCAAAAAATCCAGTCAGGCTTGTAAGGCACGACCTGCCTTTGACAAAGCCATGCTAACTATTCCTAATCATATTATGCCTCTCCAAATGTTCATAAATCCTGCCTCTCCATCAACTTACCAACCACTGAAGTAAGACTCACTGGTCTATAATTCCTTGGGCAATCTCTACTCCTTTTCTTGAATAAGGGAACAACATCTGCCACCCTCCAATCCTCCAGAACTTATCCCATCCCCATTGATGATGCAAAGATCATTGCCAGAGGCTCAGCAATCTCCTCCCTCACCTCCCACAGTAGTCTGGGGTATAGCTCATCTGGTCCCGGTAAATTATCGAACTTGATGCTTTCCAAAAGCTCCAGCACATCCTCTTCCTTAATGTTTATATGCTCAAGCTTTTCAGTCCACTGCAAATCATCCCTACAATTGCCAAAATCCTTTTCCATAGTGAATACTGAAGCAAAGTATTCATTAAGTACCTCCGCTACCTCCTCCAGTTCCATACACACTTTTCCACTGTCACACTTGATTGGTCCTATTTTCTCACATCTTATCCTCTTGCTCTTCACATACTTGTAGAATGCCTTGGGGTTTTCCTTAATCCTGCTCGCCAAGGCCTTCTCACGGCCCCTTCTAGTTCTCCTAATTTCATTCTTAAGCTCCTTCCTGCTAGCTTTGTAATTTTCTAGATCTCTATCATTACCTAGTTTTTTGAACCTTTTGTAAGCTTTTCTTTTCTTCTTGACTAGATTTTCAAAAGCCTTTGTACACCATGGTTCCTGTACCCTACCATCCTTTCCCTGTCTCATTGGAACGTACCCATGCAGAACGTCACACAAATATCCCTGAACACTTGCCACATTTCTGCCATACATATATGGAAGAATTTAAGGTGGGGGGTTATATGGGATGCAGGGTTTAAGGATCGGTACAACATTGTGGGCCGAAGGGCCTGTACTGTGCTGTACTATTCTATGTTCTATGTTCTATTTCCCTGAGAACATCTGCTCCCAATTTATGCTTCCGAGTTCCTGCCTGATAGCTTCATATTTCCCCTTACTCCAATTAAACATTTTCCTGACTTGTCTGTTCCTATCCCTCTCCAATGCTATGGTAAAGGAGATAGAATTGTGATCACTATCTCCAAAATGCTCTCCCACTGAGAAACCTGACACCTGACCAGGCTCATTTCCCAATAGCAGATCAAGTACAGCCTCTCCTCTTGTAGGCTTATTTACATCTTGTGTCAGGAAACCTTCCTGAACACACTTAACAAACTCCACCCTATCTAAACCCCTTGCTCTAGGGCAATGCCAATTAATATTGGGGAAATTAATATCTTCCATCACAACAATCCTGTTATTATTGCACCGTTCCAGAATCTGTCTCCCTATCTGCTCCTTGATGTCCCTGTTACTATTGGGTGGTCTATAAAAAACAGCCAGTAGAGTTATTGAGGTCCCCATCATCCAGAAATCTGAATCCCTGCCTCCTGCTCCAATTCCAAAGCCATGCATTTATCTGCCACCTCATTCAATTCCTATCCTCACTGTTGCATGGCACAGGCAGCAATCCCAAGATTACTACCCTTGAGGTCCTGCATCCCAACTTCCTTCCTAACTCCCTGTATTCTGTATTCAGGATCTCCTCTCTTTTTCCACCTATGTTGTTGGTACCAGTTTGTACCACAAATTCTGGCTGCTCACCCTCCCTTTTCAGGATATGGTGGAGGCATTCAGAAACATGCGGACCTTGGCACCTGGGAGGCAACTACCATCTGTGTTTCTTTTTCACATCCATAGAATTGCCTATATGTCCCCCTGACTACAGAATCCCCTATTACTGCTGTCATCCTCTTCAGTTTCCTAAGCTTCTGAGCCATAGGGCCACACTCAGTGCAAGAGTCATGGCCGCTGCTGATTCCCCCAGGTAGGTCCCTCCTCCCTCCAACAGTACTCAAAATGGAGTTCTTGTTGTTGAGGGGGATGACCACAGGGGTGCTCTCCACTATCTAATGTTCTCCCTTCCCTCTCCTGGCAGTCACTCATTTATCTGTCTCCTGCAGACTACATCCCTGCAGCTCCTGTCTATCACCTCCTCACTTTCCCTAACAAGCCGAAGGTTCTCAAGCTGTAGTTCCAGTTCCTCAACACTGTCTCTAAGGAGCTGCATCTCAATGCATCCGGTGCAGGTGTGGCCACGGGGAGGCTGGAAGTCTCCTGGAAATTCCACATCTGACACCCAGAACAGAACCCTAGCTTTGCAGATGTACCCCCTATTCTTTTAGGAGTTAAATAGAAAAAGAAATAAAAAGTAAACTTACCTACTTACCTCACCTCTGCCTGTTCTCGCCGACCAGTGTGGGAACACTTCTACTATGTCTGTGCCACTATCCAATCAAAGACTCCCACTGAAAACTGGTTGCTTTGTCAAGCTCCGCTACAGACCTGCACAGGAACACTTCTGCTGCATCTGTGCTGCTGTCCCAACTATGGAAACGGCACCATCTCTGTAATTGAGTAAGCAGTCTTATTTCAATCTGTTACCCTTCAAGACTGGAAAGGAAAGGGGAAGATCCCAGAATAGGAAGGTGGGAGAGAGGAAGGAGGACAAAGTAGAAGATGATAGGTGAAGCCAGGTGGGTTGGGGGGGGGGGAATGAAGTAAGAAGCTGGGAGGTAATAGGTGGAAAAGTAAAAGGCTGGAGAAGGAGGAATCTGATAGGACAGGCGAGTAGATCATGGGAGAAAGGGAAGGAGAAAATGCACCAGAGAAATGTAATAGGCAGGTGAGGAGAAAAGGTAAGAGGCCCAGGTGGTGAATTGAAGAAGAGGGAACAGGGAGAAGGAGGAGGAGGAAAATTAGTATAAGTTGGAGGCTACCCAGATGGAATATGAGGTGTTGCTTCTCCCACCTAAGAGTGGCCTCATCACTGTATAAGAGGAGGCCATCGACTGACACGTCAGAATAGGAATAGGGATAGGAATTTAAACTGTTGGCTTCCAGAAAATCCTGCTTTTTGCAGATGGAGCAGGGGTGCTTGACAAAGCAGTCCTCCAATCTATGTTGGGTCTCTGATGTAGAAGAGGCCACATCAGGAGCACTGGATACAGGAGACAGCCCCAACATATTTGCAAGTGAAGTGTTGCCTCATCTGGAAGGACTGTTTGGGGTCCTGAATAGCAGTGAGGGGGTAGGTGAATGGGCGGGTGTAGCACTTCTGCCGCTTACAGGGTTAAGTGGCAGCAGGGACATTAGAGTGAAGGGATGAATGGACAAGAGAATCATGGAGGGAGGAATCCCTGTGGAAAGCGGAATGTTGGGTGAGGAGAGGGAGGTGAAGTTGTGTTTTGTGGTCGTCCTGTTAAAGATGGAAGAAGTTGTGGGGAATGATCCGGAGGCTCATGGAGTGGTTGCTACGGACAAGAGGAACTTTATTCCTGTTGTGGAAGGAAGATGGGGTGAGTGCGGATGCCTAAGAAATAGTGGAGATGCGGGTGAGGACAGCATCAATGGCAGAAGAAGCGTAAGCCTGTTCTTTGAAGAAGGAGGCAATCTTTGATGTCCTAGAAAGGAAAGCCTCATCCTGGGAACAGATGCAATGGAGGTGAAGGAACTGAAGAAATGAAATGGCATTTTTACAGGAGACAGGGTGGGAAGAGGTACAGTCAAAATAGTCATGAGAATCAGTAGGTCTCTAAAAAATATCAGTGGACAGTTTGTCTCCAGAGATGGAGACAGAGAGATCGAGATAAGGGAGAGAGGTGTCAGGATAAAGTCTAACCTCACCCACAGCATCATTTGGCACTAAAATAATTTTGCCTTGATAGATTTATAAAGAAATCTCTAAGTAATACATTAAAATTGCTCTACCTCCAAAAGTTAAAGCAATATCTGTAGTGTTCATATACAAATAATGATCCTTTCAGCAAACAAAGTAAAAATTGCACTTTAATTTTCTGAAATAATATTCCATACTGAATCATGCTCCAATATTTAAAGTACCCATACATACCAAGACAATTGAATTAACACTACAAGTATATACATTTTAAGTTAGCATAAAGTTCAAAATCTGATATTAAAATTGCATATTTCCATGTGTATGTGTACGAGTGTACACTTGGTTCAGGAATATAGCCTTAGTGCAGTTTTCTTTACATTTTTATCATCTTTCTAAACATTACATTATTTTCAATTCTAAAACATTTTCATGCCTTCAATTTGCACTTAACCTAACAAGGCAGTAAATTTATAAGCCTATGGTTAGCATATTTCATAGGCAACCTCATGCACTTATATTTAATATGGGAAACTGTGAATAGTCTAAAGCACAATTAATTTTTTTTTCTAGGCATCATTAGACTATGAAATGGAGAGTTCTTAACTTTCATTTCTATCTTTGTAAGGATAACAGTAAATGTATCATTTTTGGTTTTACATTAAAATTGCATTTCAACATTTCAAAGAAATAATTATTATATTCCAAGAAGATTCATATTGCAAGAAGTAAAATTGCAATGCATAAATGTATTACATTCAAAACAAGTAGGACACAATAATATACAGTACTGCTATTATTCCAAGCAGAGTATATTGTAAGCAGTTCTAATGACCCTTGGAAAGGCAATTAGTCAAAGTTTTACAACCAATAATGACTAATTTCAAGTGGTAATTTGGTACCATCATATAGCAAAACATGCTTCCTGCAACAAGCCAAAATATTTACCATCAAGCAGTTAAAAAGTTAATTTTATGATCAACTTTAGAAGGAATGATAACAAACAAAAAACAACATTTTCTATGCAATGACTCAGCATCTGGTACTCGTAACTTTTCTGTAACAGTGATTAGCACAAATAGTCAATGATTTCAACATTCCTCGCATTTGAAACCTGTTACGGCATCCTTGAGCTAATTGCTTGCATTCAGACCATCTTTCAAATTGCCAGATTTTAAACTTGTTCTGTATTCTAATACAGTGCAAAAGGCTAATAGGATTAACTGATATAATTGCATAGTGTACCATAGCAACTCATTATCAGAATTCAACAAGAATCTTATCACTTATCCAGCATCTGCAGAATCTCTTGTGTTTATAATTTATCAAGTTGCTTGTTGTTAAACACAGATAGAAAGTTAGAGCAAAATTACTGAAGAATTGCTCGATTAAACATTAGGTGTTTTGTTTTTGTATCATGCAAAGCGATTTCAGATAGACACAGAATACTGCAACACAGAAACAAGCCCTTTGATTCATCTAGTCTGTGCTGAACCATAAACATGCCGAGTCCCATCGACTTGCACCTGGGCCACAGCCCTCCATACTTCTCTCAACTATGCACCTACCCAAATTTTTCTTAAGTATTGAAATCAAAACAGAATCGACCACTTGCCCTGGCAGCTTATTCCACATTCTTATGACCCTCTGAATGAAGAAGTTCTCCCTGATGTTCCCCTTAAAGATTTCACCTTTTACCCCTTACCCATGGCCTCTAGTTGTAGTCTCACCCAATCTCAGGGGAAAGAAGCCTGCATATATTTAACTTACCCCTCATAATTTTGTATATCTCTATCAAATCTCCCCTCTACCTTATACGTTCTAGGGAGTAAAGTACTAACCTATTCAACCTTTTCCTATTAATTAACTCAAATCAAATGATAGTAGCGGGCAAATGAACCCCATCTTTACTCGAAATCAATTCGAAGATCAAAAGTTCGACTTCTGATTTTCTCCAAACTAAGACATAGCATCACCTGAGAGAACCATTGTATCAAAGTGGGAGCAGAAGCATCTTTCCATTTCAACAAAATAGCCCTTCCGGCCAATAACGTAACGAATGCAATTACAAGCAACACACACAAAAAATGCTGGTGAATGCAGCAGGCCAGGCAGCATCTATAGGAACAGGTAGAGTCAACGTTTTGGGCCGGGACCCTTCGTCAGGACTAACTGAAAGAAGAGATAGTAAGAGATTTGAAAGTGGGAGAGGGAGGGGGAAATCTGAAATGATAGGAGAAGACAGGAGGGGAGGGGTGGATCTAAGAGCTGGAGAAGGGAGAGGATCATGGGACGAGAAGCCTGGGGAGAAAGAGAAGGGGGGAGGGGCACCCGGAGGGTGGAGAGCAGGCAAGGAGTTATAGTGAGAGGGACAGAGGAGAAAAAGAGAAAAAAAAGGAGGGGGAAATAAAAAATATATGATATATTAAATAAATAAATAAGCGATGGGGTGTGAAGGGGAGAAGGGGCATTAGCGGAAGTTAGAGAAGTCGATGTTCATGCCATCAGGTTGGAGGCTACCCAGACAGAATATAAAGTGTTGTTCCTCCAACCTGAGCGTGGCTTCATCTTGACAGTAGAGGAGGCTGTGGATAGACATATCAGAATGGGAATGGAAGGTGGAATTAAAATGTGTGGCCACCGAAATGATAGGAGAAGAGAGGAGGGGAGGGGTGGATCTACAAAATGATAGGAGAGCCTGGTATCCCTTTTACCAATCAACTTTCCAGCTCTTAGATCCATCCCTTCCCCTCCTGTCTTCTCCTATCATTTCGGATCTCCCCCTCCCACTTTCAAATCTCTTACTATCTCTTCTTTCAGTTAGTCCTGACAAAGGGTCCCGGCCCGAAATGTCAACTGTACCTCTTCCTATAGATGCTGCCTGGCCTGCTGCATTCACCAGCAACTCTTATGTGTGTGTTGCTTGAATTTCCAGCATCTGCAGATTTCCTCGTGTCTGCGAATGCAATTGCATATTGGTCTGATAGAGAAATACCATGAATATATTGAGGGATTATACCAAACGAAACTGTCAATTTATTAGGTTGTAAATTAATTTTTAAAACTTTAGAAATTGTAGAGAAAATAGACTTCCAAAAATGTTTCAATACAGAACACGACCAAAACATGTGTGTCAATATAGCTGTCTCAGTTTTACATCTATCACACTATCAACATTAGGAAACATTTTAGACAGTCTCTCTTTTGTCAAATAGTAATGACGTATAATTTTAAATTGAATTAAAGAGTGACTGACACAGATCAAAGAAGAGTTAACCAACTTCAAAATCCGCAACCAATCCTCTGTTATCAAGGTCATGTTAAGCTCTCTCTCCCAATCTTGCTTAATCTTAAGCAAAGGGTAATTGTGCTGTTGTAACAATAAATTATAAATTTTCCCAATAAAACCTTCCATTAAAGGGTTCATTTTTAAAATAATATCTAACAGGTCAGAACCCTGTATATATGGAAAATTACTTAAATATTCTTGTAAGAAGTGTCTGACCTGAAGATATTGCAGGAAATGTGAATAGAAGAGACAGTATTTAGCTACTAGTTTCTCAAAAGACATCAATCATTTGATTTGAGTTAATTAATATAGTTTCCTTCCAATTTTTGTTTAAATGGATTTGAGTTGGCGGATTGATATTTTTCTTTTATGGAAGCTTATATGACGTAGAGCTCCGGGGTTGTGCTCCCAATGGGGTTTTTTTTCGGGGTTTTTTTTTAGTTAGTAGGGGTTCTTTTTCTTTTCTTTCTTTTTTCTTTCAAAAAATATTCTTAACACTTTATTTTTTCTTCTTATTATTGATATATTGCTTAGCTTTGTTAATCAGTTATTTGCTAATTTAATTCTTCATTGTACCTATTGACATACTGACTTGATTACCTTAATGTATTTTTTGTTGATCTTTAATAATAATAAAAAAGATTTAAAACTTTTTTTAAAGGGAAAAAAAACCTTTTCCAAAAACTCAGGTGCTGAAGTCCCAGCAACATCCTTGTAAATTTTCTCTGCTCTCCAAGCATTACATACAAGCATTTATATTTACTCCAAACATTTATGTTGCTAACAACAGGAATTCTGCAGATGCTGGAAATTCAAGCAAAACACATCAAAGTTGCTGGTGAACACAGCAGGCCAGGCAGCATCTCTAGGAAGAGGTACAGTCGACGTTTCAGGCTGAGACCCTTCGTCAGTCCTGACAAAGGGTCTCAGCCTGAAACGTCGACTGTACCTCTTCCTAGAGATGCTGCCTGGCCTGCTGCGTTCACCAGCAACTTTGATTTATGTTGCTATATGCAGTGCTTTGAAATAATGTATTAATTCACCAGCAGAAAGTGACTTGTCTGTTTCACAGTGCATCACATGATACACAATATAAGCTGACATAGTTTTTTACAGTTCTACAATATAATTTTGCCAAATGAATAAGATTGGTATCAATTTTTATCAGCCAAAATCCTGAGGAAAGTTGAATTGCTCTACTATCATGCTTCTGTTCAGTCTCTTGGGACCTGCTTCTACTTTAAAAGCACCATATAAAGAAAGTTGTTTTTATAGGCATAGTAGTGGGCAAATAATGCTGTTAATGAATAAACGATGAGAAATGACCACACTGGAAGGGGGAGCATAACTGTGGAGATGGAAATTGGTTTCAGTAAGGAGTCAAGCAGTCAATGCAAAATCATTTGCCACACCCTCCACTGATCTCTGAGAAGTAGTATACTCAGCAGATACAGTATATTTATATCCTTCCCACAGCCAGAAAATACAGCATTAAGAGCGCTTAGTCTTTTATACTTCCATTACAGTTAGCTATAACTGAAGCAGTCCATTTTACTACGTTATCTCCCCATATCTCCATAATTAAGTTGCACTTTGTATCTGCAGTGCATTCTTTTTACTTTTCAATCATATCCTGTCCTTTTTTTGTTGAATGTGCTTCCAGCACCCTTTCACACAAGCTATTCCAGACCTTTACTTTTTACTGTGTAAACGTCCGTGTTCTCGGCTAGCAATCCAGTCACTCAAAGTTTTTCCTTTATATTGATCAAAATTTTCATGATTTAGAACGCTGCCACCTAGTTTCTTGTCATTTCACCATCTCTAAAGCCTTGACGTCCTTTCTAAGATCTGGTGCCCAGAAATGGACGCAGAGTCCCAGGGACAGTCTAAATGATAAAAGCTATATCCTAACTTGCTTGCTTTTGAAATCTGTCCAAAAGTTCCAGTGTGTGTTTATGACAGTTTAATAACTAAAGGTAATTTTATTTCTTATTTCAGCATTCAATACATTAAAACATTCCAATCTTAATTGTCTTTATTTCATTTTGGCTTTTTAAAATTAGAGCTCGGGTAACATTGTGCTGCAGCCCAGTTCTGGACATCTACAGGTCTTACATTTAGGATAAGTTTCCCACTTCTATGAATTCAATTACATCTGTCAGCTATCTGCTATCCTATCCTTGTCCTCCAGCATTCCTTCTTATAGTTTCCACATGCTGCTAAAGGATCAACAGTAAATTTCCATGCCATCCTCCCAAGAACATGTTGAAATCATTATGCAAGTTGAAAATGTAATCCTTGGACCACAACACCACACACAAATGCAAAAAGAAAAATCGTTGTTCCTTTATACTTTCTGTTCTCAAGCTGTACTTTGATCCACATAGCCAATCTCCCTTGAGCACCATTAGTTGTAATAGCTACAAAAAAATATAAGGTGAAATTTATTTGAAAATCTGTGCACTGGTATCACTGGCAGGCAGGATGTTTTCCCTGGAACAAATGTACTAATTGAATCAGTTCTAAAAGTGGTCATTACATCGCCAGAGCGCCTACTGTGCTCTCATTAATCCAGCATATATAAATTACATGGCCATATTTGGCAAGCTATCTAGATGCATTTGGTGAATTGGTAAATTTAGGAAATTCAATGTTTTTGTTCACAAGTAATTTTTTACACTGTAATTATGACAAAATTGAATTTTTTCATATCTGATCACTGACTTCACAAATATTAATTCCAAAAATTTCTCCAGAACTGAGTGACAATTGGTTATATGATGTTTTCTGTTATTTATATTTTTGTGTACAAGTACAAAAATTGCCACCCTTCACATCATATCTTCTGTAAGATGGATACAGTGCAGCTCTTTAACATGTTTGCTATGGGGAAACATGTAATCAAAATACAGAAAGATGTAAGAGCAACACAGATGGAGGAATAAATATACATTCAAAATGAAACTATATTAACTTCATCACACAAAACAACTTATAGCATTCGACACTGACTAATTCCATTAAATTGTTCTCTTTGATACAGTTTTCCTTTGTGTAGTTTGATGCAATTTTCCATTTTGTAGTTTAATGCAGTTTTCCTTCCTGGATGTAGGAGAGTTATCTCCCCTAATTCCCTCGCTCTTAATATCTTACTCTACACTGATTTCACCACTATACAAAGAACCAAGCATCTCCTATTAACACTTAAGTGATCACTGGTGATTCTGGTCCAGGACTGGCTGAGAGATCTTTGTACTCTGTTCATCTTTCACCTTTGGGTCAGCACTTTGAGTGAGTAATGCATCGTCTGTGTGTGCCATGTCCTTTGGCTGGCTGGAGCTTATAACATCCAGAGAAGACCAGGCATCAGAGCTTCCCTTTAAGAAAGAGCAAGAGAGTTAATCACTTTCCACATGGTATAGAATCATAGAACTAGTCCAATAAATATACAGCTATGTATTATAGTATCTCTTTGAAAGGATTATCTAATTGGTACCTCCTGTTTTCCTCAGCTCTATAAATATTTCCCTTTTAAGTTACCAGTTAATTTGCTTCCTCTCTCCTGCTCACCCAGTATGAAGAGAAAACCTACCTTGTTCTTTTGCCAAGAGTCTTAAAATGAGATTAGCTTTATTTGTCACATGTACATTGAAACATACAGTACCATGAAATACAGTACATCGTTTGCATCAAATCAAAACATCATACTTGGTAGACACAAGTGTCTCCATGCTTCTGGCACCAACACAGCATGTACACAACTCACTAATCTTAATCCATACGTCTTTGGAATGTGGGAGGAAACCAGAGCACCTAGAGGAAACCCACAACATTATGGGAAGAATGTACAAACTTCTTACAGGCAGCGGTGAGAAGTGAAGCCCAACTGGTGATTGCTAGCATTGTAAAGTGATGCTGTAACTGCTATACAATTTGTGCCTTAATTCTGTGTCCAATGGCTATGAACTATCCCGTCACAAGTGGTTCCTTCTTACTTACTTTATCATAATTACCTTTGAACCATTAATAAATTTCCCTGTAATCTTATCCAAGGAGAACTTGGGCCCACAGAGACTGCATCTTCCTCTCGTCCCACCATCCCTGAACACCTCAAACCTCCCTTCTCAGACTGAGGGTATGTTTGTGGTCTTCTGCTGCTGTAGCCCATCCACTTCAAGGTTTGACGTGTTGTGTATTCAAAGATGCTCTGCTGCACACCACTGTCGTAATGCGTGGTTATTTGAGTTTCTGTCATCCTCCTGTCAGCTTGAACCAGTCTGGCTGTTCTCCTCAGACCTCTCTCATTAACAAGGTATTTTTGCCCACAGAACTGCCACTCACTGGATTTTTTTTTTGATTTTCGCATCATTCTCTGTAAGCACTAGAGACTTGTGCTGAAAATCCCAGGAGATCAGTAGTTTCTGAGATACTCAGGCCACACTGACTGGCACCAACAGTCATTCCACAGTCAAAGACACTTTGATTACATTTCTTCCCATTCTGATTTTTGATTTGAACCTCTTGACCATGTTTTTTATGCATTGAGTTACTGCCACCTGACTGGCTGATTAGATATTTGCATTATCAAGTAGGCATACAAGTGTACAGTACCTAATAAAGTGGCCACTGAGTGTAAAATTATGAAGTAATTTCACAGACTAAATGAGGCCTGTTTCTTTAGCAGAATGGTCAAAACCAAGGGTCATAGATTTAAAGTAACTGGCATGACTCAAGGGAAGGTGAGGACCAATTATTTCACCCGGAAAGTGGTAGTAGCAGTCTGGAACTTATAAACCACACTGAAAGGATAGTAGAGGCAGAACACACCATTTCATATGGAGGTCATAGGTTAAAGGTGAAAGATGAAATATTTAAGGAAACCTGAGGATAGTGCAAGTGTGGGACGAGCTGCCAGCAGAAGCGGTAGATGTGAATTCAATTTCAGCATTTAAGGGAAGTTTAGATAACTACATGATGGGAGGCAATGTCTGGACTGGGTCAATAAGAGTTTGGCACAGACTAGATGGGCTGAAGGGCCTGTTTCTGTGTTGTAGTGCTCTTTGATTCTGATGAGTTCCGATTTGAGAGGCTAAAGATCAGTTGCTAAAGTTATGTTAGGCTGCTTGATCCTTTATTAGCAGGTACAGATACTATAAGCTAAATAGCAGCTTTCTGTGTTGTACGTGTAAGACTCGCTTTGCCTAGTGGTATGATCTCGGGGGTGGCGTGCCCCCTACCCAGACAAACTTTAGCACTCTTGTTTGGGTGGATGCTGCGTGTAGTGTCCCCTGCGTAACATCCGTAACCCAAAATAACATTCAGTCCACAATGTGCGGTTAAATGATTAAGATTTTATATAGAAACATAGAAAATAGGTGCAGGAGTAGGCCATTCAGCCCTTCGAGCCTGCACCGCCATTCAGTATGATCATGGCTGATCATCCAACTCAGGACCCTGTGCCTGCCTTTTCTCCATACCCCCTGATCCCTTTAGCCACAAGGGCCATATCTAACTCCCTCTTAAGTATAGCCAATGAACTGGCCTCAACTGTTTCCTGTGGCAGAGAATTCCACAGATTCACCACTCTCTGTGTGAAGAAGTTTTTCCTCATCTCGGTCCTAAAAGGCTTCCCTTTATCCTCAAACTGTGACCCCTCGTTCTGGACTTCCCCAACATCGGGAATAATCTTCCTACATCTAGCCTGTCCAATCCCTTTATAGATTTTTATACATTTCATTAAGATCCCCCCTCAATCTTCTAAATTCCAGAGAGTATAAGCCCAGTCGATCCAGTTTTTCATCATATGAAAGTCCTGCCATCCCAGGAATCAATCTGGCGAACCTTCTTTGTACTCCCTCTATGGCAAGAATGTCTTTCCTCAGATTAGGGGACCAAAACTGCACACAATACTCCAGATGTGGTCTCACCAAGGCCTTGTACAACTACAGTAGTACCTCCCTGCTCCTGTACTCGAATCCTGTTGCTATGAATACCAGCATACCATTTGCCTTTTTCACCACCTGCTGTCCCTGCATGCCCACTTTCAATGACTGGTGTATAATGACACCCAGGTCTCGTTGCACCTCCCCTTTTCCTAATCGGCCACCATTCTGATGATAATCTGTTTTCCTGTTCTTGCCACCAAAGTGGATAACCTCACATTACGTTAGGGTTAATTCGTGTCATCCGCAAACTTGGAGATGCTGCATTTAATTCCCTCGTCTAAGTCATTAATATATATTGTAGTCCCCTGAGGTCATCTCCCTCCTAAACAGATATTTAAGTATGGGGTTAGTAAAGAAACAAAAGAAAAGGAAAACAAATAAAAGGCGCCAATTATCTCATAAACATGTCCAGTGCACAAACGTTGGAGCTCATGGATTCCCTTTCGCTGATCCTCCTTCGCTTGTCATCGACCCCTGGGCTCCCGTCCCGAGCCCAGGCCCAGCGGGTCTGGCAACTGTCTCCTCAAGCTAAGTCTTCTCCCTTCATCCTCTTCGCGCCTTCTCTCCCAAGCCCGCACAAACTAACAGCTTTCACACAGACAGAAAGAATAACATCCATCCCAATTGGTTAGCAAAGGAATACAAGTCCCGTTATCACTAATTATAACCCAAACATGCTGCTACAGAGAACATTACTTCATCAGTTAACATTACAGAGAAGCCATTTCATTATTAGCCTTAGCAAGTAACATGAAAGAAGAAGCCCTTACACTCTCCCCCCACCAAACTTAGCCATGTCCTCATGGCTTCTACATAACTCGCCAACCCTTCCTGCAGACACAAAAACCCAATCCAGGTACAAATAGTGACATTGCTCCCCAAACAGTGGACCTTATGCCCTGTTCCCCAGGCGCTACATATGCCAACCTATCTGGGAGTTTCTTAATCCTCCAAGACCTCCGTACCTCTGCACCTAAACCCTTCAGGATCGGACGCTACTGGGGATACCTCAGATCTGCTTGCCAAATCATCTCTCAATCTCTCACTCCTGCCCCCACTGCAACTTGGAGCCTCCTGTCCTGTGTCCAGGCACCCCTCTCTCTCCTTCAGGGTCCTGCAGTAACCCAGGCTGTCCACAGCTAGCCCTCCCTACCTCACCTGACTCAGTGGGAGAAGGGCCAGGAGTCTCTTCATCCAACAAGGGGAAGTTAGCAAAAGACAGCATGTACCACACCTCCATCTCATCATCCATCGAATTCGTATTCTTCCCCTTTTCCTCGATTTGTAGCTGTTGGTTGGTTCTCTCCACGCCGGAGCACTTGGCCTGGACTGCTTCTGCAGCCTCTTCAGCCTCCTGTAATCGAGACGACAGCTTCTTCTTGGACTCCTCTAACTCTTGACGCAGTCTCAGCAGTTCTGACTCACACTTCTTGGTCATCTCAATCTGGGACGCAGTTACTCCACCAGCTTCTTCCACCCCGACCTGAAAAGCAGCAGTTAAAGAGTGTTCAGCTTCCAGTTTAAGTGTTCACTGAACTTATCTCCAGTTTTTTTTCCTAATGACTTCTTCCAGGTCAACTTTCATCTTTCCACTTCATTTAATCTGTCGATGGTCATCTTCAGGTTCCCTACAAGTGTCCGCTTCCCTCTTCCGAGATCTGTCTGCAACTACTTCACCTCTTCAGAAGTATAGTCAAACTCCCCTCTCTGGGCTCTTGGCTTTCTGTTGGCTTTAGTCAGACAGCTTCCTTTGTTTTCCCCAACTTGCAAGTCTTCCAGCTGGTTCTGGATCACTTTCTCCAGTCTCTGCTGGGAAATCTGTTTCTCCGTCTTCACTTCAAACTTGATCCCGTAGAGACAGTCACTCATGAGCTGCGACCTTCGCCAGACCTGGTACGTGTCCACATAAAGCTTTAACTCTTTAGTTCTCAGCCTCTCCTGCAACAACCTCGCTTCAAAGTCTTCCGAGGCAGATCCAAATACTAGGAGATCATCCAAATACACCAAAACTCCAAACAATTCCACATACCCCACCATCTTCCTCATGCCCCGCTGGAAAGTTGCAAGGGCTCTGGATATGCCCTGGGGCATCTTTTCGGGCTGGAAGAATCCCAGGGGACTTATAGCGGCCATCTTCTCTTTGTCGGCCTCACTCATCGGGATCTGGCAACATCCACTCCTCAGATCCCGTACACTAAACCACTTTGCACCACTCAGACAGACCAGTGCGTCTTTGACCCTCGGGACCACATACTGGTCAGGTACAGCCTGTTCAGGGTCCTATAATCCACACACACACTGCCTGCGTCCTCCACATCTACAGGGGCCAGTTGCCGCAACCTCTCTCTCACCGAGGTGTCTTCAGCGGTCAACCCCCCCCCCCCCCCCCCCCGTGGTACGTCGGAGCATCCACTAAGAGGTTCTCACCCTCAGATACTTCCCCCGGGCTGTACCACCATTGGCAGTTGTTTAAATTCAGTACTGGCCCAATGCTGCTACACACGTCCTCACAAGCAGCTCAAAACATTGAGTGCACAGACAATGCCCCCAAACAGCTCTCACCCGCCTCCTCCTGGCAGGCCCCCATGCGCCTCCTCACCAGTGGGATGTTGGTCCCCTCCAGAATTGAAATACTGCCCATCTCAACAGTGTCCGGACACATCAGCACGAACCATTCACGAACCTCAGGCACCCCCACCTTGGCCTCCGAGAACTCCAATTTCACTGACCAATAATCGTCTTCTGGATAATCCCCAGCACTGATATTCCGAATTTCCAGTGCCTGGAATGGTGTCAAGGGTAAATGCTTCAAATACCGGTTGTAAAACAAACTGTTCAACAACTTGACCTGCGCCCCAGTGTCGAGGATGGCCTTAGCATAGTTTCCCTCCATCTGTAACAACATACTGAAGCGTGGTCCCACTAAGCCCTCAGAAATAGGGTCTTTTTCTTCTTGGAGTTCCTTGGTATATTGCTGGGAACGTGTTCCCCCAGAGACCCCAAGCTGTTCCCCCACTGGGCCTCCATTAAGTTTCCCGACACCTCTCTGATCAGCTGAACAACTGAGGGAGGGGCTGATCTCCTTAACTGATCCCCGTGGTACCGCAAGCAATTTATCTGCCCCCCGCCAGCCAGAGAAGATACCCAGGAAACTTTCCCCCAATCTCCTGACACAGGTATGGAAACCGCCAAGGTGCTGCATTTTACTTCCAGTCGAACCAAACGCATTTTCCCCCGCTTTCAGATAACTGGCAGCTGTCACTACGGGGTAATTGACCCTGACAGTTCTAACACTGTCACCAGCCCACCTAATCAAACTTTCAACCAATCCCTGCCGCTTTCCCTCAACCGAGCACTGCCACTCATCTAACAACTGAGAGATCTGTTCCGCCCACATCTCGTACGCCTCCACCCCTTCAGGGGTGGGCATTATTCCAAAGGAAAATTCGAGCCTGCCATAGTGGAAACATCTATTCGCCAGAGAAATGAAGGCAGACACTGCCCCAGAATTCTCACTCTCCACTGGGGGACGAGAACTGATTAGGCATTCCAACTCAGATCACTCTTCCCCCTCCCTCCTGGCAGTAGGGACAGCCCCTGGCCCCGCCTCACCCGGGGCACCAATAGACACTGGCAATCCCACCTCCATGATGTCAGCGCTAGCCCGCGTTAAAGCAAGGTCTGAGCCCGCCATTTTATCAACTTTTTGCGCTACGATTTCAAACTTGCCATCAGTTTTAACCACACTCAAAAATCAAATGAACAATTCATCCAAGGTACGAACATCCACCCCACTTAGCCCGTTACTAACCCCAATCCCACAGAGACACACCAGTGCTGATTTAAACAGGGCGAACACGCAGCACCCTACAAAAATCTATATCACGGACGAGCAACCCCACATTGTAAGACGCAAACATGAGGAAATCTGCAGATGCTGAAATTTCAAACAACACACATAAACATTGCTGGTGAACGCAGCAGGCAAGGCAGCATCTCTAGGAAGAGGTACAGTCGAAGTTTTGGGCCGAGACCCTTTGTCAGGACTAACTGAAAGAAGAGATAGTAAGAGATTTGAAAGTGGGAGGGGGAGTAGGAGATCTGAAATGATAGGAGAAGACAGGAGGGCGATGGATGGAGCCAAGAGCTGGAAAGTTGATTTGCCAATCAACTTTCTCCCCCTCTCCCTCCCAAATCATAGTCATAGTCATACTTTATTGATCCCGGGGGAAATTGGTTTTCATTACAGTTGCACCATAAATAATAAATAGTAGTAAAACCATAAATAGTTAAATAGTAATATGTAAATTATGCCAGTAAATTATGAAATAAGTCCAGGACCAGCCTAGGGTGTCTGACCCTCCAAGGGAGGAGTTGTAAAGTTTGATGGCCACAGGCAGGAATGACTTCCTATGACGCTCTGTGTTGCATCTCGGTGGAATGAGTCTCTGGCTGAATGTACTCCTGTGCCCACCCAGTACATTATGTAGTGGATGGGAGACATTGACCAAGATGGCATGCAACTTAGACAGCATCCTCTTTTCAGACACCACCGTGAGAGAGTCCAGTTCCATCCCCACAACATCACTGGCCTTACGAATGAGTTTGTTGATTCTGTTGGTGTCTGCTACCCTCAGCCTGCTGCCCCAGCACACAACAGCAAACATGATAGCACTGGCCACCACAGACTCATAGAACATCCTCAGCATCGTCCGGCAGATGTTAAAGGACCTCAGTCTCCTCAGGAAATAGAGATGGCTCTGACCCTTCTTGTAGACAGCCTCAGTGTTCTTTGTCAAGTCCAGTTTATTGTCAATTCGTATCCCCAGGTATTTGTAATCCTCCACCATGTCCACACTGACCCCCTGGATGGAAACAGGGGTCACCGGTACCTTAGCTCTCCTCAGGTCTACCACCAGCTCCTTAGTCTTTTTCACATTAAGCTGCAGATAATTCTGCTCACACCATGTGACAAAGTTTCCTACCATAGCCCTGTACTCAGCCTCATCTCCCTTGCTGATGTATCCAACTATGGCAGAGTCATCTGAAAACTTCTGAAGATGACAAGACTCTGTGCAGTAGTTGAAGTCCAAGGTGTAAATGGTGAAAAGAAAGGGAGACAAGATAGTCCCCTGTGGAGCCCCAGTGCTGCTGATCACTCTGTCGGACACACAGTGTTGCAAGCACACGTACTGTGGTCTGTCAGTCAGGTAATCAAGAATCCATGACACCAGGGAAGCATCCACCTGCATCTCTTACTATCTCTTCTTTCAGTTAGTCCTGACGAAGGGTTTTGGCCCGAAACGTCGACTGTATCTCTTCCTATAGATGCTGCCTGGCCTGCTGTATTCACCAGCATTTTTTATGTGTGTTGCCCACATTGTAAGACTCGCTTTGCCTAGCAGCATGATCTCGGAGGTGGCGCCCCCTACCCAGCCAAACTTTAGCACTCTTGTTTGGGTGGATGCTGCGCGTTGTGTCCCTTATGTAACATCAGTACCCCGAAATAACATTCAGTCCACAATGTGCGGTTAAACGATTAAGATTTTATATTTAAGTATGGGGTTAGTAGAGAAACAAAAGAAAAGGAAAACAAACAAAAGGTGCCAATTATCTCATAAACATGTCCAGTGTACAAACGTTGGAGCTCAGGGAATCCCTTTCACTGATCCTCCTTTGCTCGTTGTCGACCCCTGGGCTCCCGCCCCGAGCCCAGGGCCAGCGGGTCTGGCAAAAATCTCCTCAAGTCACATCTTCTCTCTTCACCCTCTTCACGCCTTCTCCCCCAAGCCCACGCAAACTAACAGCTTTCACACGGACAGAAAGAATAACATCCATCCCAATTGGTTAGTAAAGGAATACAAGTCCCGTTATCAATAATTATAACCCAAACATGCTGCAACAGAGAACATTATCTCATCAGTTAACATTACAGAGAAGCCACTTCATTATTAGCCTTAGCAAGTAACATGAAAGAAGAAACCCTTACATATGCTTCCTGCAATTTTAAACTTTACAGCACTAACATGTTAATTTAAAAATTGTTCCATTATACTCTTTCAGAGAGACCAAAGTGCCACAGGAAGATTAGTTACTATTCCTTTAAGAATTATCATTTTTAACTTTGGACTATCACTGATTTTAAAAAAACCTGGTAACCGGGATTGTCTTTTGGTTTCTGTAAAATCAGAGCTTTATATTAACATAACATAGAATAAGTAACTTTTACTATAAAATTAAAAAAGCAATGAAAAGATAAATAAATTTGATTCCCTGGGGAGAAGACACGAGAATTGTGTTGAGAGGAATATTAAATCAGTCATGATTATATGGCGGAGCGGATTAGATGGGCCAAATTGCCTGCTCTTGCTGGTTTTATGGATATGACTGAGCACTTTACCTCTTCCACCTATCACCTCTGAGCATCTCACTTCATCGCCAATGCCCCACCTACCTTCCCCTCACCTGGTCTCACCTGTCACCTTGCAGATTTTACTCCTTCCCCTCCCCCCACCTTATTCTGGCTTCTGCCCCTTTCCTTTCCAGTGCTGATGAAGGTTCCCGGTCCAAAACATCGACTGTTTATTCCCTTCCATAGGTGCTCCCTGATCTGCTGAGTTCTTCCAGCATTTTGTGTGTGTTGCTCAGAATACTTAATATCAGTGCTTGGGATCTATTTGCTGCTGTGGATACACATCCTCACCCACTGTCATTTCCCCTGATTAGCACCTGCAGTACTCACCAAACCCGATATCTGTGGAAAATTATAAATATCTGATTTAAATATATATAATTGGAATTTATAATTAGAATTATAAATATATCCCAGGCAGCAAGGCAGTGCACTCAATGGAGATGACAAGAGCATTGTGTCTCTTCTGCTACCTGGTTACTGCAGGGGCACCTCAAGCCACATGGTGTTAGCTGGGTGTTCAAGAACACTTTCACCCAGAAACCCTCTGCCCATCTCCAATGGGTAAGAACAAACTAAAGTCATCATTAGTCCACACTAGAAGTCTTTCCCAACTCATTACTGATGCCACATCTCCCCAACTTGCACTGACCAAAATCCCACGTGAGTCCCTGCTTCTCCCTCTCTCTCACACAGCCCTCAACATATAATTGTGTCATATCCACCTACCTCTCAATAGGCTCGTAATTGTGTTTTCTCCACCCTCTCCCAGACTCCCTATCTCCATCCCTTCCTCCTCATCCACTGAGACTCCACTTTCTTCTTCTCACTTTCCATTTCCTCTTGCTTTTATATTTTGCATAGTTTGTTTAGAGATACAACACAGTACCAGGTCCTTCTGGCCCATCGATCCCTTGCCACCGAATTACATCCATATGACCAATAACCCTACTAAACTGAGTATCTTTGGAATGTGGGAGGAAGCTGGAGCACCCAGAGGAAATCCACATGGTCATGAGGAAAACGTACAAACTCCTTACAGACATCAGTGAGAATTGAACCTGGGATGCTAGTGCTGAAAGATCCTAATGCTAACCGCTACACTACCAAGCCACCCTAATTCCTGCCTCCTCTCCTTCTTCTTTCCCCCCAACCACAACACCATCTGCTCCATGCTATCTACTGCATCCTTGCCCACTCGACAATGAAATCCCATCTCATCTCCATTCCTACATCTAACCTAGAAGACGTGCCCCTTCCTCCTGGACACAAGAGATTCTGCAGATGCTGGAAAGCTTGAGCAATACTCACAAAATTCTGGAGAAGCTCTGTAGGTCATGCAGCATCCACGGAGGAGAATAAACAGTCGATGTTTTGGGCCTATATCCTTCTTATTCCCCTGCACAGATGCTACCTGACTTGCTAAGCTCCTCCAGCATCCTGTGTGCGTCCCTCTTCCTCCTGAACCCCATTTGTGCAACAGCACATCCCTTTCAGTTTCCTTCCCTCTTTCTCTTCTCTCCATCTCTCCTGCTTTCCCTTTCTGCCTCATTCTCCTCCTCCCTCTGCAACACCTGCCCTCCAACCCAGGTTTCTCATGGATTCCCTCACCAGAAGACACAGGAGCAGAATTAGGCCACTCAACCCATCAGGTTTTCTCTGCTATTCCATCACAGTTGATTCATTATCCCTCTCAACCCCATTCTCCTTCCTTCTTCCCAAAACCTTTGATGCCCTTATTAATCAAGAACCTATCAACTTCTGTTTTAAGTATAACCAATGATTTGGCCTCCACAGCCACCTGTGGCAATGAATTCCACAAGTTTACCAGCCTCTGGTGAAAGAAAATCCTCCTAATCTCTGTTCATTTTTGTTCAAATGTGTTGCATTTTTTTTAAAAAATGGCAGGCTGCCACGTGCAGTGCCTTACTTGGATGTGTGTGATGTCTTGGAGCTTGACTTCCCTACATGATCCATGAATGGCCTTGGAGGTTTAGTCTAGCAAGAGAGTACTATGTCACATATCCTGACCAGCAGAGCAGTCCTCTTCTAGGGAGCCATCCTGTGCAACTGAGCGCTGAGGTTTGGGAGGGATACAGCTGGAAATGTGAGGGAAGGAGACACCATCTAGCCAGTCAGATTAGCCGAACCAACCTCAGTGATCAATGGGATGACTGATGTTGCAGACATATCACCAAGACAGTGTCTTACTCACTTGCTGCCCCTTTTCTCTTCTCTACCACTCCCACTTTCCACAAATCTCTGACTGTTTTCCCAATGGCCTGAATATGTTTCCCCCTCCCACACTAACAAATATCCCAAATTGACTTCCTGTCTCCTCCTTCCTCCCACAATTCCATTCCTTCTTAGATGTCTTTGTCACCCTGACCACCTCACTTCCCATTTGTTTACTCAGCAGCATTGAGCTGATTTTTATTTTATGCTAATTTTTACCATCGCTCTCATGTTTAATTATCACAATGTGCTGAAGAGGATTACAGCATTAAGTTCAGATAAGGGAAATTCATGAAATAGACAAACTGTGACACAGGCTTCATGACCACCTGCTGATACATAACATAAAATGCAAGGTTCAGTCCCAGAATTGCCTTTAATTTGTTCAGAGCATTTCAGCTAATGCTTGTCACAGGATACCTCCTAAGTACATGGCAGGAGCATCTAGCATGTTAAAGAGCATTAAGTTGTCCCTCAACTGCAAATCCTACATGTTTAACAACTAATATCACCATTTAGAAAACCAGAATAGCAGATGAAGACTACAACTACAATTAGGGTTGCAACTGGGGTGGCATGGTAGCACAATGCTTTACTGCATCAGTGATCTGCGATAGGGGTTCAATGCCCACTGCAGTCTGTAAGGAGCATGTATGTTTTCCTCATGACTGTGCCAGTTTCTTCCCGGTTCTCCAATTCCCTCCCGCATTCCAAAGACAAATGGTAAGTTGTGGACATGCTCTGTTAGTGCCGGAAACATGGTGACACATCTCCAGCACATATCCAGATCCTGTTGGTTATTGACGCAAACATTAATTTATATATATTTATTTAGATATAAATTAAATAGTGCAAAAAAGAACAAAGATATAGTGAGATAGTGTTCATAGGTTCATTGTCCATTCAAAAATCTGATACAACATTGAATGACAGTGGATTTAATTTGGCTTTTTTGACACTGATCAACAGAAAGAGACTCCTTTGTGTAAAAGTGAAAACAGATCTCTACAAAGTGATCTAAATTAATTACAAATATCAAACACAAAATAATTGATTGCACAACTATTCATCCCCCCACCTTTAATATGACACACCAAATCATCACTGGTGCAGCCAATTGGTTTTTAGAAGTCATATTAGTCAAATGGAGATCTGTTTTGGAGGCCTGTGTGTAGTCAAGGTGTTTCAATTGATTGTAGCAAAAATACACCTGTATCTGGAAGGTCCAACTGCTGATGAGTCAATATCCTGGCAAAAACTACACGATGAAGACAAAAGAACACTCCAAGCAACTCTGTGAAAAGGTTATTGAAAAGCACAAGTCAGGAGAAGGATACAAGAAAATTTTCAAGTCCCTGAATATCTCCTGGAGTACAGTTAAGTCAATCATCACGAAATGGAAAGAATATTGGACAGCTGTAATTCTGCCTAGAGCAGGCCATCCTCAAAAATTGAGTCACTGTGCAAGAAGGTGACGAGTGAGGGAGGCCATCAAAAGACTTATGACAACTCTGGAGGAGTTACAAGCTTCAGTGGGAGAGATGGGAGAGTGGCAAAGATAAAGTCACTGTTGAAAAAAACTCACATGAATTCTCAGCTAGAGTTTCCCAGAAGGCATGTGGGAGATTTTGAAGTCAGCTGGAAGAAGGTCCTATGGTCTGATGAAACCAGAATTGAGCTTTCTGGTCATCAGACTAAACTGTGTGCTTGGCATAAGCCAAACACTGAACATCAACAAAAACACAGCATCCCTACTATGAAGCCTGGTGCTGGCTACATTATGCTGTGGGGATGCTTCACTGTAGCAGGCCCTGGAAGGCTTATGAAGGTAGAGGGTAAAATGAATACAGCAAAATCCTGAAGGACAACCTGATACAGTCTGCAAGAGAACTGCAGCTTGGGAGAAGATTTGTTTTCCAGCAAGGCAATTATCTCTAGCATAAAGCCAAAGTTACATAGGAATGGCTTAAAAACAATGAAGTTAATGTCCTGGAGTGGCCAAGTCATGGTCCAGACCTCAATCCAAATGAGAATTTGTGGCTGGACTTGAAAAGGGCTGTTCCCTCACGATCCCCATGCAATCTGACAGAGCTTTAGCAGTTTTGTAAAGAAGAAAGAGGAAAAATTGTAGTGTCCAGATATGCAAAGCTGATGGAGACCCATCTACACAGACTCAAGGCTGTAATTACTGCCAAAGGTGCATCTATTAAATACTGATTTGAAGGGGGTGAATCAATTATTTTGTATTTTATATTTGTAGTTAATTTAGATCACTTTGTAGAGGTCTGTTTTCACTTTGACACAAAAAAGGTCTTTTTCTTTTGATCGTCTCAAAAAAATGCCAAATTAAATCCACTGTGATTCAAATGTTGTAAAACAACAAAACGTGAAAACTTTCAAGGGGAGCAAGTACTTTTTATAGGCACTGTATATGTATATTAAATAGTTAAGTTAAATTAAGTAGTATGAAAATTGAAATAAATTTAAAAAGTAGTGAGTTAGTGTTCAAGGGTTCAATGTCCATTTAGGAATCGGATGGCACAGGGTAAGAAGCTGTTCCTGAATCACTGAGTGTGTGCCTTCAGGTTTCAGTACCTCCTTCTTGACAGTAGCAATAAGAAGAGGGCTTGTCAGGTGGCATCGATGGCGGGTATCCTGATGAAGGGACTTGGTTGAAAACATCGATTGCATATTTCTCTCCATAGATGTTGCCTGATCTGCTGAGTTTCTCCAAGATTTTCTGTGTGCTGCTCTAGTGTACTGTTCCAATTGCTTGGGGTAACTTTAATTTAAAAATTGGAAAGAAAAACAGTATCTTATATAGTGACAGGAGTGAGACAGATCAGCTGGTTGAGAGGTGTTGGAACAACAATCTTGAACCCAAGGGCAGCAAGAAACTGAATGCACACATCAATTGGGAAAACACACTCCAGGCCTCATTGATATGTCAGCAATGAAAAGGGTGAACAGCTTCAAGTTCCTGGTAGTCCTATTTCATGGGTACTATATTGGGCCCAACACATTGATGTAATCACAAAGAAGCCACACCAGCAGCTATACTTTGAGAAGTTTGAGCATGCCACTAAAGATTTGCAAATTTTTACTGATGTACAGTGCAGAGCATTCTGACTGGTTGCATTACCATGTGGCCTGGAGATTCCAGTGCACAGGATCTCAAGAAGGTGCAGGAGATTGGAGACACATCCAGCTCCATCATGACCACAACCCCCCTTGTGACCTTGGGTGCTGTGTGGAGCCTGTATGCTCTCCTTGTAATGGTGTGGGATTTCTCCAGGTGCTCCAGCTTCCTTCCACATCCCAAAAGCGTACGAGTTGGTAAGCTGACTGGCCACTTAAATTGCCCCTGGTTTGTAAATGGGTGGTAAAACTGGGCTGGTTGGGGGAAGAGAGGCTTAATGAAATATGGGGAGAATATGGGATTTACGTCAGAATAGTATAAATGGGTGGTTGATGGTTGGCATGGATTTGTTAGGCTGAAGGGTCTGTTTTCATGCTGTATGAGTCATTACGAGTCCCTATTAATAAGACAAGATGCAAGAGCAGAATTAAGCCATTTGGCCCATTGAGTCTGCTCCACCATTCCATCATGGCTAATCTACGTATTACCCCTTTCAACTACTTTCTCCTGCCTTTGCCATAACTTTTGAAGCCCTGACTAATCAAGAACTTAACAACATCCACTTTAAATATACATAATCTCTTGGCCTTCATAGCCGCATGCGGCAATGAATTCCACAAATTCACTACATTCTGGCTGAACAAATTAGTTTTCATCTCTGTTCTAAACGGGCATCCCTCTATCTGAGGCTATGCCCTCTGGTCCTAGGGTCAACTACTATTCGATCCACTCTACCCAGACCTTTCAATATTCGATAGATTTCAAGGGATCCCACCTCATTCTTCTAAACTCCAGTGAGTACAGGCCCAGAGCCATTGAATGCTCCTCATATGTTAACCCTTTCATTCTTGGAATCATTCTCGTGAACCTTCCCTGGATCCCCTCTAATACCAGCACATCTTTTCTAAGATAAGGGGTCCAAAACTGCTCACAATACTCCAAGTGCAGTCTGACCAATGCTTTATAAAACCTTATACATTAAATTAGTGAGCAAAACTAACAAATTAATTCCAATGTGGACAAGTGTGAGGTCATTTCTTTTAGACCTAAAAGAAAGATGGAGAAGGGCTCTCTAAACAGTGAAACACAGGAAAGAGGAATGGTTGAATGAGGTCTCTATGTTTAAACATCATTAAAATGTTATTGGTACAACCCGACCCACCTCAACCCTCCAAAACAAAATGGGAATGCAACTGGATGGAGAGGTGTATCAGATCAATTGCGAGAACATGGCAAATACACATGCAGCCAGTAGACCATGCAGTGAACTGGCTGGGCCTCTTACATACGGAGGCAATCGTTTTTGGGTGCAGGTATTTGAGTGCGTATGTTTTCTTCTTGGCAGGCCTGGTTCCTCGCTGCTGCACTGCCCAATATGTACCATTACCAACACAACACGGTAAAAACATTTAGTCTTACTATTCCATTGTGGCCCTTGCTTCAGGCAATATGTAACAGCTAAAAGTTTCCCCCCCCAGCATTTTCTACTTTAGTTCTGGGTTCTTGATCACAAACAGGATATGGAGGAGCAATGGAGGAAAGTATGAGTTTAGGAAGGACATAAAAGTGGCAAAAATTGAGAACTTTTCCACAGACACTAATTTTAAATCTGACAGATCTAAAGGAATAAGGACAAAGGAAGGTGCGTTAGGCCACTGAACAGCAGGCAGGTTTGAGAGGCTAGGCCCTCACTCAGGCCTCGTGTTCCATTTATGTTCTGCATATCCTTGCCCTAATCATCAATGGATCTGAATTTCTCCTGCCCTACAGTTATCAAACATAGAGATAAATGTGGGCAAGCAACCATAAACAACATCTAACCGCGCTGAAGTGGCCAGGTGTTCAGAGTAATGAAGCATGTACACAGCAGGAAAGCCCCTCAGGCTTGGCTGATATTCACAAACTGGTCTGGTCTGTGTTTAGTTCAATGCACATCTGGTGGAATGCAGGATAAAACTTATGTTTCACTTCCATCAAAGCATTCCCCAAAAGCCTCCCCCAACTCCCCTAGTATGACTTTGTTAATAGTGATAACATAGTTTGAATCCTAGGTGAAAAGCATTAGAGACATAGAACACAACAGCACAGAAACTGACCCTTTGGCCCATCCATTCCTTGCTGAACTATAAATAAGACCATAAGATACAGGACCAGAATTAGGCTATCAAGTCTGCTTCACCATTGCATTGTGGCTGATTTATTATTCCTCTCAAACCCATTCTCTTGCCTTCTCCCCGTAACCTTTGATGCCCTTTCTAATCAAGAACCTATCAACCTCCGCTTTAGATATACTGAATGACTTGGCCTCCACAGCCATCTGTGGCAATGACTTCCACAGATTCACTACCCTCTAGCTAAAGAAATTCCTTCTCATCTCTGTTCTAAATGGACGTCCCTCTATTCTGAGATTGTGGCTTCTGGTCATAGATTCTTCCACTCTAGGAAATACCCTCTCCACATCCACTCTATCTAGGCCTTTCAATATTCGATAGGTTTCAATCTGCTTGGTCCCATCAACCTGCACCTGGACCAATAGCCTTCCATACCCTTCCCAACCATCTACCTATCTAAATTTCTCTTAAGCGTTGAAAGTAAACCTGCATGCACCATCTGGGCTGAGAGTTTACGCTAGATCATCAGAAATGTGCCCAGTAGTTCACTGGTCGCTAAATAGTCATTTAGCAATGATCATATCACCAGTCTAATGCAGACCATTTTACCTTCTTTTTCCTCATTGTCAGGTACCAAGGGCTTTTCTAAGCATTTCCTTTTACGGAGTTCTGTTTATTAACTTAGTGTTTTTGTTACATATTATATCATTTATTTGCTGAAAGTATTTGCTGCATTTCCCAGTTTACAACGATTGCATTTCTTTGGATTGTTGTTTACAGACAGAATCGAAGATTCATAAAATCTTTTCCTTATTTCCCCATCAATGGAATTTTGAAACCTTTATTTCCTCTAGTCTCCAATAAGTTCCAGAGGTCAATCTCTTTTGTTTCTTTCATTTCACTGTTTTGTCACTGACGGAGGGACTGGAAAGTCCACACAGAGGATGGACTCAGTGGCCACTTTATCAGGTAAATCAGTACACCTGCTTGTTCATGCAAATATCTAATCAGCCAATCATGTAGTAGTAACAGTGCATAAAAGCACACAGACATGGTCAAGAGGTTCAGTTGTTGTCCAGACCAAACATCAGAATGGGGAAGAAATGTGATTTAAGTGACTTTAACCCTGGAATGATTGTTAGTGCCAGCTGGGGTGGTTTGAGCATCTCAGAAACTGTTGATCTCCTGGGATTTTAATGCTCAACAATTTCTAGAGTTTACACAGTGAACGGTGTGAGAAAAAAAACATGCAGTGAGCACCAGTACTGTGGGCAAAAATGCCTTGTTAATGAGAAAGTCAGAGGAGAATGACCAGACTAGCTCAAGCTGACAGAAAGGTGATTGTAACTCAAATTTCTGCATGTTACGACAGTGGTGTGCAAAGGAGCACTTCTGAATGCACAACACGTCAGAAAGCTACAGCAGCAGAAAATCACCAATGTACACCCAGTGGCCACTTTATTAGGTACAGGAGATAGATGCAAGAGTATGGGGGGGTGGGAGGGGAGGGCATGGTAGCATGGCAGTTAGTGTGACGCTTTACAGCACCAGTGATTGGAAGATTGGGGTTCAATTTCCACTGCTGTCTGGAAAGAGTATGTACATTTTCCCTGTGATTCTGTGGGTTTCCTCCAGTTGCTCTGGTTTCCTCCTACATTCCAAAGACCAATGGTTAGGGTTAATAATTTGCAGGTATGCTATGTTGTGCCAGAAGCATGGCAACACTCGTGGGCTGCTCCTAGCATATCCTTGGACTGTGTTGGTCATAGACACGAATAATGCATTTCACTGTATGTTTCGATGTACATGTGACAAATAAAGCTAATCTTTATCTTATAGTACATTACAGTACATTACAGGTCCTTCAGCTCACAATGTTGTGCTGACTTTTTAACCTACATAAATAACAATTTAACCCTTCCTTCACACATAATCCTCCATTTTTCTACCATTAAGAAATTGCAACGTTACCCTTGCCATCTGGCTTGTCTGGCTGACTGACGGTCCGAGTGCGATGTTCACACTGCTGGACGACCGAGTGTCTATCGTGTTTCCACCTTCTGCAGCAGAGAGCCCAGAAATCATGAGTCCGCTGGACAAACTTCTCTTCCCGAACAATAGGCTGAAGGTGGAGCTGGTGGAAGAATTGACACTGCACAAGTTCTGCGTCCCTGAGTGGCCCTGACTGCTTGCGGTGGAGAGTCGAGGTACTTGAGATAACATGGAAGCTACTGAGTTATTGAAGGACAGCTGGCTGTTGGATAATCTTTGAACCACACCTTGGACAGATGATGACACCCGGGAAGTTTCAAGTACAGAGCCTGACTGACTGGTGGTGGGTAGCTGTTGGCCCTCTTGTTGTGATGAAGGGACCTGGACTGAAGAATTCTTTTGTTCTCGTTGACCTGTAATGAAAGAGAAACAGACAGCAGAGTAACTCAGTCAATCTACACTCATTGGATCAGTTAAGCCACCTAGCCAAGCAGAATCTATTGGCTATTCATAGAACCTAGGAAAAGACAGCATGGAGCAGGCCATTCCGCCCATGATGTTGTGCCTACCCTTTAACCTCCTCCAAAAAAAATCAATCTGACCCTTCCCTCACACATAGTCCTTCATTTTCCTTTCATCCATATACTTACTTAAGTCTCTTACATATTCCTAGATACATCCGCCTCTAATACCATCTCTGGGGGCAAGGTCCATGTACCCACCACTCTCTGTATAAAAAAAATTACTTCTGACATCCCCTCTATACTTTCCTCCAATCACTTTAAAAGTATGCCCCCTCATACTAGCCATTTCTGCCCTGGGAAAAAGTCTCTAGTTGTCCACTCGATCAATGCCTCTTATTATCTTGTACACCTCTATCAAGTCATCTTTCATCCTCCTATTCCTGTACATGTTATACAAGGGCTACATTTAGAAATAGACAACTTACTTAAGTAAAAAAAAATCTGCAATCACACTCAATGACCACTTTATTAGGTACAAGAGTGGATCCTGGTGTAGCCCATCCACTTCAAGATTCGATGTGTTGTGCATTCAGAGATGCTTCTTCTTCTCCTTTTTTGTTTTATGGCAGTTGGCAACCAGTTTTCAGTGCATTACCACCACCTGCTAGACTTGTGGTGTTCCAACCAAACATGTCCTGGAGTTCTCTACTTTAGACAATCTAGTTCAGCCTGTAATTCTCTATTAGCATCACTCTGTAGTTGCAATTCCTTGTGAATGCTTAATATGCTTATTAGATAATGCCACAAACTGCTATTCTTCCCTAATTTTGTCACATGTTTTCATGTAGTTGCATTACCTCAATTACATTGATTTCATCTACATCACTTGTAAGACTAAAATCGTCTTGTTAAAGAATAGTAATTATCGCACGTTATACTTTTAAAATTGCTGTTTTTCCAAGTCTATGTTTTTTCAGATTTTCCTTTTCTTAGATCGTAGCCTGCAGTTGTTTACTGAGACCTCGGAGTTCTTCTTCATTTGCTTCCATGTTTTCATTTTATAATCTGAATGTAGGTAATTCACTTTGCAACAAATTCCTTTTCCTTTTGTATCCTTGTAATAATTTCCTCCATTTTCCAATCCCTTTCCAACTCACCGTTGTTCTTGTCAGGTACTTCTATTTGTTGTTGGAGTTCTGCACATTTACCCTGGGCTTCAACCATAAAATCTGAGGATTTTCCTTAAGTTATTAAATTTTTCTTAAATTTTTGATCATTTGCGATAAATATACTGCCATTAAGCTTCCATCTCCCCTGCCTGTGAACTGCTGGATCCTCCATTCAGCGTTTCTTTGACTTCTTCCCACCTAATCCCTTTAATACCAAGATACTTTTCTGCAGACTTGATGATAATTTTAATTTTCTCAGTTCTTATGCTTGTTTGCGCTGAACAATTAATTGCATCCACCATAAAAAGCACAAAATCCTTTCTACTCATTAATAGTGTATCCTTATTTTTCATATTACAGCTCTCACAATTCACCAGTTTATTATTCCCTGTATTTGTTTGCTTGACAGCCTTTTTTTCAGCAAATTCTTTCACTGACTCTGCATAACTGATTCCTTGAGTTACTTTTACATATTGTATCTCAGCCACCTTCTTGCTATAAATGCACCCTTGATAAGCTGCGCTGTGTTCCTCGCCACAATTGCAGCATTTCCATATAACCATATAACAATTACAGCACGGAAACAAGCCACCTTGGCCCTTCTAGTCCGTGCCGAACTCTGACCCTCACCTAGTCCCACTGATCTGCACTCAGCCCATAACCCTCCATTCCTTTCCTGTCCATGTATCTATCCAATTTAACTTTAAACGACAACATCGAACCTGCCTCAACCACTTGTGCTGGAAGCTCGTTCCACACAGCTACCACTCTCTGAGTAAAGAAGTTCCCCTTCATGTTGCCCCTAAACTTTTGCCCTTTAACTCTCAACTCATGTCCTCTTGTTTGAATCTCCCCCATTCTCAATGGAAAAAAGCTATCCGCGTCAACTCTATCAATCCCCCTCATAATTTTAAACACTTCTATCAAGTCCCCCCTCAACCTTCTACGCTCCAAAGAATAAAGACCTAACTTGTTCAACCTTTCTCTGTAACTTAGGAGATGAAACCCAGGCAACATTTTAGTAAATCTCCTCTGTACTCTCTCAATTTTATTGACATCTTTCCTATAATTCGGTGACCAGAACTGTACACAATACTCCAAATTTGGCCTTACCGATGCCTTATACAATTTCAACGTTACATCCCAACTCGTATACTCAATGCTCTGATTAATAAAGGCCAGCATACCAAAAGCTTTCTTCACCACCCTATCCACATGAGATTCCACCTTCAGGGAACTGTGCACCATTATTCCTAGATCCCTCTGTTCTACAGCATTCTTCAATGCCCTACCATTTACCATGTATGTCCTATTTTGATTAGTCCTACCAAAATGTAGCACCTCACATTTTTCAGCATTAAACTCCATCTGCCATCTTTCAGCCCACTCTTCTAACTGGCCTAAATCTCTCTGCAAGCTTTGAAAACCTACTTCATTATCCACAACACCACTTATCTTAGTATCATCTGCATACTTACTAATCCAATTTACCACCCCATCATCCAGATCATTAATATATATGACAAACAACACTGGACCCAGTACAGATCCCTGAGGCGCACCGCTACACACCGTCCTCCAATCTGACACACAGTTATTCACCACTACTCTCTGGCGTCTCCCATCCAGCCACTGTTGAATCCATTTTACTACTTCGATATTAATGCCTTACGATTGAACCTTCCTAACTAACCTTCCGTGTGGAACCTTGTTAAAGGCCTTACTGAAGTCCATATAGACAACATCCACCGCTTTACCCTCGTCAACTTTCCTGGTAACTTCATCAAAAAATTCAGTAAGATTTGTCAAACATGACTTTCCACGCACAAATCCATGTTGACTGTTCCTAATCAGACCCTGTCTATCCAGGTAATTATATATACCATCTCTAAAAATACTTTCCATCAATTTACCCACCACTGATGCCAAACTCACAGGCTGATAATTGCTGGGTTTACTCTTAGAACCCTTTTTAAACAATGGAACCACATGAGCAATACGCCAATCCTCTGGCACCATCCCCATTTCTAATGACATTTGAAATATTTCTGTCAGAGCCCCTGCTATTTCCACACTAACTTCCCTCAAGGTTCCAGGGAATATCATGTCCGGACCTGGAGACTTATCCACTTTTATATTCCTTAAAAGCTCCACTACTTCCTCTTCTTTAATCGTCCATAACTACCCTTCTTGTTTCCTTTACCTTACACAATTCAATATCCTTCTCCTTAGTGAATACCGAAGAAAAGAAATTGTTCAAAATCTCCCCCACCTCTTTTGGCTCTGCACATAGCCATCCACTCTGATTCTCTAAGGGACCAATTTTATCCCTCACTATCCTTTTGCTATTAATATAACTGTAGAAACCCTTTGGATTTATTTTCACCTTACTTGCCAAAGCAGCCTCGTATCTTCTTTTAGCTTTTCTAATTTCTTTCTTAAGATTCTTTTTACATTCTTTATATTCCTCGAGCACCTCATTAACTCCAAGCTGCCTATATTTATTGTAGATCCCTCTCTTTTTCCGAACCAAGTTTCCTATATCCCTTGAAAACCATAGCTCTCTCAAACTTTTAACCTCTCCTTTCAACCTAACAGGAACCTAAAGATCCTGTACCCTCAGCCTAGCTCCCATTTCACATTTCCCATATTCATGTTCTGCAGCGCATCTCCCACATCTTTGTCTTCCTCTGTAGACCGCCGCAATGTGCCCGAATTTCTGACATTTATAGCATCTTAAAGGCGGTGGTATATATATTCTAACCGCATAACACATATACCCTAAGTAAACGTTAGTTGGCACTCTCTCTTCATCAAAGTTAATCATTACCGATAAACTATCACACTTCTTCCCATTTCTTGTAACTTTCAAACGTTTAGCCTCAATAATTTTTGCTCCTTTTATGTTCTGTTTAATCTCATCCATAGTAACTTTTGTTGGCATCCCCAAAATAACTCCTCTAGTCCACTTTCTATTGTTGGGTATTGAGCATTGTACTCCTTTGCCATCTACTTTACATAATCTTATCACTTTGCCTTGCTGAGCACTATCCCGACAAATCACTAATAGCGATCCATTTCGTAAATCTTTACTCCTTTAATCTCGCCTATAATTTTGTTGAGCATCTTCGTCAAACGAATCGGGTTCCAATCACCAAAAGACGCCCCATCTTCACTTAGTTTTATATTTGCTTTAATCTCATCTTCTTTCCATTGTTTTGCTGTCCTGTTTTGATCATCCGCTGACTCCTCAGAGTTTGATATCCCGTACCTCTGCTTTCTTTTCTTCCTCTTTCCATTCCATTCCTCTTTCCCGCCGACCTCCATCTCCAGTTCACTTCCACTCTCGCCAAAAACTTCCTTCAACAGCTTGGCTCTTGCCTTGATGTTCTCTCTCTCTCCACCATTTTCAAGTACTCCTCGGCCAGCAGCCCCAGTTTATCATTCAGAGATGCTCTTCTGCCACCACTGTTTTAACATGTGGTTATTTGAGTTATTTACACCTTCCTGTCAGCTTGAACTAGTCTGGCCGTTCTCCTCTGACCCTCTCATTAACAAGAGAGGTTTTCACACACAGAATTGGTGCTCACTGGATGTGTTTTGTTCCTTACACCACTCTCTGTAAACTCAAGAGACTCCAGGAGATCAGCAGTTTCTGAGATACTCAAACCACCCTGTCTGGCACCAACAATCTTTCCACGTGAAAGTCACTTAGATCACATTTTTTCCCTCATTCTGATGTTTGGTCTGAACAACAACTGAACATCTTGACCATGTCTGCTTGTTTTTATGCATTGAGTTGTTGCTCCATGATTGGCTGATTGGATATTTGCATTAATGAGCAGGTGAACAGGTGTTCCTAATAAAGTGACTACTGAGGGTAGATTACCTGAATAACAAGAGTTTTCTTCGAAATGTGGTGACATTCTGGGCTGGTCCCAGCACATATTCAGACTGCAGTGGCTGTTGATGCAAATGACATATTTCACTGTATGTTTTGATGTACTTGTGACAAATAAAGCTAATCTAGTTATTTGTTAAAGTGAATTCCATTAATCCAGCATTATCAGGATTTATCCTTGCAGAGTTTCCAGATGATCATATTAACAATATCCAGATATTACTTCTATTTGTGCATCATCACACCATAAGACCATAAGATATAATAGCAGAAGTCTGCTTCACCATTCCATCATGGGCTGATCCAATTCTTCCAGTCATCCCCACTCCCCTGCCTTCTCCCCATACCCTTTGATGCTCTGGCTAATCAAGAACCTATTTATCTCTGCCTTTTTTTTTGGTGTGTGCCTGTGTGCGTGTGAGTCTGTGCGTGTGAGTCTGCGTGCGTGTCTGTGCTTGTGCATCTGTGTGTCCGTGTGTGCGTCCGTGATGATGTCTTTTTCATGGCTTTTACAAGGCGCAGAGCAAGAGAGAGACTGTGGCGCGCCACTCCTCACACAGACATTTTCGCAGTATTTTCCCTTTATTTTACGAGGTCCAGTTGCGATCTCGACACTCAACCCGGCACGGATGGAAAGCGTACCCGACTAGTTTCGAACCCAGGAACCTTCACTCCTGGGTCCGGCGCCGATGTCGTTGCGCCACCAGCCGGCCCTCTATCTCTGCCTTAAATGCACCCAATGACTTGGCCTCCACAGCTGCTCATGAAAACAAATTCCACAGATTTACCACCCTCTGACTAAAGTAATTTCTCTGCATCTCTGTTCCAAATGAGATCCTTCAATCCTGAAGTCGTGCCCTCTTGCCCTAGACTCCACTACCATGGGAAATAACTTTGCCATATCTAATCTGTTCAGGCCTTTTAACATTTACACTTCTAATTCTCTTTTTTTTTAAAAAGATGGTAACACAACATAACAAAAATTTCTAGTGAATCAGGTAAGTTTAAAGGGAGGTTGGGAATCTTTGGAGCAACAGAACTCCTGTGAGCCAGTTGCCAAACTATTAGAACGTCCAAAAGAAATGGACACAGGATGAATGGAGTTTTGCTGTAACCAACTTGACTTTGGCCAAGTGAACAGATGAGAAAACTGCATGGAAAGGATGCGGAGAAAAGGGTGAAAAGTTAAGAAAATAATGCAAATATTTTTAACCAATTAATTACTGATTCACTAAACGATTTGCCATGCTCAACTGCAAAAGACCTTAATATTTCAAGTTTCGGTCATATTTTTATGTTGGTTCTTTATAGCATTAAAAAGTGCCCACTACAGCCAGATTTTTAAAAAAAATCTAACACTTTGATAGAAAACATTTTGGTTGATAAAAAAAATTGTGATTTTAGTTTGAAAATATTCAGTGGAGACAGATGTTACTACCAAAGCCAGTAGAGCAATAAACTGCAACTACTAACATTGAATTTTAAGTGCGGACACTGCCATACTGTCTTAATGGACTGCAAGATGTTCAAAGGGACCCGGTGGTCCTTGTGCCTGAGTTATTGTGTAGCAGACATTTAGGAAGTCTTAATTGAAAGAGGGCACAAAAATAAAGACAACATAGGGCTCCACAGTAGTGTAGTGGTTAGCACAATGCTATCACAGCTCAAGACATTGGAGTTTGGAGTTCAATTCTGACGGCATCTGTAAAGAGTTTCTACATCTAGCCCGTGAACATTTATGTTTCCTCCGAGTGTTCCAGATTTCGCTCATATTCCAAGACAGTTTCTAGAGTAGGTTACATGGTCAGTACAACATTGTGGGCCAAAGGGCCTGTAATATACTGTTGATTTCTATGTTTCCAAAGACATACTGGTTAGTAGGTTAATTAGTCATTGTAATTTATCCTGTGATTAGGCTGGAGTTACATAGGTGGGTTGTTGAGCTGGAAGGGCTTGTTGGCCTGTTCCCCACTGTATCTCTAAAAACAAATATTTTCAGAGTGAGAGATACAGTACAGAAGACCCTTCCGGTCCTTTGAGCTGTGCCACCCAGCAGTTCTGGATCTAACCCTAGCCTAGTTTAGTGAGGGAGTGTACTATGAAGCTAAAATCCAGGCCTCCGGTGATGAGGAGAAAGAACTGGAGCAACATTCATGGGAAAATAGATTCAAAAGGTGCACTTACATGTAACTTGAATGTGCAGTGACCTTTATGCTACATTTGGTTTCCCCGCTGCTAATTTAGTTAAGGGGCAGTGGACAAGTAAATAACTAGCATGAGCAATCTTCAGTCATTGGCATTGCTAAATATGCTGCAAAAATCAATGACTCCAATTTGCTACAGCCAAGGATTGTAAGACCTTGCAAGAGGGAGGGTTAAAAACAAGCCTGGGGATACAGCACATCCCCACACCCTCCCCCCAGATTTTTCAGATCTGAAGCAATTGTTCCTGTCAGAAGCAGAACATTAAACAACTGGGCCTCAGTGGTTTAGTGTTTCACATTATGAGGTGTAGCTGATTTTTTCTGTCTCACTTGATCAGATGCCCAGTCAAGTACAGCAGTCAATCACCTTCTCAGATCCTCATCAAATATGCAGTGCAGGTACAGATTCCATCACAAACTGAGCGACTAATGCCGAGCGACAGCAGTTCCCAAATGACTGACAGAATCTACATTACTTCTCCATAAACATCCAGTCTAGAAAAATCTTTCTCAGAAAGATAATATTATTTTAAAATATTTCCACCATGTAAAGCATACGCTCTTATAATGCCATTTTACTTTAAATTTAGCGCCCCATTTCCTTCTATAATCCTGTGATACAACCCTCTTTCACCAGCAATCTCCTCTTCCCTACTTTCTCCAGAATTCCCTTCCTTTCCCTTATTTATCTTTCTCAAAATCTCTCTCTTAACTCCTCTCCATTGAGCAGAAAATACAGAAGCCTAAAAGGATATACCACCAGAACCAAGACAGCTTCTATCGCAGTGTTAGCAGACTATTGAATGGTTCTTTAGTATAATAAGATGGACTTTAGACCTCACAATCTACTTCATTATTGCTTTGCACCTTATTATCTCTCTGCAATGCATTCACTCTGTAACGGCAACACTATATGTTTTTTCCCCCTTTTACTTGGGGAAATACAAGGTGGGTGGGTGATGGATGATGACCATCAATATCTCTAACATCCAGCAACTTCTTCCCCAACCTTCTCTGGTTTTCCATTCCCTATTCTGCTTCCCCTCTTACCTCCTTCTCTTCTCCTCACCTGCCCATCATCTCTGTCTAGTTCCCTTCTTCCCTTTCTTGCATGGCCCACTATTATCTTCTTCCAACAGATTGCTTCTGTTTCAGGTTTTTACCTCTTCCACCTATCACCTCCCAGATTCTCGCTTCATTTCCCCTCCTCAGCTGGTTTCCCCTAACAGCTGCCAGCTTCTACCCTTTTCCCTGATCCCACATTCTCATGCTGCCTTCTTCCCCCTTCCTTTCCAGTCCCGATGAAGCGTCTTGGCCCGCAACATCGATTGCTTATTCCTCTCCATAGGTGCTGCTTGACCTGCTGAGATCCTCCAGCATTTTATGTGTGTTGCTCTAAATTTCCAGCATCTGCAGAATCTCTTTTCGGTATTGTGTTTTTGGTATTGATAGTTTTACTTGCTAACTCCATTTCACTAATCTCTTTCCTCCTCTGGTTCTTATTTCTTCCTTTGGGGCACTCTAACACTTTGAGATATCTCTGCAGTGTAGGCCAAGTAATGTTGTACTAAAAAATAGCAGCTGGCAAATCTCATATTGAAATGATGGATGAGAATGCATGTGACCTATAAAACACTTTCAACATAGTCAAATACTGCAAGGAGGCGGATACAACTCATACATGAAAACGTAACTTTAAGATGATTAGGAGGGAAATACAGAGGGGATGTTGGAGGTAAATTGTTTACACAGAGGGTGGTGGGTGCATGGAACGCCTTGCTAGGGGTGGTAGCAGAGGCAGATATAGCCATAGAGTCCCAGAACACTACAGCACAGAAATAGGCTATTCAACCCATCGAGTCCATGGGAACTATTATTATGTGCTCTCCTTCCATCCATGTACCTGTCCAAACGTTGAAATTGAACCTGTATCCACCAATTCTGCTGCCAGCTCATTCCACACTCTTGCAATTTTCTGAGTAAAGAAATTCCCCTTCATGTTCTCCTTAAATATTTCACATTTCACCCTTAACCCATGAGTTCTAGTTCTAGTCTCAACAACCTCAGTGGAAAACACCTGCTTGCATTTACCCTATCTATACCCTTCATAATTTTGTAAACCTCTATCAAATCTCCCCTCATACATCTATGCTCTAGGGAATAAAGTCCTAATCTATTCAAACTTTCCCTATAACTCAGGTCCTCTAGTCTTGGCAACATCCCTGTAAATTTTCTCTGCACTCTTTAAAGTGCACTCTTTAAATCTTATTGACATCTTTCCTGTAACAGTTACCGAAACTGCACATGATTCTCCAAATTAGGTCTCATCAATGTTTTACACAACTTTAACATAACATCTCAACTTTTGCACTTAATACTTTGACTTATGAAGGTCAATGTGCCAAAAACTTTACTTACTTCCCTAACTACCTGTGACACCACTTTCAAGGAATTATGCATCTGTATTTTCAGATCTCTCTATTCTACCGCACTCCTCAGTGCCCTACCACACACTGTGTGACCTACTCTGATTTATCCTCCCAAAATGCAGCACCTCACACTTGTCTGCATTATATTCCATCTGCCATTTTTCAGCCCATTTTTCCAGCTATTCCGGATCCCACTGCACGCTTGGATAGTCTTCCTCACTGCCCACAATAATCTTGGCGTTATTCATAAATTTGCTGATCCAGTTTACCACATTATCATCCAGATCACTGATGTAGATGTCAAACAGCAATGGACCCAGCACCAATCCCTGTGGCACACCACTAGTCACAGGCTATATTCGGGGCATTTAAGAGACTACTAGGTAGTTACATGGATGATAGAAAAATGGAAGATTATGTAGGATGGAAGAGTTAAATTAATCTTAGAGTAAGTTAAAAGGTTGGCACAACATTGTGGGCTGAAGGGTCTGTACTGAGCTGTAATGTTCTATGTTCTAAGAATTTTCAACAAAGTCCAAATCTAATAAAAGGGCAACTAATCACTTAAGGATATATTAAGACAGGCAATCAAATGTTTAGTTTAGTTGAACACATATGGCATGCTATGTTGGCACTGGAATGTGTGGTGACACTTGCGGGCTGCTCACAGCACATCCTTGGGTGTTTTGATTGTTAACGCAAACAATATACGTCACTGTATGTTTTGATGTACATGTGATAAATACATGAATCTGAATCTGAGGGGGGAATAGAGAACATAATTCTAGGGGATGGAGAAGAATGGTAACAGTAATTACCCCTTGGTGGGCGAGCAGTTTGTGTGGTTGTCGGACGTGGCCTCCAGTCTCGTGCTTTCTTAGAGCTGATGCTGTGCACGGTGTGCTCGGTCTGATTGGTGCTGCTGGATATGGAAGCCCCACCACCATCTGAATCGTCAATGTTGCCTCCAGTGCAGCCCTTGCGCAACCTACAATTACAGAGACATCACATCAAATTTTAATCCTAGGAACAACAGGAAAATTCCAGCCTGCTGAATCAACCCAGCTGGCTATAATAATTAACACAATGCATCAAGTGACAGGCACTGCTCGATGTTAAACACTCAGTGATTACAAACTTCAAAACTCATACTCGTCAAGAAGTGCAACACTGGGTGTGAGGAACATTTTGTGGAGAAGGATGGAATAAAACTTGAAGGACAAATAATTAGGCCAAGTTTAGGTCAAGTCACAAAACAGTTAATGCACGTAATGCCCAGCAAAGGTTCAAAGTTCAAAGTAATAAGCTTCTATTATGACTATTACTCTTTTGCTAATAGTAGTAATAACAGTATTATTATACTGTTCTGCTCTCTTTTTGCATTTTTTCAAAATCGGAATCAAATTACGGTTTATTATCACTCACGTCATCAAATTTGTTGTTCTGCAGCAGCAGTACAGTGCAGTATATAAAATATGCTATAATTTAGAAAAATAAATGGATATAAAAACAAATAACTAGTGCAAAAGAGAGCAAAAATAGTGAGGTAGTGTTCATGCATTTTATATTCCTTACTGTAACTTATAATTGTTTATGTCTTGCGCCGTACTGCTGCTGCAAGACAACGCATTTCATGACATGCTGTACGTCAGTGATAGTAAACCTAATTCTGATTTGGAAGAACATGAGAATGAAAAATGTTAGTTTTGAGATCCATAATACATAGTTTATTTACAATTGTGTGACTGAAGTCAAACAGAATAACAGTTGGAAAAAATATGAAAAATCTGGCTGATGTAAAGTAAACACAACTTCCTCTGGTGACAATTTGGAGTAGAGGCTCCTATTATCATCTCAATGTCTCTGTTACTGATGAGCTTCCAGATCTCCACTCTGTGCTTGGTCACATGGTTATGTCTCTGCCTGCTCCTGGGCAACAAGAACTTGCATTTCTATATCACCTTTAAAGGTGTGGACCTTTGGTAAAATGCACTTAGCTGCCTATTCAGACTCCCCTGTGAAACCGGTAGACAACACTCAAACAGGATTTCCAATCTCAATGTCAATCTCCAACTCTCCCGGTAACAACAAAGCACTGAAGTTGCTTAGGGTCCACAGTTACAGACCTTACAACATTGTACAATTATCACACGGGATTTATTTATGAGATACGCAGACGAAAGATTTCTATTTTTCAGATTGAAATAGGAATTTCACCAACAACTTACTTTTATATACAGAAGATTCCAGTTAATTAGGACAAATCGAGATCAGCATATTTTGGTTCAATTTAGCTACTGCCCCAATTAGCTGAAGGAAATACATAGTTAAAAAAGTATACAAAAGACAAACTATCATTTAACTGAGCAACAAATTATATATTTAAATGAAATTCAGAACAAATTGGGACATAATCAACACTACTACAACTGTGCATTAGTGCCTAATACCTACTGATGGAGAAATTCATTCAGTGTATGCTGCTGCGTTCTTTTGATTCACTGTAAATGATCAAAGTCAGTGCAGACTCCTAGTGTAGGTAGTAGACTGCCTTCATATAATGCCATCAATAATTGCATCCTCCAAACCTTAATTTTCTTTTTTTTTTTTTGGCGTGTGTGTGCGTGTGCGATGTTGGTGGGACGATGTCCTTTTCATGCCTTTACAAGGCGCGGAGCGAGAGAGAGAGACTGGGTGGCGCGCCACTCTTCACACAGACATTTCACAGTATTTTTCCCTTTAATTTTACGAGGTCGAATTGCGATCTCGACACTCAACCCAGCACAGATGGAAAGCGCACTCGGGAGTGGACCCGACCGGATTCGAACCTGGGAACCTCCGTTCCAGAGTCTGGCGCTGATGTCATTGTGCCACCAGCCGGACTCAAATCTTAATTTTCATTGTAACATTCAAGATGATTGTCGATACCTTCAAATTCTTTGTAGCTCTTAGATTGTTGAAGTAGTTTAATTTTCACTCCCAGCCATTTCTGGCATCTCCAAGCCTGAATGCATGAAACCGTGGTGAGCAAAACAGTTCTGAATTGTCTTGCTGCTTATTTCTTGCCAACTATCGATGACAAAGATCACTGTTTTCTGAACACAAGTACACACAAATGACCACCTTTAAAAACTGTTCACTGTAACCATGGAGTAGTGTCTAATGACCACACAAGTGCACCTGTCTGGCGCTAGTTAAAATCTCATTTGGCAATAGCCTCCTGCCCCAATTAAGTGACATAGTATCCCAAATAAATGAAAAGAATCTCATCTATTTTATTGATTAGGTTTTCTTCTTTAAGAGTTGTCCAAAATAAGCAGCTGCCTTGAAAAACCAATGGTCCAATTAACTAGAATCCACTGTGTATTGTGTTTAACGTAAATGAAGATCAAGTTGGAGAGATTGAAGGCTTTGGTATTGAATTTAGGGATCTGATATTAAAGGCATAGGTGCTAAAGGTGTAGAGTGGAGTTTAGAGATATAGAGATTCAGAAAGATAAACTATGGAAACAGGTCCTTCTGGCCCAATGAGCCTACTAACCCATATGTCATTAGAATGTAGGAGGAAGCTGGAGCACCCAGAGGAAATCTACCTGGTCATAGAGAGAACATATAAATTCCAAATGGTTGGAGGCAGAATTGAGCTTGGGTCACTGGAGCTGTACTAGAACTACACCGCTATTGCACCATGTTACTCAATATCTGTCATCTAGCACTGAAACAGCCTTTAGGCCAACAATGTAACCTAACTTGCTCACCCTAACCTGTATGTCTTTGGAATGAGGGAGGAAACTGGAGCACCAGGAGGAAACGAACAGTCACAGGAGAACATACAAACACTTTACAGACTTTGGTGGGAATTGAATCCGGGTTGCTGGCACTGTGATAGCGTTATGCTAACTGCTATGTCACCATGGCACCCAATTATTGTAGGAAGTTAAAGAGGTAGGGTGTGCTGGGAGATGGTCAGACCAAGTAAGAGAACGTGAACATGTAGATCAGAAAGTGAGTGGATGAAGCTAGGGGATGGGGAGCCCATGTAGACCAATACTTACTTCTGCCACCTGGAAGTGAACCACAAGTTGAGATTCTCCAAACTGATTGGACCTCCCCAGACATTCTTCAGCTGTTTATGTGTGCCCGCATAGGAAGTGGTAAGAGGTGACACATAAATTGGGTAGCCAATCGGTTGGTCACAGGAAGAATTGATCATGTTTCTCAAGACCTGCTTGGCATTCTGTATGCTGCCTCGCTCCGGGTTGCGATTCTGGAGAAATACCAGCTCCATCTGCTGTCCTGCCCACAGCCCTTTCACACACTCTTTATTCACCTATTCCAATAGAAAAATTCTCTTAATATATGGTACAACGCACACAGAAACACAGAAAAGCCACAAATAAAAGGTGGCACCAAATAAAAATCAGCGTCTTTATGCAAAGAGTGATAAGAATATGACTGTCACCACAAGGAATGAAGGAAGTGAAAAGTAAAGATGGAGTCAAGGTGAGGTTGGATAAACACAGGAGGGAGAAAGGTATAGGAGTTTCTGATGTCAGAGAAATAAAAGGAAGAAGTTTTATATGGAACATGGAGTCATAGAGCACTACCACACAGAAATAGCACCTTCAAACCATCCAGCCCATGCTGATTGTTATTCTCCCTAGTCCCATGCACTCGCACCTGGACCATATCCCTCCATACCTCTCCCATCCATATACTCATCCAAACTTCTCTTAAATGTTGAAATCAAACTTGCATTCACCACTTTCACATTCGCAACATCCTCTGAACGAAGAAGATCCCACTCAGGTTCCTCTTAAATATTTCATCTTTCAACCTTAAACTATGACCTCTAGTTCTACTTCACCCATCCTCAGTGGAAAAAGCTTACTTGCATTTACCCTACCTATAATCCTCATAATTTTGTATACCTCTGTCAAATCTCCTCTCATTCTCCTACGTTCCAGGGAATAAAGTCGTAACCTATTCCCTATAACTCAAGTCGTCAAGTCCCAGCAACATCCCTATAAACAACATAGATTCATTTCTAGCTGTGGCCCTGGTTTTGAGCTATTTTGCTCAAGGAGTCAAACTTCACAATTCTGAAACCTACTGTCAGATCACCTCTTCTGGAGAACAAACATCCAACTGGTTTATTCTCTTCAAAATTTCTGCAGATGTACGGTGGAGAGCATTCTGACTGGATGCATCACAGTCTGGGTTGGAAGCTCCAGTGCACAGAAGAAGAGGCTTCTGAGGGTTGTAGACACAGCCAGCTCAATCCCTTCCCCACTACTGAAGGCACCTTCAAGAGGTGGTACATCAAGAAGTGGTATCCATCATTAAGGACCCTCACCATCCAGGAAATGCCCCCTTCTCATTACTATCATCGGTGAAGAGGTACAGGAGGCTGAAGACCCACACTCAATGATTCAGCACCAGCTTCTTTCCCTCCACCATCAGATTTTGGAACCCATGAATGCTACCTTGTAATTCCTCTTTTTTGCATTTTTAATATATTTAAAGATAAAGATTAGTTTTATTTGTCACATGTACATCAAAACCTACAGAGAAATGCATCACTTGTGTCAATAGCCAACACTGTTTGAAGATACACTGGGGGCAGCCCACAAGTGTCACCATGCTTCCGGTGCCAACATAGCATACCCACAACACACTAACACTAGGTCTTTGGAGTGTGGGAGGAAACTGTAGCACCCAGAGGAAATCCACACAGTCACAGGGAGAACGTACCAACTCCGTACAGAGAGCGGTGGGAATTGAACCTTTTATCTAAAGGAAATACAAGTTCATTGAGCACATCTACAAGAAGCACTACACAAGAAAGCAGCATCCATCATCACAGACCCACATTAATCACTATTTTGCTTTCTTTCTGCACTACTTACTTATTTTTCTATAATTTTTAATATCCTATTTTAAGTGATTGTATTTTATGCACTGTACTGCTGCAGCAAAACAACAAATTCCACACCATCTAAGTCAGTGGTAAGGTAATAAATTGGATTCTGATTCTCCCCTGATCAGAATAATTAATGGTTAGAGAATGATAACTCTGAATACCTTCACCACTTTGAAGCTGAGGAAGCGGTGGTGAAGCATAATGATCTTGTATTCATTGGCCCCGTCATCTACCACGTGCCTGAGTGCAAGCAGAGCAGCTGCATTTGAAAGGATGGACTGGCACCACAATGGGTCTCCCTCGTGGCAGATGACCAATGTCTGCTCATGGCTATTGATGGCCTTGTAAAGTACCACGGGATCCTCGTATTCGTCAGATGTGGTGAAGTGGTCCTGGAGGAATAAAACACAATCAATACAGCATCAATCGCACATGGCAGGATTGGACCTAGAGAACAGAAGGTGTTGATTGGAGATTGATCATGCAAATGAGGAACTTGAACATAGACACGGCTACCAATTTGTAATATCTATACCCAACTAGTCAATTCTGCATAAAAATGGCATTTCTGTGTTCAAATTTCAAAACTGTTTGGAGACAGGGGCTATGCTGTTCTTCTTGTGCATAAGTAAATAAATTGTGATTTGAGGAATGAGAGTGAGTTTTCAGAGTCCAGTTAATTGGAAATGATAGTGGGATCTCATGGTAATTGCCATAAATGGCAAACGATAATTACACTGGAGTCAGAGGCATGTGGGGTGAAAGGTTTTTTTTTTATTAGACTCTCTCTAACTCCAGCGTCTCACTTCCCAGGTGATCAAATTTCTTCACCTTTCCTTTCCAACCTCAATCTCTCATCATCTCCTTCTCCATCTACGAATCAGAATGAAAATCAGGTTTAATATCACTGGCATATGTTGTGAAATTTGTTGTTTGGCCGCAGCAGTATAGTGCGACACATTAAAAAAAAATATATTTTAAAATATATATAAATTACAATTAAAATAATATATATGTATATAAACACAGAGTGGAATCTGGGTGAATCTTGGTACAGCTGTTTATTTGGGACTACTCTTAAAGAATGAAAACTAAATCGAGAAAATAGCTGGGACTTTCTTCACTTATTTGGGACACCATGCTGCTTAATTCCGGCAGGAGACATTCAGTCATGTGTACTTGTATGGCTGTTAGACACAATGCTGTCTTTAGAGCGAAGAGATTTTTTAATAGTATCGGATGTGTATGCTTGTATTCAAAAAGTAATGACTTTTGTTGCTGATAGTTGGTGAGAAATAAGCAGTAAGACAATTCAGAACTGTTTTGCTCACCACAGTTTCAGGCATTCAGGCTTGGAGATGCCAGAAATCGCTAGGAGTGAAAATTAAACAGTTTCACTACTGCAACAAGTTAGGAATTATGAAGAATTTGAACATATCTTGAATGTTACAATGAAAACGATGATTTAGAGGATGCAATAGTCTAAAGCATTGTATGAAGGCAGTTCATTATCTGCACTTGGTGTCTGTGTTTATCTTGTTCATTTACAGTCAATGATACGAACAGGGCATCTGAATTCTTGAATCAAAAACTATTAGGAACTAATGAATACTGTAGAAGTATTGGTAGTGTTCTAATTTGTTCTGTATTTCATGTAAATACTGTACATAAATCAATACTCAGTTAAATGGCAGTTTATAAGTATTTCCATGAAGTAAACGTTATAAGTATTTTCATGAAACTTCGGTTAGTTAAGCAACTGCTTAATTAGATGAAAATGCACTGGTCCCAATGTATCCCATTAACCAGGTTCCACTGTATATGCAGCGGCATGCAGAAGTTTGGGCACCCCGGTCAAAATTTCTGTTACTGTGACTAGCTAAGCGAGTAAAAGATGAACTGATTTCCAAAAGGCATAAAGTTAAAGATGACATATTTCTTTAATATTTTAAGCAAGAAAACTTTTTTATTTCCATCTTCTACAGTTTCAAAATAACAAAGAAGGAAAAGGGCCCAAAGCAAAAGTTTGGGCACCCTGCATCCCTTTGGCAAGTATCACAGCTTGTAAACACTTTTTGTAGCCAGCTAAGAGTCTTTCGGTTCTTGTTTGGGGGATTTTCGCCCATTCTTCCTTGCAAAAAGCTTCTAGTTCTGTGAGATTCTTGGGCCGTCTTGCAAGCACTGCTCTTTTGAGGTCTATCCACAGATTCTCGATGATGTTCAGGTCAGGGGACTGTGAGGGCCATGACAAAACCTTCAGCTTGCGCCTCTTGAGGTAGTCCATTGTGAATTTTGAGGGGTATTTAGGATCATTATAAGACCATAAGACAAAGATTCGGCCCATCGAGTCTGCTCCGCCATTTATCATGAGCTGATCCATTTTATCCTATTTAGTCCCACTGCCCTGCCTTCTCACCATAACCTTTGATGCCCTGGCTACTCAGATACCTATCAATCTCTGCCTTAAATACACCCAATGACTTGGCCTCCACTGCTGCCCGTGGCAACAAATTCCATAGATTCACCACCCTCTGACTAAAAAAATTTTTTTGCATTTCTGTTCTGAAAGGACGCCCTTCAATCCTGAAGTCATGCTCTCTCGTACTAGACTCCCCCATCATGGAAAACAACTTTGCCACATCCACTCTGTCCATGCCTTTTAACATTTGAAATGTTTCTATGAGGTCTCCCCTCATTCTTCTAAACTCCAAGGAATACAGTCCAAGAGCAGACAAACGTTCCTCATATGTTAACCCTCTCATTCCCAGAATCACTCTAGTGAATCTTCTCTGTACCCTCTCCAACGTCAGCACATCCTTTCTTAAATAAGGAGACCAAAACTGCCCACAGTACTCCAAGTGAGGTCTCACTAGCGCCTTACAGAGTCTCAACATCACATCCCTGCTCCTATACTCTATTCCTCTAGAAATGAATGCCAACATTGCATTCGCCTTCTTCACTACTGACTCAACCTGGAGGTTAACTTTAAGGGAATCCTGTACGAGGACTCCCACGTCCCGTTGCATCTCAGAACTTTGAATTCTTTCCCCATTTAAATAATAGTCTGCCCGTTTATTTTTTCTGCCAAAGTGCATAACCATACACTTTCCAACATTGTACTTCATTTGCCACTTCTCTGCCCATTCTTCCAATCTATCCAAGTCTCTTTGCAGACTCTCCGTTTCCTCAGCACTACCGGCCCCTCCACTTATCTTCGTATCATCAGCAAACTTAGCCACAAAGCCATCTATTCCATAATCCAAATCGTTGATGTACAATGTAAAAAGAAGCGGCCCCAACACTGATCCCTGTGGAACACCACTGGTAACCGGCAGCCAACCAGAATAGGATCCCTTTATTCCCAGTCTCTGTTTCCTGCCAATCAGCCAACGCTCTATCCACGTATGTAACTTTCCCGTAATTCCATGGGCTCTTATCTTGTTAAGCAGCCTCATGTGTGGCACCTTGTCAAAGGCCTTCTGAAAATCCAAATATACAACATCCACTGCATCTCCCTTGTCTAGCCTACTGGTAATTTCCTCAAAAAATTGTAATAGGTTTGTCAGGCAGGATTTTCCTTTAAGGAATCCATGCTGAGTTCTGCCTATCTTGTCATATGCCTCCAGGTACTCTGTAACCTCATCCTTGACAATTGACTCCAACAACTTCCCAACCACCGACGTCAAGCTAACAGGTCTATAATTTCCTTTTTGCTTCCTTGCCCCCTTCTTAAATAGCGGAGTGACATTTGCAATCTTCCAGTCTTCCGGAACCATGCCAGAATCTATCGACTTTTGAAAGATCATATGATAGGGATCCTTAATGATGGATGCCGCCTTTTTGAGGGATTGCCTATGTATCGCTTTTTTGAAGATATTACACCAAAGTCTAAATGTCTGTAACCTTAGTCTTACCCTCCTTTCTGTGTATATCTGACCCTATTCTCTCCCTTCTTCAGTTTTACTTGTTTTCTTACTCTGACCCCCTTAGTGCCAGACTTTCACTCTGTCATTCAATCCTGAAGTGCGTGCAGGGTGTTGTTATTGCAGAGTGCTGCATGTAACCCATCTCTCTCTAATCTCAGACTCAGAAATGAAAGAACATCTCTTTAAAGCTGAGATGAAGTATTTCTTCAGTCAGAGGTGCTGAATCTGTGGTATTCATTGTCACAGAGGGCTGTGGAGGCCAAGTCACTGGGTGTACTTGAAATCTTCTTGATTGGTAAGAGAATTAAGGATTGTGGGAGAAGGTAGGCGAAGGGGGTTGGAAAAAAAACGGCCATGATTGAATGGTGGAGCAGACTTTATGGGCTGAATGGCCTAGTTCTGCTCCTCTATCTTATGGTTTTATTTAGATTCTGATTCATTTATTAATAACAGGTATATCAAAACCTGTTTGTTTTGGCATGTGGCCAAGTGGTTAAGGCGTTCGTCTTGTGACCTGAAGGTCGCTAGTTCAAGCCTTGGCTGAGGCAGCATGTTGTGTCCTTGAGCAAGGCACTTAACCAACATTGCTCTATGACGACACTGGTGGCAAGCTGTATGGGTCCTATTGCCCTTCCCTTGGACAACATCGGTGGCGTGGAGAGGGGAGACTTGCAGCATGGGCAACTGCCGGTCTTCCATGCAACCTTGTCCAAAGCGCAAATCCATGGTCTCATGAGACTAACGGATGCCTATTAAATTAAATATCAAAACAATGAAATGTACTATTTGTGTTAATAACCAACCCAACCAAAGGATGCACTGGGGGCAGCCTGCTAAGTGTTGCCACACATTCCAATGCCAACATTGCGTGCCCACAAAGTTCAGCAGAACAACACAAGCAAAAACACCACCAACAAAAGCAAAACAAGCCCCTTTCCCCCTCCCATCTGACCACCCACTCACACACATGCTATTAAAAATCCTTTTCACCATGGTTCAATTAGGTGACTGTGTGACAGGATCCACTGTTTCTGTTAATGGTAAGACCATGGATTGTCACATACGATTCTAGATGAAAAGGGCAAATTCGCTTAACAATATTTATTAATCTTAAACAGCACAGTTTGAAATGTGACCCGCACTATCTGAATCTATATATCTGTTTCCAGGAGCTATCAACGGCTTTGGAATGCAAACAGGAAATCCTCCTGATTCCAACTAAATGTCCACGCAGAATCTAATAACTCAAGGAAGTTTGAGCTCACATCCTTGAGTCTGAGAATTTGAATTCATTTTAAATATCTGGAAAATTAAAATTCTGAAACTGATGAATTTCACAGGTAAATTTTAGCAACCATTAGCCTTTCCAAATTGTAGTAGAAAAGGTCAGTTCTGATAAAGGCTCATCAATGTGTAACATTATTTTCTTTCTTCTCTCATCATGGATGCTGTCCGACCTGCCTAGTATTGTCAGGATTGTCTTTAATTTTAAGGACCCTCACCATCCAGGACATGCTCTGTTCTCATTACTACCATCAGGGAGGAGGGACAGGAGCCTAAAGACACAAACTCGATGTTTTAGGAACAGCTTCTTCCCCTCTGCCATCAGATTTCTGAATGGCCCAAGATCTACCACTTCTGTGGCAGCTCTTTCCACACTTGCACAACCCTTCAGGTTCCCCTTAAATATTTCACCTCTCAGCAGAAAAAGCCTGCTTGTATTTACCCTATCTATACCCCTCATAATTTTGTATATCTCAATCAAATCTCCTCATTCTCCTACGCTGCAGGGGAATAAAGTCCTAACTATTCAAACCTTTCTCAATAACTTAGGCTCTCAAGTCCTAGCAACATCTAGAGGGATGGAAGGGAGGGATAGGAATGTGGGGTGAATGCTAGAATTAACATAAGTGGGGGCTTTGTGGACTAAAGGGCCTGTTTCCATGTTGTATGACTTTATATCTGTACGAGTCCATGAGTTCACTACAGTGAACTGCATTCCTGTGAATGATTGGTGTGCCTAGGCAACATATTGCCTAAGAATAGAAAAGCCTACATAAAGTGATGGATACAGCCCAGTCCACCAATGGAAAAGCCCTCCCCACCATTGAGCATATCTACAAAGAGCTTCCAAGCCATGTTCTCTTCTTGTTGCTGCCTTTGAGAAGGAGGTAGAGGAGCCTAGGTCCCACACAACCAGGTTCAGGAACAGATTTTACCCTTCAACCATTAGGCTCCTGAACCAGCGTGGATAACTTCACTCACCTCAACACTGAACCAATTCCACAACCTATGGACTCCCTTTCAATGATTCTACAATTCATATGCTTAGTATTATTTATTTAAAATTATTTTTCATACTTGCACAGCTTGTCCATCTTTGTGTGTAGTTTTTCATTGTCCCTACTGTTCTTTGTATCTACTGTGAAGGCCCACAAGAAAATGAATCTCACGCTAGCATATGGTGATAAATTTACTTTGAACTTTGAAATTCTCCCTCAACCTGCTCACATTGTTCAACCATAACACCTACATAAAAACTTAAGAAATCAAGCAAGACAGATGTACCTGGTGAAGTTTTAGGGACATTCGAATCCCCGGGGCAACAACCTTGTGCAGCAAGTCAATATCTTCGAAAACCCATTCCTGCTTGGCAGTGATTCTGAAATCTCCTTTAAATAATGCATGGAATCCATACAGAAATGATTCCAAGCTGCAAAGACATAAAGACGTATCAGTATGATGAGGAAATCGCTGCTTTAAATTCAGTATATGCACTCTCCTCACAGTGTCATCCCAATAATTTACGTCTAGACTAAACTAACTTGATCTATTCAATAATTTGATAAGCACTATAAATAACACAACAATTTGCGCGTATCAGATGATCAGAAATTAACATCATGAGTTAAACGACTTCAATTTACGAGGTAAATACCATCCTTGGTAATCACTGCCTATTAGAAACAAGAGAAAATCTGCAGATGCTGGAAATCCAAGCAACACACACAAAATGCTGGAGGAACTCAGCAGGCCAGGCAGCATCTATGGAAAAGTATAAACAGCTGACGTTTCAGGCTGAGACCCTTCATCAGCTCTTGGCCTGAAATGTTGAGTGTTTGCTCCCTTCCAGACATGCTGCCTATTAGAGTTAGGAATAAAATAAATAAGTACCTTCATACAATGATTAGAGAAAATCAAAGGTAAAGTCAAAGTAAAATTTATGATCAAAGTATACTACCTTGAGATTCATTTTAGAGTCATAAAAAACTACAGGATATAAATAGGCCCTTTGGCCCATCTAGTCTGTGCTGAGCCATTAATCTGCCTCGTCCCATCAACCTGTACCATAGCCCTCATGCCCTTCCCAACCATATACCTATCCACACTTCTCTCAAATGTTGAAATGGACCCCACTTGTACTGGCAGCTTGTTCCACAATCTCACCACCCTCTTAGTGAAGGAGTTCCCCTCATATTCCCCTTAAAACTTTCACCCTTAACCTATGACCTCTAGCTGTCTCACACAATGTCAGCGGAAAAAGCCTGCTTGCTTTTACCCTATCTATACCCCTCATAACTCCCTCATTACATTCTAGGGAATGTAGTCCTAACCTATTCAACCTTTCCCTATAACTCAGGTCCTTAAGTCCCAAGCAACATCCTTGCAATCTTTTCTTACAAGTGTTCACAGGAAAACAAAGAAATATAATTTAATTTATGAAAACTATACATACACAATGACTGACAAACAACCAATGTGCAAAAGAAGAGAAATTGTGCAAATAAAAAATCATACTGAAAACATGAGTTATAAAGAGTTACATATTCCCCGGGGCCTGACGGAATATTCCCAGGCTGCTCCACGAGGCGAGGGAAGAGATTGCTGAGCCTCTGGCTAGGATCTTTATATCCTTGTTGTCCACAGGAATGGTACCAGAGGATTGGAGGGAGGCGAATGTTGTCCCCTTGTTCAAAAAAGGTAGTAGGGATAGTCCGGGTAATTATAGACCAGTGAGCCTTGCATCTGTGGTGGGAAAGCTGTTGGAAAAGATTCTTAGAGATAGGATCTCTGGGCATTTAGAGAATCATGGTCTGATCAGGGACAGTCAGAATGGCTTTGTGAAGGGCAGATCATGTCTAACAAGCCTGATAGAGTTCTTTGAAGAGGTGACCAGGTATATAGATGAGGGTAGTGCAGTGGATGTGATCTATATGGATTTTAGTAAGGCATTTGACAAGGTTCCACCCGGTGGGCTTATTCAGAAAGTCAGAAGGCATGGGATCCAGGGAAGTTTGGCCAGGTGGATTCAGAATTGGCTTGCCTGCAGAAGGCAGAGGGTCGTGGTGGAGGGAGTACATTCAGATTGGAGGATTGTGACTAGTGGTGTCCCACAAGGATCTGTTCTGGGACCTGTACGTTTTCGTGATTTTTATTAACGACCTGGATGTTGGGGTAGAAGGGTGGGTTGGCAAGTTTGCGGACGACACAAAGGTTGGTGGTGTTGTAGATAGTGTAGAGGATTGTCAAAGATTGCAGAGAGACATTGACAGGATGCAGAAGTGGGCTGAGAAGTGGCAGATGGAGTTCAACCCAGAGAAGTGTGAGGTGGTACACTTTGGAAGGACAAACTCCAAGGCAGAGCACAAAGTAATTGGCAGGATACTTGGTAGTGTGGAGGAGCAGAGGGATCTCGGGGTACATGTCCACAGATCCCTGAAAGTTGCCTCACAGGTAGATAGGGTAGTTAAGAAAGCTTATGGGATGTTAGCTTTCATAAGTCGAGTGATAAGAGTTTAAGAGTCGCGATGTAATGATGCAGCTCTATAAAACTCTGGTTAGGCCACACTTGGAATACTGTGTCCAGTTCTGGTCGTCTCACTATAGGAAGGTTGTGGAAGCATTGGAAAGGGCACAGAGGAGATTTACCAGGATGCTGCCTGGTTTAGAGAGTATGCATTATGATCAGAGATTAAGGGAGCTAGGGCTTTACTCTTTGGAGAGAAGGAGAATGAGAGGAGACATGATAGAGGTGTACAAGATAATAAGAGGAATAGATAGAGTGGATAGCCAGAGCCTCTTCCCCAGGGCACCACTGCTCAGTACAAGAGGACATGGCTTTAAGGTAAGGGGTGGGAAGTTCAAGGGGGATATTAGAGGAAGGTTTTTACTCAGAGAGTGGTTGGTGCATGGAATGCACTGCCTGAGTCAGTGGTGGAGGCAGGTACACTGGTGAAGTTTAAGAGACTACTGGACAGGTATATGGAGGAATTTAAGGTGGGGGCTTATATGGGAGGCAGGGTTTGAGGGTCGGCACAACATTGTGGGCCGAAGGGCCTGTACTGTGCTGTATTATTCTATGCTCTATATTCTAAAGAACCCTTGAAAGTGAGTCTGAAGGTTGTAGAATCAGTTCTGAGTTGTGGCGAGTAAATTTTACCATGCAAGTTCAGGAGCTTGATGATTGTAGGGTAATAACTGAGTTTTACTTCCAAAAACTCTGGATGCTGGAGAGTCAACTTGAGTGTTCAATATAATTTTTTGAAGTGAAAGGCATAGTATGATAACAGATGAAGGGTTTCAGCCCAAAACATCGACTGTTCATTCCTTTCCATAGGTGCTGCTGACTAACTTGCTGATTTCCTTCAGTATCTTGTGTGTGCTGCTGTGGATTTTCAGTATCTTGTGTTTATTCTTTACTGTGCTGTTATTGTGTATTCAGATCTAACCTGAGCCAGTAATGACCTTTGATTCATGATGATTAAGGCTCAACTGCAAAGTGTTCATCACTGCACAGGAAGCTTTGGCCAGGATTTGGATTCAATTCTTTGGAGCGGGGCTTGAATCCACAACTTTCTGACTCAGAAGCAAGGAAGCGACTTATCCAGGGTATTTATCAGGAGCATTGCATCCGCAAGGCATTTAGCATTTTCAATGATTCCTCCCATCCATCCCTCAAACTCTTTGACAACCCCCCCCCCTTCCCCCCACCATCAAGTGGAAGGTACCATAGCACAAGTGCTGTTAGGATGGGAAACAGCTTCTTCCCCAGACCATGAGACAAATGAACTCCCTGCCACCACCCAGATCTCATCAAGTATAAAGTGCCAGTAGCATTATACTATTTACTTTTTAACTTGTGTCATAAATACACCTTATGCTAAATGACAATCTTCTGGAATATATTTTATTATTTTTAAATTTATTTGTGGTAATATTACTTTATGTGTTTAGTGTGAGTTGTAAGTACTCTTCCGTGCACCTTAGTCTGGTTGAACTTGAACATGAACTTGCCCCAATGGCTGGTAGCTCAACTGCTGACTTGGCTGAGCTCCATCTGTAACACCCTTCTCTCAACTTGTTAAGCTCATTAGAGAACTGGACAGAAGTCAATGGAGAAGGGAGATCTATTCAAGAGAACGAGAAGAACTTTAAAAGCCCGCATAATGAGCTCTCCTCACTGCACACCCACTCTTTCAGCTTGACACATTGCCAGATATTCAACCATAATACCTGCAAAGAGCAAAACTAGGCCATCTGGCCTTTCAAGCCTCTCTGCCATTTACCAACATCAAAAAATTTGAACTTTGAACATCATCTCTCCTCTACCTCAGTACCTTTCTTCTCCTATCACTTAATTACCTTATTATACAGACATATATTGATCTCCATTTCAAATGAACTCAGTGACTGAATATCCACAGCCTAATGTGCTAGAAAACGCGGCTTTGGGTTCTCAACCCCTCAGCAAAGGGAAACATCCTCCCTACAGCTTGGTCCTCTCTTGCTGACTTCTAACTGTACTCATCGCTAGGCTTACTGTTATTTCTGGAAACTTTGTAACCCTCTTTGATTTAATACCATCTTTAGTTTCTCCTTTTCCTGTTGTTTTTTGTGCCATATGGAATCCTTCTGTTGCAAATCATGTACTATTTCTTTAAGTGTAAGCAATTGTCACACCTTTTAATGCGGTTTCCCAATAAAACACACTTCTGCTTCCTCCTAGAGTCATAGAACACTACAGCACGGAAACAGGCCCTTTGGTCCATCCAGTCTGCTAGTAATTAACTATTAATCCTATTGACCTGCACCCAGACCATAGCACTCCATACCCTTCCCATCCATGTACCAATCCAAATTTCTCTTAAATATTGAATTTGAACCTGCATCCACCACTTCCGCTGGCAGCTTGTTCCACACCCTCACCAACCTCTGAGTGAAGAAGTTCCCTGTCCTGTTCCCCTTAAATATTGCTTATTTCACCCTAAACCCATGATCTTTAGTTCTAGTCTCACCCAACTTCAGTAGGAAAAAAAGCCTGCCTGCATTCACCCTATCTATACCCCTCATAATTTTGTATACCTCTATTAAATCTCCCCCCATTCTCCTACGCTCTAAGAAATAATGTCCTGACCCAAGCTTTTCCAATAATTCACATCTTCAAGTCCTGCAACGTATTTGTAAGTTTTCTCTGCTCTCTTTCAATCTAATTGATAGCTTTCCTGAGGGTAGGTGACCAGATCTGCACACAAAACTCCAAATTAGACCTCACCAATGCCTTATACAACTTCATATCAAGGACCTCGTTCATACTTTTGTGATCCTTGTTTAGGTTTAAGACCACAGATTCAAACTAAGTTTAAACTGATATTGTTCAAAGTAAGGTGCATTCATGTTAAGGTTAATCTTCTCAAAAAATCCTTTACAACAGTATTAATAATTAACCCTTCCTCATTGCATAGTATAAGTTCTAAAATAGACTTTCCCCCAACTTTGTTTCTCAATATTTTCATCTAGAAAACCATGTTGTTAAACATTACATGAGGTCTTCCACCTTAGTATCACTAATTTAATTTAACTTGTCTGGTCTATCAGTAATTTTATGTACCCATGATTATTCTGTTACATACACCTCTAATTTCCTGACTTAAATGCTGCCCAATATTATAAACGTTATTTAGTGGCCTAAAAATACTCTTAATGTTTTCCTCTCCTTACCGTGTCATAGTTCCACCCAAATTTCTTTCTGCACTGTGTACTGACGTGATCCCAACCCTTATTACTGTGGGGCGGCATGGTACTGTAGCAGTTAGTGCAATGTTCTACCATGCCAACTGTAACGTTGGAGTTCATTGGGGTTACATAAAATGTTGAAACATACAGTAAATGAGTCAATTGCATCAACAACCAGTACAACCCAAGATGTACTGGGGGCAGACCACAAGTGTCACCGCACTTCCAGCGCCAAGGTAGCATTCCCACAACTTACTTACCCTAAACCATTTGTCTTTGGAATGTGAGAACTGGAATACCTGGAGGAAACCAAGCAGTCACAGAGAGAACATACACACACCTTATAGACAGTGGTGGGAATTGAATCCGTGTGGCTGGTACGCTAACTGCTATGAATGATTTGTGTGGATGGCATGAAAAGCAGGTTTTTCACTGTACCTTGGTACATGTGACAATAATAAACCAATTTATCAATTAATATATGCGTACAATGTGTATATACACCAAATCTGTGTAGCAAAGGCTGGTCCCCAATCATCTTGGACAACCTTGCCACTGGACCAAGATCTCAGATTTTAAAGTTCATCTAGTATCTAGTAGAAATAGGGAGGAGCTGAGGGCAATACAGAGGGACCTGAAAGCCAGGATCAGGGAGGCTAAAGACAGGTACAGGAGGAAGCTTGAGAGGAAACTCCAGCAGAACAACACGAGAGAGGTCTGGAGGGGGTGAGGACCATCACTGAGTTTCAGCAAACTAGCAACAGAGGAGCTGAAGGCAGTGTGGACAGGGCCAACGAACTTAACCTGTTCTTTAACAGAGTTGACATTGTGACCCCTGCCCATCCCCCACATGAGCCATCTGTTGTCGGCCCCCAACCAACACATATTCCACTCTCCCCTCCTACTCCTCCTCACAGTCCCCCACCCTGCTCTCATGACTATACCCCTCCCCCACACGAAACCACCACGGTGGGCTTCACGGCTGAACAGGTGAGAAGACAGCTGAAACGTCTCAGCCCAAGCAAGGCTGCAGGACCGGATGGTGTCAGTACCACGGTGCTCAAAGCCTGTGTCCCTCAGCTATGTGGAGTACTTCACCATGTATTCAACCTGAGCCTGAGGCTCCGGAGGGTTCCTGTACTGTGGAAGACGTCCTGCCTCGTCCCTGTGCCAAAGACACCGCGCCCCAGAGGCCTCAATGACTACAGACCGATGGCATTGACCTCCCACATCATGAAGACCCTGGAGAGACTTGTTCTGGAGCTGCTCCTGCTTATGGTCAGGCCACACTTAGATCCCCTCCAGTTCGCCTACCAGCCCCGACTAGGAGCTGAGGATGCCATCGTCTACCTACTGAACTGTGTCTACACCCAACTGGACAAGCCAGCGAGCACTGTGAGAGTCATGTTTTTTGACTTCTCCAGTGTGTTCAACACCAACCGCCCTGCTCTGCTGGGGGAGAAGCTGACAGCGATGCAGGTGGATGCTTCCCTGGTATCATGGATTCTTGATTACCTGACTGGCAGACCATAGTACATGTGCTTGCAACACTGTGTGTCTGACAGAGTGATCAGCAGCACTGGGGCTCCACCGGGGACTGTCTTGTCTCCCTTTCTCTTCACCATTTACACCTCGGACTTCAACTACTGCACAGAGTCTTGTCATCTTCAGAAGTTTTCAGATGACTCTGCCATAGTTGGATGCATCAGCAAGGGAGATGAGGCTGAGTACAGGGCTACGGTAGGAAACTTTGTCACATGGTGTGAGCAGAATTATCTGCAGCTTAATGTGAAAAAGACTAAGGAGCTGGTGGTAGACCTGAGGAGAGCTAAGGTACCGGTGACCCCTGTTTCCATCCAGGGGGTCAGTGTGGACCTGGTGGAGGATTACAAATACCTGGGGATACGAATTGACAATAAACTGGACTAGTCAGAGAACACTGAGGCTGTCTACAAGAAGGGTCAGAGCCATCTCTATTTCCTAAGGGGACTGAGGTCCTTTAACATCTGCCGGACGATGCTGAGGATGTTCTATGAGTCTGTGGTGGCCAGTGCTATCATGTTTGCTGTTGTGTGCTGGGGCAGCAGGCTGAGGGTAGCAGACACCAACAGAATCAACAAACTCATTCATAAGGCCAGTGATGTTGTGGGGATGGAACTGGACTCTCTCACGGTGGTGTCTGAAAAGAGGATGCTGTCTAAGTTGCATGCCATCTTGGTCAATGTCTCCCATCCACTACGTAATGTACTGGGTGGGCACAGGAGTACATTCAGCCAAAGACTCATTCCACCGAGATGCAACACAGAACCTCATAGGAAATCATTCCTGCCTGTGGCCATCAAACTTTACAACTCCTCCCTTGGAGGGTCAGACACCCTGAGCCGATAGGCTGGTCCTGGACTTATTTCATAATTTACTGGCATAATTTACATATTACTATTTAACTATTTATTACTATTTTTCTATTACTATTTATCATTTCCATGACTATTACTATTACTAATAGTAGTATTACTATTACTATTTCTATTACTATTTATTATTTATGGTGCAACTGTAATGAAAACCGATTTCCCCCGGGATCAATAAAGTATGACTATGACTATGACTATCCGCTGTACAATTGACAAAATCAGGCACAGGCAACTTTTACTTCCCAGAGCCGAGTCAAATAAGTCATGCTCAAACCTAAGAACATAAGACCTAGGAGCAGAATTAGGACATTCGCCCACTGAGTCTGCTCCACCATTTGATCATGGCTGATTTATTTTTTGCTCTCAACTCCATTCTCCCTGTAAGCTTTGATATTAAGCTTCGATGTCCTTACAAATCAAAAAAAACCTATCAACCTCTGCTTTAATTATACCCAATGACTTGGCCCCCACAGCTACCTGTGGCAAGGAATCACCAGGACGGTGACTTGAGAAGGAGGGAAGGTGGTGAGTAGAAGAATGGAAAAAGAACTGCATATATTGAACGTCTTATGCTGCAATGTTGAGAAGTATGACACAAGATTTTCAATAATGGCTTCTTTTCATAGTGGAGAATAACAGAATAACCTGGACTTTCAATAAAGCAGCTCTTATTTGAAAGTCACAGAAAATAACAGAGTCAAGAGATTGCCAGCAGCCACCCAGACATGTTTAAACAGGAGATCATAGCTAATCAGATTCCCCAGAACAAGGACACTCCAATTTGTTTATCGCTGCTTTGGTTAATAGTCTAATTCTCTGACAAACTGTGCCACTAACTAAAAATATTGTTCATCTGTTAAGATTTCATCTTTGTGTTCACATTGATTCATGGCCTCACCCATTCCAAATTCCCCGTAATTTCCCCAGCCCTACAATGTTCCAAGTTATCTGCATTCCTATCTTGTACATCCTTGATTTTAATCGTCCCAGCATCGCCGGCCGAGGCATTAGATGCTAGAGCTCTGGAAATTTGTCCCTGTTTCCTCCTTTAACACATGCCTCACAAATTACTCCCAAACATTTGCTTCCCTATTCTTTTCATTCTTTTATTTAGTCAAGGGCTGTGGCCACAACAGTGGAGGCAAAAATCACGTACATTCATGGTCTGAAGTCAGAAACAGGCCAGGTTGTAGAAGCAAGGCAAATTTCCTTCTCTGATAACATTAGTAAATCACATAGGTTTTTTCTGACAGTCAAATCTTGCCCTATAATAACTGCTGTGAACTGCCTTGGGATTAATTTTCTATCTTAAAAGGTGCTATAGAAATATGTTGCTGTATTAGGTTTAATAAAGTTTTGGATTCAATCCCACATCCATTTCTGTGCAAATTATCTTGTGTATAAACTGTTTGTTTGGATCTGTCTGCTTGATAAACATCGAGTGCAGTTGCTTCGCTCTCCAACACATTCTTTCTAATAGGCTACACATGCACAGCTTGGCACATGCAAGAATATTCTGTATTTTAAGCAGGAAACTAAAGAGTCAGACACATTGGTCACAACTTAGTACCCATACAATGAGCTGAGCAATTGACAAACAAGTTCATCACTAACTACATCAACCTGTTTTCAGGGCAGCACGGTAGCGTCATGGTTAGTATAACGTTTCACAGTGCCAGCAATAGGGGTTCAATGTTCGTAAGAACTTTGTACATTCTGGTGACTATGTGGAGTTTCTCCAGGTGCTCTGGTATCCTGCCACATTCCAGAAAGACGTACAGACTAGGGTTAGTAAGTTGTGGACAAGCTATGTTGGTGCTGGACGCATGGCAACACTTGCTGGCCTCCCCCCACACCAATTCAGATTGTGCTTGTCACTGACACAAACGATGCATTTCACTGTATGTTTCCATATACATGTGACAAATAATGTAAAAAATAAGTAATGTTTTACACAGAAAATTTAACTCAGTTTCTCCATGAATCATCAAAGTAACCGGGGAAATTTAATAGGTTAATGTTTAGTTGAAAGCATTTCCCCATCTTATGAAAGGACTCAAAGGGAGGGATTTTAATTGAGTTTGTTATGGGGTTGCCAAACTATCCAGACTGTCCTGGAGTCTTCTGGACTCTCAGATTAATCTTTCAGATTAACCAGCAACCTGGGAGGAAATAACAGGGGCAATTAATTTTTGGCAAGGCATACAACAAATATGGACCTGGCAAAGGTACAGACCAACGAGTAACAGAGCATGTTTTTGAGTGCAGAGCTTTGTGTGGATTGCTATCAGTATGGCTTGCTGGGTGACCAATGATAGGAAGGCAGTAACAGGACAACAGGAAATGCAACCTCAAATGAGTGTGACCTCCACAGAGACCAAGCTCTAACCATGTGTAGATTCAGACATTCCTGCACTTTCAAGGCTGGGTCAAGCTAGCCTGAAGTAAAGAACCTCGTTGTTTCTTGTCAAAGCCTGTTGACTTGACGGAAATTCCAGTGTTAGCAAGAAAACTTTCACTCATCAATGGGCGATTGTTTTTCTTCAGTATAATGCAGAATTCTTTAAGAAATTCTTCCCACTGATGCCCTTTTAAAATTAATTTGTTGCTAATTCAAATATGAATTGTTATTAATCTTGGTCTATTGAGTATCTGGTCACCATTCTCTGTAGCTAATTTTATTCTGCCAGAGTTCACATTTTAAACATAGAACATAGGATAGTGCAGCATAGCAGAGAATTTTCTGCCCAGAATGTTGTGCCAACTTTTTAACTTACTTTAAGATCATTCTAACTCTTCCCTCCCAGATAGCCCTTCATTTTTCTATAATCTATGTGCCTAAGAGTCACTTAAATGTACCTAATGTATCTGCCTCTACCACCATTCCTGCAGAGCATTTCATGCACCTACCACTCTTGGTATAAAAAACTTGCCTCTGACATCCCCCTACATTTTACTCCAGTCATCTTAAAATTATGCCCCCTTGTTTAGTTATTTTTGCTCTGGGTAGAAAGTCTCTGGCTGTCCATTTCATTTCTGCCGCTTATCATCTTGTACACCTCTATCAAATCACCCCTCATACACATTTGCTCCAAAGAGAAAAGCGCTAACTCACACAACCTATCCTCATAACACACAAAGGTTGGGGGTGTTGTGGATAGTGTGGAGGGCTGTCAGAGGTTACAGCGGGACATCCATAGGATGCAAAACTGGGCTGAGAAGTGGCAAATGGAGTTCAACCTAGATAAGTGTGAGGTGGTTCATTTTGGTAGGTCAAATATGATGGCAGAATACAGTATTAATAGTAAGACTCTTGGCAGTGTGGAGGATCAGAGGGATCTTGGGACCTGAGTCCATATGACACCCAAAACTGCTGCTCAGATTGACTCTGTGGTTAAGAAGGCATACGGTGCATTGGCCTTCATCAACCGTGGGATTGAGTTTAAGTGCCGAGAGGTAATGTTACAGCTATATAGGACCCTGGCCAGACTCCACTTGGAGTACTGTGCTCAGTTCTAGTCACCTCACTACAGGAAGGATATAGAAACTATAGAAAGGTTTACAAGGATGTTGCCTGGATTGGGGAGCATGCCTTATGAGAATAGGTTGAGTGAACGCGACCTCTTCTCCTTGGAGTGGCTGAGGATGAGAGGTGACCTGTTAGAGATTGATTAGATGATGAGAGGCATTGTTCGTGTGGATAGTCAGAGGCTTTTCCCCAGGGTTGAAATGGCTAACAAAAGAGGGCACAGTTTTAAGGTGCTTGGAAGCAGGTACAGAGGAGATGTCAGGGTTAAGTTTTTTTATGCAGAGAGTGGTGAGTGTGCCGAATGGGCTGCCGGCAACAGTGGTGGAGGTGGATACAATAGGGTCTTTTAAGAGACTCCTGGATAGGTACGTGGAGCTCAGAAAAATACAGGGCTATGGGTAACCCTAGTTAATTTCTAAAGTAAGTACGTGTTCGGCACAGCATTGTGGGCCAAAGGGCTTGTATTGTGTTGTAGGTTTTCTATGTTTCTACATGCTCTCCAATCCAGGCAGCATCTTGGTAAATCTCCTGTGCATCCTCTCCAAAGCTTCCACATCTCTCCTATATTGAAGCAACCAGAACTGAATGCATTATTTCAAGTATGGTCTAACCATTACAGAGCTGCAATATATTACCTCATGGCTCTTAAACTCAATCACACAACTAATGAAAGCCAAAACGCAATATGCCACCTATCAACTATTAACCACCCTATCAACTTACATGGTGATTTTGAGGGTCCATGGATGTGGAGCCCAAGATTCCACTGTTCCTCCACACTGCCAAGAAACCTACCATTACCCCTGTATTCAACTTTCAAATTCGACCTTGTAAAATGAATCATTTTATATTTTTCCAGATCAAATTATATGCTAGGAGATAATTAGCTGAGGCAAAATCCTATTTGGCTGGACATCTTTCCTTCATACATTTGCTTATCTGAGTCCTTTAACGAATATACTTAAGACCTTAAGACCTCAGACAGAAAGACCATTCAGCCCTTTGAGTCTGCTCAGCTATTCCATCATGGCTGATTTATTACTCCTCTTAATTCCATTCTCCTGCCTTCTCTCTGTAGCTTTGGTTGATGCTCATACTAATAAAAAATCTATCAATGTCCGTTTTAAATATACCCAATGACTTGACCTTCACAGCCATCTGTGGCAATGAATTCCACAGATTTACCATCCTCAGGCAAAAAAAATCCTCTTCATCCTTGTCCTGAATGGACGTTCTTCTTTTCTGGAGCTGTGTCCTGCTATTCAAAACATACTCTCCACATCCAATGAATGTAGGCCTTGAGGAGCAATTACTTTAAAAACAAAGGCTGGTACCTATATGGAAGAAGCTGTCAGAGCAAGTGGTTGAGGTAGGTATAATTACAGCTATTAAAATACAGTCTGACAGATACATGGATTGGAAAAATTTCAAAGGTTATAGGCTAAAAGTTGGCAAATGGGACTAGCTTGGATGGGGCATCTTGGTCAGCATGAACCAGTTGGGCCAAAGGGCTTGTTTCTGTGCTGTAAAACTTTATGACTCTACCAGAGAGGTTGTACAACACTAATTAGGCAACAGTGTGAGTATGGAGTAAAATACTAGTCATTGTGTTACAGTAAAGATGTGGTTTCAGGGCAAATTAAGAAGGTCATGGACAGGTCTGGAAAAGTTTAGCTATGGGGAAAGGTAGGGTGTGGACAGTGTTGTTTTCTTTCAAGGCCAAGGGGAGAGCTAACTGAGGCACATTCGCTCAGTGTTCACTTCATTAGGGACCCTCTGTAAAGTGGCCACTGAATCATGTTTGTTGTCTTCTGTTGCCGTAGCCCATCGACTTCAGAAATGCACTTCTGTAAACCACCGTTGTAATGCATGGTAATTTGAATCTCAGGATTGTATATGGTGAACACACAGGTATTTTGATAATAAATTTACTTTGAATTTCCTGTCAGCTTGAACCAGTCTGGCTATTCTCCTCTAACCTCTCTCAGTAACAAGGCATTTTCACCCACAGAACTGCTGCTCACTAGTTTTTTTTATTTTTTGCACCATTCTCTAAAAACCCTAGAGACTGCTCTGTGTGCAAATCCCAGGTGATCAGCAGTTTCTGAGATACTTAAACCACCTTATCTAGCACCAACAATCATTCACGGTCAAAGTCACTAAGATCACATTTCTTCCCCCATTCTCATTTTTGTTCTGAACCTCTTGACCATGTCTACATGCTTTTGTGCATTGAGTTGTGCACCTGACTGGCTGATTAGATACTTGCATTAATGAGTAGGTGTACAAGTATACAGTACCTAATAAAGTGGCCACTGAGTGTAAAATTATGAAGTAACTTCACAAACTATATGAAGCCTGTTTCTTTAGCAGAGTGATCAAAACCAAGAGTCATAGATTTAAAGTAACTGGCATGGTTTAAAGGAAGGTGAAGGCCAACTATTTCACCCAGAAAGTGCTATTAGCAGTCTGGAGCTTAAAAAGCACACTGAAAGTATAGTAGAGGTAGAAAACGCCATATAATTTGCACATGGAGGTTACAGGTTAAGGGTGAAAGGTGAAATATTTAAGGGGAACCTGAGGGGAAACTTATTCACTCAGAGTGTGCTGCGAGTGTGGAACCAGTTGCCAATGGAAGTGGTGGATGTGAGTTCGATTTCAACACTGAAGAGAAGTTTGGATAAGTACATGATGGGAGGCATCGATGGAACAAGGTGAGTAATAGTTTGGCACAGGTTTGACGGACCCAAGGTCCTCCTTTTGCGCTGTAGTGCTCTATGACTGATGAGTTGCGACTTGAGGTCTATAGATCTGTTGCTTGACCCTTTATTAGCAGGCACAGAAGGTAAGAAGGGGAATGATTTAATAACTTAACTGATAAATCCATAATACATAGGAACAGAATTAGGCTATTTGGCCCATTGGGTCTACTCCACCATTTGATCAAAGCTGATTTATTTTCCCTGTCAACTCCATTCTTCTGCCATCTCTCCATAACCTTTGATTGATGCTCTTACTAATCAAGAACTTATCAACCTCTGCGTTAAATATACCCAACGCATTCCACAGTTTCAACACTCTGGCTAAAAAAAAAAAATCCTCATCTTTATTCTAAATGGATGTCCCTCAAATCTGAAGCTGTGCCCTCGGGTCTTAGACTCCCCCACTCCACATCCACTCTATCCTGAATAGGTTTCAATAAGATTCCCCCCCATTCTCCTAAACTGCAGTGAGTCTAAGCCCAGAGCCATCAAACACTCCTCATATGTTAACCCTTTCATTCTGGGGTTCATACTCATGAACCTCCTCTGGACTTTCTCCAATGCCAGCATGTTCTTTCTTACATAAGTAGTCCAAAACTGCTCACAATACTCCAAGTAGGGTCTGATCAATGCTTTATAAAGCCGCACAATACATCCTTGCTTTTTATTGTAGTTGTCTTGAAATGAATGCCAACATTGCATTTGCCTTCTTCACAAATGACTCAACCTGCAAGTTAATATTTAGGGAATCCTGCATGTGGACTCCCAAGTCCTTCTGTACCTCTGGTTTTTGAACTTTCTCCCCATTTACAAAATACTCCACACCTTTATTCTTTTTCTCCTTTATTATATTCCATCTGCCACTTCTTGCCCACTCCCCCAATCAGTCTAAGTCCTTCTGCAGACACCTTGGTTCCTCAATACTAGCTGCCCTTCCACCCATCTTTGTGTAATCCCTGGTTAAGGTTTATACTGCTGTGCTGTAGGTACTTCATTTCAGCAGTTTTCTGCAAAAGCAGTGCGTCCTGCTGGTAGAATGTTTTGGTTTCGGCTAGAGATAAGAGCCTTACTGTTCCGCTTAGGAATGTTGTGTCAGCCAATCAGGATGGTGAAATCACGAGAGAGTGTTTTGATGACAGTGTGGTTCATGGATCTTTTTGACAGGAGCTGCGGAGAGGACAGGAGGGAAGATGCCTGCGAATGCCATTGGAAGGAGCATCCCCATTGCACAAAGTGCTTTGTGCAGATGAATGGCTCCAAGGAGGAAGGGTCAATACTCCTGAGAGAGAGAGTCCGTTTGTTTGAAATGTATTTTGAGTGAAGTTCGGAATGTGGTGTGTGCTTTCATGGAGACTGTGGGTCCAGCACGTGAGCAATAGACAACTCCAGGATGTGCAGTTTTTGGCTCCTTATTTTAGAAAGGATATACTGACATTGGAGGAGGTTCAGATAAGATTCACAAGAATGATTCCAAGACTGAAAGGGTTACCATATGAGGAACGTCTGGCAGCTCTTGGGCTGTATTCCCAAAAGTTCAGGAGAATGAGGGGGGATCTCATGGAAACATTCCGAATGTTAAGAAGCCTGAACAGATTAGATATGACAAAGTTATTTCCCGTGGTAGGGGATTCTAGGACAAGAGGGCACGACTTCAGGATTGAAGGACATCCTTTTAGAAATGAGAAGTGGAGAAATTACTTTAGTCAGAGAGTGGTAAATCTGTGGAATTTGTTGCCACGAGTGGCTGTGGAGGCCAAGTCATTGAGTGTATTTAAGGCAGAGATAGACAGGTTCTTGATTAGCCAGGGCATCAAAAGGTATGGGGTGAAAGCAGGGAGGTGGGGATGAATGGAAGAATTGGATCAGCCCATGATTCAATGGCGAGCAGACTCGATGGGCCAAATGGCCTACTTCTGCTCCTATATCTTATGGTCTTAGAAGCTCCAATTTCATGTGCACTTTGGACTGGTTTACTGGGCCCTGTTAATTTTTTTCTTTTCTCTTTTCTATTAACTGTTCGATAAAGCTGAAATTTGTAAATATACTTTCTTTATAATTTTATGCGGTGTACGATCTGTTATTTCTTGCTGACCGACAATTGTGTATGGACAATGTTCACACAGCATTCACTCCATCAAGGCTTCTTTAATCAGAGCATCATGGCATTCCTGTTTGGTTGAACCCCAAATCATACCAACCCTAGATGTACATTGTTAATGAAAGGTGGCCTTCTCACCACAGAGTAACGTGGCTGTCAGCAGAGCAGCTAACAAGCCAGGTTTGCTTACAAGCCCAGTGAGGGGACTACATTTGTATTGACTGCAAACTTGGCCACAAAGCCATTAATTCCTTCATCCAAATCATTGACATACAATGTGAAAAGAAGCAGTCCCAACACCAACCCATGCAGTACACCATTAGTCAATGACAGCCAATCAGAAAAGGCCAGCCTTTATTCCCACTCTTTGCCTCCTGCCAGTAGGTTAATCTTCTATGCATAGAAACATAGAAAATAGGTGCAGGAGTAGGCCCCTCGGCCCTTCGAGCCTGCATCACCATTCAGTATAATCATGGCTGATCATCCAACTCAGAACCCTGTACCTGACTTCTCTCCATACCCCCGACCCCTTTAGCCACAAGGGCCATATCTAACTCCCTCTTAAATATAGCCAATGAACTGCTTTCAACTGTTTCCTGTGGCAGAGAATTCCACAGATTCACCACTTTCTGTGTGAAGAAGTTTTTCCTCATCTCAGTCCTAAAAAGCTTCCCCTTTATCCTTAAACTGTGACCCCTCGTTCTGGACTTCCCCAACATTGGGAACAATCTTCCTGCATCTAGCCTGTCCAAACCCTTCAGAATTTTATACATTTCAATAAGATTCCCCCTCAATCTTCTAAATTCCAGTGAGTATAAGCCTAGTTGATCCAGTCTTTCATCATATGAAAGTCCTGCCATCCCAGGAATCAATCTGGTGAACCTTCTTTGTTCCACTTTAGTACCTTTTCTGCAATACCATGACTCTTATTTTGTTAGGCAGCCTCATGTACTACTTTGCTCTGTGACTGTAGGGTAAATTACCAGGAATGATTTGTACTGCCATTGCCTCAGTATTTAAAAGAAAAGGATTAAATCTGCATTTAATTCTCTAAAATCTATCAGCCTCTTTCTGTAGCTTAGTCTCAGCTGCTGGAATGACCCAGTCTGCACTAGTTTCAGAATATTCCATACGTGGCTTCACTCATGGTTAAAATGATCAGTTTAAACGTGGAACTGTGGCGACCCACTTTCTGGCACCCACGAACCGGCTCACAACAGCGCGCGCAGGCAGAGGGCCGGCCCCAAAAAGGGCGCCAGGCCATCTTCACCAGCAGGGGGATAATCCCACGCGCGGAAAGGGTCTGGGAATATGCATTCCCCACAGCAGTCCCGTCCAGGGAGGGCGGGAACGGCAAGGCTTTAAAGCAGGCCGTGAAGTTTGAATAAATCTCTTTATCGCAACTCCAACTCACCGACTCCGTGTGGTTATTCTAGCGCTGTATGTAGCACACCGCTTCAATTGGTGACCCTGATGGCCCAAATGATATTTGGACCAGAGATGACCGACGCCACATCTGTTCACGCAGTTTCGTTAAAACTGCCAAGCTTCTGGACGCTGCAACCCCATTTATGGTTTGAACAAGCAGAAGCTCAATTCCACATTCGACAGATAACCTCGGAGTCCACTCGCTACTACTACATGCTGAGCTCCCTCGACCAAGAGACTGCTGCACAAGTTGAGGAGTTTATACAGTCGCCCCCGGAGAACGGCAAATACACAGCATTCAAAGCCCTGCTCATAAGGACTTTTGGACTCTCACGGCGCGAACGAGCACGCCGCTTAATGCACCTGGATGGTTTGGGAGACAGGCCGCTGTCAGCATTAATGAACGAAATGCTGGCCCTGGCTGAAGGACACAAACCCTGCCTCATGTTTGAGCAGGCGTTCCTAGAGCAGCTGCCCGAGGACATATGCCTGCTGCTGTCCGACACAGATTTCAGCGACCCCTGGGAGGTGGCGGCCCGAGCAGATGTGTTGTGGAATGCCAAGAAGGAGAGAGGGGCATCCGTCGCACAGATCACCAAGCCGCATACCCAACGACAGCCCAGACCAGGTCCGGCAGCAGAGCCCAACGGACAATGATGTTCCTACCACCAGCGGTGGGGCACAGAGGCCCACCGCTGTAGACCACCTTGCAAAATCCCGGGAAACGCCAAGGCCCAGCCGCCGCTGATGGCTACGGCGGCTGGCCATCAGGACAGCCTCCTGCATGTCTGGGACAAGCAGTCGGGACACCGATTTTTGGTCGACACTGGAGCGGAGATCAGCGTTTTACCTCCAACGAGTTACGACACCCGCAACAGAGAACCGGGACCCACGCTGAGGGCCGCAAATGGCAGCACAATACGAACCTATGGCACCCGCACGGTGCGGCTACAGTTCAGCTCCAGCCGGTTCACGTGGGACCTCACACTGGCCGCTGCGGCCCAACCACTCCTGGGGGCAGATTTTCTGCGAGCCCACAGCCTGCTGGTCGACCTGCAAGGGAAGCGACTAGTCCATGCCAAGACTTTTCAAATGTTCTCCCTGGGTGAAGCTAAGTTGCCAGCCCCACACCTGGACTCCATCACGCTGTCCAACGATGAATTCACCAGGGTCCTGGCGGATTTCCCATCAGTACTGACACCGCAGTTCACAGCAGCCATGCCCAGACATGGAGTACAAAACCACATCCCGACTCAGGGGCCATCCCTCCACACCCGTGCTCAAAGGCTTCCCCCGGACAAGCTCCGACTGGCGAAGGAGGAGTTCAAGAAGATGGAGGAATTGGGGATCATACGACAGTCCGACAGCCCATGGGCCTCCCCCCTGCACATGGTGCCCAAGGCAACGGGGGGCTGGAGACCATGTGGTGACTACCGCAGGCTGAACAAGGCTACAACGCCAGACCGCTACCCTGTGCCGCACATTCAAGATTTCGCAGCAAACCTACACGGCGCAAGGATCTTTTCCAAGGTAGACCTCGTCCGGGGATACCATCAAATCCCGGTACATCCGGACGACATCCCCAAAACAGCACTTATCACCCCATTCGGACTTTTCGAATTCCTCCGAATGCCGTTTGGTCTAAAGAGTGCCGCACAGACTTTCCAGCGGCTAATGGACGTGGTGGGATGCGACCTGATCTTTGCATTCATCTATTTGCACAACATCCTCATAGGCAGCAGTAGTCGGCAGGAGCATCTGTCCCACCTCCGCCAGCTCTACTCCCGCCTGAGCGAATTCGGCCTTACAATCAACCCAGCCAAATGCCAGTTCGGACTCGATACCATTGACTTCCTGGGCCACAGGATTACTAAAGACGGGGCAACCCCGCTGCGCGCCAAGGTAGACGCGGTCCGCAACTTCCCCTGAGCCAACACAATCAAAGGCCTGCAGGAATTCGTGGGTATGGTGAATTTCTACCACCGTTTCCTCCCCTCAGCAGCCCGAACCATGCGCCCCCTGTTCACTCTAATGTCGGGTAAGGGCACGGACATTACCTGGGACGAAGAGGCCGCAGCCGCTTTCGTTAAAACCAAAGAAGCCTTGGCAAGTGCCGCGATGCTAGTGCACCCTAGAACGGACGTTCCTACTGCCCTCACAGTGGACGTATCCAACACAGCGGTTGGTGGAGTGCTGGAACACCTCATCGAGGGTCGCTGGCAACCCCTGGCGTTCTTCAGCAAACACCTACGACCACCCGAACTCAAATACAGTGCTTTCGACCGGGAGCTATTGGCACTATACCTGGCAATCCGGCATTTCAGGTACTTCTTAGAAGGTAGGCCCTTCACCGTGTTTACAGACCACAAACCGCTTACCTTTGCATTCATGAAGGTGTCCGACTCCTGGTCGTCCCGCCAGCAGCGACATCTGTCCTACATCTCCGAGTACGCGACGGATATCCGGCATGTCTCTGGAAAGGACAACGTCGTGGCGGACGCACTTTCCAGACCGACCATACAGGCCCTGTCCCAGGGGGTGGAATATGCAGTGCTGGCAGAGGCACAGCAGGCAGATGCTGAGATCCCCAGTTACAGGACTGTAGTCTCCAGTTTGCAGCTCCAAGACCTCCCCGTAGGCCCAGGTGAGAGGACCCTACTATGTGATGTAGCTACCGGCCAACTCCGCCCCGTCGTCCCAGCAGCCTGGCGCCGGCGGGTTTTCGAATCCATTCACAACTTAGCGCACCCCTCCATTAGGACAACCGTCCGGCTGGCCGCCAAGAGGTTTGTGTGGCATGGGCTGCATAAACAGGTCAGTGAATGGGCCAAAACGTGCATGCAGTGCCAAACGGCCAAGGTGCAGCGGCATACCAAGGCTCCGCCGCAGCAGTTCGAACCCACCCGCCAGACGTTCGACCACATTCATGTGGATATCATGGGGCCCCTGCCAGTGTTGCCAGGAGCGCAGTACCTCCTAACTATCGTAGACTGGTTCACCAGATGGCCAGAGGCAGTCCTGCTCACCGACACCACCTCCGAATCCTGCGCCCGAGCACTGATCGCAACCTGGGTAGCCCGCTTTGGGGTACCGGCCCACATTACCTCCGACAGGGACGCCCAGTTCACCTCCAGCCTGTGGTCGGCTATGGCCAACCTTTTAGGAACACAGCTACACCACACAACTGCCTACTTCCCACAGTCGAACAGACTAGTGGAGCGTTTCCATTGTCACCTGAAGTCGGCTCTCATGGCCCGCCTGGAGGGGCCTAACTGGGTGGACGAACTTCTCTGGGTCCTGCTCGGAATCCACACGGTGCCCAAAGAGGATCTGCACACCTTGTCGGCTGAGTTGGTGTACGGCGCACCCCTGGTCGTCCCAGGAGAGTTCATACCAGCCCCAAGGGGGCAAGAGAAAGAACCCACAGCAGTCCTGGACAGACTACGGGAGAGGCTCGGTAACCTGGCCCCCATACCCACTTCACAGCACGGACAGAGCCCGACCTGCGTACCCAAAGACCTGCAGAACTGTAAGTTTCTTTTTGTACGACGGGGCGGACACCGGGCACCGCTACAGCGGCCCTATGAGGGGCCGTTTAAGGTGATCAGGAACAACTGGTCCACGTTCGTGCTGGACATTGGGAGGAGAGAGGAGGTTTTCGCGGTGGACCGACTCAAACCGGCCCATGTGGACTTGGCGCAGCCGGTCCAGGCTCAGGCACCGCAGTGCAGGGGCAGACCTCCCAAACAGAGGCCGATCCAGACTGTGGACATTGGGGGAGGTATCGCCGGTTCTGGGGGGGGGGGGGGGTTATGTGGCGACCCACTTTCTGGCACCCATGAACTGGCTCACAACAGCGCGCGCAGGCAGAGGGCCGGCCCCAAAAAGGGCGCCAGGCCATCTTCACCAGCAGGGGGAGAATCCCGCGCGCGGAAAGGGTCTGGGAATATGCATTCCCCACAGCAGTCCCGTCCAGGGAGGGCGGGAACGGGAATGTTTTAAAGCAGGCCGCGAAGTTTGAATAAATCTCTTTATCGCAACTCCAACTCACCGACTCCGTGTGGTTATTCTAGCGCTGTGTGTAGCACACCGCTACAGAACCAAATCATCTTGGAAACACACTGTTATTCATTCATCTTGTTGGCGAATGCTTGTTGAGATAGGTGTGATTCCTTTCTTAAACACAAGAGATTCTGCAGATGCTGGAGATCTTAGAAACATAGAAACTTAGAAAACATACAGCACAATACAGGCCCTTCAGCCCACAAAGCTATGCCGAACATGTCCCTACCTTAGAACTACCTAGGCTTTACCCATTGCCCTCTATTTTCCTAAGCTCCATGTAGCCATACGGGAGTCTATTAAAAGACCCTAACACTTCTGCCTCCAGCACCGCCGCTGCCAGCCCATTCCACGCACTCACCACTCTCTGCATAAAAAACTTACCCCTGACATCTCCTCTGTACCTACTTCCAGGCACCTTAAAACTATGCCCTCTTGTGCTAGCCATTTCAGCCCTGGGGAAAAGCCTCTGACTATCCACACGATCAATGCCTCTCATTACCTTATACACCTCTATCAAGTCACCTCCCATCCTCCGTCGCTCCAAGGAGAAAAGGCTGAGTTCACTCAACCTATTCTCATAAGGCATGCTCCCCAATCCAGGCAACATCCTTGTAAATCTCCTCTGCACCCTTTCTATGGTTTCCACATCCTTCCTATATAGTGAGGCGACCAGAATTGAGCACAGTACTCCAAGTGGGGTCTGACCAGGGTCCTATATAGCTGTAACATTACCTCTTGGCTCTTAAACTCAATCCCACGGTTGACGAAGGTCAATGCACCGTATGCCTTCTTATCCACAGAGTCATCCTGCGTAGCAGCTTTGAGTGTCCTATGGACAGGACCCCAAGATCCCTCTGATCCTCCACACTGCCAAGAGTCTTACCATTAATACTATATTCTGCCACCATATTTGACCGACCAAAATGAACCTCCTCACACTTATCTGGGTTGAACTCCATCTGCCACTTCTCAGCCCAGTCTTGCATCCTATCGATGTTCCGCTATAACCTCCACAGCCCTCCACACTATCCACAACACCCCCAACCTTTGTGTCATCAGCAAATTTACTAACCCATCCCTCCACTTCTTCATCCAGGTCATTTATAAAAATCACAAAGAGAAGGGGTTCCAGAACAGATCCCTGAGGCACACCACTGGTCACTGACCTCCATACAGAATATGACCCGTCTACAACCACTCTTTGTCTTCTGTGGGCAAGTCAGTTCTGGATCCACAAAGCAATGTCCCCTTGGATCCTATGCCTCCTTACTTTCTCAATAAACCTTGCATGGGGTACCTTATCAAATGCCTTGTTGAAATCCATATACACTACATCTACTGCTCTTCCTTCATCAATGTGCTTAGTCACATCCTCAAAAAATTCAATCAGGCTCGTAAGGCATGACCTGCCTTTGACAAAGTCATGCTGACTATCCCTAATCATATTATGCGTCTCCAAATGTTGATAAATCCTGCCTCTTAGGATTTTCTCCATCAACTTACCAACCACTGAAGTACGACTCACTGGCCTATAATTTCCTGGGCTATCCCTACTCCCGTTCTTGAATAAGGGAACAACATCCGCAACTCTCCAATCCTTCGGAACCTCTCCCATTCTCATTGATGATGCAAAGATCATTGCCAGAGGCTCAACAATCTCCTCCCTCGTTTCCCACTGTAGCCTGGGGTACGTCCCGTCCAGTCCCAGTGACTTATCCAACTTGATGCTTTCCAAAAGCTCCAGCACATCCTCTTCCTTAATACCTACATCCTCAAGCTTTTCAGCCCACTGCAAGTCATCCCTACAATTGCCAAGATCCTTTTCCGTAGTGAATACTGAAGCAAAGTATTCATTAAGTACCACCGCTATTTCTTCCAGTTCCAAACACACTTTTCCACTGTCACACTTGATTGGTCCTATTCTCTCATGTCTTGTCCTCTTGCTCTTCACATACTTGTAGTATGCTTGGGGCTTTCCTTAATCCTGTCCGCCTAGGCCTTCTCATGGCCCCTTCTATCTTTCCTAAATTCATTCTTGTGTTGGCGCATGGCCAAGTGGTTAAGGCGTTTGTCTAGTGATTTGAAGGTCGCTAGTTCGAGCCTTGGCTGAGGCAGCATGTGTCATTGAGCAAGATACTTAACCACACATTGCTCTGCGATGATACTGGTGCCAAGCTGTATGGGTCCCTAATGCCCCTCCCTTGGACAACATTGGTGGCGTGGAGAGGTGAGACTTACAGCATGGGCAACTGCTGGTCTTCCATACAACCTAGCCCAGGCCCGCGCCCTGGAAACCTTCCAAGGCACAAATCCATGGTCTCATGAGACTAACGGATGCCTATTAATATTATTATTAATTTCATTCTTAAGCTCCTTCCTGCTAGCCCATGTTTTTTGAACCTTTCATAAGCTCTTCTTTTCTTCTTGACCAGATTTACAACAGCCTTTGTGCACCACAGATCTTCTACCCTACCATCCTTTCCATGTCTCATTGGAACGTACCTACTCAGAACCCCATGCAAATGTCCCCTGAACATTTGCCACATTTCTTCGGTACGTTTCCCTGAGAACATCTGTTTCCAATTTATGCTTCCAAGTTCCTGCCTGATAGCCTCATAGTTCCCTTACTCCAATTAAACGTTTCCCTAACTTGTCTGTTCCAATGCTATGGTAAAGGAGATAGAATTGTGATCACTATCTCCAAAATGTTCTCCCACTGAGAGATCTGTCACCTGACCAGGTTCATTTCCCAATACCAGATCAAGTACAGCCTCTCCTTTTAAGCAACACACAGGAAATGCTGGAAGAACTCAGCACCTATGGAGGGGAATATACAGTCGAGTTTCAGGCTTCTTTGTCCATTTCCTGAAAAGTAAAAATTTCATGATTTCTGAGCCTGACACTTCTATCTACTTAAAAATTCTCTAATAGCCTCCACCACAAAAATGCTTACCATTTACTTGACCCAAATCTCCAAATCCTATTTATGTTCAACTCACATTATAGTTTGCTGCATTAATCTGGGTGTCATAAGCAATTACTGTATTATTACAAAACTATTCCTCTGCAAATGACCTCAGACAAGAACAGTATAGCACAGAAAGAGGCCCTTCAATCCACCATGCAGAGAAAATATGCATTATTGAACTCTACCAGGAAGAATGAGCAATAGGAAACGGCATAGTTTCAAAATGATGTATCACTGTACCATCAGTAACAACTTGCATTTATACACCACCTTTAATACAAAAATTTAATAAGAAAATCCAATACCATGTCCATAACATACCACAAAGTGACTCATTAACTGTTGCACATTCATATTCTTGTGATGTTCACTACATTTCTTTTAGTAATTGCATTGGATAAAACCATGATGGGTTACCTGATGGACATGTTGTGTGTAGCTGTCCCTAAAGCTCTTCTGCCAAGGATTGAAAGGCTGTAACAAAGGGTTACCAGAGGGGAATCTCCATCACTGCTCACAGGCTGCAACACAACGTAGAACAAGGCAGCATTACATGAAGGTCACACCCTTTCTATTTGGTAGTACAATTTACTTAAAGAATAAGACAACGTGGAAGAAGACCATTTGTTCATCATGCCTGATTGGCTGCATGACTGCTTTTTCTTAGATTTTTTTGTGATTGTATGTGCTATTGTAACTAATATGCTGCGTGTGACTGTATGTACTGTGTTTTGCACAGTACCCCCTCACACATTGTTCTTTGGTTCTGATTTGGGACTCTGATCCATCCATTCTAGTTATGTAACCATTCATACTGTATACTTCCCTTACAAAAATTATCAATCTCAGTACCAACACTTTAATTGACCTCTGAGCCTGCAAGTCTCAAAAGCTTTTTGTAAAAGTGAGCTCATGACCCACCATGTTTCACATGACATTATCTGCTCTGGGATCACTCTCTGTGGCATTGTGGTGGCATGGTAGCGTAGTAGCTAGTGCAATGCTTTACAGTGTCAGCAGTCCGAGTTCAATTCCTGTGGCTGCCTGTAAGGAGTTTGTAGTATGGGCTTTCCCTGGGTGCTCTAATTTCCTCCCGCTTTTCAAAGACTTAGTAAGTTGGGTTAGTAAGTTGTGAACCATGCTATGTTGGGAAGCTTGGCAACACTTGCAGGCAGCCCCCAGGACACCTTTGGATTGTGATGGTCATTGACATTGACACGTTTCACTGCACATTTCAATGTTCATGACAAATAAAGCTAATCTTTATCTTTAATTATATGACACTGTCTTCTTGTTCCTGACTCCCTTATCAGAAGAAACAGTCTCTCCAAACTCATTCCTTCAGCTGCGTAAATCAGCTAAAATTAGCCCAACAAGTTTTATAGCTGTTATTCTGCTAAACTCAGCGAATATAAACCTGAACCATAATCCATAAATAAAGCCGCTACACTCTGAAATCATATTGGTGCATTGGTATGGAGGCATCACTGCACAGGATTGGAAAAAAAGCTGCAGAGGGTTGTAATCTCAGCCAGTTCTGTCACAGGCACTGGCCTCCCCCCCACTGATACCTCAAAAAGGTGCCATCCATCATTAAGCACCTCCATCAGCGAGGGATGCCAGCAGATACCTGGGAACACTACCACTTGGAAATCCCCCTCCAAGTCACTATCCTGACTTGGAAACACATCGCCATTTCCTCATTATTGCTGGGACAAAATTATGGAATTCCCTCCCTAGCAGGGCTCAAGAAGGCAGCTCATCACTATCTTCTCAAGGGCAACTAGGGATGGTCAATAAATGCCAACTTAGCTGGTGATGCCAACATCCCGTAAATGAATAAAAAAAAGTCACCGTATTCTACCCTGAGATTCATTTCCGTATAACTTTTAGGATTTTTTTTATGTATTGCACTTCCTGCTGCCACAAAACAACAAATTTCATTTAACATTTGTCAGTGATATTAAACTTGATTCTGATTCTGCACAGTAGTCCATCCAAGGTCAAACATCATTTTTGAGTCGCAGCATTTTAATCCAAACACTGTACACAGTGCCTGACAGAAGTGTACGACATTTGTTCTTTGTATTCCATATTTAACTGGCTTTGAGCTATTAATAGCAAAGAGCTAAAAATAAAATACACGTGGGAGAGAACAAATGATAATACCTTAGTGATTCACAAGAATGCAATCTTTCTACACATTCAGCAATTATTAACTTCTGTAGAAGTGAAAATAGACTGTTTCTGCACTGATCACATTAATTAATTTTTTATCTATCTACTTAAAGAGAGAGCACGGTAACTGGTCCTTCCGGCCCAATGAGCCTGTGCGGCCCAATTACACTGATGTGGCCAATTAACGTATTAACCCATACACCATTGGAATGTGGGAGGAGTTGGAGTAACTGGAGAAAACCCACGTGGCCACGGTGAGAACGTACAAACACCTTACAGACAGCGGTGGGAATTGAACCAAGGTTGCTGGCTCTGTAAAGTGTTACGCGAATCACTCCGCTATCGTACGAACCGGTGAATTTCTGCAAATCCGCTGGGGAAGTTAAAGGTCCAGACTGAGAGTCCAAGTCTACTGAAGGCCGAAAGGTGAAGTCAGTCTGCACTGGGGTTGGAGAACTATTATTTGCATGGGTAGGTGGATGGGAGGGAGGAACAGGGCTTGCTTTGTTGATGTTGTTGTTTTGTTGTGTTCTGTGTTCTGCTGAGCACTGTGGGCATGCTACGTTGGTGCTGGAATATGGGGCAACATCTTTGTGCTGTTCCCAGCACATATCCAGGTGCTTCAGTTAAGGCAAACAACGTATTTCACTGTATGTTTCGATGTACGTACATGTGAAAAATAATTTTGAATCTTGAATTTTGATCTGTAATTTGTACTTGAGGGAGACCATCATCAGGGGCTATAATGGTAAACTGATAAATCCTGAAAATTATAAGGGAGAGATGGAACTTTTGCCACAAACAGACATTGAAGCAAAAGTATGAAAGCATTCATGATTAAGCACAGGAGGTACTAAGGGATTGAAGGAAATTCTGATAGAATTAGATGAAGAGAGGCATCAGAGGGATTATGTGGGAATGGAAACACAGGTTTACACTCACTGGACACTTTATTAGGTACACCTGCTTTAATGCAAATATCTAATAGTAGTAGCATGTAGTAGCAACTGAATGCATAAAAGCATGCAGACATGGTCAAGAGATTCAGTTGTTGTTCAGACCAAACCACGGAATTAGAAGAAATGTGATCCATGTGACTTTGATCATGGAATGACTGCTGGTGGCAGACAGGGTGGTTTGAGTTAGCTCAGAAACTGCTGACCTCCTGGAAACTTCATGCACCATTGTCTCCAGAGTTTACAGAGAATGGTGCGAGAAACAAAACATCCAGTGAGCGACTTTTCTGTGGGAGAAAATACCTTGTTATTGAGAGAGGTCAGACTGGTTCAACCTGACAGGAAGGCAAAAGTAACTCAAATTACCATGCATTACAACAGTGATGTGCAGAAGAGCAGCATTTTGAAGTGGATGGGCTACAGCTGCAGAAGATCACAACCACACAGAAACACTCAGTGGCCACTGTGGCCTGTTTTTGTTTCTGTTATGTATGTAAACCAGAGGGAAATAATCAAAATGTCCTGGGACTAATATGTAGGCGAATGAAATCGACAATATCATTTAATTATGCACCTTTGTCCTTTTACTGTTGCAATGCTGGATCCATTCCAGGTAAGTGTTGCAGAAACTGGCTCTTGAGATTCCCTTGAGGCAATGGTCGTAGTCTTCATCAATGTTCATATTAAAAACTGCTGGGTCCTTGTCAATGTAATTCCACGCTGTGCAGGGATGCAGAGCTTCCTGTATGGATTCATTGCTTAACCAGTCCTCCAGCTTTGGGGAACGAATCAGGTAGTATATTATACTCTGTGAAAAGAAACTCATTAATATACAATTTCAGCTCAGTGGCGTAAAAAACATGTTTATCAGAAATAATAGTCGTCATACTGAAACAGGCCCTTCAGGCCATTAAATCTGGGCTAAATATCAAATATCCATTCACACTAAACCTATACAATTCCCATTCTATTCTCCCTATATTCCTCTCCTCTCCCATCAGGCCACACTTAAGAGTATTATCAACAGTTTTGGGCCCCATATCTCAGAAAGGATGTGTTGCCATTACAGAGAGTCCAGAGGAGGTTCACGAGGATGATTCCGGGAATGAAGAAGTAACATATGAGGAGCGTTTGGCAGCTTTAGGCTCCTACTCACTGGAATTTAGAAGAATATAGGGGATCTCATTGAGACCTACTGAATGTTGAAAGGACTAGATAAGGTGGATGTGGAGAGGAGGTATGGTAGGGGTATCCAGAACTAGAGGGCAAAGCCTCAAAATTGAGGGGTAACCTTTTAGAACAGAGGTAAGGAGGAATTTTTTTTTTTAGCCAGAGAGTAATGAATCTGTGGAATGCTCTGCCACAGACTGTGATGGAGGCCAAGTCCATGGGTATATTTATAACGGAAGTTGATAATTTCCTGATCGGTCAGGGCATCAAAGGATATGGCAAGAAGGCAGGTGTATGGGGTTGAGTGCGATCCAAGAATACCACCAGGCTCAAGTTTAGGTTCTATCACACGGTTATCGTGGGGTTGAGTGGGATCCAAGAATACCACCAGGCTCAAGGTTAGGTTCTATCACACGGTTATCGCACTCTTGAGTGGCCCTCCTGTATGGCAAGATGGACTCTTGGTTTCACAATCTACCTTGTTAAGATCATGCACTTTATTATTTAACCTGCACTGCACTTTTTTGGTAGGATTTACACTTTATTCTGCATTGTTATTGTTTTATCTTATTCTAGCTCAATGTACCGTGTAATGACTTGATGCGTATGAACAGTATGCAAGACAAGCTTTTCACTGATTCTCAGTATATGTAACAATGACCAAAACCAACTACCCCCAGATCCAATCTGTCCCCTGCTCATTAGGGGTAACTTACAGCCACCAATAACATATTGACTCTTGTATCTTAGACCACAAGACACAGGAGCAGAATTTGGTCATTCACCCCATCAAGTCTACTCCACCATTTGATCATGACTGATTTATCTTCCCCCTCAAGCCCGTTCGCCTTCCTTCTCTCCATAACCTTTGATGCCCTTACTAATTAAGAACCTTTCAAACTTCACTTTAAATTTATTCAATGACTTGGCTCCACAGCCATCTGTGGCAATGAATTCCACAGATTCAACACACTCTGGGGCTAAGGAGATTCCTCCTTATCTCTGCTCTACAGGAATGTGCTTCTATTCTGAAGCTGTGCCCTCTGGTCCTAGGTTCTCCCACTATTGGAAATATCCTCTGCATGTCCACTCTATCTAGGCCTTTCAATATTTGGTAGGTTTCAATTAGATTCCGCCCCCCCCAACCTTTGGGATGTGGGAGTAACACAGTGGGAAGCCATGTGGTGACACAAAGAACACCAGAGGTCAGAATCAATACCCAGTCGCTCAAGCTGTGAGGCAAGATCTCTGCCAGTTGCACCATGGTGGATTTACAGCACATAACAATTTTAGAGAACAAAGTACATAGAACATTACAGTACAATACAGGCCCTTTGGTCCACAATATTGTGCCAACCTTTTAACCTACTCAAAGATCAATCAAACTCTTCTCTCCCACATAGCCCTCCATTTTTCAATCAGCCATGTTCCTATCTAAGAGTTTCTTAAATGCCTCTACCACCACCCCTGGCAGTGTATTCCATGCATCCTCCACTCCCTGTGTAAAGAACATACTTCTGACATCGCACATGTTCCTCCAGTCACCTTAAAATGATGGTGCATCGTATTCACCATTTCTACCCTGGAAAAAAGTCTTACTCCACTCATCCATCTTGTACACCTCTCATTTTATTTGGAATGGCTTAAAGGAGACATCAAGATGTGACATGAATGCTGCTCTCAGTTACAGTTTACCATTAGAATATGAAATAAAGCACTGCTTAAAATATTAACTTCAGGAAACAAAATTACATCAGAACTTTATGAAAGATAGTCATCCCAAGGTGCTTGAAGGCTCTAAGGGGGAACTGGACTGTGAAACAGTGAGGGGTATAAATAGAAGCAGAAACCAAATGCTTGGCAAGGAGATTGTTTTCTCTAAGGAAAGACAAAGTCCTGGAGAGACAGTGAAGCCGAGGGAGTGAATTCCAAAAGAATAGCCCAAGGGCAAAGAATCTCATTGTTCATCCTCACTGTATCGTGGCAGATGTAACTTCAACATGAAGCAGGAAGCAGTCAAATGTTCTAATGTATCATATTTTTCATGACACTAAGTTACAGGAACTATTCCATTCAGTTATCTGGGCTGACCTTTTTTTGACCAACTGCAGGGCCCTGGCTTGTTGTCACTGATCATTTGCAAGTCATTCATACAACCCAGTCCATCACAGGCAAAGCCCTCCCCAACATTAAGCACATTTACACACAGTGCTGCCACAGGAAAGCAACACTGATCATCAGAGACCCCCACCATCCAAGGCTATGCTCTCTTCTTGCTACCACCATCGGGAAAGATGTACAAGAGCACTAGGTCCCTCATCACCAAGTTCAAGAACAGTTATTATCCAACAACCATCAGGCTCCTGAACTTGTGTGGATAAATTCACTCACCCTAATGCTGAATTGACTCCACAATCTTTAGACTCATTTTCAAGACTTTACAACTCATATCCCCATTATTATTTATTTATTTAAAAAATGTAATATTGGCACAGTTTGCCCTCTTTTGCACATTGGATGTTTGTCAGTCTTTCCTATGGATAGTTTTCATAGATTCCATTGTATTTCTTTATTTTCCTGTAAATGCCTGAAAGAAAATAAATCTCAAGGCAGTATACGGCGACATACGAGGGGTGATTGATAAGTCTGTGGCCCAAGGTAGAAGGCGTCAATTTTAGAAAACTGAGCACATTTATTTTTCCTACATTTACACACTTAGTCCAGCGGTCATGGAGCATACGGATCCCTTCTTTGTAGAGGTCAGTGTCTTGGACCTCCAGAAGTGGTCCACAGCAGGGGTGATTAATAAGTTCATGGCCTAAGGTAGAAGGAGATGTTATTAACTTCAAATTTTCTGCATTTTCACTCAAAGAGTTGAACACTGCATGTGCATGTAACGAGAGCTGTATAACTCATCTCCTTCTACCTTAGGCCACAAACTTATCAATCACCCCTGCTGTGGATCACCTGGAGGTTTAAGATGCTCTCGTTACATGTGCGTGCCATTCAACTCTTTGAGTGATAATGTAGAAAGGTTGAAGTTAGTAACTCATCTTCTACTTTAGGCCATGAACTTATCAATCACCCCTGCTGCGGACCACTTCTAGAAAGAAGGGATCTGTATGCTCCACGACCGCTGGATTAAGTGAGTACATGTAGGAGGGGACTATGTTGAAAAATAAATGTGCTAGGTTTTCTAAAATTGACTCCGTCTACCTTAGGCCACAAATGTATCAATCATCCCTCGTATATGTACTTTGATAATAAATATACACTTAACTTTTTAATGGCATCAGCTGTAGCTCAATGAGTAGCAATCTCACCTCTTTAACTGGAAGAAGACAAGTTCAAGCACATCTACAGTAAAGTGAGACTCCACTTGACACTCCTGTACAATATTAAGGGGAGTGCTGCATAGTCAGAGGTATCATATTTTTGAATTATTTGTTAAACCAAACCATTTCCATACTTGGCTTTATTACATTGCTGTTTGAGGAAGTCTGGTGTCTGTCACATTTCCTAGGTAAAAGCAATGACTTCACTTCAAAAGAAAAGAATGTCATAGACTGCTAAATGCTCTGGGATGCCCTGAGGCTGTGAGTAGTACTATACAAAAACAAGTACTTTCCTAATTACTTACCAATCTGCAGATTTTATGCCAGTATGTAAACAGTCAACCAATATTTAAACTATTATGACTGACTGTAGGCTTTCTTGTCTGCCAGAATAAGGGAACATTGCTGGATGACTTTGGATAAAATTGGAAAAAGACGATGCAGTCAGCTGTGTCAAAGGCTGCAGGCAGATTGAGGACAAAAAAAAAACTGGATTATCTTTGCCACAATTGCAATGTGTGCCATTTGTGAGCATCAAGTAATCTGTTGATGGAACTCACAGAGTACAGAGCAGCATCTGTGGGAGGAAAGCAACTGCCAACATTTTGGGCTGAAACAATCCTATCAGGACTGGCAGTGAAGAGGTGAGATGGCCAATAGAAACAAAGGAGTGTCGAGAAGGGATTCTGAGGTGACTGGTAGACTGAGGAGAGATGTAAAATAGTGCCAAGTAGGGGATGTGAGCAGTGCTGGGATTAGAAGACTGTGGCAGATAGATCACAGATGGAGGCAAACAAAGAGAGGGAGGAGAAAAGGGGAAAAAATAGATGCCATTTGTGCCTTTGATAGGTGCCAGTAAGGTCCTGTTTGTAATCGAAAGTTGATTAGAAGACAGGAAAAACAGATTTGAGAAGGTACAGCAAATTCAGAGAATACAGGCAGGTTGGAGAAGAAACACAAAAATAAATATCTCCACTTCTCTCTTTTTCTATTCCCCATTGTGGTTCCTCTCTTACCTCTTCTCTTCTGCTCATCTGTCTGTCATGTTCCTCTGGTGTCCCTCCTCCTTCACTTTCTTCCATGGTCTACTGTCCTCTCCTATCAGATTCCCTCTTCTTTGAACTTTTACCTCTTCCACCTATCACCTCCCAGCTTCTTACTTCATCCCCCTTCCTTACTCACCTATATTCCCTCTCACCTGGCTTCACCTATCATCTGCCAGCTTGCACTCCTTCCATCCACCCCCTCCCCACCTTCTTATTCTGGTTTCTGCCCCCTTCCTTTCCAGTCCTGATGATGGATCTTGGCCCGAAATATTGACTGTTTATTCCTCTTCATAGATGCTATCTCACCTGTTGTGTTCCTTAGGCATTTTCTGTGTGTTTCTCTGGATTTCCAGCATCTACAGAACCTTTTGTTTTTCAAATAACATACTACAAACCTTGAGCAGCACACACAAAATGCTGGAGGAACTAAGCAAGTCAGGCAGCATCTATGGTGGGGAATAATAAGTCAACGTCTTGGATCAAGGCACTTCATCAGGACAAGTTTTTCAGGATTGACATTAAAAATAATTTTATCCAATGTTTATTTTCAAGTGCAGTTCCCTTCACTTGTTGCCTCACCCTTATAAGAGTTGACCAATTGTCATTGCTGTAAGTGCCAATTCAAATTGGGCAGTACAGTAGCATAGTGGTTAACACAACACTTTACAGTACTGGTGACCCAGGTTCATCTCCTGTCGCTGTCTGTAAGGAGTCCGTACATTCTCCCCATGACCGCATGGGTTTCCTCCACGTGCTCAGGTTTCCTCCCACAGTCCAAAGAAGTACTGGTTGGTAGGTTAACTGGGCATTGTAAATGGTCCTGTGATTACACTAGGATTAAATCTGGGGTTGCTGAGCAGCGCAGCGTGAAGGGCCAGAAGGGCTTATTCCATGATGTACCTCAATAAATAAATAAACAAATAAAAGGACAGCATTTAAAACTGTATTAAACAGGCTAACTATTTCAGGAAGTTCAGCAGGCAGTTCACACCTGCTCAAATAGTGATTGCTTTGCGTGAAACTTGTGATGGTGGTACTGTCATTGTCACAGGTTTCACTTGAGCCATTTCCCAAATTAAATGCATTGCATAGCAAATTAAAATGCTGATCTCCTCTTCATCCTTTGTAATTAGGCTTGGTAATGATTCTGGCATCCAAGTGAAATTTTAATAATTGATTGATCTTCATGATATCAACATTCTCTGTCTACATCAATGTCAGATTGTACAGAACAAACTGTGGAGTTTCAGTGATAATTTTTAAAACTTCACTTGTTTCACACAAAGTAAAATCTGTGGGTTATAAAAAATCAATTAGAGTTTAAGCAGAGTCAAATAGGAAAGTAAGAAATAACATCACGGTCACTGGCACCTCAGATTATGTAAATGTAAAAACATTGTTGATGAACTGCTCCCTCCCAGGTCTCCCTTTTGCATACCTCATGGAACACAGAGTCTGAGGAGATTTGATATGTCACCAAAGACTCTAACAAATTTCTACAGATGTCCTGTGGGGAACATTCTAACTGGTGGCATCATCTTGTGAGAAGGAACCAATGCACAGGATTGGAAAAAGCTGCAGAGGGTGCAAGCTCAGTCAGCTCCATCATGGGAACTATTGTCCCCATGATCGAGGACATCTTCAAAAGGTGATGCCTCAAAAAGGCAGTAACCTTCATTAAGGACCCCCATCACCTGGAACATGCCCTCTCCTTATTACCACCATCAGGGAAGAGATACAGGAGCCTGGAGACATGCACTCAACATTTTCAGACCAGCTTTTTGAACCGGCAATGAACCAACCCTCACTATTTTTGATCTCCTTTTCACAACGTACAGTATTCCAGTGGTATTAAACCGGATTCTGAACCACTTGGAGCTATAAATAATGTGACTTCCTGTATAACAATAACAATATATAAAGTCCTGATTTAAAATTCTAAGGCTATTTAGTTATTGTGGTGTGATTGATGGCACTGAATAGGGCAGAAAGTAGCGAGGCAGGGCAAGACAGAAGGGGAAAATTGCAAATGCCAGAAGTCCGAAATAAAAACAGAAAATGCTGAAAATACCCAGCAGGTCAGCCAGTGCCTGTGGAGAGAGAGAGAGACTGAATAAATAGTTCATATCATGCTGGCTAACGTTGGTAGTTCCAATCAGAACAATTGGCCATCAGTCGCTTAAATTGTACAAATCCAGTATTTTCCCAGCAAACCCTGTCAAACACGGAAGTCCGTGACCCATTGATTGATTCGGAAACCTGAATCTGACAGGCTGCTTCTTAGCGAGCCTCATTGGAGTTCAGCAAAAGAGCCCAGTCTTGCTGAGATGCCCAGCATTCCACTGGGGAAGTACTTTCTTGATCCTGTGCAAAGTTCAACATGGCACAGGATCTGATACCCAATTGATTAATAGGCATTGTATGAGCTCAAGCATAAGTTGTTACTATATAAACATTACTTTGCTTTCTTTTAATATTTTGAATTCATCTTAATGTCTCTGAAATGATCATAACGAGGTCTTGTACTTTATTGTTTACCTGCACTGAACTTCTTTGGTATACTTTACACTTTATTCTGCACTGTTATTGTTCTACATTGTTCTAGCTCAATACACAGTGTAATGATTTGATCCGTATACTATTTCTACAGCTCTTCATTGTATCTTGGTACACGTGACAATAATAAACCAATCCTAATAGTAGAGATGAGGGGGATGCCAGACAATGATTATGGTGTGGGATTGGGGACTAATGACCTTTCATCACAATTAGATGTGTACCAGGTTTTAAGGATGTACAGAGACAGAGATAGGAGAATGGAAAGAGACTGAAGGGACATTTAGTGATTCCCATTCTGACACGACTGTCCTCAGCTTCCTACACTGTTACAATGAAATTCAAGGAAAGAACAAAACATTCTTAGATTAGGTATGGTACATTACTCCGGCCTCAACATTGAATATTTTATTTTTATTTTATTTAGAGATACAGCATAGTAACAGGCCCAACAAACCATGCTGCCCAGTTTCACTTATTGACCAATTAACCTACTTACCCATACATCTTTTGAAATGTGGGAGAAAAACCACATGGTCACAGATAGAAGGTCACACAGTGGAGGAATTCAACCCTAGTCACTGGCGCTGTAATAGCATTACACTAACTGCTACGTTACCATGCCACTCTTAAATATAACAACTGTTACAAAAGATCGTATTTTTGGTATCTACCTGACTCATATTTTATTTCAACAGCTTGTGCATCACCTTACAGTGCCAGCGATCACTGATCGGGGTTCCAATGTCAGTGCTGTCTGTAAAGAATTCGTATGTTCTCCCCTTGACCACGTGGGTTACCTCCGGGTGCTCCGGTTTCCTCCCACATTCCAAAGACATACAGGTTAGGGTTAGTAAGTTTGTTAGCATTGGAATCATGGCAACACTTACAGGCTGCCCCTTCTCACTGTATTGGTCGCTGACACAAATGATGCATTTCACTGTATGTTTCAAGGTACATCTGTCAAATAAAGCTAATCTTTAATCGTGGAGAGACAAATCACAGACCATCTGACTGCCCTCCAGAAAGTATCTGCTCAATGTAGAAGGTGAGCCTGGCTTTCCAATTGCCTATCATTTTGTTCTCCATTCTCTTCCCACTCTGATCTCTCCGTCTTCGGCCTCTTATGCTATTCCAGTGAAACTCGATGAAAGCTAAGGAATAACATCTCTTCTTCTGACTTGGTACACCACTGTCCTTAGGGCTAACAATGAATTCAGATAACCAGATTTTCCAGTTGGTTATTTTCTCTCCATAGCTGCTATTTCCTACATACTTCCAGTACTCTGTTTTTATTTCAGGTTTCTACCATCTGCAATACATTGCCTTCTCTGCTGGAACCTCATCTCTCCTTTCCCCTATAAGTCTCCTTCTATAAACATGTTCTTTAGGTGAATCATTCACGATTAGAATGTCTGCCCTAACCACTTGGCCAGCACATACTCCATGGGTGTCATTCAGTCTCGGCTGGACTCCACCTTATCATAGACATTATTTTGTTCACCCATTCTTTCTTTCCATCTGCAACTTAAAACACATTTAATTTCTAAAAGTTCTCAGGAAAGTTTGTCAATCAGAAATATTCACCATGGATGCTGACTGGTTAACTATCTCCACTACATCCATGCTACGACATCCCACCCCACATGATGCAATGCATTCACCTTTGTGAGACCTCACTCCCCAACTCCTTGGTAAGTGAACATCCCTGATGAGACCAATGAAATGTTTTAAATACTTTAAATCTGATTTTTCTCCTAGATTTGCTCCCTGCTTTGAAAACGAAGCAAGGGGAAGTTGAGAAAACATACACTAGTTCTCACTAAATGATCAGAAGAAGAAAGGGTGAGTAGCTTCTAGTTCCTATGTGTCAAAGATCTACCTCCGGGCCCAACATTTTGATGCAAATAGAGCTAGCAGCTGTATTTCATTTGGAGTCTGAAGAGATTTGGTAAGGCACCTAAGACTAACAAATTTCTACAGATGTACTCTGAAGAGCATTCCAATTGTTTGCATCACCATCTGGCATGGAGGGGCCACTGCACAGGATTGGAAAAAACTGCAGAAGGCTGTTAACACAGCCAGCTCCATCATGGGCAGGGGGATGGGAACCAATATGATAGAGCTAAGAATTAGCAGCAGGTTTACAAGTAGATGATGGATGTAATATGAATTGAATTAGATTTACAAGGATGTTGCCTGGATTGGGGAGCATGCCTTATCAGAATAGGTTGAGTAATCTCAGCCTTTTCTCCTTGGAGCGACGGAGGATGAGAGGTAACTTGATAGAGGTGCACAAGATAATGAGAGGCATTGATCATGTGGATAGTCAGAGGCTTTTCCCCAGGGCTGAATTGGCTAGCACAAGAGGGCACAGTTTTAAGGTGCTTGGAAGTAGGTACAGAGGAGATGTCGGGGTTAAGTACGCAGAGAGTGGTGAGTGCGTGGAATGGGCTGCCGGCAGCAGTGGTGGAGGTGGAAACGATAGGGTCTTTTAAGACAGCGGTCCCCAACCACCGGGCCGTGGACCGGTACTGGGCCACTAAGCATGTGCTATCAGGCCGTGAGGAAATGATATGAGTCAGCTGCACCTTTCCTCATTCCCTGTCACACACTGTTGAACTTGAACATAGGGTTGCCAACTGTCCCGTATTTGCCGGGACATCCCGTATATTGGGCTAAATTGGTTTGTCCCTATTTCCCCCGCTAAGGTAGAGCATTCCTATGAAACCATTCGTGCCAAAATGGCGTGAAGCAAAGAAGCAATTACCATTAATTTATATGGGAAAAATTTTTGAGCGTTCCCAGACCCAAAAAATAACCTAACAAATCATACCAAATAACACATAAAACCGAAAATAAATAACACTAACAAATAGTAAAAGCAGGAATGCAGGAATGATATGATAAATACACAGCCTCTATAAAGTAGAAATAATGTATGTACAGTATAATCGGGAAGATAAAGGCAAAACCGATTTGTGGGGGAAAAGAAAATCAGCAAGTACGCGCATGCGCACACAGGTGCCTGCGCAAGGCTTCATGGTCATAGTAGTCTTTCCTGGGGTAAAGTGTCCCGGGATTTGACTGCTACGTTTGTTCCTTATTTGGGAGTGAGAAAGTTGGCAACCCTAACTGTAAAAGACATGTTGAGGTGAGTTTAACCCAACTTGAACACCCCCCCACCCCCTGGGTCGGCCGGTCTGCAAGAATATTGTCAATATTAAACCAGTCCGCGGTGCAAAAAAGGTTGGGGGCCCCTGTTTTAAGAGACTCCTGGACAGATACATGGAACTTAGAAAAATTGAGGGCTATGGGTAAACCTAGGTAGTTCTAAGATAAGGACATGTTCGGCACAGCTTTGTGGGCCGAAGGGCCTGTATTGTTCTGTAGGCTTTCTATGTTTTTCTATGTTACTATGGATGTAATGAAGGACAAGCCAATGACTGGGTACAAACAGAGACAGAGTAATGAGTTAAATTGTACCACAGAGGCAAAATTTAAAAGGAATAGTTTTGAACAGAGTTGAGGAAGAATTACTTTAGCCAGAGGGTAGTGAACCTCTGCCATCAGATTTCTGAATGGTCTACAAACCCATGAACTACCTCACAATTTTTGCTCTTTTTGCACTATTTATTTATTTTTAATACATATATTTCCTGTTATAATTTATAGCCTATTTTATGAATTGCACTGAACTGTTGCCACAAAACACAAATTTCACAGCATATGCCAGTGATAATAAACCTGGTTCAGAGTCTTGTGTTTTTGTTGACAGCACAACTGAAAATTGCTGATGTTTAACCCCGATACTTGCAAGGATATTCCCGGTATATTTATCACCTCTCTGCTCCATTTTACTCCTGATTTATTGGCTGTGCAAAGCTTTAATCAAAGCTATGCTGTAGACCTTTATCACAGCTTTTAGCTGTGACAGGAGTAGTAGGAAGATCCCTAAAGCAGATGGAGGAGAGATGGAGACAAAAAAAATTACTTATAAAGCAAAACAACTTACTGGCATACTACTACCTTTACATAATAGGTGATGAGCATCTTTCTCAGATCAAACATCTGTAGCATGCACGCTGCATTGTTGTCACTGATGCTGTAGCCTTCCAGAACGTACTTGGATGAAGTGACTTCCCAGGCCAGCCAGCGTTGGATAAAAACTGCATTGAATGACAGCATGTGGGGCAAATGCCCTGGCTCACAGCAGCAGCAGCAACCCTCGTCATCCTCAGCTCCCTCTGTTATCGCTTCAACCTCCCTCTGTTGGCAATATGTACCTGAAAGAAAAAAAAATGAAGCATTTTATATTGCACATGCATCATCCAAAATGCGCCTTACCATATGTACCATAAGACATAAAAACAGAATTAGGCCATTCAACTCATCGAGTCTGCTCCACCATTCCATCATGGATGATTTATTATCCACATCAAGCACGTTCTCCTGCCTTCTCCCCGTAACCTTTGACACCCTTACTAATCAAGACCTATCAACCCCTGCTTTAAATATACCAAAGACGGTCTCCATAGCCATCTATGGAAATGAATTCCATAGATTCAGCACCCTCTGCCTAAAGAAATTCTTCCTCATCACTGTTCAAAAGGGACATCCTTCTATTCTGAGGCTGTGCCTTCTGGCCCTAGACTCCCCCACTTTGGGAAACATCCTTTCCACACCCACTCTATCAAGTCCTTTCAATATTTGGTAGGTTTCAATGAGTTCCCACCCTCATTCTTCTAAACTCCGTGCACAGAATGATAGAGAAAAGCTGTCCTCACCTAAATTCCCATGATATGTATATATGATTACTCTTTGTCTGCTAGATATTGGATTATTGCTATGGCCACAACTAACATTTATTAATATAAATATGTGTCTGGTGCCACAAACAGAATCAGAATCAGGTTTATTATCACCAGCATGGGACGTGAAATTTGTTAACTTATCAGCAGCAGTTCAATGCAATACGTAACCTAGAAGAGAAAAAAATAAAATAAATAAATAATAAACAAGTAAATCAATTACAGTATACACATATTGAATAGATTTTTAAAAAGTGCAAAAATCAGAAATACTGTATATGGTATTTAAAAAAGTGAGGCAGTGTCCAAGGATTCAATGTCCATTTAGCAATTGGATGGCAGAGGGGAAGAAGCTGTTCATAATTAAAGTGACAAGGCACAGTGCGCCTTCAGTGCTTTTATGGAATTGCTCATTCAACAGTTCCCTGGTAAACACCAGGCTTATTCAATGACAGGCAGCACAATGGGTGCCATAGTAGTGTAGCAGTTAGCGTGACACTATTACAGTGTCAGAATTCAGAGTTCAATTTTGGAGCCATCTGTAAGAGGCTTGTACATTCTCCTTGTGACCAACTGGGTTTCCTCCAGGTTTCTTCTCACAGTTCAAAGATGTACCTGCAGTAGTTTAACTGGTCATTGTAAATTGTCCTGTGATTAGCAAGGGTTAAATAGGTGGGTTGATGGACAGCGTAGCTTGTTGGGCTGGAAGGCCTGTTCTGTGCTGTATCGCTAAATAAATAAATACAGTATGCATCTCCAGTTTCAGGCTCCCCATCATGAGTTTAAAATCAAATGTCATCTTTCTAAAATGCTGATAAAATCTGTGCACCCACATTGACTGTTAGGGCCTTCTGCTAAATCACTTATTGTTCACCTATTCTAGATATTGTCAATTACTAAAATGCTCCCAGTACTACTCAGGTTTGATTTAGAAGCACTTTGAAGTGTAGTTATATCTTTGCAGTAAATTTTCATTCTTCGTATTTCTTCATGAATGAATGAATAAAGTATCAATTGTTGAGCCAGCTACAAACTAACAATAGATAAATACCATACAGAAAAGATCCCACATTAGAACATTTTATTTTGCTTTACACTAATCTGTGCTGCTGCAATGTCACTGAAAAATTAATGTTATGTTTGAACAACTAAACAGAAAATAATTTGAACATCAAAATCCAGAACAAAATACAACTTCAAATGATCGGCAATAGCTGCTATTTACCTCTGAATCTGGCACGTATGACCATGTGTAATTTATCAATAAAATACAACAGGTTAATTATACCAGAAGTAATGGCAGAAGTGCTGCATCAGTAGCAGCTTGAAGAAGCCATTACAATAGCCATGGCAAAACCCCATAATAGGAGTGCAGAAGTCTGTAGAATATTACTACACTGCAAACTACTTACCTTTATATAATTGGAGGCTTATCCAGCCAGTGTAAAGAAACAAAGACCTGAGATTATTACAGTAAAAAAGCTGAGAGATAGAGGGTCATAAGAAAGTGATGGAGCAACAACTGGCAAGCAAAAGGTGGTTCCAGGTGAAGAGGGGTTATGGGCAGATGGACAAGGCAAATGTGTGTGGAAATAGTCTTAGAGACACAAGAGATTCTGCAGATGCTGGAAATCTAGCGGACCACACACAAAAAATACAGGGGGAATTCAGCAGGTCAGGCAGCATCTGTGGAGAGGAATAAACAGTTAACATTTTGGGCCAAGAGCTTTCGGGGTGGTGGGGGGGGGGGTGTGGCTGGCCTGAGGGAAGGAAGCGATGGTGGGAGCTTGGACTTGGCTAAACTGGCTTAAATCCATTTGGTGAACATACTTCAGGTGGAATGTAGACAGTGTCATCTTCCGGAGACGCTCATGTGTTTTATTGGCATGTAGGGCACACAAGTGGGAGTGAAAGCATATCCTGGGAAGTAGTATTGTTACTCTGGATAGTTTGGTGGGGTCTGGTCAAGAAACATAAGCAAGTATTCAAATTCTTGAAACTCGTTGGGCTGGTTAATACAATTCAAGTCAATAGCGCTGGATGTTTATACAGTAATCTATTCAGCACAGTAGTGTAGTGGTTAGCACAACGTTTTACCGTACAAGTGACCCAGGTTCAATTCCTACCGCTATCCGTAAGGAGTTTGTACCTTCTGCCTGTGACCATGTGGGTTCCCTCCGGGTGCTCCAGTTTCCTCCCACAGTCCAAAGATATACTGGTTGGTAGGTTAATTGGTCATTGTAAATTGCCCCATAATCAAGCTAAGATTAAATCGGGGGATTTCTGAGCGGTGCAGCTTAAAGGGCTTGAAACACTTATTCTGCACTGTATCTCAATTAAAAAATAATAATAATAAGGCTGTGGAGGTCAAGTCATTAGGTACATTTAAGGCAGAGGTTAATAGATTCTTGGCAAGAGATTGGGGCTGAGGGGGAAAAGGAGAATCCGTGATGTAATGGTGGAGCAGCAGACTCGACGGGCTGAATGGCCTAATTCTGCTCCTATATCTTATGATCTTATCAGAACTCTATCTCAGAGGCTGCGAGGTGAGGAAGGGAGACTGCAGATAGGAAAGGATGGTGGAGCATGGAATAAAATGAGGGAGGTAGGAAAGGCAGCTGAGAACAGTGGGGTTGGGGGGGAAGATCCAGTGGGAAGAGGGACAGGCAGATGGAGTGGGTGGAGGAGGACAAAGAACTGGATGCGATTTAATTACACTAAACAGTAGCATAGCAATCTTTATGCCAGTATCTTTCACTGCGCAGAACTCACTCTGTAGTGGATGAGGGACATAAGCCTGAATTATAAAGATCAAATAATTTAGTCCCAGATAATTCTAACTCAAATTCAGATTTATCTATCACATCGAAACATAAAGAACAATGCATCGTTTGCATCACCAACCAATTCACTTAAGGATGTGCTGGGGGCTGCTCGCAAGTGTTGTACACATTCCAGCACCAACGTAGCATGTCTACAATACTCACCAGAACAGCACAAACAACATAACAGCAGCAAAACAATACACGAGGAATTCTGCAGATGCTGGAAATTCGAGCAATACACATCAAAGTTGCTGGTGAACGCAGCAAGCCAGGCAGCATCTCTAGGAAGAGGTACAGTCGACGTTTCGGGCCGAGACCCTTCGTCCTGATGAAGGGTCTCGGCCCGAAACGTCGACTGCACCTCTTCCTAGAGATGTTGCCTGGCCTGCTGCGTTCACCAGCAACTTTGATGTGTGTTGCTTGAACAGCAAAACAAGCTCCTTTTCCATCCTCCCACCCACTCAAAGGCAACCAGCCAAGCCACAGGTGACATCTGAAAGACTTACTACTTTTTACCACTAAGAACAAACAGAATTAACCCTATTTTTCAAGTAAATACTTGAAAGGTTAAGAGCATCAGAAATCTTGTTCACACTCTGCTAACCTAAAAAGATGCAATAATAATATGCTAATTTGATCAATCTATCTATATCAATTCATCAACAGGTCTAGACACACATCCGTGCAACATACATGACTATTCTAAATCAGCACGTTGAGAGCTTGAGCCCAGAATTTGTCTGGAGTTCAGGATCCTGTTATTGGCTATCCCTGGGGTCGGTACCAGAGACTGGAAGTCTGGGCATTGAAGCCCAGTGGCCGAAGCCTTGAGACTGGAGGCCTGTCCTGAAGTTGGAGGACTGTCCATGTGTGTGGGTAGGTGGGAGTGAGGAAAGGGGCTTGTTTTGCTGTTGTTTTGTTTTGTTCTATGTTGTTCTGCTGAGCACTGTGGGCGTGCTATGTTGGCATCAGATTGAGTGGTGACACTTGTGGGCTGCTCCAGCACATCCTTGGATGCGTTGATTGCTGATAAAAACGACGCATTTCACTGTATGTTTCGATGTACGTGCAATAAATAAATCTGAATCTGAATCTAGGTCTACGAATTCAACGACCCACATAAATAGTTCTACAATACTTATAGCCCTCAGTGGCCCAGTTTGCTAGAGAGACTTATCGTTGCAAAACATCACGCATGTTCTCGACAACAATCATTCTGACTATTTTCACTTGAAATGAATGACTATCCAGTTAATAGGAAATAACACTGGTTGAATGAAACAGTTTCAGTTCAAACCTCTGGCACAAATTAAGGAATGTGTCAATTTATCATGCCATCTAGTGTTCCCCTTCACCATTTCCAAATGTATTTCAATTTTTCACTGCTATTTTTATCATCAGCAAAAAGTAGAATTCAAATAAACTAATGTGTGTCTTTCCAGTAAAGCAAAGAAACTTCAGGAGCATCAAAAAGTGTTAAAAGTTCAAATAACCTGCTAATCAAAGCAATCGATCTTCATCAATTAATCTACCAAAGATCTGACCACTGAATCAATGAAACCATTTGACCTTACTGTAACTATAAAGTTCATGCTTTACTTATCATATATACAATGAAATATATCATTTTGTAACAATGACCAACACAGTCTGAGAACTGTGCTGTGCAGCCCCCAAGTGTCACCGTGCTTCCCTACCAACAAAGCATGGCCACAACTCACAATCCCTAACTATACACCTTTGGATTGAGGGAGGAAACCCACATGGTCAATGAGAGAACATACAAACTCTATCAGATATGAGTTATCATGGAACTTGCCTCTAAACTCAAGTCCTCTGAGCTGAAAAGTTACGAGGCCATTGCCAATCTCTATCAATTGAACCAGCGCATTGAGGTAATCTGAAGCCAGGATGAAGCAGTCTCCAGTGCTGTAGCTTCCCCAGCGACCTAGGATCAAGTCACCACACAAACTCTGCTGCAGTGATCTAGTCAGGTGCTCATAGAAGATTGAATTCAGGTTGTTATCATCGGCTCCTAAACATGCAAACAGAATAGAGAATAACAATTAAATTACAGAAGACTGGTAACTGTGTTTATAGTGTTGTGATCCTCTCTGGATCATAACAAAACTGAACTCTGTATTCCATTTAAGAGTGTCAAACTTTCTAAACTTGAGATCCTTAAACTTAAACACAAGAGATTCTATAGCCGCTGGAAATCCAGAGCAACACACACAAAATGCCTGGCAGCATCTATGGAGAGGAATAAACAGTTGATGTTTTAGGCTGAGGCCCTTCATCAGGACTGCAAAGGAAGGGAGAAGAAGCCAGACAAGCTGGATTGTGTTTGCCTGCAGCTGCACTATGCAATATGAAGAACTGCTGTGGGTTATTCATGCAGAAACATGGCTCTAGGCAACATCAGACATAAGCCATGACACTCAGGGATATGGGCTATATTATTACAGTATCGTTTTTTTAAAATATATTTTTTGTAATTATATTGTTTTGTTATCATAATTACATGTGCTTTATGTGCTGTGTGTGACTCTTGGTTCTGTGTTTTGCACCTCAGCCCCAGAGGAATGCTGTTTCATTTAGCTGTATTCATGTGTATGGTTGAGTGATAATTAAACTTGAGTTTGAACAAGAAGGTGGGGGAGGGGAAGGAGCAACACCTCCCATTCTGTCTGGGTAACTTCCAACCTGATGGATTGAACTTTGGTAACTTTTGGTGATGTCACCCCCCCTCCCCCTCCCTGGTTTCTCCTTTTTCATTCTGCATTCCAATTCCCACTCACCCCTTCTCCTCACCTACCTCTGGTGCCCCTCCTCTTCTCTATCTCCCATCAGATTCTCCCATCCTGACAGATTCCTTCTTTTTCAGCTCTTTACTTTTTCCAACTATCACCTCCCAGCTCCTCGTTTCACCCTACCTTCCCCCTCACCTGTTCTCACCTAACACCTAACAGCCTGTACTCTTCCCCTCCCCCAAATTGGTTCTTTTCTCGCAAACACGAGAAAATCTGCAGACGCTGGAAATTCAAGCAACACACACAAAATGCTGGTGGAACGCAGCAGGCCAGGCAGTATCTATAGGAAGAGGTACAGCTGACATTACGGGCCTTCGGGTCTTGGCCCGAAATGTCCACTGTACCTCTTCCTATAGATGCTGCCTGGCCTGCTGTATTCCACCAGCATTTTGTGTGTGTTGTGGTTCTTTTCTCTTTGGCTTCTTCCCTTTTCCTTTCCAGTCCCGATGAAAGGTCTTAGCCCAAAATGTTGAGTGTTTTATTCCTCTCTGTAGAACTAACCTGCTGAGTTAACCCAGCACTTGTGTGCGCATTGTTCTTAAACTTAAATAAGGGCAATTAAACAAATAAGATAGACTAGGAAATTAAATTAAAAGATATACAATAATGGCAGATAAGCAGTGGCAGGCATTTAAAGAAATATTTCTCAGGGCAACGTAGCTTTTCCTGAGTTTCTCCTTGCATTTATGAATACCTATATTACAGTCATGGCCAGTGGTTTTGTAATTTGTCATAAGCCGATGCATCTTTAAATCTGCACTACCAGTCACAATTTGAAATAACTGTATCCATTCATCCTTCAGCATTCCTTTATCTGCAGAAAAGGACCTTGTTTTTCCTGACTGCCAAGTCCTCTCAGTTCTGTAAATCTTTTATTGCATCTTCTCCACCCTCTGTAGCCATTTAATATTTTTCACTTTATTCACAGAACCATACCCTGTATTTCATACGTGGTCCAAGCGAAGATTGAAGCAAATTTAACATATACTCAGTGGCGGCAGAAGTGGAACCTGATGTACTCTTCTGCTGCTGCAGCCCATCTACTTTAAAGGTTGATGTGCTGTGTTCAAACATGCTCTTCTGCATACAACTGTTGAAATAACCAATTTCCCCCGGGATTAATAAAGTATGACTATGACTATAATGTGCAGTTACTTGAGTTACAGCCACTTTCCTGTCAGTTTGACCTGTCTGGCCAATCTCCTCTGACCTCTCTCATTAACAAGGCATTTTCTCTCACAGAAATGTCATTCACTGGATGCTTTTTGTTTCTCGCATCATTCTCTGTAAGCTCTCGAGGCTGTTAAGCCTGAAAATCCGAGGAGATCAGCAGATACATCTGGTGCCAAAAATTATTCCAGGGTCTAAGTCACTTTTCCCCATTCTGATGTTTGGTCTGTACAACAACTAAACCTCTTGACCGTATCTGCATGCTTTTATGCATTAAATTGCTGCACATGATTAGCTGATTAGATTTTAACATCAATGAGAAGGTGTGCAGGTGTACCTAATAAAGTGGCCACTGAGTATATTTTTCTTGTTCATCCTCTGGTTTCTCTTTCCATTCTAGTCTGAAACAAGTTTTTGACACAAACCAAGAAGTCTAATAACCTCTATCTGCCCTATTAACCCCCTGACCTGATCTTCCATTTGTACGTACATTCTTCACCATCTTCTCTGCAACTTAAAATGGTTTATTTTTATCTAGATCTGAAGAAGGGTCTCTGACATGATAACTCTTTTTCTCTTTCCACTGATGCTGCCTGACCTGCTAATTATTTTCAGCATTTTCTGCTTTTTTCATCCAGATTTCAGGCATTTACCGTTTATTTGATCAACATAATGTTTCTGTTTTTCAATTCTGTTATTGTTTTACCCTGTACCATCTCAATGAATTGATCTATATGGATAGTAAGCATGACAGGATTTTACATTAGGGACATTTACCATTTTATAACAGAGCCATGCAAAGAAAATACTGGAAGAAATCAGTAGGTCAGGCAGCTTTCACGGAGGAGAATAAACAGTCAATTTTTTGGGCTGGGACTCTTCTTCAGAACCAGAAAGGAAGAAGAAAGAGATCAGAATAAGCAGGTTGGGGGGTGGGGGGGGGAGTGGGAAGTGATGGGTGAAACCAGGAGAGGGAAAAGGTGGGTAGGAAGGGGAAGGGGGATGAAGTGAAAAGCTGGGAGGAGATATGTGAAAGAGGTAAAGAGCTGAAGAAGTAGTAACTTGATCAGAGAGACATGGACCATTGGAGGAGGGGCACCAAAGGGAGGTCTTAGGCAGGTGAGAAGACAAGGGGTAAGAGGTGAGCAGGAAGGGGAATGGAAAAAGAGAAGGGTGAGAGGGAGAAATTACCAGAAGTTACAGAAATTGACGTTCGTGCTGCTAGGTTGAAGGCTACCCAGGTGGAATACGAGGTGTTGATCCTCCAACCTGAGAGTGCACTCATTGGGGCAGTACAGGAGGCCATGAACCAACATGATAGAATGGGAAGTAGTATTAAAATGGGTGTCCACAAGAAACATCCATCTTTTGAGGCAGATGGAGTGAAGGTGCTTGATGAAGTGCCATTTTATAAGATCCCTAGCAACCTCCTGAGAACAACCCTAGTTTCTCCAGTCTAACCAAGCTGTTCTTCCTAGGAACCCATATTCTCCATTTCATCCACATACTTAAAGCTACTATTTTCTCAAATCATTTTAGTAAATCTCTTCTTCACCCTTTCTAAAGTCTTTACTTCTACCATGATTAACAAACACTCAGTGGCCACAGTGGAACAGAGGAATCATGGGTCCATGCCCATATATATCTCAATGTTGCTGTGCAAGTTGACAGAGTTGTTAAAAAGGTGGAATGGTGTGCTGGTTTTCATTAGTTGGGGGATTGAACTGTGAGGTAATGTTACAGCTCTATAAAACCCTGGTTAGACCACACTTGGAATATTCAGTTCTTGTCACCTCATTACAGGAAGAATGTGGAAGTTTTAAAAGGGTGCAGAGGAGATTTACCAGGTTGCTGCCTGGACTAGAGGACATGTCTTATGAGGATAGGTTGAGGGAGCTAGGACATTTCTCTTTGGAGTGAATGAGGATGAGAAGTAACTTGATGGAGCTGTACAAGACGATAAGATTCACAGATTGAGTGGATAGCCAGAGACCTTCTCCTAGGATGGAAATAGCTGATTCAAGGGGTCTTAATTTTAAGGTGATTATAGGAAAGCATAGACGGGATACCAGAGGTAAGTTGTCAGAGGAGAATGGTGGGTGCGTGGAGTGCCTTGCCAGAGTTGGTAGTAGATGAAGATACATTAGGGGCATTTAAGAAAGTCTTAGGCACATGGATGATGGAATGGAGGGTTATGTTGTAGGGAAGTGTTAGGTTGATCTTAAGAGTAGGTTAAAGGATCATTGAGGCTGAAGGTTGGAGGAGCAGCACCTCATATTCCATCTGGGTAGTCTTCAACCTGACAGCATTTTCGAAAGTGGGCCAAATGGCCCTTTCCTGGGTAGCCTTCAACCAGACAACATGTTCTAAAATGGGCCAAATGGGCCCCTCCTAAGCTTTATTTTAATATAATTGATGGATTACTTTTGAGAAAGCTGAGACTGAAGGGAGCAAAGAGTTTTGTCTGAAGTTCTTTCTAAGAATACAAAACTAACACTTTCTGAAGCAACGCTTCTCACCTTGGCAAACAACATTCACAGGAACAGCTCATTCTTGAGCTGATTATATTTTTAGGGACCAGACAAACCTATCACATCCATATCGTTACAAAATAATAATCCCATGGGAGGTGAGCTGATGTTGCATCATTTCTTTACTTACCCATACTTCTGTTTATCTGTGAATCCAGCCTGGTGTTTGAGTGATCCACCCGTTTGGTGCTGTGAAAAAGACACAAGCAATAATGTAAACCCTGAATTTACTGTTCTACATGCTGTCACATTGAGCTCAGAGAACGAAGATGAAGTACAGTGAAATGAGTCTGGACCAAGGATCATTGGACCGGTGTGTAGGAATATAATCCAGGAAGGTCCACTGACCTGAAACATTATCTCCGTTTCCTCCCCCACTGACGCTGCTTGACCCGCTGAGTCAACATTTTGGTTTTTTTTGGGATAATGTTTCAACGACTCATTTTGATAGTCACACACTTCTGTTGTTTATTCCCGTATCCATGTCTATAATAGAATTCTCTATGCAAAACTGCATAGAGACTTGCAAGGATTGTTGCATGATTTATTTATTTTAAAATATTTATTTCTTATTGTAATTTTTAGCATTTTATGTATTGCATTTGCTGCTGCAAAACAAATTTCACAACATATGTCAGTGACATTGATTCTGATGTGGCAAGGAAGGCTATTTCTACTTTAGCCTCAAGCAACAAGAAATGCAGCCACTTACTTGTAATTCTTTTCCCAGAACTTCACTGGCCTGACATAGGATGTAATGAAAATGGCACTTCCGAGGAATGGAGCAAGAGGAGTGGAAAAGAGTGAAGACACGAGGGCCTGGGTAAAAAGCATAGCTGAATCTGAAAGGGTGTGGTTAAGGAATCGATTTCATGCTTCCTATGAAAGTGATACAGACATTTAAATCAGTACACACCAGCAAATTGAATGATCAGAGCATTGGTGACTTAGTATATTGCTGCATTTCAACCCTGGCCGAACATGAAAAATCAAAACCAAATTCTAAGCAGAGGAATTTTTAAAGGTTAACCTACAACCATCTTTGCTATAAGCTCCCTGATCAAAGTGACAGACTCTCCAACAAGTTCAAACCTTGCCTCTGAGTACAAGGCATTGTGTTCAAACCTCTTTACAAAATTCTGAGCAGCAAATCCAGGTTGGCATTTTAGCGGAAATACTGAGGGTATGGAACACTATTAAGAGAAAAGCTTATATCAAGGACTTTCAGTGCTCTTGTGTGGATGCAAAGGAGAGCATTTCAATGAAAGACACTGAATATGAGGTGTAACTGCTCAAATTCCATCTAAGTAGCCTCCAACCTGATGACACGTATATTGATATCTCCAAAGTCCAGTAATATCTCCCTTCTCCCCCTCTCTCTTTTTCCATTTCTGCTTCATTCTTACCCCTATTCTTTTTTTCAACTGCCCATCACCTCCCTTTCTCCCATGGTCCACTATCCTTTCCTATCAGATTCCTTCTTCTTCAGCCCTTTATTTCTTCTACCTATTTACTCCCAGCTTCTCATTTCATCTCCCTCCCTCACACATGTACCACACCCCCAATCTGGTTTCACACCTATCACGTGCCAGCTTGTACTCTTCTTCCCCTCCTTCCATCTTCTTATTCTGGCTTCTTCCCCCTTCCTTTCCAGTCTTGGTGATGGGTCTCAGCCCAAAACGTCAACTACTTATTCCGATCCACAGATGATGTCTGACCTGCTGAGTTCCTCCAGCATTTTGTGTGTGTTACTCTGAATTCCCAGCATTTCTTTTAAAATGTTTTCTAGTGCCTTGATTCATAGTTATATCTCAACCAAGTAGCTCACCATGTAGCCAACAACAATGCTCAAATTAATTCTGTTTCTACCACAGAACGGTGACTACACTTGAAAAGTATTTTGAGCTATTCTTATGATAGGAAGACAGTTCCGAAGTTGTGAAAAGCACTAAATAAATGTAAGATTTCTGTTTCCTTTGTCAGTTCTCTACCATGATTGTTACCTCTGGATGCGGCCAAGGATCTATCATTTGATCCTTTTTATCCTCTTCATGGTGCCCTTTAATAATATTACCCAAAAGTGTATCAAATTTTATAAAACACTATTAACACCCAGCCTTAACTTATCAGAACCTGGCTCAACTCCACCACTGACTGCTCTCCCATCACCTAGACTTTGCAATTGCCTCCAGTTAGGAACGATGCAATAAGCTGCATTGTTCCAAACTGGAGGGTACAGCATCCATACCCTTGGCTTGTTTTGGCATCCATGCCTTTGATGCAGCTCTACCCTTTTCTCTGGCCACTTCGTCACCTTAGCAAGGCCATTCATGAACTGAATACTCCACTTGAGTCGGAAATGAGTAACAGTCATCAAAAGGTAACATAGGTTAGATCTGGAGATGATATTGTCCAGAAGGTTCTTTGGAATGAGGTGTACATCTTGTGGTTATGACTGTTTTATTAGGTGTTAATAATAAAGAAACCTGTATTGTAGGTACGGAAGAACCGAAGAAGGACAAGAACAAAAAAAAAACACTCTTGTTTGTCTTTATACTGACAACTAGCTCAAACTGGACAGATAAGAAAATTCCTTTGGTAAGAATAGCCTACGACACAGTTTGATAAATGATGGTGTGACATAGGCTTGTAGTCAAAGAAACTACTAAAGAAATACAGAAACAGCTATACTACATATTACTGAAAATCCACTGACCAACTGCAGACAAATAGATGAATATACCAACTTACAAGCAAGGATAAAAAGTTCAACTACAAGAAAAATGATAACTTAGACCATAATCCAACAGTAGAGGTGTGAGTTTCAGAGCAGGATGTACTGAGGCACGGATGGGTCCATTATGAGAAGGATGTTGAGTATTTACTGGGGGTGCAGAAGAGGCTTTTTCTGTTGATATTTGCCATCGCTAAAATGCGGTGACATCCCTCCAATGGCTCGGAGCTTTTAGAGTATGGGTCAGAGAAAGTACTTAAAGCTCACAGCTGAGAATCTCGCAGTAGATGCTGCCTGACCTGCCTAATTCCTCCGTCATTTTGTGCATGTTACCTATAAAGCTCATTGCCCTTCAGTATCAGAGACCAACGAGGGAGGAATCTGTCAATACCTATGATAGTAGAATGTTCCCTGAAACTGCTCCTTTAACTGCTGAATGCTCCCCTAAACTGACTGCATCACCCTGGATTATGGTTTTTTAGAGATACAGCACCATAACAGGCCCAACCTGACGGCATAAACATTGATTTCTATAACCTGGTAATCTCTTCCCCCTCCCCTTCTCTCATTTTCCATTCTGGCTCCCTTCTACCCCTTCCCTTCTCCTCAACTCCTTCTGGTGCCCCTCTTCCTTCCCTTTCTTCCATGGTCCACTCTCCTCTCCTTTCAGATTCTTCTTTCTTCAGTACTTTACCTCTTCTACCTATAACCTTCCAGCGCCTTACTTCACCACCTCCCACCCACCTTCCACCTCACTTGGTCTCACTGATCACCTACCAGGTTGTACTCCTTTTTATTCTGGCTTCTGCCTCCTTCCTTTCCAGTCCTGCTGTGGGTCTGGCCTGAAACAGCAACTCTGTATACCCCTAGCCCCCACACATGCTGCCTGATCTGCTCAGCTCCTTGAGCATTTTGTGTGTGTTGAATTGCACCTGCAGAATCTCGTGTTTATGTTCAGGCCCTTCCTGCTCAAGTAAAACCATGTGACCAATTAACCTACAAACCTATACATCTTTGTAATGAGAGAGGGAACTGGAGTACCCAGAGGAAACACATGCAGACATGGGGAGAACAGACAAACTCCTTACAGACAGCAGTAGAATTGAACCTGCGATGCTGGAGCTGTAATAGCATTACGCTAACCGCTATGCTATGCACGCACTGCCCAATTATACGTCATGTGTTGTATAATCCTTGACTGCAGGCTGAACCAAGAACCTTTTCACTTAGAAGAAAGACTCCTACTCAGTCAGCCAAATTCCTAGCTTTGATATAGCATATTTGGGTAAATCCAGGGTCTGGGAATACAGACCCATAATTCCTTGAAAGTGGTGTTACAGGTAGATAGGGTCGTAAAGAGGGATTCTGGCACACTGGCCATTAATCAAAATACTGAGTAGAGGAGTTGGGATGTTGAAGTTGTATAAGATGTTGGTGAGGCCTAATTTGGAGTATTGTGTGCAGTTCTGGTCACCTATGTACAGGAAAGGTATCAATAAGATTGAAAGAGTACAGAGAAAATTTGTATTATACAAAATTATGAAGGTATAGATCGGATAAATGCAAGCAGGCTTTTTCCACTGCGGTTGGGTGAAACTAGAACTAGCAGTCATGTGTTAAGGGTGAAAGGTGAAGTGTTTAAGGAGAACACAAGGAGGAAATTCTTCACTTAGAGGGAGATGAGAGTGTGGAATGTGCTTCCAGCGAAAGTGGTGGGTTCGGTTTCAACAGCTAAGAGAAATTTGGGTAAGTACATGGATGGGAGGGGTATGAAGCGTTATGGTCCAGGTGCAGGTTGAAGGGACTAGACCAAAATACAGTTCGACATTGACTATATGCGCAGTAAGGCCTGTTTCTGTGCTGTAGTGTTCTATGACTCTATTACTCTAAAACCAGGGAACTCTGTAAATAGAATCAATTCATTGAAGGGAATCAACTGTCAGAGAGGCAGCACTACAAGACTGCTATACTGCTGCAGGACATAGGATGGTACCACTGTCAGAGGTACAGGATGGAGGGAAACGCAATTTTATGATTACCACCACTGATAGAAGCTTCACTGTCGCAATTGCCACATTTAACACGACATGTTAAACTGACACTGCCCAAATACACCTTTATGATCAATGAACCTACAAACTCAAACGTATTTGGAATGTGGGAAGAAATCAGATCACCCTGATGAAGGGTCTCGACGATGGCCAGTCCTGATGAAGGGTCTCAGCCCTAAACGTTCCTCTCCATAGATGCTACCAGACTTGCTGAGTTCCTCCAGTATTTTGTCTGACTGAAGCCGACACCTGTCCATCACAATAATAAAAATCCATTCCAATACTTTGAATCTTTGAGTAAATTCTTATGCAAGTTGAGCTCCTCAAACTGGATTCTAAAGGATACGAGGCACAGCAAAGGGCTGAGCAAAAGCATGGAAGGCTGAGCCCCATGCAATCTGCCAAGGGGCAGTGTAGGTCAAAATAAACTGCAATTTGTGTTGTAAGTCCCACAGCTGCACAAGAAAAGAAAGTATGTGTTAAAATTGTGCAAATATCACTGCAAACTGATATAATTTAGAACAAAACTAGGTAAAACCCATCAAAGCATCCTGTAATTTGTTGTTCCCTATAGAACATTAAAATATAATTATACTGTATAAGCATAAGTTAAATTACGTAAGCTTTATTAGTAAAACAGCTAAAACCTATTGTCACTTCTTAAAACCTAAAGAGACAAAAGAAGTCTAAAGAGACAATTGAAAGGATCAGATGATAGTGGTTGACACAGCAGATGAGATTGTTCAGCTCCTGTGCAATTTCTTTGATACTACATCCTCTTATTTGATACGCTTGAGTGTAAATTCACACCAAAGCAGCTCTAAATTTTCTCTTGGCTTGAAATTTGTTATTAAAGATTAGCTTTATTTGTCACATGAACATCGAAACATACAGAGAAATTCTTTGTTTTGCAAAAAATCAGTGAAGATTGTGCCACATCTGATGCCAACAAAACATGCCCACAATTCACTAACCCATAAGTCTTTGGAACGTAGCAGTAAACTAGAACACCCAGAGGAAACCTACGCAGTCGCGAGGAGAACATCCAAACTCCTTACAGTGGCAGGAATCAAATGCCAATACTACTGCTGGCCGCTAGAAATTGTTGCACCAACCGCTATGCTACTGTGCCACCACATCAGGGAGGCTTTATTCATGTTTATAAAACTTGAAAAGTTTTATAGCTCGTTTGTATTTATTTCCAAATCTAGCAATGTTGTAGCTTAACAGTTTAAACTAATTTCTCAGTTCATAGGCGATCCCTTGTGATTAAGAATGACCTATTTCTATCATTCCGTGTGCTGTAAAATGAATGATGTTGGCCAATGTGGGATCCACAGACTCTTCTACAGGCCCTTCCTTCCACATACCTATCCGTGTTTCTTAAATCCTATTGCACCTGCCTCAACCACTTCTTCTCGCAGATCGTTCCATATACACACCATTCTCTGCATGAGACTTTCCTCTCAGATCTCTTTTAAATCTTTTCCCTATCACCCTGATTCTATACTCTGTAGTTTTTGATTTTCCCACCCTGAGGATAAGACTGTTACTAGTTCGAGTTTAATTGTCATTCAGTCATACACATGTATATCTACTATAAGCCTGCCTCTCATAATTTTAAACATTTCTACAAAATCACCCATCATTCTCCTGTGTTCCAAGGAATAAAGACCAAAACTAGCGAACCTCTCTCTATAACTCAGGCTCTTTAGTCCTGCCAACATCCTCTTAAATCTCTTCTATACTCTTTCCAGTTTAGACCATACTTGGAGAATTGTGTTCAGTTCTGGTCATCTCATTATAGGAAGGATGAGGAAGCTTGAAAAAGCGTACAGAGATTATTTACCAGAATGCTGTCTGGATTGGAGAGTATGTTTTATGAGAATAGATTGAGCTAGCTTGAGATTTTTTTCTTTAGGGGGAAAGAGGATGGGAGCTGGCTTGATAGAGGTATAGAAGGTGATAAGAGGCATAGATCAAGTGAACAGCCAGCCTTTTTCCCTTGGGGGGAAAATGGCTAATATGAGTAGTCATAATTTTAAGGTGACTGGAGGAAAGTATGGGGGGGGCGCGGAATGTCAGAGGTAAGCAGGTTTTACACAGAATGGTGGGTGCGTGGAATGTGCTGCCAGGGCGGTAGATGCAGATACATCAGGGGCATTTAAGAAACTCTTCATTAGGCATATATATGATAGAAAAATGAACAGCTGTGTATGAGGGAAGGGTTAGATTGATTTTAGAGTACACTAAAACATTGTGGCTCGAAGGGCCTGTACTGTGCTGTATTGTTCTATGTTCTATAACCATCTAGACAGGACATAGTCAAAGGTCTTGCTAACACTTGTTGGGATTTGAAGATAAACCGACTTAGCCCTTGCCGTTCACACCATGAAACAGACAGTGTGTACAGCAGCAATGTCTGACAAGTGTACGGCACCTCAAGGCTTTACCAAAGGCTACAGGGTGGGGGGGCTAAATGATGCTTACTGTAACTTGGGTAACAGTAAAGTAATAATAAGGAATACTGGAAGTTAGATAGGGGAGAATTATTCCCACTGACAACAACCTTGCACTCAACGTCAGTAAGACCTAGGAATTGACTGCAGTACTCAGGAAGGGGAAATTAGGAAAACATATCAGTCCTCATCAAGGGGTTAGCGGTGGAAAGAGTGAGCAGTTTTAAGTTCCTGGGAGTCAAAATCTCATGAGGATCTATCCTGGGTTCAACATACTGATACCATTACGAAGAAGGCAAATCAGTGACAATACTTCATTAGGAGTTCAAGGAGATTTGATATGTCACCAAAGACTCTAGCAAATTTCAACAGATGCATGAAGGAGAGCATTTTGAGAGGTTGCATCATCATCTTTTATGGAGGTTCAAATGCATAGGATCAGAAGAGGCCGCTGAGGATTGTAGACTCGACTAGCTCCATCATTGGCATTAGCCTCCCCAATATCGAGGGCATCTTCAAAATGCGGTACCTCAAGAAGGCAGCATCCATCATTAAGGACCCTCACCATCTAGTACATGCCCTCTTCTCAATGCTACCATCAGGGAGGAGGTACAGGAGCCTGAAGTTCCACACTCAATGATTTAGAAATGCTTTTTACCCTCCACCATTAGATTTCTGAACAGTCCATGAACACTAGTTTGCTCCTTTTTTGGCACTATTTATTTAATATATTTTTATTGTAACTTGTAGTAATTTGTTATGTATTGCACTGTACTGCTGTCACAAATCAACAAATTTTATGACACATTCTGATTCAAGACAAAAACAATCTTAATATCAAGGTTACTTAGTACTAAAGCAGCTTTCCACAAAAAAAAACTGGTGGAAATCTTGCACAATCTCTTCTCTAAGAATTTCAGGACTGAGATTGATTAAATTATTTATTGGGTAAAGATATTAAGGAATGTAGAAGGCAGATAGGTAGATGGGATCAATGAGTGTCATGGGGGGGGGGTGCTGCTGTTGGTGGCAGACCCAAATGCAAGACACAGACACTGAAGTACTAGGAACAGGACAGGTCTAGAGTTAGGGACGTGACTGGATGCAGACTAGGAGCTGGGACAAGAACACAAGACTTGGGCTAGGACATTGGCTAGGCAAGAGGGACCAGGGCAAGGCACTAGGAACTAGGAGCCTGCGCTTCGACTCTGAGCCGGAGACTGGACAAGGACCCAGAACCTGGGTCTTGCTCGGGCTCGGACTCCGGAACTAGGCAAAGACAAGACATGGCTACAGAACAGGACGTGGAACTCCTGCACAGGACAAGGCACATGGACAGGACGAGACCTCAAAGCCTTAACTTGGTCGAGAAACAGCCGAGCCTTGGACTTGGGACAACAAGAACACAGAACACAAGCCTTGGTCTTGGGAGACTGGAATGCAGAACCTTGGTCAAGGGAGGACTGGAACGCAGAGACATGGAACACAGAGCCGGGACCCCTCCTTGGGAACAGGACTTGAGGCTGGGGCACTACACAGAGTCAGGACCCCTCCTAGGGAGCAGGATGTAGGGCCAGGACTCATACACGGAACACAGAGAGATGGTTCCTGACACAAGGTAGTGGCAAACAGCCAGACCTACCTAGCAAAGGTGTGGACACAGAGACGGTTACCAACACTAGGTACTGGCAAACGGCCAGACCTACCTAGCGAAGGTGTGGACACAGAGACAGATCCCAACACTAGGTAGCGGCAAACAGCTAGACCTACCTTGCGAAAGCGTGGACAGAGATAGATCCCAACACTAGATAGAGGCAAACGGCCGGACCTACCTAGTGAAGGTGTGGACACAGAGACAGATCCCAACACTAGGTAGTGGCAAACGGCTGGAGCTACCTAGCAAAGGCGTGGACACAGAGATGGATCCCAACACTAGGTAGTGGCAAACAGCCGGACCTACCTAGCAAAGGTGTGGACACAGAGACGGATCCCAACACAAGGTAACTGCAAACGGCTGGACCTACCTCGCGAAGGCATGGACTTAGAGACAGTTCAAAACAACGATAGACACTTCCTTATCTTGCTCTGGCAGTTGAACTTGACAGCGGTGCAGGCGAGGCGAGGCGAGGCGAGGCGAGGCAAGGCAAGGCTTCAGACACTGGTTGCGGGGCAAGACTTCAGGAGGAAGGGGCAGAGAAGGGATTCAGATGGGGGTTTGGACAGGAACAATCCAGCAACTGAAGTTGAACCAAGGAGCTATTTATGCAGCCAGCCCAAAATGTGAATCAGCTGCCTCAATTAGAGCACCCAATAGAAAAAGGGAAAACCAGAAAACCTGGAATAAGGAACAATGGACCGGACCGTGAACCGGAATCCAGACTTCACCGACCGGACCATGACAACGAGTATATCAGCAGTGAATGGAGCAGGCTGGATTGCAGTGACTGTTCAGTAGTTTCAAGCATTTATGAGGGGTACAGATAGGGTAAATGCAAGCGGGCTTTTTCCACTGAGGTTTGGTGAAACTAGAACTAGAGGTCATAGGTTAAGGATAAAAGATGAAATGTTTTAGGGAAATATGGAGAGAACTTCTTCACTCAGAAAGTGGTGGGAGTGTCAAATGAGCTGCCAGCAAAAGCAGGTTGCAGTTTTGATTTCAACATTTAAGAGAAAGTTCGATAGGTACATGGACGGGAAGGGTATGAAAGTCCAAGGTCCCGGTGGAGGTCAATGGGTCTAGTCAGATTAATAGTTCGACATGCTGGGCCGAAGGATCTGTTTCTGTGCTGTAGTGTTCTATCTCAATTTGGGTCATCTTGGGAATGCATACAAATCTGAAATTGCTCTGGGATATTTCAATCTTGGCTGACCTACCTACATTCTGTTCTCACAGCTCCTGTCACTGGGAAACAATTATGCATCTTTAGCTTGCATTTTTTTAGTTTCACTAAAACGCCAAATTAAATCTATGCCACAGCCTTCACACAGTTTTTAACTTGCACACCAAAGATAGAAAGTGAAGCAGTGATCTGAATTCTAATCATTTTTAAAATTAAAGTTTCCTTGTTTACTAGGGAAGATTTTTTTTCTGCTACAGGCTCAAAAATAAAAGTGCTTTAAGAATTTCGTCTGGGCCCTTCAATTGTTTCTTTATTCATTCTATTACTATGTATGCTATTCTGTCTTGACCAACCATTCCAAAATTAAACAATTTTGAAGCTTTTGAGAGGGTGCAGACGTGGTTTACCAGGATGTTGCATGGAAAAGAGGGAATGTGCTATAGAGGCATACAGTATTTTTTTCCCAGGGTCGAAATATCTAATAACAGAGGCCATCTATTTAAATTAAGTGGGGGGGGGGGTAATTTCAAAGGAGATGCAAGAGGCATTTTTTTTACTCAGCTGTGTGGTGGGTGCCTGGAATCCATTGCCTAGGGTACTGGTAGAGGCTGATACATTAGGGATTTTTAAGAAACGTTTAAATAGGCACATGAATGTGAGGAAAATGGAGGGATATGCACATTTTGTAGGCAGAAGAGATAAGTTTAGTTAGCCATTTGATTACCAATTGAACTGGTTTGACATAACTTTGTGGACTGAAGAGCAATATTCTTGTGCTGTACTCTTGTATGTTCTACTGCTGTAATGTAAAGAAAAACTATGATCACATAGCAAGATTACAAAATAACATTGCGATAAAAAATCTGTCAAACTGTTTTTGACTGAGGGAATAGCTGAGGGATAAAGTTTGACAGAGAACAATGGTAACTCTGCCATGGACAGTCCCAAGCCCAGCTGTGAAAGGAGGAGGGTTAGGCATAGGTCTAGCAACTTCGTCCAGTAAAAACACAAAGCTACAAAAACATCAACAGAATTGTTCGTGAGAATGATTCTGAGAATGAAAGGGTTAACATTTAAGGAGTGTTTGATGGCTCTGGACCTGTACTCGCTGGGGTTTAGAAGAATGGGAGGGGAGGGGATATCATTGAAACCCATCAAATATCATACGGCCTAGATATATAGGATGTGGGGAACGATATTTCCTATAGTGGGTAAGTCTGGGACCAAAGGACAAAGCCTCAGAATAGAAGGAAGTCCATTTAGAACAGAGATAAGGAGTAATTTTTTTAGCCAAAGAATAACAAATCTGTGGAATTCATAGCCACAGACAGGTAGTGTGGAGGCCAAGTCATTGATTATATTAAAGTTGGGGTTGATAGGTTCTTGATTAGTCAGGGTGTCAAAGATTACGAGGAGAAGGCAGGAGAATGGGATTGAGAGAGCTAATAAATCAGCCGAGATGGAATGGCCAAGGTGGAATTAGGCCATTCAGCCCATGCTTCATTAAGAGTTTGAAGAGATTTAGTATGTCAACAAATACACTCAAAAACCTCTGTAGATGTACTGTGGAGAGCATTCTGACAGGCTGCATCACTGGCTGGTATGGGGGGGGGGCGCTACTGCACAGGACCAAAAGAAGCTGCAGAGGGTTGTAAATTTAGTCAGCTCCATCTTAGGTACTAGCCTACAAAGTACCCAAGACATCTTCAAGGAGCGGGGTCTCAGAAAGGACCTCCAGCACCCAGGGCATGCCCTTTTCTCACTGTTACCATCAGGTAGGAGGTACAGAAGCCTGAAGGCACACACTCAGCGATTCAGGAACTGTGTCTTCCCCTCTGTCATCCAATTACTAAATGGACATTGAACCCTTGGACACTGCCTCACTTTCTAAATATATAGTATTTCTGTTTTTGCACGTTTTTATATCTATCCAATATACATATACTGCAATTTATTTATTGTTATTTTGTTTCTTTCTTCTATATTATGTATTGCATTGTACTGCTGCTGCTAAGTTAACAAATTTCGCGTCACATGCTACTGATAATAAACCTGATTCTGATTCATTCAGTCTTCTCCTATGTCTTATGGCCAACAGAAGCTCCAAAGACCTCATCGCTGGGAGAGGAAAGGGAGAACAATGGTGAGAACTTCCCTGCTCACCTTCAAGTACCATTTGAGAGGTTGCTAAAGAGAATTAACTACAAAAGGGAAAGATCAAAGTAATGTGCAGCATTTTTAAAATTTTCATTTACTAGAGAATCAAAGCAAGTTTGACTGACAAATTCAAGGGCTTGTAGTGATCTGTCTTCTAAAGAATTGAAGACCAAATGGAAGCTTATTATTACAAGGCTTGTTGGTGCAGCTGAGCATAAGATGCTTGTGGGGGAGAGCAGTACTGTGGGCGATAACTGTAAGGCAGTCATTAATAAATCAAATAATAAATTCTCATGGAACTGCTTAGTAAGTGATGAGTATATTGAGCTTACAGTTATATAATATGGTGGAAGCAAACAGTTTAAATGCATGTAAAGGAAACAAAGTGAATGTCCAGAGAAGTAGACTTAAGTAGGTCACAGGCATTAGTGTAGAACACTACAGCACAAAAGCAGGCTCTTCAGCCCATCTGGTCCATGCCAAACTATTACTCTGCTTAGTCCCATCGACCTGCATCTGGATCATTACCATAAAGTTTACCGAATAAAGGTAATGTTTATCTAATCTTCAAAAGAAAAATAGGTCTTGGGTATTTTTAAATGCAGTGATTGACAGGTTGGGTGGGATGGCCTGTCAGTTGATAATTTCAAGACCCTGAAATACACTCAGTAGCCAATATAATAGATAAATCAGTACACTTGCTCCTTAATATAACTATCTAATCAACCAATCATGTGTCAGCAACTCTATACATAAAACATGTAGACATGGTCAAGAGGTTCAGTTGTTGTTCAGACCACATGTCAGAATGGGGAAGAAATGTAACCTAAGTGACTTTGACCATGGAATGATTGTTGGTGCCAGATAGGGTGTTTTGAGGACCTCAGAAACTGCTGATCTCCTGGGATTTTCACGCACAATAGTCTTTAGAGTTTACAGAAATTGGTGCAAAAAACAAACGAATAAAACACAATGAGAGGAAGTTGTGTGGTGAAAAAATTAGAGAGGTCAGAGAAGAATGGCCAGACTGGTTCAAGCTGACAGGAAGGTGACAGTAACTGAAATAACCACCCTTTACAATAGTGGTGTGCAGAAAAGCATCTCTGAACGCACATAATGTTGAACTTTGAAGTGAAGTGAATGTTACAGCAGCAGAAGACCACGAACATCGACTCAGTGGCCACTGAGTGTATGTTTCAATGTGCATATGACAAATACATCTAACCTTTATCTTAAAAAATGTCATTTTTACACAGAAAATCCCATTCAGTTCGCTAATGAATCATTAAAGTGCATTTCCATGTATGTTTTGACGAATAAAAGGTCACCTTTATCTTAACTTTAAATGAAAATAAGTCTTAGATTTTTTAAGCATAATAATTGACAGGTTAATGTTTCAGTGCTTGCAATGGAGACAGGGCAGGGTGGAGGTAGGTGGGTTGTCAGTTGAAAATTTCAATAATGTTAAATACATTTTTCTTGGATAAGAGTATCAAGAGAGGGGGAAGGAAAATGAAGGAATGTATTTATGATGCACATCACCCATGGTCTTACTGAGTAGTGGAACAGGGTTGAGGAGCTGAATGCTTCAGTCCTGCACGATGCACATTGCCCCACTGTTGATGACATGTGAAGGACACTTTGGAACAGTTAGAAAGATCCCACAGACTGAAAGTGCAGCCTCATCATGTTAAGTGTCACACAGTGATCAGTACACACCAGCTCTAAATCTCCCAAGGATTTTATTTTTAGCTTAATTGCTATCTACAGTCAGACACAAGTACAAAGATATGAAGGCTGACCTGATGTAATTAAAACATCTGCACCCACTTTCAAAATTAAAGTCAAACTTGAGCAGCGTGCTGAGCTTTTAAGTTTGGATTTTAGTGATTGTTCGTGAACATTTCAAGTCTAAAAGCCTTTTGTTTAAGGAGCATGTTAAGGTATTTTTGCAAACATTTCTTTGGCAACAGCAGTGACTCATATTCATGTGTTACTGAAACTAATTAGCAGTTATTAAATTACTGAGATGTATGGGGTTGGGGAAACGCTTTCAGTTGCCATGGCAACCATATGGTACTGGCTTCTGAAAACTCTTAATTAAAGGTTAATTTGTAGATGATAGCTCTACAGATCAGTGCTGTGACAGAACTCATTGTGTGAACTCCCACTCCCGCATATGAAGTGGGAAGAGGAACATACTGGATCCTTTTTTATCCTTATTGCTTATTTTTCATTGCGTCCCCTCAACCTTACCAATAAGTCCTCAGTAGATGCGGAGTAGGCACTATATGCTTTTGTGGAAGAGAAATTAACGTCAAATACTCTGCATTCCCAACTGCACTACATTTTGTTCTCGCTGACTTACTGGGAGCTCTCTCGTCCCCAGTGCCTGCCTGCGGGGACCTGTGAACAGAGACATCTGGTTGCTGTGACAAGCAAATGATAGTGAAATACGCATACACAAATGTTCTCATGTGACTGATGATGGGTGTGGGAGCTGACAGGAAAAAAGGGTGATATTTACAGAAATACACAGTGCCTTGAAAAAGTATTCAGTCCCCAATCCTTTGTTCACATAAATGAATATGATAACCAGGGATTTTGATCAATTTAACTGAGAATTCTATTAGTGAATCACATGCTTTTTTTCACAGTAGAGCCTGAAAAGACTAAAAATTGTAAAGCATGAAGAACTAAAAATTCAAAAACTGAAAAGTCAGCAGTTCAAAAGTATTCATCTTCCTTTGCTGTGTATTTGTATATTACCTCTCACAGTTATTACAGCCAGTAGTCTTTTTGGTTCAGTGTCTATTATCTTTGTGCAACTTGATGGAACAAGATTTTCCCACTCATCCTTGCAATGTGCCAGGTTAGTTGGGGAGTGGCACTGGACAGTAGTCCTGAGGTCTTGCCAGAGATGTTCAATTGCTTTAAAGTCAGGACTCTGGCTACCTGAGGTCATCAATTTTTTTTATCTGAAGCCACTTCATGGTTGCTCTGGTAGTGTGACTTGGGTTGTTGTCCTGCTGAAAGATGAACTTCCTCCTCATTTAAGCTTTCTGGCAGAGGCTAGCAGGATTTTATCCAAGATCTCTGTATTTAGCATGATTAGTCTTCCATAAATCCTGACCAGATTTGCAGTCCCTACTGCTGAAAAGAATCCCAAAAGCATGATGACATACTTTACAGTAGGGATGGTGTTACCTGGCTGACACGCAATATTAGATTTATGTCATATGTATTACTTAGTTTTGAGGCCAAATAGTTTCACTTTAGTGTCATCCAACCACAAGACCTTGTTCCACATCTTTACAGTAACTTCAAGGTGACACTTTGCAAAGGCTTTATGTTAGGGATTTTTTTTTAAAATAGCATGTCTGACATAAATCTAATAGAGTGCATCATCTTCATGCTTTACAATTTTCCCTCATCGAGCACCTCCGCTCCATCTGCCAAAACAGACAGGATCTCCCAGTAGCCACCCACTTAACTCTGCTTCCCACTCCCATTCAGATATGTCCATACATGGCCTCCTCTACTGCCATGATGGGGCTAAACTCAGGTTGGAGGAGCAACATCTCATATACCCTCTAGGTAGTCTCCAGCCCCTTGGTATGAACATAGAATTCTCCAACTTCTGCTAATTCCTTCCCCTATCCCTATGTCACTCTGCCCCCTCCCCCAGCTGCCTACCACCTCCCTCATGGACCCGCCTCCTTCTACTACCCATTGTGTTTTCCCCTATTCTTTCTTCACCTTTCCTGCCTATCACCTCCCTGCCTCCCTTCCCCCATCCCTTTATCTTTCCCCTCACCTGGAACCTACTAGCCTTCTCCTTCCCACCCTCCCCCCACCTTCTTTATAGGGCCTTTGCCCCTTCCTCCTACAGTCCTGACGAAGGGTTCCAGCCCGAAACGTCGACCGATCTTTTCCACGGATGCTGCCCAGCCTGCTGAGTTCCTCCAGTGTGCTGTGAGTGTCACAATTTTCCCTATTTTTTCACTCTACTGTGAAAAAAGGAGCATATGATTCACAAATAAAAATTCTCAGTTAAATTGATCAAAATTCCTGGTTGTGATATTCATTTGCATAAGGCTGGGGGCTGAATACTTTTTCAAGGCACTGTATACATTCTTTAAAAAACAGAAGGGAGAGCTATTAGTAAATCAAAAATGAAAAAGTAAATGGCAAAATAAGCACTACTGATGAATAAAATGACATATTTCAGAGCTTTAACATATGCAAAATTGGTATCATATTGAATTTATTAGCATCAGGTTTAACACCTAGCATATGTCATGAAATTTGATGTTTTGCAGCAGCAGTACAGTGCAATACAGATAAATGTGTATAATTGCGATATATATAAGAAATTAAATTAAATAAGTGGTACAGAAGGAGAGCAAAACTAGTGAGGAGATGTTCATGGGTTGGTTCACTGTCTATGCAGAAATCTGGTGGCGGAGAGGTAGAAGCTGTTCCTAAAACTTTTCCTGTACCTCCTTGATGGCAGTAATGAGAAGGGGGCATGTCCTGGGAATAGGAGTCCTTATTGCTGGATGCCAACTTTTGAGTCATCACCTTTTGAAGATGTTATCTGTGTTGGGGAGGCGAGTGCCCATGATGGAGCTGCCTGAGTTTCCAACCTTCTTGATTGGACAGCAGTGTAGATGCATTGGAAGCGTTCCTGCACAGGTCCAGAGCAGAGCTTGAAAAAGCAGCCAGTTTTCAGTGGGAGTCTTTGATTGGACAGCAGTGCAGACGTAGTACAAGCGTTCCTGTGCAGGTCTGGAGTGGAGCTTGGAAAACTCAGTCTCCATAAAAGAGAGGAACTGTCTAGTGGAGTAGTCATTGTTAGAGTGGTAACGCTTTGGCTCAACAAACCAGCAAGAACAGGCAGAGACGAGCTATGTAGGTAAGTTTACTTCTTGTTTCTTTTTCTTATCAACTCTTGAAAGAATAGGGGGCATGTCAGCAAGGCCAGTGTTCTGTGTGTCAGATGTGGGATTTCCAGGAGACTTCCAGCCTCCCTGATGGCCCCATCTACACCAGGTACATCGAGATGTAGCCCCTTAGAGACTGTGTTAGGAACTAGAGCTGCAGTTTGATGACCTTTGGCTCATTAGGGAAAGTGAGGTGGTGATAGACAGGAGCTGCAGGGAGGCAGTCACCCCAAGGCTATGGGAGACAAGTAAGTGGGCAACTGTCAAAAGAGGGAAGGGCAAACATCAGATAGTGGAGAGAACCTCTGTGGACATCCCCCTCAACAATAAATACTCCATTTTGAGTATTGTTGGGAGGTGGAGGAACAACCTACCTGGGGAGAAGCAACAGCACCTGTGCCTCTGGCACTGTGGCTCACAAGCGTAGGGAACTGAAGAGGTTGGCAGCAGTAACAGGGGACTCTATAGTTAGGGGGATGGTTAGCCGATTCTGTGAACACGAGAAAGAAACGCAGATGGGAGTTTGCCTCCTAGGTGCCGGGGTCCGTGATATTTCTGAACATGTCCACAATATCCTGAAAAGGGAGGGTGAGCAGCCAGAAGTCGTGGTACATATTAGTACCAATGACATAGATAGAAAAAGGGAAGGGGTCCAGAAAACAGAATACAGGGAGTAAGAAAGGAAGTAGAACCTCGAGGGTAGTAATCTTGGGACTGCTACCTGTGCCATGTGGCAGTGAGGAGGATAGGAATAGAATGAGGTGGCAATTAAGTGCGTGGCTGAAAAATTGGAGCAGGGGGCAGGGATTCAGATTTCTGGATCATTGAGACCCCTTCTCGGATAGATGGTACCTGTGCAAAAGGGGCTGGTTGCACTTGAATCCACAGGGGACCAATAACTTTGCAGGCAGGTTTGCTAAAGCTGTTGGGAGAGAACCAGTATGATAGAGCTAAGGATGAGCCAGTAGGTTTACAAGTAGATGATGGGTGTAATATGAATGTAAGGAAGGACAAGCCGATTATTGGATACAAATGCAGACAGTACAAAGAGTTAAATTGTACCACAGAGGCAAAATTCAACAGGGCAAAGAATGCAGGACTGAAGGTGCTGTATTTAAATGCATATAGCATTTGAACTAAGGTGGATCAACTCGTGTCACAGTTACAGATTGGTCGGTATGACGTTGTGGGCAACCTTGAGACACGGCTGAAAGAAGGTCATAGTTGGGAGCATAATGTTAAAGAATACACTTTGTATCGAAAGGACAGGAATGAAGACATAGGCGGTGGTGTAGCTCTGTTGATAAGAGATGGAATTACGTCTTTAGGAAGAAGTGACATGGGGATCCAGTGACGTCATCGTTCAGAATGGCAGCTTAAATTAACAGTTCCTCTGGAAAAACACATATTTTGCCCTGTTAATCCAACAAATATAAGATCTTTCGAAAATATCTGAATTGATAAGGGGGGTAAGAATGGGGAGAAAGAATCGAGATAAAAAAAAGTACCACAGCGGAGCCTATGGAAGAGAGAGGTACAACGCGCGCTCTCTTACACGTGCGTGTGGTGGCGCGGCTGACGCTGGGCCTAGTGCAGGCGAAGCGGCAAATATGATAGGGATTTTGGAAGAGATAAGGGAAGTCCAAAAAGATATAAAGCAGCAACTCAAAGATATAAAGTCAGAGCTTGCCAACGTCAATGAGAAAGTAGTGGTGGCAGAGACTCGAATTGAGAAGATGGAAGATTGCATGCAAAACGTGGAACAGATACTAAGTAAGATGATAAAAATATTAAATCAACAAGAAAGTAAATTGCTTGACCAGGAGAGAAGATCGTGACAGAAAAATATCAGGATTTATAATGTTCCTGAAGGAGCGGAGGTATTGTCGATGATGGACTTTGTAGGCAAGCTGCTGCGGGAAGCGCTGGAGATTCCTCAGACTACGGAGATTGAAATTGAAAGGGTGCATTGTTCGCTTGTCCAGCGGCCTCCCGGAGACAGAGAAGGTAAACTGCTCTCCATTGTACTTAGATTCCTTCGATTCAAGAGCAAGGCATTAATTCTACGAAGGGCCTGGGGTAAGAAGAGGGTGTTTTGGAACGGGAAGTTAATATACTTTGATCATGTTTACTCCCCAGCGGTCCTACAGAAACGGAAGGAATATTCCCAACTGAAACCAATATTAAAGCAAGAAAAAATTAAATTCCAAACCCCGAACCCTGCTAAACTGAGGGTATTTTATCAAGAAGGGATACGACTATATCAGATGGTAGAAGAGGCGACTACAGACATGAAGAACAGAGGACTGCCCATTAGCGTGGTCAAACCAAGGGAAATTCTGGCTGAGCAGTTATCCCAATCTGCTTGGGAAATAGTAAGAGAACCTAGAAAGCAGGGGATGGGAACAGGATGAGAGAAGGACTTTAGGAAGAGATTGTCAGTTCTCCGAAGGCAGCCCTCACCTCCTCCAGAAGAGCCATAAGGTTTGGCTAACTTTAGAAGTGCTGATAAACTAAACGGAAGCAAAAATAGTTAGTGATATACCTATCTCGAGAAACACATGTTATAATGTGGATTTTATATTACTCAATTTTAAAAAAAAATTATTCATTCATTTTTTTCCCACCTAAATGAGAATATATACATGGCAGGAATACACAGGGAAATCATTTCTGTGTAATGGACGTGTTTTTTTTAACTCACTTTTATAGGTACTGCAGCGGGGCCCTCAACCCACAGGTAGGAGGGGCTATCCCCCACGGCTAGACTTTTCTTCCAGCCCAACCCAGAGTCATCTAGAGACCCCAGCCTTGGAACCACACCTTCCTTACCCTTCTTTTTATTATTCACTTTCCTTGGTTCTTATTTGTTCAGGGAGTAGATCGATAAAGTTATATTCTGCAAATTTCAATGATATACTAACAGATAAATACACTTAGAGAGTAAGACCATATATTTTGGGTATATACCTCAAGAATGGTTGAAAAGAGATAAATATAAATATTTAATGAATGTACTGCTGGTGGCTGGTAAAAAGAACCTTACCAAAAAATGGTTATCTCAGGACAGCCCAACTTTAAATGTATGAATGGAAATTACAATGGACATTTATAAAATGGAGAAGATAACAACATAAGTTGGAACAATTTTATTCATACTGGAAAAATGGTTTAACTATATAACATCTCATAGGTCTGATTTTATTCTCACAATCAATGAATATGTTGTTAAAAAAAGTCACTCCCTACTCTGTACATAGTTTTCTTCTTTCGATTGTTCTTTCTTTCCTCTTCTTTCTATAAGAGTATACTTCAGATAAATATTATGTGGAGATTTGTGACAAATATGATTATATGATATATATATGTATCTGAAATACATCTTATGGAAATGTTTGTTTGATGATGAAACTCAATAAAAAATAAATTACAAAAAATAGAAAGAAGTGACATAGGGTTAGAGAATGTTAATCTTTGTGGGTGGAGTTAAGAAACTGCAAGGGTAAACAAAAAACATGATGGGAATCATATATAGGCCTCCAAATAGTAGCCAAGATGGGGGTGGGGGGTGGGATTGAGATTGCAAAGGTAGCTGGAAAAGGTATGTAATAAGGGTAATGTCACAATTGTGATGGGGGACTTCAATATGCAAGGGGATTGGGGAAATCAGATTGGTGTCGAATCGCAAGAGACGGAATTTGTTGAATGCCTACGAGATGGCTTTTTAGAGCAGCTTGTGCTTGAGCCTATTCAGGGAAAGGCTATTTTAGATAATGCTGAGATTTTATAAGACACTATTCAGGCTGCACTTGGAGTATTGTCAACAGTTTTGGGCCCCATATTTCAGAAGAGATGTGTTGTCATTAGAGAGAGTCCAGTGGAGGTTCACGAGGATGACTCTGGGAATGCAGGGGTTAACATATGAGGAGCACTTGGCAACTTTGGGCCTATAGTCATTGGAATTTTGAAGAATGCAGGTGGTGGGAAAGGGGGTTCTTATTGAAACCTACCGAATGTTGAAAGGACTAGACAGGGTGGATGTGGAGAGGATGTTTCCTATGGGGGTATCCAGAACTAGAGGGCACAGCCTTAAAACTGAGGAGTGACCTTTTAAAACAAAGGTAAAGAGGAATTTGTTTAGCCAGAAAGTAGTAAGTCTGTGGAACGCTCTGCCACAGACTTCAGTGGAGGCCAAGTCCATGCGTATACTTAAGGTGGAAGGTGATCACTTCCTGATTGGTCAGGACATCAAAGGTTATGGCAAGAAGGCAGATGTATGGGGTTGAGTGGGATCCGGGATCAGCCATGATGAAATAGCGAAGCAGATGAGCTGAATGGCCTAATTCTATTCCTATGTCTTATGGTCTTCTGCAGCCTTTTCCCGTTGATCTTGTGCAGTTGCCCCTCTGTACCAAGCGGTGAAGCAACTAGTTAGAATGCTCTCCACAGTAAATCTGTAGTAATTTGCAGGAGACTCTCATGACATACCAAATCTCTTCAAACTTCTAATGAAATATAGCCATTGTCGTGCTTCTCATTTACTATCTTAACCTGTAAATCCCACTCGTCTTTCCCATCTAAAAATCCTAAATTGGTTTCATTGCTAATGAGGCAGAAAATGACTTGCACCAGAGTAGAATCGATAATTTGTCTTATGAATATACCCAGCACAAAGTTAAGCATGGAGTGCATGTAGATGAACTTGGTGTAAGGTATTCACTGTGCACCATTTAATTTATTGCATGGATAACAGTTTGTTCAATTTGCTGGAGAGTCAAACATAACACTTATCCCATGAATGCACAGGAGCAAGCACCGTCCTGTTCACAATCAATCCCCCACTGAATAGAGCTCCTTCTCAGCTTTTCTTCCAGAGGAGACCTATATGCACATGTATTTCTGACATATATCTAATGAACTTACAGCACTGATAAAGGCCATCGATACAGCCAGATTACCCTGAAAATGCCTGATCTCATCTAAGGTTATGGGTTAGGGTTAAGGTGTTAGTACGCGAGCAGTGGTAAAACTATCCCACGTGTTTGTCGATCTCGTTACTGGAAATTCAAAGTCATTGGACCCTGCAACCTGGTTCAACTCCTCTTGCCTTTCTTGGAATCAGTCTTTTTCAATCATTTACCTTATTGAGAATGAGAGGGGGCTTTTGGTATTAGGCGGAAGCTAAGTAGGTTCAGGCCTGGTTTAAAGATTAGCAATATTTGTCACGTACATCAAAACATATACCGATATGCAACAAACCAAATCAGTGAGGATGTGCTGGGCAGCCCGTAAATGTCATAGTCCTTCTGGCACCAAGTTAGCATGCCTACAACTGAAACCGGAAAACTCAGGGGAAATCCAAGTGATCCCAAGAAGAACATGCGAACTCCTTATAGACAGCTGTGGGAATTAAACCCCAATCTTACAGCTGGTGCTGTAAAGCGTTACATTAACCATTATGCTATGTGTCTTAGTAACAGCACCATAACCGTACAGGATGAAGAGCAATATAACTACTGAGCACACACATAAGATGTTGGAGGAACTTAGCAGGTCAGGGAGCGTCCATGGAAATAAATAAACAGTCAATGATTCAGGTCAAAGCCCTTCATTAGGACTGGAAAGAAAGGGGGAAGAAGTCAGAATAAGAAGGTAGGAGGAGGGGAAGTACAAGCTAGAAGCTGATAGGTCAAGCCAGGTGGGTGGGGGAGGAACTAAGAAGCAGGGAAGTAAGGTCTAGCTACAGAGCATCAGGTTAAAGTTTTTATGCTGCATGACTGCTGCCTGATGCCAAGCTCCCTGTGAGAATGCACAGGCTCAGTGTGTCAGAGTCACTATGCAGAAACAAAGGACGCTTTGGGTGCTCACTCTATGATGTCTGTGCAGAGTAATTTACTGCCTGTAATTTGAGGAAAATAGAAATTACTGCAGAAAAACAGGTCATTTATCCTAAATCGTCAATGCTATTAATGTGAGCCTCCTTTTTATCTAAAACATTTCTCAACCTTTTTATTACTCCCTCATTCTTCAGCATCTCCAGGGCCTGCTGTAGTGCATTTACACAATTCACTTCAATGGCAGCCTCCAGAAACAAGCTTTATAATGAACCTATCACCTTCTAGCTTGTACTCCCTCCACTCCCCCCACCTTCTTACTTTGGCTTCTTCCCCCTTCCTTTCCAGTCCTGTTGAATTCCTCCAGCATCCTGCATGTGTTACTGGATTTCCAGCATCTGTAAAATCTCGTGTTTTATATTTTCACTTCACTCACATTAAAAATATTTCTCCTGGATTCTGTACTAGCTTTACGGACTTGTGCATGGGTGAAAGCATCGCCATGGCTAAGCCTGAGAATTTTGTAATAATATTAATTCTCCCAACTTATGCAGTTAGAAAATTAATTTGTTACGGCTTTCCTGATAGGCAAACCTCTGCCTCAGTAAACAAGGATGAGAAAATCTGCAGATAAGATGAACAAATTTTATCTTTTGGCTTTGTTTTATTTTAATCAATTCTATTCCTTCTTGGGTAGGAGGATTTACAAATGTATGAAGTCACAGTGAAATCATTATCCAGTCCCTTGAGAGAGTCTGAATAAGTTGCTAAAACTCTCAGCACATTAGCACAGAGCAGGACAGAACATTCTTGATTAAATATGACAGCACAAAAATGAAGTACATACTTGGGAGTCTGGTGTCAGGTGAATGGTCTGTCCATTGGGATTGAATGAGTACAGTTAACTTATCTTACATTACAATAGCATAGAAGGAAGCCATAATGCTTTTTCAACAACTTATATGTCAGAGGTGAATCAGAAAGTGTGTATTGATTGGAGTGAAGAACACTTACAAGTCCACTTGGGTAGTCGAAGGCCCAGTGTCTGCGTATCTGCGTCCAAACCTGGGTTCACTTGAATACAGACTGTCTTGGGGTTAGAGGACAGTGTGTGGGTGGGTAGGAGGGAGGAATGGTGGCTTGATTTGCTGTTGTTGTTTTGTTGCTTGTTGTGTTCTACTGAGCATTGTGGGCATGCTACTTTGGTGCTGGAATGTGTGGCAGCACTTGTGGGCTGCCCCAAGCTCATCCTTGGTGTGTTGGTTGTTAACGCAAATGACGCATTTCACTATATGTTTCGATATGTACAGTAAACAACAATTAAACCTATAAAGAGGTTTTATAAGACTTTGGTCAGACCGCATTTGGAGTATTGTGAGTAGTTTTAGGCTCTAAATCCAAGGAAGGATGTGCTGGTACTGGAGTCCAGAAGACGTTTTTGAGAATGATGACAGGAATGAAAGGGTTAACAGATAAGGAGCCTTTGATTGCTTTGGACTGTACTCATTGGAGGTTTGAGGTTCAAGTTCACATTCAATTGTCATTCAACCATATACATGAATGCAGCCTAATAAAACAGTGTTCCTCTGGGGCCAAGGCGCACAACACAGAACTGACAGTCACACACAGCACATATAGTACATATAGTTATGATCGTAGAAAAACAGTTACAAAAAAAAAATTAAGTATAGCCCAAGACCCTGAGTGCCATGGCTTGTAGAGCAATGGTGCATAAATGTTGTCCTGGAGCCATTTCTGCAAGAAAAGCCCTCATATCACACAGCCAAACGCAATCCACCAGGATAGACGGGAGGGGCCAACCTCCAAACCAGAGCGGAATCCAGGGGCACCCAGCTCTGACATCTCCTTCCTTGGCAGCCGCAACAGGTGACCCTAAGACAAACATGAGGGCCTGGTCCGCACCACAACAGAGGTCACGCAGCTACCCACTATTGGCCTCGCCAATGAACCAGTGAATCAGGTTCTCAGTATTCTCTATTACTAATGTTGAACAGCATTGTGCCATCACAACAAAAATATCCAAGATCACTCACAATGTCCATTGGACCATGCGTGGGCTTGGCACACCGGCACTGATGTCCTCTTCCCTAGGTAGCTGAAGCAAGATGCAACAAGGTTTATAGTGTCTTGGTTATTAAGTGTGTCAAAGGTTATGGGAAGAAGGCAGGAAAAGCGGGTTGAGAGGGGAAATAAACCAGCCGCAATCAAATGGTGGAGCAGACATAATGGGCCAAATGGCCTAATTTTGCTCCTAAGCGCTTGTGTCTTATGGTCTTTGGTACCTGCCTTGGCTCAGATGAATGGGACATCCTTGTAGTATGCTGTTTGGAAGATTATATAACCTGGCAAGTGTCAGTGACTGTATCCTGGTGGTTGTCATGTCTTGTTCTTGTGTTTCTGATGAATGGGTGTAAGGCAGGACAAGAATTTGGGAGGCACAGAAACATAGTGGTAGCGTAATGCTTTACAGCAGCAACAACCCAGGTTCAATTCCTGCTGCTGTCTCTAAGGAGTTTGGATGTTCTCCCCATGACCATGTGGACTTCCTCCAGGTGCTCCGGTTTCCTCACAGATTCCAAAGATATCATGGTTAGTACGTTGGGTGTAATTGGGTGGCTCATTGGGCCAGAAGGGCCTGTTATCGTACTGTGTCTCTAAGTAAAAATAAATAAATAGGTAACAATCTGATCACAAGCAAGAGAAAATCTGCAGATACTGGAAATCCGAGCAACACACACAAAATGCTGCCTAGCCTACTGAGATCCTCCAGCATTGTGTCCGTGTTAAATAATAAAGAATAAGGTTCCAGAATTTGCTCAGGAGGAAGTGTTGGAGTTAGTTTTCCTTACTTCCTCTTTGCCAATCACTCCTTTTCAGGGATTTCCATCTTTTATGACCCTGACATTGATAACAACTGTTTGTCTCCATAATAAGACACTACAGCATAGTACAGGCTTTCTGGCCCACAATGTTATGCCGACTTTTAACCTGCTCTAAGATCAATCTAACTCTTCCCTCCTACATTGCCCTCCACAATTTTTGCAGAATTTTTCTGAAATATTGGGGTAAACCACACAGCTTTTCTTAAAATGTGAGGAATTTATGATAGGATGGGGTCTTGCTTTATTATCTTATCTGAAAGTCTTAACCTTCAGTACTGCCTTGAAGGATTAGTTGTATTATGGGCTCCAGTTCCTGGAATAGGCATTAACCTTAAGTGTCTTCTGGCTCACACACAAATCCTGCTTATGAAAGTACTACTAAATTAACTTTAAATTAGCTGTAGGTTAAATGGAAATACAGTAGTTGCCTCAAGACAGGGCTTCTTGAATTGTGTGGCACCTTCGGTAAAATGTCTTTGCATTTTCAAGTCATAGAACACTACAGAACAGAAACAGGTCCATTGGCCCACCTAGTACATGCCGAACTATTATTCTACCTAGTCCCATCAACCTGCATCTGGACCATAACCCTCATGCTCCTCCCATCCATGTACCTATCCAAATTTCTCTTAGACGTTGAAATTGAACCTGTATCCACCACTTCCGCTGGCACATCGCTCCACGTTCACACCATCCTCTGACTGATCTCCTTAAACTTTTCAGCTTTCATCTTTAACCCATGACCTCTAGTTCTAGTCTCAACCAAACTCAGTGGAAAAAGCTTGCTTGCGTTTGCCCTATTTATAGGCCTCATACCACCTATGATACCCTTTTGATTACCATCACAGTTTCAAGAGGCTTTGAAAAAGACACGGTTTAATGGTAAGTTCAAGATTTTCTAATTCAAAAGGATGGAGAACTTACACTGCTTGAAGCTATTTATTTATTCCATGTGTGGGCTTCACTATTTGCTCAACACTCTACAACAACACCTGACTTTCACCTAGCCAAGTGTGACCATGCTAAGTGGCAGAAGATGAAAGCTTCTGTAAAATACCCGATGCTTAGATACTGAAAGACAACTGATGGATATTTAATCCTGCTGAATTGTAAACGCATCTCATTCAATAAAAGAGATTTTACAAAGCTGGTTTAATGGTACCAAATAATCACCCTGAGTCTTTGTACCATTACTCTTCAGGTACCTATAAAGGAAACGCTTCAAAGATAACATCAGAATCAGCCTGAAGAAATTCAACATTACATCTAAAACGCAAACACGAGGAATTCTGCAGATGCTGGAAATTCAAGCAACACACATCAAAGTTGCTGGTAAACGCAGCAGGCCAGGCAGCATCTCTAGGAAGAGGTACAATCGACGTTTCAGGCTGAGACCCCTCGTCAGGACTGACGAAGGGTCTCGGCCCAAAATACCGACTATACCTCTTCCTAGAGATGCTGCCTGGCCTGCTGCATTCACCAGCAACTTTGATGTGTGTTGATTACATCTAAAAACTGGGAAGACATTGCACTCAAAAGATACAGCTGGAGGAAAGCTGTTCAAGAGGAAGTTGTGCTATAGGAGAATAACCACTGCTGTGCTGCAGAGAACAAGTGGAGAGATTGAACAACCAAAAGATCAACCATTAACCACAGCCACCATTTATTCTTGCCAACACCGTACTAGAATATGTGGATTCTGGATCAGCCGCTACAGCTGTCTGAGGACCCACCAATAGACAAACTCTTAGGAGAACATCATACTTGACTTGAGTGATCGCACTTCTAAGACTACTGCTAATATAGAAACACTATGTAAAGCAAAGAGATAAATAGTAGCATTTCTTTTCAAAACATTGGATTGACATAATGAGAAATTTGTCTACTTACCAATTTATCTGACAATAAATTTCGCAAGAAAATTTTGCAGTTCTTTACAACCGTGGTTAGGCCCCATTTTGATTATGTGTTCAGTTCAGGTAACTTCATTATAGGAAGGATGTGGAAGCTTTAGAGAGCGTGTAGAGGAAATTTACCAGAATTTTTCCTGGATTAGACAGCATGTTTTATGAGGATAGGTTGAACAAGCTAGGGCTTTACTCTTGGGAGCAAAGGAATATGAGGTGACTTGATAGGGGTGTGCAACATTATATGAGACACAGAACAAGGGGATAACCAGAGACTTTTTCCCAGCGTGGAAATAGCTAATATGAGGGGCCATAATTTTTAAGTGATGGGAGGTAAGCATATGGGGGCTGTTAGAGGTAACAGTGAGTGCGTGGAACATCCTGCCAGTTGTGATGGTAGATACAGATACATTAGAGGCATTTAAGAAACTCTTAAATAGGCACATGAAAGTAGAAAAATGGGGGGGGGCTATATAGAAGGAAAGGGTTAGTTTAACATTAGAGTAGGTTCAAAGGTTGGCACAACATTGCGTGCTGTAGTGATCCCAACATGAAGACTATTCACCATTACAACACAGATTATTTACTATCACATCTCATGAAGATTATTTGGAAGATGATGTAGAAGCTCTAGAGAGGGTGCAGAGGAGATTTACAAGGATGTTGTCTGGACTAGAGAGCATGTCTTATGAGGATAGGTTGAGCGAGCTTAGAGAGGAGCATGAAAGGTAACTTGATAGAGATGCATAAGAAGATAAGAGGCATAGGATATTTCTGAGGGCAAAAATAGTTAATATTAAGAGGCATAACTTTAAGTGCTTGGAGGAGAGAATGGGGGGTGTCAGAGGTATTTTACACAGAGAGTGGTAAGTGCCTGCCACAGATGGTGGTAGTGGCAGATACGTAAAGGACAATTAAGACATTAATGAAAGGCAGTGAAGGGCTATGTGGGAAGGGAGGGTAAGACTGATCTTGGAATAGGTTGAAGGGTTGGCACATCACCATGGGTTGAAGGACGTGCACTACTCTCCACTTTTCTATGTTCTATATCCCACAAAAGAACAAATTATCTTCTTATACCATTCATCGTTATATTCCTCACACCATTTACTCACCACTAGGGCATTTTTTGCGTATTCATTGGCACACATTATATAATCAATCACTTGCCTTACTGAATATGATTGACATCAAGAAGAAATCCAGCAAGAATGTCTCGGAGGCGCTTCTGCAGTCAAACTGGAAGAAGAGCACTGTAAAGCTCAACGTAACATACTGGTACGTTGGGTTACAGAAGGAGGAGCGTAGCAGCTTCATACCGGCCACTGTCATCATTAAAACATCACAACTGCAAAACAAAGTACAACACTGTAGAGTATAAATGGAGATTACACTTCTCATTCTCCCTCAGTGCAGAGATGAGGTGAGTTCAACTGCGAGGAGGCTACTGGCTTCCAGATTGATTCCACAGATATTCTGAAGTCAGATTGTTTGTGCTTCCACTCTCCTCTTCCAATTGTAGCTGATTTTATTGATTTAATTCTGACACGCACAAATGATCTACCATTGACGACATTTACAAGGAGTGTTGACATAAGAAAACAACGCCCATCATCAAGGACTCACACCATCGAGGTCATGCTTTCTCCTCACTGCTGCCATCAGGAAGGAGGTACAGGAGCCTTAGGTCCCACACCACCAGGTTCAGGAACTGTTGTTACCCTTCAACTATCAGGACTCCTGAACTGGCACGGATAACTTCACTCACCTCAACTCTGAATTTATTCCACGGCCTAAGGACTCATTTTCAAGGATGCTACAACTCATGTTCTCAGTATTATTTATTTATTATTTGCACAGTTTTTCTTCTTTTGCACATTGGTTGTTTGTCAGTCTGTGTGTGTAGTTTTTCACTGATTCTATTGTGAATGCCTGTAAGAAAGTGAATTTCCAGGTAGTATATGGTGACATTGATAATAACTTTATTTTAAACTTTAGTCCTATCCTTCTAGTCCTGGCAATCTGAACACATCATTACTACAGAGGGTGTAAATTGTAGCCTGTCTGATAGTGCAAATAGTGACTATACGTACCAAAGCTCACTATAGAAAATGTTATTAGATTGTGCAGAATAAATTAACATTTGTAATATATTATATGTAAAATATGTAAGTTAAAAGATTTGATGATGGGGCTTGTTTCCTATGATACCATTTTTTCTTTCTTTTGTAGCATTTGGGAACATCAGAATCTTAAGTTATCTACAAGGATTGAAGTCCAGCCAACACCAAAGCCGCAAAGTGACAAAAAATGCTCATCTAAGTTGGTTTTGTTCTACAACCTTCGCTGTTTCTCATTTCATATTTTGCTTCAGAAGTTGAGTCACATAGGAGAGTAGTGTGAGCAGAAGAGTTAAAGGCTGAAGCTGGAGGCACTTGGCTTAACACTGGGGAGATCAGCTGACATACTCCACATACTATAAACTGCTCCTCAGTCAAATGGGTGAGCTGGTCTCTGCCACTCTGCAATGGCAGGGACAGACTCATAATGATTATAGTCAAGACACCTCTAATAATTCTTTTCTCACTGGAAGTGAATTAACATGGTGAGCATTCCATGTAGGGGTTATCAATACAGGTACTCTACATGGATAATGTTCCATAGCTTTACAAGGTGACTATATTGAATAAACAGGCTTATGTTCAGAACTGTAGTGGAGAGCCAGTAGAACAGTCTACAATCCCTCATCCCTCCAGTTGACCTGCCACTATAAGACCATAATTAGGCACAATTAGGCCATTTGGCCCATTGAGTCTGCTCCACCATTTGATCATGGCTGATTTATTATCCCTCTCAACCCCATTCTCCTATTTTCTCCACATAACCTTTGACACCCTTACTAATCAGAAACCTTAAAGTATACCCAAAGACTTGACCCCCACAGCTGTTTATGACAATAACCCTAACCCACCCTCCAGCAAAAGAAATTCCTCCTCAGCTGTGCCCTAAAGGGATGTCCTCTTATTCTGAGGTTGTTCCCTCTGGTCTGAGAACCTCCCACCACTGAAAACATCCTCTCTACACCCACTCTACCTAGACCTATCAATATTCAATAGTTTTCAAAGAGGTCCCCCTCATTCTTCTAAACTCAATGCATCAGCTCTGGTGTTGAAGTAAAATCTGATTTAGTTTCCACTCCTCGCCATTAAACTTCAGATTGGGAGTGATGTAAGCTGATGTTTAAACTTGGTCTGACCTGCATTGCCCTTACAATAACATTGACGTATGTTCTCAGGATCTCTACATCACAGTAATGCATTAAAAGTTTTCAGAATAGTGTTTTTTTTAATTTTTAAAGCTTTTCTGTTACAAAACAATTGCTTGGATGTCATATTTGTTACTATCACTAATAACAATAAAATGTTGATTCTGTCGTATTTCTTTGTATCTAAAGTGAATGCCTGCAATGTCAAGGTAATACATGGTGACATACAGTATATGTACTTTAATAATAAATTTACTTTGAACTTTGATCACTTCAACCATATTTTGATTAATAGAATTGGTTATTGAAAATATCTAAGAATTATTTGTCAACTCAGGACCAATTGTTTGAGCCTCCAGACTAATCTATCCTTGAATGAGCTCAATCTCACTCCCCAGCTCTAGCAGCCCATTCCACAGCCTCATCACTCTCTGTGTGAAGAGATCGCTCCTATTAATTCATCACTATGTGCTGGGAGAGGATTAGATATATAATGTAAAATAGTTTAAGAAAACATGTGTATTGAAATTGATTAATTATCACCACCAACAAAGACAGAGATAGGAACAGGTAAAGGTGATGAATATAATTTCTAAATACAAAGTACAACATGTGTGATATAAGCATGTAGCTGCTTACTGTATGCCGAGCTTCTTGTGACTGCTGAGAGAGAAAGCATCATTGGTGAGTGCATTGAGAACCACAGCTGGGTAAATAGCGTACTTCTCCAAGCACAGGAGCCAAACGTATACTCGTTCAAACCACATCAACTGGGCTGCGTCTGAAACACAAAATATGAAATCATAGTAGAATAAAGATACTATAATTGGCTACAGAACAGAACTGAGTGGATGGAACTAAAGTATAGAGTAGAGATAATCAAACTGGCACGTCCTTCACCATGTTCACCTCGGACTTCAACTACTGCACAGAGTCTTGTCATCTTCGGAAGTTTTCTGATGACTGCCATAGTTGGATGCATCAGCAAGGGAGATGAGGCTGAGTGCAGGGCTACGGTCAGAAACTTTGTCACATGGAGTGAGCAGAATTATCTGCAGCTTAATGTGAAAAAGACTAAGGAGCTGGTGGTAGACCTGAGGAGAGCTAAGGCACCGGTGACCCCTGTTTCCATCCAGGGGGTCAGTGTGGATATGGTGGAGGATTACAAATACCTGGGGATACGAATTGACAATAAACCAAACTGGTCAAAGAACACTGAGAATGTCTACAAGAAGGGTCAGAGCCGTCTCTATTTCCTGAGTAGACTGAGGTCCTTTAACATCTGTCGGATGATGCTGAGGATGTTCTACGAGTCTGTGGTGGCCAGTGCTATCATGTTTGCTGTTGTGTGCTGGGGAGCAGGCTGAGGGTAGCAGGCACCAACAGAATCAACAAACTCATTCGTAAGGCCAGTGGTGTTGTGGGGATGGAACTGGGCTCTCTGACGGTGGTGTCTGAAAAGAGGATGCTAAGTTGCATGCCATCTTGGACAATGTCTCCCATCCACTACATAACGTGCTGGTTGGGCACAGGAGTACATTCAGCCAGAGACTCATTCCACAAAGATGCAACACAGAGCGTCATAGGAGGTCATTCCTGCCTGTGGCCATCAAACTTTACAACTCCTCCCTTGGAGGGTCAGACACCCTAAGCCAATAGGCTGGTCCTGGACTTATTTCCTGGCATAATTTACATATTACTATTTAACTATTTATGGTGCAACTGTAACGAAAACCAATTTCCCCCGGGATCAATAAAGTATGACTATGACTATGACTATGAATGGTAGAAGAGTGTATGGATTTTTGATGGAGAGCCAAGTTATAATGGGCATCTGGGGACGACTGCAAATGTTCCCTTCTCAGGTAAACTCGGTGCATTTGAGTTTGTCACTGCTTACATACTCTGAAAGATCAGGTTTGACAGTTTGCACTTCTACCGTGATGAAGAATTTAATGTCAAATCAAATTTTCTATTTGTTACAGCACAGAAACAGACCCGTCAGCCCATCAAGAACATCCCAAACTACTAATCAGCCTAGTCAATCGACCTGCACCCATCTGTTAGATAGGTTATGGATGACGTCTAGCATTAGAATTGCCAGTGGTGCTTGTGTTCAAACCCAAGACCAGATCATCAGGTCCTAAGGATCACAGAAAGATTTGTTTAGCCAGTTCCCAAATGATTCAACATCTCTGCAGAAATTCTTGATGGAAATGTCGTCTTTCAGATTAGATGTTAGCCTGATTCCCAACTTCTCCTCAGATAATTTTACTTTTAGCTTATTTCGGGATGCAGCATGGTAACAGGCTCAATGAGCCTGCACTAGCCAATTACACCCATGTGACTATTTGGAATGTGGGAGGAAACTGGAGCTCTCAGACAAAACCCACATGGTCACAGACAGAACGTGCAAACTCCTTACTGACTTACAGATAAGGGTAAAAGGTTCTATGACTTTAATTCAGAAGTATCAGGGTAATTCTCCCTGGTTCATGGCCAATAGTTATCCCTGAGAAAAACAGATTACATGTTCATTTTTACTTTGCTTTTCATGCATTGTATGTGTAATGTCTTTATTAGTTCTCCCAAAGTGTATCACCTTGTACTTATCAGGGTTAAATCCCACCTGTCATTGCTATAATTGATCATTGTTGTGTCATCTACAGTACAGGTACAAATCATACCCCCTACGTTTATATCCAAATCATTTACATAGATAACAGTATCTCAGCATCGATCCCTCTGGTACACCACTGGTCATAGGCTTCCAATTACAACAACTACCCTTGATTATCAGATGCAACCTCCTAATATCAAGCCAACATTGGATTCAATTTATAAACACAAGTGATTCTGCAGACATTGGAAATCTTGAGCAAAGTGCTAGAGGAACTGAGCAGGTCAGGAACCATCCATAGAGGGGAATAAATAGCTGACGTCTCCGGACAATGCCAACTCATCATTGTTGCTGATGAGGCCAACTGTTGTAGTATCGTCAGCGAACTTGCTGGTACAGTTTGAGCTGGATCTGGCAGTGCAGTCCTGCAAAAGTTCCTCCACAGCATTTTGTGTGTGTTGCATTGGGTTCAATTTGCCAACTATCCCTGATCCCAGTGGCTTTAATTTTTGGGACATTGTCACAGACGTCACTGAAGTCCCTGAAGACCATAACTACTTCACTACCTCCAACAATACATTTGTGTTCAAAGTCAAAGTAAATTTTATTACCAAAGTACATATATATATATATATATATCACCATGTACAATCCTGAGGTTCATTTTCTCATAGGCTACTCAACAAATCTATATAATAAATATAACAGGATCAATGAAACGATCACCCAACTAGAATGTTTAACCAGGGTGCAGAAGACAACAGTGCAAATGTGAATATAATAAACAGCAATAAATTATAAGAACATGAGATGAAGAGTCCTGGAAAGTGAGACCATTAGTTGTGGAAACTTTTCAATGATGGGGCACGTGAAGTTATCCCCTTTTGTTTAAGAGCCTGATGGCTGAGGAATGGTAACTGTTCTTGAACCTGACGGTGCGAGTCCTGAGGCTCTTGTACTTTCTATCTGATGGCAGCAGTGAGAAGAGAGCATGACCTGGGTGGTGGGTATCTCTGACGATGGATGCTGCTTTGTGCAGTGAGTAGTAGCCACTCTGGAGAGAATCCTTTAATGTACTGAGGAATTATAGAGCATGGAGATATTCATTTCTAATGAATATTGCCCATTACAAAATTCAATAGGTTTCTGATGTAAATGCAGTATTAAATCAACAATTTAATTTGTTGTCTAATTCAAAACCCTTTTAGTATATCTTCTCAGAATCAAAGAACTCAATTTAATTACAATCATATTTTGATCTCCAGGTGATGTTTTACTTTAAGCCAACTCCATTTTACATTTAGTGCAGTTACAAGGCATGAAGGTTTTAATTTGACATTATTGTCTTTCTGCTCAAGCAAATTAAATTCTACTTCAAGTAATCCCAATGTAAACATATACAGTTTTACCTCAGCAATCCACAAGCTCCTGTCACTTCACTTTCACACATGACTTTCAATGTTCACCCTCATTTGTATTAAGCAGTAATGTTAATAACTACAAAGAAATTGAGAAAATTACTTGTTTTGTTTCATACTGAATGCTCAAAAAGAATTGTCCATTATGGGAATACTGTGTTTGTGTTGAAATGTGTGGCAACATTTGCAGAGTGTCCCCATCACATCCTTAGATTTTGTCAAGTTGTTAACACAAATGTAACATATTACTGTATATTTTGGTAAATAATCTGAATCTGATTTTGCAGAATATATTTTCAAAACAGAATCTTTCAATAACAACAGAAGTGTATCATGGAGTGCATTTAAAATAACATGTACACTCAGAGGCCACTTTATTAGGTACACCTGTATACCTGCTCATTAATGCAAGTATCTAATCAGCCAATCATGTGGCAGCAACTCAACGCATAAAAGCAAGTAGACATGGTCAAGAGGTTTAGTTGTTGTTCAGACCAAACATTAGAATGGGGAAGAAATGTGACCTAAGTGACTTTGACCATGGAATGATTATTGGTATCAGACCGAAGGGTTTCGGCCAAAATGTCGACTGTACGCTTCCTAGATGCTGCTTGGCCTGCTGAGTTCCTCCAGCATTTTGTGTGTGTTGCTTGGATTTCAAGCATCTGCATATTTTCTCTTGTTGGTGTCAGACCAGGTGGTTTGAGTTTCTCAGAAACTGCTGATCGCCTCACACACAACAGTCTCTAAAGTTTACAGAGAATAGTGTGAAAACCAAAAAAAATCAAGTGAGTGGCAATTCAGGGGTGAAAATGCTTTGTTAATGAGAGAGGTCCGAGGAGAATAGCCAGACTGATTAAAGCTGTCAGGAAGGCAACAGTACCTCAAGTAACCACATGTTACATTAGTGGTGTGCAAAAGAACATCTCTGAATGCACAACATGTCAATCCTTGAAGTGGATGGGCTAAAAGCAGAAGACATGAACATACACTCAGTGGCCACTTTATTAGGTACAGGAAGTAGCTAATAAAGTGGCGTCTCAGTGTATTTATGGGAGTATTTTAAAATAAAATATGACACAGAGCCTCAACAGAAATTAAGTAAGATGCTGATCAAAAAACTTTGTCAACGCAGTAGATTTTGAAGAATATCTTAGAAGAGGAAAGAGAGCTAAAGGGCCAGCATGGTTCAAGGTGGAAAACTAATAGCTTACAGTCCTGAGGGGTGAAGAGAAGCTAGCTCATTATGGGGTGATTAAAATCAGTTTAAATTCAAGAGGGCATATTTGGAGGAGCATAGAGAGAGGGATGTACAACAGGGCAAAGCCAAGGAGTGATCTGACACTGAGGATGTTAATCTATAACACCTATAATCTGTTAGTGTGTACAAATGATGCAGAAAACCTAGATTTTTTACCAGAAATATCACTTGGAGAAATTAATAGCTTACATTTCACTAAAATCACACCCAAGGGATCAGGTTAGGTCAGCAATGGCTTTGTAAACAGACAATGAGTCTTATCAAATAACAGATTAAAAGATAAAGTATTCATTCATTTATTAATTATTAATTCTAGTGTTTCTTCACTGGTGACGTTACTTAAAGCTAATGGATGCACTCAGGCTGATTAACTCCTGTGTAGAAATCTGAGAAGGGAGAACAGAAGCTCATCAATTCAACATTTCATCTCTTTCACTGGACTATTCATTCCTGCAATTCATCATCTCAGCAGATTAATAGAAACCATCGAACAAGAAAGCGGACAAAGGCCAGCTCAAATGGTATCTTGCCCTTTCAGACTGCACAACAAAATGCTGGAGAAACTCATCTGCTCTGACAGCATTTATGGAGAGCAATAAAGAGTTGTCATTTCGGGCCGAGACTCTTCAATAGGACGGAAACCAAGGGGGGAGAAGCAAGAATAAGAAGGTGGGGAGGGGAAACAGTAAAGACTGGAAGGTGATAGGTGAAGCCAGGTTAGAGGGAAGGTAAGTGGGTGGGGAAAGGGGTGGAGTGAAAAGGTGGGAGGTGATAGGTGGAAAACATCAAGGGATGAAAAAGAGGGACTCTATTTGGAGAGGAGAGAACGGACCATTGAAAAAAAGGGAAGGAGGAGGGGCACTAGAGGGAGGTTATGGATAGGTCAGGAGAAAAGAAGGGGTAAGAGGGGAGTCAGAATGGGGAATGGAAAAGGAGAGAGCAGCCAGGGGGTGGAGGGGCAGAAATTACCATAAGTTGGAGAAATCAATATTCATGCCATCAACATAAGTGCACAATAAAACCGTAAGTTCCCTCATGTCTTCCAGTATTAATGCAACTAGGCAGATAAAGACTAGTACTTAAATACAAGAGATTCTGCAAATGCTAGAGGAACTCAACAGGAGAGGCAGCACCTATGCAGAGGAAGAAGTCCTGATGAAGGGTTGCAGCCCAAAATGTTCTGCTTATTTCCCTCCATAGATTTTGGCTGTGCTGCTGAGTTCCTCCAGCAAGCCACAAAATGCTGCAGGAACTAAACAGGTCAGGCAACATCTACGGAAAGGAATAAAGAGTCGCTATTTCAGGCCGAGATCCTTCATTTAGAACTTTCCTGGATCTGTTTACCCTTCCAGAGCTGCTAAAATCATTGTACTGTCAAACTTACTTTGATAGAATGGATAAGTTTATCATATTTTAATTTCCCAGTGGCTTGAAAGATACAACTTGCAGTTTCTTTATATTACCAACCTTGGACTTCAAACTGATTATATTCCTTGGCTTTAAGCAAAGGATGCGCAAAGCAGAACCATGGAACTTGTGTGCGGAGTCGCGGGAGCAGGTAATGTGTCAGGAATCCGACGGTCCCAGCCAAAGTATACAGCACAAAACTAAGAAATGGCTGAAACAAAGGGAGATGTTTAAATGGAGGTGGCTGTTAAAATTTCCCAAAAGAATACAACCAAAATCAAATGTGCAGCCAGCCTCAAAAAGGTTCCCTGATGAGAGGAAGAAACCAGGCAGATAATGAACTAACCCAAGACTTGATGACTTACATTAGAGGTCCAACAATGCTTTATTTTGAATTTCACTATGCCAATGTCAAATCCCTCACCATCCCTATGGCCTACTATCAGTAATAGGGATGGCATGGCATGGTAGTGTAGCAGTTAGCTCAACACTCATAGTGCCAGCAAACTGGGTCCAATTCCCGCCACTGTATATGAGGTGTTCTCCCTGTGATTGCGTGCGTTTCCTCCGGGTGCTCCAGTTTCCACCCACATTCCGAAGATGTACAGTTACTAGGTTAACTGGTCACATGGGTCCAATGGGTGGCGCTAGCTCATTGGCATGGAAGGGCCTGTTCCAATCTACATCCCTAAATTACATTAAAAAAATATATATGTGATACACTGCCTTAAGAGAGCAACATCCATCACCAAAGATCCACACCATCCAGGCCATGCTGCTTTACAGACACCATCAGGCAGGTAGTACATATAGTAAGCCTGAAGTCCCACACCATCAGGTTCAATGGATAACTCACTAACAATTCGGTTCTTGAGCCAACTGGTACAATCCTATTACTACAATATTGCAACACTTTGATCACCTTGCATAAATATCAACTTTGTTTCTTTGTTCTAATTGTGTTCTTTCTTGTAAAAATTGTGTACAAGTTTAATTATATTATACTTGTGAATGCTGCTTATCTGGCGCTATGTGCCTGTGATCCTGCTGCAAATAATCTTTTCATCGTACCTATGCATACATGTATTTGTGCACATGAAAATAAACTAGACTTTGAGTTTGCTCCATTCCTACCACCAAAATCTCTGCTCCCTTTTCAATCTTCAATCTTCAGTGGTTGGTTATTTGTGGCTGTTTCCATTGCTAAAGCCCTACTCTTAAAATTACCACCCTAAACCAGAGTTGGCAGTCCTACTTTTGGGGCAGTGTTGCTGGGCCTTAGGCAGAATAGCAAGTAACAAGGTTCCTCTGTTTGTTTAGGATCCTGTATCAAGGTTCCATTTCTAACTTGAGGCAATATCTGAGAGAAAATATGTCAAGATTTAATGCTTCTCACAGAGACAAAGGAGAAACAGAAGAATTAGCCAACTTGGGAACAATTCCAAAATAGGTCCAAGTTACCTTGCTGTCTTCTCTTAAGGTTATAGTTTGAAAATTAAAAGAAATCACCAGAAAGATACGAACCCAGGGAATTACGGGAAAGTTACATATGTGGATAGGACGTTGGCTGATTGGCAGGAAACAGAGAGTGGGAATAAAGGGATCCTATTCAGGTTGGCTGCCGGTTACCAGTGGTGTTCCACAGGGATCAGTGTTGGGGCTGCTTCTTTTTACGTTGTACATCAATGATTTGGATTATGGAATAGATGGCTTTGTGGCTAAGTTGCTGATGATACAAAGATAGGTGGAGGGGCCGGTAGTGCTGAGGAAACAGAGAGTCTGCAGAGAGACTTGGATAGATTGGAAGAATGGGCAAAGAAGTGGCAAATGAAATACAACGTTGGAAAGTGTATGGTTATGCACTTTAGCAGAAGAAATAAATGGGCAGATTATTATTTAAATGGGGAGAGAATTCAAAGTTCTGAGATGCAATGGGACTTGGGAGTCCTCGTGCAGGATACCTTTAAGGTTAACCTCCAGGTTGAGTCGCTGGTGAAGAAGGTGAATGCAATGTTGGCATTCATTTCTAGAGGAATAGAGTATAGGAGCAGGGATGTGATGTTGAGGCTCTATAAGGCACTGGTAAGACCTCACTTGGAGTACTGTGGGCAGTTTTGGTCTCCTTATTTAAGAAAGGATGTGCTGACGTTGGAGAGGGTACAGAGAAGATTCACTAGAATGATTCCGGGAATGAGAGGGTTAACATATGAGGAACGTTTGTCCGCTCTTGGACTGTATTCTTTGGAGTTTAGAAGAATGAGGGGGGACCTCATAGAAACATTTCGAATGTTGAAAGGCATGGACAGAGTGGATTTGGCGAAGTTGTTTCCCATGATGGGTGAGTCTAGTACGACAGGGCATGACTTAAGGATTGAAGGGCGCCCATTCAAAACAGAGTTGCAAAGGAATTCTTTTAGCCAGAGGGTGGTGAATCTATGGAATTTGTTGCCATGGGCAGCAGTGGAGGCCAAGTCATTGGGTGTCTTTAAGGCAGAGATTGATAGGTATCTGAGTAGCCAGGGCATCAAAGGCTATGGTGAGAAGGCGGGGGAGTGGGACTAAATGGGAGAATGGATCAGATGATAAAATGGCGGAGCAGACTGGGTGGGCCGAATGGCCGACTTCTGCTCCTTTTAGAAAAAAATTAAAAAAATAGAAAAGCCTAAAAATTCACTTTGAGGCTACATAAAAATAACAATACATTAAAGTGTCTGTAAGAACTGTGCAAGGGTAACTAATAAGGAAAGAAAGTCATTGAAAGACTTCACAGGTGACAAGACATAAATTGTTGACAACATTACCCACTTTCACAATATGCAACACATATACCATTAACTGGGTTCCTTTGATTAATATCTGTGAAAGAGTAAGCTCAAAATTCAAAGTAAATTTATTATCTAAGTACGTATATGTCACCTTATACCACCGTGAAATTTATTTTCTTGCAGGCATTCACAACAGAGCAAATAAACATACATAAATAAACAAACAAATAAATAAGCAATCAAATAAATAATACCGAGAACATGACTTTAATAGTCCTTGAAAGTGAGTCCATAGATTGTGGAATCAGTTCAGTGTTTTGGTGAGTGAAGTTATCCACAGTGGTTCAGGAGCCTGATGGTTGAAGGGTAATCACGGTTCCTGAACCAGATGGTGTGGGACCTAAGGCTCCTGTACCTCCTTCTCAATAGCAGCAGCGAGAAGTACCAATGTTCTGATTAAAATTTTTATCCTGTTTATAAATTTTTACAGGTGCTTCGCTTGTAATGCAAGTAGCAAATAGCTCAACATATCTCAACCTAGTAAAACTATTGTACAAAATTGAACTGATTATTTTATTTTATTAAAACATTAAACTATGAAACGTCTTGCCAAAAACAAAATTGAATTGACAACAAGGAGATAAATATTATGAATAAATACCTTTAATGAAAGGAAAACAGTGGTTGTGCTGATTGCAAAGGTCAGGAGGCTAATTACTGCACACATGACAAGATCAGACTTCAAGACTTCCCTCTGTAAAGACATGGGTACATTTTGACATTAAACTGATTTTTTTTAATGAAAAATATTTTTTAAATCACCAAACAATGTAATAAGCTCATTAAACTCCCAGTGACTCCTAAGTTAGAGGTCACAAACAATCTTTATGTTAACTCCTGAGAATGAAACAATCAAATAATACAACAGATAGCATTTGATCTATCATGACCATACCATACCCTTTGAAAGTAGATCTAATTAATTCTTGTCCCTGCTCTCTTCCCACTAAGCCCATTTTTTTCTTTTCATGTTACATCCAATCCCTGTCAACAACTAGAGAATACAGATTTAGAATAATTGGCTGAAGAACCGGGGGCTAAAAAATCAAAGTGTTTCTGTGCAGAGTTGTTACAATCTGTGAAAGAGTAGCGGAACATTATGTACATATAATCAGTCTGTGTGTATTTCAGAATCAGACTCAGGTTTAATATCACTGACATATGTCGTGAAGTTTACTGTTTTGCAGCAGCGGTACAGTGCTAGACATAAAAATACTATAAATTACAATTAAAAATATATATTAAAAATTTAAATTATATAGGTAGTGTAAAAAGAGAGTAAAAAATAGTGAGGCAGTGTTCATGGGTAGGATCATTCCCATTCAGAATCTGAACAGTTACTTGTACATTGTATTTTATAGGATTGCTTTTATATTTATATTTATTGTCTTTTATTGTGTTCTTTATGCTTATTATGTTTTTTATGATGCAGCAGATCTGGAGTAGCTATCATTGCATCCTTCTTTACACTCATGTACTGGAGAATGACAATAAACAATCTTGAATCAAAGCAGATTCAATGTAGCAGCTTTCAAAACTTTCTGAGGTTTCAATAGTTGGAAAACTGTTTCAAAACCTAATTGCAAGCATTGTTCCTATCTTCTGAAATTCAATCATGTTGAAGTGAACAGAGGCAGTTTGCAGAGACGATGTTTATTGTACCTATTGCATCATTTTCCACTCTAAAGGCCTTATGGAATAAATTTATCTTGGATAGAACAGTAGGCAAAGGTGACTATTTGCCCAGAACCATGTAATAGACTCTTGACATAAGTAGAAATGTTTGATAAGAGCATACCCCTAGCATATAGAAATGGTACAGACCTGTAGCGTTAGTGTAACATTATTAGAGTGTCAGCGATCACTGATTGGGGTTCAATTCCTGTCACTGTCTGTTAGGAGTTTGTACGTTCTCCCCTTGACCATGTGGGTTTCCTCTGAGTGCTCTGGTTTCCACCCACATTCTAAAGTTCAAAGTTCAAAGTAACTTTATTATCAAAGTACATATATGTCACCAAATATAACCCTGAAATTCATTGTTTGCAAGCATTAACAGTAAATACAAGAAACACAAATAGAATTAATGGAAGACCGATTCCAACAGAATGGACAAACAACCAGTGTGCAAAAGACAACAAACTGTGAAAATACAAAAAGAAAAAAGTAATAATAATGAATAAGTAAGCAATAAATATTGAGAACATGAGATGAAGAGTCCTTGAAAGTGAGTCCATAGCTATGGGAACAGTTTAGTGACGGGGCGAGTGAAATTGAGTGAAATTATCCCCTCTGGTTCAAGAGTCTAATGGCTGACGGATAATGGCTGGCGGTGGGGTCCCGAGGGCAAGACGTACAGGTTAGGGTTAGTAAGTTGTGGGTATGCTATACTGGCAGCAGAAGCGTGGTGACGCTGTAAGTGCACAGTACAATCCTCATCAAAGTTGCTGGTGAACGCAGCAGGCCAGGCAGCATCTCTAGGAAGAGGTGCAGTCGACGTTTCAGGCCGGCCTGAAACATCGACTGCACCTCTTCCTAGAGATCCTGCCTGGCCTGCTGCGTTCACCAGCAACTTTGATGTGTGTTGCTTGAATTTCCAGCATCTGCAGAATTCCTGTTGTTTGCAGTACAATCCTCACTGATTTGATTTGATACAAACTGTATATTCTGATGTTTTAATGTACATTTACAAATAAAGCTAATAATTATCTTTATAACCTTTAATCTTTACTCCTCCAAGGGAACACTGGTCAGAAAGACTATTAGGAACAGCAGCAGTCTGTTTAGTTGCATGAGTAATTCAATGAGATCATGGTTAGTTCATTTGGTGACTCCATCTACAAGGCTTCTTCCCCTTCACTTATTTAAATTTATCAATCTTATTTCTGGAATTTTCAGTGGGACAACACCTATTTGAGAAAAAGATTTTCTGATTTCCACTACCTTCAGAGTGAAGAAGTGCTTGCTAAGATCCGGACATGGCTAACAGAGGAGTGTTAATTTCTCTGTCTATTCTATAACAATGTTTAATCATTCTAAACATCATTGCTAGATTGCCACTTAAATCATCCTTATTGTTGTTGGAGTCGATTGTCAAGGATGAGGTTACAGAGTACCTGGAGGCATATGACAAGATAGGCAGAACTCAGCATGGATTCCTTAAAGGAAAATCCTGCCTGACAAACCTATTACAATTTTTTGAGGAAATTACCAGTAGGCTAGACAAGGGAGATGCAGTGGATGTTGTATATTTGGATTTTCAGAAGGCCTTTGACAAGGTGCCACACATGAGGCTACTTAACAAGATAAGAGCCCATGGAATTATGGGAAAGTTACATACGTAACTAGAGCGTTGGCTGATTGGCAGGAAACAGAGAGTGGGAATAAAGGGATCCTATTCTGGTTGGCTGCCGGTTACCAGTGGTGTTCCACAGGGATCAGTGTTGGGGCCGCTTCTTTTTACATTGTACATCAACGATTTGGATTATGGAATAGATGGCTTTGTGGCTAAGTTTGCTGACGATACGAAGATAGATGGAGGGGCTGGTAGTGCTGAGGAAATGGAGAGTCTGCAAAGAGACTTGGATAGATTGGAAGAATGGGCAGAGAAGTAGCAAATGAAGTACAATGTTGGAAAGTGTATGGTTATGCACTTTGGCAGAAAAAATAAACGGGCAGACTATTATTTAAATGGGGAAAGAATTCAAAGTTCTGAGATGCAACGGGACTTGGGAGTCCTCGTACAGGATACTCTTAAAGTTAACCTCCAGGTTGAGTCAGTAGTAAAGAAAGCGAATGCAATGTTGGCATTCATTTCTAGAGGAATAGAGTATAGGAGCAGGGATGTGATGTTGAGGCTCTATAAGGCGCTGGTGAGACCTCACTTGGAGTACTGTGGGCAGTTTTGGTCTCCTTATTTAAGAAAGGATGTGCTGACATTGGAGAGGGTACAGAGAAGATTCACTAGAATGATTCCAGGAATGAGAGGGTTAACATATGAGGGACGTTTGTCCGCTCTTGTACTGTATTCCTTGGTGTTTAGAAGAATGAGGGGAGACCTCATAGAAACATTTCGAATGTTAAAAGGCATGGACAGAGTGGATGTGGCAAAGTTGCTTCCCATGATGGGGGAGTCTAGTACGAGAGGGCATGACTTAAGGATTGAAGGGCGCACATTCAGAACAGAAATGCGAAGAAATTTTTTTAGTCAGAGGGTGGTGAATCTATGGAATTTGTTGCCATGGGCAGCAGTGGAGGCCAAGTCATTGGGTGTATTTAAGGCAGAGATTGATAGGTATCTGAGTAGCCAGGGCATCAAAGATTATGGTGAGAAGGCGGGGGAGTGGGACTAAATAGGAGAATGGATCAGCTCATGATAAAATGGCGGAGCAGACTCGATGGGCCGAATGGCCTACTTCTGCTCCTTTGTCTTATGGTCTTATGGTTTATTTAGAGTGAAGACAAGACAGGATTATGTAACTCACCCTCATAATTAAACCTTCTGGAGATGTGGTATCTTTCTACATCAATTTTGGAAATAAAACTGAAGTCGAACATTTTGAGAATCAGAAGATCCAACACTACATAAAATTTTTAAGCTTTATTTCAATAATCCAAACCACAGTGCTGTCAAATTAGGCTATAACAACTAATAGTGACAAGGGATACATACCACAGAGTTCCTGAGTTGCTCAGGAAGAGCATCTTTGTATTTTGATAGAGGATGTTCAGGATCCTGGACTTCCAATTCATTGGTCAATTTAGAGCGAATGAGGGACCTGTTATAAAAACAAAACAACCTATTAACAGTGTAATTCTGTCTATATAATCTATATTTCCTCATATGTTGTAGATCTTAAGCAACCACCTACCCACTTTTGCTTACTGCCATCATAGAGAGCAGCTCTCATCAGCCATTACTGTCTGGTTTGGTGCAGCATCCTCTCACAATACACAAACACCACAGCAAACTGTCTGGTCAGCTGAAAAGCTCATTGCCTGCAGTCTACCATCACTGTACAACTTGTATGTGTGCAGGACAAAGAAGCACACGGGAAAAATCATTGCGGACACAATCCACCATGCATACTGCCTTTTCCAAAAGCACCCTTCTGGAAAGTGCTACAGGGCTACTTAAACAAAAACTTTACACCTTCTTAAAAGTTTCTTCCACCAGGCAGTTTATCTGATCAACCATGCTAGTTAGCCACCCCAATCTCTCTATTAACTCAGACAATGAGAACGCTGTAAACTACTTTTTATCTTGCTGTTTACATTGTAACTAAATACTGATATTTATGCACATTCTATTCCATATTATACTTGAATCTTTAAGTTTATTTATTTTATTTATTCTTACAATTGTTGAATGTTGCTGTTTTTTGTTGCATCTTGCGCACTGACCAATGCATCCTTGTTTTGCCTTATTTCTCTTCCCTTACAAACATTTATAAGTCTTGGTCCAAACATTGGAAGTTACTCCAGATTCAATGCCCTTTCAGACGAGACACATTTCCACCATTTTCTGTGTGAAGAAACATCTCCTGATTTAACTCTTGAACAGCACTGCTCGAATTTTATGGTTGTGTGTTCTTGTTTTGGATTCCTCCATCAGCTGATGTACCTTTTCCATTATCTACATCATCAAACCTCTTACCATTTGACATCTCTCTCTCTGCCTTTTTTATTTCTTGATTTGGATTCTCCTGTTGGTACTCACTGTCTTTCAAACATCCATTTCCTGCTGACCCAGTGCACATGCTCCTAGCTCCATTCTATTATCAGGCCACACTTCTGATGAACACCCATAAGATTAGACATTTGAATTTTAATTTCTAAAAAAAATTTAATTCAGTGATCTATGCAGATACAAGAGTAACTTAAATAGTGGACCCGAGAACAGAACCTAATTCTTCGATGGCCTTATTTGGTATTGTTGGAGGAAATGTTATTATTTTGGAGAAACAGAATCTGCATATTTTGGCCTTTATTTCTCTTATAGCCAGGAGGGCATTGTTGCTTAAGTGGAAGGATGCCACTCCGCCTACTTATACTCATTGGTTACACGATGTTATGTCTTGCTTAAATTTAGAGAAGATTTGCTGTTCAATTTCCGAACCTAGACAATATTTTTTAACATTGTGGGGACCTTTTCTGAATTATTTTCATAATCTCTGATTTGCTATTAAGCACAGATGTTGGCAAATATATTATATTAAATATATTCCATTATATGTTAAGGATCTTTTCCTTTTCTTTTTTTTAAACCTAACAGCTATTTTTTCTGGTAGTGGGTTTAGAGTCATTTTGTAATAACATAATTATCTCTTTTCAATATTATGTTTAAATTTAATTTTATATGGATATGGGGTAATTACACCTTATCTGTGATTTCATTATATTATAATCAATATATATTATATATTCTTCTGTACTCTGTATTCTTTTATGTAAGAAATTAATAAAAATATTGGAAAAGAAATAAAGAACAGAAGTTGCATAGCAGTTAGAAGGTACCAAGGACAGTAAAGAATGGGGAGAGCAAGAATATGAAGTGTGGGAGTGAGAGAAAACCTTTGTGCAGTGAAACCAAGCAATGGCAAAGACAATGAGAATGATGCTTAGAGAACAAGATCTTATGAAGCTTTAAGTTGGGGAAAGTGGCTTATTTGCTGGAAAAGCTATCTGCGAGTCATGGGTAGGTGTGATGCTTTCTGAATAATTGAACTGACTTTTTAAAAAATATATATTTTTTTGAAGTTTAGCTTTATTTGCCAAATTTATTTAAAGATAAAGATGAGCTTTATTTGTCACATTTACATAACAATGAAATGAGTTGTTTTGCGTCAAATCAATGAAGATTGTGCAGGGGGCAGTCTACTGACACCAGTACAGTATACACACAATTCACTAACGCAAGCCCATATATCTTTCAAATGTGGGAGGAAACTGGAGCACCCAGAGGACACCCATGTGGTCATGGGGAGAATGTACAAATTCATTACAGACAGTGGCAGGACTTGGACCCTGATCTTACAGCTGACTGCTGTAAAGCATTATGAAAGCATAAATGTGAAGTCATCCACCTATGTACATAAACTAGAAATGTGGAGTATTTTGTAAATGCTGAGATATTAAAAAGTGTTGGTGTCCATAAATGCCGGAGTGTCTTTACACAAAAATCACTGCTCACTTGGAGGACATTTATCCAGTACATTTGCAACAGAAATTGATAAGATTTTTAGATATTTAAGACATCACAGAATAAGGGGTTCGAAGGAAAAAATGGCACTAAGGTGAAATATCAGCCATGATCTTATTGAATAGTAGAAACCATACAAAGGGCTGAATGGCCAGCTTCTGCTTCAACTACTTGAGAGAGTATATGTTCTATTAACTACAAAATATTTCAATGGCATTTTGAAGGCCAGAACCTCAGTTGTTAAAAGGCACATTCATTAATTTTTGGTTATTTATACTGTCTTCAACTTCAAAATAGAGTACCTAGCCTCAGGCACATAATTAACAGAAGCTTTCAATGTCACCACACTATGTTCCTCTCTTGTCTTAACCTCCATTGTTTAGTGTAGCTTTCAGTCGCAATTAACAACATTATACTATCAGTAATAAATGAAAAATTATTCAGACACAGTTATTCATTGCACTAAAAATAATAAAATCATCAATATCTGCCCTTATGGAATCTTCGTGGTTATAGTTAAAAAAATATGGACTCTGTTGGCGAAGGTATTCAGAGCAGAGCAACTCCTCTCAATTACAGATATACCTACTCCACATTTTAATTACTTCCAGTTTATACCTGCAAACGAACTTGATGTGATCAAAGGAGTAATTCAAATTGACCTACTTTGACTGTGAGATTTCTGATTAAAATTACTTACACCAACACTGCTGGCTCGCTGCTTTGTCTGCTGAGGTGATAGGAACAAGCAACCAACAGTCCACAGTAAGCAGAAAATAGGGTTGGAATATGCTGAGCATCCCATGGTCCCTGCAATACGAAGATAAATAAATGACAGGGCAGCAACCCACTTGTTTATGCAAAACTCAATTTTATTGCATTTGGAGGATTTGCTTAAATATGCTCAGCCATTCAGAAAGTCTCAAGAACCTTAGACCATATAGTTTTGAGCAACTTAAATGTTGATAGGGTTCTAAAAATAGATTAAAGATTTTTTAAAAGGTTAGCATTATTTATCACATGTACATCAAATCATATAGTGAACTGCATCATTTGCATCAAATCAAATCAGCGAGGATTGTGCGGGGCAACCCGTAAATGTCGCCATGTTTCTGTTGCCAACATAGCATGCCCACAACTCATTAACCCTATGTATGTCTTTGGAACGTAGGAGGAACCCTGAGCACCCCAAGGAAACCCATGTGGTCATGGAGAGCACGTACAAACTCCTTACAGAGAGCAACAGGAATTGAAACCAGGTTGCTGGCGCTGTAACAGCTGCTACGCTACTGTGCTGTCCCAGTTAATAATAGTTAAAGATTCTTCAGAATTTTCCCATACAGTCTGTCTCCAGGTAATAAACAAGGTTTTTTTTGCTCATAAGCTGAAAAATACACAAAAATCACTCCATATAATAACTGCACTTACACTGTAATCATACGATATAGGAGCAGAGGTAGGCCATTCAGCCAATTGAGTTTGCTCCGCCATTCAATCATGGGCTGATCCAATTCTTCCAGTCATCCATACTCCCCAGCCTTCACCCTTTGATGCCCTGGCTGATCAAGAACCTATCTATCTCTGCCTTAAATACACCCATTGACATGGCCTCCCCAGTCGCTCGTGGCAGCAAATTCCACAGATTTACCACCCTCTGACTAAAGTAATTTCTCTGCATCTCTGTTTCAAATGGATGTCCTTCAATCCTGAAGTCATGTCCTCTTGTCCTGGACTCCCCTACCATGGGAAATCACTTTGTCATATCTAATCTGTTCCGGCCTTTTAACATTCGGAATGTTTCTATGATATCCCCACTCATTCTCCTGAACTCCAGGGAATACAGCCCAAGAGCTGCCAGATGTTCCTCATAAGGTAACCCTTTCATTCCTGGAATCATTCTTGTGAATCTCCTCTGAACCCTCTCCACAATGTCAGTACATCCTTTCTAAAATAAGGAGCCCAAAACTGTACACAATACTCCAAATGTGGTCTCACAAGTACCTTATAGAGCCTCACGTCACATCCCTGCTCTTAAATTCTATATCTCTAGAAATGAATGCCAACATTGCATTTGCCTTTTTCACAACCGAATCAACCTGGAAGTTAACCTTTAAGGTATCTTGCACAAGGACTCCCAAGTCCCTTTGCATCTCTGCATTTTGAATTCTCTCCCCATCTAAATAATAGTCTGCCCATTTATTTCTTCCACCAATGTTCATGACCATACTCTTTCCAACATTGTATTTCATTTGCCACTTCTTTGCCCATTCTCCTAAACTATCTAAGTCTCTCTGCAGGCTCTCTGTTTACTCCACACTATCTGCTCCTCCACCTATCTTTGTATCATTGGCACATTCAGCCACAAATCCATTAATACCGTAGTTGAAATCATTAACATACGTCGTAAAAAGCAGCGGTCCCGACACCAGCCCCTGTGGAACTCCACTGGTAACCAACAGCCAGCCCGAATAGGATCCCTTTATTCCCACTCTCTGTTTTCTGCCGACCATACAATGTTCCACCTATGCTAGTAACTTCTCTGTAATTCCATGAGCTCTTATCTTGCTAAGCAGCCTCATGTGCGGCACCTTGTCAAAGGCCTTCTGATCCAAGTGCACCACGTCTACTGCATCTCCTTTGTCTATCCTGCTTGTAATTTCCTCAAAGAATTGCAGTAGGTTTGTCAGGCAGGATTTTCCTTTCAGGAAACCATGCTGGCTTTGGCCTATCTTGTCATGTGCCTCCAGGTGCTCTGTAATCTCATCCCTAACAATCGATTCCAACAACTTCCCAATCACTGGTGTCAGGCTAACAGGTCTATAGTTTCTTTTCTGCTGCCTTCCACCCTTCGTAAATAGCGGAGTATCATTTGCAATTTTCCAGTCATCTGGTACAATGCCAGAATCTATCGATTCTTGAAAGATCATCGTTAATGCCTCCACAATCTCTCCAGCTACTTCCTTCAGAACCCTAAGGTGCATTCCATCAGGTCCAGGAGATTTATTCAGCCTCAGACCATTAAGTTTCCTGAGCACCTTCTCAGTCATAATTTTCACTGCACAAACTTCACTTCCCCGACACTCTTGGATGTCCGGTATACTACAGATGTCTTCCACTGTGAAGACTGATGCAAAATTCGCATTCAGTTCCTCTGCCATCTCTGATAACAATATCTCCAGCGTCATTTTCTATTGGTTCTATATCTACCCTCGACTCTCTTTTACCCTTTATATACTTAAAACGCTTTTAGTATCTTCTTTGATATTACTTGCCAGCTTCCTTTCATAATTCATCTTTCTAATGACCTTTAAAAACACAAACAACAGGACGAGGGAGATGTTCTCCTTTTTTAAAGAAAGGGGCTTCCCTTCCTCCACTATCAACTCTGCTCTAAACGCATCTCCCCCATTTCACGTACATCTGCTCTCACTCCATCCTCCCGCTACCCCACTAGGAATAGAGTTCCCCTGGTCCTCACCTACCACCCCACCAGCCTCTGGGTCCAACATATTATTCTCCGTAACTTCCGCCACCTCCAACGGGATCCCACCACTAAGCACATCTTTCCCTCCCCCCTCTCTCTGCTTTCCGCAGGGATCGCTCCCTACACGACTCCCTTGTCCATTCGTCCCCCCCATCCCTCCCCACTGATCTCCCTCCTGGTGCTTATCCATCTAAGCGGAACAAATGCTACATATGCCCTTACACTTCCTCCCTTACCACCATTCAGGGCCCCAAACAGTCCTTCCAGGTGAGGCGACACTTCACCTGTGAATCGGCTGGGGTGATAAACTGCATCCGGTGCTCCCGATGTGGCCTTTTATATATTGGCGAGACCCGACGCAGACTGGGAGACCGCTTTGCTGAACACCTACGCTCTGTCCGCCAGAGAAAGCAGGATCTCCCAGTGGCCACACATTTTAATTCCACATCCCATTCCCATTCTGACATGTCTATCCACGGCCTCCTCTACTGTAAAGATGAAGCCACACTCAGGTTGGAGGAACAACACCTTATATTCCATCTGGGTAGCCTCCAACCTGATGGCATGAACATCGACTTCTCTAACTTCCGCTAATGTCCCACCTCCCCCTCGTACCCCATCTGTTACTTATTTTTATACACACATTCTTTCTCTCACTCTCCTTTTTCTCCCTCTGTCCCTCTGAATATACCCCTTGCCCATCTTCTGGGTTCCCGCCCCCCCCATCTTTCTTCCCGGACCTCCTGTCCCATGATCCTCTCGTATCCCTTTTGCCTATCACCTGTCCAGCTCTTGGCTCCATCCCTCCCCCTCCTGTCTTCTCCTATCATTTTGGATCTCCCCCTCCCCCTCCCACTTTCAAATCTCTTACTCACTCTTCCTTCAGTTAGTCCTGACGAAGGGTCTCGGCCTGAAACGTCGACTGCACCTTTTCCTAGAGATGCTGCCTGGCCTGCTGCGTTCACCAGCAACTTTGATGTGTGTTTCTAATGACCTTCTTAGTTTCCTTCTGCAACTTCTTAAAAGCTTCCCAATCCTCTACCTTCCCACTAGCTCTGGTTTCCTTATATGCCCTCTTGTTTGTTTTTACTTTGGCTCTGACTTCACTTGTCAGCCATGATGGTGTCCTTCTTCCCTTTGAAAATTTCTTCTTATTTGGAATATAGCTGTCTTGCACTTCCCTCATTTTCCACAGAAACTCTAGCCATTGCTGCACTGCTGTCCTTCCTGCAAATGTCCCTTTCCAGTCAAATTCAGCCAGTTCCCCTCTCATACCATTGTAATTTCCTTTATTCCACGGAAATACCAACACATTGGATTTTATTTTTGATCAATGGCATCAAAGGCGCATAAGATTAATAACAAAGAATAATTACTGAAAGCGGAGAGAGAGAAGGAACCAGATATATAATGGTAGCTCATTAATGGGGTGGCCATAGACCAAACATTTGTAACCTGTACAGAGGCCCATTCCTGTCTCGCAGACTGTTAAACATCAGGGTGATGCGCTAAACTCTGTAGGTAGGAGCACACCAGACGTTTGGTAGTTATTTTCCTCAAGAGAAATGGGCCCCTCAATTATGATGACAGCTGCTTTGAAGGTTGCTGGCTCTCTGTCTGCAAGGAAGTATTAAATCCACGGACATATGTGGGAATTTAAATTCACCTACTTTTACAAGGTATGTTGAATACCCACCTGCATGCACATGCACACATCCGTAACAGACTTAATAATTATGTACCTGTTGCCCTTTGCACACTTCCAAACACATTACATCAAACAGAGAACCATAGAACCATAGAACACTACAGCACAGAAAACAGGCCATTTGGCCCTTCTAGTCTGTGCTGAAACTTTATTCCGCTAGTCCCATTGACCCACACCCAGTCCATAACCCTCCAGACCTCTCCCATCCACTTACCTATCCAATTTATTCTCAAAACTTAAGAGTGAGCCCGCATTTACCACGTCAGATGGCAGCTCGTTCCACCCTCCCACCACTCTCTGAGTGAAGAAGTTCCCCCTAAACCTTTCCCCTTTCACCCTAAAGCCATGTCCTCTCGTATTTATCTCTCCTAATCTAAGTGGAAAGACCCTACTCGCATTTACTCTGTCTATTCCCCTCATAATCTTATAAACCTCTATCAAATCCCCTCTCATTCTTCTACGTTCCAAGGAATAAAATCCTAACCTGTTCAATCTTCCCCTGTAACTCAACTCCTGAAGACCCGGCAACATCCTAGTAAATCTTCTCTGTACTCTTTCAATCTTACTGATACCCTTCCTATAGTTAAGTGACCAGAACTGCATATAATACTCCAAACTTGGCCTCACCAATGTCTTATACAACCTCACCATAACATCCCAACTCCTATACTCAATACTTCGATTTATGAATGCCAGGATACCGAAAGCCTTCTTTACAACCCTGTCTACTTGTGATGCCACTTTCAGGGAATTATGTATCTGAACTTCCTGATCCCTTTGTTCCTCCACACTCCTCAGTGCCCTAGCATTTACTGTGTATGTCCTACCTTGATTTGTCCTTCCAAAATGCAACACCTCACACTGGTCTGCATTAAATTTCATCTGCCATTTTCTGGCCCATTTTTCCAGTTGGTCCAGGTCCCTCTGCAAGCTTTGAAAGTCTTCCTCACTGTCCACAACGCCTCCAATCTTACTATCATCAGCAAACTTGCTGATCCAATTTACCACATTATTATCTAGATCATTGATATAGACAACAAACAACAATAGTCCCAGCACAGATCCTTGAAGCACACCACTAGTCACAGGCCTCCAGTTTGATAAGCAATCATCCACTACGACTCTGTCTTCTCCCACACAGCCAATTTCGAATCCAGTTTACAACCTCTCCATGGATACCTAGTATCTGAACCTTCTGAACTAATCTCCCATGTGGGACCTTGTCAAAGGCCTTACTAAAGTCCATGTAGAAAACATCCACAGCCTTTCCTTCATCTACTTTCTGGGTAACCTCCTCGAAAAACTCTACAACATTCCTTAAACATGATCTACCACACACAAAGCCATGCTGACTATCCTTAATCAGCCCTTGGCTGTCCAAATACTTGTATATCCGATCTCTCAGAACACCTTCCGATAATTTACCTACTACTGATGTCAGGCTCACCAGCCTGGAACTACCTGGTTTACTTTTGGAGCCTTTTTTAAACAATGGAACAACATGAGCTACCCTCCAATCCTCCGGCACCACACCCATGGCTAAGGACATTTTAAATATTTCTGCCAGGGCCCCTGCAATTTCTACACTAGTCTCTCTCAATGTCTGAGGAAATATCCTGTCAGGCCCGGGGGATTTATCTACCTTTATTCGCTGTAAGGCAGCAAGCACCTCCTCCTCTTTAATCTCTATGTTCCTTGACACTCCTGCTTGTTTCCCTTCTTTCCATATACACTATGCCAGTTTCCTGAGTAAATACTGATGCAAAATCAGTATTTAAACGTAAGGAACATTTAATCTCTTGGACTGTTTCAATAGCCTGAAGACGTCAGTGCTGAATTTTTAAAAATACTTTTCTCTTTCTATTATTAATTTTTAAATACAAGGTCACTATAAATGGATGGCAGTTAGTTAGTGCAAACTCTATGGGTCCAAGGGCCTGTTTCTGCTGTATTACTTATGGTCACAGACTCATAGAGATACATCACAGAAATAGGCCCATTGATCCGCTGATCATAAGATAAAAGAGATAGATCATTAGATCATTAGATAAATTAGATCATTCAGCCCATTGAGTGTGCTCTGCCATTTGATCATGGTTGATTGATTTTCCCTCTTAACCCCATTCTCTTGTCTTCTCCCTGTGGCCTTTGACACCCTTACCAATCAAGAACTCATCAACCTTCACTTAATGCCGTTAACCCAATGCCAGTACAATGCATCCTGGGGAGTTTCGGAGTTTGGATTCAATTCTGGCACCCAATTACTTTGCCTCTACAGCTGTCAGTAGCAATCAATTCCACAGATACACCACCCCTTGGCTAAAGAAATTCCTCTTCATCTCTGTTCTAAAGCAATGTCCTTCTTTTCTGAGGCTGTGCACTCTGGTCCTAGATTCTCCTACTATTGGAAACATCTTTACCATGTCCATTCTATCTGGACCTTTCAATAATTTACTCTGCCAATTACATGGCTGTTGGAAATGAAGTACCTAATCCACAAGTCCACTGGAGGCCGAAGAAGGTGGCTTGTCATGGGGTTAGTGGTATGTGCGCGGATGAGTGGGAGGGAGAGATGCACAGCGATTGCTTCACTGGTGCTTGGGTCCTGCCAAGCATTGTGGGCATGCTATGGTGGCACCAGAATGTGTGGATTACCCCCCACGTGTCCTTGGGCGTATCGGTTGTTAATGCAAATGACACATTTCACTGTTTTGATGTAGATGTGATAAATAAATCTAAATCTGAATCTAATCATAATGTTCAGGCAATGATATTTTGAGGCAGGTTTCATGAAGCCAGATTAGACATTTTCTTCAAGTAGACACCATAGCTTCTGATGAGACAATTATAGAAACATAGAAACATAGAAAATTATATGCTAGATACACACCACATGCTTTAATAAAGATTTATTAACTTATCAGGATGGCACATACTGACCTATTCTCTCTAAAAAAAAGGGAATACAATCTGTCCCCACCATCAAAATCAGGCAATGACCTCAAAAAATTCTCAAGGAATCCTGAATACTCCTTCTCCATTTTGAGTGGTCATGTGCCAGATTGGTGATGTTACCCTTTTTTTCAGAATATCTTTGAAACTTTGATCAAGTGATGATCTCTTCCTGTGACAGAACCCAGAGCAGACAGTCTATTTTGGGACTCTTATGTCAGGGATAAGACCTGCCTATTAGAGATGACCGAGTCCTCAATGTTGCAGATATTTGCCTAGGAGAGAACAATTACATTGGTTCATTTATCCTTCAATGTATTTGGAGGATTTTCCAAAGGCAGCATTCATGGTATCTCTCTGGTGCTTTGAGGTACCAGGTTTAAGAAAATTATTCTTCAAAACAGTATAGGAAGGCATGAACCGTACTGAGCAATGCATTGTGGATTTTGTGGCAAATTTGAGGTCTTGATCTTCAAAATATTTTCTTCAGACATGAAAGTGATATTGAATGCCATAATCAACAATTGCACTCACTGAGAACTGGCTTTTAAGATATGAGAAACAACTCCATTTTCTAAGGTCTCACTCCGGACCTTCCTGGTCAGAGGGCAGTGTTGTACAGTGGGGCAGGTTGGTAAATGACTTTGGTTTTACAGATAAGTAAAAGCCCATACTTTCATACTTCTGTGAGTGAGTTAACTATGACTGGTGTTCAGCCTCACAGCACGCAATAAGTGTCATTTCTCCCACAATGCTTAGCTCTTAAGTAAATTTTTTTTGGTGTGTGCCTGCGTGCGTGCGAGTCTGTGCGTGCGTCCGTGTGTGTGTCCATGATGATGGATCTTTTATGGCTTTTTCCAAGGCGCTTTCCAAGGCGCCGAGTGAGAGAGAGAAAGACTGTGTGGCGCGCCACTCCCCACACAGACATTTTCGCAGTATTTTCCCTTTGTTTTACAAGGTCGAGTTGCAGTCTTGACACTCAACCTGGCACGGATGGAAAGCGTGCTCGGGGGCGGATCCAACTAGTTTCGAACCCAGGAACCTCTGCTCCCGGGTCCGGCGCCGATGTCGTTGCGCCACCAGCCGGCCCAGCTCTTAAGTAATTCTAATTTAAACTTCTTTTATACATTTTCCAGGTCAGCCTACAATTCTTAATTTACATATTCTCACTTTACATCCTGTTTTTAATTATGATTTACAACCTTCAGAATCAGAATCTTATATGGCATGACATTTGTTGTTTTTGCTGCAAAGACATCTTTCAGTAAGTTATTTTAGATTACAAAACAAATAAGTAGTGTAAGAATGAAAGGGAATAATGAGATAGAATAATAATAGGTTCATGGCAGAAGAGGTTTAAGAGAAGAAGTTGCTCTTAAAACACTGAGGTTTGTCTTCAGGCTCCTGTACCTTCTCCCTGATGGCAGTTTGGAGAGGAGGGTATGTATTGGGTGGTGAGGGTCCTTGGTGATGGATGCCACCTTCTTGTGGCATCATCTCTTGAAAATGTCCTCAATGCTGGACATGGTAGTGCCTGTGATGGAGATGGCTGAGTCCACAACCTTTGTCCTTACCCAGTATTTACAATCATCTAATATACATTTCTCTTGATGCGTAACAAATGAATGCAAGGAAACACTGGTTTGCACCTTCCTGATCTATCCCAAGTTAAAACCTCAACTGATGCCCACAACCAAATTTATATCTGCTTGAGTTACTCCACATCCATTGGCTTGACCAGGAAAAAGAAAGCAAGCAGGTGGTAAAGAAAGTTGTTTGCATATTGACCTTCATAAATCAGATATTTTCTGAAGTAGCGAGTAAGAGAGTGACAGCATTGCAGGCGCCTTTTCTATAAGAACAAGTCTCATCAGGAGTGAGTTTTATTTGAGTCAATAAAAACAAGGCAGGTGACCATTGTAAGAGCAGCTGCTGTTGGAATGGGCTAGTGTTACAGTGGTCAGGCTTTGACTCAACAGGCTTCAGTGAGAACAGGTGGAGGCCAAGGGTGTTGAGTCACTTGTTATCATTTGTTTTGACTGTGCAACTTCAGCTTGAGAAATTGAAGCCAAAATTGGAGAAAGGGTATAACAAGTTAGATGAGAAGAGACTGGGTAAGTAACCTAGGTAAGTGCAAAGATTTCTGAGGGAAGGCACAGTAAGAATAGGTAAGCTTTTGGTTAATGGTCAGAAAATTCTTGGGCATTAGTTCAGTGTAGGCGCAATGGTTAAGACTGTGGAGTGCTCTTCTTGTGAGATGTGGGATTACACCTAAAAGTCTTCCTGATGACTACATCTGCAGGAAGTGCACCAACTTCAGCTCGTGACTGACAAGGTCAAGGAACTGAAGCTGGAGCTGAATGTATGCAGGACCATCTAGAAGGCTGAAAACCTCACAGATAAAACTTTTATTGAATTGGTCACACTTAAGAGTGCAGGCTTCAGGAAGCAGATGGGTGACCACCAGAAGAAGTTAGAGGAGTAAGCAGTCAGTGCAGGGTTCCACTGTGGCCATGCCCCTCAGCAACAAGTATAACCCTTTGGAAATTACTGGGGGCGGGGGGTGGAAATGACCTATCAGCGCACAGCAGCAGCAGCCATGCTAGCTCTGAGGCTCAGCAGGGAAAGGTAAAGTGATAGTGATAGGAGACTCAGTAGTAAGGAGATTCTGTCCAAGAAAGCCAGGATGATGTGTTGCCTCCCAGATGCTAGGATCCAGGATGTCTTGGAGTGGCTGCAGAATATTCTCAGGGGTGGGGGGGGGGGTGGAACAAGCAACCAGAGGTCATGGTGCACACTGGCACAAATGACATAGATAGAAAGAGGAAAGAGGTCTTGCACAGACAGTATAGAGAGTTAGGAGAAAGGTTGAAGAGCAGGACCTCCAAAGTAGCAATCTCTGGATTATTCCTGGTGCCACACACTAATCAAGATAGGAATAGGATAACAATTCAGATGAGTGAGTGGCTGAGGAACTGGTGCAGGGGGGAGGAATGACCAGTATAAAAGGAAAAAGTTGCACCTAAACTGGGGGGAACCCAATATCCTGGCTGGGAGGTTTGCTAGTGCTATTTGGGAGGTTTTAAACAAGTTTGTCAGGAGATTGGACTCTGAGGAACAGGTCAGAAGGTGGAGGGATGCAGAGAAAGTTAGATGCCAGGGCCAGTAAAAACAGAAAGGAGTAAAGTAATAGAATAGGATGAATAGTTTGAAATGTGTGCATTTTAATTCTAGGAGTATTATGGGTAGAGGTTATGAACTTAGAGCATGGATAATACATGGAACTATGATGTTGTATCTATTTCAAAGACTTGATTGAGAGAGGGACAGCTTAATAGGTGTTTAATGTCTCGGGTTTTGATGTTTTAAGAGGGAGGTCAAACAGCAGAAGAGAGAGTTGCACTACAAATCAGCGACAATCTCACAGCTGCTCTCAGGAAAGGCATAATGGAACTAAGGCCATATTAGTAGAACTCAAACAGAGAAAGATTGCAATCATTCTGCTGGGGTTGTACTTTACCATTGAGGAACAGATATGCAAGCAGATTAAGGAAAAGTGCAAAAACAATAGGGTTGTTGTCACGGGGGACTTCAACTTCCCTAATATAAACTGGGACCCTCTTAGAGGAAGTGGTTTAGATGGGGCAGAATTTGTTAGGTGCAACCAGGAAGGTTTCTTAAATCAATATGCAGATGGTCCAACAAGAGGAGGGGCTATACTGGATCTGGTGTTGGGTAATGAGCCTGACCAAGTGACCGACCTTACAATGGGTGAGCAGTTAGGGAACAGTGACCACAACTCCTTAATTTTTAAGATAGCTCTAGAGAAGGATAAGTATGGACCTTGTAGGAGAGCATTAAACTGGAGCAGAGCAAATTATGAAAACATTAGGCAGGAACGTTAGAGAGAATTTGTAGGATGTCTGCGAGATGGCTTTTTAGAACAGCTTGTTGTTGAGCCCACTAGGGGATCGGCTGTACTGGATTGGTGATTGTGTAATGAACCAGAGGTGATTAGAGAGATTGAGGTGAAGGAACCCTTAGGAGGCAGTGGTCATAACGTGATTGAGTTCACTGTGAAATTAGAAAAAGAGAAGCCGAAATCTGATGTGTCAGTATTTCAGTGGAGTAAAGGAAATTACAGTGGCATGAGAGAGGAACTGGCCAAAGTGACACTGGCGGGAAAGACAGCACAGCAGCAGTGGCTGGAGTTTATGCGAGAAGTGAGGAAGGTGCAAGACAGATATATTCCAAAAAAGAAGAAATTTTTGAGTGGAAAAAGGATGCAACCATGGTTGACAAGAGAAGTCAAAGCCAAAGTTAAAGCAAAGGAGAGGGCATACAAGGAAGCAAAAATTAGTGGGAAGGCAGAGGATTGGGAAGTTTTTAAAACCTTACAAAAGGAAACCAAGAAGGTCATTAAGAGGGAAAAGATTAACTATGAAAGGAAGCTAGCAAATAATATCAAAGAGGATACTACAAGCTTTTTCAAGTATATAAAGAGTAAAAGACAGGTGAGAGTAGATATAGGACCGATAGAAAATGATACTGGAGAAATTGTAATGGGAGATGAGGAGCTGGCAGAGGAACTGAACAAGTATTTTGCATCAGTCTTCACTGAGGAAGACAGCAGGATACCAGAACTCAAGGGTGGCAGGGAAGAGAAGTGTGCGCAGTCACAATTACAACAGAGAAAGTACTCAGGAAGCTGAATAGTCTAAACATAGAAAATAGGTGCAGGAGTAGGCCATTCGGCCCTTCGAGCCTGCACCGCCATTCAGTATGATCATGGCTGATCATCCAACTCAGAACCCTGCACCAGCCTTCCCTCCATACCCCATGATCCCTTTAGCCACAAGGGCCATATCTAACTCCCTCTTAAATATAGCCAATGAACTGGCCTCAACTGTTTCCTGTGGCAGAGAATTCCAGAGATCACCACTCTCTGTGTGAAGAAGTTTTTCCTAATCTCGGTCCTAAAAGAGTTCCCCTTTATCCTCAAACTGTGACCCCTCGTTCTGGACTTCCCCAACATCGGGAACAATCTTCCTGCATCTAGCCTGTCCAATCCCTTTAGGATTTTATACGTTTCAATCAGATCCCCCCTCAATCTTCTGAATTCCAACGAGTATAAGCCTAGTTCATCCAATCTTTCATCATATGAAAGTTCTGCCATCCCAGGAATCAATCTGGTGAACCTTCTTCGTACTCCCTCTATGGCAAGGATGTCTTTCCTCAGATTAGGGGACCAAAACTGCACACAATACTCCAGGTGTGGTCTCACCAAGGCCTTGTACAACTGCAGTAGTACCTCCCTGCTCCTGTACTCAAATCCTCTCGCTATAAATGCCAGCATACCATTTGCCTTTTTCACCGCCTGCTGTACCTGCATGCCCACTTTCAATGACTGGTGTATAATGACACCCAGGTCTCGTTGCACCTCTCCTTTTCCTAATTGGCCACCATTCAGATAATAATCTGTTTTCCTGTTTTTGCCACCAAAGTGGATAACTTCACATTTATCCACATTAAATTGCATCTGCCATGAATTTGCCCACTCACCCAACCTATCCAAGTCACTCTGCATCCTCTTAGCACCCTCCTCACAGCTAACACTGCCGCCCAGCTTCGTGTCATCCGCTAACTTGGAGATGCTGCATTTAATTCCCTCATCCAAGTCATTAATATATATTGTAAACAACTGGGGTCCCAGCACTGAGCCTTGCGGTACCCCACTAGTCACTGCTTGCCATTCTGAAAAGGTCCCGTTTATTCCCACGCTTTGCTTCCTGTCTGCCAACCAATGCTCTATCCACCTCAATACCTTACCCCCAATACCATGTGCTTTAAGTTTGCACACTAATCTCCTGTGTGGAACCTTGTCAAAAGCCCTTCGAAAATCCAAATATACCACATCCACTGGTTCTCCCCTATCCACTCTACTAGTTACATCCTCAAAAAATTCTATGAGATTCGTCAAACATGATTTTCCTTTCACAAATCCATGCTGACTTTGTCCGATGATTTCATAGCTTTCCAAATGTGCTGTTATCACATCTTTGATAACTGACTCTAGCAGTTTCCCCACCACCAATGTTAGGCTAACTGGTCTATAATTCCCTGGTTTCTCTCTCTCTCCCTCCTTTTTTAAAAAGTGGGGTTACATTAGCCACCCTCCAATCCTCAGGAACTCGTCCAGAATCTAAAGAGTTTTGAAAAATTATCACTAATGCATCCACTATTTCTTGGGCTACTTCCTTAAGCACTCTGGGATGCAGACCATCTGGCCCTGGGAATTTATCTGCATTTAATCCCTTCAATTTACCTAACACCACTTCCCTACTAACATGTATTTTCCTCATTTCCTCCATCTCACTGGACTCTCTGTCCCCTACTATTTCCGGAAGATTATTTATGTCCTCCTTAGTGAAGACAGAACCAAAGTAATTATTCAATTGGTCTGCCATGTCCTTGCTCCCCATAATCAATTCACCTGTTTCTGTCTGTAGGGGACCTACATTTGTCTTAACCAATCTTTTTCTTTTCACATATCTATAAAAGCTTTTACAGTCAGTTTTTATGTTCCCTGCCAGTTTTCTCTCATAATCTTTTTTCCCCTTCCTAATTAAGCCCTTTGTCCTCCTCTGCTGAACTCTGAATTTCTCCCAGTCCTCAGGTGAGCCACTTTTTCTGGCTAATTTGTATGCTTCTTCCTTGGAATTGACACTATCCCTAATTTCCCTTGTCAGCCACGGGTGCACTACCTTCCTTGATTTATTCTTTTGCCAAACTGGGATGAACAATTGTTGTAGATCATCCATGCGATCTTTAAATGCTTGCCATTGCATATCCACCATCAACCCTTTAAGTGTCATTTGCCAGTCTATCTTAGCTAATTCACGTCTCATACATTCAAAGTTACCCCTCTTTAAGTTCAGAACCTTTGTTTCTGAATTAACTATGTCACTCTCCATCTTAATGAAGAATTCCACCATATTATGGTCACTCTTACCCAAGGGGCCTCTCATGACAAGATTGCTAATGAACCCTTCCTCATTGCTCAATACCCAGTCTAGAATAGCCTGCTCTCTAGTCGGCTCCTCAACATGTTGGTTCAAAAAAACCATCCCGCATACATTCCAAAAATCCTCTTCCTCAGCACCCTTACCAATTTGGTTCACCCAATCTACATGTAGATTGAAGTCACCCATTATAACTGCTGTTCCTTTATTGCACACATTTCTAATTTCCTGTTTAATGCCATCCCCAACCTCACTACTACTGTTAGGTAGCCTGTACACAACTCCCACCAGCGTTTTCTGCCCCTTAGTGTAATGCAGCTCTACCCATATCGATTCCACATCTTCCCGGCTTATGTCCTTCCTTTCTATTGCGTTAATCTCCTCTCTAACCAGCAACGCCACCCCACCTCCTTTTCTTTCATGTCTATCCCTCCTGAATATTGAATATCCCTGAATGTTGAGCTCCCATCCTTGGTCACCCTGGAGCCATGTCTCTGTGATCCCAACTATATCATAATCATTAATAACAATCTGCACTTTCAATTCATCCACCTTGTTACGAATGCTCCTTGCATTGACACACAAAGCCTTCAGGTGCGCCTTTACAACTCTCTTAGCCCTTATACAATTAGGTTGAAAAGTGGCCCTTTTTGATGCTTGCCCTGGATTTGTCGGCCTGTCACTTTTACTTTTCACCTTACTACTTTTTGCTTCTACCCTCATTTTACACCCCTCTGTCTCTCTGCACTGGTTCCCATCCCCCTGTTGTGAACTAACCTCCTCTCGCCTAGCCTCTTTAATTTGATTCCCACCCCCCAACCATTCTAGTTTAAAGTCACCTCAGTAGCCCTCGCTAATCTCCCTGCCAGGGTATTGGTCCCTCTAGGATTCAAGTGTAACCCGTCCTTTTTGTACAGGTCACGCCTGCGCCAAAAGAGGCCCCAATGATCCAAAAACTTGAATCCCTGCCCCCTGCTCCAATCCCTCAGCCACGCATTTATCCTCCACCTCATTGCATTCCTGCTCTCACTGTCGCGTGGCACAGGCAGTAATCCCGAGATTACTACCTTTGCGGTCCTTTTTCTCAACTCCCTTCCTAACTCCCTATGTTCCCCTTTCAGGACCTCTTCCCTTTTCCTACCTATGTCATTGGTACCTATATGTACCATGACCTCTGGCTCCTCACCCTCCCACTTCAGGATATCTTGGACACGATCAGAAATATCCCGGACCCTGGCACCAGGGAGGCAAACTACCATCATGGTCTCTGGACTGCGTCCACAGAATCGCCTATCTGACCCCCTTACTATCAAGTCCCCTATTACAACTGCCCTCCTCTTCCTTTCCCTACCCTTCTGAGCTACAGGGTCGGACTCTGTGCCGGAGGCACGGCCACTGTCACTTCCCCCAGGTAAGCTGTCCCCCCCCAACAGTACTCAAACAGGAGTACCTATTGTCAAGGGGCACAGCCACCGGGGTACCCTCTATTACCTGACTCTTCCCCTTCCCCCTCCTAACTGTGACCCACTGGTCTGCCTCCCGTGGCCCTGGTGTGACCACCTACCAAAGGTAGATAAATCTCCCGGACCAGATGGAATGCACCCGCGTGTTCTGAAGGAAGTAGCTGTGGAGATTGCGGAGGCATTAGCGATGATCTTTCAAAAGTCAATAGATTCTGGCATGGTTCCGGAGGGCTGGAGGATTGCAAGTGTCACTTCGCTATTTAAGAAGGGGGGAAAGAAAGCAAAAAGGAAATTATAGACCTGTTAGCTTGACATCGGTCGTTGGGAAGTTGTTGCAGTCGATTGTCAAGGATGAGGTTACAGAGTACCTGGAGGCATATGACAAGATAGGCAGAACTCAGCATGGGTTCCTTAAAGGAAAATCCTGCCTATCAAACCTATTACAATTTTTTGAGGAAATTACCAGTAGGCTAGACAAGGGAGATGCAGTGGATGTTGTATATTTGGATTTTCAGAAGGCCTTTGACAAGGTGCCACACATGAGGCTACTTAACAAGATAAGAGCCCATGGAATTACGGGAAAGTTACATACGTGGATAGAGTGTTGGCTGATTGGCAGGAAACAGAGAGTGGGAATAAAGGGATCCTATTCTGGTTGGCTGCCGGTTACCAGTGGTGTTCCACAGAGGTCCGTGTTGGGGCCGCTCCTTTTTACATTGTACATCAACGATTTGGATTATGGAATAGATGGCTTTGTGGCTAAGTTTGCTGACGATACGAAGATAGGTGGAGGGGCCGGTAGTGCTGAGGAAACGGAGAGTCTGCAGAGAGACTTGGATAGATTGGAAGAATGGGCAGAGAAGTGGCAAATGAAGTAGAATGTTGGAAAGTGTATGGTTATGCACTTTGGCAGAAAAAATAAACGGGCAGACTATTATTTAAATGGGGAAAGAATTCAAAGTTCTGAGATGCAATGGGACTTGGGAGTCCTCGTACAGGATACCCTTAAAGTTAACCTCCAGGTTGAGTCAGTAGTGAAGAAGGCGAATGCAATGTTGGCATTCATTTCTAGAGGAATAGAGTATAGGAGCAGGGATGTGATGTTGAGGCTCTATAAGGCACTGGTGAGACCTCACTTGGAGTACTGTGGGCAGTTTTGGTCTCCTTATTTAAGAAAGGATGTGTTGACGTTGGAGAGGGTTCAGAGAAGATTCACTAGAATGATTCTGGGAATGAGAGGGTTAACATATGAGGAATGTTTGTCTGCTCTTGGACTGTATTCCTTGGAGTTTAGAAGAATGAGGGGAGACCTCATAGAAACATTTTGAATGTTGAAAGGCATGGACAGAGTGGATGTGGCAAAGTTGTTTCCCATGATGGGGGAGTCCAGTACGAGAGGGCATGACTTAAGGATTGAAGGGCGCCCATTCAGAACAGAAATGCGAAGAAATTTTTTTAGTCAGAGGGTGGTGAATCTATGGAATTTGTTGCCACGGGCAGCAGTGGAGGCCAAGTCATTGGGTGTATTTAAGGCAGAGATTGATAGGTATCTGAGTAGCCAGGGCATCAAAGGTTATGGTGAGAAGGCGGGGGAGTGGGTCTAAATGGGAGAATGGATCAGCTCATGATAAAATGGCAGAGCAGACTCGATGGGCCAAATGGCCGGCTTCTGCTCCTTTGTCTTATGGTCCTAACTAGGGAGAATTAATTGGGAACAACTATTTTGGGCAAGACTACATCCACCATAAGGAGGGTATTTAAAGACCAACTATCCAGAGTACAGGACAAGTATATTCCAGTCAGAAGGAAGGTCAAGGATGGCAAGGTAAGAGAATCTTGGATATTGAAGGAGGTGATAAATGTAGTCAAGAAGAAATAGGATAAGTATGTAAAGCTTAGGAAGCTAGCCAAAGGGTGGGGCCACTCAAGGATAAAGGGGAGAATACTTGTTTGCATGTGAAGGACATGGGTGAGGTTCTTAATGAGTCCTTTACATTAGTATTTACCAAGCAGAAGGATGTTAAGGATAGGGAGATCAGTACAAAGAGTATTAATATACTTGAGCATTTAGAGGAAAAGAGGAGGAGGTGTTGGATATCTTAAAGAGCATTAAAGTGGATAAATCCCAAGGTCTGACGTGATATACCCAGGTTATTAAGAAAGGCAAGTGAAGAGATTGCTAGGGCCTTGACCATTATCTCTGTGCCCTCTTTAGCCACAGGCGAGGTCTGGAGGATTGGTAAATAGCTAATGTTGTTCCATTGTTCAAGAAGGGAAGGAGGGATAATTCACGAAACTACAGACCGGTGAATATCATGTCAGTGGCATAGAAGTTACTGAAGAAAATTCTTAGAGATAGGATTTATGAGCATTTGGAAAACAATTACTTAATTAGGGATTGCCAGCATGGCTTTGTGCAGGGCAAGTCATGTCTTACTAACTTGATCGAGATTTTTGACAAGTAGACAAGGGTGATTGATGATTGTGTGGATGTTGTTTACATGGATTTTAGCTTGGCATTTGACAAGGTCCTGCTTGGGAGGCTTATCCAGAATATTAAGATACACGAGATCAATGGTGAATTGGCTGTTAGGATTCAGATCTGGTTTGTCCCATAGAAAACAAAAGGTGGTGTTCGAAGAAACTTATTTTAGCTGGAGGCCTGTGATTAATGATACTTCACAAGGATTTGTACTGGGATGTCCACTGTTTGTGATGTATATAAATAATCTGGATGAAAATGTAGATGGGTATGTTATTAAGTTTGCAAATGATACAAAATGGTTTTGTGGATTGCGTGGAAGACTCACAAAGAATATAGTGAGATTTGGATCAGCTGCATATATGGGCAAAGAAATGGCAAATGGAGTTTAACCTGTCCAAATGGGAAGTGTTGACCCTTGGTAGGTTAAAGGGAAACAGACAGTCTCCTGTTGAAGAGCCAAGACCCTAACAGTGTTGATAAGTAGAGGGATCTTGGGGTCTAAGTTTATAGCTCCCTGAAGGTAGTTATACAGGTACATTAGGTGGTTAAGAAGGCATTTAGTATTCTTGCATTTATTAGTTGAGACACTGAATTCAAAAGTTAGGAAGTTATGTTGTAGCTTTATAAAGCTCTAGTTAGGTCGCATTTGGAGTATCACATATGTAAGGAGTTTCTTCTTTTATGTCACTACATAGGCTAATCAAGATAGCTTCTTTGTTATGTTATAATTAAAATGGCTTTTCTGAAATAACTGCGACGTAAGGAGTTCTCTCTCTCCCTGCTTGTTTGGGTTATACTATTGATAAGAGAGGAAATGAACCAATTGAGATAGATATTATTATATGCTTGAGTGTCTGTAAGCTATTGTGTTGCACTGGCTTTGGGGAAGAAGGCGCGATGGGGACAGAGAGAGTGGACGCGATGCTGTAAGCTGGCCGACGGGACGGACCTCGAGCGGGAGTCCGAGGCCCAGGGTCTTTGGCGAGAAGAGGAGACGAAGACAGACTCGTGTGGAGCTTCTGGTCGACCACCATGGCTGGTCCCAGGCGGCGGGTCGAGGTGGTCGGAGGGAATCGAATGGTGGAAAGAGGACCCTGTTACTTGAGCGCCAACTGTTGTGCACGACATGTTTGAACTTTGATAAGTTTGGCGCATTTTACTTTCCCTTTATATTTTATCTCTATTAATTACATAGTTCCAGTAATACCTATAAATTGTAATTATTTAATTGCATATGGTGTATTGTCTGTTACTTGGTGGGGTGGGGTACATCACACAGCATCCACACCAACTTGATTACCCAGTTTGGCAGGGCTGAAGGCTGCTTCCCCCAGACGAAAGTGAGTTGAGCGAGCCTGAGGCTGACTAGAGGGCAACACATACAATTCCATTTGCCCCATTATAGGAACTTTGTCGAGGCTTTGGAGTGAGTGCAGAAGAGGTTTATGAAGATGTTGCCTGGATTAGAGGGCATGTGCGATAATGACCTGTAAATGACAAGGGTGGACAGGGGGCGAGCTACATGGTCTTGGTCGTAGCAAGGACTGGACCTCAAACCGTGGTGTCACCTGTTTGCAGCCGCCCAGGAGAGAGGCATTGGCGTCGGTGTGCTCCACCAGAAGCAGTGTGGTATGGCATCCATGCTGGAGTCAATAATGCTCTCCAATTTTAGCTTGGCAGAAGACAAGATTTATTGTGTTCAACTGCATACTGCTGCAATATTCATGGACTCAGGGACTTGGTTGATATACTTTTATATAGGGAAATAGAAACATAGAAAGCCTACAGCACAATACAGACACTTCAGCACACAAAGCTGTGCTGAACATTTACTTACCTTAGAATTACCCAGGCTTACCCATAGCCCTCTACTTTTCTAAGCTCCATGTATCCATCCAGGAGACTCTTAAAAGACCCTATCATTTCCGCCTCCACCGCCGCCGCCGGCAGCCCACTCCACACACTCACCACTCCCTGCAAAAAACACTACCCGTGACATCTCCTCTGTACCTACTTCCTAGCACCTTAAAACTATGCCCTCTCGTGCTAGATATTTCAGCCCTGGGAAAAAGCCTCTGACTATCCACACAATCAATGCCTCTCATTACCTTGCCTCTATCAGGTCATCTCTCATCCTCCATCACTCCAAGGAGAAAAACCCGAGTTCACTCAACCTATTCTAATAAGATATGCTCCCCAATCCAGGCAACATCCTTGTAAATCTCATTGCATCCTTTCTATGGTTTCCACGTCCTTCTTGTAGTGAGGTGACCAGAACTGAGCACAGTACTCCAAGTGGGGTCTGACCAGGGTCCTATATAGCTCAGCTCTTAAACTCAATCCCACAATTGCTGAAGGGCAATGCACCATATGCCTTCTTAACCACACAGTCAACCTGCATAGCAGCTTTGAGTGTCCTATGAACTCGGACCCCAAGATCCCTCTGATCCTCCACACTGCCAAGAGTCTTACCATTAATGCTATATTCTGCCGTCATATTTGACCTACCAAAATGAACCACCTCACACTTATCTGGGTTGAACTCCATCTGCCACTTCTCAGCCCAATTTTGCATCCTATCAATGTCCTGCTGTAACCTCTAACAGCCCTCCACACTATCCACAACACCCGCAACCTTTGTGTCATCAGATTTACTAACCCACCCCTCCACTTCCTCATCCAGGTCATTTATAAAATTCACAAATAGTAGAGGTCCCAGAGGCACACCACTGGTCACCAGCCTCCATGCAGAATACGACCTGTCTACAACCGCTCTTTGCCATCTGTGGGCAAGCCAGTTCTGGACCACAAAGCAATGGATCCTATGCCTCTGTACTTTCACAATAAGCCTTGCATGGGGTACCTTATCAAATGCCTTGCTAAAGTCCATATACATTACATCTATGGCTCTACCTTCATCAATGTGTTTAGTCACATCCTCAAAGAACTCAATCAGGCTCGTAAGGCACGACCTGCCTTTGACAAAGCCATGCTGACTATTCCTAATCATATTATGTCTCTCAAAGTGTTCATAAATCCTGCCTCTCAGGATCTTCTCCATCAACTAACCAACCACTGAAGTAAGACTCACTGGTCTATAATTTCCTGGGCTATCCTTATCCTTTCTTGAATAAGAGAACAACATCCACAATCTTCCAATCCTCTGGAACCTCTCCCATTCGCATTGATGATGCAAAGATCATTGCCAGAGGCTCAGCAATCTCCTCCCTCGCTTCCCACTGTAGCCTGGGGTACGTCCCGTCCAGTCCCGGTGACTTATCCAACTTGATGCTTTCCAAAAGCTCCAGCACATCCTCTTCCTTAATACCTACATGCTCAAGCTTTTCAGTCCGCTGCAAGTCATCGCTACAATCGCCAAGATCCTTTTCCGTAGTGAATATTGAAGCAAAGTATTCATTAAGTACCTCTGCCATCTCCTCCGGTTCCATACACACTTTTCCACTGTCACACTTGATTGGTCCTATTCTCTCACGTCCTATCCTCTTGTTCTTCAGATACTTGTAGAATGCCTTGGGGTTTTCCTTAATCCTGTCCGCCAAGTGCTTCACATGGTCCCTTCTGGCTCTCGTAATTTCATTCTTAAGCTTCTTCCTGCTAGCCTTATAATCTTCTAGATCGCTATCATTACCTAGCTTTTTGAACCTTTCATAAGCTCTTCTTTTCTTCTTGACTAGATTTACAACAACCTTTGTATACCACGGTTCCTGTACCCTGCCATCCTTTCCCTGTCTCATTGGAACATATCTACGCAGAACCCCACGCAAATATCCCCTAAACATTTGCCACATTTCTTCTGTACATATCCCTGAGAATATCTGTTTCCAATTTATGCTTCCAAGTTCCTGCCTGATAACCTCTTTTTTCCCCTTTCTCCAATTAAACATTTCCCTAACTTGTCTGTTCCTATCCCTCTCCAATGCTATGATAAGGAGATAGAATTGTGATCACTATCTCCAAAATGCTCTCCCACTGAGTGACCTGACATCTGACCAGGTTCATTTCCCACTAACCGATCAAGTACAGCCTCTCCTCTTGTAGGCTTATCTACATGTTGTATCAAGAAACCTTCCTGAACACACCTAACAAACTCCACCCCATCTAAACCCTTAACTCTAGGGAGATGCTCATCAATATTTGGGAAATTAAAATCTCCCACCACAACAACCCTGTTATTATTACTCCTTTCCAGAATCTGTCTCCCTATCTGCTCCTCAATGTCCCTGTTACTATTGGGTGGTCTATAAAAAGCATCCAGAAGATTTATTGACCCCTTCCTATTCCTAACTTCCACCCACAGAGACTCCGTAGACAACCCCTCCATGACTTCCTCCTTTTCTGCAACCGTGACACTATCCCGGATCAACAGTGCCACGCCCCCACCTCTTTTGTTTCCCTCCCTGTCCTTTCTGAAACATCTAAAGCCTGGCACTTGAAGTAGCCATTCCTGCCCCTGCACCATCCAAGTCTCTGCAATGGCCATAACATCATAGCTCCAAGTGTCGATCCACGCTCTAAGCTCATCCGTTTTATTCATAATACTTCTTGTATTAAAATAGACACATCTCAAACCATCGGTCTGAGCGCGTCCTTTCTCTATCACCTGCCTATCCTCCCTTTCGCACTGTCTCCAAGCTTTCTCTATTTGTGAGCCAACCTCCCTTTCCTCTGTCACTTCAGTTTGGTTCCCACCCCCCAGCAATTCTAGTTTAAACTCTCCCCAAAAGCCTTTGCAAACCTCCCCGCCAGGATATTGGTCCCTTTCAGATTCAAGTGCAACCCGTCCTTTTTGTACAGGTCACACCTGCCCCAGAAGAGGTCCCAATGATCCAGAAATTTGAATCCCTGCCCCCTGCTCCAATCCCTCAGCCACGCATTTATCCACCACCTCATTCTATTCCTATACTCACTCTCACATGGCACAGGCAGTAATCCTGAGATGACTACCTTTCAGGTCCTGCTTCTCAACTTCCTTCCTAACTCCCTGTACTCTGCTTTTGGGACCTCCTCCCTCTTCCTACCTATGTCGTTGGTACCAATATGTACCACGACCTCTGGCTGTTCTCCTTCTCACTTCAAGATATCGTGGATGCGATCAGAAACATCCCAGACCCTGGCACCTGGGAGGCAAACTACCAGCTGCGTTTCTTTCCTGCGTCCACAGAATCGCCTGTCTGACCCCCTAACTGTAGAGTTCCCTTTCATACTGCCATCCTCTTCCTTTCCCTACCTTTCTGAGCCACAAGGCCAGACTCTGTGCCAGAGGCGTGGCCACTGTTGCTTCCCCCAGGTAGGCTGTCTCCCTCAACAGTACTCAAACAGGAGTACTTATTGTTAAGGGTGACAGCCACTGGGTACTCTCCAGCACCTGCATCTTGCCCTTCCCTCTCCTGACTGTGACCCACTTACCTGTCTCCCCAAGCTCTGGAGTGAGGAAATATGACTGCATTTCACTGTTGTCTTACATGTGCAATGTGTGCCTTGTGCTGTGAATGACTGTTGCTACTGTTTTTTGCACCTTAGAATATAGAACATAGAACAGTACAGCACAGTACAGGCCCTTCAGCCCACAATGTTGTGCTGACCCTTAAACCCTGCCTCCCATATAAACCCCACCTTAAATATCTCCATATACCTGTCTAGTAGTCTCTTAAACTTCACTAGTGTATCTGCCTCCACCACTGACTCAGGCAGTGCATTCCACGCACCAACCACTCTCTGAGTAAAAAAACTTCCTCTAATATCCCCATTGAACTTCCCACTCCTTACTTTAAAGCCATGTCCTCTTGCATTGAGCAGTGGTGCCCTGGGGAAGAGGCGCTGGCTGTCCACTCTATCTATTTCTCTTAATATTTTGTATACCTCTATCATGTCTCCTCTCATCCTCCTTCTCTCCAAAGAGTAAAGCCCTAGCTCCCTTAATCTCTGATCATAATGCATACTCTCTAAACCAGGCAGCATCCTGGTAAATCTCCTCTGTACCCTTTCCAACACATCCTTCCTATAGTGAGGCGACCAGAACTGGACACAGTACTCCAAGTGTGACCTAGACAGAGTTTTATAGAGCTGCATCATTACCTCGCGACTCTTAAACTCTATCCCTCGAATTATGAAAGCTAACACTCCATAAGCTTTCTTAACTACCCTATCTACCTGTAAGGCAACTTTCAGGGATCTGGGGACATGTACCCCCAGATCCCTCTGCTCCTCCACACTACCAAGTATCCTGCCATTTACTTTGTACTCTGCCTTGGAGTTTGTCCTTCCAAAGTGTACCACCTCACACTTCTCCAGGTTGAACTCCATCTACCATTTCTCAGCCCACTTCTGCATCTTATCAATATTTCTCTGCAATCTTCGACAATCCTCTACACTATCTACAACACCACCAACCTTTGTGTCGTCTGCAAACTTGCCAACCCACCCTTCTACCCCCACATCCAGGTCATTAATAAAAATCACGAAAAGTCGAGGTCTCAGAACCGATCCTTGTGGCACACCGCTAGTCACAATCCTCCAATCCGAATGTACTCCCTCCACCACGACCCTCTCTCTGCTTTCTGTAGGCAAGCCAATTCTGAATCCACCTGGCCAAACTTCCCTGGATCCCATGCCTTCTGACTTTCTGAATAAGCCTACCGTGTGGAACCTTGTCAAATGCCTTACTAAAACCATATAGATCACATCCACTGCACTACCCTCATCTATATGCCTGGTTAGCTCCTCAAAGAACTCTATCAGGCTTGTTAGACACGATCTGCCCTTCACAAAACCATGCTGACTGTCCCTGATCAGACCATGATATCTCTAAGAATCTTTTCCAACAGCTTTCCCGCCACAGACGTAAGGCTCAAACACAAGGAAATCTGCAGATGCTGGAAATTCAAGCAACACACATAAAAAATGTTGGTGAATGCAGCAGGCCAGGCAGCATCTATAGGAAGAGATACAGTTGACGTTTCAGGCTGAGACCTTTCGTCAGGACTAACTGAAAGAAGAGATAGTAAGAGATTTGAAAGTGGGGGGGGCAGAGGGGGAGATCCATAATGATAGGAGAAGACAGGAGGGGGAGGGATGGAGCTAAGAGCTGGAAAGTTCATTGGCAAAAGGGATATGAGGCTGGAGAAGGGTGAGGATCATGGGATGGGAGGCTTAGGGAGAAAGAAAAGGGGGGGGAGGGAAGCCCAGAGGATGGGCAAGGGGTTATAGTGAGAGGGACAGAGGGAGAAAAAAGAGAAAAAAATGGGGAAATAAATAAAGTAATAGATAGATAGATAGTTAGATAAGGGATGGGGTACGAAGGAGAGGTGGGTCATTAATGGAAGTTAGAGAAGTCAATGTTCAAGCCATCAGGTTGGAGGCTACCCAGGCGGAACATAAGGTGTTGTTCCTCCAACCTGAGTGTGGCTTCATCTTGACAGTAGAGGAGGCCGTGGATAGCATGCCATCAGGTTGGAGACTACCCAATGCCATCAGGTTGGAGGCTCCCCTACTGTCAAGATGAAGGCACACTCAGGTTGGAGGAGCAACACCTTATATTCTGTCTGGGTAGCCTCCAATCTGGTGGCATGAATATTGACTTCCTTAACTTCCGTTAATGCCCCACCTCCCCTTCGTATCCCATCTCTTATCCCCTTATCTATCTATTTATTTATTTACTTATTTATTATTATAATTTTTTTCTTTTCCCCCTTTATTTCCTCTCTTTTTTCTCCCTCTGTCCCTCCTACTATAACTCCTTGCCCATCCTCTGGGTTCCCCCCCTTTCTTTCTCCCTAGGTATCCTGTCCTCTCCCTTCTCCAGCCTCATATCACTTTTGCTAATCAACTTTCCAGCTCTTAGCTCCATCCCTCCCCCTCCTGTCTTCCCCTATCATTTCGGATCTCCCCCTCCCCCTCCCACTTTCAAATCTCTTAATGTCTCTCCTCTCAGTTAGTCCTGACAAAGGGTCTCGGCCCGAAACGTCGACTGTATCTTTTCCTAGAGATGCTGCCTGGCCTGCTGCGTTCACCAGCATTTTTTGTGTGTATTACAGTCGTAAGGCTCACTGGTCTATAATTACCCGGACTATCCCTACTACCTTTTTTGAACAAGGGGACAACATTCGCCTCCCTCCAGTCCTCCGGTACCATTCCCGTGGACAACGAGGACATAAAGATCCCAGCCAGAGGCTCAGCAATCTCTTCCCTCACCTCATGGAGCAGCCTGGGGAATATTCCGTCAGGACCTGGGGACTTATCCGTCCTAATGTATTTTAACAACTCCAACACCTCCTCTACTTTAATGTCAACATGCTCCAGAACATCAACCTCACTCATATCGTCCTCACCATCATCAAGTTCCCTCTCATTTGTGAATACCGAAGAGAAGTATTCATTGAGGACCTAGCTCACCTCCACAGCCTCCAGGCAAATCTTCCCATCTTTATCTTTAATCGGTCCTATCTTCACTCCTGTCATCCTTTTCTTCTTCACATAACTGAAGAATGCCTTGGGGTTTTCCTTTCCCCTACTCACCAAGGCCTTCTCACGCCCCCTTCTTGCTCTCCTCAGCCCCTTCTTAAGCTCCTTTCTTGTTACCCTATATTCCTCAATAGACCCATCTGATCCTTGCTTCCTAAACCTCATGTATGCTGCCTTCTTCCACCTGACTAGATTCTCCACATCACTTGTCACCCATGGTTCCTTCACCCTACCATTTTTTATCTTCCTCACTGGGACAAATTTATCCCTAACATCCTTCAAGAGATCCCTAAACATTGACCACATGTCCATAGTACATTTCCCTGCAAAAACATCATCCCAATTCACACCCACAAGTTCTAGCCTTATAGCCTCATAATTTGCCCTTCCCCAATTAAAAATTGTCCTGTCCTCTAAAGGTTTGTCCAGAGTGAATAGTGTTACTCTGGGGCTCTGGTACCTTGACCCCAGAGTAACACTATTTCATTTGGCTGTAATCATGTATGGTTCACAATGACAACTAAACTTGAACTACAACGAGAGGTTGGACAAACTTGGGTTGTTGCTCTGGTGCAGTGGAGGCTGAGGGGAGATCTGATAGAAATTTATAAGATTGAGAGACATAGATAGACTCGATAGACAGTATCTTTTTTGCCAGGGTTGATGTGTCTAATATGAGAGGGCATGCATTTAAGTTGAGAGGGGGGTAATTTTAAAAGGAGATGTGAGACACAAGTCTTGCTTTTGCACAGAAAGTGTCTGGAATGTACTGCCTGGGGTGGTGATAAAGGCTAATATATCAGGGATTTTTAAGAATTGTTTAGGCAGACACATGAATGTGAGGAAAATGGAAGGATATGGACATTGTGTAGACATAAAGGATTAGTTTAATTGACCATTTAATTACCAATTTAAATGGTTTGGCACAACATTTTAGGCCAAAAAGCTTGTTCCTGTGCTGTAATGTCCTATGTTCTATATTGAGTACAGGAGTTGGGATGTCATGTTCCAATTATATAAGACATTGGTGAGGCCTAATTATGAGCGCTGGGTGCAGTTCTGCTCAGCTATCTACTAGAAAGGTATCAGGAAGATTGAAAGAGTGCAGAGAAAATTTACAAGAATTTTGCCGGGACATGAGTATTTAATAGTTCAGTAATATTTGAGTAATCTTGTAAATATATCGTTTGATTAAGCATTCTTTGTTGTTTACATAACCATGTTTATATGCAAAAATATGTGAATTGCAGACGTCATGATGCTACCACATGATATGTACACACCTCACTTAAAGCAAAAACAAACATATATGAGTTATCCTTTGGAATTCTTGCAATTAAATTTATGTTTGGAGTTACAAAATGGAACAGCAGCAACAAGGTATTTTAAAATGAACTGGAGATGACTAGCTACCTGTAGAAGTGCAGCGAGACATTTGAGTTATAAAAAAGCAGCACAGCGCGTGTTTTTCAGAGGGAAGACATGATCCCGTTTAAAAAAAGACAGAAAATGGAAGAATTCACTGGTTCATAAACAGTGAGTACTGGGTGATAACAATCATAAATAAAAGGGCAGAAATGGCTACATACATTGATCAGATTGACACGTTCCAAACACTACAGATAACTGGAATATGTATACTGAACAGGCTGAGCAGTATTTTAAAGCAGATTTTAAAGCCAATGAGAAACAAGTACCAGTTTTGCTGAGTGCATTAGATTTAAAGGCATACAGTCTGCTTAGGAGTTTGACTGCTCCAACCAAACCAGCAGAAATGAGCTTTGCTGATATCGTGCAAGTAATGCAGGAACATTTAGAACCAACCCATTGTTGATTACAGAATGCTTTAGGTTTCATAAGTGGAACCAAAAGGAAGGGGAGTCCATTTCAGCAAACGTGGCTGAATTGAAGAGATTGTCTGAGCACTGTCAGTTCAACGATGGGCTGAATGATGCACTGAGATTGTTTAGCTTGTGGAATCTTACAAAAAAACATTCAAAAATGGCTCCTAACTAAAGCACAAATTACACTTAAAAAAAACAGTTGAAATTGTTGTATCAATGGAAATCAGAGACAGAGATGCAACTGAGTTTCAGTCAGAAATAAAAGTGAGAGTGAACAAAGTTGCACCATCTAGACAGAGGCCTGTATGACCAAACAAATTGGGTTACCACTATTACAGGAGCTCACATACACCAGTTCAGTGAAGGTTTAAGGATGAAAATTACGGAAAATGCAATAAAGTAGGAAATATATAAAGAGCATGTCGGACAGACAAAAATAAATGGACTGCACAGGGAATAGAAAAAGATAAAAAGTGGCAGCTTCAAAACGAGCACTAATCTACATGTTGTTTAAAAAATCTGATAGTGATGAGAGTGACATAGGACTGGTGTTCCAGAATACTAGTCCTATGTCACACTCGTCACCATCAGGTCACTATCATCACTAGTCAGTGATAATGGACCACAGTTTGTTGTGGAACAGTTTGTCATTCCTAAAAATCAATGGAATAATACATTTTACATCTGCACTGCATCATCCAGCTACACAAGGCTTGGCGGAAGGTTTGTCCAGAGTGAAAGAACATACTGCAAGCAGAGCACACTACACTGACACTGAAATAGAAGCTCACCAACTTCTTCTTTACCTATCGCAATATAGCACAGTCCACAACCAACAACCCACCAGTTATGTTGTCCTTGGGTCGTCCTTTGCTTTCACACTCAGATCCTTAATCCCAATCTCGGAAGAGTATGCAGGACAAACAGCTGAGACAAATCGAAGGCTCCTCAAACAAGGAGCTTTCGTGTTTCACTCCTGGACAAGCAGTCCTGGCAAGGGACTGCAGAGGTGATCAAAAGTAGGTACTCAGAAAGATGCAGGACACAACTGGACCGCTCTCCTCCACAGTGGAGATTGCGTCTGATATCATTCTTTGAGATGACAAATTGATCAGTTAAGAAGAGCAGAGTCAATTATTGGAGAAGAAAGGTGGCTACTGCTGTCAGAGCCACTTCCCGCAGAGTCAGAGTTAACTTCAACGATCACCATACAGGAGGCCTCAGAATTTGAGACTGTTTCACAATAAGTCTCACCTGCCAAGAAGAGCGATCCCCCTTTTCAGGATAGATGTTATCCCACAAGAGGTAAGAACGCCTCCACAGCGACTAAATATTTAGGTCTGAATGGGACAATTTAAAATGTATTATGCAGTGGATGTCTGTATAGTAGCTCTATTATATAGCATGCTCTGTATATAGTTGAGGTGCATTCTATATTGAGTTGGAGTTTATAGCTAAGCAGGGAGGAGTGTTGTGTATTTAATATATCAGCAATATTTGAGTAATATTGTAAATATATTGTTTGATTAAGCATTCTTTGTGGCTTATACAATTCATTATGGTTATATGTAAAAAATATGTGAATTGCTTATGTCTTTTCCCTCCAGTTAGATTTATGATTTGGAGTTACAAAACATAACAATGAGGACATGAATTATAGGGAAAGGTTGAATAGGTTAGAACTTTGTTCACAGGACTGTATGAAAATGAGAGATTTGATAGAGGTAAACAAAATTATGAGGAGTATAGATCAGGTAAATGCCAGCAAGCATTTTCCACTGAGTTTGGGTGAGACTAGGTTATGGGTGAAAGGTGAATTGTTTAAGACGAACACGAAGGAGGGTTTCTTCACTCGAAGGATGATGTGAGTGTGGAACAAGCTGCCAGTGGAAGTGGTGGGCTTGGCTTTGATTTCAACATTTAAGAGAAATTTGGACAGCTGCTTGGATGGAAGGGGTATGGAGTACTGTGGTCCAGGTGTGGGTCGAAGGGACTAGCCAGAAAAATAGTTTGGCATGGACTATATAGGCCGGTGGGCCTGTTTCTATACTGAAGCACACTATGACTCAATGGGCAATACTATTTTTTCCAACATGATGCAAAACTCATTAAGATTATCTATCTCTTCCTTTAGTTTACTATTTCCATTCAGTACTTTTATTTAATGCATTTTCAGGTGTGGCTGTATTAGCAATTCAAATATCCAATCAATGGCTTACCTCTACAGTACCAATACACAGAGCATACAGCAGGCATACAGCAAGTAAACTGCGGAAAAAGCCATAGAGCGAGGAGATTAGCCCTGTTGCAGCTGAGAAAACACAATTATTATGGATGTTATTTTATTTTTAAACTTCACTAATTTTTCCACAATCACTAAACCATTCCATCTACCCAACACAGACTTAAAGCTCACATATCTGGTGTAATGTAAATGAACTATTTCTCATCTCGAGAACACAAGAAAATCTGCAGGTGCTAGAAATCCAAAGCAACACACACAAAATGCTGGAGGAATTCAGCAGGTCAGGCAGTATCTATGGGAAAAGAATAAACAGTTGATGACTTGGCCTGAGATGATGATGGTTTACTCTTTTCCATAGATGCTGCCTGACCTGCTGAGTTCCTCCAGCATTTTGAGTGTGTTGCTTTGGATTTCTAGAGTTCATTTAATTTTATGCATATCTTAACTGGTGTCCCCAGGCTCCTTAAACCCACATTTCTTGGTCACCAGTCTTAAAATCTTAGTTTAAGATCAAAATTCTTGTTTCCTGGTCAACATTTTACCATGTTAAAAGTACTGAATAAATGCAAATGTTCACTGTAATTTCTTACCTTTCTTTAAGATATTGAAAAGCAAATTGCAATCCACCTTGAGCGCTCCATCAGTCTTCTTACCCCCTCTACATTTATTCACCGCCAGCTGATCGTCTCATGTTTTCTATTGCCCTGTTTGCTCCAACCTGCCTCCCTCCAAACCTGCAGTACTACACTCACTAAGGATCAAATAATATGATTGGTGTTGTTAGGTGGACTGATAGCTAATTTGCAGACACTAAGCACCTGCTTTCCAAAACTTCCTCATCTCTCTGTTCAGACCATGACCCTATTGGTAAACATCTGGGCATGTCTCCTACATAGTCATTGATTTTAATTTCTCTGGAGACCTTCCTTCCATAGATAATAGCAACCACATGAAGCTCATTCTTACTTCTCCATCAAGGCACTGGTCAGACTGCACTTGGAAGATCATCAGCAGCTTAGGGCCCCTTATCTAAGCAAGGATGTGCTGGTATTGAAGAGGATCCTGAGGATATTCATGAGAATAATCCCCAGAATGAAAGGGTTAACATTTGAGGAAGGTTTGATAGCTCTGGGCCTGTACTCATTCAAATTTAGAAGAATGGGGGGGGGGGGGAAATCTCATTGAAACCTATTGAATATTGAAAAGCCTAGATATAGGGTACATGGAGAGGATGTTTCTTACAGTGGGGAAGTCTAGGACCAGAGGGCACAGCCTCAAATACAAGGACAAAATTTTAGAACAGAGATGAGGAAAAATTTGGTGAATATGTGTAATTTATTGTCACAGGAGGGTGTGAAGGCCAAGTCATTGTGTATATTTAAAGCTGAGGTTGATGGACTCTTAACTAGTAAGGGCATCAAAGATTACGGGGAGAAGGCAGAAGAATGGGGTTGAGAGAATTAATAAATCAGTCAAGATAGAATGGCGGAGCAGACTCAATGGTCCGAATAGCCTAATTCTGCTCCTATTTCTTATGGTCTTACAACGTCTATAAAAAGTATTCAGCCGTCCCCCACTCCCACCCCCTCAGAAAGTTGTCATGTTTTATTGTTTTACAACATTGAATCACAGTGGATTTAATTTGGCTTTTTTGACACTGATCAACAGAAAAAGACTTGCGTGTCAAAGTGAAAGCAGATCTCTACAAAGTGATCTAAATTAATTACAAACATATAACACAAGATAACTGCTTGCATAAATATTCGCCTGCTTCAAGTCAATATTTAGTAGATACACCTTTGACAGCAATTACAGCCTCGAGTCTGTTTGGATAGATATCTATCAACTTTGCACATATGGACACTGCAACTTTGCCCGATTCTACCTTACAAAACTGCTCAAGTTCTGTCAGATTGCATGGGATTGTGAATGAACAGTCCGTTTTAAGTTCAGCCACAAATTCTCGGTTGGATTGAGGTCTGAACTCTGACTTGGCCACTCCAGGACATTAACTTTGTTGGTTTTAAGCCATTCCTGTGTAGCTTCGGCTTTACGCTTGGGGTCATTGTCTTGCTGGAAAACAAATCTTTTCCCAAGTCACAGTTCTCTTACATCAGGTTTTCCTCCAGAATTTCCCTATATTTTGCCACATTCATTTTACCCTCTACCTTCACAAGCTTTCCAGGGCCTGCTGCAGTGAAGCACTCCAACAACATGATGCAGCCACCACCATGCTTCACAGCAGGGATGGTGTGTTTTTGATGATGTGCAGTGTCTGGCTTATGCCAAACCAAGTGTTTAGACTGTTGGCCGAAAAGCTCAATTTTGGTTTCATCAGAACATAGAACCTTCTTCAAGCTGACTTCAGAGTTTTCCATATGCCTTCTGGCAAATTCTAGCTGAGATTTTATGTGCAGTTTTTTTCAACAGTGGCTTTCTCTTTGCCATTCTCCCACAAAGCTGTGACTGGTGAATCACCCGGGCAACAACTGTATGCACTGTCTCTCCCATCTAAGCCACTGAAGCTTGTATCTCCTCCAGAGTTGTCATCGGTCTCTTGGTAGCCTCTCTCACTAGTCCCCTTCTTGCATGGTCACTCAGTTTTTGAGGATAGCCTGTTCTTGGCATATTTATAGCTGTGCCATATTCTTTCCATTTCTTGATGACTGACCTGACTGTACTCCAAGGGATATTCAGTGACTTGGAAATTTTCTTGTATCCATCTCCTAACTTGTGCTTTTCAATAACCTTTTCACGAAGTTGCTTGGAGTGTCCTTGTGTCTTACCAGCAGTTATACCTTCTAGATGCAAGTGTATTTTTACTACAATCAATTAAAACACCTTGATTGCATATAGATCTCGAAAAACAGATCTCCATTTAACTAATTATGTGACTTCTAAAACCAATTTGCTGTACAAGTGATGATTTGGTGTGTAATATTAAAGGGGGAGGTGAATACTTATTCAATTAATTATTTTGTGTTTTATATTTGTAATTAATTTAGATCATTTTGCAGATATCTGATTTCGCTTTGACATAAAAGAGTTTTTTTCTGTTGATCAGTGTCAAAAAACCCAAATTAAATCCACTGTGATTCAATGTTGCAAAATAGTAAAACATGAAAACTTCCAAGGGGGTGAATACTTTTTATAGGCACTATATATTCTAAAATCCACAAGCATAGCTTATCCTGGTAGCCCCATTGTTTCAGTCTGTTCTTCCACAGAATTTACTTCTTCCCATCCCGATTCTGTTCTTTCTCTCGCAAACATGAGGAAATCTGCAGATGCTGGAATTTCAAGCAACACACATAAACGTTGCTGGTGAACGCAGCAGGCCAGGCAGCATCTCTAGGAAGAGGTACAGTCGACATTTTGGGCCTTGATCCTTCGTCACGACTAACTGAAAGAAGAGCTAGTAAGAGACTTCCTCTGATATCTCTTTCCACTTGAACTTGTGATACCTCTGATGCCCTCTGCCATTTTGACAGTTTCCTGCTGCACCCAGCTGATTTTGTTCCCCATGAGAATCAACTCTCCCTGCACCATACCATACCAGTATTCCAAGAGCTCTTAGCTTCATTCTTTACAATGACCCAACCAGGCTCCTTGCACAGTCACCTTACTTCATCTGGCCAAACTTGCTCTGTATATTAACCAACTTCTCCTTTAACCTCACTCACTTCCTCCAAACTAATGGTTTGGGTTAGGTGAACCTACATGGGTTCAAGCTATCCCTGTCTGCTTATAAAAATGTGATTTTGCTCTACACAGACTCTGTCTCTCCCAACTTTTCCCAGTAAATTGATGACAGTATTTTTGCTGCATCCTTCACTCATATAGATCTCTCAAATTTGCCGCACAAGTTGATAGGTAGGTTAAGAACGCGTATGGTGTGTTGGTCTTTATTAGTCGAGGGATTGTTCAAGAGCTGTGAGGTAATGTTGCAAGTCCTATAAAGATCTGGTATTACCTTGGAGTATTATGGTCATTCCTGGTCACTTTATTATAGAAAGGATGTGGAAGCTTTAGAAAGGGTGCTGAGGAGGTTTACCAGGATGCTTCCTAGATTATAGAGCCCCGTTTTAATGAGGAAAAGTTGAGCAAGCTAGGGCTTTTCTCTTTGGAGCGACAGAGGATAAGAAGTGACTTAATACATGTGCACAAGATGACAAGAGGCAAATATCGAGTAGATAGCTAGTGCCTTTTTCAAAGGCCAGAAACGGCTAATATGGTGGAGGGGGGAGGGTAGGTAATGTTAAGGTGATTGGAGGGAAGCATAGGGCTGTGACGGAGGTAGGGTTTTTTTTACACTGAGTAGTAAGTGCATGGAATGCACTGCGAGGTAGAGGCAGGTTATAAGGGACATTTAAGAGACTCTTAGACAGGCACATGGATCAAAGAAAAATGGAGGGCTATGTGGAAGGGAAGGGTTAGATTGATTGAGGAGTAGGTTAAATAGTTGGTAGATTATCATGAGCCAAAGGCTGTGCTGTACTGTTCTAATGAAAAAAAGAACTCAGATGTTTCATCACCTTTGGTGTCTATTTCTGTCCAGTTTGCAATGCTACTTTGACCAAGTCTGATTCTTTTCTACTTGTGCACTTCTCCATCACCATCTATGGAACCAACTTCCACAGCAAGTTGCAATGTTTAAAACATATTTGTACATAAGAAAAGTTTAGACAGATATAGACCAAATGCAGGTACATGGGATTTGCTCAGGAAGACATATTTGGCATGGACAAATCGTGCCAAAGGACCTATGTCTGTGCTTTTTATCTCGATGACTCTATCTCAGGGAAAATTTAATAACAAATAGAATTTAATCTGGGCAAGTGTGAGATGTTGCAGTTTGGGAGGTCAAATGAAAGGAGACTGTATCCTGTTAATGAAGGCCTCTTAATAGCATTAAGATAGAGGGATCTTGGGTTCAGGTCCATAATTCACTGAAAGATGCTACGTAAGTGAATAAGGTAGTAAAGAAGACATTAGGCATGTTTACCTTTACTGGTGGGTGTGCTGAGTATAGCAGTAAGGAAGTCCTACATAAACTTCAGTCAGACCACGCTTGGAGTATTGCAAGCAGTTCTGTTCACTCCATTATAGGACGGATGTGAAGAGGCGCAGGAGAGCTTTACTTTTGGATTCAATGAGTTATAAGGAAAAGTTGGAGAAACCTTAGATGTTCGCCCTCAAGCATCGCAGGCTGAGGAGAGACCTGAGGCAGGTTTTTAAATTTATGAGAGGCATAGATAGTGTAGGCAGTCAAAATCTTTTCCCCAAGGTAGAGATGTCAAACACCAAGTGATATGTTTTTAAGGTTAGAGGGGTAAGTTCGAAGGTGATGCGAAGGGCAAGGTTTTTTTTAAATGCAGGTAGTACTGGTGCCTGGAAAGAGTTACTGAGTTAGTAGTGGAAACTGGCTATTTCGTAGAGTTTAAGAGGCTTTAGATAGAAACATTAATATGGCAGAATATGGATGATGCACAGGAGGAGGACATTTTAAGATAAATTGGCATCAAAGTCAGCACAGTATGACCTGTTAAGTGCCGTACCATGTAGCTATCTATTAAAAAGCCTACGGACTGCTACCACAATCTCAACACCACTGCTCACCCTGCTTTCTGAAGAACTACACTTCATTCTCCCAGTTTGTCTAGTTCCTTTCTATTTGTTCTCATGTCACCATCTTCCACACAACTGTTGTTAAGATGTCTGCCTTTGTTTTTGTTTTCATGCCACTTTTGATTTCTTTCACAATCAGTGAAAGTCTGTGCCTGGGGTTATCAAGCTTTCAAACCAGTTTGTCTTTATTTTCTCTTACCTAAATACTCCATGGCTTTGAACATGTTTCGCTCTTTTGCCTTGCCAAATCTCAGTAGCAGTTTTCACCTCACTGCTCTAAGTGATTGATACTTGACATTTTACAGATGTCAGTCCCTGCTTTGCAAACCATTTTCTGGTATGAGCCTGAAGCCGAAAACACCTGCAGTATCTTATCTATGTATTTTCCTGCCCTCCTCTGATGTATACTAACTTGGCTTCCCAAGACATAGGACTAGAATAAGGTCACTCCTCTTCTAATCAACTTTGGCCAGCTCCTCTCCCTTGCCCCTTACTCCACTATAATACTGATACATCTGACTTTATCTTCTCCCTCTCAGACTGCAGAGTGAATTCAAGATTCAAAGTACATTTAATATCAAATTACTGGTATGTATACAGAATACAACTCTGAGATTCGTCCTTCCGCAGGCAGATGCAAAACAATGAAACACCATGGAACCCGTTCAAGAAAACATCAAGCACCCGTGTGAAAAAAGCACAAGTTGCACAAACAGCAAAAGTCAAGCGGACAACAAATAGAATATCAAAATTCAAAGCAGGAGTATTCAGCTTAATTGAAACCTCATCGACTTCTACTTTGTTCATTGCTTCAATCAGAGAAGAGCGGTACAGTCAATCTTGGGCTTGTGCCTGCCTCCAGGCCTCCAGGCTGCACATTCCGCTCCAACCTCACCAAACTCCCTTGCAGACAGCAAAGCGCCAGTTCGCTCAATTGGTCCAAAAACACCAAACTGCAGGTTCCAATCACACGCAGCTTAGTAGTAGAATCACATTTGAAAGAAGTAGCAGTAAAAGAAGTAGTTTTGTGAACTATCTGCAAGATGTTGCTGCTGGTCACGTTGTTCACTGACACCACTCTATCATATTATTATCATTGCCTCCGAAGGGCTCCTTAACATTAAGATCCCTTATCAAATCTGGTTCAGTAAACAATGCCTAGTCCAGAATTGCCTTTCCCCTAGTGGGTTCAGCTACAAGCTGCTCTAAAAAGCCCTCCTATAGGATCCAGGCCCAACCTGATTTTCCCAGTCTACCTGCATACTGAAAGCCCCAATGACCACCATAACATTGCCGTTGTTACATGCCTTTTCTATTTTCCATTGAAATTTATATCCCACATCCTGGGGACTGTTTTGGGGTCTGTCTATAACTCCCATCACGGTTATTTTACCCTTGCAGTATCTTAACTCTATCCACAAGGATTCGACATCTTCCGATCCTTTTTCATTATTTTTTACCAACCACAAGACCAAGACATAAGAGCAGAATTAGGCCATTCAGCCATCCTGTCTGCTCCGCCATTCCACCATGGCTGATCCCAGATCCCACTCAACCTAATACACCTGCCTTCTTGCCATATCCATTGATGCCCTGACTGATCAGGAAATGATCAACTTCCGCCCTAAATAAACAAGGGGTGATTGATAAGTTTGTGGCCTAAGGTAGAAGGAGTCAATTTTAGAAAACCTAGCACATTTATTTTTCAACATAGTCCCCTCCTACATATACACACTTAGGCCAGCGGTCATGGAGCATACGGGTCCCTTCTTTGTAGAAGTGATCCACAGCTGGGGTGATTGATAAGTTTGTGGCCTAAGGTAGAAGGAGATGAGTTATTAACTTCAAGCTTTCTGCATTATCACTCAAAGAGCTGAACTGCACATGCATGTAACAAGAGCGTCTTGGACCTCCAGATGGGCCACAGCAGAGGTGATTGATAAATTTGTGGCCTAAGGTAGAAAGCGATGAGTTATACAGCTCTCGTTACATGCACGTGCAGTTCAACTCTGAGTGATTATGCAGAAAGTTTGAAGTTAGTTCATAGTCATACTTTATTAATCCCGGGGGAAACTGGTTTTCATTACAGTTGTTCTATAAATAATAAATAGTAATAGAACCATAAATAGTTAAATAGTAATATGTAAATTATGCCAGTAAATTATGAAATGTCCAGGACCAGAGGCTCAGGATGTCTGAACCTCCAAGGGAGGAGTTGCAAAGTTTGATGGCCACATGTAGGAATGACTTCCTATGACGCTCAGTGCTGCATCTCGGTGGAATGAATCTCTGGCTGAATGTACTCCTGTGCTCACCCAGTACATTATGTAGTGGATGGGAGACATTGACCAAGATGGCATGCAACTTAGACAGCATCCTCTTTTCAGACACCACCGTGAGAGAGTCCAGTTCCATCCCCACAACATCACTGGCCTTACGAATGAGTTTGTTGATTCTGTTGGTGTCTGCTACCCTCAGCCTGCTGCCCCAGCACACAACAGCAAACATGATAGCACTGGCCACCATAGACTCGTAGAACATCCTCAGCATCATCCGGCAGATGTTAAAGGACCTCAGTCTCCTCAGGAAATAGAGACGGTTCTGACCCTTCTTGTAGACAACCTCAGTGTTCTTTGACCAGTCCAGTTTATTGTCAATTCGTATCCCCAGGTATTTGTAATCCTCCACCATGTCCACACTGACTCCCTGGATGGAAACAGGGGTCACCGGTACCTTAGCTCTCCTCAGCTCCTTAGTCTTTTTCACATTAAGCTGTAGACAATTCTGCTCACACCATGTGACAAAGTTTCCTACCGTAGCCCTGTACTCAGCCTCATCTCCCTTGCTGATGCATCCAACTATGGCAGAGTCATCCGAAAACTTCTGAAGATGACAAGACTCTGTGCAGTAGTTGAAGTTCGAGGTGTAAATGGTGAAGAGAAAGGGAGACAAGACAGTCCCCTGTGGGGCCCCAGTGCTGCTGATCACTCTGTCGGACACACAGTGTTGCAAGCACACGTACTGTGGTCTGCCAATAATTACTCATCTTCTTTTACCTTAGGCCACGAACTTATCAATCACCTGTGCTGTGGACCGCTTTTTGGATGTCCAAGACACCGACTTCTACAAGGAAGGGATCCGTATGCTCCACGACCGCTGGACTAAGTGTGTAAGTGTAGGAAAAATAAACGTGCTGGGTTTTCTAAAATTAATTCCTTCTACCTTAGGCCATGAACTTATCAATCACCCCTTGTATGCATGAGGTACACTGCAGTCTGCAGCAGAGCATTCCACAGATTTACTACTCTCTGGCTAAAAAAAATTCCTCCTTACCTCTGTTCTAAAGGGTCATCCCTCTATTCTGAGGCTGTGCCCTCTGGTTCTGGATATCCCCACCACAGAAAACATCCTCTCCACATGCACCCTATCCAGTCCTATCAACATTTGGTAGGTTTTAATGAGACCCACTCCCGCCCCCATCTGCATTCTTCTAAATTCCAGAGTACAGTTCCAAAGCTGCCAAATGATCCTCATATATTAACCCCCTTCATTCTCAGAATTATCCTCATGAACCTCTTCTGGACTCTCTCCAATGACAACACATTTTTTCTGAAATACGGGGCTCTAAACTGCTGACAACATTTTAAGTGTGTCCTGACTAGTGGCTTATAAAGGCTCAATATTATCTCCTTGCTTTTATATTCTATTCCCCTTTGAAATAAATGCCAACATTGCTTTTGCCTTCTTTACCACACTCAACCTGTAAATTAACCTTCTGGGAGTCTTGCACAAAGTCTCCTAGGTCCCTCTGCATCCGTGAAGTTTGAACATTTAGGTAATAATCCACACTATTGTACCTTTTACCAAAATGCATTATCATATATTTCCCAACACTGTATTCCATCTGCCACTTTTTTGTCCTTTCTTCCAATATGTCCAAGTCCTGCTGCAATCGCATTGTTTCCTCAGCATTACCTACCTCTTCACCTATTTTTGAATCATCTGCAGACTTTGCCACAAAGCCATCAATTTCATTATCTAAATCATTGACAAACAATGCATAATGTCCTGGTTCATTTTTTTTTACTGTTATGCTGTATGTATTTCCTTTTGTGCTGTTCTTTAGTGCTGCTCGTTTTCAGGTTATGTTTGGGTTATTGTTGAAGGCGCGATGAGGAGAAACGTGTGCCATCCAATTAGGATGATTAGATTATGGGGAGGTTTCTCTGGTGAGGGATACTAAGGTTGGGCTTGGAGCTTTTGTTCGTGAGGAGACGAAGAGAGAAGATGCTGGGGAAAACTGCTCACAGCATAGGATCCAGTGGGAGACCTGTTTGTTTGAGATGGATTACAAGTGACGTTCGGACAGTGGTGTGTGCTTTCATGTTGAGAGGGCCAGCGCGTGAGTGACAGAGAAGTTCAAGATGAACTCTAACTTGTGTGCATTTGACTGCTTAATCAGAATGGGCCCTTTTCTTTTTGTTATCCTTTACTAACCCTTTAGTTAACATTCATAAATATAATTCCTTTAATCGTCTATTATTTTATGGCATTAATATGTAACAGGGTAGCAAATAATACAGCATCCATTCAAATCGGGGTTTGGGGTGGAATCGAGCGCGCCTCAACCTCATGAGATTGGCTGGGCCAGAACTGGTCTTCCCTAGACTTACACAGCCAAGGAAAGCAAGGTGAAAAGCAGCGGTCCCAATACTGACCCCTGAGGAACACCACTAGTCACCAGCAGCCAATCAAAAGGCCCCTTTTATTCCCACTTATTGTTTCCTGCCTGTCAGCCATTCCGCTATCCAAGCTAGTATCTCTCCTGTAATGCCACAGGATTTTATTTTGTTAAGCAGCCTCATATGTGGCACCTTATCAAACACCTTCTGAAAATCCAGGTGAATGACATCTACTGCCTTTCCTTGTCTACCCTGCTTCTTACTTCCTTGAAGAACTCTCTAACAAATTTGTCAGGTAAGATTTCCCTTTACAGAAACCATGCTGACTTTGACTTATTTTATCATCAGTCTCCAAATACCTCGAAACCTCATCCTTAATCATAGTCTCCAACATTTTCCCAACGACTGAGGTTAGGCTAACTGGCCTATAATATCCTTTCTTTTGCCTTCCTTCCTTCAGAAAGACTGGAGTGACATTTGCAATCTTCCAGCCCTCCGAATCCATGCTAGAATCAAGTGATTCTTGAAAGATCATTCAGGACTCTGGGATGTAGTCCATCTGGTCCAGGTAACATATCCACCTTAAGACCTTTGAGTTTACCTTGCGCTTTTTCCTTTGTAACAGCAAAGACATTCACTCCTGCTCCCTGACACTCATGAACCTCTGGCACACTGCTTGTGTCTTCCACAGTGAAGACAGATGCAAAGTACCCTTTAAGTTCATCTGCCATTTCTCTGTCCCCCATTACTACCTCACCACCATCATTTTCCAGTGATCCAATATCAACTCTCACCTCCATTTTACTCTTTATATAATTGAAAAAACTTGTGTGATCCTGGTCCGACCCCACTTGGGAGTACTGTGCTCAGTTCTGGTTGCCTCACTACAGGAAGGGTGTGAAAACCACAGAAAGAATACAGAGGAGATTTACAAGGATGTTGCCTGGATTGGGGAGGGAGCATGCCTTATGAGAAAAGGTTGAGTGAATTCAGCCTTTTCTCCTTGGAGCGACGGAGGATAAGAGGTGACCTGATAGAGGTGTACAAGATAATGAGAGGCATTAACCATGTGGATAGTCAGAGGCTTTTTCCCAGGGATGAAATAGCTAGCATGAGAGGGCATAGTTTTAAGGTGCTTAGAAGTAGGTACAGAGGAGATATCAGGGCTAAGTTTTTTATGCAGAGAGTAGTGAGTGCGTGGAGTGGGCTGCTGGCGGTGATGGTAGAGACAGAAATGATAGGGTCTTTTAAGAGACTCCTGGATGGGTACATGGAGCTTAGAAAAATAAAGGGCTATGGGTAAGCCTAAGTAGTTCTAAGCTAAGGACATGTTCCGCACAGCTTTGAGGACTGAAGGACCTGTATTGTGCTGTAGGTTTTCTATGTTTCTATCCTGCTTTACATTATTGGTTAGTCTGCCCTCTCATTTCATCTTTTCCCTTATAGCTTTTTAGTTGCCTCTTGTTGGATTTTAAAAGCTTCCAACAGAGCCACCCACCCTCTCTGTCTACAATTAAGATGGTGCTGGTCGTACATGATGATGTTTTGTGCATAGGTCACAAAATTTCTAGATATACTTCTTCTGGACTACTAGTGCTGCAATTTGCAGCCTGTCATTTCCCTTTAAGAAACATACATTTGAACCATCTCAACAAACTAGTAATTTTCACATTGATTGCCCAACTTAATACGTAGTTTGTCATTGATTTATTTTGTATTTCTTTGTATCTACAATGAATGCCTGCAAGAAAATGAATCTCAGGGTAGTGATTGGCGATATATACAAATTTTGATAATAAATTTCCTTTGAACTTTGAACTCAATTGGTTTTCTTCTCACTAACCAAAGTCTATGACCCAGAGAAACTTACCTGCACTGGCTGTCAACACAGATGGCAAACTCAGTACAAAGTTTTAATGAAAAATAAAAATCCCACAGTAGGACAAAGCAAGTTGTTTATTAAAACACAAGCGATTCTGCAGATGCTGGAAATGAAGACTAATCCACACAAAATACAGGAGAAACCTAGCAGGTCAGGTAGCATCTATGAAGAGGACTAAACAGTTGATGTTTTGGATCGAGAAACCATTGTTTGCACAATGTTTTCTACATAATTTATATTTCACAAGGCTTTAAAGTATTTATTTTACAAATAAAAAAGAAATTTGCATGTACATACCAGATCCGCCAAATATATGCATGTCTACTTGTTCCAGCAAGTATGTGAAGAAAGTGTTAATCTGTGGAAGAAGACCCAGGAGGAAAATGAGAGGGAAACATTGTGTGAACCCTGAAACAGAAGAGAAAATACAATGTGAGGGAAATGGGAATGCAGAGGTGGAACAGGAACAGAGAACACAGCATGGGCAACAGAACCAGAGGGCACAGCAAGTGCAACAGGACTAGAAGACAAGGCAAGGGTAACTGGACTAGAGGACAAGGCAAGGGTAACTGGACTAGAAGGGACGGAAAGGCAACATGACTAGAGGACACGGCAAGGACAACTGGACTAGAGGGCAAGGCAAGGGCAACTGGACTAGGCACGGCAAGGACAACTGGACTAGAGGACACAGCAAGCGCAACAGGACTAGAGGACACAGCAAGGGCAACTGGACTAGAGGGCACGGCAAGGGCAACTGGACTAGAGGGCACGGCAAGGGCAACTGGACTAGAGGATACGGCAAGAGCAACTGGACTAGAGGATATGGCAAGCACAACAGGACTAGAGGACACGGCAAGGGCAACTGGACTAGAGGACATGGCAAGGGCAACAGGACTAGAGGACACAGCAAGGGCAACTGGACTAGAGGACACGGCAAGGGCAACAGGACTAGAGGACACGGCAAGGGCAACTGGACTACAGGGGACGGAAAGGGCAACTGGACTAGAGGACACAGCAAACACAACAGGACTAGAGGACACAGCAAGCACAACAGGACTAGAGGACACAGCAAGCACAACAGGACTAGAGAGGACGGAAAGGCAACATAACTAGAGGACACAGCAAGCACAACTGGACCAGTGGACGTAGAAATGGCAACAGGACCAGAGGACACGGCAAGGGCAACTGGACCAGAGGACACGGCAAGGGCAACTGGACTAGTGGACTAAGTAAGGGCAACTGGACCTAAAGGACACGGCAAGCACAACTGGACCTAAAGGACACGGCAAGCACAACTGGACCAGTGGACATGGAGATGGCAAGAGGACTAGAGGACAAGGCAAAAGCAACTGGACTAGAGGGCACAGCAAGCTTAACAAGCCTAGAGGACACGGCAAGGACAACTGGACTAGAGGACACGGCAAGGGCAACTGGACTAGAGGACACGGCAAGGGCAACTGGACTAGAGGGGATGGAAAGGCAACATAACTAGAGGACACAGCAAGCACAACTGGACCAGTGGACGTAGAAATGGCAACAGGACCAGAGGACACGGCAAGGGCAACTGGACCAGAGGACACGGCAAGGGCAACTGGACTAGTGGACTCGGCAAGGGCAACTGGACCTAAAGGACACGGCAAGCACAACTGGACCAGTGGACATGGAGGTGGCAAGAGGACTAGAGGACAAGGCAAGAGCAACTGGACTAGAGGGCACAGCAAGCTTAACAAGGCTAGAGGACACAGCAAGGACAACTGGACCAGAGGACACGGAGATGACAACGGGACTAGAGGACACAGCATGCATGGTAGGAAATGGACTCATCAAAAGTAACAGGAAAAGAGGGCACACCAAGAGTAACAGGAAGAGGACACAGCACAAACAACAATAGAGAACACAGCATAGCAAGGACAACAGAAGATGTTTCAGATTAACAAAAGGGTTTAATGAAGGCAACAGTAATAGTGGGCACATTGAGGGCAATGGCAACAGAAGAAGATAAATGGAGCACAGGAAACAATGAAAGGAACTGGAGCAATAGTAATGGCAGACTATGAAATCAGTCATCTGAAGGCCCATGCTAAAAGTGCATCACACAGTTCAGAAAGTGCAACACTTCTGGAAAGATAGCAGTAACAACATGTTTTACAGACGCGAGGCAGAATGATACAGTCAGATGGACAGTAATGAGGGAGTGTCACGCTTTATGCAGTTCAGGGCTGAGCAATCACTGTAGGGAGGCAATGGTACTCTATGGGCAGTGCTTCACTTGTATAGTTAAACTGGCTCTGTCCATCCCTTTCGATGGCTGTGAAAGATCACATGCGATTACTCAGCAAGATATTGCTGAAGGCTGGGCTGCAAATGACATGTTGGTTAAATCCAGCAATATTCACAATTGAAACATGGGATCTAAGAACTGTACAGATTCAAAATTTTCATTCCTGAGTACAGTAGTGTAAAGGAAAATGTAATGATTGTTTCTCCAGATCCAATGCAATATATAAGACACAATAAGCATAAAAAGCACAATAAATATTTCCTTATTTTTTTATTTAGAGTCAAAGCACGGTAACTGCTATACCGTTCAATTACACCCAGTGGCCAATTAACCTACTAATCCATACATCCTTCAGATGTGGGAGGAAACTGAAGCATCCGGAGGAAACCTGTGCAGTCACGGGGAGAACGTATACAGTCAGCAGCGGGAATTGAACCCAGGTTGCTGGTGTATGCTAATTGCTACACTACCGGGCATCCATTCTATATTTATTATATATTATATACAAATATAAAATTAATCCTATAAAACACAGTATATAATAACTGTTTGAGTGTGGCCATATATGTTTATTAGCTTAAATACATAAACTGATTGTGTGTACAAAGTTCCACTAGGTGCAAGAGTTTCTGTACATAAGGTGGCTGACAGGAAGTGATAAAGTGACCGAGTGACTCTTAGCAAGAGGTAGCAGCAAGGCATATGAAAAGACAGTAGACTAGTGATTGTGTCAGTGTGGGTATGAGCTGTGGAGTGTAAGTGTAAAGTGGCAGTGCAGAGGGGAATGAAGTGTCAGGAGGAGTCCTTGATGTAGTGGTGGTAGGGTGGGTTAATAGGTGGAGTTGTTGATCAGCCTGATGGCTTGGGGAAAGTACAGCAAGAGAAGGCATATTTGAATACCCTTGGAAGCAATAGAGATATCATACCAATCAGAATACAGAATTACAGCTACAGATTATTCAAGACTCAGGATTGTTTAACGTAATTTCCAGTAAAATGTAAGGAGAACAAGATAATTGTTCCTCCAGATCTGATGTAGCACAAAAAAAAAATCACAATAAGATAAAGAACACAATAAAAAAAACATAATAGAAATAAATAAAAATATAGCTTATATACGTAGATTGATTATATGTCTATAAAGTGATACTAAACACAGGAGTGTATATTCATAAGGTACCTGACAGGAAACAACAAAGTAGTGAGTTGCGGAGAGGCGGGTTAGTGGGCAGAGCTGTTGATCAGCCTTACTGCTTGTGGAAAGTAACTTGTTTTGAGCCATACACACAAAAACAAATTACTAAACATGATGCATTTCATCTGGTTTCACTACACCTTCCGAGAATAATTTCTACTAATCACAACCATAAATATTGCTCCATAATTCCCCAAGGGATGACAGTTCACATCTTTTGCCAAAGAAGGGAGTTGTATTGATTTTTTGAAAAAGATATTCTTTCCTACACTTTCCTCTGTAAGCCCCAGTGGTACACTTATCAGAAGACATGGCAGTTTTACAGAGCTCATACATAAAGCAAGACATTGAATCTGAGAAGTCACTTGAATGTACAAAAACATTATCCAATTTATGTGTAGAATTGAATGGACATTAGCCTCTTCTCTTACCTAAAGCTATATATAATACTGCACACAAAAATGTATTTATGTTTATGGAATTAGATGGAATGGTAGATACAGCTTGCAGCAACAGATGAGAAGTGACAGGCAGTGGTTCCCAATAACAGCATATTTTTTCGTGACTACTGGGCATGTTTGTTGAGCCATTGTCAGTAGCATCAATAATTTTATCTTAAAGCTCTTCTCAAGACTTTGGATACTAAGCTGTGAGTGTGAGTGCGTGTTTATATCTAATACAGAATTTTCTTAACTGATCATTCAGGATTCAAGATTCAAGGCTGTCTATTGTCATTCTTCAGTACACGAGTGTAAAGGAGAATGGAATGATTGTTACTCCTGACTCAATGCAGAATTAAAAAAAACACCTTAAGCATAAAGAACACAATAAATATAAACAATAAGGCAATCTTATAAAACACAGCACACATGTAACTGTTATATACATAGACCGATTGTATGCTCATAACGTGACACTAGATGATGTATTTAATTGCTTGATCGAACCAACTGTTGTTTCATTTATTGTATATGTGTACAGTCAGATGACAATGAACTTGAACTTGTCTGCAGTGGCAGTGGAGGGTGGTGGGGTGGGTTAATGGGCTAGCTAGCTAGCTTTGGGCTAGCTATGGAGTCTGATCAGGCAGCACTTGCGGAGAGAGAAACCGAGTTAAAGTTTGCACCTGTATGTTCTGGGGAAGAAGGAATTTTACCAACTCCTACAAGAAGTGCATCCTCAGCCAAGCCATTTTGCTAATGAAGGAAATGAGGTTCTGCAAAACAAAGATGCCCAGGAACCTGAATGTTGAAATGGTAGTAACTAAGCTATGCAATGTTCATAGCTAAACCAATGTTGACTCACCAATAATAAAATCTCTGGCAGTTGCAAAATTTTCAGCAGACATTAATCTAAATCCATACAGAGTAGAAGATGGAAGTCGAGTGCTTTTACTGCCGAGATCCAAAACCCACACAAGGCCACAGCAGATGGAAAAATAAATAGATCTGCTGTATGCAACAATTCTATTGTGTCCCTAGGAGAAACATGAGAGAAAGCACAAGCAGTTAAGAAAGCTCATGGAATCCTAACAAATAATACAAAAGAAAACACCTTTTAGATCATTTGTCAGACCTCAGCTGGAAATCTCTGTCCAACTCTGGATGCAGAGATTTGAGTAGTACTGACGACAGGGGACTTTAATTGCATGGAAAGACAGGAGAAGTTGGGATGCTTTTCTTAGATCATGAAAAATATAATGAGAGTTCCAAAATAGATTCCCACTACATGGTAGCATCGCAGTTAGTGTAATGCTATTACAGCACTAATGATTACTGACCGGAATTCAATTCCTGCCAATGTCAGAAAGGAGTCTGTATGTTCTCCCTGTGACCAGGTGAATTTCCTCCCATATTCCAAAGCTGTGCAGTTAGGGTTAGTGAGTTGTGGGGATGGCATGTTGCCGTGGAAGCTTGGCGACACTTGTGGAATGCTTCCAACATAATCCTTGTTGATTTGATTTGATGCAAATGTCACATTTCACTGTATGTTTCAATGCAGATGTGACAAATAAAGTTAACATTTACATTGTTTGCATTACTGAGATGGTCAGTAATCAGATGACACAGACTTGAGAAAACTGGATAGAGCCCAAGAAGGAAACTAAGAGAATCTGTTTACAATGAGCAGGTAATGATGACTGGGAATGTATTGCTAAAAAGAGCTGATTCAATATTAAGTTTTGGAAAGAAAATGGTTAATTATTCAAAAAGGAACAGCATTGCAGAGTTTCCACCACTATTAGTGTATATGGAAAGTTCTTCCAAAGAGCCCACACAAATAAAATGGATAGAATGATCTGTGTATATTAACCCATTCCTCTTTCTTTTAAGAGACTACCTTTGTGCTAAGAGCTTTCTGACATTAATCTTAAAGAGCAAAAGGTTACAATATGGAGATGAAATGATATGTATTGGAATGTGGAGTTAAAGGTTAAGAATTAGCTTTATTTGTCACTAGACAACGGGGTGATCCGTTGGGTCACCCTTTGAGAGAAGGGTAGTGCAGTCTGATGTGACCAGAATGTCCATTAAATTTTCCTGAATGCTATTGGTATCGGTTTGCTTTGGAAACTGGAGTAGAAAACCTCAGTTTATTAAAGACTAATGACGTGTAGCAAAACAAATATAGCTCCTCCTTGTTTAACGAAGGACACTTTTGATGGCAACATTTCTGGTTTATCTGCCGCCCTTGTGTCTCTTGTTGTCATTCTGCAGACGTGCAGTCCTTTCATCCCCCCGTCTCTTCATCTCTTCTGCTGTTTGTTCTTTGTCTCTGATCCTGGAGATGTGCATTTCTCAGCTTCTTTGTCTCTTCCTCTCTCCTACTTCTGTGTCTGTTATTGTCATTCTGCAGATGTACAGCCCTTTCATCCCCCGTCTCTTCATCTCTGCTGTATTGTCCCCTTTCTCTTTTCATGTGGCCTAATTAGGCTGACCATTTTAACTTTACCCTAATGCTGGATAGAAGATACGAAGCAGCAACATCAAAGGATGCTGATTATTCTTGATGATGTGGTTGGCGCGCTCCTAAATGGACGTGATATAGTCACCGCTGTCCTTTGACTGCAGCAAAGGGCTTTATGGGTGTCTTGAAGTACGTCATTACAATAAGATTTAATTATCTCTTATTAGATCTGTCCCAATCCTGCACATGCTGATGGTGATTAGCAGAATGTGACCCCTCGAAATAGAGCTGCCCTGCCCTTTTGCTCCGGTAGGTGTCACTGCTGAGGCTGGCCGTGCGCATGCATTGGGCTGTCGCGTCCCAATTTCCATGATGGCAGATCGGCTCTCAGGTTAAAAGGGAGCCTGTTGATTTTTGCAAATGAGCAATTTTATACGAATATATAACCCTGAATTCTGTAAGTTAGCGCACTTTAATTCCATTGAGCCAAAAAAGTGCTGCTGTAATGCACCATTTGCGCTAACTGGAGGTCACAAACAGACAGACAGAGCATGAGAGTTTTAGTAGTTATATAGATAAACACAAGATATTCAGCAGATGTTGGAAATTCAGAGTAACACTCAGAAAATGCTGGAGGAACTAAGATAGTTAGGCAGCATCTATGGAGAGAAATAAACAGTCGACATTTCAACCTGAGACTCTTCAAGAGGACTGAAAAGGAAGGGGGAAGAAGTCAGAATAAGAAGGTGGGGGGAAGAAAAGGAGTAGAAGCTGGCAGATGAGGTGGGTGGGGAGGGAGATTGAAGTGGGAAGCTGGGAGGTGATATGTGGCAAAGATAAAGGGCTGAAGAACAAGGAATTTGATAGGAGAAGAGAATGGACCATGTGAGAAAGGGAAGGAGGAGGAGCACCAGAGGTGGGTGATAGGCATGTGAAGAGATTGGAAGGGGTAAGAGGGTTGCATTTCTTACTTTAATGGCGAAAAGATGTATCTTACAACATTGGAAAGAGCTTAATGCTCCAACTACCTTTTTTTGGTTTTCTCAGACGATATTATGCTTGAATTTGGAGAAAATTAGAAGCAATCTTTATGATTCCTCACTTAAATTTGAACAGACCTGGAGATCTTTTATTCAATATTTTCATTTAATGTAATTTTTTTTCTCCTCTTTTTTTGCTCCATATTTATATACCCTTCTTGTTTTTTTTTACTGTTTTTAATGGAGGTCGGGATTGAGGACGTGATTTTAAGTTTTTTAACTCTGCTTGGTTCCAAGTTAGCCCATTGCTTTGCTTTGCTTTTAGTTAGTTGCACGGTGGGTTTTTTTTTTGGGTTTTTTTTTCCTTTTCTTTATTGGTATATATAAATAAAATTAGTATACTATTATGTTACCTTAGTATGTTATGTTTAAATTACATTGTTTGTATCATTTTTTTTGTATTAATATCTCCTGTAATTTTATTATATTCTAACAATGTATTAGTGCCTTTATGGCTTACCTTTTTGTATACTTATTCAATAAAAAGATTTAAAAAGAAAGGAAGGGGTAAGAGGGGCGTTTGATTGGGGAATGGAAAAAGAGAGAAGGGGTAATTACTGGAAGTTTTACTTGTCACATGTACTTCGAAACATACAGTGAAATATCATTTGTGTCAACTACTAACATATTCTGAGGATTGTGCTGGGGACATCCCTCAAATGTCACCAAACTTCTAGCACAAACATAGCATGCCCACAAACTTACTAACCCTAACACATACATCTGGAATGTGGGAGGAAACCAGAGTGTTTAGAGGAAACCCACATGGTCACAGGGTGAACATACAAACCCCAACAGAGCGGCAAGAGTTGAACCCAGTCACTGGTGCTATAAAACTTTAGGCTAGCTGCAATGCTACCGTGCTGCCTTCATTTCTGACTGATCTCATTGAGGTTACAATGAGATCGATTGCAATCTCATTGAGTGGAGAACTGGCACGAAAGGCTGAGTGGTCTCGCCCTGTTCTTAAATCCTGTGCAGCAAACACCTTATCAGAAAATCAGATATTTGAATTGTATTCACCACCCACAAAAATTCAAAGTTCAAAATAAATTTATTATCAAAGTACATAAATGGCATCGTATACTACCTGGAGATCCATTTTCTTGCAGGCATTCACAGTAGGTACAAAGAAATGCTATAGAATCAATGAAAAACTACACTAAAACAAAGACGGGCAAACAACCAATGTAGAAAGATTATGTTTCTCCAAATGCTCATAAATCCTGTCTCTCAGGATCTTCTCCAACAACTCGCTCACCACTGAAGTAAGACTCACTCATCTATAATTTCCTAGGTTACTTCTACTCCCTTTCTTGAACAAGGGAACAACATTTGTAACCCTCCAATCATCTGGTACTTCTCCCGCCCTTATTGATGATGCAAAGATCATTGCCAGAGGCTCAGCAATCTCCTCCCTCACTTCCCACAGTAGCCTGGGATAAATCTTGTCCAGTCCCGGTGACTTATCTAACCTAATGCTTTTTAAAAACTCCAGCACATCCTCTTTCTTAATGTCTATATGCTCAAGCATTTCAATCCACTGTAAGTCATCCCCACAATTGTCAAGGTCCTTTTCCCTGATAAATACTGAAGCATTAAGTACCCCCACTACCTCCTCTGACTCCACACACAGGTTTCCACTTTCACACCTGATTGGCCCTATTCCACACTGCTCATCATCTCACTCTTCACATGCTTGTAGAATGCCTTCAGGCTTTCCTTAATCCTACTCGCCAAAGCCTTCTCATGGACCCTTCTAGCTCTCCTAATTTCATTCTTAAACTCCTTCCTGGCAACCTTGTAATATTCTACAACGTTATCAGTACCTCGTTTCTTGACCCTTTCATAAACTTTTCTTCTTAACTAGATTTTCCACATTCTTTGTAAACCATGGTTCTTTTACCCTACCATCCTTTCCCTGCCTTAATGGAACATACCCATGCAGAATACCATGCAAATGTTCCCTGAACATTTGCTACAGCTCTGCTGTGCATTTCCTTGAGAATATCTGCCCCCAATTTATGCTCCCCAGTTCCTGCCTAATAGTATCATATTTCTTCCTTCCCCAATTAAATGTTTTCCCAAATTGTTGGCTCATATCCTTCTCCAGTGCTATGGTAAAGGAGACAGAGTTGTGATCACTAGCTCCAAAATCTCTCCCACTGTGAGATCTGACACCTGACAAGGTTCATTTCCCAATACCACATCTAGTACAGCCTCTACTCTAGTTGATTATGTACATGTTGTGTCAGGAAATCTTCCTGATCACACCTCACAAACTCCACCCCTTTGCTCTAAGGAGATGCTAGTCAATATTAGGAAAGTTAAAATCTCCCAATTTATAATGACTAATTAACTTACTATCTGGTATCTCTTTGGACTGCAGAGGGAAACCAGAGCACCTGGAGGGAACCCAGGTGCTCACGGGAAGGATGTACAAACTTTCTTATGGAGGACACTGCAGTTGAACTCCAAACTACAATGCCATGAGCTGCAATAGCATCACGGTAATCATTATGCTGCAATGGTGCCCATAAGCAGAAGTGCTCATTATTCAAATTAACGGTATTCCCCCTGGATCTTGTAAGTAAATATAATAAACAGAATGGCCCTTTGGCCCATCAAGATCATGCCAACCATCAGCCACCCAGCAAAACTAATCCCATCTATTCTCCCCACTTTCTCATCAGCCCCACATATCCTACTACCCACCCACACACACACCAGGGGCTTACCTCACATATTATAAAATCCCTTCATGACATGTCCACCCTTCTGTATCCCTCCCTTATACATTATGCCAATAATCCTCTCAACTATTGCACACGTCACCAGTACTACACCCAGATGTAAACATCTGTCATTATAAATGTCTTTCATGCAACTGTACAACAGCTTATCTCCACCCAGCCAATGTGCACCTTTCCATTATGCACACTGCCTGTCATGAACATTATAAACACAAGAGATGCTGGAAATCTTGTGCAACATACGTAAAATGCTGGAGGAACTCAGCAGGTCAGGTAGCATCTATGGAGGGGAATAAATAGTCAATAATTCGGGTCGAGACGTTTCATCAGGATTCTGTTACTGTGATTATTTATTCCCCTGCATAGATGCTGCCTGTATTGTTGAGTTCCTCCAGCATTTTGTGTCATGAACACTGCATGTTGTACACCATGCCAATGGTATACCTACCCCATAACATATCAACGCATTATATACCTACTGCATGTTGTACTCACTGTACATTTATCCTTGATAAATCCTACCCAGAAAAAATATCATACACCATTATACACCTCCACCCACAATGTCATGTCTATTGAATATTCGTGCACTGTACACCCCACCCTTTAAACATATTTCAACACCCTCCAATCCCAAGGTGCTATGCATCTACTGATTATATCACATGCAACGTAAACCCTTCCATTTAATTGAACACAATATACAGCCAACTTTCTGTACAATCATCAATTTGCTCTTTGACATACACTCTGACCTCACCCATTACAAAGACTGTTAATGTTGTTGGGGTTTTGCTGAATGGAGACCGTAGGAATAAATATTTTATTATTATATGGAAATACAGCACGGTCACAGGTCCTTCTAACCCAACGAGCTAATACCACCCAATTACAGCCATGTAAACAATTAACCTACTAACCTGCACGTCTTTGGAATGTGGGAGGAAACCAGAGCATCCGGAGGAATCCCACACAGTCACAGGGAGAATGTACAAACTCCTTACAGACAGCGACAGAATTGAATCTTGGTATTTATAAATACTGTTACACTAACTCTTACACAACTGTGCTGCCCCACGTCATTTTGAGTCAATGACCAACATGGTCTGAGTATTGTGTTGAGGGCAGCCCACAATTGTTACCATGCTTCAGTGCCAACATAGCATAACCACAACTCTCTAACCCTGAACCTAACTGTACTTCTTTGGAATATGGGAGGAAACTGGAGCACAAGCAGGAAACCCATGCAGTTAAGGGGAGAATGCACAAGCTCCATACAGATAGTGATAGGAATCAAACCCAGATCACTGACCAATCGTGCTAACCACTACTCTACTGTGCCAACTATTGTATGTTAACAACCCCACGTAATGCTGGAACAAATTCTACTAAGTGCATTTACCAGGGAAAGTAATGTTTTAAATATGAAGACCTGGTTCACTAAATCTGTCTTGAATGATTCATTCCTATTTGGGACTAGGGAAGCATTAAATCAGCCAGGCACTGATTCACTGAAAAAGCAAATTTCTACAACTAGGGCTCAACAGGAGCAAGATGCTGTTTTGGTAAGACAGGGCTGAAAGATTAAAATCACTTGGGACTTCCATCATTTAAACAGAATAATCAAAGTGTCTGAGTGACATTCCAGGCTTTGGCCTTTGAGGTACAGTTGTCATTACTCACGTGCACAGGCGAAGCAGGATCAGGCTGAGCACTCTGAAACAGAAGAGAAGAGATAGAAAGATAGATAGATAAATACTTCGTTGATCCCAAAGGAAATTACAGTGTCACAGTAGCATTACAAGTGCACAGATATACAAATATGAGAAGAGAGTAAGAAAGAATAAAAAATAAGTTACCTCAAACAATCCAACAGGAGGGAGTCATTACTTCCCCAGTTACAGATTGTCTCATTATAGAGCCCAATGGCTGAGGGTAAGGATGACCTCATATTGCGCTCTTTGGAGCAGCGCAGTTGTCTTAGTCTATTCCTAAAAGTGCTCCTCTGTTCAGCCAAGGTGGCATCCAGAGGGTGAGAAACATTGTCCAGGATTGCCAGGATTTGCTGTAGGGTCCCTTGTTATACCACAGCCTCCAGTGTGTCCAGTTTGACTCTTATAACAGGGCCAGCCTTTCTAATCAGTTTATTGAGCCTGTTAGCATCACCCATATTGATGCCATTGCCCCAGCACACCACCACATAGAAGATTGCACTGGCAACAACAGATTGGTTGAACAGGTGAAGGAGAGGCCTGCATTCTCCAAAGGACTTCAGCCTCCTCAGACTCTGGTTCTTTTTGTACACAGCCTCTGTGTTGGTGCTCCACTCAAGTCTGTCAACCAAGTGTACCCCAGGTACTTGTAGGTCCTCACTACATCCACGTCCTCACCATCAATAGTCACAGGGAGCAATGCAACCTTAGTCTTCCGAAAGTCCATCACCATCTCCTTTGTCTTACTGATGTTGAGCTGCAGATGATTCAGCTTGCACCATTCGACAATGTCCTCCACTACAGCCCTGTATTCATCCTCTCGTTCTCCCTTTATACACCCAACTAGTGCTGGGTCATCAGTGAATTTCAGCAGATGACATGACTCGGTGTTGTACCTAAAGTCCAAGGTATACAGGGTAAAAAGGAAGGGAGCCAGTACAGTCCCCTGTGGGGCTTCAGTGTTGCTTATAGCCATGTCTGACACACAGCTCTGAAGCCACACACACTGTGGTCTGCCAGTCAAGTAGTCTATTATCCAGGAGACAATGGAAATGCCAATTTGCATTGAACAGAGCTTTTCCCCCAGCAGTGAGGGCTATATGGTATTGAAGGCACTTGAGAAATCAAAAAGCATGATCCTCATAGTGCTGCCCTGCTTACCCAAATGGGAGTAAGCCCTGTTCAGCAGAAAGATGACAGCATCATCGACTCCAATATGCTCCTGGTGGGCAAACTGCAGGGGATCGAGGGCTCATCTGACCAGGGGTCAGAGGTGAGCCAGGACCAGCCTCTCTAAGTGTCTTCATGATATGTGAGGTCAGGGCCACTGGACGGTAGTCATTCAACACTCTCAGTTGGCCGTTCTTGGATACTAGGCCCACACAGTTAGGACCCTTTCCAGGCTGAGATTCAGAATGAAAATGTGCTGGAGAACTCCACACAGCTGCTCAGCATACTCCTTCAGGACCTTGGTGTTCACACCATCTGGTCCCAATGCGTTGCCATGTCTGAGTTTCCCTAGGGCCCTTCTCACTTGCTCAATAGTGAAGGTGAGTCCATGATTGGGGAGTTGGTTGGTGGAAGGTGGGGGCTGGGGGAGGTGAAGATCGGGACGTAAGCAGTTGGTATATGGAGGTGTGGATGATAGGTGCAGGGCACAAGGGGGATATAGACAGTGGTAGCCTGTGTTGTTCATCCACATGTTGAACTGGAGGGGGGAGGAGGGAGGAGGGAGGAAGGGAGGCGTTGGTGCTGAAAGAGCATTGGGTGCCTCGGTACCTGGACTGGTGTGCTGAGGGGGTGTTTTAACAGGAGGGTAATTGTCAAACTTATTGAAGAATTGGTTTCACTCATCAACCCACTCACGGCTGCATTCTGAGTCCGTAACAACTAGGCTGATTGAAGCCAGTGATGTTCTTCATGCCTCTCCACACTTCCCATGTGCGACTCTGCCCAAGTTTGTTCTCCAGCTCTCTCTTATTTTCTTCTTTAGCCACCTCGATTTTCTCCATTTCCTCCCTGTCTCCTGATCTAAAGGCTCTCCTTTTGTGATTGAGAAGAGCCTTTAGATCACAGGTGACCCATGCTTTGGTTTGTTGTTAGTGAAGCAGCGAACAGTCCTTGATGGTCCTTGAGGTGTCAGGGCTACAATACACAACCACAAGAGATTCCGCAGCTGCTGGAAATCCAAAGTAACACACAAAAAATGCTGGAGGAACACAGCAGGTCAGGCAGCTTCTATGGAAAGGAATAAACAGTTGGTGTTTCAGGCTGAGACCTGGTCTTGAAGAAGGGTTTCAGCCTGACCTGCAGTCCTTCCAGCATTTTGTGTGAAGAGCTGCAATAGATTGGTTTACTTGAACAAGGGACAGAACATCACTCACACTTACCTTTAACAGGGAGTATTGGCAGCTAGCAATAACTAGGCAGAAGCACAAAACAGAGATGTCCTTGAAAAACCCCTTGTCAAGAAGGCTGAATCCAAGAAGGGCAACCAAGACAGCCAAGGAAACTGATAACACATTTTCTCCAATGCCCTGATTCCTGCAAAAGTACAGCAAGGTTTTATCCAACTGTTGTTCTCAGGTATCTTTACATGAGTCCTTAGTCTATTTAATATGTTGGGCAAACTCCAGTATCAAATCAAGACACTTAGAATTCCAGCATTCTCCTGCATAAACGTGAGAGCTCTGTTTATTGTCTAGAACAATGGTTGTTTCCTCGACTACTGAGAAATCCCGCAGGGAGAGCTACACACATAAGATGCTGGGGGAATTCAGCAGGTCAGGTAGTATCTATAGAAGGAATAAACAGTTGATGTTTTGGGCCAAGATCCTTCATCAGGACCTCAGTGAGAGCTGGTGCTTGTGGCATGTGATTCCCTCATGACCTTATGTATCACAGAATTCGAGAAGCAAAGCTCACTGAACCTGCTGATTGTGAATGATCCAAACAAGTCCGAGGACAATGGGAGCCGAGGCACACCTTGCAAGCAATGTCTATAAAATTGTTTCAGTTTAAGTAAAATTCAGCAAAAACAGAGAGGTGCAAACTGGGTATGTTTTTTAAACATATCCAGTTATATGGAGAGGAGACTTACCAGGATGCTGCCTGGATTAAACAGCATGTCTTATGAGGATAAATTGAGTGAGCTAGCACCTTTCTCTTTGGAGAAGAGGATGAGAGGTAACTTGATAGAATTGTACGAAATCTTAAGAAGCACAGATTTAGTGGATACCCAGAAACTTTTTCACAGGTGGAAGTGACTAATATGAGGTGGCATAATTTTAATGTGATTGGAACGAAGTATAGTGGGATGTCAGAGGTACGTTTTTTACACAGAGTGGTGAGCGTGTGGAATGTCCAGCCAGGGGTGTTAGAGCCAGATATATTAGAGCATTTAAGAAACTCTTAAACATGCACATGGACGATAGAGAAATGGAGGGCTATGTAAGAGGGAAGGGTTAGATTGAACGTAGAAAAGGTTAAAACAAAGGCACAACATTGTGACCAAAGGGCTTGTAGTGTGGTGTAATGTTCTATGTTCTTAAAATAAGGTGAAGTAACATCAACAATTAATCCCTGGTACTCTCTTTCAACATAATTTCAATAAGGATCACCATTAAGTGCATCATTGCACTAATAAGATTTGGCGTAAATCTGAAGTATGAAAGCAAGTAGGCTTAAGAAATGACAACAGCAAGGAGGAATACACACAAAATACTGCAGGAACTCAGCACATCAGTAAGCATCTATGGAAAGCAATAAAGAGCCAACATTTTGGACTGAGATTCTTCATCAGATCTTTAGATGAATTCTCTGAGGAAGGGAATGAGAAGGATCAGAGAAACTGAGAGGGCTAGGGTGCACAATTGAATGAGTGAAAGAGACTGGACTTTGCGGGGGGAGCAAGTGGTCAGCATGTCTAAGTGGACTGAAGAATTTATTCAGAGTGGGAAACTGGAATGGAGAACTGAGCGATAGACTGGAGGGATTGAATGGATTGTGGGAGGGAGTAGAGACAGATTACCAAGAAAGGTGAGAAATCTATGCTTTTTGATTTTGAGAGGAAATGCCTAAGAGATGTTTTCATGGAGTTTTATGGAAGATTGTGAAGGAAAGTTGCTTTCTAGAAAGTTACTTTCAGTTAATTCTTCCCCCAAGCATAAGAAGTCAGAAGTTTAAACTAGTAAATTCAGGGCAGATTTCAGAAACTTATTCATACAAAGAGAGATCAATTCCTTAAATGATGGTAAGAGATGAAATGGAAAGAAAATATAAACTTGAAGCCAATAGGAAGCTGTAGTGCAGGACATTGGGTGAAATGAAGTGGGCTGACAAATAACTATCTCATATCTTGCTGAAATATCAGATTTTTCTCATTAGGTTTCAAAATATATTTTGTATGAAAACTTTGCACAAGCATACCCCCCCCCCCCCACTTCATAGGTTAAGAGTGAAAGGCGAAATGTTTAAAGGAAACATGAGGGGGAACTTCTTCACTCAGAGGGTTGTGAGAGTGTGGAATGAGCTGCCAACAAAAGTGGTGGACGTGGGTTCAATTTCAACATTTAAGAGAAATTAGTAGGTACATGGATGAGACGGGTATGGAAGGCTATGGAGGACTATGGTCCAGGTGCATGGACTAGATGGGACACAGGACCTATCTCTGTGCTGTAGTGTTCCATGAGTCTAAGAAAACAGGCAACATTACTTTAACAGAGGTTACAAACATAGATTTAGGGGCAGGTAGTATTGAGGAAGGAATCTGCAGAAGCACTTGGACAGGCTGGGAGAATGGGCGAAGAAGTTGTAGATGGAACATGTACAGTGTAAGGTCATGCACATTGGTAGAAGGAATAAAGCTGTAGACTATTTTCTAAATCGAGATGAGAAGGAATTTCTTTAGCCAGGGCGTGGTGAATCTGTGGAATTCATTATTATGGACAGCTATGGAGGCCAAGTCATTGAGTATATTTAAAGCAGAGGTTGATAGGTTCTTGTTTAGTCAAGGCATCAAAATTCAAAAATCAGAGGCAGAAATGGACTAAGGAGTCCTTGTGCAGGATTCCTTAGAGATTAGCTTGCAGGTTGAGTCAATGGGAAGGAAGGCAAATGCAATATCAGCATTCATCATGAGATCTAGAATAAAAGAGCAAGGATATGATGCTGTGGCTTTATAAGGCAGCACGTGGAGAACTACGAGATGTTTTGGGCCCCTTCTCTAAGAAATGATATGCTGGAATCAGAGACAGTCCAGAGGATATTCACAAGAATGACACCAGGAATGAAAGGGTTAACATTTGAGCAACGTTTGATGGTTCTGGGCCTATACTCACTGGAGTTTAGAAGAATCGGCAGGGTGGGGGGAGGAACAGGTCTCGTTGAAACCTTTTGAATATTGAAAAGCCTAGATATAGTGGATGTGGAGAGAATATTGCCTATAGGGGTGACTCTATACCAGACAGCACAGCCTTTGAATAGATGGACGTCCATTTAGAACAGAGATGAGGAGGAATTTCTTTAGCCAGAGGGTGATGAATCTGTGGAATTCATTGTTATGGACAGCTAAGGAGGCCGAGTCATTGAGTATACTTAAAGCAGAGGTTGATAAGTTCTTGTTTAGTCAAGGCGTCAAAAGTTACAGGGAGAAGGCAGAATAGTGCTGACAGGGATAATAAATCTGCCATGATGCAGCGGACTCCATGCAGCGCCTATGTTTTATGGTCTTAGGGAGCAACACACAGAATGCTGGAGGAACTCAACAGGTCAGGCAGCTTAAGACCATAAGATCAAATGACCAAAAGATATAGGAGCTCACTTAGGCCATTTGGCCCATCAAGTCTGCTTCGCCATTTCATCATGGTTGATCCAATTTTCCTCTCAGCCCCAATCTCCTGTCTTCTCCCCATATCCATTCATGCCTTGACCAGTCAAGAATCTATCAACCTCTGCCTTAAATATACATAAAGACTTGGCCTCTACGGATGCCTGTGGCAAAGAGTTCCACAGATTCACCACTCTCTGGTGAAAGAAATTCCTCCTTGTCTCCATTCTAAAAGGACACCCTTCTATTCTGTGGTTGTGTCCTCTGGTCTTGGACTATCCCACCAAAGGAAACATCCTCTCCACATCCACTCTTTCACCATTCGATAGTTTCCAATGAGGTCACCCCTTAATCTTCTGAATTCCAGCAAATATAGGCCCAGAGCCATTAAACGCTCTTCATATGACAAGCTATTCAATCCTGGAATCACTTTCATCAATTTCCTTTGAAACCTCTCCAGTTTCAGCACATCCTTTCTAAGATAAGGGGTCCAAAACTGCTCACAATACTCCAAGTGAGGCCTCACCAGTGCTTTATATTCTTGCTTTTATATTTTAGTCCTCTAGAAATGAATGCTAACATTGATTTTGCCTTCCTCACCGCAGACTCAACCTGCAAATTGAGTTTAGCACAAGGATTCCCGGGTCCCTTTGCACCTCAGTTTTTTGTATTTTCTCTCCATTTAGAAAATAGTCAACCTGTTAATTTGGCATGTCAACAAATACACTCAAAAACTTCTGTAGATGTACTGTAGAGAGCATTCTGACAGGTTGCATCACTGTCTGGTATGGAGGGGCTACTGCACAGGACCGAGAGAAGCTGTAGAAGTTTATAAATCTAGTCAGCTCCATCTTGGGTACTAGCCTACAAAGTACCCAGGATATCTTCAGGGAGTGGTGTCTCAGAAAGGCAGTGTCCATTATTAAGGACCTCCAGCACCCAGGGCATGTCCTTTTCTCACTGTTACCATCAGGTAGGGCATACAGAAGCCTGAAGGCACACACTCAGCGATTCAGAAACAGCTTCTTCCCCTCTGCCATCCAATTCCTAAATGGACATTAAACCCTTGGATACTACCTCACCTTTCTTTTAAATATACAGTATTTCTGATTTTTGCACATTTTTAATCTATTCCATAAACATATACCGTAATTGATCTACTTATTTATTATTATTATTCTTTTTTTTCTCTTCTAGATTATGTATTGCATTGAACTGCTGCTAAGTTAACAAATTTCACGTCTCATGCCGATGATAATAAACTTGATTCTGATTCTTCCACCAAAGTACATGACCATGCACTTCCCAACACTGTATTCCATCTGCCATTTCTTTGCCCATTCTCAAACTACCTGCCCCTTCATCTATCTTCATATTGTCTGCAAACTTTTCAACAAAGCCATCAATTCCATCATCCAAATCATTGACATATAACTTAAAAAAAAATTGGTCCCAACACAGACCCCTGTGGAACACCACTAGTCACTGGCAGCCAGCCAGAAAAGGCTCCCTTTATTCCCACTCTTTGCCTCCTGCTAATCAGCCATTGCTTAATCCATGCTAGAATCTTTCATGTAACATCATGGGCTCATAGCTTGTTAGCAGCTTCGTGTGGCACCTTGTCAAAAGCCTTCTGAAAATCCAAGTACACAATAGCAACTGACTCTCCTTCGTCTATCCTGCTTGTTATTTCTTCAAAGAATTCCAACAGATTTGTCAGGTGAGATTTTCCTTTGAAGAAACCATGCTGACTATGGTCTATTTGTCATGTGCCTCCAAGTACACTGAGACCTCATCCTTAATAATCGACTGGCTATAGCTTCCTTTCTCCTGCCTTGAAGAGTGGAGTGACATTTGTAATTTTTCAGTCTTCCAGAACCTTTCCCGAATCTAGAGATTCTTGAAAGATCATTATTAATGCCTCCACGATCTCCTTAGCCTCCTCCTTCAGAACTCTGGAGTGTACACCATCTGCTCTAGGTGACTTATCTACCTTCAGACCTTTCAGTTTCCAAGAACCTTCTCTCCAGTTATGTTAACTTCACATACTTCATGACTCCTGAACCTGGAACTTCCACCATACTGCTCGTGTCTTCCACCGACTGATGCAAAATACTTACTCAGTTTGTCCACCATTTCGTTGTCCCCCATTACTACCTCTCCAGCATCGCTTCCAGCGGTCCAATATCCACTCTCACCTCTCTCTACACTTCATGTACCTGAAGAAACTTTTGCTATGCTCGTTAATATTATTGGATAGCTTACTTTCATATTCCATCTTTATCTTCTTAATTACTTTTTTAAAGCTTCTGTGGAAATGAATAAAAACAGTCGATGTTTCAGGCCGAGACACTTCATCTGGATTGGAAAGGAAGGGGGAAAAAGCCAGAATAAGAAGGTTGGGGGGAGAGGGTGAAAGGAGTACAAGCTGGAAGATGATAGATGAAATCAGATGGGTGGGCGATGGGGGATGAAGCAAGAAGCTGGGAAGTGACAGCTGGAAAAGGTAAAGGGCTAGAGAAGAAGGAATCTGACAAAAAGGAAAGTGGACCATGGGACAAAAGGTAAGGAGGAGGAGGGTCACTAGGGGAAGGTGATAGGCAGGTGAGGAGAAGAGAAAGGGTGAGAAGGGAGCCAAGGTAGGGAATTGAAGAAGAGGGAAGGGGGAAGGGGAAGAATTACCCAAAGTTAAGAAATCGATGCTCATGACATCAGGTTGGAAGCTATCCAGACAGATTATGATGTGTTGCTCCTCCAACCTGAGAATAGTCTCATCATGACAGTAAAGGAGGTCATGGACCAATACGTCGGAATGGGAATGGGGATTGAAATTAAAATGATTGGCACATTTTAATAAAATAAATTATTTTATATTGACTTTAATAATGTTGTGTTGCTACAAAGTTATAGAGGCCTAAAAGCAAAAATCTTTTACCTGTCCAGTAAAGTCATCAAAGCCAGACGATCATAATGAATCTCCACCCACTTTCCAGGTAAGATCCAAAATCTGTAAGATTGTCTGCAGCTTGAGTTCTCTTCCACTTTAACAGCTGATTCACGATCTCCAGCTCCCTTCAGAAATGAATGGCAATGGATATCTTTAAACACAAAATCTCAACAACCAGCCAAAAAACAGTTTGCAATTGGTTTGACTGAGTTTCAGAGTTGTTTCTTTGGATGGTAAATCTTGAACTATGGTCTAAGGGCTAAAACGTAATTTCATTTTTTCGACCACTATGAACCTTAACAACAGGAATTCTGCAGATGCTGGAAATTCAAGCAACACACATCAAAGTTGCTGGTGAACGCAGCAGGCCAGGCAGCATCTCTAGGAAGAGGTACAGTCAATGCAGCAGGCCAGGTAGCATCTCTAGGAAGAGGTACAGTCTGTACCTCTTCCTAGTGATGCTGCCTGGCCTGCTGCGTTCACCAGCAACTTTGATGTGTGTTACTATGAACCTTTGTAGTTTTCTTCCACCTACTGTGGATGCTTATTTGATGAATGTCATCAATAAATTTTGAAGAGATATAGAATCAGAGAATCTGGGACCAGGCAGGAAGAAGAGGTCTTTGTGTTAGTTCAGACAGTGACTCTCTCAATGGTACAGCAAACTTGAGGAGCCTCTTGTTTCTCTTTTCCTTTTGCTTCACATTCCCCTCTTGTCTCTCCAGATGTGTGAACACAGAAACAAAGAAGAAACTAAGCTCCAAGACAACAGTTAGGAGGAAGGAGCTACCTAAGGACTTGATGTGATGTGAACATAAAACATAGAGCAATACAGCACAGTTCAAGATCTTCGACCCCTGATGTTTAACCTACTCCATGATCAATCTAACCCTTCCCTTCTACACAAACCATAGCCATCCATTTTTCTTTCATCCATGTGCCTATCTAAGCATCTTTGAAATGTCTCTAATGTTTCAGCCTCTACCATCTCCCTCAACAGTGCATTCCTGGTACTTAACACATTTTGTATTTAAAAAAAATCTACCTCTGGCATCCTTCCTATACTTTCCACCACTCACCTTAAAAGGATGTCCTCTGGTATTGGGGCAGCACAGTAGCTTAGTGGCTAGCATAATGCTTTACGGCGTCAGCAATCGGTTTATTACATAGAAACATAGAAAGTAGGCCATTCGGCCCTTTGAGCCTGCACCGCCATTCAGTATGATCATGGCTGATCATCCAACTCAGAACCCTGTACCTGCCTTCTCTCCATACCCCCTGATCCTTTTAGCCACAAGGGCCATATCTAACTCCCTCTTAAATATAACCAATGAACTGGCCTCAACTGTTTCCTGTGGCAGAGAATTCCACAGATTCACC